>NC_062566.1:93909666-95159666 GCF_022837055.1 Prionailurus viverrinus
CACGATCTCGCAGTCTGCGAGTTCGAGCCCCGTGTCGGGCTCTGGGCTGATGGCTCAGAGCCTGGAGCCTGTTTCCTATTCTGTGTCTCCCTCTCTCTCTGCCCCTCCCCCGTTCATGCTCTGTCTCTCTCTGTCCCAAAAATAAACATTGAAAAAAAAAATTTAAAAAAAAAAAAAAAGAAAAAAAAAAGAAATGTTGTCAATGAGATGCAAAATAAACTAGATGCAGTGACAGTGAGAACGGAAGAAGCAGAAGAGAGAATAAGTGAAACAGAAGATAAAATTATGGGAAATGATGAAGCTGAAAAAAAGAGGGAAAGGAAATTACTAGACCATGAGGGGAGAATTAGAGAGCTAAGTGATTCAATGAAACTAATATCTGTAACAAAGGAGTTCCAGAAGAAGAGAGAGAAAGGGGCAGAAGGTTTTTTTGAACAAATTATAGCTGAGAACTTCCCTAATCTGGGGAAGGAAACAGGTATCCAAGTCCAAGAGACACATAGAATTCCCTTCAGAGTCACTAAAAACAGGTCAACACCATGGCCTATCATAGTGAAACTGGCAAAATACAAAGATAAGGAGAGAATTCTGAAAGCAGCTAGGGACAAACGGGCCTTCACCTACAAGGGTAGACACATGAGGGTAGTAGCAGACCTGTCCACTGAAACTTGGCAGGCCAGAAGGGAGTGGCAGGAAATATTCAACGTGCTGAATAGGAAAAATATGCAGCCAAGGATCATTTATCCAGCAAGGCTGTCATTCAGAATAGAAGGGGAGATAAAGGCTTTCCCAAGACAGGGCAGGACTCAAGATAAACAGAGAAGATGAATATACTAGGGACCTAATAAAGAGTAACTGATATAGTCAGGGTACAAAAAACATAAATTTTGACTAGAGAAGACTGTTCACAGGGGAGGAAAGTCACAGAAAGAGACTGAGGAAGGAAACAGGCATGTGATAAAGGAAATTCTATAGGTAATCTAACTTAGTCATGTTTTCTTTTAACTTTTATTTAAGTGATATTTATTTTGTTTTTTTTTTTCCTGTTGTTAAAATTGATACGTGTTGACAAAGAGAATTTGGCCTACATGGAAGAAAACATGTCAAACATTATCCCACCCAAAGAGAGCCATTGTTTCACATATTTACATCCATAAATTTTATTCACACACATATCTTCTATAACATGGTATTACATTACGCTACTTTTAATCTTACTTGTTTCTTTTTTGAAAGTTTGTGTGTGTGTGCGTATGTGTGTGTGTGTGTGTGTGTGTGTGTGTGTGTGTGAGAGAGAGAGAGAGAGAGAGAGAGAGAGAGGGAGAGAGAGAGAAACACACACATACAAGCAAGGAAGGGGCAGAGAGAGGGGAAGAGAGAATCCCAAGCAGGCCCTGTGACATGGGGCTAGATCTCACAAACTGCGAGATCATGACCTGAGCTAAAATCAAGAGTCCCTTGATGCCCCAGGTGCCCTAATCTTGCTTTTTTGAATAATAGTATATCATGAGCCTATCCATTGCCTATTCATCTTTTACAATAGGATTAAAAAAAAATTTTTTTTTTGGTTTATTTATTTATTTTGAGAGAGAAAGTGTGTGTGAGTGGGTAAGGGCAGAAAGAGAGGGGAGAGAGAATCCCAAGCAGGCTCTGCACTGTCAGTGCTGAGCCTGATGCAGGGCTCAAACTCAGGAGCCATGAGATCATGACCTGAGCTGAGATCAAGAGTCAGATGCTTAACTGACTCAGCCACCCAGGTGCCCCTACAACAGGATTTTTAATATCAGCAATTTACTCCACTGATTTGCATAAACATACACAATTTCCTTAACTAATTCCTTTTGCATGTGCGTGCATACTTTCCCCTCAATCTTTAAAGTATTGTAATAAAGCTCTTCATATAATTTCTATGCCTCTCTGATAAATTACTACAAGCAGAATTAAGACTAAAGAATACAAGCACAGTTAAAGGTTTCTGGGAAAACATTATTGCCAAATTATCCTTCAAAATTATGCTATCAATTTCTACTTTCACTGTCAAATATTTAGTGATAGTAATAGGTTTACCCATGATTCCAAATATTTTCCAACTTGAAAGAAAATAATGGTGTTACTTATTTAATTTACATTTTTGGTCATTGTTAGGGGAAACAATTTTCATATTTTATGACATCTTCTATGTATTATTTTAATAACTCTGCTTCTAATGAAATACTTTATTAAGAACTTATACATTAAAGACATTAAAACCTAGTCTGTCATACATATTTTAGAGGATATTTCCTGACTTGTTACTTACCTTTCACTTTTGTTCAAGCTGGTAGATACGCAGACATTTTAAATTTTCATGTAGTTAAATCTATCACTTTTACCCTTTAATGTTTTATGCTTTTGTGCCAAGAAAGGCTTACTTAACTCTTAAAGCTGATAGTTACTGATAGTTCTTTTGGTTTCACTTTTATATTGAACTATTTCCATATACAATTTATTTTGGCATTAGATATGAGGTACGGAGTGACTTTAAATTTCTTTCCAAATAATATATTATTCAAACACTGTCTATTTAAAAAAATCCAAGCTTTTTTTACAAACTTTAAATGTTATCTTTTATAATTTCACTAAATTATTTTATATATTAAGGTTTATTACTAGGTTTTTTATTATATTTCAATTATCTGTCTTCATTGATGAAGGCAGCATTTTAGAAAGATCGTTTTGTCAGTACTTGGTAAGATGCGTTAAAAGGAAGGTAGCTGATAAAGACTAATGGTAGGATGCATGAATTTTAAACAACCAGAAATTGAAATCCTATATTAAAACAGAATCAGTACCAAAAGGGTAACAAAATGATAAGAGATCATAATAAAAGTCTTTCTTTTGAAAAATCTCATACCTATGAGTCTTCTTAATACAAAATCCCAGAGACAGTAGGAATTATTATTAGCACTTTAACTCAGGGAAAGCTGAACAATAAAAATGAGTATCAAAGTTCCCAATCAGAAGTATGATAGTATCAAGGAGCATGCAAATCTCCAGACTTGTATTATCACTTGTCTTACTAAGTATCAATGCAGATCACTAACTGTGAAGAAATGAAGATGCACAAAATTCAATCATAGTATCTTACCAGTAAGGGGTGCCAATGAAAGATTTTCTCTTTGCAATGGTAGCTGTTATTTTTGCAGCCACACCAAAGTCAGCTAGTAGGGAAAAAAATTGGACAAAAATTTTAGTTCTTTCAATAAAGTCACCAACATTTCTAAATTTCACCCTTAGGCATGACATTATTAATAATTCAGATAGTAATGCCAGGGAAATATATATAAATTGAATCCCGAAATCTCTTCTTGCTTGGTTTATAACATGCTCATTAAAGGAAAATCATTTTTTTGGCACTTTATTAGAATAAAACATACTTTACAAAGAACAAAGTTTAATAAAAAAATTTACTACAAGCATACTGAAGTTTAATTAAGGGAAAAAAAGGGAAAAAAATAAATAAATAAACCACCATGTGGATGCCTTTTATTCTAACACAACTAGGGTAGTATTTTGGTGCCATTAAAAAAGTCTTTTTCTCTATAAATACTTTTTTATTGTTGTTTCACATGGTTATAAAAAACTGATTATACGTATAGTTCATTTTTGTCATTTAAGTAACACCTCAGGGATTCTACTCTTATTCTCCTTAACTGTTAATTCTGATGACTGAATAATGTTCCATAAGTGGATTTATTACTGTTTTAACAGTTTCTATATTGCTAGTCCTATGTTTGTACTTCTTTCTATATAAACGGTGTATAATCAATACTCCTATGAATATAGATTTTTTTTTACCTTTAGGATTAAGTTCCTTTAAACAGAGTCTCAGGAGTAAAATTACTGGATCAAAACTTGAACATTATTGTGGTTCTTGATATGAATATTAAACTTGTATAATGTTAATTCTCATTTAAAATTTTATTAAAATTTTTAGGAAAAATGTGAGAGACTTGAAATAACATACCTAATTTTACATCACCATGATCTGTCAATAAAATATTTGCACCCTAAAACAAAAATACAAATACTATTAAATTAGTATCACAAAACTCCTTCAAAAATTATCTATTTAAGTATATTAAATGAACTTACTTTGATATCTCTATGCATTTTGCCTTTAGTATGCAAATAGGCAAGACCCTGAAGTTTAAAAAAAAAAAAAAGTATGCATTAGCAAAGCTGCAAACTTAATGTCTATATTTTCTATTTAAATTCTCACTGAATAAGAAAAACTAAATGTCTTCTTCAGAGGCGGTGGAAAAATCTAGAAGACTTTCTTTTTACTAATCAGTTTCTTTTTACTGTATTTTAAGATTTCGAATTCATTTTCTAGTAAAAATCAGAAATATTTTACAACACCACCACCACCACAATCAAGATAAGGAACATATCCATCACTCCAAAGTCCCTCCTACACACAAATACTGACCTACCTTCTATTACTACAGATTTAAATTTTCCAGACTTTTACATAAACTGAATTTCACAGTATATTCTTTTTTTGTCTGGTCTCTTTCATTCACAATAATTAATTTGAGATTCCTTGTTAATGTGTGTATCAATAGTTCATTTTTATTATTTCCATTGTACAGATATACAAGAATTTGTTTACACACCCATCTGTTGATAGACATTTGGATGGTTGGGTTGTTTAAAGCATTCGGCTATTATAAATAAAGTTGCTCTTAAGGTTCATATGAAAGTACTAGTATGACTTTTTCCTTCCAGGTGCCTAGGAGTGTAATGGCTGAATTGTATGGTGCTAATAAATTTAAACTTTTAGGCAACTGCCAAACTGTTTTCCAAAGCAGCTGTACCATTTTATATTGAAACCAGTAGTGTATGAGAGTTCCAGTTAATCCATATTCTCATCAATCTTCTTAAGGTCAGTCTTTAATTTTGGCCATTCTTTGGTGAAGTGTCTGTTCAAATATTTTGTCCATTTGTTTATTAGGCTCTTATTTTTTTTTATTACTGAATTTTGAGAGTTCTTTATGGACTCTGGATACAAGTTCTTGATCAGATATATACTTTGCAAGTACCTTCTTCTAGTCTCTTAAGTGTCTCTAGAAAAATGGAAGTTTTTCATCTTGATAAAGTCTAATTTACCAAGTTTTTCATTCAAACTTTTGTGTTATGTCCAAAAGTGCTTTGCTTAATTCAAGACTGCAAAATTCTCTTCTGTTTCCTTCTAGAAATTCTAGTTCTAGGGTTTATATTTAGGTCTGTGATTACTTTTGGGTTTTTACATATGATATGAAGTATGACTTAAGGTTAATTTGTTGGCATAGGGATGTCCAATTATTCCAATACTATTTATTGAAAAGTCTATACTTTTTTCACAGATTTGTCTTTTCAATTTTGTTAAAAATCAGCCATCCATATAGAATTTACTTCTGGTCCTTCTGTTCCATTGAGGTACTTATTTACTCTTATACCTATACCATTATGTTTTGATTGCTATAGTTTCATAAGTCTTTTTTTTAATTTTTAATTTTTATTTTAGGGAGAGAGAACATGAGCAGGGGAGAGGGACAGTAGGAGAAAGAGAGAATCTTAATAAGGTTCCATGCTCAGTGTGGAGCCCGACACAGGGCTTGATCCCACAATCCCTGGGATCATGACCTGAGTGGAAATCAAGAGTCAGACGCTCAACTGACTAAGATAGCCAAGAGCCTCAGGACTGCACTGAATCTATGGGTCAACCTGGGGAGAACTGACATCTTAACTACTGTGAGTCTCCACATCCATGAATATGTTATAGTTCTCCATTTACTTAGGTCTTAATTTTTCTTAGCAGTTTCAGTTTTTAGTATGCAGGGGTTTATGTATCTTTTGTCACATACATTCCCTTAAGAATGTCATATTTTTGTTAATGTTGGTATTATTTTTTAAAGTTCTGAATGTAGTCAGTGTATAGAAATCCAATTGATCTTGTACATGGATCTTGAATCCTGCAAGCTTTCTAGCCTCACTTATTAGTTCTAGAAGCTACTTTGTAGATTCTGTTCCATTTTTTACACACGTGATTGTGTGGTCTGTGAATAAAGACAGTTTTACTTCTTACTTTCTAATCTGGATGTCTTTTATTTCATTTTTGTCTTACTACACTAACTGAAACCTCTAATACAATGTTGAAAAGAAGGAGAGCAGGCATCTTTGCACTGTTTGATCTTGGTGGGAAAGCATCTAGTCCTTTACCATTAAGTATGATTTAGTTGTAGGTTTCTCATAGGTGTTCTTTATCAGGTTGAACAAGTTCCTTTCTGTTCCTAGTATGCTCAGAATCTTTATCAGGAACAAATGCTGGATTTTGCCAAATGTTTTTTCCGTGTCTATTTAAGATGACCATGTGGTTTTCTCATTCTGTTTGCTACTATGGTTAATTACTTGAAGTGATTTTTGAATGCTAAATCATAGTTGCACTTTAGGATAAACCTCACTTCATGATGTGTTATCTTTTAAAATATATTGTTGGATTACCTTTGCTAATCTTTTATTTTCCTTTTAAAGTTTTGCATCTGTGTTTATGAAGGATATTATTAGTCTGTAGTTTTGTTCTCTTGCAGTATTATCTGGTTTTATTTTGGAGCAATGGTGGCCCATAAAATGATTTGGGAGGTATTCTCTACTCTTCAAATTTCTTTTCTTTAAAATTTTTTTAACATTTATTCATTTTTGAGAGGCAGAGCACAAGTGAGGGGGGGTGTGCAGAGAGAGAGGGAGACACAGAATCTGAAGCAGGCTCCAGGCTCTGAACTGCCAGCAAAGATACCGACATGGGGCTCGAACCCACAAACCATGAGATCATGACCTGAGCTGAAGTCGGACACTCAACCAACTGAGCCACCCAGGCACCCTTTCCTCTTCAATTTTCTAGAAAAGTTTGTGTAGAACTGGCATTATTTCTTCCTTAAATGTTTGGTAGAATTTATCCATCCACATTATCTGACTTGGAGTTTTCTTTGTGGGAATTTATACAGAATTGTTCAGTTGATTTCTCTCAAGGAAGTTGTTCATATTTTCCAAGTTGTAGGCCTTATTGACAGAAAGCTATTCATAATGTTCTCTGGGAACTGAATATCCTTTTCTTTCAAAATTTATAGATTCTCTTGTAGTATCTTTATATTCAGTCCTAACACTGGTAACTGTGTTTTCTCTTAGAGGTTTATCAATTTTAGTGATCTTCTCAAAGGGTCAGATTTTGGTTTTATTGATTTTCTCATTTTTCTGCTATTTCATTGATTTCCACTCTGATCTTTATTATTTCCTTCCTCTGCCTACTTTGGATTTAATTTGCTCATTTTTAAAAAATTTCTTAAGATGGAAGCTGAAGATACTGATTTCAGACCTTTTTTTCCTTCTAATAGAGATGTTCAGTGCTATAAACTTCCTTCTAAGTATTGCCTTAGTAACACCCCAAAATTTTGATGTGTTGTTTTCATTTCATTTGGTTCAAAATACTTTTTAGTTTCTCTTCTGATTTCTTCTTTGACTCATGGGTTACTTAACTTAGTTTAGTGCTTTAGTTTCCACATATTTGGAGATATTCCAGAAATATTTCTGTTGACTTTTAATTTAATTGCAGTGTGGTCAGAGAATACACTTTGTATGACTTAAATCCTATACAATGTATTGAAACATATTTTATCACCCCAAATATGGTCTATCTTATAAATGCTCTATGCCCACTTGAAAAGCATATGTATCACACTACTGGTCAGACTAAAATGTCAGTTAGGTCAAACTGTTTGGTTGTACTGTTCAAGTCTTCTGCATCCTTACTGATTTTCTGCCTATTTGCTCTTCAAAATTATTGTGAGAGGGGTATAGGTGACTATAACTGTGGATTTGTCTATTTTCCTGGAAATTCTATCAGTTTTTGCTCATTTATTTTGAAGCTGTGTTATCAGTGGCTTAAACATTTAGGGTTGTTATGCTTTTTATGAAGTGGCCTTAAAGAGGTAATAGTCTTTGCTCTGAAGTCTACTTTGTCTGATATTAATATGGCCACTTCAGCTTTCTTTTCAATAGTATGACGTATGTTTTTCTTTTCTTTTACTTCTGACCTATTTGTGTTTTTATAAAAGCACATTTCTTACAGGCAGCATCTAGTGGGGTTTTACTTTTTTCCATTCTGACAATCTCTGCCCTTTTTATTTTTTTAAAAAACTTTATTTAATAAAAATTTTATATATTAAGGTGTACAACATGATTTGATACACATATACATAGTGAAATGATTATCTGAATCAAGCTAGTTAACATATCATCTCTTCATAGTTACTATGTTTTTTTTCTAAGAGCACCTGAAATTTACTCTCTTAACATATTTCCAATATTCAATACAGCATTAACTGTAGTTATCATGCTATACATTAATAATCAGTCAATCTATATGACTGTAATTTTATACTCTGACCAACATCTCCTCATTTCTACCCCCGGGCCCCAAACTCTGGTAACCATCATTCCACTCTCTGCATCTACGAGTTCAACTGTTTTAGATTCTACATATAAGTGACTCATGCAGTATTTTGTCTTTATGTCCCTGGCTTATTTTACTTAGTATAATGTCCTCCAGCTTCAAATATGTTGTCACAAATGACAGGATTTCCTTCCTTTTTATGATTGAATAATATTCCACTATATGTTACTTAAAAAAAGCAATGAACTTCGGAAATTAAAACACAAAGAAAAACAATCTGTCAGTAATTCTCTGCTATGAGTGTCTGATTAGTTTTGTATTTTATGTGAACACAAAAAAGTACATTTCCATGTTATGGGAATACTACAGAAATATACATATATATATATTGGACAAATTTACTTTCATATATTTCATATATACATACATATACTGGCAAAATTTACTTTCATATGTTTCATATATTTAACATTCAGATTTGACACGGTATGCTACGCCTTCTAAAGCATGAGGAAAGCAATACTTAGAAATGACTAGTTTTCTCTTAAATCAAGTCAATCTCCCAGTTTCTAAAATACAGAAGAAAAACATATAGAACACCAAATTCATTTCTAAACAAATTACACAATCTAGGAAATGTAGGGATAGAAGCATCAATTAACAATTTGAGTTATAAATTACCAAAATAAAAAATGTAATCACGAATTAATTCCTAATTTAATATGCCTTAAAAGATATGAACAAAATTACTACTTGCTGATCTTCTAAAAGAGGAGCCTATTTTCTCTTTTCCTTTCTTTTGGGATTATCATTTTGCAGTTTTCAACTGTGAAACTAGAACTGCCTTTCTATCCACATAAGCAAATGTAGTACCTGTAAAGTTTCTCTGCATACATAGGCTATCTGCAATTCTGATAATGGCCCAGTAACTAGGAAAAAAGAGAGATCACATAGTTACACATGTCAATAACACATTACAAACAGTCCATCTTAAAAATGACAAACTATTGGGGCGCCTGGGTGGCTCACTTGGTTCACTGTTCGACTCTTGATTTTCAGCTCATGATCTCAGTGTTTGTAGGATCAAGCCCCATGTTGGGCTCTGTGCTGACAGCGCAGAGCCTGCTTGGGATTCTATCTCCCATCTCCCTTTCTCTCTGTCCTTTCCCCCACTGATGCTGTCTTTGTCTCCCTCAAAAATAAACAAGTAATCTTTAAAAAAATGACAAAGTATTAACAAAACTTCTATGTATATAATTGGATGGCTTCTCACCATGAACACACATTATTCTTATAATCAGGAAACAAAACAAAAGGAAAGTTGAGAACCTTAAAATGTACTTTAAAAACAGAAGATTTACTCCATAACAACTTTGGTCTGTGAATATATAAGCATTCATTACTTGCAAAGTGCAGTAGTAGGCACCATAGGACAGACTATAGAAAACAACAGACATGATCTTAATCCTGAAAATTTTCTCTAAAATAAAACCAAGAAAAGAAATAAACATATGTAATTAATTATTGTTATATAGAGTGGAGAACCATAAGAGATCAATTGTTGAAATATACCAAGAGGAATCATATACATAAAGATCAAGATATTACTTTAGTATAATCCTTTCCTATATTTTTCAAACAGGAAGGCTTGATCCAGTACCTTATCTAAGAATTTAAAAAGCAACCAGGTTACTTCTGACAACCAGATCTCTATTACAAAATATAAGATCTTTCTGTAAGTACCTAACCAAACACTTCAGAATTATGCCTTCCAATACCATGAGAGAATATCTGAAATCTGGTGTTTGCTGACAGTGAAACCAAATCAGGTACTTACACATAATCACTCCTCAAGAGAGATATTTTACTGTATTATTTTAATCACTGGCTCTCTACATCTACTCAGGAACATAAAATTTTGATTCCTAGTAACTTGATGGAATAGTAATAAAAGAAGGGAAGGCATCATCTTATTAACAGTTTATTTTAAGTATATATGTTCTTGATTTCTACTGCTATCTAGTATACGATATACAGGGATGGACACTTCTTAGATTCAATTTAACTAAAAAAATATCAGGTTTATTTTTTTTTTCAACATTTATTTATTTTTGGGACAGAGAGAGACAGAGCATGAACAGGCGAGGGGCAGAGAGAGAGGGAGACACAGAATCGGAAACAGGCTCCAGGCTCTGAGCCATCAGCCCAGAGCCTGACACGGGGCTCGAACTCACGGACCGCGAGATCATGACCTGGTTGAAGTTGGACGCTTAACCGACTGCGCCACCCAGGCGCCCCAAAAATATCAGGTTTAGTAATGAAAAGTAGAAATATCAAGAAGATTAATGTCTTAAATTATTCATTAAGTTTAAAAGGGGAAGTAGTAAAAACAATGGCAGCTATATAGGTTTATTTATTCATATTCTTGAGTTCTTGTTCTGTCAGTGTGAATAAAAATGATAATCATTATATAAAAACTTTTCATATAAATGATAATTCTTCCTAAAATCACAGAAAAGAATTTTAAATTGAGTGGCACAGAGTTGTTCTCTACCAATAATTCTTTTTTTTTTCATTTATTTATTTTTGAGAGACAGAGGGAGACAGAGCACAGGTGGGGGAGGGGCAGAGAGAGAAGGAGACGCAGAATCTGAAGCAGGCTCTAGGCTCTGAGCTGTCAGCCCAGAGCCCGAGGTGGGGCTCGAACCCATAAACTGCGAGATCATGACCTGAGCCGAAGTCGGATGCTCAACCAACTGAGCCACCCAGGTGCCCGTACCAATAATTGTTTTAAATCAGACACGTGGTAAAATAAGAGAACAATAATTCTAACATGATATAATACATAAGAAAATGACTAGTGTGTAAAATAATGGATTTGTTGTTTTAAAAACTCTGTAATATTTTATATAATTGTAGTATGTATGTGGTGCTAAAAATTATTTTAAATAAAAAGTATCCAGACTTTAGACATCAATCACGACTATTTTTTTTGGTCATGGGTTATTTGTTGTGACAGAATTAGGTAATTATTATATTTATTAATTTATAATTAAATAATACATCAGTACATTTTCATTATAATTCAAAATTTTACTTAGGAGTCCCATTTCTCCCCTAGAAGTAATGACTTACCAATTTGGGACACATCTTTTCATTTTGTTGTGCATTAACATTCATATGTAATGTGAATATAAAAAATTACATTTTTAAATGTCTAAGTGTTATCAGTTATGCTATATTTTTTCATGATCTAGTTTTTCCATTTAAAAAGAGGCCTTGGGGAGATACAGCTAGTGGATATAAACGGAGCTACTTTATCTTTTTAAATTTTTTTTTTTCAACGTTTATTTATTTTTGGGACAGAGAGAGACAGAGCACGGACGGGGGAGGGGCAGAGAGAGAGGGAGACACAGAATCGGAAACAGGCTCCAGGCTCTGAGCCATCAGCCCAGAGCCTGACGCGGGGCTCGAACTCCCGGACCGCAAGATCGTGACCTGGCTGAAGTCGGATGCTTAACCAACTGCGCCACCCAGGCGCCCCTCTACTTTATCTTTTTAAATGCTTTACAGTATTCCATATTGTAGGTGCAACATAGTTTATTTAACCATTGCTCTACTAATTTTTTAATTATTATTATTATTTTTTTTTTATTTAGAAAGCAGGAGGGGCAGAAGGAGAGGGAGAGAGAATCTTAAGCAGGCTCCACACTCAGTACAGAGCCCAGTGCGGGACCCAATCTCACAACTGTAAGATCATGATCTGAGCCAAAATCAAGGGGTGGACACTCAACCCACTGAGTCACCCCAATTGACTGATATTTTAACAATCTGAGCTCTATAAGCTACAAATTATTTAAATATTATTTACACCTGAAATTATTTAAATTATTTAAATATTATTTACACCTGAAGAGCACTTATTTTTACATCTACTATGGTGGTATTTGTTAACTGGATGACTGAAATTTGATAAGGCTGTCATATAAAGCTTTTAGCATAGAAATGTTTGAAAATATTTCAGATAATTCTTAATAAACTATACAGTACAAAGTTGCAATGGGAGTTTTACTATTCCATATTTAGTTAAATAAAGAAAATAGAAATTGTTTTATAAGGATCTGTGTTTAGTCTCATTAACTAAAACATCAGGAAACTGTCAAAAACAAAACAAATTGGAAGCTAAATTGTAGAGCCAAAACAAAGACTATTTCTAAATGGTTATGGATAATATCTAATTCAACTCAGAAAACTGCCTAAATTAACAGAATGTTCAATAAAATACTTCAAGCTTTTGAAAATATATTTTTTCAATATTTTTAAAAAGTTTATTCTTTTATTATTTCTGAGAGAGAGAGAGAGCACGCACACGCACAAGTGGGGGAGGGCCACAGAGAGGGAGACACAGAATCCAAAGCAGGCTCCAGGTTCTGAGCTGTCAGCACAGAGCCCTAAGCAGGGCTCGAACTCATGAACCATGAGATCATGACCTGAGCCGAGGTTAGACATTTAACCAGCTAAGCCACCCAGGTGCCCTGAAAATTATACATTTTAATACAAAAATACATCAACAACTAAACCTAGTTGTTTCCTTAGTTAGGTTAAGTGATTTCTAAGATAGATATACAATTTCTTTTATGTGAGAGTTAACCTTTGTAATTCAATTCTTATTTACAAAAATTGAGGCAGTTTCAAATACAGATAAAATACTTCCCTAGACACACATAAGATTTCCTAGATACTACATCTAAAAAGCAAAATTTGGACTGTATAAGAACTTCTGGATTTCTCAGATCAGGTTTCAGAAAATTTACTAAAAAACCAAAATAAATAAATAAAGTTTAGATTTCTTTTATGCAATACTGCAGGAGCAGAACAGAACAATGTAAAAACGGTGTATGTACCCATCAACATCCCTGGTTAACTAGAAATGTAAAACAACAATCATTAAACTCAAAGTTAGTTTTTAAAATGTAAAGTCAAGGGGCGCCTGGGTGGCGCAGTCGGTTAAGCGTCCGACATCAGCCAGGTCACGATCTCGCGGTCCGTGAGTTCGAGCCCCGCGTCGGGCTCTGGGCTGATGGCTCAGAGCCTGGAGCCTGTTTCCGATTCTGTGTCTCCCTCTCTCTCTGCCCCTCGCCCGTTCATGCTCTGTCTCTCTCTGTCCCAAAAATAAATAAACGTTGAAAAAAAAATTAAAAAAAAATAAATAAATAAAAATGTAAAGTCAAATGAACAGTACCATGGTAAATATCTTGAAGTGATCCGCCACCACAGTATTCCATACAAATCCACAGTTTTTCTCGACTAATAAGAGAAAGAAAATTATATTAGCTAGTAATTCTCAATCACTGAAATACCCTTACAATAAATTATATTAAAAAAAAAAAAAAGAAAGAAAGAAATACCCTGAAGGCTTTCACTCTTCAGCACACCAAGGTTTAGAATGGATTACAGGGTGGAACAGGAAACTGCCCTGGCAGTCTCTCTTCCAGATTCAGAAGAGCAGAGTAACTTCAGTTTTGCTCCCATCTTAAATGGTTTAGAATAAGTTTTATGCGATAAAACACTTGTAATCATTCATAATATTTATTGTCAGATAAGGTATAAATGCATAAATGGAGATGTCATTATTAATATAACAGGGGAGACTACAAGAAAACCTGAGAAATTTTAGAACTTCAGACAATATAACTTTAAAATTTTATACGTATAATAGCATTTACATGAAAGGCAGGGAGAGTGGTAGTAAAGAAATACAAAATTCAAGGAGAGCAGATGTTGTTGTTGTTGTTTTTTTTTACCTGAGATAGCTCCCAAAGTAGGCAACAATGTTGCAATGTTTACATTCTTTAACCATAAATATTTCTTGTTGAATCAAAGAAAAATCATCTCCTGAAATACAAAATGATAAAGCTTAGTAACAAAGTTACGTTTTGAGTCATATATGGGAAAAAAGAAAACTTTACAGTAAATGTTAGAGATGAGGAATTAGATATTCAATATAAGGGAATATAAACTGGGAATATAAACTGCTACATTCTTTCTAAAAAAGCAGAAGCCTTAAAAATACACAAAATCTTCAAACTCATAATTTCACTTAAAAAATTTTTTTTCTGAAGGAGATGTGCACAGAGATAAATGTTCTCTACAATGTGACTTAATGGAAGAATGAGTAAATAATTTATGGCACAGTTATACATATAATGCAGTTAAAACATGTTTTGATATGAAAATATGTTCATGCTATGTTAAAAAAGGGATATTTTATATATGTTATATAAATACATATGTATAAAGAAAGAAATATCTTAAAAAACTTACACAATGTTTATGTCCAGGCGGTAAAATTAAAAGTAATTTTGCTCTGCTTGACTTATCACTTACCATATTTTCTAGTTTATGCCACGAAATGGCAAGATTTCATTCTTTTTTTGTTGTTGTCTTTTGTTTTTAGTGTTTATTTATTTTGAGAGAGAGAGAAAGAGAGAGCATGCGAGCAGGGTAGGGTCAGAGAGAGAGAGAGAGAGAGAGAGAGAGAGAATCCCAAGCAGGTTCTGTGCTGTCAGCACAGAGTCCAACACAGGGCTTGATCCCAAGAACCATGAGATCATGACTTGAGCCAAAATCAAGAGTCGGACACTTAACAACTGAGCCACCCAGGTGCCCAAGATTTCATTCTTTTTGATGGTTAAGTAATATTCCATTGTGTATATACCACATTTTCTTTATCCATTCATCAGCTGGGTTCTTTCCATAGTTTTGCTATTGCTGATAATGCTGCTATAAACATTGGGGTGAATGTACCCCTTCGAGCCTGTATTTTTTTTTACTTCACTGACACGCAGAATTTAAGAAACAAAATGGGGGGTTCCTTGTTTAAGAAACAAGATGTACATATGGGGAGTTAAGGGGGAGGGAGAGGAGAGGGAAACAAACCACAAGAGACTCTCAACAATAGAGAACTAAAGGTTGATGGAGGGAGGTGGGTGGGAGATGGGCTAGATGCGTGATGGGTATTAAGGAAAGCACTTGTGACGAGCACTGGGTGTTGTATGGAAGTGGTGAATCAGTGAATTCTACTCCTGAAACCAATACTGCATTGCATGTTAGCTAAAATTTAAATTAAAA
The DNA here is from genome assembly GCF_022837055.1 of Prionailurus viverrinus. Taxonomy (NCBI): domain Eukaryota; kingdom Metazoa; phylum Chordata; class Mammalia; order Carnivora; family Felidae; genus Prionailurus; species Prionailurus viverrinus. Next base: position 93,925,268 of record NC_062566.1, read on the forward strand.
AGAAAAAAAAAAAGTAGGGGCACCTGGGTGGTTCAATTGGTTAAGCGTCTTGACTTCAGCTCAGGTCATGATCTCGCAGTTGGTGAGTTTGAGCCCCACATCGGCTGTCTGCTGTCAGCACAGAGCCCACTTTGGATTCTCTGTCCCCCACTCTCACCCCTCCCCTGCTCACGAGCTCTCTAAAAAATAAACATTAAAAAAAAGTAATTTTGCTTTCTTCTTATTCATATTTGCCAATTTATCACAAACTTGTTTGCCAATTTATCACGTTTATCACAAATTTATCACCAATTTATTCATGTTTGCCAATTTATCACAAACTTGTTTGAGTTCTACAGGAAAAGTTAACAAAATGAAATACTTGTTAGGAATGACTCGGTGGCTCAGTTGGTTAAGCATCTGAGTTTGGCTCAGGTCATGATCTCTCAGTGAGTTCAAGCCCCACATCCGGCTCTGTGCTAAGAGCTCAGGGCCTGGAGCCTGTTTCATATTCTGTCTCCCTCTCTCTCTGCCCCTTCCCGGCTAGTGGTCTCTCTCTCTCACTCGCTCTGTCTCTCAAAATAATAAACATTAAAAAAAAAAACTAAAAAAATGAAATACAGGTTAGATATGGGAATTTCGTAATTATTATGGGAACACCACCTAAAATGGCATTGTCACCATACCATCAAACTTCATTTTGTATAGTAGTCTCTTTTTTTCAAGTTTTTATCTTAATTATAGTTAACATACAGCATTATGTTAGTTTCAGGTATACAACACAGTGATTGAACAATTCTATACACAGGTATACAATATAGTGATTCAACAATTCTATACATTACTCACTGCTCATCATGATAACTGTGCTCTTAATCCCTTTCACCTATGTCACCCACCTCCCCTCCGGTAACCATCAGTTTGTCTCTATAGTTAAGTCTGTTTTTTTTTGTTTCTTTGTTCATTTATTTCTTAAATTCCAGATATGAGTGAAATTATATGGTATTTGTCTTTCTCTGACTTATTTCACTTAGCATTGTACCCTCTAGATCCATCCATGTTGTTGTAAAAGGCAAGATTTCACTCTAAAACAAAAACAAAAATAAAACACCCTATTTCATAATCATGTGCCAGTAGAAGGGGCTTAATGGAGATAATCTAAAACAGAAGATGATCTGTGTTTCCCATTATCAATTTATGTAGAAGTAGGGAGTAAATCCTGCAAATGACAGTAAAAAGCCTGCTCACCAAGGTGCACAGACTGTCTTTGTCTGCTCCTGGGCACTAGAATATTGTTTCTCCTTGTATCTCACTCCTCTACTTGTGCCTTTTCCATTACAGCATTAAAACATTCTTTACACATGTTAATCTCCAACAAGCAGGCTAGATTCTAGTTTATCCTTCACTTTATTAGGAAGCTCTGAATTACACACGAAAGAAGAGTAAAGAATCACCTAACTTTGTTAATATATACTACTCTTTGGATTTCAGTCTACTCGTTTTTTTTTTGTTTTTGTTTTTGTTTTTTTTTTTATGTTTATTTTTGAGAGAGAGAGAGAGAGAGAGTATGAGCAGGCTAGGAGCAGAGAGAGAAAGGGAAACACAGAATCTGAAGTAGGCTCCAGGCTCCGAGCTATCAGCACAGACGCTGATGCAGGGCTCGAACTCACAAACTGTGAGATCATGACCTGAGCCGAAGTTGGGCGCTTAACTGAGCCACCCAGGCGCCCCTCAGTCTACTCACTTTTAAATGTGCACAGAAGTCATATGTGAACTGTGCTGAAAATGCTTCAGTTAAGTCTGGAATTTAGAACAGATTTTCTCACAGGAGTAACTTCACAAATGATGCCTAACTTCTTTTTTTTTTTTTTTATAAAATTTTAAACAGAATATGTTTCATCTCAGTAGCCTAAACATGCTTATGATTTTATTTATTTTATTTTTTTATTTTTAAATGTTTTTCTTTCTTTATTATTTTTGAGAGTGCAAATGGGTGCTGGACAGAGAGAGAGAGGGTGACAGAGGATTGAAGCAGGCTCTGTGCTGACAGCAGCGAGCCCGATGTAGGGCTTGAACTCATGAACTGCGAGACCACGACCTGAGCTGAAGTCGGACGCTCAACGGAGCCACCCAGGGGCCTAGGTGCCCCTCTTATGATCATTTTAAACCATATTTGTACCATTTTTCAGAACACACAAAATTGCATATGGGCAATTTCCACTGCCTGTGCCCCTGGAAGGGAGCAGAGCCACAGATAATATAAAGTTTTTTTTTTTTTTTTCCAGGGGCGCCTGGGTGGCTCAGTCAGTTGGGTTATATATAGCTCAGGTCATGATCTCGCGGTCTGTGAGTTTGAGCCCCGCATCAGGCTCTGTGCTGACAGCTCAGAGCCTGGAGCCTGCTTCTGATTCTGTGTCTCCCTCTCTCTCTGCCCCTTCCCGGTTTGCTGTCTTTCCCATTCTCTCTCAAAAATGATAAACATTAAAAAAAATTGTGTTTTTCCAGTGAAGTCCTTTTATTTTTTAAATTTTAATTATTTTTAATTTACATCCTAGTTAGCATATAGTACTATACTCAGTGATTCATCCCCTATATATAACACCCGGTATGATGCCTAACTTCTTAATGGTGTCTAAATACTTAAACTGACTTATAAAAGCCAATAATATGGCTGAACTAATACTAATAATAAACCACTATTTCCTGGGGAAATTTAGGTGAGGTCCACCCCACAACTGTGGTCTCAGCAGAAGCTATGTGAGCTTTCCGCCAAAAAAGGTGGGGCCTTGGTGAGGCTAAGCAACAGTTTTTTACAGTTGTAGATGGAAACTAGAGTTCACAAGAATAGGTCATTAATAACTCAGATGTTTGAGGACTGCGGCTTCTTTGATATATTTAGTGAATAAACTCTATTTTTGAATATATTCTTCATATATCTGATTCACCATTGTCTTAAGATTTAATCCAAAGGGGTTAGAATCTTCTTTGAATTGAAACTGTACCATGGAACAGACTTACATAAAGATAATATTTCTGCAGTCTATCCTGAAAGGCAGATAAGCTAAATGTAGTTATTTATTACAGAAGTAGCTATTCTTTGATGGCTTATATCAGCTTCTTCAAAATGATCTCAATTGGGGTTTATTTTATTCTTCTAATTGGGTGATGCCAGACTACTGTTTCCTTTCCTTGAAATATACCATAAGATCCACTGGATTCAGACGCTTCAGGCCTAGAGGTTCCAGCCCTGTTGTTCATGTATAAATGGGTTTTGAGGAGTTTATTTTCTCAAAAAAGAGAAGTTTTATTCTTCATACTTAGGCAATGTGAAGATGAGACTAGCTGAGAAATACAGAGCCCCATGTCTGCAGTTTTGACTAAGTACCTGTTATTTCCTTCTGGAGGTCTTGCTAGCCCCCTGAATTTAATATGTCCCAAGATACCAGTATCTTCTTTTAAAAATCAATTTTCTCTTTGGACTTTCTATTTGTGCTAATGACACTTATTTTCTAAGGGACTAACCTCTGGCAGCCTCTCCATAGCCCTCCTAAGAAAACTGACCTCTATGCATCAAGAACTACAATTTGTGTCATGTGATCTTCTACCTGCTGAAGGCACAGAGGTGGACAGCTGACCTAAAAGAAATGAGATGAGCTAATTATATTTGGTCTCTGTAAAATTTGAACCATGGAGACTAAGTCATTGGTAATCAGCAGAATCACATTAAAAGTGGAATATGAGAGTCTATGAATGACGGTGGCTAAGGTTACTAGAGATGTACTGAAAACCTGGCTTATGAGTACATCTTTATATAGGAAGGGAAAGATCCACTAGAGCTTGAATGTGTGCCAAAGCACAGGCAGAGACAGCTGGATCAGATAGCTGATCACCGAGACCAGAAAGTTATAACCTCAGACTCTTTTAAGGGTGGGTGATTATGTCTGGCTGGCTGGCTGTCTTAAGGAACTCAGCCTGATACTCCTAGGAAAAGAGTGGCCGTCTTTAGCCAAAAAAGTGATCCAACGAGAGAAGGATGGAAGCTGTGTGTCTGGGATGGTTGACACTGGAATGAGTCCTGTTTCTTAGTACTCTTAAGATTGGCCTGAACCCTGGAAGGTAGCTATAAAGAAGAAATGGACAGTGCAGGTATTGGTTATTTCATTCTGGTTCTAGATGGTACTGACACTGGGATTTGCATTTTTAATTTTTTTAAGTGTTGCATTAGGGTTCCCAGTTAGAATGTTCAGTGACCACCAGTGCAGTGATTGCAACCTCTACCAGTGTTGCAAGGCTAATATTCAAAGATAGATTTGGTAATAAGGGCAACAAGCACTGCAATGTCCTAAAACCCAAGTTTTAAAGAGGGAGAAACTCTACTGCTGTCCCTTGTTCCTAAGCCACCTCCTGTCTATCATCATACTACAACCCTAAACTACCATTTTTTTTAAGTTTTGTTTTTAAAGTTTATTTACTTATTTTGAGGGGGGGAGGGGCAGCGAGGGGGTGGTAAGAGAGAATCCCAAGCAGGTTCTACACTGACAGTGCAGAGCCCGACTTGAGGCTCGAACTCACAAACTGCAAGATCATGACCCGAGCCAAAAATCAAGAGTTGAACGCTTAACTGACTGAGCCACCCAGGTACCCCTAAACTACAGTTTTTAAGTGGATTGAGCAGCCCATTCCCCCCAACAGACTACTCTATAAAAAAAAAATGTAGCCTTAATACCTGGGGTCACTTAGGTGGTTGATTTTTGCTTTCAGCTTCTTAGTTTTGAATACAATTAGCCAATGTCAGTGTTTATTCAGCTACCAGCTACTTCTGCTATAATCAGTCCATTAAGATTAGGATCAGATTGGACTTCTGTTAACACCACACTTAAGGCATTTCTAAAAACATAAGGGAAGAAGAGAAGCCTTGGAAGGCAATACACTAGAACTACATAGGACGCACTGGTTGACATAAAAAGCACAGGCATTCACATTCTGGAAATAAACAGGAATAAACTGGTTGCACTCTTCGTGTAAGAGTACTCTGGATTATACCTGGATTCAATATTCTTTTAAGGGTTTCTTGCAACCAAACAGGTCCTAAAAGATAGAACTTGGGAAATGATTAAAAGCCCCCTTTTAATAATGCCCCCTTAAAAAAATAAGAAAGAAGGGAAGGTATTAGGTATTAAAAATCTGGTTGTGACAAAATGAAAGGCAGCAATAAAATTCACTGCATGCTCCCTCAAATAATATGGTAGAAAATCATGGATTTAATACTGAGGTCATCAATTAAACCAGTATCTATAATTACATGAGCAGCTGCTGATCTACAGCAATTTAAAGGGCTTAGAGTTGAGCTATAGTATGGTTCCTTTAGCAACACAGCAATAAAAGGACAATGCTAATTTCTAGAACATCTGGCCCAAGGCATAGAGAGAGAAAAAGCACCATTATGAAATCCTAACAGCCCAAATCAGAAAGTCATCTTTGGAATTGCTGAATCATGACATCACACCCTCACCTGACTTTGCAACTGCAATAGGTTTAAAAAAAAAGGGGGGGGGGGCCTGACAAGTGGAATGGGAATATCTGGGAGATCAGATAATTCCCAGGCCCCTGGAAATATATTTACTGTAATGCTCCTCTTTCCAGCAAAAGAAGTACAATCAACTCTGTTAAGGAGTGGACTCCCTATTGAGGTGTGGCCTATGATTAGAATGTCAACACAGCATGAGCTAAAAACTATATAAGTCAGAGCAAGGAAGAGATTAAATCCAGGAATAACTGTTGACTTCTAGGGAATATATTCAAAAGCTAGAGTTTTTTGTTTGGTTGGTTGGTTTTGTTTTTTTTCTCCCACACCCACTCACTGCCCACTAACAGTTTGGAAAAGAAGCTATTTCTATTCTTCAGAAGTTACCCTAGAAACTTTAATGTGCATATTTTCCTTGGTAAAGGCTACATATAATTCCTATCTTTACCCCCTTTCAAACAATACAATAACACTGGAATGCTTTAACTCTATTACTTCTTCCCAACTCATTCTATTGTTGGCCAGAATATTAGTTCTTTTCTCACAAAGATCATCTTCATTATCCTTTTGTATATAGGTATGCTTTAGTTTTTTGAGATTTACTCATATTTAATCACTTTCTTTGCTCTTCTTACTTTTTGCATCTCAGACTTACCATCTGGTATCACATTCCTTCTGCTTAATGTTTATCTTTTAGAATTTCCTTTAGTGAGGTTCTACTGGTGACAAACATGGTTAGCTTCTGTATGAAAATGCCTTTATCCTGCCTTCATTATTAAAAGGTATCTTCATTGGATGTACAATTCTAGGTTTATAGTCCTCTTAGTTCTTTGAAGATATCCACTGTCTTCTACCTTCATTGTTTTGGTAAGTCACTGTTAAGTCTTAATAGTCCTTCTTCTATAATGTCTTCTCTAGTTGATTTAAAGATTTTCTGTCTTCAGTATTTTGCAGTTTCACCATGACATATGCAAATGTGCACTTTAAAAAAAATTTTTTTTTCTGGTTGGAATTCTTAAATATTTGGTGTTTCCTGTCAGTTCTGGAAAATTTTTCACAATAAATGCTTCAAACATTGCCTTTGCCCAAATGTATCCCTACTCTGATTAGATCTCAGTTAAATCTTTTCACTCTATCTTCCATGTATTTTACATTTTCTTATTTTTTGTCTGCTTCTCTGTGCTTGCTATATTTTGCACAGTTTCTTCATTGCCTCTTCAGCTATGTCTAACTTGTTACATCTGTTGAATGTTAAATTTGTAATGATTTTTCATTTCTAGAAGATCAATTTGGTTGTTTTAAAAATCTGCTCCTGAACAGGAACCCTCTTGCACTGTTGGTGGGAATGCAAACTGGTGCAGCCGCTCTGGAAAACAGTGTGGAGGTTTCTCAAAAAATTAAAAATAGATCTACCCTATGGCCCAGCAATAGCACCACTACGAATTTACCCAAGGGATACAGGAGTGCTGATGCATAGGGGCACTTATACTCCAATGTTTATAGCAGCACTCTCAACAATAGCCAAATTATGGAAAGAGCCTAAATGTCCATCAACTGATGAATGGATAAAGAAATTGTGGTTTATATACACAATGGAATACTATGTAGCAATGAGAATGAAATATGGCCTTTTGTAGCAACGTGGATGGAACTGGAGAGTGTTATGCTAAGTGAAATAAGTCATATAGAGAAAGACAGATACCATATGTTTTTACTCTTGAGTGGATCCTGAGAAACTTAACAGAAGACCATGGGGGAGGGGAAGGGAAAGAAAAGTTAGAGAGGGAGGGAGGCAAACTATAAGAAACTCTTAAAAACTGAGAACAAACTGAGGGTTGATGGGGGTGTGGGGGGTAATAAATAAAATAAAATAAAATAAAATAAAATAAAATAAAATAAAATAAAATAAAATAAAAATCTGCTCCTTCCAACAGTTTACTTTTTACTCATATTTTCATGACTTTTTAATTTATCTAATCATATCATATATTGAGTATATAATTCCAAAATCTGATGTCTTCATGTTCTGTTGTTGTTTCTGCTGGCTCTTGTTCAAGGTACCTTAATTCCTTGTGTCGTCTGTGATTTTTGACTTTGAACTCTTATTTCTTGGAACTTTATCTATTGGAATTCTTTGAAGCTTGGGTCAAAGTTGAGAAACTACACTTGTTTCTGCTAGGTGGCTGAGTGTGCTACCCTAGGAGACAAACTGAAAAACTAAGGTTTTTAAAGCCACACACAGTGCGACTCCAATTCAAGACAGGCAATATTTTTTTGATAGTCATTGGTTGGGCAATGGGCAAGGTTATTTCTAGTTTACCCATACTAAAAGCCTTTGGGAGTGCTAGGTTTTTGCAGGGTAGTGATTCTTCACCTAGGATGGGTGTTGGACTTTGTCTCCTATCCCTATTGCCCTCTGTGAAGGATGTAAAAGGCAAATCACAATTTTATTTGGTTCAAAAAAGTTTCCTCAAGATTTAAGCCAGCCTCAGTGTCCTCCTGCCTATTTCTCTAGGTTTTTAGAATTTGATTATTCTTTACTTTCTTACAAGACACTCAAGCTCTTTGTATCTGTTTCCTCACCCATAAATGAGGATATAATAAAATCACAGAGGATTATTTTGAGAATTAACTTGATATTTCTAACATACATATTAAGTACCATAGAAGTATGTTACTATTATTTCTACTGGATTGGTGTATTTTAAAAGATTAGAAAACTTTTAATCTATCCTGTTTTGTGTTTTTTAGCAGTAGTAAGATTAGGTAAGGTATTGGCTATGGAGCAATTAAAAGGTAAAATCTAATTATTTTTTTCTATAGCTTTTAATGTATCAATTCTGAAAATGAGTAAGTAAAGCAATTGTTTTTGCTTTTTTATAAGTAACATGAAAACAAACTCTGGAGGACGGCTAAAATGTACTTTTTATTAGAATTATCAAACCATTATATAAGGACTATGTATTAGACTTACTAGTTTTATCCCATTAAAATTTGAAATTGGATATTTTATTTTTTTAATTTTTTTTAAAAGTTTTAAATGTTTATTTTTGAGAGAGGGAGAGAGAGTATGCAAGAGTGGGTGGGGGCGGGGTGGTGGTGGACAGAGGCTCTGAAGCAGGCTCTGTGCTGATAGCAGTGAGCCCGATGCGGGGCTCAAACTCACAAACTGTGAGATCATGACCTGAGCCGAAGTTGAATGCTTAACTGACTAAGCCACCCAGGCATCCCCCAAATTGGATGTTTTAAAGTACTATTTTTCCATTCTTAACTAATCATAAAATCACCTAGTAATTATAGATTCCTAGGCTCACTCTCTACTTCGTGAATCAGAATCTTCAGGAGATTCCTAACATCAGGCAAGTTTCAGAAATACTGTTTTAAGTAATGCTGTTTGGATAAGTATTTTCTGAGTTATAAGTACCTGATTTATAAAGTTTGTAACAACAGCCACTTATATTGACACAACTATTCTACTCCAAGATGATGCATCCTCATTCTTTGTTTTGGAGAAGAGCAAACCTGTCAGACAACTTTAACGTTTGGCTGCTGGTATACATAATTATCTGATTTTTAAATATATATTAATATATTAAATACATTTACATAAATATAAACATATACACATAGAAATATATATAGAATATATATAGAAGCGTATATAGAAATATATATACATATATATTTCTTTTGCACTACTTTTCTTCACTCCTTTGGGTGGTGAGAAGGAAAGAGGGTGATGAACATGCATATATATAATTTCTGTCTCACCCTCTTCTGACAGTTAATTCCATATCAGGCAATCTTTCTTTCTCACAAATACATCTATTTTCCTTAATCTGCTTACTCATTTCTATCATCTAATTCCTGGTTATTTGCTCCAGGAAAATCTCATTCTCTACTCTTTTTGTTTTATGCATGGACAAAAATCTCTAAACATGCCTAGTAAATTAAAAAAAAATTTTTTTAATGTTTATTTTTATTTTTGACAGAGAGAGAGAGAGAGAGAGACAGAGCATGAGCAGGAGAGGGGTAGAGAGAGAGGGAGACAGAGAATCCGAAGCAGGCTCAAGGCTCTGAGCTGTCAGCACAGAGCCTGACGTGGGGCTTGAACTTACATTCTGAGATCATGACCTGAGCCGAAGTTGGACACTCAACTGACTGAGCCATCCAGGTACCCCAAACATGCCTAGTAAATTTAAAAACTATTATTGTAACATCTACTCAAGAAAAGGAAAGTCAAAGTCCTGGACCAACAAATATACAAAGAATGTACCTGCTACTACTAAAGCTTTTGCAAGTATCTAGATACACTCTTCAAAATGTCCTTAAGATTTGATTTTCTAATATCTTGTGGAGGGTTTTTGCATCTACGATTATGAGAGACACGGGTCTGTAGTTTTTGTTTTGTTTTGTTTTTTGTACTGCCTTTGGTTTTGGTACAAAGGTAATGCTAGCATTATACATAAGGCAGGCATGTAACGTTTATTGGGTGCTGACCCTGCTAGGCACTAGGAATGTATTAGTAAAAAGCAAACAAAAACAGACAAAACACTTGCTCTCTGGGTGGGTGTCAGAAAGTTAAACAAATAAATACGTGTCAAGTAGTGATAAGCGCTAAGAAGAAAAGTTAACCAAACCTCAGGAACACAGAATGGAGTTAAGTGCATTTTACATAGACTGAATGGTTGGAAAGTCCTTTCTAGTAGGGTGATATTTGAGGAATACAGATGAATATAGTGAGGGAGTAGGTCAAATGGATCCCTGTGAGAATAGTAGGATATAGGAGATATATATATATATATATATATATGTATATATATATATGTATATATATATATATATTATATGCTATCTTATACTATCCTATAATACTATATAATATCCTATATACTCAAATACTATATATACTCTACAGCCTCAAATACTATACATACCCTATATAGAATATACATAGTATTGTGATATAGTATAGGATATATATATATATAGATATAGATATAGATATCTCCTGTATATAGGATATCCTATATAGAATATATATATCCTCAAATACTATATATATATCCTATATGGAATATATATAGTATTGGGATATACTATATATATTCCATATAGGATATATGTGTGTGTATACACGCACACACACACATATGGCACATATATACATAGCATATATATATATATATATATATATATGGCATATTATATATCCTAGACAGAATATATATAGCATTTGAGAATATAGAGTAGATATATATATACACACACATATATAGTATTTGAGTATATAGGATATATATAGTATTTATAGGCTACAATATATACATTTAGTGTGTGTATATATATATCCATATATATATAGGATATATAAGATATATATAGTATTTGAGGATATAGATGAATGTAGTGAAGAAGTAGGTCAAATAGATCCCTATGAGAATAGTATTCTAGACATAAGGAACAGCAAATATACAAGTTTTAAAGCAGGAGTGTGTCTGGCACATTAGAAAACAGAGAGAAGCCCAGTGTTTCTGAAGTGAACCACAACAGTGGTAGAAGATGAAATGAGTGAAGGATTAGAAGGCCAGATCAAAAATAGCCTTTTCAGCCATTATCATAAGGACCTTGGATTTTAATCCAAGCAAGATGCAGGCCTCTGAGATTTTTGAGCAATAGAGTATAGTATCTTGGCTTCAGAAGGATTGCTCTGGTTGCTGTGTTGAGAACAGATTCAATATAGCCTAAGGGGGGTAGGGAGGGAAAAAGTTGGGGGGGTGTTGATATCATAAGGCCTAAAGCAGAATGATCATTGAGATAACTCATGCTAAAGTTGAAGTGGCTTAGATCAAAGTGGCAGCAAAGAAAGTGATGAGAAAATTAAGTCTGGATATATTCTGAAGGTGGAGTTTTTGAAGGTAGGAATGTTTATTTTTTAAATGTTCCACAGGTGATTTTCATCCACCCTCCTTCCCTTAATAGAACCACTATTATAATTCCTAGTAAGCTGTCTGGAGTTATGCAGTTATTAAGTGGTGGACAATGTTTAGAACCCTAGCAATCTATCTCCAGAGCCCCAAACTTATTCTGTCTCTTAAACCCCTAAAACTCTGTTCCTTCATGTGACCATGTTTTGGAGAGGGCTATCACCTTGACTAATACCATCAAAATATTCTTTAATGTTACATATTGAACTTTCACTAAGTTTAGCATATTTTAATATTTCCACAAAAAGTGAAACAAGATTTACCAATCGTTATTTCAGCAAATAACAATTGGTTTATGCTTTTCCTATCTTTCGTATTTCCACTAAAAGTACTGTTCATATTTCTTACTTTAATCTTCTATTAATAAATACTCACAGGAAACTATCAGAAACATGTCTAGTTCTATATGGGTATCAATAATGGAAATTACTTTAAAAGTAAATAAAACTTCTCTTTTATTTCATATTATTGCATCACATTAATATTGTTATCTTACAATAGTCTAGTCAATGTGGAAAAATATAAAGAATAAAATAAAATTTACCCATAAATTCACTATCCAAAGACATTTACCATTCACATTTTGATGTCTTCTTCCAGTCCTATAAAATATTTAAGGTTTCTCCCACCATATACACAAATTGGGACTCCTACTCTACAGTTTCACAACCTATTTTGTAAACATTGTGTCACTAAAAATCATTTAAAAGGCATCCAAGTTGGAAAGGAAGAAGTAAAATTATTGGTTTGCACATGATATGATCTTATATGTAGAAAACTCTAAAGATTCCACAAAAAACTTTTAGAATAAACAAATTCAGCAAAGCTGTAAGATACAAATTCAACACAAAAAAATCAGTTGTGTTTCTATACATTAATAATGAATAATCAGAAAAGGAAATTAAGAAAACAATTCTATTCACAATAGCATCAAAAAGAATAACATACTTAGGAATGAACATGACCTAGGAGGTAAAGTACACTGAAAACTACAAAACATTGCTGAAAGAAATTAAAGATGACACAAACAGAAAGACAGCCCATGTTCAGGAATAAGATAATTTACTACTGTGAAGAGGTCAATAAAATACCCAAAGCAATCTACAGATTCAATGTAATCTGTATCAAAATCCCAGTAGCATTTTCTTGGGGGATATGGGAAAAAATCATCTTAAAATTCATATGGAATCTCAAGGGACCACAAATAATTTTGACAAAGTTGGAAAACTCACACTTCCAGATTCCAAAACACATTACAAAGCCACAGTAATAACAACAGCATGCTACTTTGTGAAGGCAGACATAAAGATCAATGGTAGAGTGGAGAGCCCAAAAATAAACCCACACAATTATGGTCAAATGATCTTTGACAAGGGTGCCAAGACCACTCAAACAGGAAAAGAGAGTCATTTCAACAAATAGTATTGGGAAAACCGAGTATCTTCATACAAAAGAATGGAGTTTGACCCTCATATATGTACAAAAACCAATTCAAAATGAATTAAAGATCAAAATGTAAGACTCAAAATTATAAAACTCTTAGAGGAAAACTTCCTGACATTGGATTTGGCAAGGCTTTCTTAGATATGACACCAAAAGCACAAGCAACAAAGGCAAAAGTAGATGAATGGGACTATGTCAAACTTAAAAATTTTTGTTCATCCATGGACACAATCAACAGAGTGCAAAGACAACCTGTGGAATGGGTGAAAATATTTGTAAACCATTTATCTGGTAAGTGGTGAATATACGAAAAATTCCTACAACTCAACAACAAAAAATAAATAACCCAATTAAAAAATGGGCAAAAGACTTGAATAGATTTTTCCTCAAAGAGGATATATGGTCAACAAGCATATAAAAAGATGCTCAACATCACTAACCATCAGAGAAATGCAAATCAAAACCATGAGATGTCACCTCACATCCATCAGGAAAGCTATTATTAAAAAAAAAAAAACCAGAGTAACAAGTGTTAGTAGGGACATGGAGAAGGTGAAACCATTCTGTACTATCAGTGGTACTGCACACTGGTACAATCACTACAGAAAAAAGTATGGCAGTTCCTCAAAAAATTAAAAATTTACTACCATATCATCTAGTAATCCTACATCTACGTATATACCCCCCCAAAAAAAAACTGAAAGCAAGTATCAAAGAGATATTTGCATGCCCATGTTCATAGCAGCACGAATCATGATAGCTGAGAGACAGAAGGAACCCAAATGTCCATCAACAGATGGATAAATGGATAAACCAAACATAGCGTATACATACAGCAGAATACTATGCTGCCTTTAAAAAAGGAAGGAAATCCTGTCACATACTGCAACATGGATGAACCTCAAGGATATTACGCCAAGGGAAATAAGCTGCTCACAACAAGACAAACACTGTATGATTTCAATTATAGGAGGTATCTGAAGCAATCAAAATTATCAATAAAGAATGGAGATGGTGGTCAGCAGGAGCCAGTGGAAGGGGAACAAGGGAATTGTTGTTTAATGGATATGGACTTTCAATCTACAAGATGAAAAAGTTCCAGAGATCTGTTTCACAACAATGTAAATATACTTAAGATCACTAAACTATAAGCTTAAAAATGGTTAAGATGGTAAAGCTTAAAACAGGTACTTTTATCATAATAAAAATAATTTAAAATTATGTGAATATAGCCTAATTTATTTAACCATTTCACTATGGTTGGATATTCAAATATTTAAAAATATTGTTTTCAATTATGTGTTTAAAAAATAAAAATCTGGTAACCTAAAACTTTTGGTATCATTTATAATAAAATTACAATACAAAAAGTAGCTCTCTTAATATTTATAATACTTAGCAATGGAAAAGCTTTTTGCACAGGTAAGTACTAAATATGTTTCTGCATTTATGAAATGAAAACAATGTGAAATACAGATACCAAAGGGAAAACTGATTTTACTGTATAGCTAATACATTAATAGTATCACTTCCAGAAAACTGATTAACTCAATGCTAAATATCCTGTCAGATAATATTACAACACCTTGTTGATTTGTTTTTGTTGGTAATAAGGAGTTTTTTCCCTGAGCAAAATGAACACAGAATGTAAATACAACAGTCATTTCTAACAAAAAATTTTCTTAGACTCTGAAAACTCATCTAGAGGGAAAATCTCTATAAGTTTTAAATTCACAAATTTGGAATCAGACACTGAAGTTCGTTCACCTTTTAAATTACATAGTAACAAAAAGTATCTTCATTTCAAAATCATCTTGTGTTCAAGAAGCAAACTGGGATCTAATTGAAATTGAGTACCCTAGCATTACAAAGTGAATTCTACCTATAAAATGGCAAAAAATGTCTATTTAGCCTGTATTAGCTTTCTGTATCTATTATTTAAAGCTTCCCTCCCCCCACCAAAAAAAAGTGGTAGCATTTGGGACCTCAACTTAACTTTTCTACCAATTCAGACTTGAACTTTCCAAAGAGGGAAGACAAGATACTTACTAAGTAATATTAACTTAATATTTAATTTCACAGATAATTTTGAAAAATCAAAATTCTTAGATTTTAAAACAGAAGTTAAATACTAAAAAGCAAAGACATACCACTTAACCAGAATAGCTGACATGTGTCCTATTTGGCCAAAGCTCCTACTTTGGGATTTCTTTAAAGAACATTAACAAGGCAGGGACACCTGGGTGGCTCAGTCAGTTAAGCGTCCTACTTCAGTTCAGGCCATGATCTCGCGGTTCGTGAGTTGGAGCCCCACATCAGGCTCTGTGCTGACAGCTCGGAGCCGGGAGCCTGCTCTGGCTCTCTGCCCTTCTCCTGCTCATGTTCTGTCTCTCTCTCAAAAATGAATAAACTTAAATAAAATTTAAAAAGAGAACACTGATAAGGCAAACTAAGATGGTTGTTTAAATACTTTTTGATTTTTTAAAAATTTACTTGCTCTGCTTATACTTCCAGGAAACAAGATGAAGTATTATTTAAAAACTGAGTAAAATGGTAAACATTTATTCAAAGATAAAGATTCTGGGGCCTCTGGGTGGCTCAGTCAGTTAAGCATCTGACTTCAGCTCAGGTCATGATCTCACGGTTCATGGGATGAAGCCCCACAGCGGGCTCTGTGCTGACAGCTCTGTGCTGGAGTCGGCTTTCTTTGGATTCTGTGTCTCCCTCTCTCTCTCTGCCCCTCCCTGCTAGCATTCTCTCTCTCAAAACTAAACTTAAAAAAAGGATAAAGATTCCTATTCATTTTGAAAACTGACTAATTTATGAAAGACATTTGTCATTTTATTTTAAAATACTGAATTGTCTCATGAACATTTCCAATTCAGCATTTTAAAAAACAAGCACATAAACAAACACAATTATTATGCGTTAATCACCTTGGGCAATGATTTTATTACATCCCATCGTTGTAAGCAAGGCTCACAGTTTTGCTTTGTTTTAATTGAAGTGTAACTGACATACAACATTATATTAGTTTTAGATGTACAACATAATGATTTGATATTTGTATATACTGTAAAATGATCACAATAAGTCTAGTTAATGTTTGTCAATAATTACAACATTTTTTTCTTGTGATGTGAACTTTTAAGATTTACTCTCTTAGCAACTTTCACATATGCAATATAGTATTACTAACTACAGTCACCATGCTGTACGTTATATCTCATGACTTATTTTACAACTGGAATTTTGTACCTTTTGGCTCCCTTTACCAATTTCACCTATCCCCACCCCTACCCCCCCAGTCTCTGGCAGCCACCAATTTGTTGTCTGTATCTATGAGTTTGGTTTTTGTTTTCATTTAGATTTCACCTGTGAGATCATAAGGCATTTGTCTTTCTCTGACTTATTGAACTTAGCTTAACACCCTCTAGGTCCATCCATGTTGTCTCAAATGGCAAGACTTCATTCTTCTCTCTCTCTCTCTCTCTCTCTCTCTCTCTCTCTCTCACACACACACACACACACACACACGCGCACACACACACACACACACACACACACACACCTTGTTTACCCATTCATCTATGGATGCATACTTAGGCTATTTCCATATACATCTTGGCTACTGTAAAAACTGCCGTAATGAGCATGGAGGTGCATGTATCTTTTTGAATTAGTGTCTTCATTTTCTTCGGATGAATATCCAGAAGTGGAACTGCTATATCATATGATGGTTTCTATTTTTAACTTTCTGAGGAAACTCCACACTGTTTTCCAGAGTGGCTGTACCAGTTTAGTTTCTACCAACAGTGCACAAGGTTCTCTTTTCCCCACATCCTCACCAATACTTCTTATCTTTTTGAGAAGAGTCATTCTAACAGGTGTGAGGTGATATCTCATTGTGATTTTGTTTTGCATTTCCCTGATGATTAGTGATGCTGAACCTGTTTTCATGTGTCTGTTGGCCATCTGTATGTATTCTTTGGAAAAATGTTTATTCATAGCCTTTGCCCATTTTTAAATCAGATCATTTGGGATTGTTTTTGCTACTCAGTTGTTCAAGTTTTTTAACAAACTATAATGTGCATAACTTTAAAATACTACTATTTAGTTTCACCAGAAATGAGAGGTAATGTGAGAAGAGAATGAGAGGAAGGGAAAGTAGGATTCTGATGACCAGCTTTCCCAGGAATCTTGCTTCTGTTCTGGCTGTCGGCTGCCACTAGCTACAGACTTGTTGAGCAAAATGTGCATCTGTAAAATGAGTTAGCGGGAAGGCTGAAATTCAGACACAGACAGGAAAACATGGTGACATGCATCATCATAATATCTGCCTGCTTTTCTAGGGCAGTCCTTATGTCTGAACAAAGAGATGGAAAATGAAACTAAAACTCAAAATAGTATCATCAGTATTGTTTATTTTCAATACTAATCACTAGTAAGTCCAACTTTATTTGAATGTCACCATTTGTAAGATGGTGCCCATATTTAATAAGTATCTACTATTTAATAATAAATATTAAATAAATATTTAATACATTTCTAATGATATATAGAAATGATTTAATCATTCTTAAAAATAATCATTTGCCTGTGTACACAAGGGGCAACAAAAATATAGAGACATAGGAAGGAATGCTGACATTTTCTTTTTCTACTAATTTTGTGGCTAATTAAAAAAATTTTTTTTCTGTGCTAATCTATTATTATTTTTAACTCTAAGTTTCACTTTAGAATTTTTATGAGTATTAGAAAGAGTTACAAAAGCAATCTGTTTCAGTAAAATTTTAAATATAATATTATAAAATTAAATTGTGCCAGGAAAGCCAGTAAATCTGTAATAAAATTCAGAACTCTACTATTAGTATAAACTTCAATAATCTATTTTTACCTGGGGTAAAAAGTATTATTAAGTTTACAGCTGGAATATCATTTACTTAAGGAAAAAAGTCTTGTTTATGTTTTACCAGACAGACGTAAGTTTTTCTAAGTCATACTGGCAAATAATTATCTTTTCATGTCTAAATACAATTCTAAACCAGCTCATCTGTTATATCAATACAAGGAAGCACTTTTGTATTATACTGGCTTTAGTGCAATTTTTTAAAAAGCTGCTCAGTGAAGAATTCATTTCTGAAATACAGCTGTCTCCAGAATTATTTGACGTATCTGAACTGAATGCTGGGAAAATTCATTAGCATACCATCATATTTTTTACCTAACCATTCCCTTAAGTCTGTTCCAAAAATGTGAAAGACATCATCTACTTTGGCTTTACTAAAAATGCTTGAAAAAAAAAAAGGATATACAAATCTGTGCTCAACATGAAAACATTTTTTAAAAAGAAGCAAAATACAAAAGAAAACAATTCACAAATAAAATATAATGAAACAACCCCCATGAATAAAATCTCAGTCACAGATTAATTCCTAAAATTCTAAAGCACAGATGATGAAAACAAATGAAACTATTTACTAAAATGAAAAGTGCATAAAGTATAAGAAAAACTTATAGTTGTTATTTACTAAATTTACTAAAATTACTATTAATCATAAATTGATCTCTAAAGATATAATAAATATTAAGTCCTTATTTTCTGAACATCACAGCTTAGTGCTCGCTTCAGCAGCACATATACTAAAACTGAACATCACAGCTTATAGAAGATAAGCAGTATTAGTGCCACAAACAATCAGGCAAGACCTACAGAGGAAAAGTACCAAGATGGCCTTACAGTTTTCCTTAACATACACAGAGAAAATGTCTATAGACTTTTGAGGGTAGAAGAAGAATGTGTGATATAAATAGTTCTGTATCTAGTCAACTGGTCATTTTTTTTTTTTTTTACACTGTAAGTCTACACAACAGTTGGTCTCATGGAGAACACTGGAATAGCTTAGACTTTCTTCTTATAGCAAGCTCAAATTGTATCAGACAACTCTGATCAGTCCAGTCAATTGGCCATTCTTATCCAAAGGCAGAAGAAAGACATTTATAATATTTATTTCTACAAAAACTATTTACTGAGTGCCTACTATGCACTATATTATACTGTTTCAGATGCTGAAATAAAACAATCAAGAGAAACTACTACATATTTATTTATATTTACACAAATATATATATATATATATATGGAAAGCATCAGGCACTCACATGTCCTATGCGGAGAACTAAAATAACAAGGGCTACCTTTAGATTAGGTAGTCAGAAATGGTCCCTCTGACGACATGACTTTTAAGATGAGATGTAAATGACCAGAAGCCTTCTCCTCAAAAGATCATGAAACATAGTACTTCAGGTAGGATTTAGTTTAATTTTGGACTGTTTAAATAAAAAGAAAATGGAAGCAGAGTAGAGAAAGGAAAAAGATACATGATGAGCTCAGAGTAGACAAAGCAAATCATGTAGGGTTTTATAAGCAATGTTAAAAATGTGAATATTATTTTAAGTGGATTTGAAAGCTTCAGCGAGGTTTTAAGCAGGAGAGCACTATGATCTGATTTGTGTTTAAAGGATCACTATCACTCCGGTGGCCTTGTGGAAACTAGATGGTGGCAGATGGGAGGTGTGGGAGAGGAAACAGGGAGACCAGGAGGGTAGAGAAGATGATAAAGAGAAGTAGACAGATGTAGGATATGTTTTAGAGGCAGAGTTGAAGAAACCTGCTAACAGACTGAATGGAATACAAATAAAAGAGAGAAATCAAGGACAATGGCTAGATTTTTTTGGCTTAGCTAACAGCTTATCAAAATGGGGAAGACTGAGGGAAGAGCATATTTGGGTTGAACAATCAATTTGTGAATTCAAATTATACTATCCCTAATACGTAAAGAAAAATGTATCTCATGATATGATCCATTCTATTAATATCTGGTACAAAATAAGCCAATAAGAATGGCAACGACATGGCATAAAAAGACCAATAGCGGGTGCTGAATCCACTGAACATACAGCGGGCACCAAATCCACTTAAATATAAAACTAAGTCCAAATAATTGGTATGTTATAATTCTTAAAAGATATGCAGACTAATGCACACTCATGCTCCAGTACAATAAAAAAAATTCTCAGGCTAAAAACTCTAAATAAACTAACAAATATCTGAAAATTGGGAGATTGAACAGGCAGAGGGATATAAATATGTAAAATTCAACATCTGTAAACCTTGAAGTCAATGACTTTCAGTTCTTAATAAACCAAAAACACACATTTAAGCACGTTATTCAAAGTCTTACAAGCCATCCTCTGTTAAAGAGGGTTTTTTTTTTTTAATGTTTGTTTATTTTTGAGAGAGAAAGAGACAGGCAGAGTGCTAGTGGGGGAAGGGTAGAGAAAGAGAGGGAGATACAGAATCCTAAACAGGCTTCAGGCTCTGAGCTGTCAGCACAGAGCTCGAAGGGGGTGGGGCTCGAACTCACGAACCATGAGATCATGCATGACTTGAGCTGAAATCAGATGATTAACTGACTGAACCACCCAGGTGCCCCAGCCATCCTCTGTTAAAACTAGACTTTGTACCTTTCAAATTATCAGCAGTAAAAATAAAAGAGACCTCTAGCCATAATATTTTTTTTTAATTTTTTTTAACGTTTATTTATTTTTGAGATAGAGAGAGACAGAGCATGAATGGGGGAGGGTCAGAGAGAGGGAGACACAGAATCCGAAACAGGCTCCAGGCTCTGAGCTGTCAGCACAGAGCCCAACGCGGGGCTCGGACTCACAGACTGCGAGATCATGACCTGAGCCGAAGTCGGCCGCCCAACCGACTGAGCCACCCAGGCGCCCCTAGCCATAATATTTTTAAAGCTTCAAAAAACGTTAAAAAACAAAAACCACATTAGAAGATCAAACATCTCACTCAACAATAATAGTGATAGACTCATCTATTAAAAGGAGAAAAGATTTAGATAATCTAGGGTTTATAAAATAAAACTCAATATAATTAAGAGAAACATCTAAAAAACAATGAAGTTTCAGAAGGGATTAAAGCAAAACGATAGGCCCAAGTATAGTAGCTCTACCCATTTGTTATATGCCACACAAATATAAACAAAACAGGAAGCTGGCAAGCTCAACGTTTCAAAGAGCACTAAAAATAACAATTTTATCACAAAAAGTATGAAAAACTGTCTGCCAGAGAAAAAATAAATAAGTCCAGTAAAATCAATGGCTTGCGTAAGTATCAACAGTAACTAACTAGAAAGTGTAAGTGGGGAAAAATGTCATTCATAACAGTAAGAAATATCATAAATATGAATTATGTGGCAAGTTATAATACTTTCCTGAAGACCTGAATTTTAAAAATTCTTCCTTTTGTCAAAATGCCAAATTAAATGCTAAATTAATATCACAAGCATTTTTCTCTTCGATAGAAATGATTTAAGGTCTCCTGAAAAAATATTATGTAAACAGAAAGGAAATAACTGAAAAACAAAAGCAATGAAGATTATAAAATGCAGTGAAAAGTAAGAGTCATCAAAAACAGGGTAGTAGCGAACAAGGAATAGGAGGAAAAAACCAATCGCTGGAACAGAAAACAAAACCCATGGTTACTTGGAAATTTAGTTTATGACAATCAAGGCATTTCAAACCTGCAAACAAAGGACAAGAGTCTGTAATAAACAGCTTTGGGAAACTGTCCAGTCACTTGAAAAAGAACAAACCTAGCTAGGGCTCTCCTTCACCCCTTAGAACGAAATTGTTCTTGATGGGGCAAACATATAAACGTTGGAAGAAAAGAAAGGAAAAAACTAGAGGAAATTACAGTTAAGTAGTTTTAGAACTGTCTAGTAGAAAAGGCCTACGGAGGAAGAGGGGAATAGAGAAAGGAGGACTGACAAATTTATCTAGGAGGATAAAACCACTTCCACACAGAAAAGGAAAGTATCACAAGAGCAGAGTATGAAGAGAGAAGACAAACTAGAGAAAACCTGAAAAACATATGAAGAGTCACTATTCTCAAAGTGCAAATGGCATTTAAAAATCAATAATAAAAGACAATTTGGTAGAATTCAGGAAAACATAACTATAGGCAAAAAAAATATATGAAAATGATCAAGTACTAAAATCACATTATCAAACATTTATTGAACTTCTATATTATTCTTCTTGGGTAAAGAATTTAAACATTAGTCAATCTTACATATGAATGAACTCTGACATAAGGTCAGCAGCTTTTCAAACAAAGGAATGAGAACTTCCTACCTTTCATTAATTTATGGTTCCAACAATTAATCCCTGTGTGTTAAATAACATCATATGATGATATACGTTTCTTTTTTTATGGCTTATTGAGAACTCCGTATAGTAGCATTTTAAAAAACACGTTCATTAATTCATTATATGAACAATACTCAGAAGTAAGTTGGTTGAGTGTCTGGCTTCAGCTCAGGTCATGATCTCACAGTCCGTGGGTTTAAGCCCTGCTTCAGCCTCTGTGCTGACAACTCAGAGCCTGGAGCCTGCTTCAGATTCTGTGTCTCCCTCTCTCTCTACTCCTCTCCCATTCATGCTGTCTCTCAAAAATAAATAAACATTAAAAAAATTTTAAAAAAAGAAGCTATATTCTCAACTCAAGTAAACTGTGGTAAAACAAGCCCTCACTGAGGGCAGAGAAGGAATGAACATCTTTATTTCCTCCAAGAACTCAACTCATTCATTATTTGGACTATCACCGTCCCCTGAACATAACTGGAATATTTATTCAAGTGACTCCTCCAGAAGAGGCAAATACTTGCCTAGTTCTGTTCTATTCTATTTGTGTTAGTGACATCACTGGAAATCATTTATTACTTATTAGATAAAACTTAGTAGCAGAACTCTCAAAGAATATCACAACAATTTCTAATACCCAGGGGGAAAAAAGGATACTGTGCCTTATTTGAAAGCTTATTTTCAAAGCGTTGCAGCATATGCTACCCTCAGTAATATCTCTCTTATGAATCATACACTTAATGATAAAAATATTGTATATGAAATGCAGAAACATTTTATATGCTCAAATTAAGAAACTGATGTAATTACAGTCACACAATTATTCTACATGTTTAAGTTTATGAAGCAGCAAATGAACAGATCACCAAATATTCACCTACCCAGTCAAAAATTACTACTCTTCATCCCAAAGACATTTTTTATAGAATTAGAAAAACCTATCCTAAAATTTGTATGAAATCTCAAGGGACCC
The DNA here is from genome assembly GCF_022837055.1 of Prionailurus viverrinus. Taxonomy (NCBI): domain Eukaryota; kingdom Metazoa; phylum Chordata; class Mammalia; order Carnivora; family Felidae; genus Prionailurus; species Prionailurus viverrinus. Next base: position 93,948,396 of record NC_062566.1, read on the forward strand.
CAGATAGCCAAAACAATCTTGAAAAAGATCAAAATTGGATGATTCACACTTCCTGATTTCAAAACTTACTACAAAGCTACAGTACTCAAAATACTGTGATACTGGCATAAAGACAGACATATGGACCAACAGTATAGAATAGAGAATCCAGAAGTAAGCCCTTGCATATATGATCAAAGATTTTTTGACCTTCAACCAAAAACATTTTTTACAAGGTTGCTAAGACCATTCAATGGGGAAAGGGCAATCTTGTCAACAAATGATGCTGGGAAAATGGATATCCACAAGCAAAAAAACCAAAGCTGAACCCTCACCCAATACCAAATACCAAAATTAATACAAAATGATCAAAGACTTAGTAACACTTAAAACTATAAAGCTCTTAGAATAAAACATAAAGCAAAGCTTACTCACACTAGATTTGGCAATGATTATTTGGGCATGACCAAAGGCACAGACAACAAAAGAAAAAATAGACAAACTGGACTTCACAAAAATTTTAAAATTTTATGTACCAAAAGACACGATCAACACAGTGAAAAGGCAACCCACAGAATGGGAGAAAATATTTTCATATCATTTACCTGATATGGGGTTAATATCCAGATTACACAAAGAACTCCAAAAACTCAACAACAAAGAGACAACCCAATTCAAACATGGGCAAGGACTTAAATAGACATTTCTCCAAAAACGATATACAAATAAGCAAATGAAAAGATGCTCAGCATCACCAATCACTACAGAAATACAAACAAAAGCTACAATGAGGTACCCCCATACCCATTTGGATGACTGCTATAACAAACAAAACAAAACATAAAAATAACAAGTGTTGGTAAGGATGTAGAGAAATTGGAACACTTGAACATTGTTGACAGGAATGCAAAATTGAACAGCCACCGCAGAAAACAACACGGTGGTCCCTCAAAAAATTAAAAATAGAATTACCATATGATCAAGCAATTCCACTTCTGGGTATACACTCAAAAGAAAAAAAGCATGTATGGAAGAAATATTTATATGCTCGTGCTCATGCAGGAGCATTACTCACAACAGTTAAAATGTGGAAACAACCCAAGTATCCATCAATAGATGATTGGATAAATAAAATGTGGTATATACATTCAATGGAAATGTTTAGTCCTGAAAAGGAAGGAAATTCAGACATATGTGACAACTGGATTAGTCCTGAGCCTTGACACTATAGTAAGTGAAATAGGCCAGTCACAAACATACCAATACTGTATGATTCCATTTACATGAAGCATTCGGAGTAGGTAAATCACCAAGACATAAAGTAAAATGGTGGTTGCCAGAGGCCAGGAGGAGGAGGGAAATGGGGAGTTATTATATAATGGGTATAAAGTTTAAGTTTTACAAGATGAAAAGAGTCCTGAAGACGGATGGTGGTGATGGTAACACAACATCATGAATGTCATATTTTATAACACTGTACATTTCAGTGCACTTAAAAATGGTTTTGATGCTAAATTTTCTGTTATGTGTATTTTACCACAATAAAAAAACAGGAGGGGTGCCTGGGTGGCTCAGCCAGTTAAGCGTCTGACTCTCAGTTTCAGCTGAGATCATGATCTCAGGGTTTCGTGAGTTCAAGCCCCATGTCAGTCTGTCACTGCAGAGCTGCTTGGGATTCTCTCTCTCCCTCCCTCTCTGCTCTTATTCTGCTCACGCTGTCTCTGTCTCCCTCAAAATAAATAAATGAACTTAAAAAAAAAACTACTACTTCTCTCATTAGAAACTCGTAGGTTATCAAAATAACAAAATTATTTCACGTTTTACAAAGTTTTGTTTTCAAAGCAAATTACTCAGTCTTTTTATTTTTAAATTTTTTAAAGTTAATCTCTACACCCAATGTGGGGCTTGAACTGACAACTCCGAGATCAAGGGTCACCTACTCTACCAACTAAGCCAGCCAAGCACCCCTATTCAGTATGTTTTAAAGCAAACAGTCTTCTGATACACAGAAGTGTTGGAAAAAAATAAAAAAAGAAAGAAAGAAAAAAGAAAAGCATTAGGCTAACACCAGAATTACACCAGCCAAGGTATAGCTGACATATAAAATACCATTATCCTAAATATTGTCAAATATCTCACCCCATCAATGAATACTTTCTTAATTAAACTCTCATAAGAGCTAAAACTGAAGTTCAAATATTTCACAACCTTAAAAAATTACTTTAACAATGTCAATATGTCTTCCAATTTTTGAATGTACACGTTTCAAATTTTATTTCACAACAAACTTCACATCAAACTCATCTTTAACTAACAACCTCCAATGAGATTTAATGTAACCATATTGGAGATATTCTACTGCCCTGACAACATAAAGATTTCATTCTCGGAAGGAGGGAAATAAGGAAAAAAATATAAAAAATGTTTTTTATATTTATTTATAAACTACACTAGAAAAGTGTTCAAAAATTGTCTTAAGAGTTTTAATACATACCAGGCTCCAATTTGATAATTTTTACTGCAGCCAACTCTCCTGTATGAATATTTCTAGCCTAAAATGAAAATAAAAATGTTTTTAAGTTTGTTAATTATATAAAAGTATGTGACACTATGTTCACTAATTGCTTAACAACCATGCTTTTAACAGAACTAAAAAACAAAATCTTTATTTCCAATAAAATGAGTATATTCATTTTTGCATCAAAGAAAAATATAGAAAAGATACACACACACACACACACACACACACACACACACACAGTTAGTGACCTTTAGTCCCACCACTCAAAAATGGCTATTGTCTTTTCTCTCTTTTTTTAAAGTTTTATTTATTTATTTTGAGAGAGAAAAAAAGGATGTGCACGCATGAGCTGGGGAGGGGCAGAGAGAAAGGGAGAGAGACCATCCCAAGTAGGTTCCATGCTGTCAGTGTGGAGTCTGATGTGGAGCAAAGTCACCAACTGAGATCATGACCTGAGCAGAAACCAAGAGTTGGATGCTTAACCAAATGAGCCACTCAGGTGCCCCCAAAATGGCTACTGTCTTTTCTTTATACTAGAAATAATATTTTTGTTAATTAAAAAATACTCATTGTTTTTATATATTTTGTAAGTATAATAATAGATCATTATGGGAAAATGTAGAAAAGCAAGTCATCCATATCTTACTACCCAGGAGAAAAAAGTTAACATATAGATAGTGTGCTTCTTTTTTTGCCCTGTGTAGATGCATGTGTATGTGCTGTAGAAGATGATGCCATCACAGTTTTCTACAATGTGATTTGTAACGCTGCATAATTTTCTACTGACGGGATAAAGACTGTATTTCACTAATCTCCATCTGAACATGGAGAATTTTAATATTATTCTGTAGTTATAACTAGAGAGATAAATGTATCTTAGCTTTGTATCTATCCACAGCCTTATTTCCTTTAGATAAATTGCTAGAAAAGAAACTATTCACTACTTAACAAAATGTCATGCCAGACTTATTATAAGTAGTGCTGCAATGATTAGTGTGCAAATATTTTGGCACATATCAGAATTTATCATTGAGGCAACCTACAAGTGTAATTGTTCGGTCAAAGGTATGTGGATTTTAACATTTATTTACTTTTGAGAGAGAGGGGGAGAGAGAGAGAGCGCGAGAGAGTGAAAGGGGGAAGGGCAGAGAGAGAGAGAGAGAGAGAGAGAGGGAGACACAGAATCCGAAGCAGGCTCCAGGCTGTCAACACAGAGCCCGATGCAGGGCTCGAACCAACGAACTGTAAGATCATGACCTGAGCCGAAGTCGGACGCTTAACCGACTGAGCCACGCAGGCTTCCCAAAAGGTATGTGGATTTTAAATGAATATATTGCCATATATTATTTTTATAATATATGAATTTATACTCTCACAAACCTTGGATGTGAAATCTGTATCCGTCAAGTTCTACTGTAGGGACAAATGTGTATTCTGTCTTTAAAATATCTTTCTCCATGCTATACATTACTTTAAATGGCCACATAATAGTCTATATAATCATTCTCCCTTATTGCTAGACATTAAGAACGCCACATGTAGTCTTTTCATTATTTAAGGTTATTTTTTTCAAATGGATTCTAGGGCTGGAAATTAACTAGGTCTAAGGGTATGAACATAAGCATTTAAGGCCAGGGGCTCTGGGGTGGTTCAGTCAGTTGGGCGTCCAACTTTGGCTCAGGTCATGATCTCGTGGTCTGTGGGTTTGAGCCCCGTTTTAGGCTCTATGCTGACAGCTCAGAGCCTGGAGCCTGCTTCGGATCCTGTGTCTCATTCTCTCTCTGCCCCTCCCCCACTTGTGCTCTCTCTCTCTCTCTCTCTCTCAAAAATAAATACATGGTAAAAAAAAAAAAAAAGGCCATTTAAGGCTATCAACACATACTGTCAAAATAGTCCAAAAGCATCGTACCATTATGTTGTCACTGTGAATATGAGCGCTCATTTTCACTACACCCTGTGGCATACCATATGTGGAAATGCACTTTAATAATTTATGACACCTTTCACTTACTATGTTAGATTCATATGTACATTTTCATACTTAGCATTAAAAATAAGGAAGGGGCATATCATAAAACAGGAACGTAAAATTATACCAATTTGCTGGATTAAATAAGTCACATTATAAGAGGAAAGAGGAAAAAAGGGAAAGGAAAAGAAGAATGTAGGGAATATAGCCTTCAAAGGAATACTTTGATATGACATATAGAAGATGAGAAAAATAATAGAATGGGGGAGAGGGGTACAGAAGGAAAATCACAAACAGAAAGGAAGAAGTAAAAAAGGATTTTCTACAGCAGAAGTCTCAAATATTTTGTGACAAGAAGTTCATATTTTCCTCATCTCTCATGGTAAATAGTGTAAGGAGGGGTTTTGCAAAGAGTGAACAGACATTTTAACTCCCCCCATATAATTTACCTCTCCCCCAAACGCAAACGCATTTGGAGAAATGGGAACAGGTCAGCCAAAAGCTTCATACCGTAACTACCCTCTCCTCTTTCTTGCCCTTGAACAAAAGAATTGTCTGTTAGTGTCAGGTCTTGTCCCAGTTCCTAAGATCTTTCAGCATTTCAGTCCTCCCATGGGTTATAGAAAATTATGTGCATATAGATTTAGGCTGTCCACTGCTCAACTTTTCACATGCAGCAAGATTCCAGTACAGAAAACATGGCCAGAAGTTATAAAATAAGTAGTAATAATTGACCTCTTGGGAATCTTGTTCAGTGGGTTTTAAATGTGTATTAGAAGACAAATTCCATGATAATGATGCATTATATTTGTAATTTGTAATTATACTTTGGAGGAACTCTCATATTCATTAATTAATTCTATTAAAGACACAGCTCAGTAAAGTTGGGGAACTTGCCCAAGGCTATGCCTGCTGGCCAGGGGCAAGAGAAGGAGTTAGAACCTAATAACTATACTGTGATGTCAAGGTTTCACTGCTTCTTTCAATAGATGAGAACTTTTTAAATCCAACAGGTACGAGAGGAAAGTATTAATTTCATAATATTTAATAGACTTCAGGGGTGACTTTTGTTGAAAATAAATGAATCATATTTTACATTAAATTATTTCCTATAATGGTTTCCAATATAAGAGATTGTGAATTCTTACATATCTGAAAGTCTTAAATAATTTGAGACTTGAATTTGATCCAAGGAAAAATATTATTAATTATTTTAAATAATCTGGAAAAAGCCTTCCAAAATGTTTAAAATCCATCTTAGAGGATTGGGAAAAATATCAACTGACAAGACTCAACTAATTCTTCTTGTAAGGCTACTGCATTATAATCTGGCAAACATAATCCACTTTCATCCCTGCATGTTGATACATTTCCTGGTTTTCCCTCTTTCCACATCTAAGTGATAATTTTTTAAATTTCACTGGAATCTTATAGAAAACAGAAAAAATCTATGGACATATAGTGAAAGTTTACACAGTGGAAAGAAAGATTTAAGTGTAAGAGACATAGATGGCACAAGAAAGTAACATATATGTACACTCACAAAAAATGACAGTTGAACCATTCAAAGTTCTAAAATTCAAGCAAGGAATGAAATGTTTAACTCATGTGACAGTGATAGATGCTGACATATCTCCAGCAACAAAACACTGTCAGGGTATTCATTACTCCAGTTTTCCAAGCAAAACAGGCATTAGGGCAATGCACTCTGCCAGTCACTAGAAACCAAAAGAAAATATGAGCCCATACTTCACAATTACAGACTCTCAAACGAGTGCCAACAGCATGAAAAGATCTAATATGCTTCTCTGTGAGTGTGAAACAATTCCGATTTTAATCAGATTAACCAGAAGCAAAGGACTTGGGTCTCTTACTTAAAAACACTGTCTCATTCTGGTACATGCTCCTTCCCCTGCCCTTCTCCACATTAGCCTAGTTCATTTAGATTTCTCCTTCATGAAGCAATTTAGGTATCACCTCCTCCAGGAAGTCTTGCCTGATATCGCAAGGCTGGATGAAGTATGCTCTCTTCTTAGCTCTGGGCATGATGCTATAAGGAACTGTGCCATAGGCAGATGCTCTAAAAAGTTGTTGAATGGACAATTAAGACTGTAGGAAGATTATTACTCTCTTTACTTAAAAAATAAGGATAAAATATTAAAATCCTCCACACCTAGACAGTGCTACAAAACTGACAATATACTGCTTTAAATGATCTTTTATTTATGTTGATTCATTTTCAATTTTTATTATGATGCATTAAATGAAGTATTTTGGAGAAAAATTTTATTTGTAAAAAAGTACTACAAAGTAATATTTTGTTTTAAAAAAGTCAATTATAAAATGGCAGTCCCTCTCCTCCCCATTTCATCCCCCTGAGGTAACTACTGTTAACAGTTTAGCATATATCCTTCATGACTTTTAATTAGGTTGATTCTCAAGAACACATATACTGACAGTTTAGTAGTTTCTTACAAAGCTAAACATAGTCTTTCCATATGATCCAGCAATCCCCACTTTTGACATTTACTCAATTAAGTTAAAAACTTAATCCACACAAAAATCTGTACAAGAATGTTTACAGCAGGTTTTATTCATAATTGCCCAAACTGGAAGCAATTTAGACGTCCTTCAACAGATAATAATAAACAAATTATGGTACATTCATACAATGGAATATCATTTAGTGATAAAAAAAAAAATGAGCCATCAAGCCATGAAAAGATATGAACCTTAAATGTATACTGCTAAGTGAAAGAAGCCAGTCTAATACCATGTGATTCCAACTACATGACATTCTGGAAGAGATAAACTAATAATACAGGGATCAACGTCAAGATAAAACTCTAGAGAGAAAAAAGAACAATGGTTTCCAGGGGCTGGAGCAGAGAGTGAGGAACAGGTAAAGCACAGGGAGTTTTTAGGGTGGTGAAACTATTCCATGTGAAACTGTAATGGTAGATACATGTCATTATGTATCTGTCAAAGCCCATAAAACTACAACACAGCAAGTGAATCTTAATGTAAAGTATGGACTATGATAGTAGTATATCAACACCGGTTCAATAATTATAATAAATGCACCACACTGATGTAAGATGCTAATAAAAGGAGAAACTGTGTGGGTACGTGGGTAGCTGGGGGTAGATGAAAGTCTACATACTATCTGTTCAGTTATCTGTAAATCTGAAACTGTACTAAAAATTAAGTCTATTGGTTACTTTTTAAAGAATACATATAAAACTATCTTTTTAAGTATATACTTTCAGACACATTTAGGAGTCAATTTTTATGATTAAAATCAACATAAATATGTTGTTTCAATTTAATAAAACCAAAATGAAGACACAAGGATAAAGGACACCTTGTTTTGTGTTGTTTTTTTTGTTTTGTTTTTTAGAGATTCTGAGGCGCTCAGAAAGAAACAGCTCCTTGGAAGATATGAACTGCAGAACCAAATAAAATAAAGATGGTATTTTTAAAATTCAGCTATACAATGCAGAAGTCAAAATATACGCAGTGACAGAAGTAAAGAGTAAAGAAAAAATATATACTAAAACTCCCACTTATAGGATAAATACTTAAACGCCCGTCTCCACTTTGAAGACATCTGTTCTCTCCAAATGAAGAACTGATGGGCAAATTTTTGTACTCTGTAATTTTCCAGCTGGATTTTTAAAACAGAGCAGTACCAGGCTCTTTTATAATAAAAGGCAAAGAGGCTTTCAGGAAAAAAAAAAAAAAAGAAGATCTAAACAGAGACTTACAGATTGAATTTACTAAAGAGATCCTTCAGAAGTTTAACTATATAATTTCACACTATAATCCAGAAGAGTCATACATAATACTGGTTTTTGAAATCCAACATTTCCCTCCAACAAGTTAAATGTGATATTCTCAAGTATTTTTGTTTTCAACTTTAATACACAAGAATGTGAAGATCCTGAATTATGTTTATAAAAGGAAGTAATGGAAGTACCATGGTACCGCTACAAAAAGGACCTAAATATATTTCTGATTCCTGTTTATTTTAGTAGGTTATTGATATTTGCTATGTTCAGTCTTAGAAGTATAATCACCCAGAACTCTAATATTACTATAGCTTATCTATTATTTAACTCTTAATTAGGAATTGAAATTACTGGGTGGGAAAAGATAAACTAATAATAAATGGGATTAATATCATGATAAAATCCATGAAAGAACCCTTCCTGTTAAATTAAGTTTCTATTCTCATTGCCAATGCATTTCCCTTTAACCTCTTAATCAGCATTTCCACGTCAATTTATTACCAGTGAAGTATTTTAACGCAAACTCTCCTGTCTTGGATTTTTTAATTCATAGTAAAAGTTACCCTGAGATTTCCATTTGCACAAAGGGGGGGAAAAAAAAGTAAAGATGCTGAACTGCCTAATTCAGCCATTTCTATTTCAACAACACCATGCAGCTGCCAGTTTTATCAGCTATGAACTTCTTCATATGCTGTGAAATTTTTAAGGTGACTAAAAATAAAGGAAAAGTCTTGTGTCTAGACATTTTACCTACAAGTTTTCAAGGAAGAATAGGAAGATATGACTTAATAATGAACATTACACCTCCGTAATCATTAAGTTAGAAGAGAATTTTTTTAAATTAAGTCAAAAAATGAAACATAAGTAATGACAGTCACCATGAACATTCAGCTCTTATATGCAACTTCACTCTTCTTCGTATTAGACCCCTCATCCTATCTCCAATTAACTTCCTTCCAGCATATATTTAGGCCACGAAACTTTTCTGTAAGGCCAATTGGGAGCACCAGTTTTAAACATGCTCCCTTCCTCCAAAAATATTCTTTAACAGAACAGAAAATCCAGACATCTCAAAATTTAACAAGCTATCTCTAGTGACCAGTGATTATTCCTCAGAATCAGGATTAAACATCCTAGATTTAAGAATATGAACTATGGGGAGCCTGGGTGGTTCAGTCAGTTGGGCATCCAACTTCAGCTCAGGTCATGAGCTCATGGCTCATGAGTTGGGCTCTGTGCTGACATCTCAGAGCCTGCTTTGGATTCTGTCTCCCTCTCTCTCTCTGCTTCTCCCCTGCTTGTGCTCTCTGTCTCTCTCTCTCTCTCAAATGGAAATAAATAAACATTAAAAAAAAAAAGAATATCAACTATGATACAAAAGTAGCAACACAGCATCTATAAGGTTTAAAGAATACATAGTCCTGATTTATCCACAAAAGAAGTAAACAATTATGTCATAGTCTATAAAACCTTTATACCTAAATCTTTATGGAACATTGTTTTTGACTGGTTCAATTCATTGAACAAATACTACTGAATACCTACTATGTGCCAGGTACTGTTGATACTGGAGATTTAGTGAAAGAGAAAGTACACTGTCAACAAGGAACATGTAATTTAGTTGGGAAAACAGACATATAAACAGTTATAATGTGGTAAGTGCAATAGTAGAAGTGAAGTCAAAGAAATACCCAACTCTGTTTTTACTGGGGATAGGGGAAGGGAGGAGAGGAGAGAGAAGTATGATGTGAACCAGGGAGGATTAATGGAAGAAAGGACATTAACTGGATTTTAAAAGAATGCAGGGTGATTTTCAGGTGGACAAGATGGGAAAGATATTTCAGGCTCTGGGAATAGTGTGTGCAAACACCTGGTATCTTGAGAAGCCACGATGAATTTTGAGGGATTTGGAGTGACCAAATCTGGCAGAGATGTCATAGATGGAGAACACAGGCTTTTTTGGGCAGAAAAGGACCAGATAATGGACCTATGTCAAAGAATCTGGACTTCTTCCTATAAATTGAGAAAACACTGTAGAAGAGAATCTCTCACAGTGTAGTGGATAGATTAAAGTTACTGGAAGTATAAAGACCAGTCAGTGAATTATCCAAATGAGAGTTCATATAAGCCTAAATTTAGGCATTGGAACTGGAGATAAAAGGAAGGGATGGATGAGTCATATTTAGAAGATGATCAAAATTACCTGGTGATTAGTTGGGGGAAGGACAAGTAATCAGTGGCATTTAAAAGTCTGATTTGGGTGACTATATTGCTGCCATCAACAGAATTAGAAAATACTAAATTTATGGGTTTGGATCTTGTGTATGGTTTTCAACATATGACATTGATAGGTGGATATGTCTGACAGATGGTAGCACAGTGCAGCTCTGGACTTGAGAGATGAACTGGGGATACAGGTTTGGGAGTCATCATCACTTTATGGGGTGGTACCTGTGAAGTATAGGTGAGGTCACCCAAGAGAGTTTATAGGAGAGTTGAGGAAATGCTGTAGTCTTAAGAGAGGTGGCAGAAGAAAATGACATTGAAGGTGTCTGAGAAGAAACAAAGAACAAACAAAAGAGAAACTTTTCATAGAAATCAAGAGTTTTGGGGCGCCTGGGTGGCTCAGTCAGTTAAGTGTCCAACCTCAGCTCAGTCACATTATCACAGTTGGTGAGTTCAAGCCCCACATCAGGCTGTCCACTCGGCACAGAGCCCACTTTGTATCCTCTGTCTCCCTCTCTCCCCTGCTCATGTTCTCTCCCTCTCTCTCTCACGAATAAACATTAAGAAAAAAAAGAAATCAAGAATTCCATAGAAATCAAGATCTCTGTCATCTCCTGCATCTATTCTTGTTCCCCTTTGCTCTGACTGCAATAAGGAAAATATATTGATCTTCAAAAAATATAAATCTGAAGTTTGTGTCATTCCTCCTTCTCTTTGTCTATGGAGTAAAGCCTTAGAATATCATACACTTTAAGACCTTGCCTATCCTGACATTTTAACCATACTGAATTTCATTCAGTTCCTTATATGCACTCTACTGTCTGTCCTTCAGGTTTTTGCAGATAGTATTTCCTTTTCTTAGAATACTTTGCCGCTGCTTCTTTTTCACCTATCTTCTCTTTAAATTTGTTTTTAAAAACTGCATTTTCAGGGAGGCCTTTTCTGTCCCTTAAATAAGGTCATGTTTATTTGCTGAATGATTTCTTACCCTCTTACTCATCATTCATCACATATCATCGTTGCTGTCAATCTCCTGCTCTATTCAGACTGCATGAGAACAGGGATCTTGCATCTACTGTTGAATCAGCTAGCCTAGCACAGTCCCTCCCAGATAGTATGTGCTCAATATGTTTTGAAGGAGTGAGCAACATAGTGGTCGTGTAAGTAAGGAGTTGAAAGGGTTGATTAAGAACAAAAGATTCAGTATCAGTAATCATCAGGGAAATGCAAATCAAAACTACAGTGAGGTATCACCTTACACCAGTCAGAATGGCTGATATCAAAAAAAGAACAGAAATAACAAATGTTGGCAAGGATGTGGAGAAAAAGGAACTTGTTGGTGAGAATGTAAATTGATACAGCCACTGTATAAAACAGTATGGAGATTCCTCAAAAAATTAAAAATAGAAATGCCATATGACCCAGTAATTCCTCTACTGGGTATTTACGCAAAGAAAAGGAAAACACTAATTCAAAAAAATATATCCACACCTGTGTTTATTGCAGCATTATTTACAGTAGCCAAGATATGGAAGTATCCCAAGTGTCCATCGATAGATAAATTGGTAAGTATGATGTGACAGACTATATATACACACACATGTATGTATATATATGTATATATATCATACCTGCATATAAGTGGAATATTAGTCAGCCATAAAAAGGATGAAATCTTAACATTTGCGATGACATGGATGGACTTAGAGGATATTATGCTAAGTGAAGTCAGACAGAGAAAGACAAATACCATATGATTTCACTTATATGTGGAATCTGAAAAATGAACAAACAAATTAAAAAAGCAGAAACAGACCCATAAAAACAGAGAACAACTGGTAGTTGCCAGAGGGGAGGGGGGAGTGGGGGAAAGGGATGGGCAAAATGGGTAAAGGGAAGTGGGAGGTACAGGCTTCCAGTTATGGAATGAATACATCATAGGAATGAAAGGTACAACATAGAGAACATGGTCAGTGGTATTGTAAAGTGTTATATGGTGACAATAGCTATATTTGTGAGCATAGCATAACTTACAGAGTTGTTGAATCACTATGTTGTACACCTGAAACTAATGTAATGCTGTGTGTTGGCTATATTTGAATTAAAATTAAAATTAATTTTTTAAAAAGAGTAAAATTTGAGGTATGAATGGTAAGTAAGAAAGTTAAGGGAATGTAGAACCCTCCTTGAAGCAGCTTAGCTATGAAAGGAAGAAGAAATGAGACAGACTTCTTCCACTGCTTCTTCCAGCAGTTTCTTCCACTGCTTCTGTTTTTTTCCTCCCATTGAGAATGATTATAGCTTTTCAGTTATTGTTCTTCAAGATTGTTTTATCACCCAAGTGACCAGGAGTGTTGCTGAATTTTGAGACACAATTCCACAGGGAATAAAATCAAGACAAAGAATTTGGGAGGTATTGAAAATTTAGAAAGACTAAGGGCAAAAACTTAGGATGGGGTTATCAGGGACATAGACGGGGAATACTTTTAAAGCCTCCTTCCCTCCCTTTCTTCTACCCTCCCCCTTTTTTTCTCTCCCTCTTCTGCTCTAAAGTAGAGCCTCCATAGATTTCCAGCTCTGTTTGTTTTCCTATGAGTATGGTTAGGCTGAGGCACATTGATCAATGGGGAGCTGGGATGGAGCAGGGTGATGACAGGGTGGAAAGGTGTATTTAACATTTAACCAATATTTAGTGAGGGCCTCTTATGTGCCAGATACTGTTTTGAGGCCTTGGGGTCTGTGAAGAGGAAGACCAAGATTCTTGCTCTTATGGAACTCAGATTCTAGTAGGAGAGAGAGACAATAAACATGATAAAAATTATGTAATATGTTAGCAGGTGATTAACGATATGGAAAGAAGGAAAAGATGAGCAGGTTAAGGGGGATCAGGATTGCCAGGATGGTATGGAGAGGTCAGGTTGGGGAATTCTAAGAGGATCATCAGGGTCCGCCTCATTGAAAAGGTTAGATTTGAGGAAAGACTTGAAGCAAATGAGGACTTAGCCAGGTGAATATCTGTGTAATCAGAGGAAGTCTTAAATATTTCTGCCTTACTGAATCACCTGACCCTATCTATACTGCTAAATTGTAAACTTCAGGGTCAGGAATTAGAACTAAGACATGGCATTGCCATCATACCATCTTATTGGCTGGTGCAAGAGTACAGATCATTGTGATTTTAATTAAATCAAGTTCAATAACAATTAAATATTTTGTAAGGTTATGTGAAAATAAAATGTGTTATTAAGGTGAAGTATACTGTTATGGATGTTTCCTATTTTATAAATCATCTGGTTAAATCGTATTTAGTATTTGTTTTTCTTACTGTGCAGAAGTAGGCTTATTTTATGACTACCTAAAAAAAAAGAATATAGTTCTGACAGTAGATGTGATGCTCTGGATCATGGCTGAAGACAAATTATTTCAAAACTCTTTTCTGTCTTCATAGAAATGTTTTGAGAACTATAAAAGAAGTCTTTAAAATACTTTCATCTTGGTGAAGATAGACATAAAACAGTGCCATCACTGGTGCAGGTATATAAATTCTGTTTCCAGAATTGACCTGTGGATATAGCCTTCACCTTAGGCTTATAATACATTTTAGTGTTCTTGTTATTTTTATTACATAGGTTTACCATTTTCACTTTATCCATCATTTCCAGTGTTGTTGATAAAATGGGATAGACTGCAGATTGACTTAGATTTCTTTTCTAGTTTTGCTTTCAAAATTTACAAAAGTTTCACTTCTCAGGTTTAAATTGTGGTTTCATACCAAATACACAGGAAGAGAAACATGAAGCTTATTAACAAGTGAAAATATGTATTTTCAGGGCTTTGTTGTCAATTTGAGAACTTAGTCCAAGTTGAGATAAATTGGAGCAGGCACTTTCACTTGGCTGTATTGGACTATTTGTACATTTGAGTGTTATTAGAAGGCTAGTGCTCTCCAGTTATGTAAAGTACTGTTTAAGTTAGTGTAGATAAGTCTCTGTAAAGGGCAAGATGAATTTAGGTCAAACATATCTCTATTTCTGTTAAATGTCATCATCTCCCACTCAGATTTTGAGAAGATGAATTGGGAAGCCAGGCGGATAACCTGATCTATCCTTGGAGGTGTTTGGGCCCATGAATCATACTGGCCCCTACCTTCCAACATTTTTACAAAAACGAAATCAGATTAAAATGACTAAGAGTGACTAATGTTTGTTTAGCTCTCCTATAATCAGTATATTATGTGTTTTTAAAAATAATCCTATGAAGTAGGGACAGGTATGTTATCATCTCTAGTTTACCCAAGAAAAAACTTACTATTTGTCCTATATCTTACTGTTAGTAAGTGGCATTCTGAGGATTTGAATCTAGCTCTTCTGACTCTATGATCTCTGTTGTTTCTACTATACCAAGCTGCCTCGGCACTGTACCTTTAAATTCATTGCTGCACACACAGCTCTTAACACATTGCCTACCACATAATAAGCTCTGTACAAATTATGGTCAGATGAGACTTCGTGGCCTCACTCCTCTGCTTAGAGATGAGGGATTTTTTGGATGGATTTGAATGTACGTGTAAGCTTCAGTTCTCGGCACCAGTTTTAAGAGGCACTTTTTCCTGGTTACCCCTCCTGGTCGTTACTCTTACCGTCATATTTTCCAAATCGGAACCCAGGGTTGATTTGTCTTTACTATGAAGATGACTCGGCTCACAGCCACCCTACAATGTAAATAACTAAAAAGAAAGTCTGTCCTTTTTTTGGTTGTTGGGACACTCTTCTTACTGTGCCTTTTCTTGCCCTCATTTTGTCTGAACTTTAGACTCATGGTTATTGTTATCTAGGTTAACTGAGTCCCATAGACTATTATATAATGCTATTATAAATTAAAATAAACAAAACACTAATTATTTCAGGCAGATAGCATTAGCTAGTTACTTCTGTGTGCCTCTAATTTAAGGTAAACAGGACTGCCTGAGAAGGATGTGACTTTTAATGTTGTCTCGTGAACCGGTGTGTTATTTCGCACACACATGTACCTCCTTTTTTAGGTGTCCTGTGCTGTCCTGCCCCACTTTTTTAGTCCTTACCAGTATCAGGGAGAATCCAATGTAAGCGTGTCTTAAATTATTTTAACAGATGTAACTTTCAATAAATTATTTAAGTTTATTTCTTTATTTGAGAGAGAGAGAGTGCGTGCATGCATGCATGCACATGTGCAAGCGGGGGAGGGGCAGAGAGAGGGAGAGAGAGAGAATCCCAAGTTGGCTCTTCATGTCAGCATAGAGCCGGATGTGGGGCTCAAACTCACAAACTGAACTGTGAGATCATGACCTGAGCCGAAATCAAGAGTCAGCCACTTAACTGAGCCACCCGGGTGCCCCTCAGTAAATTATTAACAACTTTTACATTTTAAGTTTTTTAGCTACTAATTGTATTAGATGATGGAGATGCTTGGGTCTCTTAGCAGTTTTTTTTCCAGGAATAATTTCCTATTATTATTTCTGCAGTAGCATAGATCCAAGGATAGGAAGGATTTGCCTTCCTTCCTATTGTGCCTCTCTCTTCCTTGCCTTGGCAGAAATAGCCTTCTTTCCTACCTTTTATTTTTAAAATACATTTTAAGCAACATACCCATTTTTAGAAAACTATGATATAGGAAGAAATGAAAAATTACCTCTATCTTCTTTACCAAAAGATAAACATTGCTGTAGATATTTTTGTAGACTTTTAAAAGCTAACATTAACGGTATATACATAAATCATAGTATATAAAAACACAGAATCACATGCAATATATGTTATATATATATATAGTGTGTGTGTGTGTATATATATGTATGATAATTCAGTTTTTTTCATTTAATAATATATCACAGGGGCACCTGGGTGGCTTAGTTGGTTAAGCGTCTGACTCTTGGTTTCGGCTCAGGTCATGAACTCACAGTTTGTGAGTTTGAGTCCCACATCGGCTCTGTGCAGAGTCTGCTACAGATTCTCTGTCTCCTTCTCTCTCTGTGTCTCCCTTGCACGCACGTGCTCTCTCTCAAAAATAAACACTGGGGCGCCTGGGTGGCTCAGTGGGTAAAGCATCATACTTCGGCTCAGGTCATGATCTCGGGGTTCATGAGTTCGCGCGCCGCATCAGGCTCTATGCTAACAGCTCAGAGCCTGTAGCCTGCTTCAGATTCTGTGTCTCCCTCTCTCTCTGTCCCTCCCATGCTCATGCTCTCTCTCTCTCTCTGTCTCAAAAATAAATCAACATTAAAAAAAATAAAAAATAAAATAAATGAACATTAAAAAATAATATATCACAAACTTTTTATGTTAGTAAATCTACTCATTTTATATTTATGTATTACTTGTATCATTGTATAATTTTTAATTCATTATTGTTGAACAAATAGACTGTCTCCAGTATTTCTTTATTACAAGCAGTGCTGTGATCAGTGTCCTTGAACAAATTCTTAACACACAAATAAAGAATATTGTTTCTTTAAGTAAATTTCTAGAATTAAATTTTCTAAGCTTTTTGAAGTTTTAGTGAGTTTCGACCAGTTATTCCTCAAAAACATTGCACCCACCCACAGTGATTCCCTACCTCTTGTAATCTTGACACAAGCCCTTTTTTTTCTTTGCCATTAGGACTTACAGATAATTAATTCAATTTAGGTAATCTTTTGGATGAAAGTCTCCTTTTAATAAAATCAATCTGTTCTAAGAAAGGGTTAGGAAAACAGTTTTCACAGACAAGTAAGTGTCTTGACAGGCTAAGTCTTTAGTGAGTCCTGAGATCTAAGTCATGTGGCCAGATTTGGAGTGACCTAAACAGGAAGGCCTCAGGCTCTGAATCTGTCTGCCTGGTAATATGTCTTCAGGGAAACCCTGCAATACAGTCTCTTTCTATGGCAGCAGGAGCACCTGTCTAGACCTGTATAACTGTGTGTGGAAGGCAGCTTGGAAATACTTACTCCACAAAAATTAAGGAGTTGGTGAGTTGGCAGAAACTTCTCCCACAGTGCTTGTGTCCCATAACCTATCCTTGACAAATAGTCATTTAACTTATTTATACAGTAAGGACATACTATGTTTAGAAGCAGTCAGTTCCTTTTTAGGTGCTATCTAAAATCTGTCCCATTGAAACTCAAACAGGGCAGGTAAATCTCTGTAATTCTTTACTCTTGCTCCAGCAATATTACCTGCCTATCTAAAGTACCTGATGCATGAGAGGTGCTCAGTGAAAAAAAAATTTAAAATTGTTTAATGTTTATTTTTGAGAGAGAGATAGAGCACGAGTGTGGGAGGAGCAGACAGAGAGGGAGACACAGAATCTGAAGCAGGCTCCAGGCTTTGAGCTCTCAGCACAGAGCCTGACATGGGGCTTGAACTCAAGAATCTCAAGATCATGTCCTGAGCCAAAGTTGGACGCTTAACCAACTGAACCACCTGGGTACCCCTCACTGAGAAAAATATTAAAATAATGAATGACTAATCTTTATTTTAAATTTTCATGTGGAGTTTAGGCTATAAGTGGATCTACCCTTATTATATTTTGTTCCCATAAATTTGATAGTCTTATTGGAACCAGTTTCCTTGAAATTTATATAACAATTTACATAGTGTATAATATATCTAGTATTTATAACCTCCCTTTTTTCCTGAAAGGATTTATGATAGAAATAAAATGAAGCACTTTACTTTGCTCTTGTCAAAGGATAAAGTATTGCATTCTATTTTGAATATAACATTTTCAACATTTATTTTTAAATTCTAAAAGTATCATAAGTTTATAGAAATTCAAAAAAATCTTCTTTAATGCTATGAATCTAATGTTACAACTGCTGTCATTTTTGTTGGATATCAAACTCTGAGCACTTAGTCAAAGTACATAGTATCTGGAATGATGGGAAGGGTGATGAATCTGTATGTTGCATTTTGAAGGGGTTGGATGTTTGTAGTTAGAAGGGAGTTTTTATATATTTTTTTTTTCCTGAGGAGGGTTAAAATTAGAACCTAGCCCCTGACTGCCATAGGGACTCAATATTTACTGAATAAATTAGTAATTTAGATATGTGAAATTTGTCACAGCAGGAAAAATATACTAAATCAGTATTCTCTCACAGACCAAAACTGGGACCACTGAGGAGAAACTATAGGAAAGTAGACTTTGCTTATCATAAAAAAACCTTCATACAACTAAAGTTATCTTAAAAATGAATATCACATTGACCAAATGATTTTATGTATTTAGACTAAGTAGAAGAGAATTGTTTTTCAGAGAGAAGTTGAATTGATGATTTCTAGGAGTTTCTCCAAACTGAGCTTCTAATAGAACAGTATCTCTGGAGTGGTTTTAGTTGTAGTTTTGTCTGTTTTCACTATCCCTTAATGCGGGTAATTTTTTAGCATTCTATTCTTGACTTTATTTTTTTCTTATTCTCCATTTTCTTCCTAAGTAATCTCATCTAACTGCTTGGACTCAGTAATGTCGATGATGCCCAAATCTGGCTCAAATCCAGGTTAGCTCTTGTGCTTCAGGAGGTATCTATTAAGTGGCTTACACATTCTCACTAGTTGATAGGTTTCCATTGGAACCTAAAATTTAAATATGTTCAGATATGAGCCCTTCATCTATGCCCCTTCACTGCCTTCCTGTCTCCCCCCATAAGACGTGTTCATCTTCCTATGTTTGTCATTTTAGTGAATGGGAGCACACTGTCTGCTGAGTTGTGCATTCCAGAAAGTGGGGGTTATCCTAGGCTTGCTGTTTCTTTGCATTTCACATTAAATAATTTACCAGTTTCTAATGGAGACAAGCTTGGACTAGAGTATAGCAGAGGAGGTAAAAGGAAGTGGATGGATTTGATTTATATTTTTAAGGCATCAGGATTTGCTGATATATCAGATGTGAAGAATGTGAAGGAAAGAAATGAAGAAGGACCTTGGGTTTTGGATTTAAGGAACTGAGTGGATGCGGTTCATTTTATTTAGATTGGGAAGATAGAGGGATGAATGGGTTTATGGAGCAGGGATAACCAAGTGTTCTGTGTTAGACATGTTAAGGTTGAGATGCTTGGCAGATTTCCATGGGTTTAGGAGTCTGGAGCTGAGTAAGGAGAGATTTGTCCTAGAGATGGTTGTTAAAGCCATAGACTACATAGGAGAATTTAGATAAAGAAAAGGTGAAATTCCATCATCACTCAGGATAGGTAAGAGAAGAGGGAGTAATAAAGAGGCTGCGGCATTATTGAAGGTTTGAAGAAAGAGGAGTAAAATAGTCCTTATGAAGAGTGGAAAATCAAACCTACTAGAGAAGTTGTGGTTTGAGATCTGTGTTATGATTTGAAAACAAGACCAGCTGACATGATTTTGTAAATTTTTTTCCCCCAACAACATTTAGCTATTCAAAACCAGTATGGAATTAGTGGATGATTGGGTTTAATCTGATACCTGGATTTTGCCAGGCTACTGTGACAGAGGGGAAGATGGGAAAGAAATTAAGGATATTTGTAAGAGAGTGACTGTCAGTGGAATGATAGGCCATGGAACCCTGACAGTTTAGGGAGAGTGTGGGGAATTAAGATGTAATTGGTAGCCTGGTAGCCCTAGGGGAATTCTTTGATAAGAACAGAAAGACTAGTGGGCTGAAAGGATAGGTCATCATCAGGATGTATAGTATTTGAAATCAAGATGCAGATAGGAGGTCAATGAAAAGTCAGGAAGTAAATCTGATGTTGAAGTCTCTAAGACTTCTCTTGGAGGCAAGAGAAGGGGTAGAGAGGAAGACTGTGAACCAGGGGCTATAAAATCTTAAATGAACAAGGAAGGGGTGACCAAGAAAGTAGTAGATGGTAGCTACAAGAGAATAGTGAGTCAAACAGTCTGTCCTAAGCTTCAGAGGAATCTTATGTCTTACCATTCCCTCTTAGGTTCCCTTAACACAAGATATTTTTACTTCTTTGAGATGCCCATGTTTTCTCTTGTCTTTACACCATTGCCTGGAATTCTTCCATAATCACTTATGACCACCACCACCATCATACCGTGCTCCCCCTAGCCCCAATGTTTCTTACCAGGTCTCAGCTTATACTTACTTTCTCTTGGAAGCTTTCTCCAGCCAGCTTTGAGTGGGCTCAGAACCCCCCCGTGCTGTCTTGTATCACCTTTGAGAGCATTTCTCACACTGTATGGTACTCTTTACTTTCATCTCTCTCCAACTGATAAAAGTCTTGGAAGGCAGGAAGTGTTTTTGTTTTTCTTTTTTGATGTTCATTTATTTTGAGAGAGAGAGCATGCACACGCATGCACATGTGCACACACATACGCACGAGCAGGGGTGGGGCAGAGAGAGAGAGAGAGAGAGAGAGAGAGAGAGAGAGAGAGAATCCCAAGCAGGCTCTGTGCTGTCAGCTCAGAGCCTGATGTGGGGTTGCATTCCATGAACAATGGTGTGAGCTGAAATCAGGAGTTGGATGCTAAACCCACTGAGCCACCCAGGTGCCTGGAACTGTTTTCTTTCACTAAATCTCCAGTATCAACAGTACCTGGCACATAGTAGGTATTCAGTAGTATTTGTTCAATGAATTGAACCAGTCAAAAACAATGTTCCATAAAGATTTAGGTATAAAGGTTTTATAGACTATGACATAATTGTTTACTTCTTTTGTGGATAAATCAGGACTATGTATTCTTTAAACCTTATAGATGCTGTGTTGCTACTTTTGTATCATAGTTGAAGAAGAGTGAAGTTGCATATAAGAGCTGAATGTTCATGGTGACTGTCATTACTTATCCCCATCCCCTAACATCCAATTGGCATTCAACAAATATTTCCAGAATAAATGAATCTATATACAATGGGATCCTGGAATATGTTTCAAAGTGCCTCATGTCTTTTCAGAATTGTGACTTCTGGCTTAAGGGAGAGAAAAGGAGGGCATATATAAAAGAGGGATTCACCACAGTGGACCCAGTTCACCCAGGACCCAGAAGAACCCATGGAAGTGATAAAACTACATGATAAAGATTTCCACACAAATTATACATTATTCATAATTGCAAAAAAATTATTTTAATCGAAAAAAAAAAGAATCTTAGAAAGATTCACTAAATGGGTGTTTGTTCAACAGACCCTTTAAAAATAGATCCTTCAAAACTGGTATTTTTGGATAATATTTAATTACCAGGGAAAATACTAGCCATCCCAATTCAAGCAGAAAAAAGAGATACATTGCAGTCCTAATTTTATATAAATCATTTTTAGAAACATATTGGTTTAAAAATATCAGGAAAGGGGTGCCTAGGGGGCTCAGTCAAGCATCTGACTCTTGGTTTCAGCTCAGGTCATGATCTCACTAGAGACTGAGCCCCACATCAGGTTCTGCACTGACAGCACGGAACCAGTTTGGATTCTTTCTCTCCCTCTCTCTTTGCCCCTCCCCAGCTCAAGCTCTCTCTCTCAAAATAAATAAATAAACTTAAAAAAACTAAACAAACAAAAACAGGAAAAAAGCCAAAATAAACTATGTTGAATTATTAACAGCATTATCTCTGGGTAATTTTCTATAACTAATGCCATTCAATAATTTATTGAGCATCCATCTGTTATCACACAGTGATGAACAAGAGACATCTATTCCTGCCCTCCTGCAGCTAAACATGTCATACTTGTATAATCAATCAGAAAAAGCAATGCAGGTTAGAAAAATACATGGGCTCTAAATTTATATCCCACAAAAGGTAAAAAAAAAAAAAAAAAAAAAAAAAAAAGATTTCTAGACCTTCTCTGGAATGGAGGTTGGGAACAATTTCGATACAGAAATTTCGATAAAGACCACCACAATGGCTTGTACTGTTAACTATGAACTGTATCATGATGCTGTACTCTCTAGATCACTTGACATGTCTAGATCTTCTGTGGACAGAAGATAGTGAACACACTGTATCTCCAGACCTCTTCCTGCTGGCAGATTTAAATATTAACATTAATTACAAATAAAATTTGCCCAGCTTAAATTTAATCTTTATCCATCTTCCACCACATTTCCTTTCTCTTTTGTGTTTCTTCCCCCTGCACCATTTCCTGCTCTTGCCCTATTTGTCTAAAAGAATACTTATCCTTTCAACCAGGGAATCGCCAGATTGAGCTCTCCCCTACTGGAGATTCTCAGCAAAGACAGGAGCTTCAGAGGAGATTCGTGTTTTCAAAGAACATATATATAATTCACAAAGATTCTCAAAGGTGTAGTCCTTCTGAAGTTCCTGCTTCCTAAGATACCTGCTTTTCCTGGCAAGAATAAAATCCTGTTCCAGATGGTTGCTGGAGCTGTAATATTTATAAAGAAAAGTACAAATAATACCTGACTACAACAGCAACTAATGTACCTTCATTACTCTTCACTGTTATTATTTTACTAACTTATATCACTGACTGAAAATACTTCTAAAACTTTCAAGGATTTTCAGTTCATCAGAAACAGAGTGATAAACAGCAAAATTGCTCTGAGCTCCAAAACTTCAGCACTACATCCCAAATGTTACATGTTTTTAGGCATATTAAGGAGTAAATACAAACTGACAAAATCCTGTAGGATTCAGAGAGCTGAAAAAGGATATGCTATGAAATATTCTTTCAGAAATATTTTTCCTAGAGAACTCAAATAATTGAAGTTTGTACTAAAAATACATGGCAGGATATCATAATAGGAATTACAGAGAAACACAGAGTATTAAGTGCTAATTTAATGTTGTGATGTTGAAAGAATATGCCCAGACAACGAGGTGATAGAATTACTGATAGTTATTTATTCATTCATTTATTCATTCATTCAATCTTCAAATTTTTAGAAGCACTTACTCTATGCCAGACATAATTCCAGGTGCTGTTAGAAATAGAGCAGTGAACAAAACACATAAAACTCCTGCCCTCATTGAGTACATTAGTGGATTGAAACAGATAATAAACAAGAAAAAAATAAGTAAAAGATGTTACATGATAATTAAGTACAAGAAAAAAAAAAGTAGGAAAAAAAGATGGAGGGTGTAAAAGCAAGGGGGGAAGGGAGCAAGCTGTGGCTGTCTGAAGAAAACATTCTGAGCAGAGAAAATAGGAAGAACACACAAAGACCCAAAGGTAGGAAGATGCTTATTATGCATGTTTAAGGAAGAGCAAACAGGCCAGTGTGGCTAGAACAGAATGAAGAGGGGAAAGAGTAACAGATGAGGGGGGAGAGATAAGCAGGAAGGGCTGGGGATTCCTGGAGGAGCCTTTGAGTAAGGTTTTTGTGGACAGGTAAGACAGCAACAGGTGAAAGCGGGGGAGGGTGTTGGGAGGTGATTCCAGGTAATCAGAACAAAGGGAAACGAAAGACAGGGAACCAGGATTTTGAGCACGTTTAGCAATCAAAGGCTGCCCAAGCATGGATGAGTATAAGTGTGAGGGAGCATGAATGTGGGGAGGGAAGGAGATGGGGTGGGGTGAAGGGGGGTGAAGATGATATATGATAAATATTCAGTCACTGATCCTCTGTTTAGGAGCTATGGAAGAGAGACACAGGGCAGGGAGGCACCAGGCTAACGGACAGGCATTAGCTTTCCTTTTAATATAACCCTTTGCTTTTCCTGCAAGAATAAAATCCTGCTCCGGACAGTTGCTTTAGTTATTATACTTATAAAGAAAAAAGGTGGGGATCTTGAGATTTTTGTGGAGAAAACACTTTAAATTTTATTGTAGTAGAGAAAAAATATACAAGAACTGGAATTTAGACTATTTCATTAATATGAACTAAATTCAACTGATCTCATACATAGTGAATCATAAAACGAAAATGACTAAAAAGTGGGACTGAGAAAGCAAGAAGGAATTTCAATTTTTCAAGAGCATTCCACAAAATGGCTAACCCATAGCTAAACAATGAAGAGTTAATTACCTCTAATTCTACATAAAGAAGAGGATTCTGTTATAATTATCCATTTTGAATTCAAAGGTATTCAGAGCAAGAATTGGGACTTTCCTCACAGTTCAATACCCCATGCCTAGAACAGCGCCTAGTATAGAAAATTCAAATGCCCTTTTAATGAATAAAAAGCCTACCCATCACAGTCCATTTCAGTAAAATGACATATACCATTTTGAATTGTTATTAATAGATTCATCATATACCATCATGAATTATTATTATTAATAGAATATTAAACAAAGGCAGAAAAGGAGAAAAAAAAAAAAAGGATGTTTTCTTTCCATTTTACCATCCATGCAAAACAACGACAAACCCCAGAGGAATCTACCAGTAAATCACCCATATGACACAGGCTATTTCAACTATACGCAGAGGTGTTGTCTGGAACAATGGGATAAATATCATGATTAAATCCAATAAACAAAGCTGTTACAAAATCAAAGGAAATTTCCCTCAATATATCCATACGAATTGCATTAACACTCCCTTTTTGGAAGAGAAAACAAAAAGCATATAAGAATGTGAAACGATCTCTTTCCTTTTAATCCTTCAAGAACTCAGTGTATTTACGGAATTCAGTTTGCTTCTCTATGACTTCTCTTTAATCTCAAATTAAGAGTACCTTACCCTCCTGCCTGTTTCAACTAATGCAAAAGAGTACAATTAAAAAGACAACAGCTCTTATCCTCTCTTGGTCGGGGATGTTATAAATCCCTGAGAGAGGAACTGCTAAAGTAGAAGAATAAACAAACAAACAAACAAACAAAATCAACCAAATACAAATGATGAAACATCCAGCAGAAAAAACAGAATTCTACATAGGATAATGTTTGCGCACACGTCATTTTGCTCAGCATCAGACTACTTACGGTTAAACCAGACAGACCCCCTTTCACATGACTTTTTAAATCAAGCTCATCCATTTAAAAGTTTTCTTTAAATGCAAATGCATAATGTCAATATGCTTTCCCATCGACTGTCTTTCAGGAAGCATTTTTCCATGCTAAGACTAGCATCCTCAACTGCAACTCTATATTCGAACTCCCCTCAACAACACAAACGAAAAAAGCTTTTATACTACAAAAAAAAAAAAAAAAAGGGTACGACAGTGGGTTTTGCAAAGGTGTGTGGTTAGTTCTGCATGTTGTGAGCGATCAGAGCAAGCTATGACTAAAAGGCGCTCAGAACTGAATAAAAAAGGAACCCCGACCCCTTCATCTCCAAGATGCAACAATAAAGGCATCCTCCCTACGCCTCCTACTTCGCTAGAAAGTAGCCCTACTCCCGGGAGCCAGCCGACCGCAGGAAAGGAGCCCGCCGCCGGGCCGGGCCGGGCCTGCCTCACCTTATAGACGTCTCCGTAGGTGCCGCTGCCGACCCTCTGAACGAGCTCGTAGTCCTGCTGCGGGTTCCGCCTCAGGATGTCCGCGACAGGCCGCAGCGGGGCCTCCATCTTCGCTCAGGGCCCGCGCCCCGCCGGTTCTGCCCGCGGCGCCCGGATCGATTCCCGCTAACGAGAACGAGCGGCGCCGCTTCCCAACATGGAGCCTCTGCCCGCAACTCCGCCTGCACCAGGGACAAGCAAAGGCTACAACCCCGAGCGGCCCAGCCCCTTCCCTTCCGCCCCGCCGCGGGCCGCGGAGAAGCGGGCCTGGAAGGGTCCGCGGCGTCCCCGCAGTCCCGTTCCGGCCGCGGCCCTTCCCCCTCCCGGCCGCCCGCGAACCGCCGGGGCCTGGGACTGGCTCGGCACCCGAGGGGGGCGGCCCCGCTCTTTGTTGAGCGCCGACCCGGGACCTACTTCCTCCCCGGCGTCCGCGTCCTGCTTCCCGGCGTCCGCCGGCCGCTCCCGGTCTTGCGCCGCCGCCTCCCGCCGCACCGCACGTCCTCTCGCAGGCGGCGGAGGCGCGTACCGCCGCCGCCGCCGCCGCCGCCGCCGCACCACGTCTCCCACCCGGGGCTGCGTCACCGGGTGAAACGTTCCTGGCCAGCGTGGGTCTGCGCCCAGCGGCCCGCCCGAGCGCTCCGGCCGCGGGACCAGAGTGCCGCCCTGAGGCCTGGTCGGGACACGACACCCTCCGGGCCGGGCCACCGCGCCCCCCAGCCCCCCCACGGCCGGCCGCGTCCTTTCGGGGGCCCAGCCTCTCCTACCCACTCTGAGATTAGGACCCCCCACGCTCACCCCGTGAGCCGACGGGCCTCTGCTAAACCTCCCCCAGATCCGTCAGGTAAACTTGGAGGGTGACGGGTAGAGGGAGAAGGGTGGGCACGAGGGCAGCCTTTCCAGTTCAGCACGGGAAAGGTACCGAGGGCACTGGGCCAGAAGTTACCTGGCAGTGGGGCGCCAGGGAAGGAGGTGGGGGAGTGCCGGCTTAACTAAGCCGCGGCACACCCGACTGCACCTTCCTGTTTTGCAAACCATTCCCAGTGGTACCAGCTTGAGGCTGCACTACACAGCTGCGCAACCTGTCTCCTACTGAGTTTTTCCACATTTCTGAAAGCCTGAATTCCTAGGAAGTCACAGTGGCCTTTATCCCTGTTGGGCACACGCAGTGCCTTGCCGCGGGGATTGCTCCTTAGATTGGATGAGTTCTTCAGAAGCTGAAACAAAATCAAGAGACCACGACCTGATTCTGGCTCTACTTCTTCCTCAGTAGGTGATCTGGGACAAGACATCGTAGTTGACAATATCTCAATATAATTATCTGCAGCTTGAAGAGGATAAGGTTTTGCATCTGACAGCCAAGCAAGTGTTTGTGAGGCATTTTACGGGATTACAAAGAGGATTTTCAAATATAAGAAGTTGTAAAATACTTCACAGTGCATAGAATATGGAACAGGAGTTCAAGGAAGTAATTTGGCTGGTATTTCACAAGCTATTTTGCAGTTCTAGTTCCAGCGTTGTTTGGAAGGTAGAAATAAAGTTGCCAGGTTTATGTGTACTGGTAAAAATATTCCTAGAATCCAGTAGAGGTTTTGAACAGGAAAGCCAGATGAACACTCAGCCAGTGCATTTAGTAACTGAAAAATCACAAAAGAGCAAGTTACAGATGTTGGCTTGTGGTTTTGAACATCCAATTCAATTCTGTTCTTGGGCAATATACTCCTTGTTGATCGTTGTAATTAGTTGTATAATGTAGAAATTAAATTTACACCTTAACAGGACAAGGAATATATGTATTTTCTTGTGCTCCATGCACAAAGGGCACTTATTTAGGGAGTATAAGTAAGCTCAGACTTACATGCTCTATGGACAAAGCCTATGTGTTTGCTGCATTGAAAAAATTGTTGAAGAACAGTTCCTTCTTTCAAAGCTTCTTGGCACTTGTTTTGGTGGGCACATACTTTTGGCTTCAATGACTCAAAATCTTTTCAAATGTTCTATTGGTATCCTAGTACTTGTTTGCTGTCATAGATTCTTTTTTTTTCCCTTTGACCCTATAAGGGTTGATCCTATCTCTAGTCTGAAATTTATTCTTATTTATACTTGCATTATTCCAGAGAATTTGAGGCAGCATACAGAATATATGTATTATAACACAAGATAAAAGTAAGTAAAGGAAGAAATAGGTGTGATGTTAAAGAGAGGAGAAATAGGATACCAGAACAATGCAACAAATTGCCCAAAGTAGAGGGTTTTATAGTGTTTTTGAGATCACCACGAAGCAATTGGTCAAGAGAGGCACTTCTTGTGCTGATACTAAGATTTTAGAAAAGTTTACCTCATGGGCCTTCATAAAGTGGAAAATTTGAATTCCCAGTTTGAAACAAGGATAAATGTCTGATAATCCTTCAAGCATGTTATTCTTGAAACACAGTGTTTGATATGAATTGGGCAATAAAAAGTTTGAGGTCATAAGCTTCAACAAGACTCTGGAATGCACATGTTTTATGTTTCCAGCAATGGCAGATCCATATGCTTTGACCATCAACCCAGAGGTACATAGCATGGAAAAGTTGAAATTCTACGTGGTGGTTAAAAAATGTGTCTGCTATAATCATTACTTGTACCACAATTGATGCAAAGAGGAAAACATTTGCTTTATTCTAACTCCAAAGGAATCTTAAGGATTTAAAAATAGTGGTTGAGTTCATTTAAACAAGATCAGTGAAATCATAGCTGGTGGGTTAAATATTACATGATTGGTAGAGAAATTCAAATTCAATTTCCATGAAATAAACATGTGGTATGTAAACTTAATCTTACCTCCTAAATAAGCACATAGTTTTAGTAATAAAAAATAATATAATAATAAAGAATAATAAAAAATTATAGCTAACAGGAATTTCTTACAAGCTACCCAGCTTTATAACAAGGTATGGAATAAGGAAAAATATGGCTTGGTAGGCCCTCCATCCCAGCCTCATTATCATATATTCTTTGTGTCTCCATAATGTCTTAAATGCAAATATCTTCCAGGTTTTATTCTTATCTACATAATAACCTGTGATGGTTTGCTGTCTGCTTTGTAGTGTTTTTCCATTCTGTCAAATTTCTTTAGTAAAATGCTGATTGTAATCTGTGGCTTCTGGTTTCAACTGGACATAAAATTTTTTAACTTCTACATAGGTAAGTTTCCCAATTACTATCCAAAACACAAAAGCTAATTAAAGCTCTCAAGTGTGACAACAGATCACAAGGACAGTTTTTGTCTATGGAACATATAGGCTTAACTTATATGATCTCCTGATGAACCTTCCAGCATAAACTAGTTGCAAAATGTAACCCTGTGTGATTGAGCTTATTGCCCCATAGGTTTGTTAGATATAAATTAATTAAATTTTGGAAGACATCTGCCACAGTTATGACTTATATTTTCAAATAGTTAAACTATTCTTTTTGTTACTAATTAGGGTCAGTTGTCTGTTGAGGCAAAAACCATGTTTTCAAAGCAGAAGAATTCTATCTTGCTCTGGATAGCAGTAGAACATGGATCTCATTCAGAATCAGTATCAGGTCATCATGATGGGAGTTTCAGTAAAGAAGAGTTGGGGGCTCCTGGCTGGCACTGTCAGTGGAGTATGCGACTCTTGATCTTGGGGTTGTAGGTTCAAGTCCCACGATGGGTGTAGAGATTACCTACAATCTTTAAAAATACAAATAAATAAACAAATAAATAAATAAATAAAATTTTAAAAATCAAAAAAGAAGAAGAAGGCAATGCACATCTCTTTTTAATACAGCTTGAATTGATCATCCAATATGTTAAAATGATGTTTTTAATTAACCTTGATTCCTAGGGTGGATTTTAGGTTTTTACGAGATTTGGTAGTAAGGTTCCTGTATTCGGGACAGCTTGGTCATTTCTGCAAATTCAATAGCTAAGAAAAAACTCTAAGTTATAAATAATCTTGTGTTGTTCCTTATTGATTTCCTCACAATATAATAAGTGTAATATTCAGAAGGGATGCCTAAAGTTTGCTTGCACCTTATATAATCTAGTGTTCTGAGAACCCTAAATGTATAGAAGAAACCACAGTGCCTGACTGTGGCCTTATCCTACAGCTGTATCACTCTTAAAGGATTCTAATAAGCTCTTTTTTTCTTTGCCCCTTTAAGACAAGGATGATAATGGCATTCCACTGTGGCTAGTCTCGGGGTGTTTCACTATCTCTTATTGGTTCCTTTAATTCCTTTAACCCTGTCCTCATTTTTATAAATAGTCCTTTCATTAGATTCTCTTTCTGTGCTATCTCTTTCTTGCCAGAACCCTGATTGATAGTTACAGGAATTGGAAGTAGCCTCAGGAAAGAAACCCTTGCTTTGTGGGATGGTATTACTCACATATCTGATGATTACCTGTATAAACTTCTTGCCATGAAAAGTGAAACAATGGCATAACAATTGCTGAAATAACCATCAATAGTGGCATGAGATGGAGTGCTGATGGAAGCCGTAGCATTGGAAGACCAGTCTCTAGCACTTAGCTCCTTTGATAGTGATGATTGCTGAAATCATTGTGTCATTTTTTCTGATTGCCTCTGGGAGAATATGTGAGGAAAAAAGACAAATGGCCTCAATTCCAAACTTAAGGCACGAGTAGAAAATCAAAAAGTTTCTTTGACAGCCTTGAAGAAACCTTATTTCTCATGTAGCTGCAGGGAAAACATGGCTGAGAATCCAGCCCACGACCCAATAGTAAAGGCTGTAGAGTTGCAATGTTAACTGAATGTGAGACTTAGATCTGTTATGCTAAGAGTCCAGGTAGAGAAGTTGTTGGGACCCCACGACATAGAATGGGGGCATTTGGGTAGATATAAACGAGGCTGAGAACTTGAACAAGAGTTAGATTTCAAATAGGTGATGCGCATTAAGGAGTACACTGGTCGTGATGAGTACCAGCTTTTGTATGGGAAGTATTGAATCACTGTATTGTACACCTGAAAGTAATATGACACTGTATGTTAACTGGAATTTAAATAAAGCCTTAAAAAAAAGTTAGATTTCAGCACAGCCCTGGTGGAGAAGGACAAGACCTGTTCTTGGAGGAGAAAACTTGTGCACTGAAGAGTTACAGGATCTTGGCAAATACTTATCTATGTTTCAGGTTGACCTGGGAAGCTGGTGGTCTTTTTAAATGGGTTACTTGAAGCTGGTAATCTATGTGCTGAGATGCCAGAACTTCCAGGGCATACTTTAGAGGAATAAATCTGAAGATTTAGGGAGATGGGAATGTTGGACTTGCCCTATTATGTGCATCCTGCTTAGTAATGCTCTATCTGTACCATCCCTACAAGGACCCATAAAATTTACCTTTATCAAGGCATTGAGTAGAGGGTCACAGCTATCCTTGAAAAATTCTTTGGTGGCTGTCTTAATTGGCTGGAGATGATAATGGAGATGCCACAATGAAATCAGGATCCATGATTTCAGTGGGAATATTGAGATCCTGGTAGAGGCCAGGTGGAAGATTCTTAAATGTTAAAGACTTGTTCAGCACAATTATCATGATAACCCTCAGGAAGAAGTGATAATCAGAGTGTTTGAAACCAAGGATCTTTGATGGGGGTGTATGATCATCCGTGTTTAAGAATTAATGAAATTAACAGTCTACTTAAGTACTGCTTGCCATATGTAAGCAGAAAAATTCTAGGTCTGATGAGCAGAAACGTAACTCAAGTCACTGGTGTGGTGATTCAATACATATCACCCAATTCTTTTTTTTTTAAGTTTATTTATTTTGAGAGAGAGAGTGCGAGTGGGGGAAGGACAGAGAGAGGGAAAGAGAGAGAATCCCAAGCAGGCTCCTCACTGTCAGTGTGTAGCCCAACACAGGGCTCCAACTCATGAACCATGATATCATGACCTGAGCTGAGATCAAGAGTAGGATGCTTAATTGACTGAGCCACCCAGATACCCCCATATTTTTCAACTGAATCTAGTTCACAAGCCTGGATGGAGTCCCTTTGAGGGGAGAGCCTTGAGGAAGAAGCCTCATAGTTGTATTTCCACATGTGGAATTTTTACTAGAGCAAATCAGTATAGGCTTTGGCACCTAGAATGCAGCTATGGACTTGAAATCTAGAACGTGCTTTTCAATTCCCTTCAAAAGAAATAATCAGAAGCAGTTTGCCTTCATATAGCCGGGATAGCATTGTCATTGTCTTACATCAAGGCTATGTAAACACGTCAGTTGTAATATATCATTCCAGAGGGACCTTTGTTTCCTTGATATCCATTAGAACATCCTGCTAGTCTATTACCTTAATGACATGGTGCAAACCAGATAGATGAACTGGAAGTAGCAACTGCCCTAGATACCTTAAAAAGACCCTTCTATCAGAGGATAAGAAATACATCCAGGTCAGAGACCTGTGCCACAGTGAAATTTCTAACAGTTCAGTGGCATTATTGTGCTCCACCTCAAAAAACAATGCCCAGTCTTAGTTGGCCTGTTTGGATTTTGGAATCACCATACTGCATGTACTGCTCTCTGATCCATTTATCATGTAACCTATATGACTGCCAGTTTTTCATATGACTTGGAGAAACAGAATGCCCCACAGATGGTCCAAGTTGTGGCACAAGCAGCATGGATAAGGTTTGGAATAAGAACATGCTCTCATCTCTTGGCAACTGTTCTCCATTTGAAAGGTAACTCTTGGCCTGCTATGAGGCCTTGGCAGAAACTAAACACCTCACTATGGCATACTAAGGGACTGTGTGATGTGAACTGCTCTTTAGGAACTTGGTGTTACCTAATTTACTGAATCATAAATTGAACATGGGCAGCAGAATTCATTGTCAAATGGAAAGGCATATGTACTGGGGTGGCCGGAGCTGATATAGAAGGCACGAGTAAATTACATGGACAGATTTCCTCTGTACCTGCCCCTACTTCTTTGCCACTTTTTTTTTTTTTTAACTTTATCTATGGGCTTGTGGTCATTTAACAGAGGAAGGAAAAACTTGGGCTTGGTTTACTAATGTTGTGCATTATATCCAACTGGAAGCATATAGCCTCTGAATTATGCCCCTATCTGTAATGGGGTGGTCTTGAAAAATACAGAGGAAGAGAAATTCTCCCTGTGGGCATAACTTTAAATAGAACATCTGGTTGCCCTCTTTGTTAGGAAGGAGAGCTGGCCTGAGGTATAGATCTGTATTTATGTACAGTGGCTAGTAGGTGGGCCAATAACTTGGAAAGAAGAATATCTGAGATAAGGGAGTCAGTAGGAGAGGTAATACAGATGGATTCTCAAAGTGGGCCCAGAATGTGAAAATATCTGTGAACCACATAACTGCCCACAAGAGGGCATTCATTTCAATAATCAGGTTTACAAGAGATCTGTCCTATGGATGTCAGCCTCTACCTGGTCACCCAGTGGTAGTTCAGTGGTCCTATGTAAAAAAGGAATGACGGCAAATGTGGGTTCAACAACATGGACTTCTACTTGCCAAGGATAATGTACTGGGGTGGCCGGAGGATAATACAGTTACTGCCATTTTGGAGCATTTAACCTGCTTATAACAGAGGCCATTGCAGAGACCCCAGTATGGTAGTATTCCCTAGACCAGGCAACCACCTGGTGGCAGTTTATTATACTAGATCCTTTCCATTATGGAGAGAAGAGGGATTCATCCTTATGGAAATAGTACATATTCCAAATACAGGTTTACCTTCCCTGCCTGGAAAGCTTTTTTACAAGTACCATAATCCAAGGATTTATAGAATGCCTTATTTCATCACCATGTATTACAACATTAAATTTAAGCAAGAAACTCATTTTATTTTGAGGGAAGTATGTCAATGAAGTCATAACCACTGAATTAATTGATCTTACCTTAAACCCATCACTTAGAAGCAGCTAGTTTAAGGGAAGAGAGGAAAGGCCTGCGGAAGGATTGGTTGTGATACCGGGAGATAACCCAGTGAGGATATGGGATAGGACTTAACCTATAGCCAATATATGTTGCCATCTAACCCACGTGCAGAATGTGTGGGTCTATGAACCAAGGAGTGGAGTGGTGGCTCTTCCTACTACTAACAATTCACTTGAAGAATTTTTGTCTCTACAACTTTGTCTTTAAAACATTGGGCTTGGTGGATCTGAAGGCTCTGGTGCCCAAAGGAGAGATACTGTCCCTAGATAACTTAGTCACAATTTCATTAAAGAGGAAACTGATACTGTCACCTGGCCAATATGAGGTCTTTGGACTACGGAGGCAAAGGTTAGAGAGGGGATCATTGTACTGGTTGGAGTGATTGGTCCTCATTACCAAGGGGAATTGCTTGTTGCCCCACAAAGAGAATAGAAGGACTATGTCTAGGACCCTACGTGTGCACTAAGATACCTCTTGGTATTCACATGTCCAGTATTACTGAACAATGATAAACTGCAACAACCCAGTAAAGATAAGGCCACTAAAGATTTGGCCCCATGGAAATAAGTTTTGGGTCATCCCATCAGAGAAGATACTAGTGGAGGATAAGGGGAAAATGAAAGCTGTCATTATCACCTTGGGACTTGCGCTATCTTCTCTTCTCATTATCAGAACCACAATTTTGTTGACCTTTCCTGTGTTGCTATGTCTGTCAGATGAGACTGAGACCCTCCCTATGCTAGGGGATAAATCTTGATTGGCCTAGCCTCACTTCTGTTACTAAAGGGATGGCTTAGGCTTGACAATTCTAGATAATAACACATAGAAAAAGTCTATGGGAGTGCTTTTAACAAGGTACACAAGGCACAGACATACCTTTTTCTGTTTCTAGACATGGCTACCCACTTCTAATGACTGGAATGGCAGATGCCATTTTGGGACCATGATAGGAGCCCACATTAGAAAATAAGTCCACATATTAAGGATGGTAAAGTGCAACCTTGGTCCTTGTGGTGAAGTCTGCTGGTATTCTCCAGTATCCATTTCCTTCTTTTAAAAAAAATTTTTTATTTAAGTAATCTCTACATGCAACATGGGGCTCAGACTCATGACCTGAGAGCAAGAGTCACATGTTCTTCCAACTGAGCCAGCCAGGTGCCCTCCTTTCTTTTGTTAGCATTAGATCTCCTAAATTTTAGTTGGATACACATATACATAATGTGTTTGTCAAATAGGTAGGACATGTACTGGTCAATGGTACTTGAGTAGAGGTGATATGTGCCACTTCTGGGTTGTACTCTTAGAATGGATATATGCCCTTCTTTCCTTTCTTCTCCTCTATTTGGCTGGAATGAAGATGCAAATGCCCAAACAACCATCTTGGATTATACCATGGAAGTCCAAGCTTAGGTTTCTTGATATTTCAGAGCCATCATTAATATGAACCCTGGAGGGTTTATGCTAAGATTATATCATGAGAAAGAAATGAATATGTCTTAAGCCACTGTAATTTTCTGCAGCAGCCACATCTATATCCTAACATGTCAATGATAAAGTTGAGCTGCTGAATTAATCCCCACAGAACCAACTTACCTTAAAAAATTATGTGACACTAAATGTCCTTTTGGTTTAAGCTCTTTTGAGTTACAGCCAAAAGCATTCTAACTGATATAAGTATGTTTCCAAGATTGCTAGCTGTAGAGGGAAGGAGTGAGTTGTAGCATCCGCTATTGAGAAACTCCTGATTGAGAGAGCCCTTTTCTTTCTTAAGGAGGTTACATTTTATTTTATTATTTTTTTATTGAAGTATAATTAACACACACTGTTATATTAGTTTCAGGTATACAATGTAATAATTGGACACTTTCATGCATTTCTCAGTGCTCAACAAGATAAGGGTGCCCTTGATCCCCTTTATTTATTTCACTCATCCCCCTCTCACCTCCCCTCTGGCAACCACCAGTTGTTCTCTGTATTTGAGTCTGGTTTTTTTTTTTTTAATCTTTTTTGTTCATTTGCTTTTTCTTAAATTCCACATCTGAGTGGAGTCATATGGTATTTGTCTTTCTCTGTCTGGCTTATTTCACTTAGCATTATACCCTCTAAGTCCATCCATGTTGTTGCAAATGGCAAGGTTGAGAGAGCCCTTTTCTTATGATTGGGGGAAATGAGCATGGTGAAGGAACAACTAGGAAAAAAATCATTGAGGATATAGGAGGGAGGGAATAGTCTACAGAGTAACATCCCAAAGGGGTCAGGATGAGAAGGGTTCTAGAGTACTAATGTACAAATATCTTTTCTTCCTTTTTTCCAATTTAAAATAAACTTGACCTTGACTTTTTAAAAGCAGCCAAATGATGTGTAATACCATACCATATAATTCACCAATTTAAATTGTATAATTCAGTGATTTTTAGTATATCCACAAAGTTGTACAGAACTGATTTAAAACATTTTAAAATATTTTTAATATAATTTGTCAAATTGGCTTCTATACAACACCCAGTGCTCATCCCAACAAGTGCCCTCCTCCATGCCCATCACCCACTTTCCCCTCTCCACCACCCCCCTTAAACCCTCAGTTTGTTCTCTGTATTTAAGAGTATCTTATGGTTTGCCTCCCTCCCTCTCTGTTTGTAACTTTTTTCCCCTTCCCTCCCACATGGTCTTCTGTTAAGTTTCGCATTTTAAAATATTTTAATTGCCCCAAAAAGAAATCTTGTACTCAAATGCAGTCACTCTCTGCTTTCTCCTCCTCCTCTTATGTGTATCTTTGTGTGTCTGCGTGACTGTGGACTCTTCTGTACTCTTTTTAATGAGATTTACCTGAAAGTAATTATCAGGCTGGAGTGTGAGCTGAGAATTAAGATATACAAGAAAAGCAGAACACACTTCTTTTTAACCCATGAATTTGGTTTGTAGATACAGGCGTGAGATAATTCCTGTCTTCCTATGTTGTTTCATTAGTGTTTGGGAAATGCAACTCTATTGAACACAGCCCCCTTCATTTATTATTTTTTTAAGTTTGTTTGTTTTGAGGTGGGGGGAGGGCACAAGAGAATCCCAAGCAGTCAGCACAGCCTGAATTGTGGCTCGATCTCACTAACTGTGAGATCATGACTTGAGCCAAAATCAAGAGCTGGATGCTTAATTGACTGAGCCACCCAGATCCCCCTGATGTCCCTTTTAAAACTATAATGTAAACTTGGTTTACAGTGTTCCTAGCTCTGAGGTCACTAGAGCCATTAACCGAAATACAGAATGCATAAGATATGGCAGTGGTGGGTGAGATAATTTGGTTTTTGACATGTTGATTTTGAAGTGTTAGTAGGAAAACAAAATGAAGATGACCTTGGGCAGTTATAAATTTGGTTCTCGTAAGACGATTTTTCTCTCTTTAAGAGAGCATAAAACTAGAAGCACAGATTTGGAAATTATCAGGATGAAGGTCCTGTCTGAAGCCATTGTAGCAAATTACATTGAGTGAACATAGAATGAAGAGTTGCTTATGGTGAAGAGACCAAAGACGTGGTAATTAAGAGGCTAGCAATAATCTCATAGGCAGAACGCATCTGTAGAGTGTGGGCAACAACCAAATGCAGAAGAAAACTGTAAGGAATGGGTTAATGGTATCTTGAGGGTCAAGTACCATAAAGGACTGCTTCTAGAATACTGAAAGCTGAGTTTGTAGGCAGAGAGGAAGAAATCAGTGTCTTTGCCTTTTGCTTTGTATTCAAAATTGTCTGCAACCTTTGTGGATGCCAAGGCTCACCCAGACTATGTAATACGATTTTACCTAAAATATTTGCCAGTGTAACTCCAGAGGTTTTCTCTGCAAATCTCGTGGGCATTTTTGCCCACTTTTGCCCACTAGACATTGAGTTAGTTACAGATTATGATGAATTTCCAGCTTTCATTTATCTCAATCTTGATCTAAATTTTTCTATCCTCATTTTAAAAGTCAGGCCTGTTCAGTATACAGGTAAAAAAATGCATGATATCCTCTTTACCAACATGACCTTGCTTTTAAAATGGGGGAAAAATGGTGCCTGGTAGATAAGTGCAGATTATTTTGACTTCTTTGGCTATATAAATGTTGTCTGCATATTGGTACTAATTTGTAACTGTTATAGGAAACGGGTATTTGAACATCCAGAATAATGCAGTATATTAGTAATTCTGTGACTGGCTAATGCTGTTAAATTCTTTGAGAGTGTGTGTGAGGGGGGTACTATTTATTTGTGTGTGTGTGTGTGTGTGTGTGTGTGTGTGTGTGTTCTCCGTGAAAGATGTTGCAGTACATCGTCTGTCCCTGTCTTCGTGCTCCGGGGGTGGGCTGAGGTAGGGAGGGTGTGACGCTGGTATTTGTGTGAACTCGGGCTTGTGATGCTGAGCTCGGTTCACCCGCTTTCTCCTCCCTTCTCCTCCCAGCTCCTTCCCACCAGCGCCACAGCAACATCCTCAAGAGTCTGAGCGAACTGCGCCCAGCGCGGGCACGGAGCCTCCCACCGCCAGCAACCTGCGGCCCGGGAGAAGAGCCAGCACAGTGACAGCGCCCCACCGCCACCAGTCCCCGGACCACCATGGCCAAGAACCGCAGGGACAGGAACAGTTGGGGTGAGTAACATATGGTGACTTCTGCAGCCTGCGCGGGGACTGGCCCTCTGGTTTCTGCTTCTGGGGACGAGAGGGCCAAGGGCTGGGAGACGGGCCACAACCGAGCTG
Organism: Prionailurus viverrinus; assembly: GCF_022837055.1. Classification (NCBI taxonomy): domain Eukaryota; kingdom Metazoa; phylum Chordata; class Mammalia; order Carnivora; family Felidae; genus Prionailurus; species Prionailurus viverrinus. Next base: position 93,986,877 of record NC_062566.1, read on the forward strand.
CTCCCTGTAGGGCCGGAGAGACCATGGCCGAGTGGTACCCGTGTAAGCAGAATCGCGCTGTGGGGCGAGGGCTGCAGCTTTCCGCAGGCCGGAGCCCCCTGTCTCTCCCCCACCCCCAGTCCTCCTCCTCGCAGCATTTGGACAGCACCCGCACGTCGCCTCCCTGGGACTCGTCGGTTCCGCTTTAGCGATCCTTTGGCAGAAAGGCGATGAGAGTAGGCAGGGGCTGTTACCCGGCCGAGAGGGGCGAGGGGGTGAGGATCCCTAAGCCCCGGCCCCTTCCTCGGGAGCTTTGAGCCCTTCCGCCTGGCAGGGCGCGGGCTCCCGAGCGGGCGGCATGCTGGAACAATGAGGCAGAGCGCGCCCAGCCCGGCGGGAGCGTTGCAGACCTGAGCAACCCAGAGGAAGGGGCGCCCGCCTGGGAGTCCCCCACCGCTGCAGTACTTGTTTTAATTTGGAGCTCGGAGGGGAATTGGGGAAGAAGGGAAGCAAAGTTGTGGTTTCCAGCCTCTGCTCCACCCCAATCCGGCACCCCATTCAGGCCAGCCCTAAGTGTGGCATTGTTCTTTGATTTTACCTTTTGGAGATATTGGGCTCATGATTCAGCACCAGGCCGAGGGGAGGGGGAAGGAGAGGCTAGGCCCAGTGGGTTCACGCCGCGAGTGGGTGGGCGGCGCTCACGCAGGCGGGGAAGAGAGAACGCAGTGATGCAGGAGAAATCGCGGCCCCGCCCCGCTCTGCTGCTCCAGACTTGGTTCAGGACGGAGAGTGTGGGCAGATTGGGCGTCTTTTTCTGCCCTCGGCTCGGGTTTTCTTCCAGTCACAGTGCTAACCTCACTACCATCTTAGGAACCAAAGCCTTTCAGGGCATTTTGTTTTCTGACCCAGAGCAGATCTCAGGCCACTGTTCCTCGGTGGGTAGAGAAATATTTTGTTCATTAGCTTTGTTATTTGGAAAGTTTACACACATCCTCTAGGAGTTTGGAGCTCCTGGATCTCTTCTGTGTCTCAGTGAGAACTCTTCTATAACTGTCCATCGGACCAGGAGGTATAAATTTAAATTTTGGAGGGGCTTACTTTTATCAAAAGACCGTATTTCTCCTTGCCTGGTTGTTCACAGGGCCAACTTAACTCCCAGTAGGCAACGTTTGTGGTAGGTGTGGGGAGCTAGGGCAGGGAGGTCTGGCTCTAGTTGTATGAATTTAAGAGAAAGCAGTTGCATTTTCTGAGATTACCAAACCTCAGTAAGTGTGAGTATTGTAATAACACTGTTTTCTTTGCTTCTTAGGAGATTATGAGTAAGCGTTTTCACTGTCCCCCTAACTTTTCCTTGGCCTAGAGTAGGAATTTCTTTTCTTTTTTTAAAAGTTTATTTATTTTGAGAGAGAGAAAGAGTGGGAGGGGGGGCGGGCAGAGAAAGGGGGAGTGAGAGAGAATCCTAAGCAGGCTCTGAGCTGCCAGTGCAGAGACCCATGTGGGGCTCGAACTCACTGTGGTATTATGACCTGAGCCTAAATCAACAGTGGGTCCCTCGACTGAGCCATCCAGGCGCCGCTAGACTAGGAATTTCTTGAACACTCATGGTTCAGGTGTGGATGTTCAAGTCAGTTTTGATCTTGATCTCTGTGCATTGTTGACTCAACCATGTTAAGAGACAGGCATGTGAAAATTTATTCTGAGCATTAAAGTTCTTCTTAGTGAAGCTTCGGATCATTATTCTTCAGTATTTTCTTTGGTTTCAGATTTCTTATATGGTGGAGGTTTTTTCCTCTTGGAAATGTGTTTCTCAAATGGGATTTGCATAAAAATCACATTGGGAAATTGTTAGAAATGCATATTTCTACATCTTCTAGCAAGAGTTTTTCCCTTTTTTAATTATTTTTTTTAATTTTTTTTAAATTTTAAGTCTCGTTAACATACAGTGTTATATTAGTTTCAGGTGTACAATATAATGATTCAACACTTGTATACATCACCCAGTGCTCATTACAACAAGTGCACTCCTTCATCCCCATCACCTGTTTAACCCATGCCCCCCACCCACCTCCCTCTGATAACCATCAGTCTGTTCTCTATAGTTAAGAGTCTGTTTCTTGGTTTGCCTCTCTTTTTTCCCTTTCCTCATTTGTTTTGTTTCTTTAACTCCACATATGAATGAAATCATATGGTATTTGTTTTTCTCTGATTGACTTATTTCTCTTAGCATTATACTATTTCCATCCATGTCATTGCAAATTAGCCAGAGTTTTTCAATCAATAGCTGATATGAAGTCTAGGAATCTGCCTTTTAATTAGCATTTCAGGTGATTGACGAGCACTGGATAATTTATATTTGATGGGAACATGTCCCAGATGGTTTACCCAGAAGTCATCAAGAGACTCTCAACTCAAGTGATGAATTAGGAAAAGAAATACTAAAGTATTATACTAAAGTGTGGTCACTGGAAATTTTCACAGAAAAGAAATATTGGAATTGTGCAGTCTTGATCCTCTATGGAAGTGCTTTAGTACTCGGATTTTTCTTTGCTATGAAGTATATATGACGTGAGGTGCCTGGATGGCTAGTTGGTTAAGCATCGACTCTTGGTTTTGGCTCAGGTCATGATCTCACAGTTTGTGAATTTGAGCTCCACATCCAGCTTCACATTGACAGCATGGAGCCTGCTTGGAGTTCTCTCTTCTCTCTTTGCCTCCTCCCCTCCGCCCCCACCAACTTGTGTGTGCATGCTGTCTGTCTCTGTCTCTCTTTTTCAAAATAAATAATAAATAAACTTCAAGAAATAAAGTATGTGTGATGTAAATGACTTAGAAAAAGGTAGTAACATGGAGTAAGAAATAGAGCTTTTTTGGCAAAGATGTTAGCCATGTCTGTCCTGATTTCATTTTATTACCAGCACCTAGTGTAATACCTAACACTGAGTAGGCATTTAAAAATAACATTAATAGCTAATGTCACTGAGCTAATATCATATGAGGTAGATACTGTAATCCTCATTTTACATATTAAAGGTAAGTGATGAAGCCAGGATTCCAACTCTGGCGGTTTGACTTCAAATTCTTTTTATCTTCACCAGCATGCTATACTGCCTCTTAGGAGTTGAAAATATCTGCTGCATTGTATAGAACTACAGTGTTTAAGGCACAGTCACCTGCATCATTATTTTTTAAAATTTTAGTTAGCATGCAGTGCAATATTGGTTTCAGGAATAGCAGTCAGTGATTCATCACTTAACAGCACCCAGTGCTCATCACAGGTGCCCTCCTTAATGCCCATCACCTGCGTTATTGCCTTTGCTCTTCAGTCTCTGAGTAGACATAATCCCTCTTTTGCAAATAAAAAAACTGAGTCTCAGATAAGTTAAATGACTTGGCAAAAATCATATATTTAGTAAGTTAGAGGAAATCAGAACCTCGGGTTGCCTTCTAATTGATTTTCTATAGCATAATGCTGTGGAATGTTTTATAAGATAATGGGGCATGGTGTGAGGGTAGAGAGAAAACAGGCTCAGGTGATAGCTTTTAAAACTCAGCTTTTAAAAACTCAGATGATAGCTTTATTATTTTTCTTTTTCTTTTAATTTTTTTTTCAACGTTTATTTATTTTTGGGACAGAGAGAGACAGAGCATGAACAGGGGAGGGGCAGAGAGAGAGGGAGACACAGAATCGGAAACAGGCTCCAGGCTCCGAGCCGTCAGCCCAGAGCCTGACGCGGGGCTCGAACTCACGGACCGCGAGATCGTGACCTGGCTGAAGTCGGACGCTTAACCGACTGCGCCACCCAGGCGCCCCGCTTTATTATTTTTCTTAAGACAATGAACTGACCTTATCATCTGGCTAAATATATTTCAGACAAGTTAGAAAGCACTAGGTCAAGGCCAAAGGTAGACTCCCCAGAATTGGAAAATATAGTTATTTCCAAGAAAAGGGCAAGAGAGAATTTGCAAAATTTGTACAGGATACCTAAAATTGAGAGAAGTACACTATAGGACCATATCACAGCTAATCTTTTTATCTGAGTGATCAGTGACCTGTTAGGTTCTAATAAGACCATGGAAGTTACAAAGCAAAAAAAGCAGCTATACTAACCAAGAATTGGGGATGTTATTTGAGGATCATATCCAGAGATACAACTGAGAAGCAGGTCTGTGAGTAGAACTGAGAATCCCAACACCTATACCTAAATCTACACCGAACCAGAAGTTTCAATAAATGTAAGCATTTAAAAGTCCATTTTTCAGAGGTAGACATTATTCTCATTTTAATATGTAAGGAATCCGAGACTCAGCATGAGGAATGTGCCAGAGGTCCCATAATTTATAAATTATAGATCTGAGGTTTAAGTTCAGGGTTGTTTGCTTCCCCAGTCCACTTGATGAAGGCCAGGAACTAAAATAGTATGCCAAAGAGGTGCCATGTCAAGCCGTCTAGGCTTAAGCTGGTATAAGAAATCAATGCTGTATAAACTTAATCGCTTTGGACTAGAAAAGAAGGCGAAGAATGTACTAGTGTGGAAAATAAAAGATACAGATGGCTATCAGAGGCAGTAGCTCGGAAAGCAGTCTTTCAATGTTGAGCTTAGAATTTAAGTACTACCAGAAGCAAAACAAAAGTGCATTCTTTAAAATTTGTTTTTGTTAATTACAGTTGCTTAAAACTTGGGAGTTCACATGGGAATTTGGTTTTTCTACCGTGTAACAGAAACTGTCAGTACACTGATGCTTTAGAAAAATAATATTTGCAGTAAGTATAGGGAAAGTCTGTTGAAAAAGCGTTAGGTTTCTGTTTTTGTTTTTTGAGGCAAGATTATAAATGATCTTGAGTATAGTTACTTCCTTTTCTTTCTTTTCCAGTTGGTTGTTTTCTATTTTTCTTAAAATGAGACTATTTGTGCCTTTTTACTCGCCTCATTCTGTATGTATCTATTCCTTCTGAAACAAAATAAAATTTCTAATGAGTCATACATGTACTTCCCCTACAGACTCTCCCATCTCATTTTGCTAATTTGCCTTCCTGACATCTTTTCTCAAATACATTTTCCCAAAGATATGTATTTTTTATACTTTGTATCTGCTTACACCTTGTCTTGATGACTCCTGGGTTATATCTTTGCTCTGTTTCAAACTCTGTAGTCTTTACTATCTTTAGAACCAGTGACTAGACTCTAAATGGAACCTGTGATCATCAGGAAAATGGTCTACTGTGAGAAAATTTTGGTCAAAAAAAAAAAAAAAAGGTGGGGTGTTTTTACATTTAGAGGCTTTTCCTATTTTACATAAAATTTTATGAAAAGTATCTGTACAAAAGAATATGTAAAACAGATTTTTTATAAACATAAATTTACTAATTTTCTCATAATTTTTTGTAGTGTAACTTTTTAAAAGTTTATTTATTTATTTTGAGAGAAAGAGAGCGCATGTACATGTGCATCTGTGTGAGAATGGGGGGGTGGGGGGAGAGAGAGAAAGAGAGAGAGAGAATCCCAAGCAGGCTCCATGCTATCAGTATGGAGTCCAATGTTGGGCTTGATCTAATGAACTGTGAGATCATGACCAGAGCAGAAACCAAGAGTCGGATGCTTAACTGACTGAGCCATCCACATGCTCCTGTAGTGTAACATGTTAATTCCCTTATCATTTATGTTTTGTGTATAGCATACACTATGGCTTGAATATTGGTATCCCCCCAAAATTCATGTGAAATGTGATAGTACAGGAAGTGGGGGCATTGGAAGATGCTTAGGTCATGAGAGTGAAACGCTCTGAATAAGATGAATGGGATGAACAGCCCTCTCCTTAAAAAAGCCCCACAGCGTTCCCTAGCCCCTCCCACCATGCCAGGATTCAGTGCGGACTCTTTGACTTGGAAGAAGGTCCTCACCTGACCATGCTGGCACCCTAATCTTGGTCCTCTAGCCTCTGGAACTAAGAACTAAATTTCGTTATCAACTACCCAGTCTGTGGTGTTTTGTTATAGCAGCCTGAACTAAGACATTCTAGAACTATTTTCTTTGTGGTTACCATGAGGATTACATTTAATATCCTAAAGTTACTGTACTCTAATTTGAAATTATATCAGTTAAATTTCAATAACCTATAAAAACTCTGCTCCTTTTTAGCTCTATGTGCACCCCTTTTAGTTACTGACATCACACAATTACATCTTTATACAGTATGTGTACAAAACATAAACTAATCGTTATTTTTAAAAATGCGTTAGTCCCCAAACAAGACATACAGATGGCCAACAATCACATGGAAAGATGCTCCACATCATTAATCATTAGGAAATGCAAATCAAAAACACAATGAGATGTAACCTTACACTTGTCAGAATGGCTAGAATAAAGAAGACAAGAGATAACAAGTGTTGGCCAAAATGTGCAGAAAAAGGAATCCTCACAGTTGTTGGGAATGTAAAATGGTGCAGCCACTGTAGAATACAGTATGGAGGTTCCTCAAAAAATTAAAAATAGAAATAGAACATGATCCAGTAATTCCACTACCGGGAATTTACCCAAAGAAAATGAAAACTTAATTCAAAATATGCATATTCTGTATGTATATTTCAAACACACGCACACACACAGAAATATTATTATCCATAAGAAAGATGTGCTCTTGCCATTTGTGACAATATGAGTGGACCTAGAAGGTATTATGCTAAATAAAATAAGTCAGACTGAAAAACATATATGGTTTCACTTTTATGTGGAATCCAAAAAAACAAAACAAAAAGCTGAAACAGAGTCATAACTACAGAGAACAAACTGATGCTTGACAGATAAAAGGGCGGTGTGGGGAGAATGAGCAAAATGGATGAAGGGGAGTAGGAGATACAGGTTTCCAGTTATGGAATAAATAAGTCATGGGGATAAAGGTACAGCACAGGGAATATAGTCAATGGTATTGTAATAGGGTTATATAGTGACTGATGGAAGCTACACTTGTGAACATAGCATAATGTATAAACTTGTGGAATCACTGTATTGTACACCTGAAACTATTGTAACATTGTGTATCAACTATACTTCAATTAAAAAATGTGTTAGTGCCTTAAATTATGTAGAAAACAAAATGTGAAATTATAAACAAAAGTCATAATGCTAATTTTTAGGTTAGTAATTGTTTTTTTTTTTAATATATTGGTACCTTAGATCATGTAGAAAACAAAGAAACAACATTACAGAATGTTGTTTTAATAATACTAGCTTTTATAATTGCCCAAGTATTTACCTTTACTGAGAATTTTATTTCTTCAGATGGTTTTGAGTTACTGTCCAGTGTGGTTTCACTTCAACCCATGGGAGTCCCTTTCACATTTCTTGCAGGGCAAGTCTGGTGGTAACAAGTTTTCTCAGCTTTTGTTTATTTGAGATGTCTTAATTTCTCTCTCACTTTTGAAGGACATTTTTGCCAAACAGGATTCTTGGTTGACAGATTTTTTATTTTTTTATTTTTTTTAAATTTTTTTAACCTTTATTTTTGAGACAGAGGGAGACAGAGCATGAATGGGGGAGGGTCAGAGAGAAGGAGACACAGAATTTGAAACAGGCTCCAGGTTCTGAGCTGTTAGCACAGAGCCCGACGCGGGGCTCAAACTCACGGACTGAGAGATCACGACCTGAGCCGAAGTCGGACGCTTAACCGACTGAGCCACCCAGGCGCCCCAGTTGACAGATTTTTTAAAAAGCACTTCGAATATATCAGCCCAGTGTATTCTGGCCTCCAAAGTTTCTCATGAGTAATCTGCTGCCAATCTTATTGAGGATTCCTTGTACGTAATATCAGTTCTCTCTCGCTGCTTTCAGAATTCTATCTTTGTCTTTGTCTTTCAGCAAGTTGGTTATAATATGTCTCAGTGTGGGTCTCCTACTTGGAGTTAGTTGAGCCTTTAAATGTTTATATTCATGTCCTTTAGCAATTTTGGGAAGTTTAGGGCATTGTTTCTTCAAAAAAGTCTCTGTACCTCTTTCCTCTCCTTTTCATACTCTTACAATGTGTGTGTTGGTCTGCTTGATAGTGTCCTGTGTTTCCCTTAGGCTCTGTTCATTTTTCTTCAATCCTTTTTCCGTCTTTTCTGCAACCCTGATAATTTCAATTTCCCTGTCTCCAGCGGCTCATCATTTCCTTTGCGTGCTCTAATATCCCTATGAATTGTTCTTGTGAGTTCTTCAGTTCGGTTATTGTACTTTTCAGCTCTAGAATTTCTTTTTGGCTTCTTTTATGTCTATTTCTTTGTTGATATTTCCATTTCTGTTCAGGGTTTTCTTGACTTTCTGCATTTTCATTTAGTTTTTTTGAGCATCTTTAAGACAGTCATTTTAATAAGATGTTTGTTTAGTAGGTTCACCATCTGGTCTTTCTCTGGGACGGTTTCTATTTACTTTTTTTTTTCTTTTGAATGGGTCATATCTTCCTGTTTCTTTGCATGCCTTGTGATTTGTTAAGACTGGACATTTGAATCCAATAATGTGATGAGAAATAAGAAAATTACTTTCAACTTGGTTAGTTCCCTATCTACTCCCAGAATCCTCCCCTGCCCCACCAGATTGCTGTAGGGGCCTAGTGTGCCTGGGAGCTAAATTGTTGACATTTCTTTTCTCCTATGCATCAGTTTTGCACAACTGGCCTTTTTCTTTCAAAACTGCAGCATTCCCACAGATGTGTGCATGCTAAAAACAAAACAAACAAAAACAAGCACTCCGCCCATCTCCTCAGTACCACCTGGAAAAAACATTTACATTCTTTTCAATAAATAGCAAGCACTATGAAAAAAAAAATAGGAAAGTCAGATTCTCTTCCTTCCCCAGGGTTTCCTGTGTTTGGGATTTGTTTGTTTTCATCATTATAGGATGAAATATATGTCTTTATGCTGACAATCAGCCTGAGGTATAAAGTTAAGACATTCTCAGGTCTTTTTTGAGCCTCTGTCATTCTGTGGGCATGTGTGGTGAGTTTTTTATTTTCCCTGTGTATGCAGTTACCTTTGAATATCCTAATCTTTAATGTCTGACTCCCAAAAGAGGAAAAAGTGAAAACTGAAGAAGGGAAAAAAGGGACTGGCCCTTGGGGCATCTGGGTGGCTCAGTTGGTTGAGCATCTGACTCTTGTTTTGGCTCAGGTCTTGATCCCAGGGTCACTGGATCGAGCCCCATGCCAGGGTCTGCACTAAGCATGGAGCCTGCTTAAGATTCTCTCTCTCTGTCTCTCTCTCTGTCTTTCCTTCTCCCTCTCCCCCACTCCCCCTTTCCCCCTTCCCACCCCCCCCACCTTACCCCCACCCCCGCCAAAAAGGTACTGGCCCATTAAATCTCCTGGAAGTCACTTCACCGAGAAGGAAGTGGCAGTCAGCAATGGGGGAGAATACAACTCTGTGTCTGTACCTTTGTGATAAGAAGCAGCAATCAGCAATTGGAACACAAATCCCCAAATTTTGGAGGACAGGGTCCTTACTGACTATCCTGACTTCTGTAAGCTGTGTGTAATGCGCATTAACTGCCTGCCATAGGGCTGAGGGGAGGAGGATCAGTAGCCGCTGCTGAGTTAAGAGTTGAAATTGACTAAAATTAACCACAATCTACCATTCATGCCTCCCCCCAGAAGTTGTAAGCCTTCCAGAGTTCCAATAGTTCTATCAGGTAGATTCTGTCAGTGTAATTGTTGTCATGGTAGGGACACAGATTCCTGGTGCTTCCTACTCTGCAGACTTCCCAACTTCATTTTAAGCTCTAGAACTATTTGGATTTTATTTTTATGGCTAGTATGTAGAAATCTCTTGGGCTTTTTTTTCCATATGGACAACCAAGTGTCCCAGACTCATTAGTGAATAATACACTTTTTTCCCATTGATCTCCAAACTGTATTGTCAGATATTACTCCTGAATATGTGCGAGTCTGTTTCTGCACTTTTTTATTGTGCTCCAGTGCTCTTTGTCTATCCTTGTGTCAATAACAGTTTTAATTCCTGTGGTTTCATAGTGTCTTCATATATGGTAGAACAGATTGTCTCATTGTGTTCTTATTTATTGGTGTTTTGAACTATTCTTTATTCTTGGCTTTTGCTTTTGTATAAAATTTTAGAATCAGGTTTTCAAGTTCTTTGGAAAGCCCAGTGGGATTTTTTAAATTAAAATTGTATCCTGTTTGTAGATTAATTTGATAGAATTTTTACTGTACTGAATATTTCTATTCATGTACATAGTATATTCCTTCATTTATTTAGATTTTGTTTGTTTATGTCTTTCAATAGTTTAAAAGCTCTCATTGAAGGGATGGCTTTTATTTGTTAGATTTATTATTTTCCTTGTATTTTTTAGTTGCTATGATTTTTCCTTGTTATATTTTTTACTAGCTATTAATAAAAATGCAATTGATTTTTACATATTTATCTTATATCTAGCAACCTTGCAAAACTCTCTCATTAATATTTGTGTGTGTGTGTGTGTGTGAGAGAGAGAGAGAGAGAGAGAGAGAGAGAGAGAGAGAAAGGGACAGAGAGAAAGAGTGCATGTGTGAGAGTTGGGAAGGGGCAGAGAGAGAAAGAGAGAGAATCCCAAATAGGCTCCATGCCCAGCACAGAGCCCAACATGGGGCTCTATCCTGACCATGAGATCATGACCTGAGCCCAAATCAAGAGTCAGATGTTTAACCAAAAAGCCAGCCAGGTGCTCCTTATTAATTTTAATGAACTGTCTTTGATTCTGTAGAATTTTCTATGTAATGAAGCATACCACCTACAATATTGACAGCTTTATTCATTCCTTTTTAGTCTTTATCTTTTAAGTCTTTTTCTTATCTTAGAATAAGAACATTCTCCTTTTTTCCTAAATAAAAGTTTTTTTTTAATTATCACTGGGTACGGAATTATAATTCATTTTCTGTATTTATTGAAATAATCATATGGTTCTTATTCTTTAATTTGTTCCTGTGTTTAATTACATTAAGGTATCTTTTGTGTTGAAGTGATCCTGCCTTCCTAGAATAAGCCAAGACATACTGTATTACCTTTTTAAATATGTTGCTAGATTTTCTAATTTTTTAAAAATATTTTCAAGCATGCTTATAATCAATATTCCCTTTTCAAACTTACTTTGTCTGAATTTCAATATATCAAGTCTATGTTAACTTTATGAAATGAGTGGAAGATGATTCTTTCTTTCTTTTTTTTTTTTTTTTCCTATTCTCTAGAAGAGTTTATATAAAATTAGATTGATCCAGTTTGGGAAAACTAGTTTATTAAAACTACTGTTTACTTTATAGTAAGATTTTGAACTATTTTTTTTAAGTTTATTTATTTATTTTTATAGAGAGACAGAGACCACATGAGTGGGGAACGGACAGAGAGAGGGAGACACAGAATCCCAAGCAGGCTCCACACTGTCCATGCAGAGCCCAACATGGGACTCGAACTCACAAAACCATGAGATCGTGACCTGAGCCAAAACCAAGAGTCAGATGCTTAATTGACTGAACCACCCAGGTGCCCCAAGATTTTTAACTATTGATTTAGCTTCAGTATAGGTTTTGGAACAATTAAAGCTTTTTATTTCTTCTTGATTCAGTTTTAGTAATTTGTATTTTTCTTGGAATCTGTCCATACATCAGCTTAGCATGAGGTTGTTCTTAATTATCTGTTATTTTCTCTGCTTAAAGTTGTGTTTTCCTTATTATATCTTTTATTGTTTAATCTCTCCTTTTTTATTTATATTTACTTAATTTCCATGTATCTCTATTATTTTATTTTTTTACTTTCTTTGATTTTATTCTATATTCTTTTTAACTTAAAAAGTTGGATACTGACCTCACTGATTTTCAGCTTGTCTTCTTGTATCCTATATATGTTGATATGCAGTAGATTAATTTTCATTTAGTTTCAAGTATTTTAAATGTCTACAATGATTTGTACCATGGTACAAATTTGGTATGGATTTTTAGGGCATCTGGCTGGCTCACTCAGTAGAGCATGCAACTCTTGATCTCAGGATCATGGGTTCAAACCCTATGTTGCGTGTAGAGATTACTTAAAAATAAAATCTTTAAAAAAAAGAAAGAAAGTATGGATTTTTCTAAATTTTGTTACTTATGTGATACTTAATTTTACTCTAGTTAATATTATATAGCAGTACCACTTTCAGTGGTCATAAAAATGTTCTGTGTCTGTACTGTCCAATATGGTAGTCACTAGCCATGTATATCTTTTGAAGGGTTGAAGTATGGCTAGTGAGAATGAAGACCAAATATTTACTTTTATTTAATTGTAGTCAATTTAAACAGCCTCATGTGGTTAGTTGCTACAGTATTGAGCTGTTCGTGTTTATACTCATGCTGTGAACTTTGTTGAAACTTACTTTGTCATCCTAGTACATGTTTAATTTTTATAGATTTCCACAAAATCCTGGAAAGCATTTTATGTTTTCTAATTTTTGATGGACTGTGCTTATATATGTTTGCTAGCTCAAGCTTATTTTTTTTTAAAGAAGAGTGAATGAATGGGTTTATTTTAAAGACAAATAAGTTAATATAAATAAAGTATTTAAAGGTTGCATTTGCTGTCAAATCACTTTAAAAATTTTTTAATTCCAGTAGAGCTAAAATATAGTGTTATATTAGTTTTGGATGTACATTGTAGTGATTCAATAATTCTATATAGTTTAAGCTTATTAAATGTATATTCATGTTTTCCATACTCTGATTTCTGGGCTGTTTGATCTATCAGATACTGATATCTGATAGATACTTCAAAAATCTGATAGAAATTTTAAAAGATGATAGTGGATTTGTTAATTTCCTCTTGGTCTGTCAAGCTTTTATTGACTTTTGAGCTGTGTTGTTAGGTGCACATGAATGTGGACTTCTTACATTTTCCTGAAGAATTGAGCCTTTTATTCCTATCTAGTGATCCTCTTTATCTTAAGGAATGCTTTTTGCCCCAAAGTCCATTTTGTTTGATATTAATATAGATGCTTCATGTTTCTTTTGCTGATTTAGTTTGTGAGCATACTGAGCAGAATTGGCTGGAGTAGGAGGCTGACTAGATCACACAAAACAAATCATCTTGTCCATCTGATTTTTGAGTACCTTCTCTGCAGTGAATGCCGTCTGGTGAGCATTCACATGGAACTGACTATACTTATACTCCATGCCCATTCCAAAGGTCCAGACACATACTTCTTTGAAATACCTGACCATCTGCCCAAAATGTTAGCTACTGTCTGTGAATTAGAACAATGCCATACCTTTGGCCATGTGCTACAAGCCTCATGGGCTCTGTCTGCTCTCATATCTATCCGTTCTACTAGAAGACAGTGTAAGTTTCTTCTTTGCTGTCTCTTCCAGAGGTCATGAGTGCCTTTCATGGGCAAAATCTAAATCAGAAATCTAAGATGCAATTATAAGAACTGTAGTATTTTACCTCCCACACTTATAGTCTCTGCAAATTAGAACGGTGGAGATAGTCCTGAACATGACACAGTTGATATTCAGCAGAAAGGGTAACCAAAATTTTCCAAATAGCTGAGTCAAAGATGATTAAAGGCCCAGACAATTGCTGAGAAACCAAATACTTCTAAAATTGACTTTTTTCAATGACTATACTTGCAGGTGTATTTGTTTGTTTGCCTTAATGGAAATAATACTTCCCATCTGCTTTTTTTCTTAAAATAGGTGAATATATTTTCTTATGATTAGGTATTTTTCAATCACATGATTTCAGATGGGTCCATATTTTGCATAGCATAGCCATGACATAATTTATTTCCGTTATCCTACAGTTAGGCATTTAGATTGTTTCCAATTTGTCATTCTATAAATAATGCTATAATGAACCTTTATGTAGACAAATACATATGCACAGTCTCGATAATTTCCTTAGGATAAATTCCTGGAAATGGAATTGTTTTATTAAAGGGTATGTACATTTTTTTAATGTTTTTGAATGTTTCCAACTCTATGTGTACAGTTGACCCTTGAACAACATGGGTTTTAACTGTGCTAGTAACACTTAGATGCAGAGGTTTTTTTGATAACAGTATATAAATGTATTTTCTCTTCCTTCTGATTTTATTAATTACATCATCTTTTCTCTACCTTTACTGTAATAATACAGTATATAATAGCTATGGGATAGAAAATGTGTGTTAATTGACTTATTATTGGTAAGGCTTCTGGCCAACAGTAGGCTATGAGTAGTATTTTGGGAGAGTCAAAAGTTATATGTGGATTTTTGAGCATGTGGGGGGTTGGCACCCCTAATATTGTTCAAGGGTCAACTGTTTATATTTTTTTAAGCATTGCAAGTTATGATAGCCAAAAACTTTATCTCCTTTAATTAGTATTTTATCGGGGCACCTGGGTAGCTCAGTTGGTTAAACATATGACTCTTGATTTCGGTTCGGGTCATGATTTCATGGTCATGGGATCGAGTCCTACATCAGGCTCCAAGCTGAGGGTTGAACCTGCTTGGGCTTCTCTCTCTCTGCCCCTCCACTGCTCATGCACGTGTGCTCTCTTTCTCTCAAAATAAATAAATAAACAAATATTTTTTAAAAATTAGCATTTATTCAGTTACTAGTAAGACTGAACTTTTCCCTCTATGTCTCTTACCCATTAGTATTTCTTCTTAAATGTTTATTCATTTTTGAGAGAGAGAGAGAGAGAGAGCGAGCGAGTGCACGCAGGGGTGGGGAGGGGCAGACACAGAGAGGGACAGAGTATCTGAAGCTGGCTCTGTGCTGACAGCAGAGAACGTGATGCTGGGCTGGAACTCACACACCGTGAAATTGTGACCTGAGCTGAAGTCGGACACTCAACTGACGCAGCCACCCTGGCACCCCTGTATTTCTTCTTTTTATCTGTTACTTACCTTTCTATTTAAGTCTTCTCACGTGTGTATGAATATATATGACACACACACATACACACAGTGCCTGAATCATGATGGCATTCTTCTTCTAGAGGCATCCATTGAATAGTTTATGGAATGCTTTTGTATTTAAAATAAACAGACTGTTAAGTGATTTACTTATTTCTTCTAAGATTCTGAAGTTGTAGGACCTGCATTATTCCTTGAAATCCTCTTCCTTAAGGGTATTGCTAGCAGAACAATCTGAGAGTCAGCATGGTAGTGTTCTGAGATCTATGTGTAATCATCTCATTGTAGTTCGTATCTCTGCTCTTGCTTAAACATTTTTAAGAGATTCATTTTTGTGAGTTAATGTTTTGTTTTTGTTTCCTTGACCCATTTTGTCCCTTTCTATATGAACTCCCTTTGTTGTGATTTTGGAAATCATTCTGGGTCATTCAGACAAATGTTTTCAGTCATTTTTCAAGTTTATTTGTTCAAAAGAGATTTAACAGTGTAAGAAAATGTATTTCCTTTTAATTTCAGTTGCTAAGAAACCGTTTC
Organism: Prionailurus viverrinus; assembly: GCF_022837055.1. Lineage (NCBI taxonomy): Eukaryota > Metazoa > Chordata > Mammalia > Carnivora > Felidae > Prionailurus > Prionailurus viverrinus. The sequence goes on from NC_062566.1 coordinate 94,002,280, forward strand.
CTAGGTGCTATATCTTTTCTCTGTAAAGGCTCCAATGTCCTCATAGTTCATCATCTTGTGGGATTTAATTTTTGCTGGAAAGATGAAGTATAGATTTTTTCCAAGTTTACAGTCAAGAAAATTAGAAATACATACTCCCAGCATCTCCAATATATTAAAATGATTATTTTCCATATTTAAAATTTTTGAAGATTCCCTTTCAACATATATAAATTTATAGCTGGGTGGCCAGCTTCCAGTGATTTAGAATATCACGTAGAATGGAAAAGTCCCAGAAGTCTTTATTGAACATAAAATCCACTATATGAGAAGATGAAACAGTATATATATTTTTTAGTTTTCCCTTTGTGAGCCATACATTTGTATCATCCATAGTAAAATGTTAATTCCCATCTGGTTTTCTTCTATCCTGTTGTCTGCCTCTTTCCCTTTTAAAAATTTGCATAGTGTTCAGGGAATTGAAACAAATTTAGTTTAGCAAAACATATTTAAGAAAGTAAAAATCTGGTGCTAAAGAAACTTGGCATGCATTCTAAAGGATTTTTAGATTCTTTATAACAAAGATAATCTTGATTGCTTGGTTGAAATGTAGTTATGAACAATGAGTCAAGCACATAACATTTATTCTTAATAGTACTGTGCATCTCAATACTTTTTCAGAACTACTTTATATTAATGTAAATATGTATTGGGTACCTACTGTGTGAGCTTCCATTTAAAAGTTTTTTTTTGGTTTTTTTTTTTGGTTTTTTTTGTCAAGAAGTACAAACACGAGTAAGACAGTTTCCATTCTCCAGAAATTTTTAGGCTGTGATTTCAATTTTGACCTTTTTAATAGGAACTGAAGTTTTTCTAGTTTAACAGTTTTATTGAGCTATAATTATATACTATACAATTCACTCGTTTAAAGTGTACAGTTCAGAGGCTTTTAGTTTATTCAGAGTTGTGCATTCATCACTCAGTTTTAGACCATTTCATTAGCCCCAAAAGAAAACTTGCATCACCTCCTAATCCCCTCCTGCTCTCCAGTCCTAGGCAACCACTCATCTACTTTCTGTCTCTACAAATTTACCTATTCCTGGCATTTTATATAAATGGGATCATATAGTATGTGGCACTTTGTGACCCCTTATTTAACATTGTGTTTTCAAAGTTTATCCATGTTGTAGCACATGTTGGTTCTGCATTTCTTTTTATTGCTGAATAATATTTCATTGAATGGATATACCATATTTTGTTTATCTGTTTATCAGTTGATAGATATCTGGGTTGTAGCTTATCTAAATACGTATTTTATATGTCAATATTTATTAGCGTAAATATATGTATAGATTGATGGTTATGATAGTTTCAGATAGGAAGCCTTTCTTAACTTTAGATGAGATGCAAACCAATGACTATGTATTTATAAATATTCCACAGATGCATTCTATTTTATTATTCATTCTACTTAATAAAAATTATTTCTGTTTTTAGAAGTTTTCTTACCAAAAAGGAATTTTTAATATGGTGTTTTGCCTACATTGGATTTTTTAAAACGTTTCTTTATTTATTTTGAAGAGGGGGAGTGGCAGAAAGAGGGAGAAAGAGAATCCTAAGCAGGCTTCACACTATCAGCTTCACTTCACAAACTGTGAGATCATGATCTGAGCCGAAATCACGAGTCAGTCACTTAACCGACAGAGCCATGCAGGGTGTCCCTGTTTTGTCTACATTATAATGAGACTTCTTCCCATAAACCACTTCATTATTTTATAGTCATGATTCAGATATTTGTTTTATTTTACAGTATACTTACATCACACTTAATATATAATTTCCCTTTTCTTCATTAAGTCCATATGTAGCTCTTCAAAGGGCTTAAGCATGTAAACCTAAAGTTCAGAGTTATCTATCTCATTCACTCCTAGTACACAAAGGTAGAGTAGGAAAGGGTAATCATATACAAACATCTACTGAAGTCTTTTTCTCTCATCCCCAATATTTACTTTGTTGCAGATCCATGCTTATCTCAGTCTGTTGATGTCACCCCTTACCACCTTCCTAGCCTGCTCCATCCATACGGTACTCCTTCTGTTCCTCCAGCATGCCAACACATTCTTCTTACACACTATACACATTGTTTTGTACCTTGAGTTATTTTTCACATTATATATTTGTAACTGTTTCAAATGAGCTCCCTTATTCTTTACAACTACCTTAGGTTCACAGGTGGATAAACCATAGTTTATTATTCAGTCTCTTGCTGGTGGGCATTTACATTGCTTCTAGTATTTTGCATGTGTATGAGTATATCTGCAGGATGAATTAATTTATTTTTTTAATTTTACTTATTTACTTATTTTTTGACTTGTAACAAAAATTACTGTCAAACTCCACTCATTGGGCCAGAGACCTTCGTGGTGTTAGTGATAGACTTGTCCTTCCTATATAGCACACTACCTACACTTGTGAGTTCATCAGGATGAATTCTTTTAAATAGTATTGCTGGGTCAAGGAGTATGTTCATTGTATTTTTGATAATTATTTGCCAAATTGTTGTCTAAAGATGATATATATATTTTAATTCCCACCTGCAATGCATGAGGATACAAATTTACATCCCAGCCAATGAAAAGATTTATCATACTTCTTATGTTTGTGAATCAGATATATGTAAAAAGTATTGATCTATCTTTTAAATAAAATTTTGATTTTAACTTAAAGTAATATTAATCAATTGAAATAAATTAAAATTTAATTTTAATTAAATGAATATGTTTTCATATGTGTGGAACCATTTGATACTGTGGTTTTTCTCAACTTCTTATTTGTATCCTTTGCCCACATTTCTTATTTCACATTTAGGTCTAAGATTTGTTTGGGACTGATTTTTATTCATAGTGAGAACAAGGGGTGAGGGTTCATTTTTTCCTCCATAGGAATATCCATTGACTTAGCATCATTTTTGGAAAAGATTATCCTTTCTTCACTTATTGCAGTGGCACCTTTGTTGCATCAGATGATAGTATATGTGTGGATTTGTTTCTGAAATCTCTAGTCTTTTCTATTTGTCTACTTGTCTATCCTTGTGACAGTTGCACTCTGTTTTCACTACTGTAGATTTTAAAAATCTGTTAGTGTCTGTTAGTGTAAATCCCCCAAATTTTTCTTCAAGATTGTGTTTCTTATTTTCCACTCTTTGCCTTTCCATTTGAGCTTGTTAATCTATATAAGAAGGATTTATACAAGGAAGAACATTGCTAATTTGTAGAAGAAAGATTACTGAGAATTTGTTTGGTATTATAACCAAACTGTAGATCACTGGGGAACATGGACACATTTATAATACAGTCTTTTTAAAAAAAATTTTTTTTAATGTTTTTATTTACTTTTGAAGGAGAGAGACAGAGCTTGAGTGGGGAAGGAGCAGAGAGAGAGGGGGAGACACAATAGTAAGCAGGCTCCAGGCTCTAAGCTGTCAGCACAGAGCCCGATGCGGGGCTCAAACTCACGAACTGTGAGATCATGACCTGAGCCGAAGTCGGACGCTTAACCGACTGAGCCACCCAGGCGCCCCTATAATACAGTCTTTTAATCTGAGGACATGTATATACCTCTTTCAATAATGTTTTCTATTTTTCTGTAGAGGTCTTAAATATCTTCTATTGCAATTCAATGATACATTGGAGCAGCTCATACTAGCTCCTGAGAGCTGATCAGGTGCATATCTTCCCGGTTCCACATTCAGTGGGTCTCACTGGTAGATAGAAATGAGCCATGGTGGTAGTATTTATATCACAGAAACTGGCAAACACTACAAATCAGGATTTTCCCATACCTACCTACTGCTAAGGGATGGTTGTTAAATATTTATCAGCACATCAGTTAGATTTATTACTAGACCTGTCAGGTTTTATACTGGTATATAAATGATATTTTTATTATTATTTTTAAACAATTATTTATTTTAATTTTTTTTTCAACGTTTATTTATTTTTGGGACAGAGAGAGACAGAGCATGAACGGGGGAGGGGCAGAGAGAGAGGGAGACACAGAATCGGAAACAGGCTCCAGGCTCCGAGCCATCAGCCCAGAGCCTGACGCGGGGCTCGAACTCACGGACCGCGAGATCGTGACCTGGCTGAAGTCGGACGCTTAACCGACTGCGCCACCCAGGTGCCCCACAATTATTTATTTTAGAGAGAGAGTAAGTGCAAGCCAGGTAGAAGCACAGAGAGAGGTGGACAGAGGATCTGGAGTAGGCTCTGTGCTGACAGCAGAAAGCCTGATACAGGGCTCGTACTCATAAACCATGAAATCATGACCGCTTAACCAACTGAGCCACCCAGGAGCCCCAGTGATATTTTTATTATTAAAAATGAACGTATAGGGGCGCCTGGGTGGCTCAGTCGGTTGGATGTCCCACTTTGGCTCAGGTCATGTTCTTACAGCTCGTGAGTTCAAGCCTCGCATCAGGCTCTGTGCTGACAGCTCAGAGCCTGGAGCCTGCTTGGGATTCTGTGTGTGTCTCTCTCTCTACCCCTTCTCCGTTCATGCTCTGTCTCTCTCTGTCTTGAAAATAAATAAAAATTAAAAAAAATAAAATGAATGTATAATGTACACATGATAAAATTTATGTCCTTATTTTCTGTCCATATATTTTCCTTAGTGAAGCATTGGTTCACGTCTTTTGCCCATTTTTAAATTGGGTTATTTATTTCATTATTATTGAAGAGGATTGATGTTAATTCTTTAAATGTTTGATAGAAGCCATTTGGTCCTGGAGTTTTCTGTGATAGAAGTTTTTTGATTACTGATTCAATCCCTTTACTTGTTATTGCTCTGTTCAGTTTGTTCCTGTTTCTTCCTGATTCAGTCTTGGTAGGTTGTACATTTTTAGAAATGTATCCCGTTTCTTCTAGGTTATGTAATTTGTTGATATAAAATTGTTCATAGTAGGGGTGCCTGGGTGGCTCAGTCAGTTGAATGTCCGACTTCGGCCCAGGTCATGATCTCACGATTCGTGGGTTTGAGCCCTGTGTGGGGCTCTGGGCTGACAGCTCAGAGCCTGAAGCCTGCTTCGGATTCTGTGTCTCCCTCTCTCTCTTTCCCTCCCCCACTCATGCTCTGTCTCTGCCTCTCAAAAATAAAGAAATGTAATAAAAAATTTTTTTTAAATAATAAAATTGTTCATAGTAGTCTCTTCTAATTCTGTGTGTTTTTGTAGTGTCAGTTGTAATGTTTCCTCTTAATTTCTAATTTTATTTGAGTCTCTTCTGTTTTTCTTAGTCTAGGTAAAGGTTTGTCCATTTTAGCTTTTTTAAGAACCAGCTCTTAGTTTCATTGGTTTTTCTATTGGTTTTTTTTTTGGTCTCTATTTCATTTATTTCTGCTCTGATCTGTAGTATTTCCTTCCTTCTGCTAACTTTGGGCTTAATTTGTTTTTCATTTTCTAGTTCCTTAAGGTGTAAAGTTATGTTGTTTCTTGAGATCTTTCTTATTTCTTAATATAAGAAACCTTTTATATATATAAACTATAAACTTTCCTCTCAGAGTATTTGATATGTTCTATTTCCATTTTCATTTTTTTGAGATAATTTTTTATTTCCCTTTTGATTTCTTCTTTGATCCAATATTCTGTTTAGAAGGGTGTTGTTTAGGGTCACCTGGTGGCTCAGTGGATTAAGCATACAACCCCGGCTCAGGTCATGATTTTGCAGTTCAAGTCCCGCATCGGCTCTCTGCTGTCAGCACAGAGCCCACTTTGGATCCTCTGTCTTTCCCTCTCTCTCTGCCCCTCCCCTGCTTGCACTCTGTCTTTCTCAAAATAAATAAATTTCTAAAAAGAAAAGAAGTGTGCTGTTTAGTTTCCACACATTTGTCAATCTTCTCATTTTCCTCTTGATTTCTAGTTTGATACCATTGTCAGAGAAGATAGTTAGCATGATTTCAGTGTTCTTTTTATTTTATCTTTTTAAGTTTATTTATTTTAAGAGAGGCTGAGAGCATGAGTGGGGAGGGCAGAAAGAGAGAGAGAGAGAGAGAGAGAGAGAGAGAATCTGAAGAAAGCTTTGAGCTGCCAGCTCAGAGCCCAACATGGGGCTCTAACTCACAAAACTGTGAGGTCATTACCTGAACTGACATCAAAAGGCTGATGCTTACCTGCTGAGCCACCCAGGTACCCCTTGATTTCTGTGTTCTTAAACTGGACAAAATTTATTTTGTAGCCTATCATATGAGCTATCTTGGAGAATGTACCATGTGCATTTGAAAAGAGTGTATATTCTGCTGCTGTTGGAGGAAATGTTCAAGTCCGTTTGTTCTGAAGTATGGTCCATATCAATATCTGCTTATTGATTTTCTGTCTGGACAATCTATCCATTGCTGAAAGTGGAATATTGAAGACTCCTGAAATGATCTTATTGTTATCAACTTCTCCCTTAAGATCAGTTACTATTTGCTTAATATATTTTGGTGCTTGGCTGTTGGGAGCATATGTATTTATGCTCTGATGTGCTGACCTGTTTATCATTATTACTGACCTTCTTTGTCTCTTGTTACACTTTTTGACTTGAAGTGCATTTTGTCTGATGTAAGTATGGCTATGCCCACCTTCTTTTTGTTTCCATTTGCTTGGAATAGCATCTTCCATTCTTTCTGAGCCTAGGTGTGTCTTTATAGACAAAAGAGTGTCCTGTAGGCAGCATATAGTTGGGTCCTATTTTTTTTTTGTTTGTTTTTTTAAATCCATCTAGCTACTCTATGCCTTCTGGTTGGTGAGTTTAATTCATTTACATTAGGGTGATTATAGATATGCAAAGATTTACACTGCCATTTTATATTTTGCCTTCTTGTTATTTTTCTCTCCACTGTTTATTTTTCCTTTTGTTTTTGTCCGCCTTTACAAGTTAGTGGTTTTCCATGGTGCTGTGCTCAGTCTCCTGTTTTTGGTTGTTTTTTTTTTTTTTTATGTTTGATATCACTGCTTTAGGTTTTGCTTTGTGCTTAAGTTTATTTTAAGAGAGGCTGAGAGAGCATGAGCAGGCGAGGGCAGAAAGAGAGAGAGAGAGAATCCAAAGAAAGCTTTGAGCTGCCAGCTCAGAGCCCTACATGGGGCTCTAACTCACAAATAAATAAACTCAATTAAGTTTACATAAAACATTTCATAGATTAAAAAGTCTTTGGTCATAGCAATTTATCTTTATTCGCCTATAAAAGTACCATCCTTTAACTCTTCCTCTTTTTTATTTTTGATGTCAAAATTTTTCCTTACATGCTATGATTTTATTACCAAGTTGAAACTATAGTTATTTTTAATGCTCTTTTCATTTAACTTTTATACTGTAAGAGTTTAATGTACAATTGTAAAAAAGTTTCCTATTTCTGTTACCTTAATCAGTTTTGTGTACTTTTGTCTTTTTGTTTTAGCTTGAAGAATTCCTTTCAACATTTCTTACAAGGCAGGTCTAGTGGTGGTAGAATGAACTCTTATCTTTTGCTTGTCTAGAAAAAATTTTATTTCTCTTTCATAGCTGAAAGATCATTTTTTCAGATAGAGTCTTCTTGGCTGGCAGTTTTATTTTAAATACGTCATTCCACTCTTTCCTGGCCTATAGAGTTTCTGCTGAGAAATCTGCTGATTGACTGATGGGATTCCTTTGTAAGTTATCGTCTTTCCCTGGATACTTAAAAAAATTTTTTTTTAAGCTTATTCATTTATTTTGAGAGAGAGAGTGCATACATAAGCAAGGAAGGGGCAGAGAGAGTGGGAGAAGGAGAGAATTTCAAACAAGCCATGCACTGATGGTACAGAGCCCTATGTAGGGCTCAAACTCATGAACTGTGAGATCATGAAGTGAGCCAAAATCAAGAGTTGGATACTCAACTGACTGAGCCACCCAGGTGCCCCTTCCCTTGCTACTTTTAAAATTCTTTTCATTGATTTTTGGTAATCTTAATATGTATCTTAGAGAAGTTCTTTTTGTGTAATAAGTTATTCTACTGGCTTCATGGATTTGTATATACAGTTCTTTCCCCAGATTTGGAAGGTTCTCAGCTATTTTTTTTTTTAAATAAACTCTGCCCCCTTCTCTCTCTCTTCTCATTCTGATATACCCATTCTTCTTAGGTTGACTTTTCTAATGGGTCTGGTGGTTCTCATAGTATTTTTTCACTTTTAAAAAATCTTAGTTCTCTCTCCTCTTCCACCTGAGTCTTTTTTTTTAAGTAAGCCCTACACCCAATATAGACTTGAACTCACAACCCCAAAATCAAGAGTCTCATGCTTCATCAACTGAGACAGCCAGGCACCCCACTGGAGTCACTTCAAGATTCCTATCTTCTAGCTTACTCATTCTCTCTTCTATCTGATCTCTATTTCCAATGCATTCTAATACATTCTTCATTTCATTTACTGAGTTCTCCAGCTCCAGAATTGCTTTTTTTTTTTTTTTTTTTTTTAAGGATTTCAGTCTCAGGGCACCTGGGTGGCTCAGTTGGTTGAGCATCCGACTTCAGCTCAGGTCATGATCTCACAGTTTGTGAGTTCGAGAACCACATTGGGCTTGCTGCTGTCAGTGTGTCAGCACAGAGCCTCCTTTGGATCCTCTGTCCACACACCCCCTCTGCCCCTCCCCTGCTTATACTCTCCCCACAATAAATAAATAGTTTTTAAAAAGAATTTCAATCTCTTTGGTAAAGTACTCCTTCTGTTCATTAATTTTATTTCTGATATCATTGTATTGCCTTTCTGAGTTTTCTTGTAGCTCATTGAATTTCTTCATAACAGCAATTTTCAATTCTTTGTATTCCCTTCTATGTCTTTGGATTTGGTTGCTGGAAAATTGTCATTTTCTTTTTATAATGCCATATTAGTATGACTTTTTCATGTTGTTTGATGAAAAGTGTCTCTGCTACCACATTCGAAGTTGCAGATACCTTTCTCATTTAGGCAAGGTTTTATTTGCTTTGATTCTAACAGTTCAATAGATTTGGTTATTAGAAGTCTTCCTTTTGTTTTCCAGAAGGTGGTGCTATAGCACATGTTTTTGGTTTCCTTGACAAAAGCTTACAGCTGCTAAAGTTAGGAGCATTTATATATATATTATGTTTATATATATATATATATATATAAAGCTAGAAGAGGGGGAAAAAAGGGTGGGTGGCTTTAGAGGGGGAAAATGGAAAATGTGTACTTAGCACTTGGAATTTGGGGTGTGTCCATAGCTGGAAGCCAGCCTAGTAGGGACTCCTTGAATGGAGGGATTTGGGTCTCAGAGGTCCCTGTGTGGTCCTTTTGTCAGAACCCTGGGGCAGACAGCAGGAAACATTTTTCTTCAGTTCTCTTTGCCTACTTCTTTTTCCTTTCTGTCTCCCCCTTTACTGCATTTTTACCTCAGAGAGAGCAAAGGTCCCTCCAGCTGCAGAATGCAGAACCAGCCTGGCAGACCCCCACTCATTGCCTTTACACTATACCTCTTTAAAGGCTTATGCTTCCCAGCTAATATATTTGATGCTGGAGGCTCTATAGCCGTAGGTTCCATGACCTCCTCTCTCTCCCTGCAGCCTCCTCTGTGGTCCAGTCCACCCACTTTTTGGTGCACAGATGAATGGATCTCTTGGGTGTTGTAGTATGTTGTGGAGAGGCTCTTTTTTTCTTTCTCTTTTTCTTTCATTCGTTATAGATGTCCAGTTAGTTTTAATTTTTTTTTCAACGTTTTTTATTTATTTTTGGGACAGAGAGAGACAGAGCATGAACGGGGGAGGGGCAGAGAGAGAGAGGGAGACACAGAATCGGAAACAGGCTCCAGGCTCCGAGCCATCAGCCCAGAGCCTGACGCGGGGCTCGAACTCACGGACCGCGAGATCGTGACCTGGCTGAAGTCGGATGCTTAACCGACTGCGCCACCCAGGCGCCCCAATGTCCAGTTAGTTTTAAATCAAAGAGGTGAGAAACTCATGAGGAAGGACTCATGTCACCATGATGCTGATGTCATTCTCCTCATATTATCTTTTAAATATCTGTAGGATCTGTAGTGATATCTCTTTGTCATATCTGATATTGTTGATATGTGATTTTATCTTTTATTTTCTTTGAATTGTCTTAAATTATTAAATCATTCTGGTTGATCTCTATTTCTGGTTCATTGATTTCCCACATCTTTATTCCTACTTTTCTTTGAATTTAATAAGCAATTCTTTTTCTTACTTAGGATTAATATTAGATTATGCTTCTTCAAGCATATTTTCTATTAAATGTATTTCAAAGTGTAAATTTCTTCTCAGCAAGTTTCTGATATGTTATATTTTAACTATCTTTGTATAATTAAAATACTACACTCCAACTTATTGATTCTAATACTTATACGGAAAGAGTCAAAACACCCCCAACTGTTAATAATTAGAAGATAGGACCAGCTTGCCCTACTATATGTAATAACTTTTCATAAAGCTATTTTGATTAAGATAGTATAATATCGCTGATGAATAGGTTACATTCATTAGATTATTTAGTTTACAACATTTTCTAATTTCCATTATATTTTCTTTTATCCAGAGGTATTTAGAAATTTACTGCTTAATTTCAATGTATTTAGGAATTTTCTAAATATAGAGTTATTGATTTCTAGTTTAACTTCTTTATTATTAGAGAACATATTTTTTGCAATATTTTAATAATTTGGAATGTGCTAACATCTGATATACGAACCAGTACATGATCTATTTGATAAATGTCCCATATGAACTTTAAAAGAATGCATGGTTTTGCAATTAGATGTCAAACTGGTCAGGTTGGCTAATGATACTATTTAAATCTTCTACATCTTTTCTGACTTTTTCTTTTAAGTTTTAGACAATGGAGAAAAATTCCTAGAAAGATAAAATGGACCAAAATTTTTCTCAAGAAGAAATGTAAAACTTGATTAGTACTAATGTAACTATTGCATCATAAGTATAATGAAATTGAGGTAACAGTTAAAAGTCATCTCACAAAAAAACAACAGGCCCAGACAGTTTTATAGGCAAGATCTATCAAAATTTTAAAGAACTGTTTGCTCTAATTTTTAAAAATTTTTAAAAATATTTATTTTTGAGAGAGAGAAAGAGCGTGAGCAGGGGAGGGGCAGAGAAAGAGGAAGACACAGAATCTGAAGCAGGCTCCAGCACTCTGAGCTGTCAGCACAGAGCCCGACATGGGCTTGAACCCACAACCATGAGATCATGACCTGAACCGAAGTCCAGCACTTAACCTACTGAGCCACCCAGGCGCCCCTCTAATTTTTATTACAAACTCTTTTTGAAGATAGAAAAGAAAGCATTTGCTAATTCATTTTATAAAGCTAATGTCAACATGGAATATTATACTTGCCAAAGACAAAAATGAGAATGGAAAATTATAAATTCAATTCATTTGTGAATATAGATGCACAATTCCTGAACAAGATTTTCATGAACTGAATCAATAGTATATAATAAGATATTGCACCTTGAAAATATTAGGTTTATACAAAAACTTAAAGATATATTACTACATTAACAGAGTAGAGGTGGAAAACCAGATGATCATCTCAATAGGTTCAGAAAAGGTATATGATAAAATTCATTTTCCATTTATGATTTTTGAAAACTGACAGTAAACCAGTAGAGGAGAAGTTCATTAATATGATAAGGTAAAGTGTACCTACCAAACCAAACTATAACAAATATGAACTCAAATATTGGAAGCACTCCCATTAAAATCAGATAGTTATGCTCACTAAAATCAGAAGTCATGTCTGCTACTACTATTGCTATTCAACATTGTATTGAATGTCCAATGATACAAGAAAAAGAAAAGAAATACATAAGGATTAAAAAAGTAGAAATAAAACTCATTATTTCTACAACTTATTTTTGTTTCTACATTAATAAAACCCCCAAATGTCTAAGAATTTATAGGGAATGGTAGTTTAATAAATGTTTCAATATGAGGCTAATCTATTAAAGTCAGTTACTCTTTGCCCAAGCAACAACTATAAAACGTAATTAAAAACACAACAATGAAACCAGTTATAGTTAGCAACAAAAACTAATGTATCTAGCAATAAATGTCACAAAACTACTTTCCTCAGCACCCCAAATTATAAAAAGTTTATTGAAGGAGATTAAGAGAAATATCTCATGCTTACAGGTTGGAAGACATTATCATAACAGTATTGAGTCCTTTCAAATTGATCCATAAATTTAATGTAACTTCAAAAAATTCAGCTAACACTTTGATTCTAATATTTATATGGAAAGGGTCAAAATAGCTAAAACTGATAATAATTAGAAGAATAAAGGGGCACCTGGGTGGCTCAGTCGGTTAAGTGTTCGATTTCGACTCAAGTCATGATCTCACGGTTTGTGAGTTTGAGCCCCACATCCGGCTCTGTGCCCACAGCTCAGAAACTGGAGCTTGCTTGGGTTCTGTGTCTCCCCCTCTCCCTGCCCCTCCCCCACTAGCACTCTCTCTCTGTCAAAAATAAGTAAATATTTAAAAAAATTGTTTTTAAAAGAATATGGCTGGGGTGCCTGGGTAGTTCAGTTGGTTAAGCGACTGACTCGATTTTGGCTCAGGTCATGATCTCATGGTCGTGAGACTAAGCCCCCACATTGGGCTCCCATGCTGACAGAATAGAGCCTGCTTGAAATTCTGTATCTCCGTCTCTCTCTCTGCCCCCCCCCCTCAAATTAGGTAAACATCAAAAAAAAAAAAAAAGGAACATGGTCGTACTATGTATGACTTAAAAAAAAATTTTTTTTAACGTTTATTTATTTTTGGGACAGAGAGAGACAGAGCATGAACGGGGGAGGGGCAGAGAGAGAGGGAGACACAGAATCGGAAACAGGCTCCAGGCTCCGAGCCATCAGCCCAGAGCCCGACGCGGGGCTCGAACTCACAAACCGCGAGATCGTGACCTGAAGTCGGACGCTTCACTGACTGAGCCACCCAGGCGCCCCCTATATGACTTTTATAAAGCTTTTTTGATTAAGATAGTATACTGTTGGTGCTGATACAAATTGTTGAATGAATCAGAACTGAGAGATCAGAAACAAAGTGTGTGTGTATGTGTATAAATATGTACATATATATTTATGCATATATATACAACATGCATATATATGTAACTCTTATTTATGACAAAGATCACATGGTAGGCTGCATGAGGAGAGGAGGCTTTGATAGAGTTTTGAAAATTTTGTTACTCATATGGAAAAAATCAAATTGGTTTTCTATCTCACAGCTTACACAATAGCAACTCCTTGTGGGTTGAGAACTTACTTAAATATCAAAAGCAAAACTTAAAAACTAGAGGTATGTACAGGCGCCTGGGTGGCTCAGTCGGTTAAGTGTCCAGCTTTGCCTCAGGCCACTATCTCACGGTTAATGGGTTCAAGCCCCACGTCGGGCTCTGCTGACAGTGAGGAGCCTGGAGCTGCTTCAGATTGTGTCTCCCTCTTTCTCTCTGCCCCTCCCCGACTTGTACTCTCTCTCTCAAAAATAAAATAAACATTAAAAAATATATTTTTATAAAATGGAGGAATGTATATGATGTCTTTATATTTTGTATAAGGAATAATTTCTTAAACATGACAAAGTGCTAATCATAAAATATGAATAAAATCTGTTACATTAAGAATTTCTTTTCACCAATAACAGCTTAAGGAAAGTGAAAAGGCAAGGTCTAAATTAGGAGAGTTTTGCCATACGTGTAACTAACAAAGGACTAGCATTCAAAATACATAAAGAACCACTGTAAATTGAGGAGAAGACAAACCTAATAGAAAAATGAACAAAAGGCATGTGTTCACCTTATCAGTGTTTAGAGAAATGTGCATGAAAACCATAATGAGATACCACTCACTCATTTTATTCCTATGCAACTGACAAAAATTAAGAAGTCAGACAAAACCAAGTGTTGGAAAGGATATGGATGAATAGGGTCTCTAAGAGGCTTTTAGGAGTGGGTGAGGAGTGAAAATTTGGTACAACCACTTTAACAGATTGCATCTTTGATGCAATTTTAAAAAATTACAACCCAGAAATTCCATTCAGAGTACTTCTTATATATATGTAGTTTGATGCAAACAATCTTAGAGAATTATTTCAGTGAGTAGAAAGTTGTGAGATAGTTTTCAGCTCTGAAGATGTTTTTCCATACAAAATATTGTTTATCCAGCATCCTCAAGTCACATCAGTTGTGTACTCATGTGATAGGCAAGGAGCTTCGTCAAAGAAAATGTATATTTGATATCCTCGAAAAAGGGCCTGTGTTCTGAGGCTGAAATAAGGTTGGCAGGTAGTACTGGAATCAAATATGAATAGATAATAACAACTGATAGTTTTAATAGAAGTCACTATTAATAATAGTGCTATTAATAATACTTTTAGTAGAGGTCATTATAAAGCACATACCATTTGTCTGGCTCTTTGGCCTTCATGTAATGAACATTATTTAATTGTCATAAAACCTTTCTGATATAAGCACTATTCTCAATCTTGTTTTTCAGATAGCTGATAGTGAGCCATTGGGGGGTTAAATAACTTCCACAGCTTCATATATAAGTTGTGATGCTGGGATTTAAACAAAGACTGACTCCAACGTCTGAGATAAGGCAATATGGAAACTGTCATCCTTTGGATATAAAATCAATTTTTCTTCACTTTGCTGAGAGAACAGCTCTGATTCATGGCTATAGGCAGTGGTCCTGTTGTCTCCAGATGCTTTGTACTATTGTTCAGAAAGTATTGGTATATATCTGTCTCCAATAATGAAAAACTAATATTATATGTTAGATTTGCAATATTTCAGTAATACTATCTTATAGATGAACAATATAATATAAAGAGAGATAGTTATCAAAGTGATACAATTATTTATATACATATATATGTATATATGTAATATGAAGATTCATTTAAAATAACACCAAAAGATAAAATTGGCTTGCTTTTCTCTAGTTATCAGACTTCTTACTAAGTATAGGTATTCTCTTTTTATTGCACTTCGTTTTATTGCACTTCGCAGATACTGCGATTTTACAAATTGAAGGTTTGTGACAACCCTGCGATGAGCAAGTCTGTAGGCACCATTTTTCCAACAGCATT
Source organism: Prionailurus viverrinus (assembly GCF_022837055.1). NCBI lineage: Eukaryota > Metazoa > Chordata > Mammalia > Carnivora > Felidae > Prionailurus > Prionailurus viverrinus. The sequence continues at coordinate 94,017,392 of NC_062566.1, forward strand.
TGCTCACTTTGTGTCTCTGTGTCACATTTTGGTAATTATTGCAATATTTGAAACTTTTGAGTTTGATGACTTCAAGGGGTTCAAGACTTCAGTAGAGGAAGTAACTGCAGAGGTGACGGAAACAGCGAGAGAACTAGAATTAGAAGTGGAGCCTGCAGGTGGGACTGAACTGCTGGGATCTCAGGATAAAACTTGAATGGATGAGGAGTCGCTTCTTATATATGAGCAAAAAGAAAGTAGTTCTTGAGATGTCCTGGCGATGATGCTGTGAAGATTGGGGAAATGACAACAGAAGGTTTAGACTATGACAGACTTAGATGAAAAAGCAGCAGCAGGGTTTGAGAGGATTAACTCCAATTTTGAAAGAAGTTCTGTATGTGTAAAATGCTATCAGACGGCATTACATGCTACAGAGAAACCATTCATGAAAGGAAGTCAATCAGTGCAGCAGACTTTATTGTTGTCCTATTTTAAGAAATTGGCACAGTCACCCCAGACTTCAGCGACCTGATTAGTCAGTAGCCATCAGCATCGAGGCAGGACCCTCCACCAGCACAAAGATTACAACTTGCTGAAAGCTCAGATAATGGTTAACACTTTTTAGCAATAGTTTTAAATTAAAGTGTATACATATATACTTTTTTAGACATAATGCTGCTGCACACTTAATAGACTACAGTGTTGTGTAAATATAACTTTTATATGACTTGCTTTATTGTGGTATTCTGGAACTGAATCTGCAATATCTCCAAGGTGTGCCTGCAGACATAATGGAGGATGTCTTTTAAATATATTTTTAAAGATTTAAATGAAAAGTTGTTTAAGAGCCCAGTTGGTTCAAAATTAACATTATTGAGGGTTGGTTTGAGGTTAGGTCATATATCTGATGTGAAGAATTAATTGGTATATGTCTTGGCTTTCTGTTCTTTTGATACAAAACAAATGAGCCCATTTATGTGGTGTCCAAGAGTTATTTGACTTCCACTAAAGAGGCAGAATGTTATAGTAGAAAGGCCTGGGATGAGAGTCTAGATACCTGGGATCTAATCTCAGGTTGACAGTTACTAACCCTGTGAACTTGAATCTATTGCTTACTAATGGGCACTCTCTTGGAAAAGTTACTTAACCCAGTTCTTAGTTTCCTCGTGTCAAAAGTACAGATAATAATAAATACCTTGCTGGAATGTTAAAACAATAGTAACACAAGAAAGCATCCATGGTAGATTGCCTGATACAGAAATTCCACATCCTTTTCTTGGGCAAGGTTAGTTACATCTTTCGCTTTAGTTTCCTAAATCTATACTAATACTAATAGCATTTGTTATGTACCAGCCACTGTTCTAAGTGTGTTACATGAATATACTAATTCACAGCAACCTTATGAGGTAGGCACAGAGAGGTCAAACAACTTGCTTAAGGTTATTCAGCTAAACAGTGGGGAAGCCTTTATTCAAATCCCACAGTCTGGTGCCAGGGCCTCTATTTTTAACCACTACACTGTACCTCCTTTCTAAAGGAAAGGGTTGTAGACTTTATCAGTAGTTTATTGCCTGTTATGCTGCATAATAAACAACCACAAAACCTCAGGGGCATAGAACAATAAGCATTTATTGATCACACATGTTGAAATGGTTGGTAGACAACTGTTAATCTTGGCTGAGCTGCCCCATGTGGCTTGGGGTTGGTTTGCTGTGGAGTTGGTTGGGACTGGCAGTTTGCCTCTGCTCCAAGTGTCTCTCATTCTGCAGCAGACTAGTCTGGGAATATTCTCATGGTGAATGGGAGAAGTGAAAGAGCAAAACGGAAAAACACAAGTGGTTTTCCAAGCCTCTGCTGTCTCATGTCTGATAAAGCACATCACATGGCTGACCCCAGAGTCAAAGTGGGGAGACATTGCAGTTACATTACGAAGGCAGTAGATTTAAGAATGTGTCACTTGACACATTGAAGCTGTTTTGTAATATACCACAAATGCCACGGTCTAGGGTTCTAAAATTCTTGCATATTAAGGATTAATTCTAAAAGCTGACCTATGTCAAAACTGACATTTCTGAAAATTAAATAAAAAAACTTTTTTTTCCCATGTTATATATGAAGAAACTAAGCACTAGAGTTTCAAAAAGACTTGACAAGAGAACAAGACTTCTTTGGCTCTATTTTTGCTTTTACCCTTTGACCCTCTTCACCCATTTCTCCCACCCTCAACCCCCCATTTCTGGCAATCACCAATCTGTTCTCTGTACCTATAAGCTTGTTTTTTTTTTTAATTCCACATATAAGAGACACCATACAATATTTGTCTTTAGATGTCTGACTTATTTCACCTAACGCAGTGCCCTTGAGGTCCATCTGTGTTGTCACAGATGCCAAGATTTCATTGTTTTTTATGGTTGAGTAATAGTCCATTGTGTATGTGTGTGTGTGTCTGAACATGTATGTATATGCACACATACATATATACATACGTACACTCACAGACACACAGAGTATAATTTCTTTATCCCTTCATTCATCATTGGACACTTAGGTTATTCTTAGGTTGTTGCCATATTTTGGCTATTGTAAATAATGCTATAATGAACATATATCCTTTTTAATTAGTCTTGTCATTGTCTTCAGATGAATACTCAGAAATTGAATTGCTAGATCATATAGTTTTATTTTTAATTTTTCCATACTGTTTTCTATAGTAGTTTCACCAATTTACATTTTCGCTAACAGTGCACACAGATTCCTTTTTCTCTGTGTCCTAGCTAGCACTTGTTGCTTATCTTTTTGAAAATAGCCAATCTAACAGGTGTGAGGTGGTATCTATTTGGTTTTAATTTGCATTTTTTGATGATTATGATGTTGAGCATCTTTTCATGTGTCTGTTGGCCATTTGTGTGTCTTCTGTAGAAAAGGGTCTGTTTGGATCTTCTATTTTTTAATTGGATTGGGTGTTTTTTTCTTTTTTTTTGCTTTTGAGTTGTATCAGTTCTTTATATAATTATCAGATATATGAAAACTCTGAAGACACACACACACACACACACACACACACACACACACACACACTTCTGGAAACTAGGCAGAAACTTCTTCCAGGAATACTTAGTTCAGTCTATAACCCCAGGATAGTGGTGGGGATGATGATGATGATGATGATAGGTAATCTTTAGGGGTTTATTATGTGCCAAGCACTGTTCTCAGCACTTGATGTATAGTAGTTTCCTTAATCTTTACAACAACACTATTAATGGGTACTATTAGTAGTAGTTTATATTTTACAGATGAAGAACTGAGAAGTTTAGTAATTTCCCGGGGTTACTGGGAAATTCCCGGGGTTGCTGACATTGGTTGCACTTCCTCATAAATATTTCGATATACATCATCATCATATATTTCAGTAGATTTTATCTTTTGTTGTAAAATCAGATACACTTACATGCACAAATTGTAGGTGTACATTTGCTAATTATTATTCTTTTTTTTTGGAAAATGCATATGCCTGAATGACCCCAAATGCTATCAACTTTTGTATAAGATCTCCACACCAGATAAATTTCAAATTTTTCTTTTTTTTTTTAAAATCAAATTGTGTCTAGACTCCTTCGCTATGGATTTGAAGGTTGTCTGTAATTCCATTGCTCTGAAGTATAATTTTAGATATTTAAGAATCTGGGATTTTGTAGATGGCATGAATGTATTGAAAGGAGCTTTAGAACTAGATGCTTTAGAACTTTATTCCAGTTTCAAAAATATATGATTCTGAGTCCCTGTATGCATTTCCTCTTTTGTATGTTCAGCTTTAAAAAGTGTTGCAAGGATCCTTTATGTGAATAACTAAACCTATTTCTAGGAGATGAAGAAAGTATGAACTAAAGTCCTTTTATTCCTGTGCTCCAAAAGTAGAATCCTTTGCTTTGAATTTCTTTCTCATTCTGCAAACAGAGTTCTCTGCCCTGACTTAGAGCATTCGTGAGAATAAAATTCTGTTTGATTTGGTCACATGATCAGAAAGACCAGATATGTCTTTCTGAGACATGATGTGAATGACATTAATGTATGTCATTAAAACAGGCATTTCTGGGGCGCCTGGGTGGCGCAGTCGGTTGAGCGTCCGACTTCAGCCAGGTCACGATCTCGCGGCCCGTGAGTTCGAGCCCCGCGTCAGGCTCTGGGCTGATGGCTCGGAGCCTGGAGGCTATTTCCGATTCTGTGTCTCCCTCTCTCTGCCCCTCCCCCGTTCATGCTTTGTCTCTCTCTGTCCCAAAAATGAATAAACATTGAAAAAAAAAATTAAAAAAAAAATAAATAAAATTTAAAAAAAAACAGGCATTTCTAATTCCACTGTGCCCCTGTTTCAGATATTTGAGAATTGAGAGGTACCTTACATTTCTTGGTATTTTGAGATGCCTAGCCGAGTAAATTGCTGTTTTATTCAACAGGTGGGTTTTCAGAAAAGACATATGAATGGAGCTCAGAAGAGGAGGAGCCAGTGAAAAAGGCAGGGCCAGTCCAAGTCCTCATCGTCAAAGATGACCATTCCTTTGAGTTAGATGAAACTGCACTTAATCGGATCCTTCTCTCAGAGGCTGTCAGGGACAAGGAGGTTGTTGCTGTGTCTGTTGCTGGAGCATTTAGGAAAGGAAAATCATTCCTGATGGACTTCATGTTGAGATACATGTACAACCAGGTATGTTAAGTGTTCTAAGGGGCACCTGGGTGGCTCAGTCGGGTAAGTGTCCAATTGTTGATTTCAGCTCAGGTCACGATCTCATGGTTCATGGGATCAAGCCCCATGTCGGGCTCTGCACTAACAGTGTGCAGCCTGCCTGGGGTTCTCTCTCCCTCTCTCTCTCTCTGCCCCTTCCCCACTATGCACACACTTGCGTGCTCTCTCTCAAAATAAATAAACTAAAACAAAATAAGTGTTTTAAAATGTCTTCTTGTTTCCGTGCTTTTGTCACTTTGTGTTTTTATTTAGTAGTGTCAAGTATTTCCACTTCCATTATCATATACCTTAATATGAACTAGTTTGCTAATGCTGTGGTACAACCATTCTGACTTCAGTGCTTTGGGCACCAAACTCCATAGGCCACTTTTGTCTGAAGCCACTTTGCAACATTTCCCTTAGGACATAACTTATTTTTTTAATTCTTTTAGAAAGAAACACAGCATAGTGATATGATTATAAACTTCACACTTTAGAGTGTGTAAAGTGTGTCAAATAATTTTTATCATAACTTTTATATTATAATCATATTCCCTCCAGCATTTATGATGACATTTTTCAAGCAGGCAGCAAAGTTAAAAGAATTTTATGGTGAACACCTACGTATCAAACTACCTAGATTTTACCGTTAATATTCTTGCTTCATCACATGTGTCTCCAGATACTCTTCCCTCTTTACATCTGTCACTGCATCTTATTTTTTTATTCATGTCATAGTAAATTGCTGACATTGGTTGCACTTCCTCATAAATATTTCGATATACATCATCATCATATATTTCAGTAGATTTTATCTTTTGTTGTAAAATCAGATACACTTACATGCACAAATTGTAGGTGTACATTTGCTAATTATTATTCTTTTTTTTTGGAAAATGCATATGCCTGAATGACCCCAAATGCTATCAACTATATCTTGCTGTTACCCCAGAAAGTTCTCTCTTATCTTTTCCCACTCGGTTCTCATCTTACCCATCCCCGGAGACAACCAACAGTGTTATAACATTTGAGAGAGCAGTGTGGCACAGAAATGAGACTATAAGGGACCTAGGATAAACCAAAAGCAGAAGGATAAATGAGAAATCAGAGTCAGAAAACCGAAGGTTGGGAATGGAGAACGTACAAGTAGTTTTTTCTGCTCTTTACCCATAGCCATTTCTGCTGCAAATATGGATGTTGAGGCAGAATAGACACACTACCCAAAGAAACTTTGTATCATGTATTTATACCGTAACTATTCATTTTGGATTGATCTTTTATAGTTAGGGTATTTTTGATCAATTTTGTAAAGTTAACTTTAATATCTTGTATCTCTAGCTTCAGTTCAAACAAATCAAGAATAGAACTACCAAAATACTTCATGCTTTGAAACCAGACAAAACTGTTTCTAGCATATCACCGTTAATATGCTACTTAACACAGCTGAGCAAATTAAGTGAACAAAATTAGTATCCATACTAGTTTCCATACTGTGGGATTATACAGTTTTAGGCATATTCATAGTTTTACCTGTGAAATAAACATTAAAATCAAATGCTCAGTAACACTTGTCATGTTGCTTGTGTTAAATGGCACTTGCCAGATTAAAGTGTAACCGATCTGTTGTGTTTTTGTTTTTGTTTTTCTGCATCTACTACTAGGTGCCTCTCCTCTTGCTATTCACCCCCTCCTCTTCCAATACCAAAGCATTTGTATGTATTATTATGGTGTATATCCTGACATATTGTGTTCTCTCTTATCTTTATTCCTTTGCTTCTAGAATGCCCTCCCCAAGTTTGCTCATCTGGAAAAATTCCCAAACATCCTTCAAGTTTTAGCACAAGCACCACCTCTCCTATTAAGTCCTAGCTGACCAACTGTTAGTTATTTCTTTTCCTATGCTTTTATCTTTGCGTAATATGCACTTCCATTTTGGCATGCGTGTATTGCATCATAATGGTTTCTTGACAGGTCTGTCTTTCTATTAGGCTGTAAGCTTCCTCTGGTCTGGAATGATATCTTCCTATTCCCAGGACCTAGAATAAAATGTAGCACATGGTTGCTCCTCTGTTATAATGTTTCAGATAACAAAGAAAGTAATTGTATCAGTACAGTAGATGTGAATACATCTCCTTTTGACGGCAGTTGGAGAGAGATACCCGCCAGAACGGATGCAGGGAGGAAAGTATACCACCGTCCACTTCCATATCACAGACTTTCTTAATTTGCAGGAATCAGTCGATTGGGTTGGAGATTACAATGAACCATTGACTGGTTTCTCATGGAGAGGTGGGTCTGAACGAGAGACCACAGGAATCCAAATATGGAGTGAAGTCTTCCTCATCAATAAACCTGATGGCAAGAAGGTAAGATGCAAACTTTGTAAAGAAAATTGAGTTTTCAATTGGCAACTGTTACCACTGTTCAGGATCCTTGAAAATGATCTTTTGAAAACTAATTTTGACCATTCGACATGAAGTTCAAAAGGGATTCCTTGTTTCCCTTTCTGTTGATCAAGGTGATAAAATCATAGGAACGATAGAACAGCAGATCAGCAAGCTAACAGCTGTCTGTTGTTTCAGTGCTGTTTCTGTTAGCTTGGATTACCAGTGAAAATTAATCATTATAGTACTCAGCTAATTAATATTTTCATTTTCTGTGGCATTCATGGCATATATAAAAAATTACCTGTTAAGTATTCATTGATAATGGGTTGCTATAGTTCTCATAGTGTTAACTTTGTAGTAGCCCTAATTCTACATATGTTCTATAAAATACTGATAATATATTGTCTACTTGCCTGTAGGTTGCAGTGCTATTGATGGATACTCAGGGAACCTTTGATAGCCAGTCAACTCTGAGAGATTCGGCCACAGTATTTGCACTTAGCACAATGATCAGCTCAATACAGGTATGGAATAAAATAAATCCATTTCGATGGCTGTTACTTTAAAAATTGTAAATATGTGTATTCCTATATTCCTACTACCATGCGTGTGGTAGTGAGACCAACAACAGAAATGCTGAATATGTTATTTGGCTCAATTAGCATCCCAGTTCTTATGATTTCTATGAGTAGAATTGGCTTGGTTATTGTAATCTAATTTCTGATCAGTTTCAAGCTGCCAATAGCCAGAAAAGTTTGCATTATTTCACTGATAATTTTTTATGTTTAAAGCCTACAATAAACTTAATAATATTGTCTTATAATGTATGCAGATAGATATATTGGAACTACCCATTATAAGTTACATTTACTGAACCAAGATTTATAAATGGTTTTTTGTTGTTGTTGTTGTTGTTGTTGTTGTTGTTGTTGTTTTCATAGAGTGTAGAAACATTGCTAAGGGTAAAAGCATTTATATGCTTTCCCAGCTGTTAAAAACACTTAATTAACATTTAGGAAAATAAATGTCTCACAAAATTTTTTTTATCTTTCTTTCCTTTTTTTCTTTGTGTCTTATTAAGTATTGTTTTTGAGGTTAATGTAAGCTTTACAGATCGTCTTGGAAAGTCTCTGGAGAGTTTTACTATAACCATAGAACACATAGCATGAAAGGTTTTACATTAACTTTTAGATATTTTCTATTTATTAGAAAGAGCAAGAAGTAGTAGTAGCCAAGAAAACAGTTAAAAGAAAGGTAAGATAGTTTAAAAAGGTAGGGGAGGCAGAGTGGTTGGGATGAACAAGTCAAGGCTGAATTATAAGTGAGCAGAGAAAGAGGCTCATGAGCCAGCAACCAGGGTATCATGTGTGGCTAGGACAGTGAGAGGGTGGATAGAAGGAAGACTGAATATTTTCTACAAAAAGCTTTAAAGTGGAAGCCATGATTATAACCTGTGATTGATTAGCTTTTAAAAATAGACTTCTTAAACGAATGAGCCTGTGAAATACGGACTTAATGTCTATTTTCTTCATAATCAGCAGTATAAAACCACTTGTACAAACCAATTAAAACATAATTCTTTATTACCTATATTTCTGTTTTACCTGAAGACATTGAATATTTTCACTGAAAAATCTTAAGTCCTTAGTAATGACCTTTTTATCATCTGAGAAACAATCTCTTATTTAAATAAGTGCACAAAGCATTCTCTTTGTGTCAATACATAAACATAGAAGCTTCCTTCACTGTTTTTTGAAATTACTCCTCAAAAGATAAAAAAAAAGATAGAATGTCATCTTAGTACTGTGGTCTGTTCATGAAGTGGTTATGTATATGTATAGGGATATGAGCCTGATACTCAGAACCTAACTTCAATGTGATAGAACTTTCCAGAGACTTAACTAAATTAATCAATTGTGAGAAAGTCAACATAATTTTTCAAGACAAAATTTCATGTATGGCTTACTCAGATCTAGATTGTTATTATTTTGCTATGCTTGTAAGAATGATTTTTTATTGACTAATCGTTAAATCAGTTTCGTAAATAATTTTAATATTCTGTTTCCAGAGCAGGTGGCTGTTGTATTTCTGGAACAATTTTATGATCATTGTACATGGTTTATTGTTTCTCAAGCTTTCTTTACTCCTCTCTCAAGGTCTTATAAATGCCATTACGTGAGAATACATGTAGGGGCACCTGGGTGGCTCAGTTGGTTAAGCGTCCGACTTTGGCTCAGGTCATGATTTCTCTGCTCATGAGTTCAAGCCCCACATCAGGCTCTGTGCTGACAGTGTGGGTCCTGGTTGGGATTCTCTCTCTCTCTCTCTCTCTCTCTCTCTCTCTCTCTCTCCCTCTCCCTCCCTCTGCTCTCTTCCCCTCCCCAACTTGTGCTTGCTCACTCTCAAATAAATACACTTTAAAAAAAGAATACATATAAGAAAGTTTGATTTTGTGAAAATTGATATTTATAAAAATAATGACATAGTAAGTACTTCGAAGGATGCCAATTATTGTTTCATTTTGACTTTATTTCTTAATCAAGGTATATAACTTATCCCAGAATGTCCAGGAGGATGATCTTCAGCACCTCCAGGTAACAATATGTATACTCTTTTTTATATATATCTGGTAATGTTTTGAAGATGTGTGGATTTTGTTAGGCCTTCTCCTACCTAAAACTAAACAATTCAGAAAGATTTAGAAACATAATCAAATGGAGATTGTCTTATTCCCAGGTTTCTTGTTTTAGCCCTCCATGGTTATGTTCTCTCTCTCTCATTCAGTTTTCAAAGTTCTTTGTTACTCTAAAGCTACTTGCTACTGGCTCCGTATATTTGAAAATATATGGCAAATTAGAGTAGAGAAAGAGCCTTTGGTTTAAAAATGACCCCAGATGTGAAGCTGATCCAGTTATAAAATAAATAACTCACAGAGATAAAGAGTACACCACAGAGAACGCCGTCATTAATACCGTAATGACATCGTCTGGTGACAGATGGTGACTGCACTTGCCGTGGTGAATGTAGCATAGTGTATACAACTATCAAATTGCTATGCTGTGCACCTGAGACTAATATTATATTGTATGTCAACTATACTTTAATACTGCATTTAAAAACCCTTTCTGTTCTATGTGCTGCCCTCAGGGGTATTGTTACAGCACAAATGCAGAGAACAGTAGTGAAAGTGAAGTTGAAGTCTTACGGTCAGAGATTTAATAATTGCTAGTATGATATCAGTTGCGTGCCCGATTTTTTTTTCCCTGTGGACCACTTTATACTTAAGAACTATGAGGAGCTACCTGATAATTCATAAAACTCTGTTTTAGATCTGAAAGAGACTTCGGTGACTCCTAATTTACCCTTCATATTTTACAGATGAGGTAAATTTGGCTGCAAATAGTAAATGACTTGCCTAAACTCATGTGGCTAATTAGTGGTAGAGTGGGCATAGAGATCTGGGCATCTTCTGGGCTCAGGGCTTCTTCCATGCTCCAAGTAGCATTTAAATTTCAGATAAGTAAAAGATTAGATATTTCCCGAAGATAGTTTACATCTCTGTAACACTTTTTGCTCTTTTTCGATTCGTTTTATTTTGGTTACACAGCAAAACCTATGTACCTTAAATATATAATCTATCTTGGCAATAAGAGCCATGTACAGCTTTAGCAGACAACATAGAATGATAGAGCAGGGTAACCTGTGATGCTGGACATAACATTTGGAGTTCACACCTGACATTATTCCCAAATATATTTCTAGTATCTCACACTGAGCATTTGTGACAAATAGGCAGTATGCTGAATGACTGTTCGATGTTTCTTGTAATCAATACGATTTACTTCTTCAGGCACGTGTCATAACTAGCCAATTATTTTCCAAGTTAATGGCATGGCACTGTTCAATACCAGCTTAGGGATTTCTTAAAGAAGGGCTGATTTTGGACTTTGATATTGAGTAAGTAATGTTTTTCTGAGACCATTTAAAACTTTTCCTGTAAATGGCAACACCTCAGCCTCCTCAAAAAAGATTGTGAATTCAAATTATGTTGGTAGATGATTCCAATGAGAGTGCCTAATCCCTGGAGCAGCTGCAATATTCCAGACACAGTATTCCAGACTTTTCATTTAAATACTCTAATCAGATGCCTAGTAATTACTCTGGGCTTCCCCCATCCCCCTGCAGGAGAGATGGGGGTTGCTGTGGGAGCTATCCGAGAAGGGCAAGGGGTGGGAATCCTCTGTATCACTTGCACCCCAGCTCTGAGAAGCTGTTGTGCCTTGTAAGTCTTATGGATGAAGTGGCATTTCCTGTGTACAGATGGGGAAACCCATTCCACTGGTGACACACTCATCGGAGGCCTAATCACAGTCACCCCCTAGGGTCTTTGTTCTCTGACATCTTCCTTAGTTTTTGAACAACACAAAAAACTGAGAGGGTGCCTCTCAATTGGGAGCAATTAAAAACAGAAGAAGGCAGTGTATTTGGTTGTATTTTTAAGCCAGATGCCTCTATGCCTTTGTAATAATTCAGTCCATTGTGCCATTAAATTTCCTCAGGCGACAACTTGCGTTAAATATATCCAACATAGTTTATGGCTCTCTGGTCTAATCTGTGCAAGTTCTGCTTTGAAAGGTTTTTTAACATGTTTCTTTCTCCCCCATCTTCCCTACAAAAAACTGCCCTACATTCTTGATATAAAGTTGTTGGCTTTGAAGTAGAAACTTTATTTTTAACATATACTTTATGTCCTTAATTTTTAAATATCCAATTACTATCGTTCTGCTTTAATACTTAGTTCCTTAAAATGTTTATTGTAACCTTAATAATACAGTATTATGTTATAGTGAGGGGGGAAAAATGAATGGAAGAAAGCACAGAAGTAAAACTTTGCAGATACTGAAGTTTGTGTGTGTGTGTGTGTGTGTGTGTGTGTGTGTGTGCGTGTGTGCGCGCGCGTGTGTGTGTGTGTGTGTGTGTGTGTGTGTGTGTGTGTAATTTCCCTTGTAGCTTTTCACTGAATATGGCAGACTGGCGATGGAAGAAATATTCCTGAAGCCATTTCAGGTGAGTGAAGAATAAAATTATGGTATATTCTTATTAAATTTTTCTTAAGAGTATGACCAGGTATATGAATCGAGAAGGTCACATTTCTTTCCTTTTTTCTTTATTTCATTCAAGAAGCACTTTGAACACCTTGCTAGTGCTATTTGGTGCAAGTAGGAGATTCAAATGGGGAAATGAAAATTTAACAAATTATTTTTTTAAAGAAATGGGAAAAACTTATTGGGAATAACAAAAAATAAATAAAAGAAATGGGAAAATGAAAAGATGAATTAGATATTTTGATTCCTGCAAGAATATCATCTTTTATTCCCTGAATTCAACTCTAGAGATGTCACAGAAACCAAAAGAAAACTGATGAATTTGTCAAACATAAAAGCTAAAAACAAACAAGATTCCTGGGACTATAGAAAGGGTCACAAGTCACACAAAACCTGGCTAAGGCACAGAGACAGGATATTGGTCAGGTGGGTGCAAGTTTATTGAAGGTACTTTCTCTTTCTTACACAGTGACCCATGTGAACCATCACTTGCTTCATTGCACTAAGTATCAGACTAGCAACCAGCTCAGCCTCTTGGAACAGCAGGATAACATCAGGGCAATATATGAGCTCGTGTTGGGTGGTATAAACAGACTATCGGGTCCTTTAATGCTCCCTTCTGCCCCAGCAGTCTTTAAATAACAGGAACCAGGAGAGTATAATTAAGTCAAAAAGCCCTTGAAAGCCTGGAGGAGGTACAGATTTAAACACCCAAGACTGCTCACTTGAAGCATGACAGCGTCAGCCTTGGCTTCTCAGGGGGCCTCAGGCTAAGTCCCAGAATTTAGCCCCTCCCTGGTACGTATCACCAGCCAAGATGGATAATACCCTGAGAGGTATGTGAACGTACAAGGAGAACGAATGATAAAGGGCAAAGTAGAATTTATGGCTTAAATGGCAAGTAGTTTATTTTTATTTTTTTATAAGTTTATTTATTTATTTTGAGAGAGAGAGAGAGAGAGAGAGAGAGAGCACATGCAGGTAGGAGGGGGGCAGAGAGAGAGGGAGAGAGAGTATCCGGAGCCAGGCTCCATGCAGTCAGTGCAGAGCCAGATGTGGGGCTCAAACTCACAAACCGTGAGATCATGACCTGAGCTGAAACCAAGAACCAGATGCTTAACAGACTGAGCCACCAAAGCACCCCAGCAGGTAATTTAAAATGAGTTATTTAGTTATCTATTGTTGCATAACAAATCATCCTAAAAGGATAAACATTTATTGTTTCACACAATTTTTAAGGGTCAAGAATCTGGAGTGGCTCAGCCTGGGTGGTTTTGGTTCAAGGTCTCTAATGAAATTATGCAAAATACTGGCCAATGAAACATTCTCAGAAGACCTGACTGAAGGGTCCACTTCTAAGCTTACTCACATGTCTGTTGGCAGGAGACTTCAATTCCCTGCCATATGGACCTTTCCACAGGGCTGTTCACACCAAGGTTCCCAGGGCAAATGATCCCACTGCCAGAGTGACCAAGCTGCAATCATTTATAACCTCATCTTGGAAGTGAAGACACCGTCAGTTCTGCTAAATTGTATCTGTTGTACCCACCTACCCTGATATAATGTGGGAGGGGACCAAATAAAGGTGGGAATACCAGGAGGAAAGGATCTCAGATATAGTAAAAAATAAGCAAAGAAACTAGTACATACCTATTAGAATGGCCAAAGTCCAGAGCACTGACAATACCAAATGCTCCCCAAATGAGGACGTAGAATGTTAGAAACTCCCATACATTTCTGGTGGGTGTGCAAAATGGTACAGCCACTTTGGAAGATAGTTTGGCTGATTTTTACAAAATTAAACATATTCTTTACATATGATCTGGCGTTGTACTCCTTGGTATTTACCCAAAGGAATTAAAAACTTCTGTCCATACAAATACCTGCACACAGATGTTTTTAGGAGCTTTATTCATAATTGGTCAAACTTGAAAACAACAAAAATGTCCTTCAATAGGAGAATGGATAAATCAACTTTGCTACATCCAGACAGTGGAATATTATTCAGAGTTAAAGGAAATGAACCATCAGGCCACGAAAAGACATGGAGAAACCTTAAATGCATATTATGAAACAAAAGAAGCAAATCTTTAAAAGGCTACATACTGTACTGTGCTACATACTGTAAAATTCCAACTGAAATTCGTAAAACCTTGGTTTGCGAGCATGGTTCACTCTGGAAACATGCTTGTAATCCAAAGCACCTGTACATCAATGCGAATTTCCTCATAATAGATAATGGAAACTCGGATGATTCATTTCACAACCCAAAAATATTCATATAAAAATGATTACAATGCTATAATATAATACAAAATAATGAAGTACAAAATACAAAGAAAAATTAACCAGCACTTACCTTTGAAAACCTTTGTTGTGAGGGAGACAAAAGACAGGAGTGTTATTGTGTAGAACGACTTTCACTATCACTCACAGAATCACTACTATCCATTGGGTCAATGGAATCTTTTTCTTTTTGTGCACCTTCAACAAGGAACCAATCCAATGACCTAGAATGAAGCAAATTATTCCTAAGCTAACTCTTGTATGGAAAAGCAAAGGACTGTCCATAGGTGCTTTGAAGTAACAAAAAATAAACTAGTGCCCATTGTGGGCACCTTCTAACATTCTGGAAAATCACTGATTTCTGCCAAACACCATAGCCTGAGACCAAGCATCTAAGCATGGGAGACGATCACCCACAATCCCACAGAGAGAGAGGGAGAGAGAGAACAACCATGTTCACATGAGGGAAGAGGGTGCAGACAGGAGTTCAGGTAGAATAAAAACAGTCCCTGCTTACAATCCTCTGTTTTGTTTACAATACCTACTAGTGTCTGTTAACTTTAAAAAATAGTAATTTGTCAGGTTGATAAGTGAAGTATTCTATAGTAATTGGGCTATTAGCTTAGGTTTTTCTCTGAACTTTTTACTCTCTGGATCCATTGGCATAGGGTGGGAACTCCATTGCAAATTCTGGAAAGGATTTTTAAGTCTTAACCAGCAAATGTTACTACTTTTTAAAAAAGTTTTTAATGTTTGTTTATTTTTGAGACAGAGAGAGAGAGAGAGAGAGAGAGAGAGCACGCAGGGGAGGGGCAGAGAGGGAGGGAAACACAGAATCTGAAGCAGGCTCCAGGTTCTGAGCTGTCAGCACAGAGCCCAACACAGGGCTCAAACCCACAAACTATGAGATCATGACCTGAGCCGAAGTCGGGAGATTAACCGACTGAGCCACCCAGGTGCCCGAAATGTTACTACTTCTTATGCTTTTTAAGATACATTAAAACCAAGAGGGACCAACTGGTGCTCTGATTAGATAGATAGGTAGGTAGGTAGGTAGATAGGGAGAGATACTGCTTTTGGTAAAAGAAATAATAATGAAAACAATGGAAAAAGTTTTAGCACTTGTTGGTAAACTGAAGGCATTTTGAAATGTCAGTGAAAAAAGTTTTGACTGAAAGAGTCAACAATGACTTGTAAACAAGTTTGTACTTGTAAATCTATGTATCTGAAATTGAAATGAGAAAGTCATTAAGTAGCAAAAGTGGCTTCCAAAGATACTTAATAATATTTAAAATGAAAGCAACCAAATTCAAAACAAAAAATACTACACATCATGAAATTAAAAAATAATATGCAAATATATTCAGGTCTCAGAATTTTTAAGGTATCAGCAAATAATTCACATTTTTAAAAAAAACACCATTAAGACCAATGTTAATGAGCTTTACTACCTACAAAATAATTCACATTTACCTTAGAAAAAGTTTCAAGAGAAAAAGTTCTGATATGGTATAATTTTTAAATGAAAGTTCAATTAATTCATCAAGATTTTTTTACTTTTTATTTTATTTTTTAATGTTTATTTTTGAAAGAGAGTGTGAGTAGGGGAAGGGCAGAGAGAGAGGGAGACATAGAATCTGAAGCAGGCTCCAGCCTCTGAACTGTCAGCATAGAGTCCGATGACGCAGGGCTCAAACTCACAAATGGTGAGATCATGACCCAGGCCGAAGTCAGACGCTTAACTGACTGAGCTGCCGAGGTGCCCCCATCAAGCTTTTTTTTAGAAGGTTATCACTTCCATCCTCTTCTTCTATCTCAGGAGAGAGCAGGTTTATTTGTTTGGATAAAAGTGTGGAGAAATTTTAAACACTGCCCAAGAAGGCAAGGTGAGAGGTAATGAAATTTAAATCATAGTAATTTGTACTCAAACTAAATTTAATAAATTCAAAATAGAAGAATTCTTACGTCTGAAGCAGTGAAATTGTAAATAATGAGCAAGATATATCACAGGCTGGAAAAGTAAGGGTAATTAGGCAATGAAGTAAATAGCTGCATTAACAGATTCATTTGATCCTTTTTTTTTTTTAAAGGTTTATTCATTTTTCAGAAACAGAGCATGAGAGGGGGGAGGGGGAGAGAGAGAGGGAGACACAGAATCCAAAGCAGGCTCCAGGCTCTGAGCTGTCGTCACAGAGCCCGACACGGGGATCAAACTCACAGACTATGAGATCATGACCTGAGCTGAAGTCGGATGCTCAACCGACTGAGCCACCCAGACACCCCAGATTCATTTGATTCTTAAATGAAAAGCCAGTTTATATCAAGAAAACAAAATATCTGTGGTATTTAAAAACTGTTTTTAAGCAGAGAACTAAAAGCGCAGTGAATTCAGTTTAAAAGCAATATTGAAGTGTAAAGTTTAGCCAAGTGGTGTGCTGGTAAATGTATACAACTGGCTGGTGAGGAGGGAGGAGGTGGTTCTGATTTAAAGCATTTGCTGATTTCTGGTATGAATACCTTTACCATGGCTGATTTCAGGCTGCCAACATGATGTCAACTGACTTGTAAAATTTCTCAGACTTGAACAACTGCTCCTTGTGAGCCTGTATGGGCCAGCTTTACACTAGTTAGCACACTCAGGAAGTATAACCCATGACAAGACATGGCATTTGAAGATTGAATTAACAACTGGGCACGTCCTGGCAGAGGCATCTCTGGTAGGGGAGGTTCTGGTAGCAGAGAGGTGGGGTGCCGTTTCTGTGTACATTTTAAATTTAAAAAAAAAAACATTTTTTTTTTCAACGTTTATTTATTTTTGGGACAGAGAGAGACAGAGCATGAACGGGGGAGGGGCAGAGAGAGAGGGAGACACAGAATCGGAAACTGGCTCCAGGCTCTGAGCCATCAGCCCAGAGCCTGACGCGGGGCTCGAACTCCCGGACCGCGAGATTGTGACCTGGCTGAAGTCGGACGCTTAACCGACTGCGCCACCCAGGCGCCCCTCTGTGTACATTTTAATGTACAAGTTGGTAGTAGATTAAGGTTTACCTGTAATAGGAAAATAAGGATAAACCCTAAAAAAAACTTCCTGCACACAAACTTTAGTTCCCTTCTCTTAGAAGTTTTATTTTATTCCTGAGCATATATTTTAGGACCACTTACCTTTAATCTCTGCTCTTTCACCTCCTCGGTGTTAAGTACTTCACCTTTTAGATTAGTTAATTCACCCCAGTTTTCTCCCATAGCATTTAAAAAAATTTTTTTCAATGTGTACTTATTTTTGAGAGAGACAGAGTGTGTGAGCAGGGAAGGGGCAGAGAGAGAGGGAGACACAGAATCTGAAGCAGGCTCCAGGCTCTGAGCTGTCAGCACAGAGCCCAAAGCGGGTCTCGAACTCACAAACCTCGAGATCATGACTGAACTGATGTTGGACGCTTAACCGGCTAAGCCACCCAGGGCCCCTCTCCCATAGCATTTTTAATTAATCATTTCATATGCTTAATGGCCCTTAAGGGCCTTAGAAATAGATCCACACACACACACACACACACACACACACACACACACACACGATAAGTACATGAGGTGATGAATATGTTAACTAACCTTATTGTGGTAACCATTTCACAATGTATACGTGTGTCACATCATTATGTTGTAGACCTTAAACATACACAATGTAATATGTCAGTTATAGTTCAGTAAAGCTGGAGGGAAAAAAAGATTTGAATCCTCTTTGTGAGAAAAAGTGAAACTCAACTTTTCATGTTTCCTTTGGTAGAGATGTAATTATTAGATCAGTCCATGCCACTTTTATGGTTAAACTGAATGTTGATGGAAAACAATAGTAGAGGAAGCATATAATAATATATTGCTATATTAGGATAAACCTGTTTCTCACAATTTCTCATTCAAATTGGGCCTACATATGGAAAATTAGTAATATTTTACTTAATTATATTTAAGGACCCTTTATTCCTGTGATTTAAAAATGTTCAGGGGCTCCTGGGTGGCTCAGTTGGTTAAGCATCTGACTTTGTTTTAAGTTTATTTATGTATTTTGAGAGAGCAGGAGTGAGTGGGAGAGGGGTGAGAGTGGGGAAGAGGGGGATAGAGAGAATCCCAAGCAGGCTCCATGCTGTCAGCACAAAGCCTGATGTGGGGCTTGATTCCATGAAACATGAGATCATGACTTGAGTCAAAATAAAGAGTTGGATGCTTAACCGACTGAGCCACCCAGGCACCCCAAGAGTACATGTGTGCTCGCTTGCTCTCTCTCTCATAAATAAATAAATAAATAAATAAATAAATAAATAAATAGATAGATAAACAAACATAAAAAAAACACATGTATAAAAATGTTTGGGGTGCCTGAGTGGCTCAGTCAGTTAAGCATATGACTCTTGATTTCAGCTCAGGTGGTGATCTAGGGTTCATGAGATCTAGCCCTGTGTCAGGCTCCATGCTGACAGAGTGGTGCCTGCTTGGGACTCTCACTCTCCCTCTCTCTCTCTTTGCCCCTCCTCCACTCACACACACACACACACACATACACACACACACACACTCTCTCTCTCTCTCTCTCTCTCTCTCTCTAACTTTCTCAAATAAAATAAACTTAAAAAAAGAAAAATAATAATTAAAAATTAAAAATGTTCATCTACAGAATAAATTCTTTGATAGTGATTTCAGCCACTTTAAAACAAACTATTCTTGGTCAAATATCTATGATGACTGTAATTGCCAAGTCATACCAGAGAAATGCATGACTTCACTGAGAAAATGAGAGGCTGTTTGTGCCTATATGGGCTGTAAATTAAAGAAAAAGATATGATGGTAGGGCCGAGAAAAAGGCCCATGTTCTGTCTAGAGAGCAATTTAGGTGATCTGAGAGCTGTATGATTCAGAATAAATATTCACCTGGCTACATAGAATTAGGTCAGTGATATGCACCAGGCTTCTCCCAGTGTCCACATTTAGGTACATGAACTATGTAGAAGATCTGTATAAAATAGTAATAGTTCATTGAGCATTTATGTTGTGCCAGGCGCTGTGCCAAGTATGTTTCTTACATAAGTCAGATTATATTCATTATAGTTATATAAAAATAAGTAATGTTGTTTCTTTACTCTTTCTCTTTTTTAACTGATGAAGGAACACTGAAGCATAGAGTAGTTAAGAAACTTGTCCCTGGGCACATCATATCTGTTTTTTTTAAAGGATTTATTATTTTTTTTAAGTTTATTATTTTGAGAGAGACAGAGTAAGCACAAGCAGGGAAAGGGCAGAGAGGGGGAGAATCCCACCTAGCCTCTGTGCCATCAGCTCAGAGCCTGACGCAAGGTTCGAACTCAGGGAAATGTGAGATCATGACCTGAGCCAAAATCAAGAGTTGGACACTTACCTGACTGAACCAGCCAGGCGCCCCTGGTCACATAATATCTTTAAGTTGCAGAGCTGGTCTTCAACCCAGGTAGGCCACAGGCTCAACGCCCTGATAGTTCCACCATCCTTTATTGCCTCTCTTCCCCCTCATAATCCTCGTACTTATTGAGCTATATCGTGTAGTCTTATATTTGAATGTGCACATCTTCCTAAATTATAAATACCTTAGGAGCAGGAACTATTGTAGTTTCCTTGTTTTCTTTTTAGTCTAGTACATCTAACTTCATACAGCAGATGTTCAATTAATGTTTGCTAATTATGGTGCTGTATACATATTTGGGATTGTGTATAGTTTGAATATAATCCGTGGGGCTCAGAATTGAAAGACCTGAATTCAAGTTCTTGTGTGACTATTACATGTCCATCCTAGTGTTACCTCTTTACATTTTAAGATAAGATACATAAATATTAAGTCATACGCTGGTATGAGAGTGTCCAAAGTATTTGTATATGCATGGCCCCTTCTTGAACTGCAGAAACAACAATCATGAAATTTTCTTTTGGTGGGTAAGGGTAGTAGAGATTCTGAATTGAAAGTATTAATTGGGGGCGCCTGGGTGGCGCAGTCGGTTAAGCGTCCGACTTCAGCCAGGTCACGATCTCGCGGTCCGGGAGTTCGAGCCCCGCATCAGGCTCTGGGCTGATGGCTCAGAGCCGGGAGCCTGTTTCCGATTCTGTGTCTCCCTCTCTCTGCCCCTCCCCCGTTCATGCTCTCTCTCTGTCCGAAAAATAAATAAATAAACATTGAAAAAAAAATTAAAAAAAAAAAAAGGAAGGTATTAATTGCTAGGTGGTAATATAAAAAGAGTAAAGTAGCATATTTCATTAGTTGAGACTAACAGAAAAATGTTTGATGTTTTCAGTTTGGAGTAGTGATTGTATGTGGTACCATCAGATTTAAAGGTGATCCTAGTACAGTCTGAAGATGCTTCAAGTAGTCAGACAGTTAGTGGTTAGATGTAGTTCAAGTAGTTAGACAAGGTGCTCTGAAGTTAGAGCAGCTGCTCTGAAGCAAGGGAAGCCTTGGCTGCTGGATCAAGGGATGGGCCATTAAAGTCATTGATGTTTGCCAGGTCGTAATTTAATACCTTGGATAGCCTAATTTCTTATATACATAAAAAAGAAAGATTTATGTAATTTGGAAGATATTAATCTAGACTCATAGATTTGTCACCAATTTTTCTGCCTATGTCCTTGGTGATTTTTGCTCAAAGAGATTCTGCGGTTACTTTTGGAGTCATCCACAACTGTATTTTTAGCCAAGAAGGGAAATTCATTCTTCAAGTGGATTTTTTGCTTGCTCTACCTATAGGTGTCTCTGTTGATCAATTCCTGATTCATAGAGAACAAAGGATATTTTTGGTCTTGTTTTTCATGTGGAGGGCCCCAAATTTGTTTTAATTTCTACCCTGTTAACTATTCAAGCCCCTCTGAAAAGTCAGCCATATATTGGAGATTTCTAGATTGATGATTTTTCTTTCAAGTTTTTTTCTTCAGATTCCTGTATTCTATGTCTGAGCCCATTTAAAAAAGAGCAGACAAGGTTTCCTTTACTTCAGCTCTTTAGGTGCCCAAAAGATTGAAAATTTCCTGAAGTCTATTTAAGTTTTTTATGATTGATCTTTATTTTGTTTGCAATTTTGAATCTTTGACCAATTAATCACTGAGAGAAAGTCTTCTGAAATGGTGTTAAGGGATGTTTAATCTATTTTTCTTGCCCTCTAAAGGCTGTTAAAATGTTTTAATTTATTATTATTATTATTATTATTATTATTATTTTGAAGAGCTGGTTTGCTTAGATGTTCTCCTGGTCTTTCTTACCCTATTGCTTTTCACCATTTTTCCCCCATCCGAGAGACTAAAAATTAAGTGAACTAGTTGGAACAGAACTGATAGTTCGGGTCAGTAAGTATCAAACAAAATCCTGAATTACACAGCAAATTTATGCCTTCTTGGGTTAAAAAAAATTCTTTAAACTCAGCTCTAGACCAGGGTTTAAATTCAGCTATCTGTAGAACAGCCTTCTGGTCTAGCAATTAGTTGTTTGGGGCAGTGTGGCCAGTCCTTTTCTAGGAAATCAGTTAGGAGGTCAGGGGAGGGAGCAGAAGGAATTGAAGGGGTGCAGTGAGTGGTGAAGATAAAACTGAAAGAGATACAAGGAGGGTAAGTTTCAGAAGGTAAAAGAGTCAAATTGCGAGATGCTATTTGGAATCAGCATTTTGAGATCTCAGTTTACTAATTAAAGAAGTGAATTAATGAGTTATTAAGAGAGATTTTATGTCTTAATTTTATAGAACTCTTCTTAACTGTATTAGTTATTTATTTTGACATGTACAAAGATCACCATAATGACCCCTGTTACTCTGAATTTTTTTAAAAGGTCATTTATAATTGCAACAATTAGGATTATAGTGCAATACAAATAGAAAGCAGAGGTTTTTCTAGGAAGAGGGCCTAGCTTTGATATATACAAACCTGTAACAGGTTGGTCAAAAGTGTGTGCTTTGAAAAGCAGCTTGGAGGGGCGGCTGGGTGGCTCAGTTGGTTGAGCGTCCAACTTTGGCTCAGGTCATGATCTCACAGCTTGTGAGTTCGAGCCCCACGTCAGGCTCTGTGCTGACAGCTCAGAGCCTAGAGCCTCGTTCGGATTCTGTGTCTCCCTCTCTCTCTGCCCCTAACCCACTTGCATTCTGTCTCTGTCTCTCTCAAAAATAAATAAACATTAAAAAAAGAAAAGCAGCTTGGTTCCTCAAGCAAGCAGAGGTCAATATGGTGCTGTACGATCAGTCATCTGATAGCCACTGATCCTGTATTATGGGCTAAGAACAGTGACTCACAATTACAAGATCAAGAGTGTCCTCTTAAAAGTTTTGTAGGACTCCCAAGGCCAAGTTTGACTAATTACTTTTGTGTAAATTGGTTGCCAGTTTAACAGACCTCCAACCATTTGTCCTTGGGGCATCTTGATTGGTTTGGAGACTTATGAAGTCTGTGCCTCTATCTGTTCTTTCTGAAGCACTTCCCTATACATTCAGCAACACAAGACAATTCAAGCAAAAATACACGATACGAGGGCTTTGTATGAATTGCCAAGCAAGAAGGCAAAGCAAGCAGCAAAAGCATAAAGATATTAATAACAAAAATATTTACTAAATCGTATACCTCCAAGCCAAAAGTTCTAATAACCTTATACAAAAATTAGGTCTAATTATAAAATGAGTTCACTTCCAAAACTGAAGGTTGAATTGCCCTATACAAAGACTTTGAACTGATGACCTTATATGAAGACCTACTGTGTCTTTATAACAAAAATCCTAGAATAACATCCTAGAATCCAAAAATCAGCAACAAGAAGCTCAGTGAAACAAATCAGAACTCTAAGTAAGACCATTGTTGAGACACATTCACCTGGCAGTAAATTTGAAGGACAAATGGAATTTTGGAACAAGGGACAAGGAGAATGTTAGTCTGAGGGTATCAGAGACTTCTGCCAAGTGAGAGTATTCAAAATTGTCTCAGCGAGACTTCCAGAACTGTCAAAGGATGACACCATCACTCAAATCTGGTACAAAAGCCAAAGCTGAATTTATTGCTTTATTAAGTAAAAGAGGTATGCTGGTGAGGCTTAGTCTCATGAGCAAAGTCAACTAATGATTATACATAGGGTTTAGGAGTGTGTTTTGGAGTTGCGTGGTTTCCAGAGGCAAGAACAGGTTGATGTCAGTTTTAGAATATTTGTCATTGTTGGGGCGCCTGGGTGGCGCAGTCGGTTAAGCGTCCGACTTCAGCCAGGTCACGATCTCGCGGTCCGGGAGTTCGAGCCCCGCATCAGGCTCTGGGCTGATGGCTCAGAGCCTGGAGCCTGTTTCCGATTCTGTGTCTCCCTCTCTCTCTGCCCCTCCCCCGTTCATGCTCTGTCTCTCTCTGTCCCAAAAATAAATAAACGTTGAAAAAAAAAAAATTTAAAAAAAAAAAAAAAAAAAAAAAAAAAGAATATTTGTCATTGTTGAATACAGAAGCATGTTTTGTGTTGGCTATAGAGGGGAGAAATGGATGCACATCAGCCTCAGTGAATTTTCTGGAGTGATTCTTCCATTAAGTATGAAGCTTTCACTGATGGGTTGGCTTTCAGTGGGCTGTTGATTGAAGTGACTTGTTAGTTAGATGGGTTTAAAACAAGTTCTAAACCTTGTTTCATTGTTCTCTGAAAGTGAAACTGGAGCTGAAGTGTGTTGATTACATGCTTAAAAACCAGTTCAGGTATTTACTGACTACATGGTTCTAGAACAGCTAGTCTTTTCCTGGGGATGGGGCTGGTAGGTATCTATAGCTAGCTTATATCAATTCATGTGAACTAGTTAGTAAATATTCAGGAATGATATAAGCCAGCTATTAAACTGCTAATAGCTTAAAATCAGCCATGTTGGGCGTATTTACACCACAGAAATGGCCAAATGCTACAAAATCAAGTCATTTGGAGAGTCAGTTTACCAGGACATCACTGGATGGGAGCATTAGGCATGGAACTTACGAATTTAATACTATAGACAGGTAATAGATTCCTGATTTGAGAAAATAAGACTTCATATTTGATCCTATTCTACACATGGTCCTCATTATATTGACTTAGGGAGATGGCCAGTGAAACAGACCAAAAAATGAAACTAAAATTTCCCAAGAAAAATGCAAAATATAGCCAAATCCACATACTTGGCTTCATTGATCCTGGGTTATGAAGCTCTATTTTGTAAAAGTTCCTTCCTAGCTAATCTCTATTTTCAAAATACATGTTTAGGTAGAAATATTCTGAATACAAATTACTGTATTTCATTTTGAGAAAAATGGGCATCTGTTACAGACAGTTTAAAGATCATGGATAGGGGTATTTTTATTTTTTTTAAAATTTTAATTTTTTAATTTTATTTTATTTTAGAGAGAGAGCAAGTGAACAGGGAAGAGGGGCAAAGGAAGAGAGAGAGAATCTCAAGCAGGCTCCAAGCCCAATGTGGGGCTCGATCCCATGACCCTGGCATCACTACCTGAGCTGAAATCAAGAGTTAGGTGCTTAATTGACTGAGCCACCCAGGCGACCCATTAAAATATTTTATTTTTAAGTAATGTCTATACCCTAAGTGGGCTCGAACTCAACTTTGAAATCGGGAGTCACATGCTCACTGACTGAGCCAGCCAGCGGCCCCAGAAGTATTTTTAAACTCTCCTCTCCACAAAAATGTCTCCTTCCCCACAAGAATCCCCAAAATGAAAAAAAGAAAGGAGAGTTTCCACTTTGTGAAACAAGACTATCCATAACTCAAACTGAGAAGTGTCCCTGGTTTCAGGACAGGAGATGTGAGCCAAGGATTTTATATCCAGCAAAATTGACTTTCAAATAGAAAAGCACAACTGTTAAAACGGGTCACAAACTTATCAATATGTAAGAATGCAAAGAATATTGTTCTCATGAGCCCTTAATGAGAAAGCTACTGAAGAATGAACTTCAGATAAGCAAAGATGACATAATTTCACCAAAGGAGAGATAATCATAAACTATGTGCCTCCTGATGGAAGAGCACTCTGCCAAAGAAATAAAACCTGAGATCAAGGCTCTGTCTCCAGCTGCCAATTTGCAGAAATCCAGAAGAAAAAAGAGCATGTTGAACTGCTGGTGAATATGCAGGGTCCACGTTGTGGGAAACTCTACATGGTCATATAGAATTTATGGTTAAATTCCTAGGTTCTTTAACAGATAAAGTAAGGAGGAAGAACCCATCGATTAAAAGAGAATTAAGAGACAGGTCAACAAATTTTAATAAGCAAGATTAAAAATTCAGTTAAAAACTCAAAAGATACAAACTTTTAGAAAGATCATTTAAAGATAGCTAATTTCATAAAAATTATTAATTTTTTCTCAATTTCCTGCATTTTTACTAAAACTAAAATTTGAAGCATCTTTTTTTGTTTTAAGTTTATTTGTTTATTTTGAGAGAGAGAGGGAGAGAGCGAGAATCTCAGGCAGGCTCTGCCGTGCCAGCACAGAGCCCCGGGGTGGGGCTTGAACTCACGAACCCTGAGATCATGACCTGAGCTGAAATCAAGAGTTGGACGCTTAACTGACTGAGCCTACCCAGGTGCCCTGAAGAGTATCTCTTAATCTAACTTATAAAAGCATGATTTTATCAGACCTCAGATTGTAAACTACAGTGCATGTTTTATACTTACTGTTGAGGCAGTACAACAAGGTTTTGAAGTAACCCAAGTTTAACCTGTTCTATCTCTGTGTGCCTTTGGCCAAGTGACTTAATGTCAGGTGGAGGCGATTTTTATATATCTCTTGTGAAAAGAGTCACAAATTATAACCTATCTCTTAGCTGTTGCAGGAATGCATGAAATATGCGCATAATTTTTGATATTGTGGTTGCCATATGATAGGCACTTAAACGAAAGCTACAATTACTTTGGTTCCAAGTGGTCTGGGGTGGGGCCCAAGAATTTTGTGCTTTTAAAAGCCTCTCAAATGATGCTAATGATTGTTCTAATTTTGGAAACACAGTCTCTGATAAAATCTTCCTGGATGTGAACAAATATTCAGCTTCAAGGATTTTTTCAATGCGTTTCTTAGTAGAAAAACTGGAAGACATCTGGGAGACTGGCAAAATAAACTATGGCCTATCAATTTCCTAAAATATGTGGCCATTAAAATAAAAATCAGATCGCTAACACAGCACTGTTCCAAATGCCTAATACATATCTCATTTAGTAGTCCTGGGAGATGGATTCCATTATTACCCCTATTTCACAGATGAGGAAAAATGTACACGGCATTACAAATAAGTTGTGAAGCAGAGACATTTCTAAACTTTCAGTACTATTTTTTTTTATAATAAAAGATGGCCTTGTTAGAGGACAGACTGAATTAGCTTTTTAACAGAAATTATTTCATAATCATTGAAGATGAAGCAATCAAATCATTTGCAGCCAAAAACAGTAGGGAAAAATCTATTAACAAGGTACGTTAATTATTTTTCAGGATTTGTGTGTGTGTGCTTGTGTTTTTGTCAGCTTTTTTGTATTTGTAATTTGTTATTTTTCTGATTCTAAATAAATATTCACTATCAAGCCTAATTATGTATTCTTTTTTGTATTGAGCCCTCCTCCCCCCAACAGACTGAATAAGCTTTGGGCCTCACAAAACCTGGATTCCCATCCATCTGCATACCCTGTATGTAAACTGAGAGCCCCTGAAAAAGAGAATGGGACAGAAGTAGTAGAGGAAAAATATTTAAAGAGATAAAACTTTCCTCAAATAACACTTGAGTCTTCATAAAGAGCTGTCCCCAAATTGCCAAGAAGAATGCGCCCCACCCCCCACAAGAGATGGGAGACAGAGGTGCCCTCAAACCGGCTGAATGGTTCTATGTCACTACAATCAGTTTGGAGGCAGCTTTCTGTTTACACTTAGTGGGAACAGGAAGGGTGATCCCATGGGGGAGAGATTGCTTGGAAACTTTCAAAGGTTTTATGTTTGCTGTTCAAATTCCATAGTGCGTTGTAGGACACTACTCATATGGTAGTAACAGTAGCACTTCATTGGTTTCCATAGGAAGCAGAGGAAGGCAATTTAAAGTCCCCTTATCAATCCTTTCTTCTTCTTCTTGTTTCTCAGAGTCTGATATTTCTTGTTCGGGATTGGAGTTTCCCATACGAATTTTCATACGGAGCCGAAGGCGGCTCCAAATTCTTGGAAAAACGCCTCAAGGTTTGTTAGAAATTTAGGTGAATGAAACTTCACCAGTAGTAATCTAGAATTATTTCTGTTGAATGAGTTGCAGAATGGACATTTAGTAGATACAGTCTTATGCTTCTAGTGTCTCTACTAACAAACTAAGATTGATATTTAATACAATGCTTTCAGAGTTACAGTTTTAAATATTATGAGTAATTATGATACAGATAAAGAATTCTTTTGTAGATATCTACAAAACAATGACTGATTCCTAAAGATAAATCTTTTAATTTGAATAATTAAATCAGTTCAAGGCTGACAGTACAAATATCTGTTTTCATTGAGGTTTAAAACAGTCTAACAGAAATATATAATTTTGAAATCCCCAAAGTCAGTCTTAGAACATTCTGCTAATAGTTCAGAGAAAGTGAAATTAGAGGGTTCTCTATTTTCTGTATCAGGATAGTGCAATATTGAATCAACTGTTTATATTGAACACAGATGACAACAAATACCCACTGAGAAAAAGTCCTTTTTGGCTTATAACTGCTTTTAGGGTGGTCGTACTATTAACTGTCAAATACATTTGAAAAAACAGGGGCAATTTAGCTTATAAATACCCACCTATTCAGACACCTTTCTAGAATTTTAATGTATACCTACCAAGTGACAAGAGGTTGTCTTGAGTATCTCCTGAAAAGAAGGTAGGAATATCTTATGATCCATTCATGTCTCCTGTGAGTACTTTGAATTAAAATTGTAATTTATAAGAACTAGCTAGAATAAAACCCCACTAATTTGTAGTAAAAAATGGGAAGGCCCACCTGAGTTAGCATAAGAGTAAGCATTTGTTAATTGTAATAATAATGGCATATATATGCTATATGGAGATATGGCTGTTCACCCAAGACTTTATTCTTTCTTTATCAGCTTATATATTGTCATTTTTATCATTGTGGGACCAGACAGACATAGCAAATATAAGATGCTACAGAATTCTTTGGAGTTCAATTTATGTTGCAAGTAGTTTAAACTTTAGAATGATTTACTGCAGGTCTCAGGGAACCAGCATGAAGAACTACAGAATGTTCGAAAACACATCCATTCCTGTTTCACCAAAATTTCCTGTTTTCTCCTACCTCATCCTGGCTTAAAAGTAGCTACCAATCCAA
Organism: Prionailurus viverrinus; assembly: GCF_022837055.1. Taxonomy (NCBI): domain Eukaryota; kingdom Metazoa; phylum Chordata; class Mammalia; order Carnivora; family Felidae; genus Prionailurus; species Prionailurus viverrinus. The sequence goes on from NC_062566.1 coordinate 94,046,206, forward strand.
ACTTTGATGGAAAACTGAAAGGTGTGTTTTTTAATGAATATATACTTACATTACTTAGTCTGGTTGTAAAATTGTCATTTTATCTACTGGGCTTACAGCTGCTGATTTAGGTTATCCACTTGTGTGAGGCTGATGACTAAAACATGTCAGGAGAACTGGGAATCCTGGTCTGGTGCTGGAGTACCTTCTTGGGGGAACTGTAGGATTCCATGGGTACTAAATACGTACCTGGAGAAAACAGGCAGAGTCTTGCATTCACCTAGGAGGCAGCGACTCTGCCCTTTTTGCAGAGGTTTCTGCTTACGTCAGTACATTGAGAAATGCTCCTTAATGCCTTCCTGTTTAATTTGCCTTATTTGCATTAGAGGAGAAAAATAGATGTCTATGTTATTGGAATGCTGTATTGTAAGTTATAGAATATTATGATAAGTTATAGAATTAAAGATTGAAAGAAACATTGTGTAGTTCTGAACTCAAGCTCTTTAAAAGTGCTACTAAGGAATTTAATTATAAACTATTAAAACCCTCACTAAAAGTGAAATCCTCTTCTGGATGAGGACCAGTTGCTGAAAAACCCAGAAGCACTAGAGTGTTTTTGAAATAGTGTATTCTAATAGTATGTAATTATCTGTCAAACAGAGAGGCATTCCTAACATTTTAAGATTCCAAAGAATCTCAACTTGTTTTAAAAAAGGGGGTGGGGTGGGTGGGAGGGGTCTGAAGAAATAGAATTTAATAGTTCCTAATAGATATCACCAGGTCTTTAGATATTTGCTTTGTAATTCATACAAAAACATTTCTGACTTACTTACTTGTAAGGCTAACATTGAATACACACACCACTGAGTTCAGATATTTGCTTAATTTCCTGTGGCCTTTCTGCATCATGTCAGGGTTGGTGTGACAGTGACATTAACAAGCTTTTCAGCACAACTGTTCTCAAAGGGCTTCAAAATTAATCTTAAAAAGGGACAACATAACATGTATTCACTTTTACAGAACTGGCAGGTTTGAAAAGCAAACCTATTTTTTTCCCCCGTTTCCATGGCATTTGTAGTCAGATACCTTATATTTAACTATGACAGTATCATAAATAGAATCTCACATTTCATCAGCAGTATTTCTGTACATGTTTTAAATTATCTTTATATAACAGAACAGATAGCACCAGGCACATATTAATGGAGGGATTCCAGGATCCTATCATGTCACTGTCACTGTCACTGTCACTTACGAATTCCAACCCAGTAATGAGCACACAGACCTCTTGATACTGTGCACTTACCTAATGCCATCAATGTGTTTTGAATAAATTACATAAAGGGTGGGCTCCCACAAGGCCCCTCTTCTCTGGAGTTGGGGAGTCGTAAACAGGCAGGGGAGGGGCAGGCCTTCAACAACAGTCCTTTATTGGGTCACAAAAGTACTCTGGCTTGTTCCATTCATGCAGTGTACAGCCACAGGTCTTAAATTAACTGATAGATTTTGCAATGAAAGAGCTCAGGGAGAGAGTTGAAGACAAAACACACAGGTATAGAACCCCCCCCCCCCTTTTTTAAAGTTTATTTATTTTCAGAGAGACAGAGACAGCGTGAGCAGGGGAGGGGCAAAGAGAGAGGCAGAAAGAGAATCCCCAGCAGGCTGTGCACTGCCAGCACAGAGCCCGATATGGGGCTTGAACTCGTGAACTGTGAAGTCATGACCTGAGCCAAAGTCAAGTTGGACACCTAACCGACCGAGCCACCTGGGCGCCCCATGAACCCCACTTTTTTTTTTTTTAATTTTTTTTTCAACGTTTATTTATTTTTGGGACAGAGAGAGACAGAGCATGAACGGGGGAGGGGCAGAGAGAGAGGGAGACACAGAATCGGAAACAGGTTCCAGGCTCTGAGCCATCAGCCCAGAGCCTGACTCGGGGCTCGAACTCACAGACTGCAAGATCGTGACCTGGCTGAAGTCGGACGCTTAACCGACTGCGCCACCCAGGCGCCCCGAACCCCACTTTTTTAAGCAGATTTGTTTCTCATCAAATTGTACATATATGTCTAAATATGTACTAACCTACACAATTGTTTTACAGGTACCCCAAAATTATGAGTTTACCAAAGTGGCTAGCCTGAGAGAAAAAAAAAAATGAAAAGCAGCTTCAGGTGCCCATCAAAATTGCATTTTGATGAGGCTTTCTAGGACGCCTGCTGAATCTGTCTGTGTGCCAAAATGTTCTTCTTAGCCTCAGTTTCTCCTTGGGCAGTTTTGAAAGTCAGCTATCTACATTGCTTTTCCATCCCATCCAGAATCTTGTAATTCGATGTGAGTTCTATCTGGGATGTCTTGTCCACTGGCTATGCTGCTCTCCAGAAGGCTGGCATCTGAATAACCACTTTCTTCCTCTACGGAAGAAATGTCTCTAAATAAACAGTTGTGCAAAAATTGTTCTCTGATGATAGTTCCCACATACTCTTTCACAAACTTACAGAAGTACTTTCTAGTTCATTGTCAGCAGTAATAATTGTTATAATTACTATTCATGGTCCCTCACTACTGAAAATGTTATCTTACCATTTCCTCTGTTATATGAAATTTATGATACTATGATTAAATTTAGCTGCTATTAATTTAGTGGCTTCCCACATAGGAAATCAAAAGGATCAGGTTCATTCCTGCTGCATTCAGACAGTTCTTTCCAAGTGCCCACCGAATACCTCTCCTGACGTAGTCAGTCTAACCTTTCAATTAACAAGGAGTTACTTTTTTGTTTTTTTTTTTTGTTTGTTTGTTTTTTTGAGGTTCCTCTGGGTTATGGTACCACATGTAGAATGGCCAGGCAAACCACATCATAAATTATGGAGATGCATTCTTAGCAGCTTCAGTTAGAGTTCAGGAAGCGTAGCCAAACACTATTGCAAGGTAATGGTTTTTTAAGAAGCTGTTTCTAATGAATTGTCAGTCAGGTAATCCTGAGATCTCTTTCTTGGTTGATTTACACAGCAGTGCCACACCAGTGCATCTGCCCCGCAGAGTTCTTTTACAGCATGTTATCATGTCCCCAGTTGTGGCAGATAACCACTTTGGCCTAGCCCCTGAATTCCTGGCAGAGTTTTACTCCGGTGGCAAAGATTATTGAAGGAATGGTAAAGACAGAACAGCATCCCCAGTAACGGTCTCCCCACACGTATTTGTTTGAATACTTGGAGTGGGTCAGAGCTAATTAGCACACCTCTGTAAATTGACCTGAACTGGGCTGCCGATATTCTGGGTCATGTGTGTACTGTGTTGAACTGATAGTGTTAGCAAGAGCTCACCACTGCGTATGTTGTGAACCTCTGGTTTGTGTTATCTGAATCCAGAATTGGGATATCTGGTATTGGTCTCAGTGAGAACAAAGACTATGGCCAATGCCATCTTCAGAACGCATTTTTAATCCAAATATGTGGTTATATGCTGGCTGCTTTAATGATAATTACCACACCTGCTGGTGCAAGAGACACAGGTGTATCTTATTTCATTCCGGTTTTATAAGGGAGTGGGTGGGGAGTGGAATTTAAGTACATGCGTTAGAAGTGATTTTAAAGTCATTTTAAAATGAGAAAGGTTGTTTCATACAGAAATTCGGGAAGAATTCATGCATTCTAGATATATAGGAATGTTTTACAAATGCTAAAAAAAAAAAAGAAAAAAAAACCAAGGTGATAAGCAGAGAAGAAAACCTACTGGTATCAGTGAATACAAATGCATGTGGTAACATAATACAGACACCAGTATTGTTCGTGAATATTGGTACCTGAAAAGCAAGCCGCAATAATAACTGAATAAATACATTTGAATAAGTCTATATATAATACAAAGGAAAATTATGAGTAAGAATTGGTACAATGCAACAGCAAAATACATTTGAATAAACACCTATGCAAGTACTCATAAAAGATTGGGCACTACAATTTCAAAGGTATACAAAACCTGAAATAAAAGAAGTCTGAAGGATTTCCAACAGTATGCTCATGCATCTCGTAAAGGCAAGCAAGAGAAGAAAAGCATGAATTCTTATGTAAACTAGTATTTCACTATATAGTGGGGTTGTAGTAACATGCAAGGAAAATGCAAACACAACCACATGGTTTGAATCTTTATTCTTAAGACCTCAGAAATCCCCAGTCCCAAAGCCTGAAAGCTCAGTGATTCTGCTTAAATTCAGATTTTTAAAAATTGTAGGCAGTTATTACATTTACTTAGATATCAAATCTCTGGACATATCTTGCTTTTTATGTAGGTGTATTTTTCTATATCTTTTGAAATGATTTAGAAATTATCACTATGTTCAAAAGACTTCTCTGAATATGTATTTTCTATGTTACTTTGCTAAATACGTAATGTTAAGCTTGAACCTAATGCCGTAACATGGATTATGTGTCATCAGTTGTCCTAAACATGGTAGGTGAACAACTCAGACATCCTGATTTGCCTCCATGGCCTTTTCTTGCCATGTTATTTTGTATGGGCGAATTTCATCACCAAATGTCGCATCACCATCACTGTCTTTCTGAACTTGAGTACTAGTTAACAGACCTTATTCAGTTCTGTACACTTTTCATAAGGTGGGCATACTAAAAACAGAGCAATTTTTGCATACATTTTCTGGCAGGAATACATCTTATAAACCAGTGAGTGTCTGGCCTTTTTCCCATTTATGAGCCTGTATACATAAAACCACCAACAAACTCATCAGAATACATGAAATGTGGTTATGTGAATGGGATGTAAAATATTTAATGTTTAACATCAAGAAAGCTACTTTATGGGTCGAAGATAAATATGTAGTTGAAATAAAGAACAGCAGTTTAGGCAAGGAGGGTCACTCATCCAAGAAAAGTGGGTTTTGGGAATTGCTTAGATGATGGCACAGTGAGTGATGGCTTTATCACTGGGGAAGAAGTAGACAAAATCAAGAATGTTTTATTTATTGTATGCCTTGGAGGACTTGGATTGGATTTTTAAAATAATGATGAATGTGCTTTTACTTGTAGAAATAGATGATGAATTCATCAAAAACTTGAAAATACTCATTCCTTGGCTACTTAGTCCTGAGAGCCTAGATATTAAAGAGATCAATGGGAACAAAATCACCTGCCGAGGTCTGGTGGAGTACTTCAAGGTATGACTCTCATTTCTAGAGCATTGTTTTGGAATGCAGTTCCTACTTGAAACAAACAAAAAAGTATAGACTCTGTAATATAGGGGCAAACCTAGGAGGAATCTATAAAAATGAGAAAAAATCATTAGACTCCCAAGAGTAGCTTGCTTTCTGAAATTAAAATTTTAAAACTCTTAGTGTCAACTTTATCTTGAGAGAAATATATTTTGAAATATAAATATGAGAGTTGGTAAAGTCTGTTTTTTGTGGGGGGAGGAGGTGTTTCTCGAGGTCCATAACATGTAGTCCTCAGTCATGACCTATGCTGAATTTTACCTTCATTCTGAAGATTCTTCCGAAGGGGCTATCCTTTACCTTTCTACTAGAGAAAATTCCTCCACATTTCCTGTCTCTGCACCACGGGCCGATGTAAAGTGGAATAACTTTAAATTTGTGTTTATTTTTTAGCTTAGGTAGCACCGAATACTACACTTTTTTTTTTTTTTTTAACCAACCACATACTTATTGGGGAATTTCAGTAATCAATCTCATTTGTGGAGTGATGCTCCAAGGACTAAACTATTTTTAAAATTCACATTTTTGTCATTAAAAATACTTCACATATCTCCTGTGTGATTATTTACCTTCATCACTCTTAGCAATTAATGAGATGTTATTTATCTATCTAAAATTTGAATTCTTATTGTGCATAACACTATGGAAGAGCTTAGTAGTAGGAGGTTAAGGACCCTTACAGAAATCAGATATTCCATAAAGCTGATGACAGCAGCAGGTACAAATTCCTGTGAGTAAATGAAAAAGAAAGGTTACTCCTAGCAGAGGGATCTGAGAAGGTTTTAGAGAAGGGGGCAGTGACTTAAGTCTTTAAGAAGGGTAGGATTGGCCAAGTAGAGTTGGATGAAAGGGCCACTTCAGGAAAAGGGAACAGGGACTAAGAAAGGGGGAATTAACACATGAGAAAGATAATAGTTCTCCAAACTGTCAAGACTTTAGACCTTCGAGTACAATTTCACAGAGTTTGAGAAATAGTGAATGGAATTACTTGAACATGAGTCTCTCTTTTTCTTTTCATTTTTTTAGGCTTATATAAAGATCTATCAAGGTGAAGAATTACCACATCCCAAATCCATGTTACAGGTATTTATTCATCAAGAGGCGTGACATTTTTAAAAATACTTGTTACTAAAGCTAAGCTTTCCTTAGCTTTAGGCTATGCTAAGCTAAAGATAAGCTCCAATCCAGCCGTCAGTAATTGCCAAATAAACATGGTGGAATGATTTATTGGAAGGTTATTTTTCTGTTAACTACCGTTTGTGTGTTCAGCTAAACAGTGTTGTATACACATAGAGGAGCTTCACTTGTGCTGACTATACAAACACTTTTTTTTTTTAAGTTTATTTATTTTGAGAGAGACAGACTGCAAGTTGGGGTGGGGGTGGGGGTGGGCAGAGAGAGGGGGAGAGAGGAATCCCAACAGGCTCCACACTGCCAGCACAGAGCCCAGAGGGGCTCAAACTCATGAAACTGTGAGATCATGACCTGAGACGAAACCAAGAGTCAGATGCTTAACTGACTGAGCCACCCAGGCACCCCAACATACACTTTATACCAAAGAGTTCTCATTCTCTTTGTACAAAATTAGTTTGGAAAATAGACTCATACTGTGGTTTAGATTCACACATGTTAACAAGTAGAAAAGCAGGTCCAGGTTTTTAAACAAGTGGTCTCTATAAACATTTAAGGAAGGAGAAATTAGCTTTTTCTTTATTAAAAAAAATTAAGTTGTTAATAGTTCCTTTTTGTCAGTGATCCATTGTTCTATCAGTATCAATCTTTAAACTTAAGACATATTTATATATATATTAGTACAGATAAAATGCACTGTATATTATTTCCCATGTGTTTGGGTTTATAAATTTCCCCCCCACATTTGGTGAGAGGGTTAAAATTATTTTTAAGAAGAAAATTCTTCCAAATGAAAATTCAGTTTTAGAACTGTGACTTACTGAGTAAATTTCTGTGTTTTATGTATTTTGAAATTTTAATTTTACCAGTTTTTAAAAATGTAGTGGAAATACTTCAATACTTTCAAATTATTTCATGACCTTGTGTTCTTGTACATTTCTTGCACATGATACTCAGAAATGAGAATTGCCTGTGAGAGTTTAATATGAATTCCATTTTACATCATATTTTGTACTTTGTCCAAAGGCCACAGCAGAAGCTAACAATTTAGCGGCCGTAGCAACTGCCAAGGATACATACAACAAAAAGATGGAAGAGGTAAGAATTAAATAATATTTTAAATTATGTTTTAAATAAAATCAGTATTTCTTCCATGAGATCATTCTTTTTTTTTCTTCCAAGTTATACTGTCTACAAAGGAGTGGTTTTAACTTCTGCTTTCTCAGCCTATGTTTATCACATTTCTATTTATTATATTCCTAAAGTATTTTTTAGGAAAGGAACACTATGTAGGCATAGTGTTAAAACACTTTTTACAAAACATAGTGTTAAAACATATTTTAGATATGTTCTCTCTATATTAGAGACACTTTTCTTATTTTTTTTTTTCTGGCCATTTCTTCCCACTATTTATAAGTTCTAGTGACTAATATAATGTGCTACCATCTCCACTACACTTCCCTTCTTGCAACAATTCTAGTATTTCTATCTTAACTATAAAAACCTGTTAGGAAAAAAAAAGAAATTAAGCCTCAAGGGCCAATATTTCTACATACTATATTTCCTCTTTTTAACATTCCGAATTTGGGTGCATCGAATAATTACTGTATATACCTACTAATTGGATAGGTTTTTTCCCTCTGAAAATGTTCTATGATAAAGATTACATCCAAAGTAGCTGGAGTCTTAAGTCAAGAGAAATACAGTATATGGAATAGTGTTCACACCATACCTAAACGGTACTTAGAGTATGTACTTGGTATGCTTTATGTAGTTAAATCTCAAAAAACCAAAGTGAAAGGTATGGGTGACTGAGATTTCCCTTGTAACTTTTGAAAAAACTCCAAATGTGGTCCAAGAACATTTAATATGCTTTCATTTGGTCTCTTGAAGAAAATACTGAAAGGGCTCCATTCAAACAAAATCAGTAAAACTGCCAAAGAACATGTTTTTCATAATTTTACTTTAGAGTTTTATAGCACTACTCATTGTTTTAAGCTAAACCTCATTGGTTAAAAATACTTCAGTGTAGTTAGAATAAATTTCCTAGAAGAACTTGTATATAAGTAGTTTATTTGAATTTGGATTCATTCTGTGAATGAACTCAGTTTGCAGTTCACTTTGTATCATGCGTTTTCATCTTGAGGAACTTGGATTAAGTCTTGGATATTCTTTCCCAGGTGAAAAAGAGAATAAAAATTAAGAATGGCTTTATATAAGTCACCTATAAAGTACCGGTCCCACTTACAGTGATGCCTGATAATGGAGGGTGCAAATGTGGGTTGACAAAACATAAAAGTAGACTCCTTCCATGTTCGAACAAATTCACCTAGCTAAGTGGAAGATTTTGACACAGTTGTGAATTTTACTCTGCATTGCATAAATGGCACTTCTCTATCTGATACAGATTTGTGGTGGCGACAAACCATTTCTGGCACCTAATGACCTACAGACCAAACATTTGGAGCTTAAGGAAGAATCTGTGAAGCTATTCCGAGGGGTGAAGAAGATGGGTGGGGAGGAATTTAGCCGGCGTTACCTGCAACAGCTGGAGAGTGAAATAGATGAACTTTACATCCAGTATATCAAGCACAATGATAGCAAAAATATCTTCCATGCAGCTCGTACCCCAGCCACACTGTTTGTCGTCATCTTTATCACTTACGTGATTGCTGGTGTGACTGGATTCATTGGCTTGGACATCATAGCTAGCCTATGCAATATGATAATGGGACTGACTCTTATCACCCTGTGTACCTGGGCATACATCCGGTACTCTGGAGAATACCGAGAGTTGGGGGCTGTAATAGACCAGGTGGCTGCAGCCTTGTGGGACCAGGTAGGAATACATTTCATCCTTTTCAACGAATTTCGGCACATTTTTGAATGCCATCTGTTTACCAGACACAATGTAAGATGTTGGAAATAAACAGGTGAAAATGACTTGGGCCCCAGTCTTCGTGGGCTTTAAAATCGGTCAGGATGGCCAAACTGTAATACAATATGTGAAGTCCCACACAACTGTTTCCCAGTCAGCATTTCAGTATTTTCAAATATCCGTGGATTAGGCAGTGGTTTTTTACTTTTTGTCCTAAAAGTTAAAGATGTTAAGCACAGCTGAATTTTTTTGAGCCGATTGTTATTTATGTGTTAAGATTACTTCATACTTAAAACCCATCATTTGGCTAGAGTTGGCTTGGTTAGGGGTGTATGTGAACCACTATCCTAAGTTGTTGTATCACTGTCTCTTTTAGTATAATCTCCTGAAAGCAAGATCTGATTGCTTTAGATTGTCTCTATTTGAGCTAGACATTTGTACCGGGCCACAGGAGTCCAGGTCAAACTCTGGATCAGCTGCTGATCGGTTGGTTGTCCTTTATGTTTCAGTTAACCATAACCTAGAGAGTCAGGGTCACTGTGGCCTATTGTTCAAATAACTGATTATGGGTAGGGAAGACAATAATAAACACACCTAGAATAACAATGAACTCACTCTATCATCCTGGAAGGGTCTTCAGTACCTCATGAAAATTTAGGGGCATTTAGTGAAGCTAAAATAGAGATTCTTCATAGAATTCTGGAGTTAAGACTTTTGAACATTTATGTTCTGCAGGTAGTAATGGCTACAATTATTCCAGCATTTATACTTACATACACTCTTTAGAATTGTAACTAATGAATTTACCATGTGCCTTTGAAGAATCTAGCTAAAATAAACTAATGGTTGCACTGTGGGTAAAGAATGAATGGATCCTCTGACACGGTCTCAAATAGCTCCTCAACCTCAGAAGAGTGAAGAGGGGCTATTTGAGGTCAATTCCAAGGACCTCCTAGAATATGATGCTGAGCCCTATGAGAAATATAGAATTGGGTTCATCAAAAAATTCAGATAAAATATATAATCTGAACTAAAAATATTTGCAGGAGTATTTATTCTTAAATGCTCATAAATATTGTAAAGAGTTGAATTATCATAATGCTATTAATGAAGCAGGATATATACTTTTCTTTTTTCCCTTTTAAACTGCCTTTGCCACAGGGAAGTACAAATGAGGTAAGTTGAATTTTTTTAATTAAGAGCTATATATTTATAAAAATTACTATGTTCTTATTTTGTAAACTAGCCATTAATGGATATCTCAATATAGATTAGAGAATCTCTGTTGACAACTGCTGTGTTCCAAGATTCACAATTTTAACTATGAATTTTTAACATGGTTTTAAATAATCTATTCCAGACATCTTATGTGATTTGATCAGGAATATCATGTGTTGTTTTGTTTCCTGAATGTGTAGAAAATTTTGAAAGAATTTTTTAAATGTTTATTAGAGAGAGAGCATGTGCACACACAGACGTGTGAGGGAGTGAAGGAGGGGTAGAGAGAGAGGGAGAGAGAATCCTAAGCAGGCTCCATGCTGTCAGCATGGAGCCTGATACCACGGGGCTGGCTCTCATGAACTGTGAGATCATGACCTGAACTGAAATCAAGGATTGGGTGGGTGCTCAACCAACTGAACCGCCCAGGTGCCCCCCCCAAATCTCCAAATTCTGCAGTTACAACATTGTGTATTTTGTTGTCCTGGGAGTGCAACAAAATACAGTTATGAATCTTGAGGAAACTTAATTAGTAGAGAGTATTTAAATGGAACTACAACCTTTAGAAGTTGTTTTTAATTTTGGCTTTTGAGTGACCGTTACCTTTACCACTGTAAGCAGGTTCCGGGCCAGTGTGCAGTGTAACTTTCTTAGCATACCTCAGACAGGACCTGTAAGTTGTTCATATCTCCTGCACATGGGCAAAACTCTGTGTCTGAGGAAAGAATCTGAGCTTGCAGGAAGGAATCATTTGTTACATAAGAAAAACGATCTCTGTGGAGTTATTCTGGTCATTATCTTCAGGAAGCAAAACTGATCTTAACGAGAGATAGCACATAATTCTTTCCTCAGTTTTTGCTGTTACATGTAACTGAAGTATGTCCTCTAATTAATATCAATGACACATTTAATACAGGTCAATAAAGAATCATTTTATATAAAATTCAGTAAAACAAATTCATTAAAAAATAAAAGCAATCTAAGCTTTTAAGAGAACAGGGATTAAATTGAATGTTAGAATCTAATATGATAGATCTAGGGCAACACCATTTATGCATTTATACCCATATGCATTCATAAAACTGATGATGGTATTACTTAGACTTAAGAAAACAGCCATAGAAACTTCAAAAAGATAAAAAAAATAATGGAATTTCCTGGGCATTGGTTACTATTTAGAGGATATCAAGCTTTTACCCAGCTTTTAAAAATATTCAGACTCAAGGGTTGCCTGGGTGGCTCATTCGGTTAAGCGTCCAACTTCGGCTCAGGTCAAGATCTCACCGGTTTGTGGGTTGAGCCCTGTGTTGGGCTCTGTGCTGACAGCTCAGAGCCTGGAGCCTGCTTCAGATTCTGTCTCTCTCTCTATCTCTCTCCCCTCCTCACCCTCTCTCTCAAAAAGAAATGAATATCAAAAATACGTATTAAAAATATTCAGATTCTTTACAGACCAGAATTACATCAGTAAGTTGATTTTAACTGGGTGTTCAATATGTGAAAGTGCGAGGGGGGAATGAATCTTAGACTTTTGCTGAGGGGGAAAAAGGACAAAAATATTTATGGACACTTATGTAAAGCAGTATGTAAAAATTCATATGATTCAAACACTGTTGACACAAAGAACAATCACAGTTTTAATGAGCAAAGGCTTTCTGAGGTAATGCTTCTGAAAAACGTTTTGTAAGATATAAACCAAGTAAGGGAAACAAGGCAAAAGAGCATGTTTAACTGAAGGATCCCAGTGGCAAGGGGAGGGCAACATGTGCTTATTTACATGACCATATCAGGAAATAAGGGACAATAAAAATGGCCCCATTCTGAAAAACCTGTAAGGAAGCCCAGAGAGCAAGTGACCTACCTGTGTATAATAAAGCATCTATTGGCAGTCAGAGGTTATGAGCTCCTCTAATTCCTCCAAAACCGATAATATGCACAATGAGTTCCCAACACATTCCTCAACTGGAACACAGTGTTTAGGAAGCTCTGCTCCAAAAGGTGTGCAAGGTAAAAGGAAATGCAGTCTGAGAATAAAACATTTACCACAAAGATCAATCCACAAAAGCAAAAACGCATACACAGTGGAGAGGTGAAGATACTTTTGAGTTCTAAGATTATTAGTTATGAATTTATATCTTATATAGATTAAAGATCTAAAGATTCCACATTTAGCATGCTAAATTTTATATAGTACCATAAACTACACTAAAAAGGAAAAATTTTATATCTCTGTTTATACTCTTGATTCTTATATTTCTAGGCTTTATACAAGCTTTACAGTGCAGCAGCAACCCACAGACATCTGTATCATCAAGCTTTTCCTGCGCCAAAGTCAGAATCTACTGAACAATCAGAAAAGAAGAAAATTTAATCTAAATTTTTAGAAATACAGGTGCATGACCAACTGTCAGTTAAATACTCAGTTTTCTGTCTCCATGCAAACATTCAAAGTGCTCCTATCAGGACAGAGTAAAATGCCGAGCTCCTCTGAAAACTTCGAAATGGTTTAGTTCTTTTACTTCAGTGTTTAATAAGCAGATGTATGTATGCATGGTTATATCACTTTGTTAACATGTACAGTTTCCTGATTTTGTCTTCAAATATGCTGTTATAATTTCAAGTATTTGTCTATTTATGATGACAGTACATGTGTTCTGCTTGAATTTACTAAATTCTACTACTGGGTTATAATTAAACCATGTAGTAATATTACTCCATGTTTGGATATGCTCATTTAATTTCCACAGAAGAATTTAAAACTTATTTCCCATAGTCATCCATTTAATCATAGCATCATAACTCAGCAGGCTCATAACTCAGCAGGCTTGATTCAATCTATGTCATCTTCTATATACCATGAGCTTTTATTTTTAAAGACATTTCAGAGAGCTTTTCAGTTGCTTTATCAATAACTAAATACTGCTTCTTTTATATTATGATTTAACATAGAATATAAACTTCTGGATCAAAATGCACAAAAAAATCACTTTGTATATGTACTTGAGTTTCACTGCATTGTATATTTTTTTCATTTGGTACACAAAGAAATGTATTCTTCATAGGTTTATTCTTTTAACATGTGAACTATTATTAAAGTTTACTCTGGTTCCTAAGATTAAAAACAAATGCTTACTGAATTTGGAAATGTTTGGGAGGTATTAATATAGAATGATAGAAGTTTAGCTCTCTTTTAAAAATTAAAATGCATTTTTCTTCAGTGTTGACACCATCGCAAACACACATTTCCACTTTAATCCACTAATCCCTTTTAAGGTAACTTTCAGTTCTTTTAAACCAGCGATTCTATAATCTGGGAGCGCTAAAACAGTAATTTCTAACTTTCTTAGAAATGGTTAAGTTTAATTAATTAAATAGTCAGACAAAGTAAGTAGTAACAGGAAAGAATAATGAAGATAGAAGACTGTGTGAGTGTTCATAAGATATTTGAAAAGTTTGATTACATGTTCTGAAAGATAACTTTCCCAACTGCTAACATCCCACTACATATTTTCCTTTTTCAATGTCCCTTTCATTATACCGCTTCCTTTGCCTTTGGGCCTTCTGAATGGAAAAATCAAGTATTTGCAGCTCTATGTAAAAGACATGGATTCAAACATGACACATTTAATTTCCACAAAAATATATTTAATAAGCTTGTTATATAAAATCAAACATTTAACATTTTCAACATTTTATCAATTCAAACTCACTGGTAACTGGGAGTGCTCTATTTTGGAAGATTACCTAAACATATATTTACATATTTACAACACAGGTAAATATAACTGAAGAGCTACTTCAACTAATGTTGAAATTCACAGAATTCTAGAGATTTATAGGCTAAAAGTGCCATAAATTTATCTGTAGTCAAATGTACTGCACTAATTATGAACAATATCTTAGTAAGTATTAAAAGGAAAAAAACCTGGGAGGGAAATGGTGCTCTTAAAGTTCTGTGACAAACTCTTAGAAGATACGTGAAATCAATTTAATGACCAAGATTTCTTGACGAGTCCCTGATTGTCACTTTTGGCAGCTCAACCCAGTCTGTTGAGATGGCAGTGTGCTATATGCTGTCCAGAACCCTGCACTGTCTCATCAGAGCCATGCTCCTAAATGCTCCAAGGGCCCTGGTCAAAAGTAAGGAAATGATAGCAACTCTGAGTGCGGTATACACCTTTCCCATACAGGCTAAGGCCTTATGCCTAAATTTATTACTAAAAGATTACAGGCCTTTTACCCTCTCATACCAAAAAATACATTCTTACCATTGTTTTAAAAGGGTTCTTTCTTTCCATTTTGGGAGGAGGTGAACCCTATGCATTATATATAGAAATATATCACAATTAAGGTCCCAAATCCTATTTTGCATTTTAAACTATGCAATAATAATATTTAAACCATCTGATTTCAGACAATATTCCACATTAAAGCAGTACACATCTGTTTTCAAATACTGCATAGGTTGTTTTTTAAAGAAATGTACTGCTGCTGTATGAGTTTACCAAGTGATCATTTCCTATTTACTCTCTGTTTATAATCACATTTCTTGCTGCAGTTGTCTCCACTGAGAATATTCAAAGCAGTTTCTAATATATAGCGTTTTAGAAGTGTTTGCTGTGTTGGCTTTTAAATGATAAACATTTTTTTGCTCAATAAAATAATATTTTTAATAACAAAATACATGTAAAATTAGAATTTTATCATTTCCAAAAAAGTTGCCTTTATTAACCAAAGTACTTGTTTGCAGTTTTTTATCTGTGAAAATATTTTAAAGCCCTTACAAAAACCTAAATTTTATTTAAAAAAAATTTAACTTAAAAATTCTTGCCATGCTGCTGGGCATACCACTGCTGTCTCTGCTTGCGGCTTTCCAACTCTGTGAGCAGAGCCTGTCTGTAGGCTTCATACATTTTAACAATCTGTTCCAGTTCTTTCATGAAAAGCAACTTTAGCATTCCCTGGTATGTATCCAGGTCAGCCAGTTGGAAGAGTTCCCACTTGAGAATGTGGTCATATCTGTTTTAAAACATAATCATGCATATGTTCACAACACATACAGAAACAGGTATTGACAGCAACAAAATAATCTATTTTTATAAAGATCAACTTTATTATATCTAACAAACCATAAGCTTTAATTAAAAATAACTGAGTTGTTAACTTATTTAAACAGACTATCTTTTTAGGGAGAGGAGAAAGCTGCTGATACTACTTCGTTTCAATTTAAGTTAAAAAATACCCATTTCTTTAATCTTTATCAATTATTCTAATGGTAACATTAGACAACAATTAACACAGATTTCAGACCACTGTGGTTCTGTAATTTCAGAAAAACACACATGCTATTGCTGTTCGTAAGTTCGTCTAAAGTTAATTATCAGGACTTAAGAATGCTGTAGACCACATTATGCCTGAAAATAATATACAAAACTGGGCAAAGTCACTGTGTCATTAGTGTTGATAGAGCTTTCTGAAGAATGCTATCACTACAGTAAACAAGGAACTAAAAGGAGAATGAAAAGGAACCATCATTTGTGGGCTTTTTTACTGAGGTGAGTATACACTATTAAAACAGAAAAACTCAATCAGAAAGGGAAGAATAAGTTATTTTCAAAATGAGAGTAAGTATACTGTAGAAGTGTGTGGAGAAGGACTCATGTAAGATTGTATTTACATATATCTTAGAAGGCTTTTTAGTCCTTCAATGGTAAGTTGGTCCCATACTGAGAGGGAAGTAGTAAGTAATAAACAGGAGTAATTTACACTCTATATTGAAAGACCTGAAGCCATTACTCTAACTCCCAATTTCCCCATTTTACAGATGAAAAAACTGAAACCTAAAGAGGGTATATCTCTCTGGCAAGATTGTTCAGTGACTAAAAAATCAGAAAGGCAGAGAGTAATAGTTTTTAATGTTAAGTTTAGACAAAGAACTTGAAGTTCTTCTCAAATCATATTGCACAACAGATACAATAGGAAGCTTTGATTGTAAATTCTAGTAAATTTATTATTAATAGTTACATTTCCTACCCAATGATTCTTTGGTAATTCACTTACCATCTTATTCCAAAAGTATCATCTAATATATTTTTAAAAAGGGTTTTTAAAAAGGGAAACCGTAAACAAATAATGAGCAGTCAATATGAGCCACACTGACATATTTCTGTACAATTTGGGTACATGTACCATGAACCCCAGGAGCACAATATGCAGAACCACAAGGTAAATATATCTTGTGGGATCCTAAATTTACCCATTTAATTACTTGAGTGCTGCAAATCTAACAGGTATACTTGGTAGAAAGCTTTATATTCTCTTTAGTGGGAAACTCCAATATAAATAAGAGAGATACTATAAGAAATACTCAATGAGCCTCTATGAAATAACAGTTACAAGGTATTTCCTAGAACCTCTGCCATGCATGTAGCTTAAGATCTTATTTGTTTGGGACAAATTCATGATTCCTAGCAAAAAAAAACACAACAAAACGCTTCAGGTCAGAATTCCATAGCTAAAGGACATTGCAGCAATGTCTATTGATTCAAGATGCTTAAATTGATGACGACAGTTGGAACTATAATAACATTAAAGCTCATTTATCATCTGTGTACTTTCTAGCAAGGAAAAAGAAGGGAGAGGATAAATTAGTAAGTATCACACTTGTTTTAAGATAGGACTATCACTCTAGAAGCATTCAAATTTTGAAAAAAGGAAAAAAAAATAGCTTCACACAATTTTCTGACTTCCCAATCACCGCATTTAGCATCAAAAACAGGATTAAGGGTAGAAACAACAAAATCAGAATAATTACAGAAAATCCATTGGGAAGAAGAAAAAGCACTCCAGAAGAGCAGAGATGAGAAAAGTATGCAATTTGCCAATTCCCAGTCCAAAGTCTTGCCCCCTTGCTATTTCTATGGCGTTACTTCCCTTCTCATATAAAACTTCCCAATATGCCTGTTTTGTTTTGTTTTTTAGGAGAAGTAAATATTTTCCATTCTTTGCTTCTTAACTAGCCAAATTATCTGATTCCCTAGGCTTAATTTTTAGTCACTTATATAATATATAGGTAAATCATTCAGAAAATAGGCTGTAAACTACTTCAGTAGCCTATACTTAGTTTCTCTTTTTGCTGTTTTTCCTAGGGCAGTATTCTATTCAAGTAATTTCTTATAAATAACTCACACATGCAAATATCAATTGCTGTCATCCTACCAAAAAATTGTGTTCATACTCCAGGGAATGCTGTCTTTAAGGAGCCAAAAGTCCTACTACTTCCAGCTCCAGGGACATGCAGCCTATATCCCTTCATTGTGCCTGCCCTGCCTGTAACATTCTTCCTTTCTACCCACACCCAGAGCTGGGGCAAGACAACACTGCAGGACCGCCAAGCTGTAAGGAATAAAATACAGTCCATGCGAAGGTGATGCTCGGACTGGTGTTGGGGTACGTGTGTATGAGGAACAATGGAAAGTAAATATGCTCCTGATGGCTTTTTCCTGTTATATATTAAACCTTATAACTTATTCTAGAGTTCAGCTTGATTACAGCTATATGATGCATTACAGACTTCTGAGTAGCCTCAGAAATACAACTTCACTGGGGTGCCTGGATGGCTCAGTTGGTTAGGCATCCGACTTCAGCTCAGGTCACGATCTCAGTTTGTGAGTTTGAGCCCCATATCGGGCTCTGTGCTGACAGCTCGGAACACGGAGCCTGCTTAGGATTCTGTGTCTCTGTCTCTCTCTGCCTTCCCCCACTCACGCTCTGTCTCTGTGTCTCTCAAAAATAAGTAAAAACATTAAAAAAAAAAAATACAACTTCACTAAAATTCATCAATAAAAATTTGGAACAATCTAAGTCAAATTCTGGAAGTATATGCAAAATTGTTTTGGTAAATTACTGCTAGAGACAGAATTTTTAAATTTCTGGAAATCAGATTGGCAACTGTTGTTAACAAAAGGAGAAAAGATGGTAGCTTTTTGGCTAAAACCTCTCCTTTGATAAGTAAATGATTCTCCATTATCTACTTCATAGAGAACAGCTCATCCTTTGTTGATAGAACAATATCAACTATTTCCATTCTTTTTAGAGACAAAAATTTTGGACCAACTAAAAAGTAACAGGTTCCTAACACTCTTAAGTTTTTAAGCCATAAAGAAGTACTTGCTCTCTTGTTTCAGTCTGGCCTATTCTGAGAGTTCTGACCTAT
This sequence comes from Prionailurus viverrinus, assembly GCF_022837055.1. Lineage (NCBI taxonomy): Eukaryota > Metazoa > Chordata > Mammalia > Carnivora > Felidae > Prionailurus > Prionailurus viverrinus. The sequence continues at coordinate 94,064,848 of NC_062566.1, forward strand.
TTGGGAAAAAAAAAAAAAACTAAGTTGTTCATTTCGTAAAGTTTTATAGCTAGCTCACAGAACCAGAGTTGAAAGGGCTATGATCTCTGGGAGTCTGTTTCTTTTCATAAGAAGCAAGGAATTTCACTTACGTACTATCTTTTTCTTCCAAAAGGAGAGCTTTTTTTGTTATTCCTAATGATGATTATAAAGTAGAACTAACATAAAGTAGGAAGAATAACCCTCCTCAATCTTATCAACTCCCAGAAAGAACAAAATTTAACAGGCACATATTCTTCCAGACTTAAGGAACATATAATATGCATATTCTGTAGGACATAATATTAGCATATGAACAAAGGCTGTACACAGTGATAGGTCAACTGGTACCAAGAGTGAAAAAAGAGGGAAAAAGGGATAAAAAGTCCATCTGCTATTATTCCTTATTCCATTCCTATACTGTATAGATACAATCAGATAAAGAGGCTTCAGCAGGTCAGCACAGGCACCAAACCAAGCTAAACATCTATGGATAATTAGGTACCTAATTTCAAATAACCTAAAACCAAACTTTTGAAAAGTATTGTTTATATCTTGCAAAATAATATCTATAATTAAAACCTTTTAAAAAATTACGTTATCAAGGCTTAAATTTGACTTAGGGGGAAAAAAAGACCCTCCAAGATTGTTTTGTCTCCATATCAGACCACAGATTAACACCCATGAATTTACATACTGAGAAGAATGTTTATGTTGGCCAAAAATTAATAGTTCATAATAAAAGGCCAATAACTTTATTAGAATGTTAATGTGGTCTAAATGAGCAGAATCATGATCAAATAATTATGAGATCCTTGAGGTAACCTATCAATTATTCAAATGAAAAGCCTGAAAAGAAGATAATAAAAACAAACAGCTCTAAGCAAGAAAAATAACTTCTAAAATCTCTAGGCTAAAGGCATACACATATGCATGATTGAATGCAGATGCACACACGGTTGGTAAACACAGAGTAACATGGCAAAAATTTAGATCAGAGTTGGCTTAACCCCCTGCAAATTTTATTTCAATGATCATCCTTCAAAAGTATGGTTAAAAGTTACTATTTCAAAAAATATATATGAAAGGTTTTACATTCCTTTCACTTGAATCTCAAAGATTTAATTTTTTTTCCCCAAATTCACTGCCCAATCATCTTATACTCTCTAAAACTCTTCTTTGGGCTATTTTATACTGATAATTTTGGTTTCTGAAATACAAAAAAGAAATAAAGAATAAGACTACAAAAACAAGTAACTAAATGTTACCTTAACAGAGTTGTTAAAAGTACATGCAATTATTACGTGTGAAATGCCTAGACAAGTAACAAGAATTTATTAGCTGCTCAGTATGTAATAATTTATTAAATCAGAGCATTATTAATCACAAAAATTAAGAGCATGATCTTTGTAACTAGAGATAAAAGTCTGAAATCTACCACTTAATAGTTGTATGACCTTAGAAGCGATAAAGCCTCCATTTTTAAATATTTTTTAACCTGTAAAATGGTTTTAGAAAGATTATATGAGATAACATACATAAAAACTAGCACCCTAAGATACATGGGAAGCACTGGATAATTAATAACTATTTATTTTCAAACACCCCCTTTTCTGAAATCATAGCACTTTGTATATACCAATGTTACTAATCTTATCACATTGGGTTACTGACCTAGTACCTACTTGTATTTTCCCAGACGAGAAAGGCTCTTTAAGCCTGGCAAATTCACAGACATCTTTAAAAACTGGCCCACCTAGCGTTTTCTTCTTCAGTGCAGCTTTACTAACTCCAATCCATAGTAAGAAACCATACTAAGTGCTTACACAAGGCAGCCACCATGCCATGTGCTTTAAAATGTGTGATCATTTATGAATTAAAAAAAAAAAAAATGTGATCATTTATCCCCCACAGTTCAGTAGAAGAAAAAAACTTAATTCTAAGTTCAGGAACTTGTCCAAGGTCATTCAGTAAGTAGGTGATGGAGCCAGAAATCAGACTTAGTTTCCTTCCTGACCAATCTTGACCACTCTTCTATACCTCTGCCCCCAGTCATCATCAGCATCATCATCATCATCATCATCATCTTTACTAAGCTCTCAATGTACAAGGTACTGTTCATAAAAAATACTTTAGATGCACTATTTTATTGAAATCTTAATAACCTTAAGAATACGTACTATTACTATCCTCAATTTACAGAAGATAAAACTAAGTTAAGTACTCTGGCACAGGGTTACACAGCTAAAAAGTATCAGTAAACTCAAATAATCTCGTATCAGAACTTACAGCCACTATATATATTATTTCCTCAACACCCTTGTATCCTGCTGTTTCTTCCTTGTACCCAGGACTTACCTGGGTCCTTACTTTTATCACAAGGTATGTATCACTTATATACAAGTTAATCTACCTGCTATGAGAATGTAAGCTCCTCACTGTATCCCTAATATAGCCCAGGTCTGCGAACAAAGAAAGATTTAATAAATGTCTGCAGAACTTGTATTTGTAGCAAATAATCTTTAAACTTTATAACCTGTGATAGCTGTTCCTCAAGTAAAATATTAGTTAAAAGCCCAATATTATTAAGAGAAAAAAAAAAGGTGCTACCGCTCACCCCTCAATAAAACTCTGTGCTATAAATTCACTTACTTCACAGGAGCTCGAGCATATACCTGAAGCCAGTCAGGAATTTCTGCAGTATGGTACGGATTTGCAGGTACCAGCAGGGACTGATTTCTTTCAGTTTGCTGTGGTTGATATGTGACAGGAGGGGGCTGATCATACCGAGGTACACTAAGAAAAAAGAATCAACATTCATCAGGATAAAGGCTCTAAATCTAAACAAGAAATTATAAAGAATATTATTTGATGTTTTTCAATGTGCCTCTTGCCTAAACTGAACTCCTTCTACCATATAAAAAAACAGAGATGTGCCTTTTGTTTTTTACTATACCAGGAGTAAAATCCACCTTCTCCAAGAAAATAACAGGTCATTAGTGATAGACTGAAATCTAAACTAAATCTTTACATATGTTTAAGAAATTTCTTCTGTCTAGTATTTAGTCTTTTCAAGGAATGTCAAAGGAGGCCATAAAAAATCTGGAGATAAATTATAACCTTCATAACAGAAACTTAAAATTAGAATTATAATTTTCAGTAATAACTAGTAACTAGTTATACATTTATATTGGAAAGGTTGGTAGTTTCTCTCAAAATGAGAATGGATATGTTCTTCCTCCTTCAGGCTGAAAAGAAGGTCTGGAATATGTAGTACTGTAAGAGTGAGGACTGGGCTTGAAATATCCACATTAACTGTAGTATTTCCTTTCTGCATTTATCAACTTACCAAAGTTAGAATTGATTAGAACTCATTTTAAATCACAGAGACTTAAAAAAAAAAAAAAAAAAAGACCATGCTTTTAATTAGTTCTAATGGCCTAACGGGTTGGACAGAGAGAACAGCAAAGTGGGGAGAGAACTGTTATATGGGAAAATGGTAAGGAAAAATACTGAACCACCTGAAGGCTAAAGACAGACATCTGGGAGGTCAAAATGATCTATTTCAGAATTGGAGACAAAACCAGAAGAGCCTGCCCCAAACATCAATATTTATGTGTATACCAGAAAAGGTCACTACAATACTAAACTAGGATTAAAATAAATGTTAGACTGTGATTAACAATTTAAAGATCAATATCCACTGAGTTCTACTCCTGAAACCAATACTACACTGTATGTTAACTTGAATTAAAAAAAAAAAAAAGATCAATATCCAAATGGTATTGTGTTTTATCCTTATCTCCTCTTTCTAAGTAAGTACAAAGTAAAATATCCCTTGATAGTGCAACTGGGAGGTGGAAAAGAACTGCAGCTCTGCAGTCAAATATCCTGGAGGGTTTTTTTTTTAAATTTTTTTTTTCAACATTTATTTATTTTTGGGACAGAGAGAGACAGAGCATGAACAGGGGAGGGGCAGAGAGAGAGGGAGACACAGAATCAGAAACAGGCTCCAGGCTCTGAGTCATCAGCCCAGAGCCTGACGCGGGGCTCGAACTCACGGACCGCGAGATCGTGACCTGGCTGAAGTCGGACGCTTAACCGACTGCGCCACCCAGGCGCCCCATATCCTGGAGGGTTTTAACCTCAGCTTGGGCACCTTACAAGTTATATGAATGTAGGCCGAACTGCTTCACTTCTCTAACTTTCAGCCTCCTTACTTGTAAATTTGGAATAAATTCATACCAAAGATGATTGTTCTCAACAGTAAATGAGCTAATGTAAATCAAGAGTTTTGTATATAGATTAGCATAACAGAGATAAACAGCTATTAATATTATCTATGTGAGCTTAAGAAAGGTGTTTATTCTCTCCTGTTTAATGTCTACAGAGTTGCTAAGACAAGCAAATTGTGAAAATACTTTGTAAATTAACAATTCCATAGTAAAAGTTACTGATGACAAACAGAAAATTCAGCTCAAGGTGGCTTGGTAGGTTAAGCATCCGACTCTTGATTTTGGTTCAGGTCATGATCTCAAAGTCGTGAGATGGAGCCCACGTGAGCCTCAGCACAAAGCCTGCTTAGGATTCTCTCTCTGCCCCTCCCCCACTTGTGCTCTTGCACATGCATGTGCCCTTGTTCTCTCTCAAAATAAATAAACTTAAAAAAAAAAACAACAGCTCAATATACTCCCAAATCTGGTTGTCAGGACCACAAAGTCTTCTGCCACCAGGTGATAGCAATCTGTCATCACATTTGGTTTTTGGGTTTTATTTGTTTGTTTTTGCATTTCCCATCATTATTCATCAACAAACATCACTGTGCTCCTACTATGTGCCTGTCTCTGTGTTGGACGCTGGGACACGGCAGGAATAAGTGGAACTCATCCCTGCTCTTGGGTGGGAATTGTGATCAGGTAGAAGCGGGAGACTCAAAATTACCCCCATGACATAGGCCTGAAAATGGAGTCCAGGGAAGGCAGCAGCTTGCCTGAAATGGTATAGAGAGCAGGTGAAGGGACCAGAGCCCAAAATAGGCAGAGTGGCCAGCCTGGCTCTTTTGAAAGGATGACAATTTCATTTGTTCAATAAACAATGATTGAATGTCACTAAATGGAATCACTGGGGAAAAAAACTTTTCAAAGTTGAATTAATAAATCCAAATATGTAAAATGATTAAAATAACACAATAATGATAAAGCTTATTTTAGGTGATATTAAAATCTATTTTCACAACAATTTTAATGGTTCTAAAAAATGCCAACGTTTGTTATCACCAAAGATCTGCGTTATGCTAGATATTAAGGAACATCTATCAATATGCTGACGATATTCTACCCATTTTAAATCTTATGGTTCAGAGAGAGTTAACAGGAAATATTTTCAATTTCATTACTAAACTAATACTAGCTTTTTATGTACTTTGAAATCCAGTGTGTATCTTACATTTACAGACAATATACCTCAATTTGGATTAATTACATTTCAAATGCTCAAGAGCCACATGTGACAGCTGGCTACAGTAGTCACAGGACTAGAAATCTGACCATAAATGAGATCTACAGGATAAGCCCAAACGATCACTGGCTACATTTGTTTATTTTTATTAGAAAAAAATTTTTAATGTCTATTTATTTTGAGAGAGAGAGGGCAAGTGGGGGAGGGGCAGAGAGAGAGGGAGAGAGAGAATCCCAAGCAGGCTCTGTGCTCTCAATGCAAAGCCTGACATGGGGCTTCAACCCACAAACTGTGAGATCATGAACTGAGCCGAAATCAAGAGTCAGATGCTCAACTGACTGAGCCACCCAGGCGCTCCTCACTGGCTAAATTTATTAAAAAGATCTGGGATGTTTTGTACAGTTCCAATTTTCACTTTCTTGCCTCACAACAGTAAGAAACAGAACATAAGTGTCAGAAACTGAGTAAAACAGTAAGATGTTATAATTCAGAAGAATATTTTGACACACTAGGAGGAAGGTCTGTATTATTTATAGAAATTGAAATATAAATAGATAAATGTTTTATTTATTTATTTATATTTCTGGATATCTACAATCTAAACACTGGCATATTAAAGCAAAATCTGATCATAAGAATAATGATCGTGTTTTTGAATTTGTCTAAAAAGTTTTTTTTATATATATAAAGCTTATTTTGAGAGACAGAGAGAGAATGAGTGAGTGCTTGGGGGAGGGGCAGAGAGAGAAGAAGAGAGAGAGAGAGAGAGAGAGAGAGAGAGAGAGAGAGAATTCCAAGCAGGCTCCACACAGTCAGTGCAGAGCCTGGTGCGTGGCATGAACTCACTAACTGTGAGATCATGACCTAAGCCGAAATCAAGAGTCAGGCACTTAACTGGCTGAGCCACCCAGGCACCCCTTGTTTTTTGTCTTTAAAGATTTTATTTGAAAGTAATCTCTACTCCCAACATGGGGGTCAAACTCACAACCCCCATATCAAGAGTCGCACACTCTACTGAACCAGCCAGGTGCCCCTAAAAAAATTTTTTTTTTAATTATTGAAACCATTACTGAATCTAAGTCCTAAGAAAAATGTCATAAACTTTTAAAAATAAATCTTTCAAATATCAAACTTCAGGATGCCTTTCTCTTTAACGAAAATAGGAATTCAAAATCTAACATTAGATAACCTCAATAAAAAAACTTAAAAATAGAAGTGAAACTATACCTAGGAGCACAAGGATGCCTATATTGAGCCTTCTTATTTGTGTGATCCACGTAATAGGTTCCAAATTCTGATGACTCAACTCGCTCCCATCCTGGAGGAAGTCCTTCTCGCTCAAGAGGATGGCTCCAATGAGTTGTATTTGTGTTGTGATCTATATAATATTTTCTCCCTCTCATTGTCCAGTCCACAGACCAGCCAGGAGGAAGAGGTAAATCTTCAGAACCATGGTTAGTTAAATTTCCTAAAGATGTAGCAGCAACTCTCCCAATTCCTGAGGATAAAGAGAGAAAAAGAACAGAACAATTATTCAAAGCTAAAAAATACACCATCTGAGAAACAGTTACAAAATCAACTATCCTGCTTATACTCTTTGGCCAAAATCCATGATTTCATAATTATAAATAAAAATTTTCATGAAAATAGCCAGTATTACTAATGTTTAATTACAAAAAAGGGAGGAAACTAGATTTCCTCTTTGAAATTAGGTTTTTTTTGGTTGATGCCTCCATCACCAGGCTATATAAACATTTAGCTATTAGCAAAGCTACTTAAGTATGTATATTGCTAAAGGAAAAGTGAGGAAAATAAAATTTCACCCCATTCAAGATTTAAGATTTGACATCTCACCTAAAACAGCAAAAATAAATTTGTAAAACTGTTTCTGGTTTATGATTACTTAAATATAATCTAGCTGTGCCCTAGAACCATTAAGTAAATTTATCAAGGTAGCATCATATGAGGTCAACATACAAAAATCAATTAAATATCTGTATACTAGCAACAACTGGAAACAGATTATACCACTTACTATAGCTCCAAAAAATCAAATATTTACATATTAATAAAACAAAATATAGACAACAAATTACATGAAGAATCCGTATGCTGAAAACTACAAAACACTGATGAGAGAACTGAAAGATGACCTATCATGGTAATGGACTGGAAGACTCAACATAAAAATGCCAATTCTTCCTGAAATGACCTTTAAGATAATTCCACTCAAAAGTCCAGCAGGAGTTTTATAGATACAGACAGAAATAGGCAGACTCTAAAATGTATATGGAAAGACAAAAGAACTACAGAAGCCAAGAAAAAATTTTGTTTTAATTATTTTTAATGTTTATTTTTCAGAGAGAGAGAGAGAGAGACAGAGATCAAAATTGAGCAGGAGAGGGGTAGACAGAGGGAGACACAGAATCTGAAGTAGGTTCCAGGCTCTGAGCTGTCAGCACAAAGCCCAATGCCGGGGCTCAAACTCACGAACCATGAAATCAGGACCTGAGGTGAAGTTGGACACTTAACCAACAAGCCACCCAGGTGCTCCAAAGAGCCAAAAATTAAAAAAAAAAAAAAAAAAAAAAAAGAACAATGTTGGAGGATTCAAGCTACCTGATTTCTTTTTTAAAGTAATCTCTATGCCCAGGGTGGGGCTCGAACTCATGATCCTAAGATCAAGAGTCACATGTTCTACCAACTGAGACAGCCAGGTTCCCCTCATATTACCTGACTTAAGAATTAAAACAGCATGGTATTGGCAAAGGAGAAACAGATCAATGGAACAAAGAATCCTAAAATATACCTACACATACACTATCAATTGGTTTTAACAAAGATGAAAAGACAATTTGATAAAGGATAGTTTTTTCAACAAATGGTGTTAGAATTGGACATCTATATGCAAAAAAATTAATCTATACATTCTACCTTCTATAAACCTAAGAGGGATCATATACCTAAGCATAAACATAAAACTATAAACCTTTAAAAAAAAAAAAAAAGGAGGATAAATTTTTGTGACCTTACATTAGGCAGAGTTCTTATATGCTGAAAATGTAACCTATAAAAGAACCTGTATACAAATGTTCACAGCAGCTTTATTCATAATAGGCAAAAACTGGAAACAGCCCAGATTCTTCAATAAGTGAATGGGTTAAATGAACTCTGATACATATATAACCCAGAATACTATTTGGCAATAGAAAGAAGAACTATGATACATACACCAATTTATATCAATCTCTAGGGAATTTTGCTGAGTGAAAAATGCCAATCTATCTCAAAAGGTTACATGCTGTATAATTATATAACATTTTTGAAATGATAAAATTTTAGAAATGGAGAATAGTGATTATTTGCCAAGGTTGGAAAGAGAGGTGAGTGCGGTTATAAAAGGGCAAACATAAAAGATCCTTGTGGTGACAGAACTCTTGTGTCTTTACTATGGTGGTGAAATACACAATCTACACTACACACACACACACACACACACACACACACACACACACGTTGTTCAAGTAAAGTAAAACTAGGGAAATCTGAACATGATGGATGCATTGTACCGAGGTCAACATCTTAGCTATACTATAGTTTTGCAAAGTGTTCAGCAATGGGGGAAACTAAAGTGTACAGAGGATCTAAGTTATTTCTTACAACTGCATATGAATCTACAATTATCTTGATAAAAACTTTAACTAAAAAACAAAGAGGAATAACCTTTAGATTCAATATACATGTAATAACTGCCAAAAACATGAGATAGAGTAAGAACAGTAAAGAAAGAAATAGAGATAAGAAGAGAGCACTGTGAAAAACTAGTTAGCCCAAAACACTACTCTGGTATTTTCTCATTTTCCCTCCACAACCTTCCACAATGCTTCCATCTCTAGCAATCATAGGAGGAGATTTCAAACAACTGGCAAAGAAAAACTTAATTTATTCAATATGTATAATAAGACCAGTACAACATCAATTCTTAAGAAAAATTAAAGAGTTCTTCAAAAAGGTACAAATTTATTTAAATGAACATTCAGAAAAATGTCCTAAAGCAGAGGGGGAAAATAATGCAACTAAATATTCTCCCATTAATTAAAAGAAAAAGAGGAGGAAGCAATCAACTCTCTGAAGGAAGATCACAAAGAAAAGCAAGAACCCCAAAGATAGGATGGTAAGACAACAAAGATAAAAGCTATGCTCAGGAAAGAAAGATGAAGACAAAAAAATGGAAGAACAAACATGCAATGTTTGTTTACAATGGAGAAACCTGGCAAATCTTAACCAAGTATGAATGTCAGTATCACCAGTAATGTCATATACATATCATGTACACCTCCCTATATTTGACATGAAGAGGATATTCCACTTTTGTGGCATTCTTTCCAAAAACGAAAATCCCAGTCTAATCATGAGAAAAACAGGAGACAAACTCTAAACTGAAGGATGATCCACAAAATATCTGACAAGTATTCCTCACAACTATCAAAGTTGTGAAAAACAAGAAAGGAATAAACAGTTGTCATAGACCAAAGAACACTAAGGAAACATGACAACTAAATGCAACAATTTGATGAGGGAGCCAAGATGTCCACAAAGTTCCAAAATGGCTCATCACCTTTACCAATGCCATATTAAACCATGATTCCTAACCTTTTCATGACACACCCCACCTATACTTTCTCAAAGTATTATGTGCACTAATTTTTTTTTTCAAACTATTTGGGATAATTTTATAAAACCCATTGAGAGAAGAATGTACAGTACAAAATAACTCAAAACCACAGATTTAAAACAAAACATTCCTAGTAATAAAATAGGTCTAGCAGACAGGGAAAAAAAGCTGTATCAAGCTCTAGCACATGAGACCCCCCACTCTAAGTTCAGCCAGAATGCTTAAACTTCAATAACCAAACATGCCAAATCTGAAAAAAGCATGCAAGGGCACATTAACACTCTTACAAAGGGAATGAGCACTGACAATTACTAGTGTCTCCTCTGTCCCTGCCCTTTTCCAAATGAAGTAGTTCATACACAAAATAACTCTAAGGTAGTAGTATCACTACCAATTTACAGATGAGGAAACAAAGATTCAAGTAAGTTATTTTACCAAAACCACAGAGTTGGTACATGGTCAAATGACGAATTTATTACTAACAAAGTGTCACACAAAAGATCAACTGTAATTCTTCAAAGAAAAAATATGACTACCATTAATACAAGAAAAAGGCAGCTACCAAGTTTGAACTCAGTGGAAAAATAACTTGTTTCTGATACAAGGAAAAAATTAGTTTTCCATTATTTCGATTAGTTTCAGAAAAGAATGAGTGGCATTCATAATCCTCAAAATAACTTCCATTTCATATAAACACCTTCCATTTATATGAAGTAAAACACTCATATGCTAAATACATTATTTCCCATACATAAGGATAAAGGATAACACAAGGATATTTTGTCTCTCCACCAAGATTTATTAGATATGCCGCCAAAGAATTTACAGCTGGCAGGTATCTGTGAAATCTGCCCTTATAGACAAAGCTCAAAAATTCTGGTTTGCTAATTTTGTAGTGGATATGAGAATAAAATGGAATCTGAACTCTAAGGAAGGTCCACAGGCTTCAGCGTAAAAAATACTAAACATCACAGCCCATGTTACAATCAAGATGTTGATAAAGAGATGTAAGCATTGAACCAAGCCAACTACTTTTTCTCCTCCTCTGCAAAATAATTACAAATAAAGTTGTATCCCTAAAGATTATTTACATCTCCTTAAAGATGATTCTAGGTTCACTAAATATTTATGCATTTCCTGGAGTAAACTTAACTTCAGTGTTTTTTTGTAAAGTCTGACACTTTTCAGTTCAATTTTGGTAACTTGAGTTCATAAGTTCAAGTCTTGCATCGGGCTCTCTGGTGTCAGCACAAAGCCTGCTTGGGATCCTCTGTCCCTCTTCCGCTTGCGTGTGAGCTCTCTCAATGAACACTGGGGCACCTGGGTGGCTCAGTCAGTTAAGCGTGGCTCAGATCATGACCTCACGTTTCGTGAGTCTGAGTCCCACGTCAGGCTCTGTGCTGACAGTTTGGAGCCTGGAGCCTGTGTTGGATTCTGTGTCTCCCTATCTCTTTGCCCCTCCCTCTCTCTCTCTCTCACACACACACACACACACACACACACACACACACACACACACACACACTCTCTCTCTCTCTCTCTCAAAAATAAACATTAAAAAACAAACATTTTAAAATACATAAATAAATAATGAAAGTTTTGAGGCGCCTGAGTGGCTCAGTCAACTGAGCGTCCAACTCTTGATCCCAGGATCATGGGATGGAGCCCTTTGTCAGGCTCTGCAGGGAGTGTGGAGCCTGCTTAAAAGTCTCCCCCTCTCCCCACCCCTCCCCCCTCCCTTGTGTGCAAGCTCTTTTTCTAAATAAATGTTTTAGCAGTCTGTTACTTAAACCTGTATAGAACTAAATTATTTAAATGCAAAACGAAGGAATTCAGTCTGCCATTAGTATTCCAACTAAAGACTTCCTGTTAACAGTAGAATTCCTTCCTTTGGCACATGGATTGGGTGCCTGACCAGTACATTGGCCAAAACATTAAAGGTCAAATTTCGCAGCTAAACAGAGAACTTGCTAGGCCCTAAACCTCTTTGAGACCTTATACAATCTGTTTTTGGCTTCTGCCAAATACAGTAACATAAAGTTAACCCTTGAGATAAGGTGTTTCCTGAAAGTCTAAGTAATTGGCAGGATATACTACTTTCATTAAGTCATTACAAAACTATTTTCTTCCACATCTTTTTAATGTTTACTACATTAGAAAAACAATCAAAATTTAAAGTTGTGGAAATAAATCTGTCTATAGCACATCTTTATCCTCCCACAAACTTTCTCCTTTCCATTCATTCAAATTCCTTGAACTCTTGTCAGCATAAATCATGAAAATATAATGAAGTTTCAAGTCTTTTCAGGATAAATTCAAGAAACTTCCAGCTACTTTTTCTATTCAGATTATTTTTCTTTCTGGAAAACACAGCTGTTAGGCTTTTCTGCTCGGTTAATAATTGATTATTAATCCTTCCCTGACACTTACTCCTTCAAAGAACTGGTTTTTTTTCCTAAAAGGTAAAGCATTAAATCTTATTGCCCTGATAGAAACTGTTATTAAGTGAAATTTCTCAAGTATATGATCACTGCTCTAATAAACACAAATCTTTTTTTAAAATGACATTCTTGTGGCGCCTGGGTGGCTCAGTCAGTTGAGCATCCAACTTTGGCTCAGGTCACAATCTCATGGTTCATGGGTTCGAGCCCCACATTGGGCTCAGTGCTGTTATCTCAGAGCCTGGAGCCTGCTTTGGATTCTGTGTCTCCCTCTCTTTCTGCCCTTCCCTGCTCATGCTCTCTCTCTCAAAAATAAATAAACACCAAAAAAAAATTTTTTTCATGACATTCTTGGGGCACCTAGGTGGCTTGGTGGTTAAGCATCCAACTTCAGCCTAGGTCATGATCTTGCTGTTCCCGAGTTCAAGCCCCATATCAGGCTCTGTGCTGACAGCTCAGAGCCTAGAGTCTGTTTCAGATTCTGTGTCTCCTCTCTCTCTCTGCTGCTTCTCCATTCAGGCTCTGTCTCCCTCTCAAAAATAAACATTAAAAAAAAATTTTTTTTAATGACATTTTTGGGGCACCTGGTGGCTCAGTCAGTTAAGTGTCCAACTTCAGGTCATGATCTCACGGTTCATGGGTTTGGGCCCCCCATGGGGCTCTGTGCTGACAGCTCAAGGCCTGGAGCCTGCTTCAGATTCTGTGTCTCCCTCTCCCTCTGCCCCTCCACTATTTGCACTGTCTCTAGCTCTCAAAAATGAGTAAATGTTAAAAAAAATTTTTTGTTGTTGTTTAAATGACATGCTTTAGAGGCACCTAGGTGGTTCAGTTGGTTAAGCGTCAGACTTTTGGTTTTGGCTCAGATCATAATCTTGAGGTTTTCTGAGTTCAAGCCCAGAATCGGGCTCTGCACTGACAGTGTGGAGCCTGCTTGGGATTCTCTCTCTCCTCTCTCTCAAAATAAATAAATAAACTTTAAAAAAAGTTTAAACTTACCAAAACTATGTCAGACTGCCACTAAGAGAGGATTAGTAGAAATTCAGTTCTTGCAGTATTTCCTCAATGATATTTTGTGAATCAAAATTTTAAAACAGTATTTTAACTTGGCATTATTAATTTTAAATACTTATATTTAGACAGAAAAGTATTAGGAATTTTATTAGTGATGTCTCCAATACACATAAATATAAGAAAAATGAGTGTGAAGTATTTATGGTAAATAGATTCTTTTAAGCTATTATTCCTGCTACCCCTCAGCTAACCAAACCTGTCTTAAGACTCCAGATGTGAAATCTCTGGACTCATTCATTTAGTCAAGCATTTGTAGTTGCAGCACCTCCTATGCAGCCAAGTGCTATGCTAATCCTATCTGACTTTTCTCTTTCCCTCATCTCTCATATCCCATTTGTGGCCAAGTCCCATCAATGCAGATGTATCCCACTTCTTCCCTTCCCAAATGCTTGCAGCTGAGGTCAGGTCCTCATTAACATTTAAAATAATAATCTCCAAACGTGCACCAAATGGAAGATTATGGATGATTGTGGAGTCACCAAAACTACTCATAAATAGTGTATAATGTTAAGAAACTCATTCAAGTAGGGGGGCCTGCCATGGCTCAGTCCGTTATGCTGACAGCTCAGAGCCAGAAGCCTGCTTCAGATGCTGTCTCCCTCTCTCTACCCTGCTCATGTCTCTGTCTCTCAAAAGTGAACGTTAAAAAAAAAAAAAACCTTTTTTAAAGAAAAAAAAAAAAAGAAACTCATTCAAGTAAAAAGCAGGGGTATGAAACTATACAGAGTACAATCACAACAATATGAAAAAAAAAAATAATTCCATAAAAAAAAAGATGAAGGAAATTAACTGAAACACTATGAATCTCCGGCCTGATGAGTACTTTCCCTTTACTTTTCCACTTCTTGCAAATTTTCTACAGTAAGCAGCTATTAACTCTAAAAAAAAAAAAAAAATGAGTTTTTTTAAAAAGCTTACTATTTTGGTTGGATAACAAATTATTCCTGAGATTTAAAATTACTCAACATTAGAAATACCCAAAATAAACACCAAAGCATGCAACTGTCTAATCCTTTGACCTAGATGCTCTTTAAAAACAAAAAGGCACAGGGGCGCCTTGCTGGCTCAGTCAGTGGAGCATGCGACTCAGTCTCAGGCTTGTGAGTTCAAGCACCGTGTTGAGAGTAGAGATTACTTAAAAAAAAAAAAAAAAAAAATCTTAAAATCAAAAAGGCACTCAACCATGTTAATTTCTACGTGCCTAGGAAAGCTCTCCTCTTCGATGTCCCAATGAGATTCCAAAGTCAGCTTTCACAAAATAAGCTGCTTTTACCAACTATTCTCCATTATTCCTCAATTTTCAAAACTTCAGTGATTTACTTTCTCCTAAAACCATAATTCTCAATTTTTCCTTCAAAAGCATCACAGATTTGCCCTTTTCTCTCCCATACCACTGGTACCTGCAGTTATCTTTTCTCTAGCCATCTATCTTGAATAAAACTAGTAATATTTACACACTGCTCTTATAAAATGACTTGTTTTTTGGGGGTGTCTGGGGGCTCAGTCGGTTAAGTATCCGATTCTGGCTCACGTCATGATCTCATAGTTCATGGTTTTGAGCTCTGCGTTGGGCTCTCTGATGACAGCTCAGAGCCTGGAGCCTGCTTCAGATTCTGTGTCTCCATCTCTCTGCCCCTCTTCTGCTCAACTCTCTCTCTCTCTCAAAAATAAACATTAAAAACATGTTTTTGAATGACTTGTCCTTTTGAAATCTTCGATGGCTTCTATTTGACTCATGTTTAAATCCTTCAGCCTGTTGTTGAACCACAAATCTGCATTCCGCCTCACATCTTTCTTTAAACTAGAACTACACAGTTCTTTGGATTTACAGGTCTACTCTGTTTTCACCAGGTTATTCCTAATTTTCCACCTCAAATGACCTTCCTCTGCCCCTGTCTGAAGTCCAAGCTCAAAGTGCAGTTCAAGTCCTACCTCTTCCACGAATCATTCTTTAAGTATCCCAGCCTGGGGTGCATAGGTGACTCAGTTGGTTAAGCGTCTGCCTTTGGCTCAGGTCACAATCTCACAGGTTCTTGAGTTCAAGCCCCACATTGGGCTCTCTGCTGTCCCTGCAGAGCTGGCTTCAGATGCTCTGTTCCCCACTCTCTCTGCTCCTCCCCCGCTCATGCACAGGCATATGAACTCTCCCTCTCAAAAAAAAAAAAGTATTCCAGCCTACCCTGACATCTCTTCTGACTCCCCTATTGTACTTAGTACTGCAAAGTCTAACAACCATTCTGTGATTATTGTGCATATGTTGGTTTTGTTTCCCAAGTAAGATACCACAGGGCACAGAGGGCAGATACCAAGAAGGTCAGAGAAAATAAATAAATGATTAATACTAAATGTATAAAATGTTTTCTACACTCATGCTCCAAAATATTTCTAAGTCACCTTGTTTGAAGTTCCCTGAGTTAAAAAGTAAATGTGTTGTGTATTTATTTTTATACTGTCAAGATTTAAAGCCTACAACTTATCAGGAAAAAAACAATCAGATAAAAGTTTAATTTTCAGCTCCTGCTTCAGTTTATCTAGTGTAATCCAGTACTTTAGGAATAAAGTAGAATTGTGCATTTCTATGTCTTCTGCCCCTTGTACAAATATCCCCAAGTTAACAAACATGGAAAGCAGATTGAAAAAAAAATTGTATGGCTAATATGTTTGTTCATTCCAAAAAGATCAACAAAACACAGGCTTAACACCCAACCATTTGACAGAAGTTTTTCTGACCCACCTGGGAAATAATTATTGAACTATGAAAGCAGTTTTGTTAAGAGAAACAATGTAGGTTCTATCCCTTACCATGCCCAATTCTTCCTATCCACCTTTCTTTTCTCAAGTTTAAGTCCATGTCCACTTTCTTTGAAACTCTAACATTCCCATTCTACCAAATTATTAACAAAACTGGCAAAATGGGAAAGTATTTTTCTGGGAATGTCTGTTGGCTTCCCAAAACAATCCAGAAAAGAGCATCTTTTTAATTGTTAATAAATCTAATGTAGGATTTGTAATTTTAAGTTACCTGAGGCATGCCTCCCCTGATTCTGTGGCATTCTTTGGAAGAGATCGTGGTTGTATTCATAATATCTATAGTCTTCATGTGCACGATCTCCAAGTGGGCGCCTTCTCTGACCATCAAAATAATTATCTGAATAATAATATCGGGAACCAGAGTCTCCATTTTCAACAGCAAAATTAACTTCTGTTAAAAATGACTGAGAAGATCCATACTCCCTAGGGACATCTGCTAGACTCCTGGCAAGATAAGAAGGTGCAGATAATCTGTTGCTTTCTCTTCTCATTATTTCATGAGGTGTTCTTTGAATTGGAGTTCTAAGAAAACTCTGGTTTCTTGAAACTATTCCATCACCAGAAGCTGAAAAGGCATTTGGGCTTGATTCTGGCAAACAGATATCAGTTCGTCTTGGAATTGTTGGACCATGTCGAATAAATGAAGGCATGAGATCTACAATAAAACAAAGAGTAAAATGACCACTTCATTAAGGAATTAAATACACTTTTCAAAAGCTGTTCATTTACACCTATTACCCCAAAATGCAAAATTTCAATGGACTTAAGCACACACATCATTTAAAATTCTGACTTAAGATAGTACTTGGGTATTTAAAAATTAATGCTAATTAATATTTTCCCACTCAAATGAACTTGTAATTTATATCAACGGGGTATGTGTAAACTTAGAATCAAATGTATTCTGCATACCACCACACAAAACAAGATGAAATGTCAGTAAGCTTAATTATGGTTAATGAAATACTCATTAATAAATGTGTAAAAATTGGGGCGTCTGGGTGGCTCACTCGGTTGGGCGGCCGACTTTGGCTCAGGTCATGATCTCACGGTCCATTAGTCTGTAAGTTCGAGCCCTGAGTCAGTCTCTGTGCTGACAGCTCAGAGCCTGGAGCTTGCCTTGAGTTGTGCGTCTCCTTCTCTCTCTGCACATCCTCCACTCGCACTCTGTCTCTGTCTCTCTCTCTCTCAAAAATAAATAAACATTAAAAATATTTAATAAATGTGTAAAAATAGGAAACAATCTAACAAATAGATAAAATTACCAGTATAATTTAAGATTTTTTTGTTGTTGATTTCAGTTCATTTTCAAAATTCCCAAAAATCCTTTTTCAAGCAAACACAATTTCAAGAAAAAAACAAAACATATGCCATTCCCAAACATGTAAAGGTAAATTCCTTTAAAAAGAAAAAAAAAAAAAAAACTTTAATTAACCTGGTTTCCTTTTGGATTACGTGGCACTAGTACATTAGTACACTAATCAAAAGCTGGAGAGCCAAAAAGTTAGCTATGAAAATTAAAAAATAAAAAGATCTCATTTCAAAGAGGCACACAAATGTTGAATCAGTTCAAAAATGCAAGCCTCAAACTATGGCTCCCTTAAGAACAAGTAATTATAATTCAAAACAAAAGATAACAGAACAATGGCCTTCAGGATACAGTACTTCTGAATACAGAACTTACATGGCTTAGACACGCCAGGTTAGAAAGCAAATAACTTTATAACAAAAAGAAAACTAGATTTGGAAACTTTTATTAGCTAAGTAAACAAATTAGAGAGCACTAATATTAAGCTTTAGAAGCTAACTCTAGAAAATCAATATTCAAATAAGCAAGCTCAAAACTCGATGAAATTAAAAAATACTACATTGTTATTTGCTTTAAAGTATGGCAAACGTGGGGTGCCTGGGTGGCTCAGTCGGTTAAGCGTCTGACTTCAGCTCAGGTCATGATCTCACCGTCCGTGAGTTCGAGCCCCGAGTCAGGCTCTGTGCTGACAGTTCAGAGCCTGTTTCAGATTCTGTGTCTCCCTCTATCTCTGACCCTCCCCCATTCATGCTCTGTCTCTAAAATAAATAAACGTCAAAAAAAAAAAAAAAGTATGACAAACATATTTCATGATTTCAAGTAATGTTTAATAAAGTTTATTTGCAGCAAACTGCAACCTATCATAAATTTCACCAAAAACCTAAAAGCATATGTAACTGAAAAATAAACTGCTAAAAAAAGGTTTAAAAATCAACTTTCATGGGCACCGAGCTGGCTCAGCAGGAAGAGCAAGCAGCTCTTGATTTGTGGGGTCATGATTTCCAGACTCACATTGGGTGTACAGATTACTTAAATAAACTTAAAAAAATAAATAAATAAAAATCATTTTTCAGGTTACTGATGCATCCATCTAATCTATTTTGATGTTCTACCAAGAAAGAACTGCAAATACAAGAATAAATTTCCAAAGCAGATGATGTGGTTATTATTTTTTAAAAAACATGCTCCATGCCTGGTGGCTCAGTTGGTTAAGCGTCCTGTCTTGACTTCGGCTCAGATTATGATCTCACAGTTATGTGAGTTCGAGCCCCACATCAGGCTCTGTGCTGTCAGCATGGAGCCTGCTTGGGATTCTTTCTTTCTCTCTCTCTCTCTCTCTCTCTCTCTCTCTCTCTCTCTTTCCCACCCCACCCCCCCACCCGACTTGCGCTCTCTCTCGAAATAAGTAACTAAACTTAAAAAAAAAAAAATGCTCTCCACACCTCTCTGCGTGATCCTGGATAAATACTAGGAACCTCTATGAACAGCTTTCCCAATTACAGTATGAAGTAATTAATGGTTAAGTCACAAGGTTATTAGGAACTTCCAAAAAGTACACTTACACAAGTGCTCAGTATGCAGTATAAACATCAAAATATTAGTTCCTTACTTCACAAATGTCCTGAACACACAAGCAAAAATTAAAAATGAAAAAGATTCAGCTGAAAAATGAGAGTCAAATACCTGAATTGAAAAGTGATGGGGAGGTGGAGAGAAATACAAACTATTAAAAAAACAAAACAAAACACTTCCTGGCAATTTCTCCTAAAATACGATAGAAATCAATTTCAGTACTTCGCCTTTTTTGGAGGGGGGGGGATGGGAGGGTGTTATTTGAAGCAATTCTCACGAATATACCCAAATACACATGATTTTGGCTTCTCTAAGATCTAGGATTGATGAGGCTTTGGGAGCGGTTACAATAGCGACGGTCAACTGTCACCTCTTCACATGTCTGCATCCAGCAGAAGGGCTAAGGAATTCTAGTCGGGTTTGCACAACTCCCAGCACGGACGAGTAACACCCGAAATGTTTGCAAACACAAGGCATATCTTGAAGTATCTAGAAGAGGAAAAAGTATGCCCCAGTCTAATCACTTTCACCCCCATAGCATCAGGCAATCGGCAACCTAAGTGTTTCCTTAAGAACCTCTTGCTTCCAGTAATCAAAACGAAACAACACTCTGCCATGGGGGGACAGGAAAGTTTGTTGTTTTTAGGAAGGCCCACGGGGGAGGGACTAACCTAAGTTTCTTATACTGTATCGGCTTTTAAACGATGACCACCACTTTGGGCACACAAAACATTAAAGAACAGTATTTCATAGAGACCAGTAGGGAAGAAAAGCCGCGGGAAGCCGCGTCGGAAGCCCCGCCTGGCCCCCCGCAGCCGCTCGGGCCAGGTGTGGGTGCGCCCCGCCCGACACTCACTCCGCAGCAGAGGCGACGTCTCCTTCTTCACGTACTTGCCCTGCACCTCGGCGGGCTTGGACACTTCGTTTTTGGTCTTCTTTCGGGACAGCATCCTTGTCGACGAGGCCCCAGGCCGCGCCAAGCAGCCTCTTTAGGGCTCCGCGCAGGGCGCCGGTCGGCCCCGCCGCCACCTCCGCCGGCGCCGCCGCCTCCTTCCCTCCCGAGCCGCCGCCGCCGCCGCCGCCGCCGCCTCTCCGCAGCCCGGGGTCGCCCGCAGGGACTGCCGCATGTTCAGGGCGCTAAGCGCGCCGGCCACAGCTCAGTCGCCTGTCAGTCCCTTCCCGGATATCTGCCCACTCCGCGATGCTGCCCTAGAACTCTGTGAGCAGAGGCCAGAAACGCCCGGCCAGGGCCATGGTCCGCCGCCGGCCGCCTAGTAACCGCTACCGCCGCCGCCGCCGCCGCCACCGCCTACGTCCCGTAAACTTTCCCCGCGGCCGCTGGGAATTCTGGGAAACTCGACGCTGCGCGAGCGCCGCCACCGCCCTTCCCCCACCCCAGGTCCGGGGCGCGGCTCAAGCTGCGGGACGCCGGGAGGCGCTGTCAGCTAACGGGCCCGTCCCACTGTCTCCTCGGAGGAGAAGCGGGTCCTGCGGACCGCAGAGGACTGAGGACGAAGTCCGCCAGACTGAGGGCAGAGGCCGTCTCACGCTCTTGCTGTGGAACCCCTTCTACACCACAGATTTTCCCCCAGGACCTTGAGGGAGCGGGCGACGCCCCCCTAACGCGTTCCCGTCGTCATCCTAGAGTGAGGACGTCCCTCTTGGAGTTTGTTGGACTGGTAAATTCAGGTCCCTGCTAACGCAGAATGCGAACAGAGTTGAAGGACCACAACGCTCCGGCTAGTGCGGTGACAAAAAATTCAAGGTGCCCCTTTTAATTGGGAACATTAATCTGTCCATTACTAGTTAAATATAAATCAGTCGTCTCCTGTATGCCAGGGTGCGTCTTTCTGATAAAGGAAAAACGGAGGAAAACAGCAAAATGGAGTTTAAACTACCTCTTCTATAAATTTGATGCTCGCATAGTATTTATCATCGCTCTCTTTGTTACATTTAATAGCACATAATTCCTCTTGGAATTAAATATTACAATCTTAGAATTTGTTTAGCGTATTAAGCACTAAAAGGTCAAGACCTAAAATTTTTAATTTAAAACAGAACTTAGTTCCTTTTGTGTAACTTAGAGGCGCTCCCAAATGTATGCAATAATATTTGAGAAATAAGGGGATCCATCCCCTAAGGAGCAGATTAAGGCTTGGATGATGGAGAATGCTTTCCCTGAGATTGAAAGCGTGTTAGATGTGAAACAATTAAAAAGCAAGGATTTTTTTTTTTACTTCTTAAGATTAGGAAGATGGTCACATTTTGTTTTGCCATAAACAATCAAATAAGACGTTTTATCTAGTGTCTGTCTCCATCTTTGAATGATGTTATGCTCCTTTGCTACAGAGTTTCTCACGATTAATAACCAACCAATAATTATTGAGCATCCACTGTGCTAGGCACCGTTCTAAATGATTGGAATATAGCAATAGACAAGACAGACAAGAATCCCTACTCCCATGGGGAAGAGAGACAATAGAGAAAAATAAGTAAAATGTACTGTGCTAATTATTACATAGTAATAAGTGTGGAAGTGAAAATAAAACAAGAAAAAGAGGTTTTGTGATTTTAGGCAGTGTGGTAAAATAACACAGAAGGCTCGTGAGAAAGAGATGTTGGAGTTAATTGGCAAATTGGAGGACTGGTAAGTCTATGTAGCTGGAGTAGAGGCGGAGAATAGTGGGAATTAGGTTAGCGAGGTAACAATGGCTAGGGCATCTAGGGCCTTTTAGGGCATTGCAAAGAATTTCACTTTGAGCAGAGGAGTGACGTCGATCTAACTTAATGTTTTAGTAAGATCGCTTTGGATGCTGTGTTGAGCATGGATCGAAAGGGAACAAAGGTAAAAGTAAAAAGATAGTTAGAAGCTATTGCTGGCTTGGACCAGGGTAACAGTAGAGATGATAAGAAGCACTCATGTTTTGGGCATATCTTAAAGACGGAGCCAAGAGGCGCCTGGGTGGCTTACTCAGGTGAGCATCCGACTCTTGATTTCAGCTTGGGTCATGATCCCAGGGTCGGGGGATCAAGCCCGCTTTGAGCTCTGTACTGAGCATGGAGCCTCCTTAAGATTCTCTCTCTCTCTCTCTCTCTCTCTCTCTCTCTCTCTCTCTCTTGCAAATAAAAAAGGACCAAGCCAACAGGATTTGTTGACAAATTGAATATGAAGTGTGAGAGAAAGAAATCAAGGATCACTCCTGTACATATGTAAATCTTAATGATAGAACAGAACTCCATAAATAGGAGAGTAGACACTGAGAAGAACATGAGAAAAGCCATGACTTGTTCCTGTGGTTCAGGTAGTAAGGCCCAGTACTAAAAACTGTTGGTCGTGTGGATGGAGGAGTGATGAAACAAATGAGGAGACACTGGGGTTTTGTTATAGATAGGATATGAGGCTGGGAGAGATGAAGGAGGGACAGGGGCATTCAAAGAGCCAGGTTTCTGCCTATGCCTTACCTCAGAAGGAGAAGAGAACAAAAGGATATTAGGACCTTGTTAATAACACCAGCTCTCCTACACCTGGAGTTTTCTCAAAGACTGAAACACAGGCTACCTTTTACATTGGTGGGGGAAGGAATCAGAATTTTAGAGTTGGAAAAGAATTGAGATCTGCTAAGCTAACCTCATTTGATCGATGTGGAAACAAAACTAGAAAAATTAAGTTGTTTTGCCTCAGATTGTGTTCCTAGTGGCAGACTAGTCTCAGAACTGGGGTTTTCTGTTTGCATATTGCACCTCTTTCTGCTGTGGCACAATAAGAATCCCACTAAGTGAGCCTGGACTGTTTATAACACAGTTGTTTTGAAAATCATCCACGTTCCCTACTAAGCACTCCTCTTTTCAACGCTATTTTAATTCTTTTAATTACAGTACAGAGAAAGTCTCAATTAGGTGCTCTTTTTAAGAGTTATAATTTGCCTTTTTATCAAGGAGTGTAAATTCCAGAATTAACAATCTGCAGACAGTCTCAGCACTTGCAATGCATAACAGTATGTGAACTTTAAATACAAATTCTTAAATCCAGAGGCTTTGAATTCACATCTGTTTTCTAGAAATTCCTGGACTTCTGGGAGTTTTTATTAAGTAATCCAGACTTTGCAGCTATAGTTCCCCAGGCATTGCTTTTGATAAGGCTAGTACTGTATTACAGAACAGATATTATCTCCCTTTCAGTTGCTTTCTCAGTAGAGAAAAGGGACAATTAGGGAGTTACCCATGTCTTAACTTTATTAATTTAGCATTAAAATTTCTTTTAAAGAAGTGATAAGGTAGGACTCTGGGCTAACCTCATAGCTCCCTTGGTCTTAGTTTTCTCATCTGAAATGAAGAAATTGGACAAGTTGAATTCCCAAAGTGTCTTTCAGCCCTACAGTTTTGTGCCACATCTGTAAGAAAGATATACAAAAACTAAAACAATTACCCTAGTAGGATAATAGGCAGATAGGTGACTTCTCATCTTTAAAAATCTTTATCTTTATTGTTGTTTTCACTAAAACAAAAGTTAAAGTAAAAGTTACCATATCAGCATTATATAAAATTATTATTAGTATAAAAATAAAATTTCATGCCTGATTGCTATTTTCAAAGAGATCCAATGTTCTTATGCTGTTTCTATTTTCTCTTGCTAGAAATGTGTAAAATTTGAAAAGGTGAACTATCTAATAAAAGATCAAGTAAGGACCAAATGAAGTAAGTCCTACATATGGAGCTTTGTCGCAGACTATGAATCTGGAGTTTTCTCTTGTCCAGCAAGAGAGTGGATGCAGAATTGAATATGATAGAGGCTAATATCCGGGAGGAGTCAAGAGACCAGAACGGCGTTTTCTTCTCCATATTTATTGAGCTCTCAAGATCTTACACACATGGTGAAAGTGAAGAAAACAGTATCTTACACATGTGAATGTGGAGAAAACAATCAGATAGTAATCATTAACTTGTACGTGTAAGAAGCAAAGGGTTTAGGGGGCAAGTGGAATTTGTGATCAAAGTATATATTAGTGTCAGATAGAAAGTAATTTCCTGCAGGTGATATAACAAGTTGCTCATGATCCCATTACAATACCTTGCTAGCTAACTTCAGGTGCTTTAGCTCCATGGTGGCGGCTTTCCACCCTAAGCTTTTTATTTCCCCCATAGTACTTCTTCAAAAAAAAAAAAAAAAAAAGGCGGGGGAGAGAATTGTCTACTCTCTGATTCACTCTTCTTGGTCATACAAGAGAAACTAAATCTGAATCAGGAGGAAGAAATAACTATACCAGAGTCTAGGGCTTTTCAGGCCTCCAAAGTTTTATTCTTAAAATCTGGAGGGTAATTTCCTGAGTACCTTTTTAGATAGAAGCTTCATTTGTTCCCTATGAAGGATAAAGATGTGTGATGTTTACACGGTAGTGAAAATATAAACACTTAATATTAGCATTTAAGTTGGGTTCCCAAACTCCTAGTGTCTGATGACTCCTTTCCCCCACCAAAATAATGTAGACAATTAGTATCATAAGTCTGATCAAAAAGGGTCAAGCTGTGTCCCTAAGTTTAGCTCTTATTTCTATATACTGTCATTGACTAGATTTAGAGGTCCTCTGAAACCTTGACAGGTAGCCAGAATGAGTCTTGTAGCTTGGCAGTGCTAGCCTTTGACTTCAATTGTCTGTCCTTATAGGTCTTTCTGGAGCTTTGCCTCTCTACCCCAAAATTGGGTCTTCAGCCACTTTTAGTTTTTACTCTTTTATAAAGGAATGAAAATCAGATTAGCATCAAATTTTTCATCATCAACAAAGACTGCTATAAACCAATGGAACAATGCCTTCAAATAAATGAGGAAAAATCAGTTTTAGTTTACAATTCTATATTCACTCAAAGTGTCAATCAAAAGCAAAAGGAGAGTAAAGACATTTGGGGAAATGAAAGAACTCAGAAAATGTACTTCCCATGTATCTATCCTGGTAAATTACTGGAAGGTAAGTTCTAACAAAATGAGAGAATAAACCCTCACAAACAAAGAACAAAACAAAAGGGGCGCCTGGGTGGCGCAATCGGTTAAGCGTCCGACTTCAGCCAGGTCATGATCTCGCGGTCCGTGAGTTCGAGCCCCGCATCAGGCTCTGGGCTGATGGCTCGGAGCCTGGAGCCTGTTTCCGATTCTGTGTCTCCCTCTCTCTCTGCCCCTCCCCCGTTCATGCTCTGTCTCCCTCTGTCCCAAAAAAAAAAGAACAAAAAAAGAAAAATAAGGAATTAAAGAAGTAGTGAATCTAACCCAGGAGAGTGATGAATTTAAGTCTAAGTATCACAGTTAGACAACTGGAACTCAATCCAGATTGGAATTGGAATTAAGAGACCTCTAGGAGGAAGTACCTAGGGATAGATGGAATTAAAGAAATCTGTACAAATTAAGATGATAAAGGCTGAAGTTTCAGGGAAAAAAGAAAGGCAAAGAAACATGGAAAACTTGGAGGAATTCAGCACTAGTGGCTCTTCTGAAAAGGACCTACCTGAGGGTGAAATCCAACAAACCAAAAGATTTGCCAAAATTTAAAATCAGGATTGGAGGAGTAGTTGAAAATGGATTGATGCTAAGCATTAAATAGACTTTAATACAGAAAAACCTAAACAATTTTGGGAATTAAGATTTTTAAAAAATCAGACTTTGTCTTGCATTTTCTTCTGTCAATACATCTTTAAAACTTTTTACTTTAAAGAGCTTAGTACTTTTAAAAACTTAATACAGATCTTGCATTTCATCAATACAAGTCTAAACAGGACAGTAAATATCAGGATCTTTTGCCTTTGGCTGGTGATGCTGTGTTTATTTACCTCATGCAGATCAGGACTGAGGAACTAGAAATAACAATGTAGACAAAGCAGATTCAGTGGAGTGAGCAAACTAGAGGGCATGGGCAGGAGGTTGTAGTCAGAGGGGAATTTTATGAGTTTTAAATGATAAGTTACCAATTGTGAAGCATTAGCCAGTAGATGAAGTAGAGTGGATGTAATGAAATTGAGAAAGCTAAGGAATATGAAGGCAGCATGTCAGAAGACATGCAATGTGATAAAAATAAACTATGAGCCATTGACAAAGGGTGAAGGGAATGTCTAGGAAATCAGTAGAAGAGGAAAAGGAAAGGGTAGTGTAAATAAAGGGCATAAAAATACCACATTTCTTCCTTATGATTAATGTATTACTCCAAGGCCTCTGAATTCCAGTAACTTCTATTGAGAAGTTATATTTGGAACTTCTGTTCTAAATCACTCAGTAGTAACATTCAAATACTGTATTTCTCTGATGTATTTCACTGTTCGATTCACAGTCCTCTACACAAATTGATGTTTGGAATTTCCATAATAGTCTCCTCCAAATTTAGAGCATTTGTAGACTTGATGCCAGGGCCTGATTATCTTATCCATGATTAAGGAATAGAACTGAATGATCATCTCTGGCAACCAAGAGAGTTATCTTAATTATAGTATCAACAATTTTTCCAGTAACAACATTGATGATATTTCTTGGGTAAGAATACAATGACTGAGAATACAGGGGGAATAAAGGAATTTCAAGCTACTTTCTTTATTGTCTCCATTTCTCTTACCCCATAAACACACATCACCCCTCACACAAAAACACCCATCTAAATCCCAAATCTTAATGGGTTGTAATAGTATTGATAACTAATATTTGAACTGCTGACACTACTGAGTGCAATATGAAGATCCATGATGGACAGTGTAAATAAAGGACAAGCGTTTTAGCTTTTGTTAAGGATATGGAGAAATTCTTCCACAATCAAGTCAGTGATTGTCTCTCATGTGAATATCGTTATAGTTGAATCCCTGTACACATTTCCTTGGATTAAATTTTTAGAAGTAGAATCTCTGGGTTAGAGTGTGGTAGTTTAGATGATGGCACTTCACAGATAATCCACATCCTAATCCCCAGAACCTGTGACTATGTTAATATAGTAAAAGGGACTTTACAGATGTGATTAAGCTAAGGATCTCAAGATGGGGAAAGTATCTTGGATTTTCCAGGTGGGCTCAACGTAATCACGAAGTCCTTATAAGAGTAGGAGGCAAAGTCATGATGGAAACAAGAGGTTGGAGTGATGTAGGAAGTAGCTATGAGCTAAGGAAAAGAGACGTAAGTAGCATCCATAAGCTGAAAAAGTCAAGGAAATTAATTCTCCCCTCAGAACTTCGAAGAAGGAACCAGCCCTGCTGACATTTTGACTTTAGCCCAGCGAGACAGATTTTGAACGTCTAACTGTAAGTGATAAATTTGTTTTGTTTCCTGCCACTAAACTTGTGTTGATTTGTCAATAGGAAACTAATACAGATAATTTGGAAATAGCCTCACGGTTTTGATCACTGAATTTCCTGTCAGCATTGCATGGGAGTGTTTCTCTTTAATCTCTACTTTTTTATATTCATGTCCTTTTTCATATAAGTGGGCTGTAAACTTTTCTAGAGCATGGAATATGTCCTCTGCTTCTCTTTTCATCTCATACAAGTCTCCTGAACCTGATAAACCCACAAAAGTGTATATTAACAATGGTGATGAATTTCAGTAAAGAAGGCACTAAGGAAAAACTTGACCTGATTTTTTTTTTTAAAGAAATGCCTAAGTTTCACTCTGAGCCTCCTTAAGTATCATATCATGTGTTTTAGAGTTAAGGAAAAAAAGAAAAGCAAGTAGTAGAAGTAAATGTATCAGGAATCCCTAATATCTCATGCTGAAAGAACAAACTTATCAGACCCATTATATACTATTTTGTTACCAAAATGAGAGAAGCAATGGGAAAAAATTAAAGGAAAGAAATAGAAATCTCACACTATGCAGATAAATACAGCAGACACCTGAATGGAGGTCAGGATTAACATTCTTCTCATTCATTTTCCACCTGTGTTGTAACACACGTTTCTATTGTTGCCCTTTATTTTTTTTCTTAATGGCTTTGAGGTATAAATAACATAAATTAAAATGCATGTGTTTAAAGTATACAATTTGGTAAGTTTTGACATAAGTATAAAAGCTGAGAAACCATAACCACAACAAAAATAATGAAGATAGCCATCACCCCAAAAAGTTTCCTTTTCACCTTTGTATTCCCCCTTTCTGCTGGACACAACCTCCCATCTGATCTGCGTTGTTACTATAGATCAGATCGCAATGGCTTTAAGTTGTATAAATGAAGTTCTACAGTATGTACATGTTTTTCTCAAAATAAATATTTTGAGATTCGTCTATGTCGTGTGTACAATAATTCATTCCTCTTCGTTGGATTAGTAGTTCGTGGTTTAGACATAACCACAATTTGTTTATCCATTTATCTATTGATGGACATTTGGGTTGTTTTTAGTTATTGGCCATTAGAAGTAAAGCTGCTGTGAACATTCATGTACATGTCTTTATATGAACATGTGCTTTCATTTCTTTTGGTTAAATACGTAGGAAAGCAGTGTCAGGGTAATGTGATAGATCTATTTCTAACTTTGTAAAAAAAACTGCCAGACTGTTATCCAAGGTAGTTTTACCATTTTGCAGTTTGAACATCAGGGTTTGTGAAAGTTCCAGCTAGTCCACATCCTTCCTTACACTTGTTCTGTTCATTTTCGGTTAGCCATTCTAATAAGTATGTAGTGATATCTCCCAGTGATTTTAATTAGTCTTTCTCTAATAACTTACCATGTTGACATTTTTTCACTCATATCTTATTTGGTGTCTATTTTTGCCTACTTGTTGAGTTTTGAGAGTTTATCATTCTTAATAAAAGTCTTTTAAAAGAGCGTTTGCTTCATATGACTTGCATGTGTTTAAATGTCTTGAGACTTGTTTAACAGCCCAAAACATGGTCTGTTTGGGTAAATGTTTCATGTGCACTTGAAAAACATGTGTATTCTGCTATCAGGTGGAATGTTCTATAAATGTTGATTCAGGTTTGCTGATAGTGCTTAAGTCTTCTACATCTATGGTAGGCAAATTAATAAAACCCCAAAGGTATCTATATCCTAATCCCATGATTGGTGAGTATGTTACTTTACATGGCAAAGGGGACTCTGCTGACATGATTAGGTTAAAAATATTGAGGTGGGAGAGTATTCTGAATGGTTCAGGTGGGTCCAATTTCACCATATGGGCCCTTAAGAGCAGAGGAGTTTTCCCATCTATAATCAGAAGAATCTGGGTCTATGGAAAAAGAGAAATTTAATGTTGCTTGCTTTGAAGACAAGGAGGGCCATGAGTCAAAAAAATGTGGGTGATCTCTAGAAGCTAGGAAAGGTAAAGAAATGATTTTTCCTAAATGATGCAGAAAGGAAGGTAGCCCTGATGATAGCTTAATTTTAGCCCAATGAGACCTGTGTTAACATTTCTGACTTACAGTAATGTAAGATAAATTTGTTTTGTTTAAGCTCCCAGATTTGTGGTAAATTGTTATAGCAGCAAGAGAAAAATAATACATTGGCCTATGCAATTAGTATTTGTCGTGCTCTTCTTCTTGTTATTGTTTACATCCAGATTTCCAATTGGTATCATCATTTTACCTATGTAAAACATTTAATATCCCTAATAGTGTAGGTCTACTGTTGATATAGTATTATAGCTTGTTTCTGTCTGGAAACGTCCTTTCACATTTTTAAACAATTTTTTGTTTTTATTTTTTCACTGGGTAAAGAATTCTAGATTAGAATCTTTACCTTTTTTTAGTACTTTTAAAGATACTGTTCCAATACATAGCTTGCATTTTTTTTTTCTGATGAAAAATTTGTTTTTACTTGTGTTCCTCTTTATGTAATAGGTCTTTTTCTTTGGCTCTGGAAAATGAGTGGGATATGGATTTATAAACCATGGGTTTATAAACATGTATTCTTTGGTGAGAAATAGATCAAATAACCAAGGTCGACAAAATTACATTTGTCTGTAGGCTAACTAGAAGTAACGTACAGTAATGGTTATCAAACTTTTTGGTCTCAGGACTACTTTACACTCTTAAAAATCATTGAAGGCCTTAAAGAGATTTTGCTTATATGGATTATATCTATCAATATTAATGACCATGTTAGAATTGAAATGGAGGAAAAATTGTAAAGTGTTATTTTATAAGGCCATTATATCTTAACACAAGTAACATTTTTTTGAAATGACCATATTTCCAAAACAATAGTGGTTATAAGAGTTACAAAGAAATCTCTTAAAAGGTCCCTGGGTGGTTCAGTCAGTTGAGTCTTGGTTTCCAGCTTAGGTCGTGATCCTAGGGTCGTGGGATTGAGCTCGTTGTCAGGCTCCATGCTGAACATGGAGCCTGCTTGGGATTCTCTCTCTGTCTCTCTGTCTCTCTGTCTCTCTGTCTCTCTGTCTCTCTGTCTCTCGTGCACACGTGTCAAAAAAAAATTTTTTTTTCTTTAAGGATACCTGGCTGGCTCAGTCAGAACATATGATTCTTGATCTTGTGGGTCATGAGTTCAAACCCCACATTGGGCGTGGAGCCTACAAAAAATAAATACAATAAAAAAATCTCTTTAAAGTCTGGGTTAATACATAATAGATAATCTCATCTGTTTTAAGTTTTTATTTATTTTGAGAGCAAGAGACAGCACAAGTGGGAGAGGAGCGGAGAGAGAGGGAGACAGAATCCCGAGCAGGCTCCACACTGTCAGCACAGAGCCGGATGTGGGGCTTCAATCCACGCAACTGTGAGATCATGACCTCAGCCGAAACCGAGAGCTGGACGCTTAACCGACAGAGCCACCCATGCACCCCTCTCATCTGTTTTTGCAATCTGATATATATATGCATTGTTTTGGTTGAAGTTAGGTGAAGAAAGCCTGGCCTCACTTATTAAGTAGTTGGAAAGGGGGAGGGAAATACTTTAATAATCTTTTTCAGAGGACTGTAGATATTAGTCACTGATTATATGAATTAGCCTAATTCAACAAATAGTAGTTTCTCACACGTAGGTTGTAATGTGGAATCTGAAAGCATACCATTGAACTTTTTTGGACTCTGCTACATTAGTATCTACCGTCTGTCCTAGACTTGGGATCTTTTATCTTGGCGAGATTTTATAACCTCATGCATTGGTCAAATACTGGTTACTAAGTTGTGCACATCTTCTAATTCTTACACATATCATTAGATAATATCTTAAAATCACATTCATAGAGATCACCACTGATTTAATAGTCTTTAAATACCAGGAAGCTATTAAAGTCACCATGGCAGATACAATTTTTCAAAATTGTAACTTTCTCTTGAAAGCTTAAATTTCGCCATTGACAACAAATATAATCAGTTGTTGTTCTTGAACTTGTAGGCTCACCTCCCTCATTTTCAAGGAACTGTCCAGATATCAAAGTCTAGAATAACTAGTCTGTATGCCTATTCTTTTTCCCCCAGTTTTATTGAGGTACAACTGACATGTAAATTTGTAAGTTTAAGGTATACAACTTGATGATTTGATATATGTATATATTTTGAAATGATTAACATAATAAGTTATCACATCCATTACCTTATATAGTTACAGTGTGTGTGTGTGTGTGTGTGTGTGTGTGTGTAGTCAGAACTCTTAAGACTTAGTCACTTAGCAATTTTCAAACGTACAATACAGTTTTGTTAACTATAGTTACCGAGCTGGGTATTACATCCCCAAAATGAGTTCATTTTATAACTGAAAATCTGTCCCCTTTAACCCCCTTCACCCATTTCTTCCACCCCTACCATACCCCTGGCAACCACCAATCTACTCGGTTTCCATGAGTTTAGTTCCCCCCCTTTTATTTTTAGATTGTACATATGAAGGAGACCATATGTTATATATGTTGATCTATTTCGCTTAGCACAGTGCTCTCAACATCTACCCATGTTGTCACAAGTGGCAAGTTTTTCTTTTTTGTGTGTTTGTTTTTTGTTTTCATTTTTTTCTGGCTGAGCAATCCATGATACATACACACATATGCCACATTTTGTTTATCCATTCATCCCTTGATGGACACTAGGTTGCTTCATGTCTTGGCTATTAAATAATGCTGCACTGCACATGAGGGTGCAGATATTTTTGACCTAGTGTTTTCATTTTCTTCAGATAAATATCTGAAAGTGGAATTGCCAGATCATATGGTAGGCCTACTTTTAGTTCTAATTCCAGTGTAATTAACATTTAGTGTTGTGTGAGTTTCAGGTGTACAATATAGTGATTCAGCAATTCTGTACATTACTCAGTGTTCATCATGATAAGTGTACTCTTAACCTTCACCTATTTGACCCATCTCCCCTCTGGTAACCATCAGTAGATTCTCTATATTTAAGAGTCTGTTTTTTGTTTTGTTTTGTTGGTTTGTCTTTTTGAATTTGTCTTGTTACTTCCACATACGAATGAGATCATACGGTATTTG
The DNA here is from genome assembly GCF_022837055.1 of Prionailurus viverrinus. Lineage (NCBI taxonomy): Eukaryota > Metazoa > Chordata > Mammalia > Carnivora > Felidae > Prionailurus > Prionailurus viverrinus. The sequence continues at coordinate 94,097,588 of NC_062566.1, forward strand.
TCTATAACTTATTTGACTTAGCATTGTACCCTCTAGATCCATCCATGTTGTTGCAAACAGCAAGATTTAATTTTTTTAATGTATCTATTTAAATTCAAGTTAGTTAACATACAGTGTAATATTGGGTTCAAGATTAGAACCCAGTGATTTATCACTTACATATGACACCCAGTGTTCATCCTGAAAAGTGCCCTCCTTAATGCCTGTCACCCATTTTACCCATCTCTTGACTCCCCTTTTAAGTAACCCTCAGTGTACTCTCTGTATTTAAGAGTCTGTTATGGTTTGCCTTCCTCTCTGTCTCTTATTTTTCCTTCCCTTCCCCTACATTCATCTGTTGAGTTTCTGAAATTTCGCATGAGTGAAATCATAATCCCCGTCTTTCTCTGACTTGTTTTGCTTAGCATAATACCCTCCATTTCTATCCACGTTGTTGTAAACGGTAAGATTTAATTCTTCTTCATTGTTGAGTAGTATTCCATTGTATAAATATACCACATCTTTTTTTTTTTCAAATTTATTTATTGTTGAGACAGAGACAGCATGAACGGGGCAGGGTGAGAGAGAGAGGAAGACACAGAATCTGAAACAGTCTCCAGGCTCTGAGCGGTCAGCACAGAGCCCGATGCGGGGCTCGAACTCATGGACCGCGAGATCATGACCTGAGCCGAAGTCGGCCGCTCAACCTACTGAGCCACCCAGGCGCCCCCACATCTTCTTTATCCATCCATCATTTGACAGACATTTGGGCTCTTTCCATAATTTGGCTATTGTTGATAGTGCTGCTATAAACATTTGGGTGCATGTGCCCCTTCAAATCAGCATTTTTGTATCCTTTGGAAAAATACCTAGTAGTGCAATTGCTGGGTCATAGGGTACTTTTACTTTTTATTTTTTGAGGACTCTCCATACTGTTTTCCAGAGTAGCTGCACCAGTTTCCATTCTCACCAACAGTGTAAAAATGTCCTCCTTTCTCTGCATCCTTGCCAACATCTGTTGTTTCCTGAGTTGTTAATGTTAGCTATTCTGACAGGTGTGAGGTGGTATCTCCTTGTGGTTTTGATTTGTATTTCTCTGATGCTGAGTGATGTTGAGCATACTTGCAATATGTCATTTGCAAATATCCTCTCCCATTCCTTCTTGTTTTGTTGATTGTTGCCTTTGCTTGCAGAAGCTTTTTATTTTGATGAGGTCCGATTTTGATGGTTTCATGACTCACAGGTCTTTTATCCATTCTGAATTTATTTTTGTGTATGATGTAAGAAAGAGGTCCAGTTTTGTTCATGTTGCTGTCCAGTTTTCCAGCACCATTTGCTGAAGAAAATGCCTCTTTTCCATTGAATACTTTTTCCTGCTTGGTCAAAAATTAGTTGGTCATACATCTGTGGTTCCACTTCTGGGTTTTCTATTCTGTTTCATTGATCTGCGTGTCTGTTTTTATGCCAGTACCATACTGTGTTGATGATTACAGCTTTGTAACATCACTTGAAGTCCGGGATTGTGATGCCTCCAGGTTTGACTTTCTTTTTCAAGGTTGCTTTGGCAATTTGGGGTCTTTTGTGGTTCCATACAAATTTTGGGATTGTTTGTTCTAGCTCTATGAAGAATGCTGGTGTTATTTTGATAGGGATTATGTTGAATATGTAGGTTGCTTTGGGTGGTATCGACACTTTAGCAATATTCTTGCAATCCATGAGCATGGAATGTTTTTCCATTTCTTGGTTTCTTCCTCGATTTCTTAAGCTTTTGATAGTTTTCAGCATACAGATCTTTTACCTTTTTGTTCGGTTTATTCCTAGATATCTTACGGGTTTTGGTGCGGTTGTAAATGGGATCAATTCCTTGATTTTTGCTTTCTGCTGCTTCATTATTAGTGTGTAGAAATGCAACTGATTTCTCAACACTGAATATATATATATATATATATATATATATATATATACATACATACATATATATAATCTCCTAGGACTTTGCTGAATTCGCATCTCAGTTCTAGCAGTGTTTTGGGTGGAGTCTTTGGGTTTTCAATGTAGAGTATCATGTCATCTGTGAAGAGTGAAAGTTTGACTTCTTCTCTGCCAATATATATATGTCTTTTATTTCTTTTTGTTGTCCCATTCCTAAGGCTGGGACTTCGGGTTCTATGTAACAACAGTGATGAGAGTGAACATCCCTGATCTCAGGAGGAAAACTCTCATTTTTTCCCCATTGAGGATGATACTAGCTGTGGGCCTTTCATCTATGACCTTTATGATGTTGAGGTATATTCCTTCTATCCCTACTTTCTGGAGGGTTTTAATCAAGAAAGGATGCTGTGTTTTGTCAAATGCTTTTTCTGCATTTATTGAAAGAATCATATGTGTGTTTTTTTTTTATTAGTGTGGTGTATGACATTGATTTTTCCAAATTTGGAGCAGCCCTGTAGTCCAGGAATAACTCTCATTTGATCTTGGTGAATAATTCTTTTTAAGGTACAGTTTAATTTGATATGCTAGTATCTTGTTGAGAATTTTTACATCCAGATTTATCAGGGATATTGGCCTGATTCTCCTTTTTAGTGGGGTCTTTGTCTAGTTTTGGAATCAAGGCAATGCTGGCTTTATAGAATGAGTTTGGAAGCTTTCCTTTCATTTCTGTTTTTGGAACATTTGAGAAGAATAGGTATTAACTGTTACTTAAATGTCTGCTAGAATTCTCCTGGGAAGCCACCCAGCCCAGGACTGATTTGTTGGTAATTTTTTTATTACTGATTGAATTTCTTTGCTGGTTATGGGTCCGTTCAAATTTTGTTTCAGTTTTGGTAGTTTGTGAGTTTCTAGGGATTTGTTCATTTCTTCCAGATTGCCCAGTTTGTTGGCATATAATTTTTCATAGTATTGTCTTATAATTGTTGGTATTTCTGTGGTGGTGGTTGTGATGTCTCTCTCATTGATTTTACTTATTTGGGTCCTCTCTTTTCTTTTTGAGAAGTCTGGTTAGGAGTTTATAAGTTTTGTTTATTCTTTGAAAGAACCAGCATTTAGTTTCCATTGATCTGTTCTATTGGTGGTGGTGGTGGTTGTTTTTGTTGTTGTTTATTTATGCTCTAATCTTTATTATTTCCCTTCTACTGATTTTAGGCTTGATTTGCTTCTCCTTTTCCAGCTCCTTTAGGTGTAAGGGTAGGTTGTGTATTTGGGACCTTTCTTGCTTCTTGAGATAGGTCTGAATTGCAATGCACTTTCCTTTTAGGGCTGCCTTTGTTGAATCCCAAATGGTTTGGACCGTCGTGTTTTCATTTTCATTTGCTTCCATGTATTTTTTTTTTCTTCTTTAATTTCCTGGCCAACCCATTCATATTTTAGTAGAATATTTTTTAACTTCCATGTATTTGAGGGCTTTCCAAAAATTTTTTTCTTGTGGTTGACCTCAAGTTTAATTGCATTGTGATCTGAAAAGATGCATGTCAATGTTAGTCTTCATGTAATTGTTGAGGGCTTATTTATGACCCAGTATGCGATCTGGTCTGAAGAATGTTCCATGTGCACCCAAAAAGAATGTGTATTTTGCTGCTTTAGGATGAAATGTTCTCAGTATATCTGCTAAATCCCACCTGGTCCAGTGTGTCTTTCAAAGTCATTGCTTCCTTGTTTTTCTGCTTCGATCATCGGTCAATTGCAATAATGTGGTATTAAAGTCCTCTACTATTACTGTATTATTATCAATGAGTTTCTTTATGGTGATAATTTTTTTTTTTTTTTGAGAGAGAGAGTGCAAGTGGGGTGGGCAGTGGCAGAGGAAGAGGAGAATCTGAGGCAGTCTCCATGCTCAGTGCAGAGGCCGATGTGGGGACTCAATCCTATGACTCTGGGATCATGACCTGAACTGGAATCAAGAGTTGAACGCTCAACCAACTGAGCCACCCAGGCGCCCCTTGTTATTAATTGATTTATATATTTGGGTTCTTCCAAGTTGGAGACATAAATACTTAGAATTGTTCTTGATGGATAGACCTCTTAATTATAATACAATGCTCTTCATCTCTTGTTACAGCCTTTAATTTAAAGTCTAGTTTGTCTGATATAAGTATGGCTACTCCAGGATTCTTTTGATACACATAAACATGATAGGTGGTTCTTCATCCCCTCACTTTCAATCTGCAGGTGTCCTCAGGTCTAAAATGAGTCTCTTGTAGACAGCAAATAGATCAAACTTGGTTTTTTTTGTTTTTTGTTTTTTGTTTTTTGTTTTTACCCATTCTGATATCCCATATCTTTTGATTGGAGCATTTAGTCTATTTACCTTCAGCATGATTATTGAAAGATATGAATTTAGTGCCATTTTGTTACCTTTACAGATTTTGTTTCAAAGTCCGTTTTGTCTGATGTCATTATTGCTACCCCACCTTTCTTTTCACTTCCATTTTCACGATAAATATTTTTCCTTCTCTTCACTCTCCATCTGCATATGTCTTTATGTCTAAAGTGTGTCTCTTGTAGAGAACATAGAGATAGGTCTTACTACTTTATCCATTCCATCACCTTATGTCTTTTGATTGAATGTGTAGTCCAATTACATTCAAAATAATTATTGATAGGCATGTACTTCCATTTTGTTTTATTTTTGTTTTTATAGTTCTTTCTTCCTTTTTTTCTTAGGTTTATATATAATATGCATATAGCAGTCTATATTAAGTTAATGGTTGGTTAAGTTTAAAACCCATTCTAAAAGCACTATTCTTTTTTTTTTTTTTTTTTACTCCTCTCTGTTTTAGGTATATAGTGTCATAGTTTACATCCTTTTGTTTGCTGATTCCCTTGACTGATTTTTATAGATCTACTTGATTTTACTGCATTTGTGCTTCCTACCTTTCTAACTCCTATTTATGGTCTTTCCTTTCCATATAGTTTTAATTTTTTGAGGATCCTTTGTACCGCTTTTCAGAGTGACTGTACCAATTTACATTCCCACCAGAAGTGAGTGCACAAGGTTCCCTATTCTCCATATATTCACAAACCTTTTCTATTGTCTTTTTTGATGAGAGCCATTCTAACAGGGGTGAGGTGATACCTCATGGTGTTTTAAAACATTTTTTAAATTTAACTTAAGCGAAAACAAGAAAAACAGAAACCACTCATTTCTCTGACTCTCACCCCCTGCCTCTTATAACCACCAATCTGTTCTCAGTATACGAGTTTTTTTTTTTAATTTCACATACAAGAAATAATACAGTTATTTGTCTTTGTCTGTCTGATTTCACTTAGCACAATGCCCTCAAGGTCCATCCATGTTGTCACAGATGGCAACATTTCATTCTTTATTATGGCTGAATAATAATCCAGTGTGTGTGTGTGTGTGTGTGTGTGTGTGTGTGTGTGTTGTGTGTATTCTAACAACATGTGAGGTGATATGATTTTGACTTGCATTTCCCTTATAATTAATGATACGAACATCATCTTTTCCTGTACCTGTTGGCTATCCAATGTCTTCTTCAGAAAAATGTCTATTCAGATTTTTTGCCATTTATAAAGAATTTGTTAAAAGACAGAAAGAGAGAGCGCAAGTGGGGAGGAACAGAGGGAGAGAGAATCTTAAGCAGGCTCCATACTCAGGAGCCTGATGCAGTGCTGAATCCCATGACCCTGGGATCATGACCTAAGCTGAAATCAAGAGCAAGACCCTCAACTGACTGGGCTACCTAGGGGCCCTAGATCTTTTGTCATTTTTTTTTAATTTAAACTTTGGTTTTGCTATTGAGTGATAGGAGTTCTTTATATATTTTGGGGATTAGCCCCTTATCAGATAAATCCTTTGCAGTTTATTTTTCTCCCATTTATTAGGTTGCCTTTTCATTTGTTGATATCCTTTGCTATGCAAAAGATTTTTAGTTTGATGTAGTCCTGCTTCTTTATTTTTGCCTTTCTTTTCCTGTTGGTATCCTATTAAAAAAAATCATGAGGGGTGCCTGGGTGGCTCAGTCAGGTGAGCATCCGACTTAGCTCAGGTCATGATCTCACAGTTTGTGGGTTCAGGCCCCTTGTCGGGCTCTGTGCTGACCGCTCAGTCTGGAACCTGCTTTGGATTCGGTCTCTCCCTCTCTCACTGCCCCTCCCCGACTTGTGCTCTGTCTCTCTAAATAAACATTTTAAAAAAATCATCATGAAGAGGCACCTGGGTAGCTCAGTCAGTTAAGCGTCGGACTTTGGCTCAGGTCATCATCTCCCGGTTTGTGATTTAAGGCCTGGTGTCCGGCTCTGTGCTGACAGCTTAGAGCCTGGAGTCTGCTTTGGATTCTGTCTCCCTCTCTCTATGCCCCTCCCCTGATTGTGCTTGGTCTCTCTCTCTCTCTCTCTGAAAAATAAACGCCAGAGAGTGTTATGCTAAGTGACATAAGTCATGCAGAGAAAGACAGATACATATGTTTTCACTCTTATGTGGATCCTGAGAAACTTAAGACCATGGGGAAGGGGAAGGGGGCAAAAAAAAAGTTAGGGAGGGAGCCAAACCATAAGAGACTCTTAAAAATTGAGAATAAACTGAGGGTTGATGGAGGGTGGGAGGGAGGGGAAAGTGTGTGATAGGCATTGAGGAGGGCACCTGTTGGGATGAGCACTGGGTGTTGTATGGAAACCAATTTGACAATAAATTTCATATTAAAAATTAAATTAAAATTAAAAAACATTAAAAAAAACTTCTGAAGAAAAGAAAACATGAAGACTGATGTCAAAGAGCTTACCACCTATTTTCTTCTAGGAATTTTTTGATCTTCAAGTTTTTAATCTATTTTGAGTTGATTTTTGTATATGGTGTAAGGTAGTAGTCCCATTTCATTCTTTTGCATGTGGCTCTCAAATTTTCCTGGCACCATTTGTTGAAGAGACCATATCCTCATTGTATATTCTTGGCTGCTTTTGTTATAAATTAAGTGACTATATATGTGTGGGTTTATTTCTGGTCTCTCTCTTCTGTCCCATTGATCTTTGTATCTGTTTTTATGCCAATATCATAACGTATTAATTAGCTTTGTAATATAGCTTGAAATCAGAACCTGATGCTTCCAGCTTCGTTCTTTCTCAAGATTGCTTTGGTTATTTGGGGTGTTTTGGTTTCATACAAATTTTGGGATTGTTTGTTTTATATCTGTGAAAAATGCCACTGGGATTTTGATAGAGATTGCATTGAATCTGTAGATTGCTTTGGGTAGTACAGACATTTTAATGATATTCTTCCAATCCATGACATGGAATATCTTTTCACTCATTTGTCTTGTATAGAACTTTTTTAATCAATATCTTCTAGTTTTTAACATACAGACCTTTCTCTGTTAAATTTATTCCTAGTTCATTGTTTTTGATATAATTGCGTTTGTTTTCTTAATGTCTATTTCTGAAAGTCTGTTATTAGTGTGGAGAAACCAATAGATTTTTGTGTATTTTGTATCTTGAAAGTCTACTATTTTAGTTGTGACAGGTTTTTTTTGGGGGGGGTATTGAGGGTTCTCTACATATAATCTCATGTTCTCTGCACAAAGCTACTCCTGCCTTTCCAATTTGGATGCCTTTTATTTATTTATTTTTGCCTGATTCCTCTGGCTAGGATTTCGAGTACTATGTTGAATGAAAGTGGCATCCTACTTTCCTAATCTTAGAGGAGAAACTTGCAGCTTTTTGCCATGGAGTATGATGCCATGGAGTATGATGCCATGGAGTATGATGCCATGGAGTATGATGTGAACTTGTCATCTATGGCCTTCATTATGTTGAGCTACATTCCCTCTGTACTTGTTTTATTGAGAGTTTTTGTCATAAAGGGATAAATTTTGTCACACGCTTTTTCTTCTGTTGAAGTTTTGTGGTTTATACCTCCTTTTGTTAATGTGCTGACCATATTAACTGATTTGGGGATGTTGAACCATCCTGTATTCCTGAAATCCCACTTGATCTTTTTAATGTATTGCTGAGTTTGGTTTGCTAATGTTTTGTTGAGGATTTTTGCATTTAAGTTCAGCAGGGATACTGGCCTTTTTTTTTTTTTTTTTTTTTTAAATTTTGAGGCTTGGTATTCTTTGAATGTTTGGTAGAATTCAACAATGAACTTGTCCGGTCCTGGTTCTTTGTTGGGAGGTTTTTGAATACTGATTCAATCTCCTTACTAATAACATGTCTATTTCATTTTGGTTTTGATTTGCACTTTCCTGATGATTAGTAATGTTAAGTGCTTTTTCATGTATCTGTTGATCATTTCAATGTTTTCTTTGGAAAAATGTCTATTCAGGTGCTTGGCCATTAAAAAAATTTTTTTTTTAATGTTTATTTTTGAGAGAGACAGAATGCGAGTGGGTTAGGGGCAGAGAGAGAGGAAGACACAGAATTAGTAGAAGCAGGCTCCAGGCTCCGAGCTTTCAGCACAGAGGCCGTCGCAGGGCTCGAGCTCCCAAATCACGAGATCATGACCTGAGCTGAAGTTGGATGCTTAACTGACTGAGCCACCCAGGTGTCCCATTGTTTTGTCTTTTTGATACTAGCCATTCAGGCAGATTATGGTGATATTTCATTGTGATTTTTGGTTTGCATTTCCCTGATGATTAGTGATGTCGAGCATCTTTTCATATGTCTGTTGCCGTCCTTATGTCTTCTTTGGAGAAAAATCTGTTCAGGTCCTTTGCCTGTTTTTAACTGGATTATTTGGTTTTTCTTCATGTTGAGTTATGTTCTTTATATATTTTGGATATTAATCCCTTCCAGGATACATCATTTGCAAATACCTTATCCTATTCAGTAGGTTGCTTTTTAGTTGTGTTGACAGTTGCCTTCACTGTGCAAAAGTTTTTTATTTTGATGTAGTCCCAATGGTTTATTTTTGCTTTCATTTCCCTTGCTTTGGGAGACCTATCTAGAAAAATGAGAAGGCTGATGCCAAAGAGATTACTGTGTGTATTTTCTTCTAGGACTTTTATGGTTTCAGGTCTCACATTCAGGTCTTTAATCCATTTGGAGTTTTTGTGTATGGTGTAAGAAAGTGGTCCAGTTTTGTTCTTTTGCATGTGGCTGTCCAGTTTTCCAGCACCATTTATTGAAGAGACTTTTTTAACCCATTGTATATTCTTGCCTCCTTTGGCATGGATTTTTTTTTTTAGCTAAAATTTTTTTAGGTTTATTTAGGAGAGTGTGCACATGTGCACACAGCAGGGAAGGGGCAGAGAGAGAGAGAGAGAGACACCCAGAATGCAAAGCAGGCTCCAGGATCTGAGCTGTCAGCACAGAGCCTGACATGGGACTTGAACTTGGAAACCACAAGATCATGACCTGAGCAGAAGTCGGATGCTTAACAGACTGAGCCTCCCAGGCACCCAGCACAGATTAATTGACCATATAACCATGTGCTTATTTCCAGACTCTCTAGTTTGTTCCATTGATTTCTGCATCTGTTTTTGTGCCAGTACCATACTGTTTTGATTATTATAGCTTTTGTAGCTTTTATCTTGAAATCTGGATTATGATACCTCCAATTTTGTTCTTCTTTTTCAGGATTGCTTTGGCTGTTTGGGATCTTCTGTGGTTCCATATAAATTTCAGTGTTATTTGTTCTGGTTCTGTGAAACATGCTATTGGTATGTGATGGGATTGAATTGAATTTGTAGATTGCTTTGGGGAGTTTGGACATTTTAACATTACTTGTTTTTCCCATCCATGAACAGAGAATATCTTTCCATTTGTGTCATCTTCAATTTCTTTTAATCAGTGTTTTATAGTCTTCAGAGTACAGGTCTTTTACCTCCTTGGTTAAGTTTATTTCTAGGTATTTTATTGTTCTTGGCACAACTGTCAGTGGAACTGTTTTTCTTATTTCTTGTTCTGCTACTTCATTATTAGTTTAATATATATAAACCAGTTGTGCTTCTATAATTTGATATCCTAAAATTTTCCTGAATTCATTTGTTACTTCTAAGAGTTTTTTGGTGGAATCTTGGATTTTCTATGTATAGTATCATGTCATCTGCAAATATCATGTGCCTTACCAATTGGATTCCTTTTATTTCTTGTCTAATTGCTGTGACTAGAATTTCCAGTACTATGTTGAACAAAAGTGGTGAGAGAGGACATCTTTGACTTGCTCTTGACCTTAGAGAGAAAGCTCTGTTTTTCACCAGTGAGTATGTTACTGTGGGTTTGTCATATGTGGCCTTTATTATGTTGAAATATGTTCTCTCTAAACCCACTTGGTTGAGAGTTTTTATCATGAACAGATGATGAATTCTGTGAAATCTTTTTCTGCATCTATTGATGATGATATATGATTATTATCCTTCATTTTGTTTATGTGGTGTACTATGTTGATTGATTTGCAGATACTGAGCCATATCTATATCCCTGGGATAAACCCCACTTGATCATGGTAAATGATCCTTTTACTATATTGTGGATTCTGTTTGGTAATATTTTGTTGAGGATTTTTGCATCTATGTTCATCATGGATATTAGCCTGTAGCTTTTGTTTGTTTTGTTGTTTTTCTTTGTTTTTTGTTTTTGTTTTTGGTGTGAGGATGGGGGTAGCATCTTTGTCTGATTTTTTTTTTTTTTTTTTTTTTTTTTTTTTATATCCACGTAATGCTGGACTCATAGAATGTACTTGGATATTTGGAAACTTCCCATCTGCTACCTTTTGGAATAGGTTGAAAAGAATAGATACGAAGTCTTGTTTAAATGTTTGGTAGAATTTACCTGTGAATCCATCTGGTCCTGGAATTCGGTTTGATGGAAGTATTTTGATCATCAATTCAATTTCATTACTAGTAATTGGTCTGTTCATATTTTCTATTCCTGATTAGTTCTGTAAGATTGTATATTTCTAGAAATTTATCCATTTCTTCTAGGTTGCCCAATTTGTTGGCCTATAATTTTTCATACTAGTCTCTTACCTTTGTATTTCTGTGGTGTTTGTTGCTACTTCTCTTGTATTTTTGGTATTCTTTAAGTCCTCCATTTATTTTTCTTCTTTTTTGTTTTTTTAATGTTTACTTACTCTTGAGAGAGAGAGAGAGAGAGAGAGAGAGAGAGAGAGAGAACAAACAGGGAAGGGGCAGAGAGAGGGAGACGCAGAATTCAAAGCAGGCTCCAGGCTCCAAGCTGTTAGCACAGAGCCAGATGTGGGGCTTGAACTCACCAACCACGAGATCATGACCTGAGCTGAAGTCAGAAGCTCTACCAACTGAGCCACTCAGGCACCCCATCCATCTTTATCTTGAGTCTGGCTAAAGGTTTATCAATTTTATTTTTGTAAACAACTTGTACATGGTTTCATTGATGTTTTCTATTTTTATTCGTCTTAATGATTTCCTTTCAGATCTTTATTATTTCCTTCTTTCTACTAACTTTGGCTTTGTTCTTCTTTTCTAGTTCCTTTAGGTGTAAGGAAATTTGAGACTTTTCTTGTTTCTCTAGGTAGGCCTATATTGCTATAAATTTCCCCCTTAGAACTGCTTTTGCTGCATCCTACAATTTTTGAACTATTGTGTTCCCACTAGTTATTTTTGACAGCCTTTGTATTCTTAGAAAATACAAAAAAGCTTAAGTGATCTTTCAAAAGGAATCTTTAAAGATGCTCTCAATGTATTTTACTACCTGTTTTGACTCCTCCTCATTTTAGATCTTCATTGTGAGTGAGTATTCCCAGGTAGGTGAGAAAATCTTTAAAAAACTGCCCTGTGTCTATGTCCTTATACTGTTATCTGTGGGGAAAAAAACCTGATGGCTTTGTTTCTAAAGACCCTAACTTCATGTATTTACACACACCGTATGTGTGATTATCTAGTTCTGCCTGTTTAATGAGATTAAGAACAATCTTATTTCAGGGTCAAAGTGCAGCCAAGTTAGTACTACTTGAAAAGCAGAATTTAGAGACTTTCACATTGGAAGTTGATGTCAAAATAAAACTACTGCACTTAATTAGGTTCTAACACTACGCCCTGCTACTTCTCTCTCTCTCTCTCAAGATACCACTTTTGTCCTTTCCTAGTAGATAGATCCCCTTTAAAATAAAACTTTACCCTGTTTTTTCTAGAAAGCCAACTAATAGAACTAAACTCTACCTTTATTGGTCTTCTCCATCTTTCCCAGAGTGACCTGCATCTTCTATACTCTTTGGGTTCAAGTTAAAATGTCAAAACCACTCTATCTCATCCCAATACCCAACTGCCTCCTGGTCTCCATTAGGATTAGGTTTGGCTGCATGTGACCACAAAATCAAAATTAAAATGGTTTAAACAAATTAAAAGTGTCTTCCTTTTATGTAAAGATGTTCCAGAGATTTTTAAAATAAATTTCTCAATCTTAATTTTCAGTATGTTTAATATGAATATAACCCACATAAACAAAACTTTCTGGAGTCTTCAATAATTTATTTCTTAATTGAAGTAAGAGTGGTAGAATATCACATTAGTTTCAGGTATATAGTACAACAGCTCATTATTTGTATACATTTCAAATTATTTCCATTATAAGTCCAGGTAATGTCCATCACCATTTATAGTTACAAACTTTGCTTCTTGTGATGAGAAGTTTTAAGATCTACTCTTTTCGCAAATTTCAAATGCACAGTGATGTATTAACTATAGTCACATTGCTGTGATTACATTTCCAAGTGTTACATATTTTATTACTGGAAGTTGTACCTTTTGACCCCCCCCCTTTACCCATTTAATCCTCCTCCCCAACCCCTGCCTCTAGAAACCACCAATCTGTTCTCTGTATTTATGAGCTTCATTTCTGTTTTTTTGGATTGCACATATAAATTAAATCATATGGTTTGTATTTCTCTGTCAGACTTAATTCATTTAGCATAATGCCCTTAAAGTCCATCTATATTGTTCCAAATGGCAAGATTTCCTCTTTTATGGCTGAATAACCACTGCAGATGGATTCAATTCAGGCCTCACATGACAACTACATCAATTTGAGAGATCAGCTCTTTCCAGCAATCCACTCTTCCACCTGTAGGATGAGGCCCTCACCTTTGTGGTTCAAAATAGCTGCTAGATCTCCAGCCATCATCTTTACTCCAGATAGTAGGAACAAAGAAGTCACCAAAAAGGTGTCCCCTTTAAGACCTCATCCCAGACTTCTCACATATCAGTGGCCAAAACTTAGCCATATGGTCACACCCAGCTACTGAAAAAGCTAGTCTGACATTTGGGTGATACCCTGAATGGCTTAATGTCAATGTTCTTATTTTCAGGAAGATGCGAAAAAGGGCTAATTCAAGGCAACTATTTGTTCTGCCTTTCCTTCCCAAAAAGACACAGCCTATGAAAAGACAGCCTGACCCTTTGGGAAGTTGACCAAAGTTCAGTATGACTGAATTGTTGTGGGGCAGAGGTACATTGAGCAAGAGTGGGGAGTTAGGTTCTGAACATGTAGGTCTTGTATATAGACCATCTTAAAGAATGGAGACTTGAGTTTGAGGTTATTGGGAGACACTGAAAGACTTTCAACAAGAATGTGATGTTCAATTTTGTTTTAGTGTGGCCTACAATTTTGTTTTAGGACTTCTTTTGGAGGCTCTGTGGAGTACAGGTTGGAATGGGATAACTTGAAGTTCGTAGTGGCCTTGACAAGTGCAGTTTTGGTGAAATGATGGGGACAGACATCTGACAGGAAAGCAATCCCAAATCTTAGCTTTTCATATCCTTTATCTCTTCATTTCTCCTGATCTTTTCCTCTCCCCACTTTATGACCCTTATGTGTACTACGTCAGGAATCCTTTTAACATCCCACTCTTTGACCATCCTTTTTTTCCTTCTACTAATCTACGGTAGCACTGTCCCTTCAAAAAATCTTGACTCCTAGAGAGGGAGGGAGGTAAATCATAAGAGACTCTTAAATACGTAACAAACTGAGGATTGAGGTGGAGATGAGGGGAGGGCGGGGGAGAGGGGAAAATGGGTGATGGGCATTGAGGAGGGCCTTTGTTGGGATGAGGACTGGGTGTTGAATCACAAGAATCTACCCCCAAAACCAAGAGCACACTGTATACACTGTATGTTAGCCAACTTGATAATAAATTACATTTTTAAAATGATTAAAAAAAACAGTATAACTGTACCGAATCTGTAATGGAAACTGTTTAGCTATATGTGGAGTTTTCCTCTGTAGTTCAATACACTTTAACAATTAAAAAAAAAAAAAAAAAAAGCTTTAGTCCCAAACACTGATGCTACTACTTGGCAGCATATGGCAACCACTCACCCACATCCATCTCCTGTCTCCATTGCCCTCTTCACCTAGCTTAGATTCTGTGCTGCCTCCCTAAACTTCTATCCTGGACATACCTTCAATCTCCTTGCCTTTTTGTCCCTTTATCATGACCACTTTATCCGTTATTTCCTCCTTTTTTTTTACTTTAACTCACTTGTCTGATCTCCATTAGACTCAAGTTTGATACTTAAGTGTCTTCTATCTTAAAAACAAGTCTTCTCTGTGGGTCATATCTACCTCCTTTTACAACCCAACTTCTCAAAAGAATTGCTATCTAATTAAACTCCACCACCTCCCCTGGACTCTTGTCAGTTATATGGAAATTGAAGTCGTCAAGAATAATGACAGGAATAGCTGTCTACAAAATATTGATCCAGGTGTTAAACTCTGTAATAAATGGGAGTAAAAGAGGGTAGTAGCCTAATGGTTAGTAGCTGGGACTCATACAATCTTACAAAGGATGGTTGTAACCATCAAATTACAACAAGTCACTGACACCAGAGTGAGGAGCTTGAAGTTAGACTTATATTAGTTAAGGAAGATAATGTGACATCTGTTATACAGGAGAATTATGGAGCAAACCACATGTATGTGTGTGTATATGTATACACACATGTATGCGTATGCTGTCATTTACATAAAATTGTGTGAATATGCGTATGTGTACATATGTAAGCACAAAATTATGTCTGAAAGAGTTCAACAAAATTTATTTTCATTTAAATTCACGTTAGTTAACATATTGTATACTATTGGTTTCAGAGTAGAATTTAGTGATTCATAATTTACACATAACACCCAGTGTTCATCCCAACAAGTGCCCTTTTTTAATGCCCACAACCCATTTAGCCCATTGCCCCACCCGACACCCCTTCAGAAAACCTCACTTCTCGGGGCGCCTGGGTGGCGCAGTCGGTTAAGCATCTGACTTCAGCCAGGTCACGATCTCGTGGTTCGTGAGTTCGAGCCCCACGTCAGGCTCTGGGCTGATGGCTCAGAGCCTGGAGCCTGTTTCCGATTCTGTGTCTCCCTCTCTCTCTGCCCCTGCCCCGTTCATGCTCTGTCTCTTTCTGTCCCAAAAATAAATAAACGTTGAAAAAAAAAAAAAAAAAAAAAAAAGAAAACCTCACTTCTCTATATGTAAGAGTCTCTTAATTGTTTTCCTCCCTGTTTTTTGTTTTTAATGTTTATTTTTGAGAGCGAGAGAGCCAGAGAATCCTAAGCAGGCTCCACGCTGTCAGCACATGGGACTGTATCTCACAAACCATGAGATCATGACCTGAGCCAAAAATCAAGAGTTAGACACTTAACTGAGCCACTCACGTGCCCCATTCCCTCTGTTTTTTATCTTTTTTAAAAAATTTTTTTAAATGTTTATTTTTGAGATGGAGAGAGAAACAGAGCATACATAGGCGAGTGGCAGAGAGAAGGGGAGACACAGAATCCAAAGCAGGCTCCAGGCTCTGAGCTGTCAGCATAGAGCCTGATGCAGGGGCTTGAACTCACCAACCACAAACCACAAGATTATGATCTGAGCCAAAGTCAAAAGCCCAACCAACTGAGCCACCCAGGCACCCCTCTCTGTTTTTATCTTATTTTTCCTTCCACTATTTTCATCTGTTTTTAAATTCCACATATGAGAGAGTTCACCAAAATATTAATAGTGGCTTCTACTGGGTGTTAGGATTTGGGATAATGTTTACTTCATAGTGCTTTAAAAATTTTTTTTTCAGAATATTCTTTAAAAATATGTGTAGTCTTTAATCTTTGAATTTAAGAAGTTGCAAAATTATTTTTCATTTTGGTAGGAAATTTTAAGGAATTGTTCTGAAGTGGCCTTGGTTCTTGCATAACTTCATTTTAAAGTACATGTCTAGGGGCGCCTGGGTGGCGCAGTCGGTTGAGCGTCCGACTTCAGCCAGGTCACGATCTCGCGGTCCGGGAGTTCGAGCCCCGCGTCGGGCTCTGGGCTGATGATGGCTCAGAGCCTGGAGCCTGTTTCCGATTCTGTGTTCATGCTCCCCCGTTCATGCTCTGTCTCTTTCTGTCCCAAAAATAAATAAACGTTGAAAAAAAATTTAAAAATTTAAAGTACATGTCTAATGAGCAGAAGAATAGAAATAAAAAAAGAGTGGATGGGAAGAGACTGTCTTGTATCATGAGATTGCTAGGTTCAAACAGGTGGTGACAATTTATTGTAGGAAGACTTTTAAATCCCATCCAGGCACAAACCTTGAGGCAGAGGCTGACCCCATTGCATGCACTCAGAGCAGAAACCAACTTGTGCGTTTTTGCTTTTACCAGAAAAGTTAGAATGTTGCAATTTGTTGAATAGCAAAGATTAAACAATTGTAACATTACATGTGATAATTTAAGCCCAGCATCTCTATCCAAAAAAATTTACTAGAAATTTGCCCGTTTTTTTCCTTTTTCCTTTTTCTTTTTTTTTTTTTTTTTTAAAGAAAGAGTGGTATTTAACTTGTTACACTGTCTTAGAAACCACTAATGTCAGTGTCATGAGTTTGTATACTTTTTGTCAGAATTAATAGATTGTGATTTATGGGCCTGGACAGGAAATGTATTCTTTCAACTGCTGGAATATAGCACTTGGTTTTTATCGTGCTAGAAGATGAGTTTTTCTTAAATTACCTGGAAATTTTTCTACAACTTCTTACTATTTTTTAAAATTATGGTACTTAAAATTTTTTTAATGTTTAATTTTGAGAGAGAGAGAGAGAGAGAGAGAGAGAGAGATCACAACCAGGAGAGGGGCAGAGAGACAGAGGGAGAGACAGAATCTGAAGCAGGCTCCAGGCTCTGAGTGGTCAGCACAGAGCCTGACCTGAGGCTCAAACTGAATAACTATGCGATCATGACCTGAGCTGAAGTTGGATGCTTAACTGACTGAGCCACCCAGGTGCTCCAAATTTTGGTCCTGTAATAAACAATAAAGAGAAGACCGAGAAGGGCACCATAAATCCTATACATACAACAGTAGGGATACTTAATCTCCTGTGAGTGCAGTGCCATTACAGGATGACAACCTGAGAAATCTATATACTTTTACACCCATATAATGAATATTAATTGAGCACCAATTTTTTTTTTTTTTCAGGCATTGACTTGGGAACTGGGAATACCATGGTAAATAAGGCACTAGTTCTTATCTTAAAAGGTCTTAGTCTAATGGAGATGAGACAGGCAGTAGGCAATTACACAGAGTGTTACCTATTTTACCTGGGAATGCAGAAGGTGTTTATGAGCACATAGGAGGGGCTCCTACACCAGTCCTTGAGACTAAGGGAAAATATTTGAAAAACTTCAACAGAATTTCTTTTATGCATGGTCTTAATACAAAATTTAAGCCTTCTTCATATATATGTATAATGTGTATGTGTATATATGTACATATACGTGTGTGTGTGTGTATATATATATATATACATATATATATATATATATATATATATATATAATGATGTAAATTTTTTTCCTGTTATTTTGAGAGAAAGACTGTGGGGGATGGACAGAAAGAGAGGGAGAAGGAGAATCTCAAGCAGGCTCTGCCCTGTCAGCACGGAGCCAAATGCGGGGCTAAATGATGTTAGGCTTGATCTCAAAACTGTGAGATCATGACATGAGCTGAAATCAAGCTTCAGATGAACTGATGGAGCCACCCAGACTCATTGGTTTTTATATTTTTGAAAAGACCTTTAACTTTTGCCTTCCTGGTCAATATTTTAAATAAGTTGTTACAGGATTGTCCTGTTTAAGTAGGTTATGGTAGGTGGTATTTCTTACACCCACTGTGACTTGGGTGGACACTCTGATGGAGCTATGTGATATCTGGAGAAAATGTAGGACTTGGGACAAAGGAGTGGGGGCAGGGAACAAGGACAAAAGGTAGGAATAACAGGAATAGTGAGCAATTACATTTGTCACCAGGTGGCATTTAAAATGGTACTTATCTGGGTGCATGGGTAGGCTCAGTTGATGAAGCATCCAACTCTTCCTCTAGGCTCAGGTCATGATCTCATGGTTTGTGGGTTCGAGCCCCACGTGGGGTTCTGCCCTGACCGTGAGGAGCCTGCTTGGGTTCTCTCTCTTTCCCTCTCTCTCCTTGGGTAAGCCAGCCAGGTGCCCCTGAAATTCTACCTTTTAAAGCTGTTTTTATCTACTGTCTGCATATCTTTAGCCTAAGTTTCCTTCACTGTCTGCTGTAACCCCTGATATAGGAGAGTATTCTGTCTCACGCAGTAGCCTCTGCAGCTTGTACCGTACCCCAAGACCCTGACTCTTGCTATCCATAGTTGACTGACCAGGCAAGGCTCTTTCCACGACCTAATCAGATTTTTAAAGAATTTGAAATTGTGACTTGGAAGTAATGATTGGATTCTACTTGGATTTGAATAAGGACGTGATGGAAAGCAGGAAAACACTGCTGCTACCTCCCCCTCCCCCCCCCCCCCCCCCCCCCCCACCACACTGGTGCAGGGAGAAAAGCAAAGAGAGACCATGTGATGAGAGATAGATAGGGATAGAGATGGGGGCGGGGTGGTAGGGGAGAATACCAAAGGTCTTTAGTGAAGTGTGTCTATATTTTCTGCCCTTGGGTTCCATTAAACAAATTTGATTCCTTATAGTAAATCCCCTTTAAATTAAACTAGCTGCAACAAGTTTGTTTCTTTGAGTCACATTCTTCCTAGGGTAGCAGGAGAGTACAAGCATTTGTAGACATGGATAAAGTGTGTTTTCTACCTGCCATAAATGGCTTCTAGTCAGTTTCCTCTTCTCTACCATTGGAATACCATCTACTGTTCAGAGTTGCTATGAGGTTAACTTTAAAGGCCTACTATCACATTTAGATTTCTTTTTGTTAAACATTTTTTCAATGTTTATTTATTTTTTAGAGATAGAGACACAGTGCGAGCAGGGGAGGGACAGAGAGAGAGAGAGACAGTGACACAGAGTCTGAAGCAGGTTCTAGGCTTTGACCTGTCAGCACGGAGCCTGATGCGTGGCTTGAACTCATGGACCACAAGATGGTGATCTGAGCCCAAGTCAGACTCTTAACCTACTAAGCCACCCAGGTGCCCTCACATTTAGTGTATGTTATACATGGAAACATTTTATTTGGAAATAATTGCAAACCTAAAGAAGGTTGCAAGAGTATTACAAATACTTGCATAACCTTTCCCCATTTTTAAAAAAACATTTGGCCTCATTACTTTATTGTGTGTGTGCGTGCGCCCGTGTGCGTGTATGTAATTTTGTTTCTGAATCACTTGTGAATAAGTTGCATACATTATGGTTCTTTATCCCTAAAAAACTTCATTGTATATTTCCTTACAATAGTCTTACATAAACACATTAATTATCAATGTCATTAATTTTTTAACATTGATAAAATACTACACTACACCATCCATATTCCCATTTTTTTCCCTTGGTTTCTCCATTATAAAATTATAACCTAGGAGTAGGTATTGCATTTAGTTTTCATGTGTGTTTGGTCTCCTTTAATGTAGAACATTTCTGCAGGTTTTTCTCCTCTTTCTTTCTTTCTTTCTTTCTTTCTTCTTTTTCTGCTTTTTTACATTGACATTTTTCTAGAATAATCCCTATTGTCCATAGCATTGCAATACTGGATAACATCTTAGTGCCTGGGACTGGGTTGGTGCCTGCTTGAGATCTTGAAGACAGATAAAATTCCAAACAGGAAAGAAAAATGTTTGGTAAATGCTCATCTGGGCTTTAAGGACTGTTCAGATTTTTACTTTGCCTTCACTAGTAAAGCATATCTCATGCATTTAGAATTAAATACTTTTAACATGAGGGTATCCAGCTTTATTTTATGTGGTTGCCTCCTTTTTTTCTTTTTTCCTTAAGTAAGCTCTACACCCAATGTGGGGTTTGAACTCATGACCCCGAGATGAAGAGTCAAATGCTCTATTGACTGAGTCAGCCAGGCACCCCAGTTGCCTACTTTTTTTTTTTTTTTTTTTACATTAATTCATTTTCGAGAGACCAAGAGAGGCATGAGTGGGGGAGGGGCAGAGAGAGAGACATAGAATCAGAAGCAGGCTCCAGGCTCCGAGCTGTCAGCACAGAGCCCGACCTGGGGCTCGAACCCACGAACCTTGAGATCATGACCTGCGCTGGTTAGATGCTTAACTGGGCCACCCAGGCACCACCCCCGCAACAGTTGACTACTCTTTAGTTGGCATTTCACTGTTTCAGTTTTATGGTTTGCCTTTGTGGAGTTTTAATTTTTTTTTTTTTTAAAGATGTTCACTTGTTTAAATTAGTTATTTTCCCGGATTTATAAATGAGGCAAAAACCAAACACTAAATAAAAACCACTTTTGTGACTTATGTCATATTTTATCTAATTTAAACTTAACTTTTTAATCAACAGATAATAATTTATATAATTTAGGTTAAAATTCCGATCCTTTGACTAAAATCTAACCATTTTATTGGACACCAAGTAAATATTAGAAAACATGACTTTTTGAATGCAAGATGAATGAGACCGCAAACAGATTACACTAATCTCAATGAAGCACATACACAATTACCTTTAATAGAATAGGTGAAGAACCTTCCCCAGTCTACATTAAAATACCTGAAGATGTTGGGGCGCCTGGGTGGCTCAGTCCGTTAAGTGTCTGACTTCGGCTCAGGTCATGTTCTTATAGCCTGTGAGTTTGAGCCCCACGTCAGGCTCTGCGCTGACCACTCAGAGCCTGGAGCCTGCTTCAGATGCTGTGTCCCCCCTCTCTCTGCCCCTGCTTGGCTCGTGCTTTCTCTCAAAAATAAACATTAAAAAAAATTAAATACCTGAAGATGTTAACCTTCCTTATCCTAGTGCCCATAGTATTGCATCTATCAACAAAGTGTAACCATCTGCTACATGGATACATTTTTCCTAACTTTTTTGTGTGTATAAATACTCTACCCCCATCAGATCATACAGTAAACCAGGAATGATTTAGATTTTTCTTTATAGTATGCATTTGATGGAAGTAGAAATTGATACAAGTGTTGCTGCAACATATTAATATAGACAAATCTGGGCCTTAAGTCCTGAGTGCCCTATTTAGCTGGCTGTGTGACCTTGAGTAAGTCACAAGTTTCAATTTACTCATCTGTAAAGAATAATAGCTCTTGCCTCATAAAGGCAGTATGTGCCTGATATGAAAGCTTTGAGGGGCACCTGGGTGACTCAGCTGGTTAAGCATCCAGCTTTTGATTTCAGCTCAGGTTGTGATCTCACCATTGTGAGATCAAGCCCCACATTGGGCTCTGCACTGGGCATGGAGCGTGCTTGTGATTCTCCCTCCCTTTCTCTGTCTTCTCCCCTGCATGCTCTTGCTCTGTCAAAATAAATAAGTAAAAGCTTGAAAAGTAAATAAAACAAGGCTTGTGAGATGGGTCTGGTTTGGCCACCATTTTGCTTCTACGTTTCAGTATTCAGCTAGTGCCTCAATGTTCGTTCAGGTTAACTTTTATGACTATACTTGCATATATCTAACCAGTCACGAGCAGCTCAACTAAGAAAGTTTGAGTCACCCATAAAGATGGAAAAGTGAAACCAAGCCACTTCGGAAGCACCCACAATCTCAAGTAGGGCCTCGCCTGAGGTTAAGTCAGGATTCTAGAAGTAAATAATGAACCATACTACAGGGTACAGAGACCCCAACCTGGCTGGTCCAGAAGTCCTCAATTCTATGACAGAAATGGAGTCCCAACGCTCAGATCTTCTTAAAATGCAGAATATGAAGAATATGGTGTTAGGTCTGGAGTGGGTACTGAGACTCTGCATTTGTAGAATGTGTTTAGTGCAGTATTATTGATGCTTTTACTCTAAGGACCAATGGTAAACACATGGACACTGTTTAAAAGTTCAGGATGTATACAAAACAGCCATGTTTGCAAAATTATTTATTTACATCTTAAGCTCACATTAAAACCTTCCTAAGATAGAATGGCTAAGATGAAATATACAAAGTTGATATCAACACATACACAATTTTATTTCAAAAAGTTATCCTGTGGATGGCTTTTGATGAACTCGTTTTTTTTTTTTCCTCCACAAAACCAGTGTTCCCTTAAATCATGGTGTGAAAGTGTCTTCTCATAATGTTAAATCATTCAAAAAAGCTGAGAAATAAAGAGCTAACTTTTATTATTAAACAGCTATCCATATGCCATGCAGTGTTTTCTGTTTTAGTCTATGAGATGTTCAAATAGGCCCTAACATGATAAGTTTTAAATATGGAATACTTTGGTTATTAGGTTTTGACTTGGCTTTTGGCCGAAATTGTCTCTCATTCCACTGAGTCATTATAGGTAATCCATTCAAAACAAGACTTGCTCAATACTCTTACAAAGCACTTAGTCGTGCCTGGATTGGGAATACCTTTTAAGATGCTGACAAAAACAACACATTTTTTTTTTTCTTCACTCAAGAAGAAAACCCACAAAAAATCATTCCTACATGTCAAAGTTGACCATAAAGTAGACTTTTTATTCATTCTTCCAGGAAAAAAAAAAGTTCATCATAACAATACCTGACCTGGGTATTTGTACATTATTGAAACACTAGACCTGTAAGACCTCCTTTGATACCCTAAAAACTCATGATTTTGTGATCTATTTATGTAAAATATGCTTGAGATTAAATACATAAGCAATGCATTTGAAGCTCCTGGGAAGGATTCACATTTAAAATAGTTTTTAAAATCTGGGTTTTAAAAGAGTTCTAGAAAAATAAAATACTGTGATCAGTTCTACCCCTCCCTCTCTACTTTTCTCTCCTCACAACTTGAGCTTAAGAGTTCAGGCTCTAAAAAGCATAAGAAAGCAAAAATAGAACAATGTAGGCTTTGTTACACACATTTTTGTCTCAGTTAACATTATCACAAAGGCAAACCTGATTTTCTTTCCTTGAAATGAAGATCCCATCTTCTGAAACTAACATAAATAACTGTTCAGAAATACAAAGAAAGTTTAACCAGTGCTTTTAATAAACAAGTGGCTAAATGCCTATAAAATAACGTGCTATTATAAATTGCCAGCTAAATTCCCACTCTAGTCTACAAAAATAAACTGCACAAATGTGTAAATTTAAGGTAACTATTTCTCACGTTGGTCTTGCAATTTTATAAGTGCAGTAAAGCAAGAAATGAATAAGCACCTAGATATTGACTGAGTCAACTTTCATTTGAGCAGCATTTTGATTTTTGGATAAAGGGGATTCTGAATGTTTTCTAAAACTTTCCAGAAAGTCCTATTTACATGCATTGTACAGCATTTTATATACATGTAAATACACATTAATGAGAAATTAACCTATGCTTTTCATAATGTAAAAAATACAACACATGTGATCATATGCTAAAGCCAGTAATTTGAGTAATTTGCTTGTTCAGTTTTGATAGCAATAACCTTGAGTAACTTGAATCATATTACATAAATATACCACAGATGCATAGTTTATTTATGACCTTAGTAGCCTAGGTCTAGCCACAGTTTTAAGTGAAAAAGATTCTCTGTTAAAGCCTATGCCATACAAGTAGTTGGGCTTACTAGTAATGTTTGTACTGGGGAAGAAAGATTAAGGAAGGCGTGATAGCAGACATCAAATGTTTTGAAGGATAACTAAAGGGAAGAATTAAAATTAGTTATTTTTCCAGGGGGGTATTCATGACTTTCTGATAAGAGCTGTCCAGACATGAAAAGGTCTGTTTCATGGATGTGAATTCCAGTCCCACAAATGGCCATGCCTTGTCAGAGCTCTGGTAGTGAGGACTCCAGTGCTGGCAGTAGGTTGTCAGGTGGGACTAATAGATGGTTAGGCCACAAACCTATCTAAAGTTGCTTGATGCAAATTTTGTTAAAAAATTTTTTTTGTTTATTAGAGCGCGAGTGCTTGCGCGCACAAGTCGGGGAAGGGCAGAGAGAGGGGAAGAATCCCAAGCAGGCCCATGCTGTCAGGGCAGAGCCCCACAAGGGGCTCCATCCCATGAACCGTGAGATCATGACCTGAGTCGAGATCAAGAGTTGGATGCTTAACCCACTGAGCCACCCAGGTGCCCAAAGATTTTTTTTGTTAACTCTATATGACCTCTTAGGTGGTTTGCTTCATCTTTTGTTGCTGCCCATAAAGCAGTATGTGATTTTGCTGTTATTTGTCTTGTAAATTGATGGGCTTGGCCTTCCAGGAATGTATCAGAGTGAATTTTTCTTATCTAATTGCTGTCCTACAAAAACAAATAGCTGGTTAAGATGAGCTTTGTTAGTGTCTTACACATAGTAAGTCCTCCACCAATGCCTGACTAGCTGAAGTGGGCTAGAAGCAAAGATTTTACTTGGGGAAAATAAAAGTTACCTATTCTAAAATGTTGACTGTTATAGAAAGTTCTGGTCTTGCGACTGAATGGAAAATCCTATTTGGCACTCCTTTACCTCAGAATGCATGCCAGTGCTTATCAGAGTTAAGAAATTCTTATGATCAGATTTGAGGTGTTAGGTTAAAATTTCCATACTTCCTATTCCTCTGTTAAACAAATAATAACTTCAAGTTAGTTTTTAACGCTAAAATCAATGCTTTTTTTTTTCCAAAAGAGTAAATTCAGTAAAAATGTAAAACTAAAAATCCTATGGCTCTAAATCTAAGACAAATAAGGTCACATGGCTTATGCATTTCAGATTCTTAAAGAGGCCCTACAGTGTTTCAGGAAGACCATTTAAAATACTGTTCCCTGAGTTCTTGAAGCAACCCTATAAGTTGATGAACTCCAAGACTTTAGAGAGAGAGAAAACCACATGGTTTGCTTAACTCTCTTCTAAGAGTAACTGTTGAAAGTGGTTTGTGTTCAGTGCTTTCCTTATAGCTCAAATGCTATAAGAATGTGGCTTTATCCATTTCTTAGAAGATAAGCTCCCCAAATGAAACTTGTCAGAAGGAAAAAAAATGCTTAAAGAAAGTTGGGTTTTTTAAAGCAAGTACAGTTTTAACCTTAGTTAACAGTGCAGTTGAGTAAATCAGTTTTTAGTATCCATAATCCATCAGGAGTGGTAATACTGCCATAGGTGTTAGAAGGTCAAGTACATGGGCTCTGGCTCTTCTGTCCTCCGTGGTTATTGAGCTCAGGGTCTCTCACTAAAGAGCCAAAATTATTGGAAACAGAATGACTTCTCCATATTTAAATGTGTAAGCAGACAGACATTTGGTTTTCAAATAAAGATCAAAACAAACTCATCAGATCTAAAACTTAAAATACCTGGAATTTACACAAACATTTGTACATAATATTGTTTTGTTTTGTTTTTTAACTTATTCACAACTGGGGGTTTTAAGATTCTTGCATTGTGTTCATATACCCACCTTTTTGGTGGCTATCAGGGTATGTCTTTAAAATTCAAAACTGGGGAATAATTTAAACAGTGAAATATGTGACTATTTGCAGCTTCCATTAGAGTCTCTTTAGAAAAACTAATTACAGTGAATGGAGAGTACAGTTCTGTTGCTGGCAGTTTTAGGTTGAGCTGAACTTTAAACCAGTAAAGGTTTAAAAAAAAAAAAAAAGGTTGAGAGAACCTACTGAAATGTTCCATCCATTTCAGTAAAGTGCACAAATGAGTGTATCCTTTGGCTTGGCTATGACCTCAAGGGAGGTGTAGAAGTCAGTGGTGCTGGTGCCAGATTCCTGACTATATTACTGAGGCTGGCAATCTTCTCTTCTAGGAGGTAATTTTTCTTTTCTGCTGTTTTTTGTCGCTGTTCAGTCATTTCCAGAGCTCTCAACAACTGGGCATTTTCAACATACAAATCCTTCACCATCGCATCTGCTTTAGTATTCTTGCACAGCTAGAAACAGAAACCAGAAACATTTTGACTCCATTTCTGTAACTGTCTTAAGTTTAAGGTCTGACATTAGGACAGTTGTTCATAAAGGCAAATGACTTATATTCTTTTATTTAACAATACAGGTTTAACATTAGACGTGGCATCAGGGATACAGGCAGAGCACATCCACTTTTTCCAAGCTGTTTCTTTGCATAAAGTTTGTAGAAGCCACTAATAAAAGAACAGATTGATATTTGAAAGCTCAAAAAATGAAAGCTTTTTTTTCCCACCTAAGTAAATTAGGTGTTACTGCTTTTTCGTTCCCTAAAAATAGCAAAACACTTTCATAACTTCTGAGGTTTAGGGTGTGAACTTTAACTCTGTTCTTAACAGATGCTTGAGTTTCCTTCCCATTCATAGCTATAACCTACTGATTATTTTAAAATTTGGTTCATGTATTATAATATAGAGGTAAGATCTGGGCAGCTCCTTTTCCTTAACTCTTCCTCTTCTACATAGAACTTGTCAGAAGATTTTAATTTTTATGGTTAAAATATATAGTCAAGGGATGGGAAAACTTGTCAGTGGCCTTGTGATAATTTTATTTTGGTTCCTATTATGTGTATTCCAACCCTCCCTTCCCTCATTACACCTCATTTTACAGGCAGTTTTAACCAGGGCATCTAAAAGTATAGAGGTTTCAGGGGAAAAAAGAACAATGGAGAGTGGCTAATTTATTAGCATTGCAAAGGGCAATGATAAAGACAATAACACCTGAAGCCTGGAATCTAGATGACGGTCAAGTGTAACATACTAACCTACTCTATTGAGCTGTTCTAAGGAAACATTTCATCCCTTCTTCTCTCCCTTTCTTCCTGCCGTTTACAAAACACTCCTGGCTCTTCATCCTAAGACCCTCTACTGCCCACTCCTCCCTATTTCTCCCGTTTCTTCTCCTACTCCTCTCAGGACACTATGATCTGTTAATGCCAAAATATTTGTAGATGTCCACACACCATATGTTGTCGTAACTGCATGATGTTCCCGTAGCCTAGAATGCCCTTCTCACACTTCTTCACCTGTTCAGATCTTACTCAGCTGTCAATACTTGAAGAGGCCTTCAGGAAACTTTCTTTAAACCATGGAGTTAGATCAAGTATTCTTCCCTGTGTTCCCCTCTGCTGAAAATAGAGTGGATCGGATTTTCTTTGTTTAAAATTACCACCTTGCCAAATGCTTAATACCTTGTATGTGAACTACGCTCCCCATTGGCAGGATTTTGTTCACTGTCATATCTCTAGCACTTAGAAAAGGACTTGGCATGTAGTAACTATGTTTTGAATAAGTGAATGATCACAGGGTTGAATAAATGCTTATTGTGTAAGACTTTCTTTTCTTTCCATTTTGTGATTAAGATATTGGGCAAAGAAAAGTTCCTGTCTAATTCTCCACTAAGACCTTCTCTTGGTATTATTATTCTTAAGTTTTATGTGTCTAGAAAACCAGGTGGGACAATTTCTGCCCCCACCTCCCCAGGTCTTAATCTCAGTTTCCAAAGTAGCTATAAATCTTTACTATAGAGTGGTCCTTTTTCGCATGTCTCTTCAGTGGTTACACAAATACTTTCTAAACCCAGGCCACACCTGCCACCAGCAGGTCAGGGTCCCTATTCTAATTCAGAGCACAGCCTTTTGGGGTCTAGATATAACCAGAAGACTTTTAGAAGTCGTCATAGCCGTCGGAAACAGCAAAGCTAAAGTTCCATTTATTATCTCCCCATTTTTTACCAACATAAATTTTCTAGTTATCTAAATAGAATGTTTACTGTCTTGGGCAAATAAAAAAAATCTATAAAAATTAGATTTGAGCCACGGAACTTCATTAGGAATGCATTAGGTCCAGATGAGTCTCTTAGCAAATGTACATTTTTAAAATTGTGGACAAACAGGCCTTAGGAGAGCTCTGGAAAAATAATGTAGGATACAGATTTCATATTTTTGGAGTGGTATGGGGGACAGTGAATCCTAAGTCCTGCTATACGTTTGTAGTAGAATTTGCCTTTATTTGACAACAAAAATTAACACGTTAATGGCAATAAAGGAATGTAAAACTGGAGTTAAAAGTGGAATGTGGGGTGGGTGGGTGGAGAGGACCCGGGAGGCTCACTTGTTCTTTGAGCTGATTCACTTTATCCTGAAGAAGCCTTTTCACCAGTTTCAATTTCTGTTCAACTTCCATCATCCGTTCTTCCATGACAGTTACCAGTTGTTCCTGGTTTCCCTAAAGGGAAGAAAAAAATGTGTTGTCATTTGAAAAATATGCCATACCGAAAAGAAAGCCCTAGTAATTTATTTTTCCCACAAGATGCCTAGAGAAAGGACAGTAAATATGTGCCTTTGTAACGGGAGGGGTGGATTTCTGATGAAATGGGGGCTCTGAACACTGCATGGGTTGCACATTAGAAAAGTAATCCTATCGGAGAATCAAAGATTAAAAAAAAAAAAATCTTACCTGTGTTACTATCTTCCCCTGAGATAAAGCAAAATTCTTAAAACCCGTATTTTAGTACCTGTGTGCACTTCTTCTAGTAAAATAGTTTTCAATGGTAAATTAAAAATAAGGTTATCAACCTTCCATCTGTGACTTGGGCCTTGGCAATACTGTGGGTCTCTCAAGACCAAAACAAAACTGAGTTTATTCAGGATCACTTAGCATTTCCAGTCAGCTTGCAATTTGCGTGTCCATTTTTCCTGTGTAAAATGGCTGATTACTGTGAGGGTGTTACTGTTCCTTTCTTTATAATAACCGGCTTCTTCCTGCCAGTTATTGTTGTCATCTGTTTTCCAATTTGACTTGCCATTGTGAAGCAAACATCTGGATTGGAGGCTGGGTTTATCATAAAAAAACTTAAGAATCTCCCCACAAACAACTCATAGATAAAAGGAGAGGGCAGAAACAGAGCCAGGGCTTCTCCCCTTCTCTTCACACAACAGTGATAGGTTAAGGAGTTATGTGGGTTTTGAAGAGAGTGTGAGTGCAGCCAGCTGCCCTCCCCGCAGGTCACGAAAATGTCCATGTAAGGAATTTCAGGTTTTTAAAGGTTCTTCAAGCATTAAGCAAAACTCAGGTGTTAATGGCTGATGGTATAACCCCTTTTTTTTTCAACGTTTTTTATTTATTTTTGGGACAGAGAGAAACAGAGCATGAACGGGGGAGGGGCAGAGAGAGAGGGAGACACAGTATCAGAAACAGGCTCCAGGCTCCGAGCCATCAGCCCAGAGCCTGACGTGGGGCTCGAACTCATGGACCACGAGATCGTGACCTGGCTGAAGTCGGACGCTTAACCGACTGTGCCACCCAGGCGCCCTGGTATAACCCCTTTTAAAAGCATGGAGAATGACCAAACGTGGACTGGAAGCCAATGTTTGGATAAAGCAACAGCATTTATTGAGATATAAACAACTAAACCATGTGATTAGTTTGAAGACAACTGTAGTAGGTCAAAGTCTAATGCAGGAAGTAAATTTCAAGAAAGAAGCTTTGAGAACATTGAGCTTTAAAAAAAAAACCAACCTATATATTAAAAGATAGAATGGCTTTTTAAAGGTCAAACGTAAATGGAAGATGCCTGATTTCTACTTGCTTTAAAAAACAAAACAAAACAAAACATATAACTCGAAGAACATGGAGCATGGCCAGAGTGAGGAAAGAGGAAAAACAAAGGCAGTCATATATTTAAAATTTATTTTATTGTTTCATCAAAATTTTTCTTTTTCCTGTCAAAAAAGCATGATACATCTTATACAAAACAGTATAAATAACCCAAATTTTCTTCCAATTCCATATATAAAAGTAGTACCTCTTATTAAAAATAGTTACAGCATATGGAATGAGAAAATATATAGAATACATCCTTTCAAGAATCTCAAGTCCACATTCTTTAAATGGTATAAATAAAATGATTGGTAACAAGCTGAAATTTGTGAATTTGATTCACAAACTGTCATTTCTATGTTAATAAATAAGAGACCTAATACTGCAAAGGCTTAATAATAATAATATAATTTAAAAGAGCACTTGATTCCAAAATGTTTTCCAGCTTATGTCTCTGTGTGTGTGTGGGGGGGGGGGGGGGGAGCGTGTGCATCTGAGTAGCTGCCATGGTAAGAAATGTCATCAATAGCAGCCCAGTTTTCACAGGTGCCCAATCCTTCTGTAGGAATCTGCATGCACTGCTCGCTGCTCCGGTAGCAAGGCCTAGAGAAAGAAGGCAAGTGGTATACTTCACCCCATGTCAGGATCATGTTTGGGGAGGAGTCTAAATTCACACATCTATAATGCAAACGATCTTTAAAAGCACACACATTAACACTACAATGCAAGCAAAGCAACACAGAGGCAGAAGAAATCACATCACTCCACACACAGAGGCGACGTGCAGATTCTAATAATGTTCTGTAATCTTAAAATTAGTGTCAGCTCAGGGGCCAGAAACAGGAGAGCCTGCAGTGGTATTCTAGAGACAACAATAAGCAGTCCACTCTGCCATCTGGCTGGAGAAAAAAGTTTTTTTGTTTTTTTGTTTTTTTTAGTACAAAAACCTCAACAGTCTTTGCAGCGCCTAGGTGGCTCAGTTGGTTGGGCGTCCGACTTTGGCTCAGATCATGATCTTGCAATCTGTGAGTTCAAGCCCCACGTCAGGCTCTGTGCTGACAGCTCAGAGCCTGGAACCTGCTTCAGAGTCTATGTCTCCCTCTGTCTCTGTACCTCCCCTGCTCATACTCTCTCTCTCTCAAAAATAAACATTAGAAAAAAATTAGGCAAAAACTGTGCTAAGGTTTTTTTTAATCTTATCCTGAAGTAATTGGAGTAAAAGGATATTTTTTTATTTTTAAACATTGGCAGGTGGGTCGGAAGAACATGTTTTGAAAACAGGGTGAATGAGAAAGCAATGGATACAATGTCTGTTAAAAACTGAGGTCAAGGTTTTATAACTGAATTCTGTAATGAATTACTGAAGTATCTTCGACAGCCCATCTACACAATTTTAATATTTGGAAACTGAAGCGGAATAGAGGAAGCTTCCAAAAACGTGGATTTTTAAAGCACAAAAGACAAAACTAATTGTAACCTTTTGTTTGAAAGGGCAGATGACAGAGAATATAATGACAAACCCATAGATATATACTATGAGAAGAAGAAGACAGAACTGCTCCACTGTGTAATTGTAGTGCTAATTTGACTTTGCAAAGCCACTTTGAGACAATTAGGGAAAAGGAGTTGGGGAAATTCCTTATTAAATGTCCACTGAGAGACAGAAGATGAGCATCCAAACCAGAAAGGATTCATTTAAAATTATACAAATGAAGGAGTAATTTTAATTGTATTGGTTCTGAATAAACAAAATCGACAAGCAAAGCTGGACTATGAATGAAGCACTTAAGAGAACTATTTGAAAACCCACCTTGTATCAGATTGTGTCTGTAAGAAGCTAGGATGATTCTAACTCAAAGGGAAGGGGAAAAAGATGTTGATTTTCTGAAAGAGTTTTTGAAACTAGATCATTTTAAAAAACATAGTTGACATTTTTCCTTTATGTCACTGGCTCCACAAAGTCCCCACTTGTGAATTCTATGTAATTCAGCAGGTTGTACCCCTCTGGTACAGGAAAACCTAGGGGGCTGTGTTAGTACTGCGTATCCTAGAGGTGCACTTGAATTCTGTAATATTTCTGGCATCGGACAAATGTCAAGTCAAAAACTGTTAGGTCAGCTGTACACTGTGCTTAAGTGATCCTGATCCTTTGTCATGGATTACGAATGTGCAAAGGAGACCCAGAACACTTCATCACCCAGCTTAGAAGCTGAGAGCTCAAAAGCATCACTGCAAAAAACCAAACCCAAACAACACTGCAGTTCCGTGGGTCTGTAAACACAGGTAAGGTGGGACTCTTCAACAGACACGTAAGTTCTTAATCTCCACCTCTGAATGGGTAGAACTTCCCAATAAACAGGTCAAATTAGGTGATCTGAGTTTACTGTGAGGGAAAACAGAGCCTCGTACCTGCGGCGTGTTGGTTTCGGAGGTCCTGTTTTCAAGTTCCTCCTGCAGGCACTGGTTTATCCTTTCTGCCTGCAGCAGCTGCTGTTGAAGCTGCAGAAACTGCTCCCTGGGCACCGTCGGACAGGCTTGCTGCTGGCGCAGCTGGAGATCCCACGTGGGAGGGGATGGGCTAAGCATCACAGTGGACCTCAGGTGCTGCATCTGGAGGACAGAGGCGGAGCCCTGGTCAGCCGCAGTGCCTTCAAGCACAGAGCTGCCCTTGCAAATGTCAAGCAGAGGGAACGAAGCTGATGAATTCATTAATGGCCTCTCAGACCCACTGATCACTTGAACACAGGACAGTACATGACTTGAGTAAGAAGTGAATAATGGGAAGGGTCATTTTCCTTAGGAGACAATATAGTTAAGAAGTAGGATTTCTTAAAAGTTTTAGACTTAAAAGGTGTACTTCCTCACTCATGATGGAGCTATATGATATAAGTCATGTGTCTGAATTCTACTTCATTGTTTCTGGCACTAGAACTTTTAATTATGCCTGTTTAAGAAAACAGCGGGGCACCTGGGTAGCTCAGTCGGTTAAGCATCCGACTTCGGCTCAGGTCATGATCTCACAGTCCATGAGTTTGAGCCCCACGTCAGGCTCTGTGCTGATAGCTCAGAGCCTGGAGCCTGCTTTGGATTCTGTGTCTCCCTCTCTGCCCTGCTCATGTTCTCTCTCTGTCTCAAAAATAAAAGCATTAAAAAATAAAAATAAAGACACAAGTTGGGGTAAGCAAAGGGGAGAAAGTGGTTCAGCTTTAGGGTTTTGCCACTTTACTTACCATTCATAAAGACTCTTAAAAGCAAATGTTCAATGACTATTTTCCAGGTTAGCAACTGAGTCAAAGAATCTCCTATCCAAAATTATTTTAACCTATTTTATTTTGTCAATGTTCAACTCTTAAATGGCACTGTAAGATAAGCAATTCGGGGACAGAGGGTGATATAGAAATACTTGTTCAAGACCGTAAGACAATGATGTGTGTATCACATGCCGAAGTTGGGGAGAGGAAAAGGAAGGAGAATGCACACTGCATGTGGCCAGTGAAGCATGGCACTCCACATCTGTCGATACATTCAGCGGACTGAGGACTCAACAGGAGGCATGCAATGAAGACGACCAAGTACCAAACTCAAGAAGAAGCACCTCAAGGCTTCTGAGAGGGGAAATAGGCCCTCTAAGACACGACTATAACTAAACATTTACCATGAAACTTCAGAGCCACTATCCATTTCCTTCAAGCTAAAGTTCTGAGGTGGGAGATTACCCGTTTTGAAATATTTCTAGTTACAGATTTAGAAAACCCACCATTTTATTTTCAGGAATAAAGAATAGGGAGAGTTACGATCCCATGATTTTCTATCAGCAGGATGAGTTTCTTCACATATATCTTTACATACTGAGGAAAATCCTGGCCTAAATGTAAACAGACATATGCCACAGTTAAAGCAAACTGAAAATGAATACTGGCTCTTACCTAAATATATATTAACTGTTACAGTCAGTAGAAATGATTACATGAACAGGGAGTCTAATGAGAGGTCTCCATGCTATGAAATTGATTGAAAGAGAATGTTCTACCTTCACACACTATCTCAGGCAGAGAACTGCACCCTTCTCTGCTAGTTCCAACCACAGAGTTCTAGGTACAGGTTAGCCACAGACAAAACAAAAACAAAAGAAAATTACAGGAGTCATAAAGAGAGAAAGAAAAGTATGAGTTACAAAAAGAACAGTTAAAACTGGGTATATTATATACCTGAATAGGTGTGCTCAAGTCAGAAAGAACTTACAAAAACACCAACATTTACATTTCTCCGTGCATAAACTTTAAAATATCTTATGACTCTGATCCTGCAACTGCAATGTGAGTTTGGGAACTTACCACCTTTTCCTCCACCTACCCCACTACAATTATTTAGAAGATTCCAGGTCCAGCATGGGTGGATCTAATGTTAAATACTTGGTTTTACAGTTTATATTCTGCATCTCCAAATGGCAATTTTCTCGTTTGAGTGTTTGAAAACTGTTGGCTACCGGACGTACCCAGTGGACTTGAGAAGTGCTGATATGGACTGGAACCCCTTTTTTGAATGTTCAAAATGAACTGTTTATAGAACACCGCCTCATGCAGTTCAAAGAGCCCCAGAGTGTGACTCAAATTCTTCTATTTCCTAGTCTAGTGACGTGGGAGCATGCCCTGGAGCATGGATATGTATTGTATTACATCAGCGACTTTTAAACTGGCAGAGAAAGATGAGGAGAGATGCCTTCCCTCAAGGGAGTGCCTACATCAGATTAGAAAGCTTTCCTGAAATTCCTTGATCTTAAAAATTCTGAAAAATAATGAAGGGAAATTGCTTATGATGGCTAATCAGGTCAAGGGGGGTTAGGAAGAGATGGGGGTTTCTAAGGACGGCTCGAGCAGGTGGGAGAAGAATTGGCCTGTTAGAACATTCAGAGAGGATCTGCCACTGCCTAAGTATATACCCTGTTACTTATCAATTTGGTACTAGAGAGGTGGGGCTTAGCTTCAGCTATCTTACTCCTCACAATATATAATTATTTCATCAGAAAGCATGTCTGTATCTAAACATAGCCTGTAGCTTGGGCTTTTGAACACACTTATTATATGCTATTTATAGTTTAATCTCCCTATTAGTGGATAAATCAGAGAACATAAGATTGGCAGAAACCTCAGTGGTCATTTAAATGTCAGTGTGATGTATTTGCCCATATTTCGCCAGATTTCGTAAAAATCATCCATTTAAAATTACCTTGGCATGTCCAATTTCTTAAAAGAAAATATTTAAATCTCTCTCATCCTATAATTCTGTTTTTAAGATATGTGTACTCGTAGTAGTTTTTAAGAGCACAAAGACATTTTTTACCCATGCCTCTCTACCTGAGATAAATTTTGTAGTATACTACGTGATATTTTCATCTACCCAAAGCAAAATATCTCTGTGAAGTTTTTACTTACTATAGGAGGATTTGTACGGATGTTGTTTTACATCCTGTAATTGTACTTAGTAATCAGAAAGCAATCTGGTAGACTGGATACTCAATGTCTGAGCTGACAAGTTTTACAACTCCATTTTTATATTTAACAGATGTACCTCTCCCGAGGCAGTGCTGAATTACAAATTTGTAATAAACCATGACACCACCTGATCATTAAACTTCTACATGCTGATATTCCCAAATTCCTAACCCAAGAGGCTGTTAGCAATCCATCTATAAAACACTACGTATGATACGGGAGGTATCGGAAACCGTTACAATCACAGCAGTGGTGGGGAGCTCTGGGCCAGTATCAGAGTCCCCGCCCCCTGAATTTGTTGAGGTATGGGTCCTTGCATTTTAGGATTACCCACATTATTCCTTCCTCTGTGAAGCAGTGTAAATTCCAGTGACTGTAATGAGCAAAAATGTCTATCAAACTTGGTAAGACAGACCAAAGAATTCAGCTTGGCAGCATACTTTTCCAGTTTTTCTCGTAACAGGAATTCATGCTATGCTGCTCTCTCTCAACAAATGGCACATTCGTGGATTAAAATATTCTTCAGAGCTGAGGCCCTTTGCTTAAAAACTCACCTCCATTAGCTGCTCATCCAGTTTTACTTGTTTCTTTTTCAGGCCTTCATTTTCCAAATGAATTGTTTCTAACTCTCTTTCAAGGGAATTCATCTGACTGACCTGCTAAAAAAAAAAACAAAAACAAAACAAAACAACCCAAAAATTTCCTTTACAAACAAACACTTGAGTTGCTCTTCTTTATTTTGACAAATTCATGCTAGTCAGAAATCTCACCCCTTGGAAGAAAGCAAAGATCATTCAGCAAAGGAAAACAGCACTATGATTCAGTGCATCAATTACATTTAGTCTAGTTTTTCATCATCACTGCTTACATAGAACAGATTCCGTAAGGCACCTGGCTTGCAAACTTTAGTGTCACTCACTGTAAGAAACACACCCAGGACATAAACTCACACCCATAAGTACATATATACGCATCATCAGTTATAAGTACATATCACTGAAAGAAAATTTCATGAAATATTTATCCTTACCATGAACCATGTACTCTGATATTTTCCAGCACATTTTATTAATAAAAAAGGTAGAAGTTTTCACTACATCACTTTCATGATCCTCTATGATGGATCGGTGGGGAAAACACTGTCTTAAGGCAAAGTTTAAGTCGGGTTTAAAACAGAGTACATAATGGGGCGCCTGGGTGGCGCAGTCGGTTAAGCGTCCGACTTCAGCCAGGTCACGATCTCACGGTCTGTGAGTTCGAGCCCCGCGTTAGGCTCTGGGCTGATGGCTCAGAGCCTGGAGCCTGTTTCTGATTCTGTGTCTCCCTCTCTCTCTGCCCCTCCCCCATTCATGCTCTGTCTCTCTCTGTCCCAAAAATAAATAAACGTTGAAAAAAAAAAATAAAAAATAAAACAGAGTACATAAAACCTGCTTTATAGAACTCCTTTCTCAATTTTAAAGACTAAATTTGAAGATTTTATGAGTATCCAGTTTTGGAATTCTCTATTGCAGGAAGAATCTAATGAGCTACCTGACCCAGGAATTCGGAATATTGCTAAGTAGAAATACAGGACACTTGTATAGAAGGCTGATTTTGGTTTCTATCAAAAAGAGCTGAGGAGAGTAGCAAGAATTTTTGAACAGAAGAGTAATCTTTTCAAGTTAAAACCTATCATTAGACTTTTCTCTCAGTGAGCAGCTGGATGAAACCCTTTATCTTTCTGAAAAATGTACTTGAATGTACCTAAAATTAAATGGCATTTTGGCTTTAGAGCACAAACCAGTCTTCTTACCACCTATGGTCATTAACTTTCAAAAACTTAAAATTTTCATAACATTTTTGTGACAGAAACAAATGATTGTTCATCATTCTTCCCAGATTTTTACACAAACCATAATTTTCAGAAGAGAAAGGTAACAGTGACCACTCTGAGTTTTGGTTGGGAAGAAGGAAGAAAGAAAAACAAGGGACAAGAACTCCCAGGGTAGCACTGGTCTTATATCTCTTACTTCAGGGAACCAAGTACAGAAAGCAAAAGTTGCTCTAGAGACTTAACCACATGGTAGCCCCCCTCCAACATGGTCCCTACTGACACCCTTGGTCTATGTGACCAACTGAAGACAGCAGAAATGATGGTGTGTCCCTTCCAAGGATTAGCTTAGAAAAGGCACTACAGCTTTTTATAGTGATCTTTTGGAATTTCTCTCTCTCTCTCTCTCTCTCCTCTCACTCACTGCCATGTCCTGAGAAAAGGCCCCGGTGGTGAGGACGTGAGGCCTCTGGTAATCAGCCAGCAAGAAACAGAGCCTCTTCCTGTAATATTACTGAACTTGGACGTGGATCTTCTAGTACCAGTGAAGCCTTCAGATAAATGTAGTCCCAGCTGATAGCTGGACCACAACCTCATGAGAGACCCTGAGCCAGAACCACTCAGCTAAGCTGCTTCTGAATTCCCGGCCCACAGAAAAGGAGACAACAAATGTTTGTTCTTTTAATTTGTTGCACAGCAATAGATAACTAACACAGACCATATGAAGATGTTCCTGATATTCAGGATATATATATTTTAAAGTACATCTATTTTGCTAACTTAAAAGGGCTGTGGGGCACTCGGTTGAGCGTCTGACTATGGCTCAGGTTATGATCTCGCGGTTCATGGGTTCTGTGCTGACACACATTGGGCTCTGTGCTCACAGCTCAGAGCCTGGAGCCTGCTTCGGATTCTATGTCTCCCTCTCTGCCCCTTCGCCATGTGTGCTCAGTCTCTGTCTCTCAAAGGTAAATAAATACTAGAAAAAAATTAAAAGGGCTGTAATACTGCTAAAGATGATTAACCATCTTCATTATGAATGCTTAAAGTTAACTGCTCCTTTGCAACCACCACTCAATCATAAAGAACTATAATACTATTTGACCAGATTACAAAAACATACATATAAGGAAGAACCAAAATATACCATTGTGATCACTTCCTTGGAAGCATGCAGGGAAAGAAACATACACTTAGAGACACATCACAGTAAGGATGTTGACACATATAAACTCTCAAAACTCACCTTCCTATTAGTAGGTGATCGTTCCTTTTGAAACTGTTCACACTCTCTCTTTAAGCTCAACTTCTCTTGCTCTGTAGGCCTCACCGTACCTGATGAGTTTAGATGTTTTTGGTGCTTAGGGGGAAGAAGGTTTGATTCCAGTTGACGGACCTAATAACAACATATGTAAGAGGAAGAAATGTTAAGATAGTCATCCAGTGAGGAGGAAGAACAAAAAAAGAACATAAGGAAAGTTTTTATTCAGTACTTGGGTTCTGTTGTATTAAAAACACTTTTTTTGGGGCGCCTGGGTGGC
Organism: Prionailurus viverrinus; assembly: GCF_022837055.1. Classification (NCBI taxonomy): domain Eukaryota; kingdom Metazoa; phylum Chordata; class Mammalia; order Carnivora; family Felidae; genus Prionailurus; species Prionailurus viverrinus. The sequence continues at coordinate 94,136,176 of NC_062566.1, forward strand.
GCAGTCGGTTAAGCGTCCGACTTCAGCCAGGTCACGATCTCGCGGTCCGTGAGTTCGAGCCCCGCGTCAGGCTCTGGGCTGATGGCTCAGAGCCTGGAGCCTGTTTCCGATTCTGTGTCTCCCTCTCTCTCTGCCCCTCCCCCGTTCATGCTCTGTCTCTCTCTGTCCCAAAAAAAATAGATAAACGTTGAAAAAAAAAAAAAAAATTTAAAAAAAAAAAACAAAACAAAAAAAAAAAACACTTTTTTTTCCCAGTCAAGTCTGCCAATTTTTTTTAAATTTTGTTAATGTTTCTTTATATTTCAGAGAGTGAGGGGCGGGGGGCAGAGAGAGGGAGACACAGAATCTCAAGCAGGCTCCAGGCTCCGAGCTGTCAGCACAGAGCCCGACACGGGGCTCGAACTCACAAACTGCGAGATCATGACCTGAGCCAAAGTTGGACATTTAACCGACTGAGCCACTCAGGCGCCCCAAGTCTGCCAATTCTTTAAGTCTGCTTTTTTTGGATTGCAAAAGATCCTTCTAGGTAAATCTGTTTTTAGTCTGGTTGGGTCTAAAAACCCAACACTGTAAAGACCAGAGAATAGAGGACGTCTGGATCTACCAAATCACTGGGCGTCCACAGGGTGACGTGGCTGTCAGGAAAACAGACATAGTCCTAGGCACTTGCTCTCTGACATGAGCATGGCTTTTAGGAGTCAGTGAGGTGACAGTTCCATCAATTTTATATTGGACTGTCCACACCTGAAACCATGTATCCACACCAACAAGTTCCATGAGGACAGCGACCAGGTCTGTCTTGTTCAACGCTATAACTTTAGCAATAGCAGAGTTTCTGGCACAGAGTAGGTGTTCTAAATCGCTATCTGTGGCTCTTCAGAGAGTTCTTCCTTAAGAGAAATGTTTAAGCATAGGTTAAGCATAGTTGGTCAACTACTTAGCAAAAGTAAAGACTATATATAAACATCAGTTTAGTGGTTGGAAAAGATCATCTTCAGAGACCATTCTAACCTTAAAAGGCTGAATCTTTAAAAAGGGGTACTTTTTCTCTTACAAGGAGTTAGCCCAAAAAGATGCAGTCCAATTTTGCCACTTTGTACTATCAGTCTTGACAGCTAGTCTATTTAAATGAAGAATACATAGTTACCATAATTCTCATGAGTCTGTATTGAAAGTCAGGATTAAAATCATTGATTTTAGTATAGAACTGATTACACAAAATGAAACAAAATATTTTATAAACATATCAGGATAAAATTATTTGCAAGTAAATGATAAATTACGCATTCTTAAAGTAAGTCTGCCATAGCAGAATACTCAAATCCATACCCTAGACCCATTTCAGTCCTATCAAACGTTCATTTTTATACCACATTATTTTCAAACGTATGTCACCATGTGCCGCTTTTCGTTACCTTGTCCCGTGAGTGCGTGAGTTCCGCTTTGGTGTTCCGCACCACAGTTTGGAGTCTCTCGTTCTCTTGCCAAAGCAGCTGTTGTTCCTCCTTCATCAGATGATCCATCTGGTCCCAAGAAGGCCTTTGCTGCTGGTTATGGAAGGTGGCTATTTCTGGGGCCCAGTTCTTAAGAGCAAATTGAAGAGTTAAGCCTTAAAAACAAGCTGATTTCTGTTTTGAGTGTATTTACTCAATGACAATAATTCTTAGGAAGTACCTTTCATTCTTCATATCTTCTAATGGAGGTGAGTGTATGGTGTGTGTGTGTGTGTGTGTGTGTGTGTGTGTGTGTGTGTATGTGTCTATATACACACATACATACTGTATTTGGGGGGTGTGACTTAAAAAAAGGTTTGGAAACTTCTTTGTTTAAAATGATCTTCGGCAAAATAGTCCCATCAAGTCTAACAGCAAAGATGACTGTAGGGCAAGTCGATTCTATATAGAACCCAAGTGCGTAGAGATTGGTGGCCTTAAAAATTGCTTCATACTTATCAAGTTAATGCTTTGAACCCAGATCACTATTCTTTTGGTTAACAGAACACAGAGGAAACTTCAAGATGCACTGCTAACTTGAAAGCTTTCACAAGCTAAACTCTTTCATTTTTCCCATATGCAATCATATCCTTTTTTAGAATCCAAAGCACATACTGTCCATGTAATTGAGCCCTGAACTCAGGAATATGCTTTATGCTACCAAAGTGATTTTTTGGATTCTGGAAAATGTTTTAAAAAAGGTAACAAGTAGGTAAGCCTTTTGTGTTTTAAGCTAAACCATGAAAAAGAAAAAGTTACAATCTCATTTTGAGAAAAATGTCAGCCCAGAAATAATTTTTTAAAATGGAAAGAACTATTTTTCTTTTTAAAAAAAATAAAGAGGAGGTTCCTGGCTGGCTCAGTAGGTAGAGTGTGAGACTCTTGGTCTTAGGGTCATGAGTTGAGCCCCACGTTGGGCGTGGAGCCTGCTTAAAAATGTGTGTGTGTGTGTGTGTAAAATAAAAAGTATCACCAAGATATAACTGGATTAAAATAACTGTCCTACTTTTATGGTAGGACAAAATCTTAATATCTCCACAAGGCTGACATCTATAATACCATTTCTAATTTATATAAGCACACAAAATAGCATTTTGATATATTAAAATGAGATACACTTTATATAACATCAAGAGTGTTTTTGTTACCGCAAAATAACTTAGCGTGGTCTCCTGACCTGGGCAACACAAAACGTAACCTTGTCACTATGCTTCCATTTATATGAAGTTCAGAAAAAGGCATCCCTAACCTATGGTGGCAGAGGGTCAAAAAGTGGTTCCCTTATGGTTATCGACTGGAGGGGAGACATGAGAGCCTGCTGGGTGCTGGCAATATTCTATATTTTGAGATAGGAGGTGTTTACACAAATATAAATTTATGCACATACATAGGTATGGAAAATATACATGTGAACAACATAGGTTTGAACTGCACGAATACACTTATGTGGAAATTTTTTTTTTTTGAGACAGTATTGTATTTTCTCTAGCTTTATTATAAGGATACAGTACATAATATATATAATACCTAAAATATGTGTTAATTGTTTATATTATTGGTAAGGCCTCCAGTAAACAGTAGGCCTAACTATTAGTAATTAAGTTTTGGAGGAGTCAGAAGTTTTAGGTGGATGTCTGACCGTACAGGGGGCCGGGGCTCCTAACCCCTGTGTCATTCAGGGATCAACCATATATTTATGTAAACACACACATCCATAAAAATATTCAAGTTACAGACTTAAAATCTGTGCACTTAACTGTATAAAGTTATACCTCAATAAAAAAGAAATTACCTTGTCACCAGCATTCTGAAGTTGTTTATATAAAGACGTCACTTCTTGTTTCAAAGCCTCCTTTTCCTGCTGAGTCACTCGTAGGTCAGATTTAATCAGGGACATTTGCAGGTTCACATTCTGTAGGGTGTCTTCTAAACTCTGAACCTGCATCATGAGAAAAATCTTACACTGTGATGCAGATCCTCATGGTCTCACCTACAGCATGTCCAGGAATGAATGAGCTAAGATAAGAGAATTCCAAGGTCCCTTGTATTTACTATATCCAGCTCTTTTTAGTAGCCTCGTGGAGACCCCAGGTATTATGTATATTTACAGGATGTTATATTTAGAGCAATGATGAGCTATGTCCTGGAGCAAGGTGTCGCTAACACAGTCATCTGGTATATGACCAAGTGATATCTTACAGAACCAGTGAGTACCAGCTGGCATGACAAAAGCTAGCTCAATCCCATGAACCATGAGGCCACAACTTGAGCTAAAATCAAGAGTTGGATGCTTAACCGAATGAGCCACCCAGGTGCCCCAGTATCTATTTAGTTAAAAATAATCTAAATTTGTAAAAGCAATGTTGATAGGTATCATAACAGGGCATGAACATGCCTTAGAAATCCTTTTTCTAAATCAGAAACAAGCAGTCATTTCTACACAGTATTCTTAAGCTTTTATAAGTAATCTCATAATGATGAGGTAATCTCATAATAATGAACTCTGAGGGAACTGTTCAAGTTTCCTCACACTATAAGCATATGACAAGTATTAATCAAATTGAATCATTATGAACCCTCTTAGGCCCATTCTATCTGGAATATTCTTCCTACTAGGAATTCTGTTGGAATACATAGGAAAATATTAACTGTACAGGTGAAACAACAGTTGGCCACATACCTTTTCCTGTGAAGCCTCTAGTTGCGACTTTAAGGTTTCACTCTGGTGTTCCCAAGATTTCTGTTCTTGCTTCATAGTAGCAATTCTGTGCTCTAAAAGACTTGATTTTGCCAACTGTTTCAGGAAAGGAAAAGAGATAGTAGGCATGTTTGCAAACATATCTAGCCTCAATTTATGCATCTCCACAGAGGCTGAAAAGATAAGCGCCATGTGGGAGCAGGGCAAAGTAAAACACAGACATTTTCCTGACTCCCTTTTCTACCTTTAATTTTGAAGAGTCTGTTTTCTTTGGTGGTTTCCATTTTTCTCTCTCATTGCCTCATTGCGGGTGAGAAGCAGTAGGCCGGGAGGCAATTAGAACTCTCAAGAGTGTACCATAATAGGAAAACATGGAATGCCTACTAAGGCAGGTGGGGCGAAAGCAGTGTTGTGGGATTTGCTAGGGAAAATATGATAGAAAAAAAAGCGTGTGTCTATGTAGTAGATCTCAGAGTATTAAATGCGACAATATTTATTTATATATTAAGTAGCATGGCTATATATTAAAATGAGGCAAACTGTATATTACTATATTTAATAATATCATTATTAAACAAAGTTAGCCTCCTGTTAAAATCCTGACCTCAGAAATTCAGAGGGCACATAAGGCCTGCTGAAATGCTATTCCAGGAGATGGTGGAACGATCAGGCTAAAACGGGACTGCTGAGTGCCACTGGACATAGAGAAATGCTCACTATGGTATACACTGTATGGTGATGGTAAAAAGTCTTCTGTTTCCTACCTTATCCACACAGCTCTTTAGTTCTTCACTGAGAGCCTCCTTTTCTTCCAGCAGTTTTTCATTGTAGCTGAGAACACTAGCAAGTTTTTGCTGGAAGTCACCAAGATCAGGACATCTGTGCAGCTGTAAGAGATCAACAATCCCATCGTGTCTCATGGCTGTATTTATAAAGAGGTATTTATAAACAGGGCGTTTTCATGGCTGCTGCTATTTCCCTATCTACATAGATATTTCAGAGGACATATAAACTCTAAGGAACTATAATTAAATTTAACAAAATGTTCCCTACTCGATTCTCTCCATTCTCCAACTGACTGCCAAAATGTCTGCTCAGATAGATTCAAGCAGACACATACTGTTACGTAACGGTCCTAGCTTCCGTTGCACCTTCAGGGGAAAATAAGTGACATACTGCCATTCTGTCATCAATTTAACATGTGTACATACATAGCACCATACATTTTCCTCATGCTTTTTTAACTAGAAAAAAAATCTTTTTCAGCAATCTCAGTCAAGAGTATAGAATTGGCATGAACCAAGGACTGTGTATCAACAAAAGACAAATTTAAAGCTAAAACAATCAGCGTTTTTCACTTTGTTCATGGGTCCTTCCCTTTGGAAGAGGCCAAAATTGCCTGGCTTAGTAAAATGCTAATGCGGACACATTGGCTTCCTCCTCTCCACTGGAATCAAGGCAAACCAAAGGCTGTTTCCGTTCCATTTCAGTATCAGCCTTACTAGGACTGACATTCTGGGGGGCCTTTCTGTGTACTGGAGGATGGTTAGCAGCATCTCTGGCTGTTAGATGTCCATAGCACCCCTCTCTCCACACGCCAGTTGTGAAAAACAAAAATGGCCCTAGATATTGCTAAATGTCCCAGGGTATGGGAGTGATTTCTACCTCCCCCCAATGACTGCTTCAAAGAGACCGATTGTTTCTTACACGTCTTTACCCTTTCCCATAGTCCATGTATTTTTAATTTCCCTCTGTTTCATTTGACTTCCATATTTTCAGTTCTTCATTATCATTAAGATTTTGTGGCCATCTCTCTACTTTATACCTTCAGTTCTTTCACACATTTAGCTTTAGAATACTATGACAAAATAGACTTTAAGGGTTGAATCTTGTCTTCAACTGAGAACAAATACAGCACACCTTACAAATCTAAAGTCAGAAGGACATAGGACAATGTATTTTAAAGTACCGAGACACTGGTTTACTAAAGGATCTTTCTCCTTTGCTCTCTACCTTGCTTCCTCATCCCCAGAACCTCACAAAGCCTGGTACCATTTCGGGTGTGCAGGCTGGCATGTGGCTTCTGCTGATGCTACTTGTGTTTCTTTGCTGTGCAACAGATAATTTCTCACTCACAAAGTGATTTTACTTGTATTATGTCCTACAGAGCAGCACATACTTCCTAGGTCCATGCCGTATGGCAGCAACAATGGGCTGATACTATCCTACTGTCATGATCCAAAAGAGCCCAGATGCCGTGAAACAACTTTCTACCCAAGGCAGTCAAAGCTCACCATTTTTCCACTTCACTGTTTATCCCACCACCTCTGTAAAACCTACACAGTAAAAACATGCCAAATGATGTCTTCACCATGCTATCTTACTCCCAGATCCACTCCTTCTCTTCTGATCTCTAGCTTAGCGAAGTCACAAAACATGCATTTCCCATGCTATGGATTTGGAGCCCATCATTATCATCTTAAAGACCGAACAACAGATTTTCAAAAGGTAAAGGAGAAAAGTATGCCCGCGGTAATTAGGATGAACTTGGTAATAACAACATTGGAAAACTTAGGCACCATAGAAAGGCCCTGTGAGCTTCAACTTTTGGAATGTTTATAAAGGCAGACAGCTTCTGTTATGGCAGAACAGATCTGCTCTGCAGAACAGCATCTGACTTACAGAACTCCTCTCAGGTACCAGTACTAGGCATTAGGAGAGGCACAAATTCCCCGGAAGGCTTACAATCCTATTAGGAAGTCAAGACTTCTAGGAGTCAACTAGAGATCAACACAAACATAAACTCAGTGCGAGAGACTCAGTATTTCAGCATTCAGAGGACAGACACCTTTGTGCTCACAGGCTGAACAGATACAAAAGAGAGAATCTGATAATCTAAGGATGTCCTAATATCGAAGTAAACCTTAAGTGAAGCAATTTTAAAAAACAGAACTAAATTCTCCTATTTATAAATTAGGATTGCTCAAATCCTGTACTCACTGAAAAGTGCAGGATTAAGAATAAAATAGGACAATGCTCAGGATATACCTTTAAGGTGAACCCTCTTTTATACTTAAAATTAAGTCTTTGTTTGAAACTTTGACATAGGCTTCTTAAAACCAAATTCATAAGTGAGACTGCATCCCTGCTAATGTTCTAGAATTTGCTCCTTAGCCCAAGATAGATGCCACATACTTGCCATAAGAAAAAAGAGAAAGAGGTACCTTTTTGTGTGTGTCACACCAGTCTGGATGAGTAGTTATTAAAGTTATGAGCAAGAAAGTCACTTTCATTTTAGACACTTATTATTACTTTGTCACCCGGCTAGAGGAAAGCAGAGCGACAAATTTCTTAAACTGAAGCGGCTGTGACTGATTTATAGAATTTTAGTCTACAACATGTCAGTTACACACCTCAAACAGCATGTAGAGGATTAGGGATAGGAGCCCTTATATGTGGACTTGTACTGCAAACCCTCAGCTTTTACGAAGCAATGAGCTAGTTGACAGGACAGTGTATTAAGGATGTCCGGCAGCTGGCAGCGCCAGACCATCAGGTTCACGATGTACTGTGAGCCTCTCCACTGCACCCACTCCCAGCAGCATGCAGTCTTACTTGTTTCATTTTCTCCAGTTCATCTTTGAGAAGGAGGTTCTCCTGTTCCACAATATGAGTCTGTATTTTCACTTCAGACAGTTCTGCCTCCAGAGAAGACACTAAAGTGGAGGACTAACAAGAAAAATTAAAAAATCAAAGAGTGGACATACTCATTTAGCCTAGGGAAACTTACTGGGTTCACACAAGGCAGCATTAAAAAAACTCTAGCCCCTGATTCAACGACACACTCTTTTATGACCATTATATTCAGTGGAATGAACCAAAACTATTTTTTTTTTTAAGTTTATTTTTACTTACCTTGAGAGAGAGAGAGAGAGAGAGAGAGAGAGAGGCAGAGAGAGAGAGGGAGAGAGAGAGAATCCCAGGCTGGCTCTGCACTGACCCAGGGCTCAAACCCATGAACCTTGAGACCACGACCTGAGCTGAAACCAAGAGTTGGGTGCTACCCAGGTGCCCCCCAAAATTATCTCTTGAAAGACTGTCCACCTCAACGTCATGAACATGATTTCTCAGGTAATTTTTTCAAGTCTCTCCACTGCAAAGTTATTTCTCTTGGGGGAGACAGGTTGAGACGATGATAACTGTGTTTCTCCTTAAACTTGTTTATTAATTTTAGTTTCTATCGGATTTTGTCTACAACAGTTACTACTCTCATGTTTGCCTAATGATAACTTTCTATTTTCTTCTTTCTTTCTACATTTATTTATCAGAATTCTGCTTTAAGGGAGAGCTGTTAATTCTCCCCCATTTAGTCAATTTTTAATATCGGTTTGTATCCATACCTATTTATTTTATTCTGTATTTATTTTATCCTTTACTATGATTATTTTGTTGGTCAAACTATTCCAGCTTTGGCCATGAGGAGCTCTTCAAGTGGGGTTCTGTGTCCTCTCGATACGCACCCCATCTATTTTATTTTATTTTTAGCACTTTTTTCTTTCATCTTGTATTTTCCCTGCCCTAGCCCTACAATCAATCATTTTTCCAAGGAGCCCTGGCTTCTTTTAAAAGAAAATGGTATTTAGAAACAAGATCTGGGCACTCCATACATATACACACATCTATATCTCTGTACCAATCTCTCTCTATATATATTAAGAAACCTGACTTTATACTAATGCCTCAAATTCCAGTCCAACACCAGAGGGTTCAGTTTAGCCTTCCCCCATTTCCTCCGTGCAGCTTCCTTCTCCAACAGTGAGAACCTCAGGTCTGTTGCCTATCATCTATTTACTTATTTGCTCAATTCCAATATACACAAAGTGGTTTCAGAATTACTGACTTATCCCCCACGAGAAACACATTCACTGGCTGGAGTATTTTAGTGTTTGTGTACACTTCTTTTTTTCTTTAGCCCTACAGTATAGAGTCAAAATAATCATTTCCAGTTTACTTAATTCTTTTCTTCCCCATCGTAATTATGTTATCCATTTACAATATAGTTAGGTTCATTTCTTAGTGTTTGTGTTCCAGGTTGGTATTCCTCACCATCTTGATTGGTTTCGATTAGGTGTTTATCTGGGGGTATGTGAAGAGCTATGCTTTTAAGAGTCAGAGCCATGGGAAAAGATCTACTCAGGGAAGTGGTACTCCCTTCCCTCATCCCTTCTACAACCTTCCCATTCTTCTCTTCCATCCTTTCCCACCCACCTTCTATGGTAATCATCTCTTTAGTTTCTGGTTTATCATTTTTGTATATTTTTCACACAAATGAGTGAGGATATGAGCAGGTGTATTTTAGAACATCCCTTTATTTCTTACATGGACAGAGTCATCCTATACTCTTTTGTGCTTCTCTTTTTCACGTAACAGTGTGTCCTGGAAATAATTTCACATTGGTAGACAACTTTCCCTTCCTCTCTTCCTTCCTTCCCTTTCTTTTTTTCCTCTCTCTTTCTCTTTTTTTATGGTTACACAGTACTACCCCAAGGTGTGACTGTACCCACCACATTTATCCAGGCACTCTCCTATATATGAACATCTAGATGGTCTCTAATATTTTGCAATTACAAACAATGCTACATTGAGTATACGTGCATATGAGTATTCATGTTGCTGGAGGTGTACCTTTAGGGTAAATCCCTAGAAATGGGCTTGGTGGGACAAATGGTAAGCTCATATGTAATTTTGTTAACTATTAGCATATTTCCTTCCAGAAGGCTAATATCAGTTTACACTCCCAGCAACATATAAAAGTGCCCGCTTTCCCCAAAGTCTTGCCAACAAAAAGTCATGGGTGAGAAAAGATGCTGTCAGTATTGTTTTTACTTCCATTTTTCTGATTATGATTTTGAGTTTTTTCATGGGCTTGAGGGCCATTTTTATCTCTTTTTTTGTGATTTATTCATTAGCCCTACTTTCTGTGATATAGGATATAAATATTTTCCCCCAGTTTGTGAAATGTCTTTTGACTTTGTCTGTAGCATTTTTTTTTTCTTTTTTGGCCACAAATTTTTTTATTTAATCATTTCTTTTTTGGTTTAATCATTTCTTTTTTGGTCTCTGGTTTATGGGTCATAGATAGCTTTTCTCTACACTAACGTTAAAGACAAATTGGCCCATGTTTTCTTCTGGTACAGACGTAGTTTTGTTTGTTATATTTAGGCTTCTAATCCAATTAGAGTTTTTATCTTTATGCACTATATAAGATATAGATATCTATTTTTTTTTTTTTTTTAAGAGAGCACATGGGAGAGGGGCAGAGAGAGAGAGAGAGAGAGAGAGAATCTTAAGCAGGCTCCACACCCAGCACAGAGCCCAAGGCAGGGCTCGATCTCATGATCCTGAGATCATGATCTGAGCCAAAATCAAGAGTCAGATACTCAACCGACTGAGTCACCCAGGCACCCATAGGGATCTAATTTTATCTGTTCCCAACCGTCTACTGAGTTGTCCAGGCACCACTTCTTTATGAAGTCCATCTTTACCCCAGTGATTTGTTATATAGTAAGTTTCCACTTGTATTTGAGTCTAATTCTAGACTTTCTGTTCCACTTCTCTATTCATTTGCTGATACTATACTGTTTTAAGACTTTACATATAAGAAATTGAATATAAGCATTGCTTTATGCTTTGAGATTTTCTCCCAGAAGGCTGGAGGGTGGCCACATTCCATACCTGCACTTTACATTGTTCCAGTTCTTCCTTCAGATTAGTCTTTTCTTGTTTCCATTCCTCCAATGTACTGCGCCCTGGCTCTTTATCCTTCTGGCGTAGCATTTCTGCCAGACGTTGATTAAGTTCTTGCAGTTCTTTCTCATTTTGAGAGTTCTTTTGGCTAAGTTCGGTATTTTCCAAATCCAATTGTTGGTTTTGGGTTTTTAATTCTGAAATCTAAATAAAATGGAAGTAAGTTTTAAAGACTAGTTGCCCTAATTCTACTAAAAAACAGACTGAGAGACTATCTACCCAGGGGAAAAAAAACCAAAGTTTTATACATACGTATGTACACAAACACATCCTTAATAATAGAATTTAATACGTTATTCATTATTACAAATTCCACCACTTGGGAAGTGTATGAAGAAGCGACAGACCCTCCATTTGGTCTAACTCCACAGGGGTTGTCATTGTTCACAGCTGGGTACCTATCCCTCCAGATTGTTTTCTATGTACATACAAAACTCGTATGTATGTGGAGGTTTTCTCCTTTTTATAACAAAAGGAAATTTGAATCATTTCAGATATTTGGGCAGCCTGCTTTTTCCACTTGTAATAGTTCACAGACTTTTATCTTTCCAAGTCAGTGCATTCAGAAACCACCACAAGCTATATTTTTTAGTGGCTCTAGCATATTGTGTTGAGACATTCCATAATGTATTTATCCATTCCCACACTGACATACAAGTTTGTTATCATTCTTTTAATTATGAAGAAACAAACCAATCTTTTGAAAAACTCATTTACACAGGGTAGCATTTTGAATTTTGGGTCATTTTCTTAAAAGTGGGGCTACTGGGTTAGGAGGTATGCACCTACATTACTGGTTTGAATACCCCCAAAATGTCTTCCTCATGGTGCTACCAACTTATAGTCCTATCGAAAATGTATGAGTACCTTCATATCCTTACCCCTTTTTAAAGACTAGATGGTATCTTTCATTTTTGCTAACCTGAAAGATGAAAAAAGAATTTATTTGCACTTCCCTAATAAGGTTAACTATCTTTTTATATGTTGTATTTTCCCCCTTTACTTGACCACTCCTACCAATTATCTGTTTTTTCAACAGGGTTTTGCCCCTTATTTGTGAGAGCACAGAATATATTTTGGATGTTAAGACCCTGTCTGTTTCTAGTACTGAAAATTCTCTTTTCTCAGGATGTCCTTGTCTTTTGGCTGTTTCAGGCAGATTCTTAAATGGCCTTGTCCTGCACAACCCCATGTCATGAGACTACACAAATTGGGCACTTGAATGGCACAAGCTATCTGAATCAATTCTAATCCTACGAAAAGATGTACTGATACTCTATATCTGTGAAATTCTGTCCTTCCCTTTTTGGTTTCAGTCATGGTGATGAAGGAAGGAGCTAACATCAATTGAAAAGAATGTGAGGGACAGAGTTAGTATTTCATAGATTTGGATTTAGAGCTAGTATTGTCTCCCCATTCCCACTGATTATAAAATTTGTATTAAACACTCAGAATCTAGAAATAATATATACATTATTACATTCACAAAAAAATATAAACCTAGTTTAGAGTCCGCATGGGGTGAGTTTCCATTCTGAAACTCGGGATTCACAACTTTATCATCATTAGCTACATGTGATTCCAGTAGTATGTCCTATAATTTTATAAATTGCAAATTAAAAAAGAAAATTTCAGAATCAAGAACACTGGGAAATACCAAGTATCTCCTCACCTGTTTCTTTAAATTTTCAACCATCTTCTGAACTGCAGCTTTTTCCTGTTTCACAGTTTCTATTTTTTGCCTAAAGGGACAGTGAAAATAGAAGAGTTAGGCTTTAAAAGTTGAAGTCAAAACAGTCTTAGTCCTTGCAAAAATGCCCTAAGAAAATTTAAGTATATGTCTTACCACATTTCTTCCTGAGATCCATTTAATTTCCCTAATTTCAAGTTAGAAATGCTATCTTCTTCATTTAAAGTAGTAATTTCACTTCTCAAAATAGAATTTTCTTCTTGAAGCTTCTCAGATTCACATCTGAATCACAGAGATTTAAAAATATCATTATAACAAGGCACTCATGTGGCATCTTTGGAAAATGCTTTCTAGGAACTTCCAATAAAACAAGTATTCCATGCCAGTTAAAACGAGATGTCTAAATTAGTAGACTTTTAGTACTGGAAATCAAGCTCTGACATATTGACCCCTTTCTTTTGGGGAGATAAGAATTTCACTAAAAGACATTAGGGAAGTGTGGCTGAAACACTGGAGCGCAGACAGAGACAGGAACCGAGACTACGCCCACTATGTTTGCTGGTTTTCTCAGTGGCAACCATACTGCTTTGGGCAAAAAACTTCCATTTATCTCGGGCTCAGGTCCTACCTGCTCTATATAGGCATGGGCCATATTGCTAAGCTGTATTAGCTTTAGTTACAGACCTCAGGGCACCTAGAAAAAGGAAGTTCACTACATAAATAAAAGAAATATGTACACTCATGTTCACTTTGTGATGTTTTTCAACTCATTATGTTCTGATTTTTAGAACTAAAAATAGTCTGAAGAAGGGGAAAAACTACATCTGGAATTCAATTATTTTGTTTCAGATCATTCAGATAACGTGATGTGATATTTTCCAAGTCTTTGAAAACCAAACTTGCTGGAAGACTATTGCAATCGTGTTATATAAAGTCAAGTGAGCAGTGTTTCCGCATGAGTTTCGTTTCTGTCTTAAGTACAAGCACATTTATTAGAATCTGATAGCTCTTCAACCAAACGATATGTTCTAAGATAAATTTCCACTGTTTACACAATATCAGCATGTACTTCAAGTGATAGGAGTGAAGAACTGTAAGTCAAAAAGCACAGAATTTTTCCTATATTAGTATAAGAGTTCTCATCTACCAAGTGAGTTAATCATAAACAAAAGGCATTCTCACAGAACGTGTTCCATCAAATGCGGGAAACAATTAACATTTAGCAAAACCAAAACTACCAATCCAAATGAAATGCTAGAAAACAGTTAAAGACTTGACACACACTGAGGATGCACATGGTTAAACAGCAAACACGCTCCATTAGGACACCCTGAACGAATGACATTTATTTCCTGTAGAGGGGGAGGGGATGCCTCCTAGGCAGGGTTATTCTATCTGTTAATACGACACAGAAGCAGAAGGAAGCCTACGGTACTGCTCTCTTCCTGAGGACTAACAGGTTAGTTTCTCTAGGCACAGCAAGCGGCGGAAGTTAGATTTGGTGAGATGCTCTTGGGATTCCATGAAGTTCAGAAGGTATATACGTTACCTCAGAAGTTCAACTTTCTGTTGCATCTCACTGCACGTGATTTGCAAGTCATGCATCATCGCCTTTAGTTCTTCCTCGTTTTCTCCTTGAGAAGGTCCATCTTTCTGCTTAACTAAAGTAGTGACTCTCTCCCTCAGCTTTCTAGTCAGCTCCTGCAGCTTCTTCTTCTCCAGTTCCAACTCCGCTATGGTGGCCTGACGCTGAAGATGTCCGTCTTGAAGGCCCGGCAGAGCAGTGTCTTCCTCCAGCAGAACTTGGTTCTGTACTCTGGGCTTCTCTCGACGTGTCCGGATTGTTCTGTGAAGCCAGGCAATTTCACTCGCTTTTACTTCTCCCACGAGCTGTGCATTCTGCTGCTCGAGGTACTGGTTTTCTTGATAATGTTCTTCTAGAATATGATGGACACTTGTCACCGTGGGCACACGCTCTTCCCATGTCTGATGTCGTCCGAGCACCTTCTCGTCAGGTTGGACTTCCCGGTTATCTAAATGGGCTTCCCATAAGGAGAAGCAGTCACAGCGCAGCACCGCTCTTTCCTGGAGCCTCTCGATCTTGCCTTGAAGCCTCAAAACCAGAACATGCAGTTCCTCGTTTTCTCTCTTGACCTCATCGTAACTCTTTTCCAGGCTAAGGAAGGTTTCAGTCACCTCTTCAACTTTCTTTAGCTCATCCTGCAATTTGAAAACTTCCGAAGTGAGGTCTTTGTTATTTTCTAGGGCTTCGTCATAGCGCATCTCCATCACTCTCAGCTCTTCCTGAAGACAGTCATTTTCTCTGCTGGCATCTTCATATAACAATTTATACTTGGGGGAAGCCTCGGGGATTCTCTCAAGCATCTTCAGTTTCTTTTTTAGCACAGAAACGTCAAAAAGTAGGTCCTGTTTCTTTTCAGAAGCTCGACTGCAGTCTGCACGCAAGATCATTAGCTGTTCCTGAAGCTGACAAATCTGATTCTTCAGGTCCCAGGTCTCGGTCCTGGTCTCTTCACTATTCTCGAGCTCGGAAAAACTCTCTATTGATGCTTCAGACTCCTCCGTCTTGACCTCCTGTCTCTGAGCTGAGCTCGTCCCTGTACTTCCCAGATCCCGGGCCTCATCGTCTTGTAGGTCACTTAGGGCGCACCGTGTGGCTACACCTTCTACTTGCTTCGTTTGATTTTGCAGTAAAAATGGCTCTGTCCGTTCCACAGAATTTCCAAAGAATCCAGTAGTTGGCTCATCTAAACAAGAAGACATCACCGACCCTGGCTCTAATTTCTGTAGCTTCTGTTGCAATCTCGAAATTTCAGTGGCCATTTTCACATTTTCCTTCACTGCTCGCTCATGAGCTCTCTGCAGGCTCAAGAGGACATCTCCATTCTCTTCCAACAACTGCTTTCCTTGCTGGAGCAAGGACATGGCTCCACTTCCTTCTGCGTCCTCGCCTCCTGCTGCCCGGTAGCCACTCTCTCTCCTGGAGAAAGGAGATGCCACCTGCTGCATTTGCTTGATTTTATTCTGCAGCCTGGAGATTTCTGTGCTCATCTGGGCCCTCTCCTGATCTGCCTTCTCACAGGTCACCCTGTGGACACTCTCCATGGCCTGAAGCTTGGCCATCATTTCCTGCCTCTCCCGGTCACGTTCCATTTCCAGCTTCTCAAGCTGCTGGCTGGCCTGCTGCTCTGAGGCGCCCGCCTGGCACGGGACCTGCTCCCCGTCCTTCGGACCTCTGTCACGACCGCTCTTCAGCTCAAGTATCTGGTCGGACAGCAGGCTCTGTTGACTTTCAGACACGTTTCTTAGATCTTCCAGGTCTCTGAGCAGCTGCTCTCTTTCAACGACCATACTACTCAAATGTTCCTTGTACGTTTTCTCCAGCATCTCTCTCTCCTGGGTCAGGACCAGAGACGTTGCTTTCTCTCTTTGCAGAGTCTCTTTGAGCTGCTCCTGGGCTTCGGCGCACTCCTGGGCGAGCTCGTCCTTCTCAAACTCCCACTGGGATCTCTCCTCCAGCTGCTGTTCCACAAGCTCCTGCAGCTCTTGGCGGTAGCGCCCCTCCAGGCTCCGCAGAGCGCTTTCACACCTCTCGGTGACCTTCTGACAATCAGCCTGAGACTGGGCTTCTATCTGAGAGGTTCTTCTATTACACTCAGTTTCCATTTTTTCCCTAAATGTAGTCAACATACAGCATTACTGAAACTGCCACCGCCTCCAGAAGCAAACAAAAAACATTTTCCCGCGCACGGGAGAAGCCGCCAAGCAGACAATTTATATCCTTTCTCTAAAAACGGTCTTCACGTATTCCTGTGTAATCGATTTATACAGAGACGGGGTCTCATTTCTGAGGGCTGAGACTGGCAGCCACAATTAACTTAAAAGACTTACCTCACTGTGTTTAGAGAAAATCTAGAAACTGCCTTCTTTGGCATCCTCCTGGATGTATATGTTTATGGATTTTTAACCAAAAACGAACACTGATATTTCACATTCACGACCAAATGCACATTAACCTAACCCCTAACTCGGGAAATGTAAATAATTCCTTCATTTTAATTAGGTATACATTGGAGGGTAGTAGTCACATAAACCACACATATTAATATATTCATTGCTTTTCCTTATTTAATAAAGCAGCAGTAAGGTAATCAGAGTATAAGGGATCAAAGCCCTCAAATATACCTGAGATTTCATGTGGGGAAAGTTAAGCACAAAGCTGCACTTCATAATTTGGAGAACTCTACCCAGAATTTAGCTCATAAATAGCCTTTCTCAGAACACAGTAATTACTCTCATCTGGAACCTGAAAGGATAACTGAAACAAGAAATACTGTCTGTGGGGGCACCTGGGTGGCTCAGTGGGTTAAGCGTCTGACTTCGGCTCAGGTCTTCATCTCGCAGTTTGTGAGTTTGAGCCCTGTATCAGGCTCTGTGCTGACCGCTCGGAGCCTGGAGCCTGCTTCGGATTCTGTGTTTCTCTCTCTCTCTGCCCCTCCCTGCTCACACTCTCTCAAAAATAAACAAACATTAAGAAATACTGTCTTTAAAAAAAAACAAAAAACAAAACCACCGTTTGAATAATCTCAGGGTAGGCTCATGTCTAAACACTGGCAAAACAGGTTGAGAAACTAAAGCATTTAGTCAAAGTCTCCTTAACTGCCTGGAACTTCTGGTGCCCCCAAGGGACAGTATTCTGGTTTCTCCACTTCCCCTATTTTCTTACCTTCCCTCTTGAAGTTCCCTTTGGTGCTTTTCCAAGAGCTCTTTTTGCAACTCCTCCTTCTCAAGAGCGTGCTTCTCCATCAGGCTTTTCAGCTGCTCCTGGTGAAGCTGCTCGAGTTCCTGAGTCAAGCCTCTCACCTTCTCTTCTGTCCAGGCGCCATTCCGAAGGAGTCCTTCCCTCTCCCGGGTAAAGCTGTCCTCCGCCTGCTCCAGGCGAGCCTTGAGTTCCATCTCGTGTTCCAGCCTCAGCTTCTCCCGCAGGTGAGCCTTTTCCTCATCCCACCTCATTTGCAGTTCTTTTTTCTCCTCCTCGTGTCTGCAGAGAGTTGTATGTTGTGCTTCCTTGAGCACCACTGCCTGGCCCCGAAGTTCTGCAGTTTCGTTTTTAAGGTCACTTAGTTGTTTTTCCAAGACGCGGACCTCATTCTCGTACTTTTGCTTCATGCTGTCTTGCTCCTTTTCACAGGCGACCTTGGTTTCATCTAGCTGCTTTTCATAATGGTGCACCTGAAGTCACAAAGCGAAACCACCACAATGTTATCCAACTCAAGGCGGTGGGAAGGTGATGGGGGCGGTAACTACTTTTTTCCCAAGTGACATTCCTCAGCTTTCCCATTTTGACAGCTCGAAAACATGTTAAGTAAGCTATGTTTGAGGCAGACATAGTTTGTTTTCCTTTTTAACTCGGTTGAATTTTATTAGTTTCTGAACAACTCTGATAAAAATGACTAGACTTTCACATAGATAGTGTTGGTCTTCCCAGGCATCCTGTCCAACTGTAAAGGTAGGGGTTTAACATACTTAAATTCAAATATTGATTGAACACCTATCATAGGCACTCGGTGGGCTTTGTGGGGACACAAAGTTGCATACGATATAGTCCTGCCATCAAGGAGAAACATCTCTAGACGTGGTTTTGACAAGCACAAACAAGTATGCTACAAGGCAGAATGAAAAATATAACAGCTATAGAAAACAGACAAATATATTGGTCAAGGGTATTCAGGAATGGGTTCATGCAGGAGATAGCATTTGATCTAAACTCTGAAGGGTAAATAGAGGAAATGTATAAAAAGTGGTGCTCTAGGGGCGCTTGGGTGGCTCAGTCAGTTAAGCGTCCTTCAGCTCAGGTCATGATCTCACGGTTTGTGAGTTTGACCCTCGCGTCGAGCTCTGTGCTGACAGCTCAGAGCCTGGAGCCTGATTCAGATTCACATTCCTGTGTGTGTGTGTCTCTCTCTGCCCCTGCCCAATTTGTGCTCTCTCTCTCAAAAATAAACATTAAAAAAAAATTTTTTTTTAATAGGGATGCTCCATGAAGTAAAAAGAATTAAGTATGTCCTACAAGCCAAAGCTTGCCAGAGCTCAAAAAATGAGAGAACAGAGTAAGAAGGACTTACTTTATCTTCAAGCTCCAGTCTTAAGCGACATAAGTCCCTGTGATGTTGTTCTTTCATCTGCTCAATGACCAGCTCCGCCTCGATGCTCATAGTCAATGGATTGCATTCTTCAGAACCAAGCCCTGAAAACACACAGGATCTGGTGACCCTCCAGCAGGCTCTTTCAATAACACAACTGACTTCTGAGGAAGGAACGTCCAATTAAAGGAATAAATCTCAGCCTCAATTACCACTGATGAGATCTACTAGGAAACCATCGATGCCAAGAGGTTTCTTGCTTTCAAGCATTATGGAAAACAAGAAAAAAATGAAGGTGAACAGGCAATACAGTAAGATTCTTTCATGTACAGACTGTACCAAACCTTCACAGAATTCATCTTTTTGAAGAGTAGGTGGGGTTAGGTATGGAAACTGTGGTTTAAATGTGATCTTCTAAAATGAAAATGCTGGGAAGTGAGGTAGTTTGATTAAACCAATCAGCTTTCTATCCATCCAACAAATACTATGGTGACAAACGAGCAGAGGGGCAAAGTGGCAGAAGATGCCTGGAGGCGTTAACTTCATGGGTCAAGACAGCGAACCCACCCCTCAATGACAGAAGATTGAGTATTACGATATTAATTTCCTATAGTGCAAGTGGAGCCCCATTTTAAATTATCAGCTAAAATTTTAAAAATAGGGCATAGGTTAGGAACCTGGATATAGGCAGTTTGGGAGAAAAATTCTCAAGTCATTGATATGAGTTCACTTCTGCAACCATCCCTGATGACGACGGGGAAGGACGCTGAAATGTGAAGCATAAATTGGAGACTGAGCTTGTACACAGACAAAACGATCATGTCTAATACTATGTGGGAATCTCTTAAGGCAGGGGATTCAAAAAAGTTTCTCACATGGGGTCCATAGGCAGATAGGAGAAAGGGCATGGCTAGCATCCAAGATGAAGTCTTGCCTTGGGCTTTCTTTCCGTATATTCTTTCTTTTCCAGTTGGCATATCCCCAACTGAGAAGTGATAGTTGGGATATGGACCACCCCAGCACGGCACAGCTTCACATGCCCATGAGGAGAACCCCCAAAACTATGGAAAAAGTCCAGAGAAGCTTCTGAGATGCATCATACACCATCAGTTGGGTTCCATCCTCACACTACAGTAAGGCTACTGACCACATACTTAGAATCACAGGAAAGGTCTTAAGCCCTCTCCCCATCCCCTCCCAAATCCCTTATTTATTCTAGAATAAACAGGTAAGGAGAGGAATAAACAATCCTTGTAAGAACCTGTACTTGCATAGCAGTGGGGAAGACCATAACAGAAAAATTTATTATGAGCCCTTTGTGAAATTCAAACTCCACACACTGAGGAAAGAGGCAGAATGCCAGGAGGGAGGAAAAAAGCTGATGAAAAAGTAGCAGCGTTCCCAAACAACTCTGCCTTCCAACTTTCCCACTCAAAGTCCTCCTCAAAGGCACAGGCAACCAACACTTATTTAACTTCTTAGTTGTTTTACAGAGGCAATGCCGATGTTTAACACAGCCAGTGTAAGAAAACCAAATTCTGGTTTCTGGTTGGCCTGTTCTCCAAAATGATCATCATACCAGTGAGGCACTCCTTAAGAAAGGGAGCACTCAGCAATAGCTCAGTGTCTGAATTGTAACACTCCCAAGCGCTGGATTCTCAGACCTGTGGCCAATTTCTTTTGTTTGTTTTTTTAAACAAAGCAAATATCCTTGGGGTTTGATTTTTCCATTCCTTTGTTGATACATATAAAAATCAGAAAGAAATATTCTCATAAAGACTTTAAGGATAAATGAAGAAAACAGACCACAAGCGAAATAGCTCAAGAAAATAGTACTGCCCAGGTTGTTTTTTAAATTTTTGTTGGTTGCCAAAGTTGTGCAATTTTATATTCAACCATGGCCATAAAAGCAAAAACCAAAGGCAGAGCCTCTGAAAAGATGATGTCTGAATGGCTTACCCTGGTCAGGCTCAATGCAACCACTGTTAACCTCAAGTTCTTCTGACACTGAGTTCTTTAAGGGAAGTCTCAACACTTTGCCTTGTGTGCGAAATTCCTCCAGCTCAGACTGGAGTTCATCCACTTGGTCTTGTAATACCTGGAGTTTAGAAACAAACACAAGTCTTTGTTTCCTTTTTTAGTTTGTTTACTTTAAATGTTTATTTTTCAGAGAGAGGGAATGGGAGAGGGGCAGAGAGGGGGACAGATGATCCGAAGTAGGCTCTGTGCTAACAGCAGAGAGCCTGATGTGGGGCTCAACTCCATAAACCATGAGATCATCACCTGAGCCGAAATCAAGAGTTGGACACTTAACCAACTGAGCCACCCAGGCACTCCATAAAAACCAAAAACCACTACAAGTCTTATACACGACAGCAAAAGCACAAGCAACAAAAGAAAAAAGATAAACTGGACATCACTAAACCAAAACCTTTTTATTTTGAAGGGTATCATGAAAGTAAGAAGACAACCCACAGAATAGGACGATAGCTTTTGCAAATTACATGGTCTGATAAGGGACTTCTAACTAGAGTATACAAGGAACTATTACAACTCAATAATAAAAAGACAATCCATTTAAAAATTAGGCAAAGGATCTGAATAGACCTTCCTGGAAAAGGAGATATGCAGGGGCACCTGGGTGGCTCAGTCAGCTGGTTAAGCATCCAACTCTTGACTTCAGAGTTCAGGTCATGATCTTGTGGTTCGTGAGTTCAGGCCCTGCATCAGGCTCTGCGCTGACAACACAAAGCATGCTTGGGATTCTCTCTCTCCCTCTCTCTCTGCCCCTACCCCATTCATGCTCTCTCTCTCAAAATAAATAAGCTTAAAAAAAAAAAAAGGAGATATATTCTGAGAAGCCCTTGAAGAGATACTCAAAATCATTAGTCATCAGGGAAATGCAAATAAAAAACACAATGAGGTACCACTTCATAACCCCTAGGGATGGGTCGACTCCAGAAGACAGCAAAAACAACAGGTGTCAATGATGTACAGAAACTGGAACTCTGTACAATTTGGGAAAAGTTTGGCAGTTCCTCCAAAAGTTAAACATGCAGTGATCATATGACCCAGCAGTTCCACCCCCAGACATATACCAAAGAGAAATGAAAACATATCCACGTAAAAACTTATGCACAGATGTTCACAGCAGCATTATTCATAACAGTCACACTAACCCCAATGTTCATCAACTAATGAATGGATAAATAAAATGTGGTATGGCCATAAAATGGAATATAATGTAGCAGTGAAAAGAAAGGAAGTCAGCGGTGCCTGGGTAGCTCAGTTGGTGAAGCATCAGATTTGTGATTTTGGCTCAGGTCATGATCTTGCAATTCATGAGTTCAAGCCCTGCATCGGGCTCTGCACAGACCGTGCAGAGCCTGCTTGGGATTCTGTCTCCCTCTCTCTGCCCCTCCCCTGCTTGCTTTCTATCTCTCTGTCAAAATAAATAAAACTAAAAGACTGAAGAAAGAAAGAAAGAAAGAAAGAAAGAAAGAAAGAAAGAAAGAAAGAAAGAAAGAAAAAGAAAAAAAGAAAAGAAAAGAAAGAAAGAAACCACTGATACTCCCTACAACATGGATGAACCTTGAAAACACTATGGGAAGTGAAGGAGGTCAGCCACAAAGGACCACATAGTGTAGGATTCCACTTATATGAAGTGTAAAGGATAGGCAAGTCTCCAGAGACAAAAAAGGTGGATTATTAGTTGCCTAGGGGGAGATTACAGCTAAGTGGAGTGGGAGTTTCTTTCTGGGGTGATGAAAACGTTCTAAGATCAACTATGGTAGTGATTGTACAATTCTGTGAATATACTAAAAGACACTGAATTGTACACTCTAAACGGTGAACTATGTGGGTGAATGGTGTATAATCTGTTTAAGAATATAATGGAATGGATTTGGGGAGGTAGAGATGACAGATTTTACTAATGAAATCCTAACTTTTAAGAACTATAAGGAAAACACCTCTACTTGATTAGAGCCGAGAGCCAAAACTTAATTGTAAAAGTGGCATTAATGTTTCATCTCTTTTCTCAAAATGTGCACATATATTTCCTGGGAAGGCAGGCTGTGGGCAACCTCATAAGGAAGTGATTGTTTTCCTCATTTCTGCACAAATACAATTTATGTCTAAAGTAGTCAGAACT
The DNA here is from genome assembly GCF_022837055.1 of Prionailurus viverrinus. Lineage (NCBI taxonomy): Eukaryota > Metazoa > Chordata > Mammalia > Carnivora > Felidae > Prionailurus > Prionailurus viverrinus. The sequence goes on from NC_062566.1 coordinate 94,159,181, forward strand.
CAGTTATACCTACCTTGTTAAAATCAACAAGTTTTTGTGATTCAAGAAGGGAAAAAAATCCCAAATTCCTAAGTTTAGGAGAGTTAAAAAAAAATCAAAGATGCCCATTATTTATAAAAATGTTTTTGTCTCTTCTGGTATGAATTTGTAATTATTACTAGCTAAAGCCCTGAGTGGTTTCTGCCTCATCTGCATTTTGTAAATAAAATAAGGTATCCAGGGAAAACACACACACACACACACACACACACACACACACACACACACACGACAAAAGCAATTTACATCAGATTAGGTCTGCAGTGTTTGATTAAGAAAGGCTCACTTCAGGGGTGTGTGGTGTCGGGTGAGCATCCGACTTTAGCTCAGGTCATGATCTCGCGATTCATGAGTTTGAGCCCCATGTCCGACTCTGTGCTGACAGCTCGGAGCCTGGAGCCTGCTTTGGATTCTCTGTCTCCCTCCCTCTCTCTCTGCCCCTGTCTCTCAAAAATGAATAAATGTTAAAAAAAATTTAAGAGGGGCGCCTGGGTGGCTCAGTCGGTTAAGCGGCCGACTTTGGCTCAGGTCGTGATCTTGCGGTCCGTGAGTTCGAGCCCCGTGTCGGGCTCTGTGCGGACAGCTCAGAGCCTGGAGCCTGTTTCAGATTCTGTGTCTCCCTCTCTCTGACCCTCCCCTGTTCATGCTCTGTCTCTCCCTGTCTCAGAAATAAATAAAACGTTAAAAAAAGAGTTTTTCAAAAAAAAAAAATTTAAGAAAGGCTCATTTTAGGGGCACCTGGGTGGCTCAGTTGGTTTAAGTGTCTGACTCTGGCTCAGGTCATGGTCTCATGGTTCTTGGGTTCAAGTCCCATGACCAACTCAGAGACTGGAGCCTGCTTCAGATTCTGTGTCTTCCTCTCTCAAAAATAAACAAACATTTTTAAAAAATGCTCATTTTGGAATAAGCACATGCACATGACCACGTATTTCTCTACCTGGAATAAAACTACTATATTCTCCCCTATGCACTAGCAATTTCTGACCTAGCTAAAACAGACTTAAATGCAGTTTGCATGATTCCCTAATATTCTGGGTACTAAATAATAACAGCTAACGTCTGGGCTAAGTGCTTTCTATGTTCCAGGCTCTGTTCTAAACACTCTACGTATATTCACTCATTAATTCTTCACAACCTACCGAGCAGGTACTCTTATTTTTACCATGTTATAGATGAGGAACTGAGGAACCCACAGATTAAGTAACATGCTTATGGTCACTAGTAAATGGTGAAGTGGGATTTGAACCCAGGCCCTCCTGGACTTAATTTCTCTTTAGTCACTTACCCTGCACTGCTGCTCATATTCGTTTCTCATCTGTGTCAGCCTCTCCTCTTGCAGAAAGAATTCAGCACTGCTAGGATCAAGGTCACCAAACTAGAAAAGGACAAGGACACAGCTTTCATTTGCCCCAAGTGTCCGTCTTGGACCTTTAACCCACCAAAGGCCTCAGTTTCTGGTGTTCACCCAGAGTATGGTCTCTTGAGTATGAAAGGAATGTGACATTTATGCAGAACATTACCAACTGGATGATGGGAGAACATTCTAGAGTGATGTGTTCAACTAAGGCAGGGGTCATTTCTCAGTATATGCAATGTTTCCCTTGTATCCAATCTCTGAAATTAGATCCCTGTAAAACTGACGGCTTACTTTAGCCATCTAAATACTTCCCTAACAGAAATTTACTTGGTGGCATTGCTTCTGCTCTTTTGAGTAAACTACACTTTGGGCTGCATATCAGGAGATCAAATTCAAACAGATTTACCTTTTCTGCTAACACATTTTCCAAATTTCGCTGAAGTCTATTTGTCAGATTCTCATACTCTGCCAACTTCTCTGCATTTTCCAGAAGCTCATTTTCTAGACGACTGTTTTCCTGAAGCAATTTGGGGAAAGTAAATGGGCACAGATTAAAAATTAGCAAACTGTTGTACCATTTTATATGAAGCATAAATTCATGCTCTAGACTGAGAAAATTTGCTCAGCTTGAAAGTTTCAGTAGATTACAGAAGACAAAAGTAAAGATTAAAAAATTGGTATTTATCTTATAACCCAAAAGTTTGCCCCCTTCCTTTGATCCTACAGAACTATGCTAATACGGTAGCTGTTAGCAGACACGTGCAGATATTAAGCACTTGAAACATGTATAGTACAAATAGAGATGTACTCTAAGTATGTAAAATACTCAGTAGATTTTGAAAAGTTAGTGCAAAACTATAAAATGGCTCAATAATAATTTTTGTATATGGATTAGGAGTCTAAATAATGTTTTGGAGGTACTGGATTAAATAAAATGATTCCAATTAAATTCACCTGTTTCTTTTTATGCAGCCATTTGAAAATTTGAAGTTACATATACGGTTTGCATCGTATTTCTCTCCAATAGCATTGGAATGTAGTATTTAATGACACGGAAAAACATTCTCAACACATTGTTACAATTGGCTACAGGCTACCTATCAGCAAAAGAGAACTCAGGAAAAAACATAAAAAGGTAGAATAACTAGGGGAGCCTGGGTGGCTCAGTTGGTTGATCGCCCGCCACTCTCGACTTCAGCTCAGGTCATGATCTCATGGTTCATGAGTTTGAGCTCCATGTCGAGCTCTTCATGGACAGTGTGGGGCCTGCTTGGGATTCTCTCTCTCCCTCTCTCTGTCTGCCCCTCCCCCATTTATGTCCACTCTCTCTCTTGAAATAAACTTAAAAAAAAACTAAAATTAATACCATTTATTAAAGATATAGTTTGTTGATATTTACTTTACAATTTTATTTTGGCTTAATGGTGTAAAAGCTGCACATACAAGTTTTTCATAACTTGTATACTGAAATTATTATAATAACACATGAACAGAAGTCCACAAATGGTGGTTTTTTTCTGTATATATAAAACTTGCTGGAGAGATTTCCACCCACATTTGTTTAAAAAAATAAAACTACACAGACATGCATTTTGACATATGTTCCATTCCAGTGTTAAAGGCTGATTGGAAGAACATTATTTTCAAAGCGTATTTTGCCAGAAGAATATAAAGCCAGTATATTTTTAATACATTCTAGTTCACACTCTTCACATAGCAATATGGAATGAAAAAGAGTATGCTTGAAGAATTTTTTCCTAAAAAAAAAAAAAACAAAAAAAAAACCACTTTCTCCCAAAATGCCGGTGCTAGAACGCTAAGCTTTCAAAGCATGTCTAAATTTAGATGTCAAAACAGGAGCAATCTCTGTGGTGTATTGGGCCTGTTCTGGTGCTCTGGAAACTAACAAATCAGATTCTGTTACTGACCATAGGGAAAACACAATCTGGACAGTGGGGAGGGAGACAGATGTAGACACAATTATCTGTGATGCACTATCTTCCGTCAAGAAAAAAGGAAGCATAATGGGAATGAAAGAGTCATGTGGTCTGCAGTGTTGGCAAAAGCAGTGAAGGAGCATAAAAACCCACTGAGAAACTGCGAGATCTGATGGCAGGTGCGGTCGGATTAAGGGCATGGCTCAGGGGGTTGCTGGCAGGACCTGAGGGTGGAAAAGTATAAGGACAAGGGCCCTTCCAAGGGCCTTCAGGGCTACCACGCTGTACTTTTACACAGGGTAACAGCACGTCTTCACTAAGTTCTTTAGGGTTCTTGAGTAATGTAACTCTAGTGGCCATATGGAGGCTGGATGGATGGAAGAAAAGATGCACGTAAGTCAGCTGAAATTCTGAACCTGTTCAGAGCCTGCAGAAATGGAGGAAGGGGATAAATCTGAGAGACGTTTCACAGCACCAACAGGACTTAGAGACTAATGTGACACCTCATGGTAATGACACAGATTAAGGAGAAAATTCAGAGAAAGAGGCGATTTGATGGTTAGGGTGGGAGAGTTAGCTCAGTTTTTGATGTGTGGAGTTTCAGGAACAACAGTTAATATACTACGCGTACTTATTTCCTTTTACAGGCTGCATATGCAGCATCTCATTTAGTCCCCATATTAAATATGCTATGAGGCAGATATTACAACGGTGCCCATTTTGTACATTAGGAAACAGGTCTGGATAACGTGATCGAGGTTTTCCGGTAAGTAGTGGTATCCAGAATGGAAGTAGGCTGCACCGTATCAGAGTCTAGTAAAGAGAAGGATCGTTTCCTCTACTGAGACACGAGAAAAGAGGAGAGGATGTATAAGGCAAAAGACATATTTGGAAGCAAAGAAACAAAGCTGACGACCTGTGTGTGGCAGGAGACCATGCCATCTGCTCAGAATCGGGTGGGGGACAGGGAAGAGAGAAGTCATCAACCAGGTGCCAAAGAGCCCTAATGACTCAGTGCAACTACAAGGGGTGAGAAGAACAAGATCTGCTGATTGACACCGAGGGCACACCAGAAGCCTGGACACTCCTGCAATCTAGATCCCAGCAGGGGCTCTGTCACGTCTGGGCCAAGACCCAGCAGGACAAATATACGGGAATCCTGGGACTGCGCCCTGGGCAGACCTGCCCTCTTTCCAGAGCTGTGGTTTTCCATGTGGTGTTCCCAGCAGGGACACGGACCAGAGAACTAAGAAGATGACTACCTTTAAAGAGAGGGCAAGGCGGTCCCGGATGTAGTTCTCTTCTGTTTTTGCCTTTTCAATTTCCTGCTCAAGTTCCAAGCGCTGCTTGCCCACCTGTTGCAGGATCTGTTCTCTCTCCTTTCGGAGTTCATTCTTTAAGGCTGCTATTCGCTCCTTGTACTCTTCATCCAGTTTCCTGTGAGGAGGAAAGACCAATAAGCTGCCAGTAAGACCCTCAGAGGTCCTTATGCAGACCCACCAAAAACGGAAACACAGAGTTCTACAGATGGAAAGATCTACTGGGTCCTGCTTTCCTTAAGGCTCGACCACACCTGCGTCCCTCCAGCCAGGTGTGGCTGAGCAGGCAGGCAGGCTGAGCCCCACCACCCTGGCCAGTGTGGTGGGAAAGAGGGCCCTGGCCCCGCCAGTCCCACCTGAGGTTGTACTCATTGCGCCGCTCGATGGCCGCATGGTGATCATCCACCTCGGAAGCCATTAGAGACTTGAGCTTCTCAGCTTTGTCCAGATCTGACCGTAGCTTCTCTTTCTCTCTGACCACTTGATCAACTCGCTCCCTTGAAAGAGAAATAGACCAAGTTAAAGGGAAACCATCTCTAAGCAACAGGTGGACCCAAAAAAGTTCTCCTCTGGCTGGCTTCAGTACAAAAACAAAACCAAGGCAACCAAAACCCTTCCAAAATAAACACTTCCACAGCTTCCTTCAGAAGCCTACATGCAAATCTAAGCGTTACTTAATTTTCACAATAGTGAGATGACAGGAGATTAGCTCCATTTGCATACAGAATGTGTCACAGGCCTCCAAAGGACTTGCTGGGCAAGCAGGAAAGGGAACAGGGCGGGTGGACCTTCCAAGCAACTCACAGCAAATGCCGGATCTCAGCCTTAAAGCTGGCCAGAGCTGCCTGGTGAATGCCATTCTTGGTGACCAAAAGTTCATTTTCAAGAGCCAGTGTCAATTCTGTCAGGTTGACATTCCCATCAAGGCTGAAATCCAAGGCCTAGAAATCAGAACAAGTTCAAGATAATTACAAGTTCTGTCCTCTAAAGCGGAAGCTGTGAAGGGTATACAAACCCAGAGAAGTGAATGTACAATCAAGAAGTTGGATGATCACATTTCTTTAGTGACTGCTTGGGAACAACCTTCAATTGAAGTTCTAAGGAAATCATACATGCTTACGTGCATGTTTAACAAAATATTCTCTAGCGCTGTAAATAAATACAATAGTATAACTCCAATCTTTACCAGCCAGAGATCAGTTAAGAGCATTGCACTTGTCAATAGTTTTGGTGTTAAAAACATGGAAAGTAGTTAGCAACAGACTCCTGATTAAAGGGGGTAAGAAAAGTTACTTCTTATTTCTGAGATCTTGTGAACAGAAGAATCATTAAGGAGAAATCAAATTAAATCAGATCAAATCAGTTTCAAAAGCTCTGGAATTTTTCAACCCTTCCCCAGTCTGTCATTTCTCTCTCATTTTAGCTGCCACACCTTCAGGATCTCCTGGCTGTTCTCAATGCCCTCTTCCTGCCAGGAGTCGAGTATTTTCTCCACTGATGCATAGCCCATCCCATCATCCAGGCAGGAGAAGACCCGAAAGCCAATGGTACTTGTCATTGCTGATGGGGTTGTGGTACGTCGTCCACTCTCATCGAAGGACTGGGAGAAGAAAGAGACTTGAGCAAGGTCAGGCCTTTCAACCAGACATTGACCCCAAATGATCCGTCCTGACCACACTGAGCAGAAGCCGTGTCTTTCTAACACTATTAAAAAAAAAAAAAAAGTCACGCAGCCCCTTTGATCTCTCTTTCCCAAGGGAGTCAAGAATGCAAAACTTATCAAAAACAGTTGCTCTGGTAGGGAGATCCTTGACATAGATGAGATGTGTCTTTACTTAACATCAGGTTTCTTTGGACCCACAGCTAACATTAAGGGGCATAATTAGTGGCTTCTCACTCTGTAATTTATGGTCATTTTTCAAACCCAACTTTTCCTTCCCAATGGTTTAGTCTTTCTTCTTCTTTTGCTTCTTTCTCCTTATTCTTCTTCAAACAACAGATTAATTCATTAGAAACTATTCAAGTGGGTTTTAACTTCTGCTCACAAAGAAACCACTTCCTATTTCTCTCTCACCTGCATGGAGAGGTGCCTTTTCAACTGTCTATATGGAGTAGATGCTGATGGTGTGAGGGATTTTCCATTTTTGAATAAGCCATAGAAAAAATCTTCTACGCTCATTGTACCATCAGGATCAAGATTATGGAAGACTTCCTCAAGCATCTGGAAAAGAGTAACCATTTACTTTAAGTATTTCCCTCAAAATAACACAAGGCCCAAAGTACATTCGTGACCAATAGAAACTGGCACCACTGTTGACCCCAAGGCTCCAGAAATATAACATGTCCCTTTATTCTCATTTCACTGAATTTATTTTCCTTTTCAGTAATATGTCCTTCCTCCTCCACAAGCTAAGCATAAACATCCATTTTCATAATCCTAGGCAATTTAGCAATTAACTGTTTTCTTTTTTACTCACACTTGTAAAATGGGTAATCTTTTTTTTTAATTAAAAAAATTTTTTTAAACATTTATTTATTTTTGAGAGACACAGAGAGATAGAGGGTAAGCGGAGGAGGGTGCAGAGAGACAGAGGGAGTCACAGAATCTGAAACAGGTTCCAGGCTCTGAGCTGTGAGCACAGAGCCTGATGTGGGGCTCAAACCCACGAACCGTGAGATCATGACCTGAGCTGAAGTGGGATGCTTAAGGGACTGAGCCACCCAGGCGCCCCAAATGGGTAATATTTAATGTTGCTACACATTATTCTTATGGATTAAAAAATATAAAGATATAGCTTCCCAGTGTTGTAACAATAGAAATAAATTTGGACAGTCATTAAACTATTATATTGCAGTGACTCAACACGATATTTTGTTTATATTGAATTTTTGCAATTGGTATGTTGGCACAGCAGAATTTGGTCTGGGACAGACTGCAATGATCTAAGAGTTTGGGTCTGAAACTCATGACTCGGGATTTAGAGCACTACATGGAACAGGACTGCATGTATTGGGGTTTGTTTTAATGCTTTAGCACGGGAGAAATGAAGGTCGGATAGGAAAGATTTTGTGTGTGTCCAACAGAACGGCCCCAAGAGATGTAAAGAGAAGGGAATTTTGCCTGGCTGTTTTGTGCCCTTTAACGGTAATCCAGTAGTCCTCATCATGTAATTGGGGAAGGAGAGACTGGACTGTAGTCCCTTCGGAGCCTTGCCTACAAGATGGTTTGTTCCCTTAGCGCAGTAGAGGAATAGAAAGGATGGATAAAGCGGCATGAGTCACTGACACCACAGAATAGGGAGGAAAGGCAATGAGCTCTTTTTTCCTGGCAGTTGGATTCCTCTTTCCTTTGGGGGCTTAAGTTTTTCTATACAGACACCCCTCCATTGTACAGAACAGAAATTGCCTGAGGATCTTGTTAAAATGCAGACTCTGATACAGTTAAATCTGGGGGTGGGGTCTGAGATTCTGAATCTCTAACAAGTTCTCAGGTGATGCCCACAGAGTAAGCAACATATTTAATCTGAAGGCATTAGAGTCTGCAACTGGGTCCATTCTAACAAAGGCCTCTTTGTAACACATCTTCAAAGTTTCAATATCCATTTTGTAAGTCTGGACTATTGCTAGGATTCATCATCTCATAATTGTTGATTTTATTCTTCATGGAAGTGCCTGAGGCATTTATCTCCAATGCTTCTTTCCAATTCACATCCAATAGGAAACATCTGTCTCTATTCTTTTTTTAATACCACTTCCTCTGGTGAGGACTCTGAAACAAGAAACCATTCTAAAGAGTGGAAATCTTTGGAAGAGGAACAGTTTCTAATAGAGAATTATATGGTAAAACCAATGGAAAGGTATTTGGGTGGGATTCTGAGGTCACTAAGATCCCTCAGCAGTTCTGTCTTATTCTTATCAACCCAAAAAACACTTTCTTAGAGGACTAGGCTCTCGGGATCATCAAACCGTAAGTCACAGTAAAATCCAGGTGTGCTGACTGAAGTGAACAACTGTATTTTGGCTCTAACCTTAGCTCCACGCTGCTTGGCCTTGTGACCCTGGCCAAATTGATGCACAGCTTCCAGACTGCCTAAAAACCCATCACCTCATTCAAAGTGGAGGAGCAGGTGAGTCCCACCAGTTATTGTACATGGGGGGAGTAGGCGAGTGGTGAATAGAAGGTTGTGGATTCAGAAAAAGGCAGGGTTGGGCTAAATAGAACACAAGTCAAATGGGCAAGTGGGACACCTCCACAGTCTGTGCAGGAGCCAGATCCAGAACCCTGAGGACATTCTTACTCCTCACGACACACCAGCCAGGCAGGTCTCTGGATGGTTGATTTCCCAAGGTATACATTGGGACACAATGCACTAGAAAAGGGTAACAAACCCAAATACCCAGAGAGGCCAGGAAGGTGATATTAATGAATAAGGCAGGATGGTTTTGAGACACTACAAAGGAGTGCCATGTAAAGCAGGGAACTGAACACACGAGTGCGTGTCCTGTCCAGAGGAGCTAGCCAGCCACTTCTCCCGGCTTGCAAAATGGGAGTCAAATCTTTGGGTTTTTAGAAAAATCTGATTTTAAAAAAGTGTAGCAAGAGTTCAATTTTTAAACATTGGGCATACCAAAAGAACAAACAACAAAAGCAACTCAAAACTTTGGGCCATATTTGGCATGTGCCGTCCCTGCCGTACAGCGGTCCTTGCTTCTAGAAAGCATAGTACGTGAGACAGTGAGTCTAGTTCCCCTTCCTGGTAACGGCAACAAGCAGCAGCGACATCACTTTCTTTATCTAGAAAACGAGGAGATGACTAAATCTAAAATCGCTTTCAGTCATAAAATCCTATGATCCCAAGTTGCTTGTGGATGAGATCATCTTGAACTTTCAGCTCCTCTGTGGTCGAGAGCTAATAGTACAAAGTACTATAGTATTTCATGACTTTTTTTTTTTTTTTTGGTGGGGGGAAACATTAAGTAAAAGCTATACTCAATGAGCAATCTTTTACTCATCCTTGGATGAGAGGAAAATAACTAAATAAGTTACTTCTTTCCCTGTGTTTTAGAAATTCCACCACAGAAGAAAATGCAATTCCCCACAAATGGCTACAGTTTATTCCAAGAATTGTTCTTAGATAAATAATCCAAGTTTGTGCAGTATTGTGCAGTATTTCTTGGCAAAACATCCCAAGGTTCTGCATACTGCACTGGGTTTATAATTTAGGAGGATGAATTTAATGTTATGACTCAACAACACTGGAAAATAAATGACCACTGAGCCATTAAAAAGGTAGTCAATGGGTATATAACAGTCACATATACTACAGAGGAGGAGGAAAAAAATCTCTTCTGCAAATGAGGCTACTTGGTAGCTTTTGATGATAAATCTGTTTTTGGTTTAGGAAAATAATATCATTTATCCCCTGAACAAGCAGGCAGTATGGTTTCAAATAGCATTCTAATCAGATTCCCCAAACTGCAACTGTAGCCCTAACCTCTGAGCCCCTCCAGTCCTTATTTTCAGCTCTTTGAAAGACATAGCTTAGAATTATTTATGTTCTTATATTTCATGGCTTTTCAAGCACCCAGTCCTGCCAGTTCCCATCTTAATTTTTCAGAAAACATAAAGCTCAGAATTTTACCAAGCAAGAGTCTTTTGGCAGGGGTGCGGTCCTTCTAGATTCTTCTGTATCTTCAAAACCACCAGCCCACCATTTTCCATTTCCTCATGACCAGAATATTGTGATAGCTCCTGGCTGGCTGGTCTCCTAGCCAAAGGCTGTCCGCACACCAATATACCCCATAAAAGCAGCTCAGACCATCCTCAGGATCTAAGTTTTTCTTGTATGTTACTCAATCTGCTGAAGAATGCAGGGTTGATACTGAGATCTTCTCTACAAAAACTTAAACTCATCAGTCTGGCCTTTGAAATATTCTCCCAATTCAAATCTTCTGAACTCCCTGCATAATCCTTCCTCCAGGTCCTTCTCACATTGTGTTTTGTGAATGCCACTTCTACAGATATATCTGACATGGTGGCCGCACCAAGCTGGTTAGTGTCTAGTAATAATGTGGGGTAACATGCTTAGCACAGTGAGGGTCACGTACTATGGGTTCAATGAGTGTCAGCTATTGTCAGGTTTGGGTTTTTTTTCCCACAACCCAACACAAGCTTCCTACGAAAGAATCTTCAAGGCTTATCTCCTAGGAAAAAAAGAGAATGGAATCTCTGTAACATGCTGCAGGAAGGCAAAATATGGCTGTTCCTAGCCTGTGACCAGTTCAGATTTCATCATGATTATTATTCCTAAATAAAAATATGATGCAAGGCTTACCTCTCCATCGATATTCTGCAGGCCATACTGCTCACAGATGGAGACCAGCTTCTTTCGGTTCAGGTGACCATCACGGGTGATCCCCAGATCTTCACAAACCTCCTGCAGTTTCTCTTCTATCCAGTCTTGGGGAGCAGAAGACCCACTTTGTAAGGCATTCAAGTCATCTGGGTTCCAAAATCTTAACTGGCCTGAAATAAAAACATATATTGTGCTGTTCCCAAAGGAATTGCAAAGAGAGAGAGCCTGTTCTCAAAGAAAACTGTGCTTTTTGAAAGTAAATATTACAAGAAAGAGACTATAAATGCTGATTCCATCTTGATTTGAATCTGTAGTCCAAATGAAATGGAACCACTGGTTCTTAGGCTGCAACAAGAGCAAACAGGCACATTTTCCTATACCACACGAGAAATATCTCTCCTGTGCAAGCATACCAAGGTTCTAGTCTGTTTTATTCCAACTGAAAACATGCACAGGCTTAAGGCTTGGATGTAACTGGAAGAGAAGGCTAGTTGAGAACCATTCCAAAGAGATTTATCAGCCCTGCCTCAACTATAGCTACCAGACTTTATCTAATCACCACTTTCTTTCTGGTCTAAGCACTAGAACTTTTACTAGGAAGGAAATGATTTCATAATAAATATCATAAAATAATAAAAGTCTCAGGATTAGCCTGTTTACACATTTAAATATTCTGACCTACAAACAAACCAACTTGAAAGAATAAATGGTTGTAAACTACAAGTTGCTAGTTACCTATACATTAAGGATAAATTTTATTTGAAAATGTAAGGATCAAACTCATTTAAAAATCAAAATTTATGGGGCGCCTGGGTGGCGCAGTCAGTTAAGCGTCCGACTTCAGCCAGGTCACGATCTCGCGGTCCGGGAGTTCGAGCCCCGCGTCAGGCTCTGGGCTGATGGCTCGGAGCCTGGAGCCTGTTTCCGATTCTGTGTCTCCCTCTCTCTCTGCCCCTCCCCCGTTCATGCTCTGTCTCTCTCTGTCCCAAAAATAAATAAAAAACGTTGAAAAAAAAAATTAAAAAAAAAAAAAATCAAAATTTACTTATCCTCTATCATAAATTCTAATTAAACTTTCCACTTACATATGAGAGTTTTAGAAAGTCAGTACTTAATCATGAGATAATTACTAGGACAGTTTTGTGTGCCTGGAAGAGCCTTAGAGGGTTGAGAAGAGCATTTAGTGCTACCGTTACTATTTATTGAACAAATTAAGTTCATTACTGCTGTGTCTTTCCAGGTTAGAGACATAGAGAACACACAGTAATTACACTTAAGTGGAGTACAGCCAGGGTAGGCTGTGAGGTGGGCTCAAATTCTGTCAGCTGAACCACAGTGCCATCTGCTGGCCCCAGCAGTTCAACACTAAATAGGTTAATTTGAAAGTTTGCCTAAGAGAGTAATTAACCCATAAGTGAAATTCTACATCTTAGTTGCCATACCTTGTGTGAGGTTAAAATGCTGGGATTTTAAAACTACGAACTTTCCATTGGGAATGGATTTTTTTGTTGTTGCTGTTGTTCTTAACGTTACTTCTTAGCGGGCCTCCAGCATGCAAGGCTGTTTGTTGGGAAGAAGGCTAAGAGATGCAGGAAATGGGGACGTGGAAAGTGCCCTGGGAATGGCAGCCCTTCCTTTCCAGGCAGGCTCCAACACACACACAGTTCCTACCTTCCGCTTCATACTCTTCACTGCGCTGTGTCTTCCAGTGCTAGAGAAGGCAAGAAGAAAAGATTAGTGTGCTTTAGTAAATATTCAGTTTTTCCAGGAAAAACTCTGGGATCATCACCTGAGTAAGTCACATGATTCAGAACCTTTCGGGTGGGCCAACCTTAGTCAACCAGCAAATCGAGAAGAGACACCTAAGAAACACCACTTAGCCACCCGCACTATCTCACTAGGGATTTGCCTTTCACATTTGCAAATTCACTTATTCAACAGCTAAACCTGTCACAGCCGATAAAACCAAGCCAAAGCAAATATTCAGAATCCATCAACCAACAAAAATTCATACCATGCATTTATGAATCTGTTCTTCAATGTTTATTGGGTGCCAAGTGTTATGATACAACTTCAGGATACAACTATGAACAGAACAGACACATTTCTTGCCTCAAGAAGTTTAAATGCTAATGAAGACATGCAGACAAGAAAACAAAGTATAATATTGTAATGTATTAAGTGTGATGGAGGGGCGCCTGGGTGGCTCAGTCGGTTCAGCATCCGACTTCAGCTCAGGTCACGATCTCATGTCTCCCGGGTTCAAGCCCTGCGTCAGGCTCTGTGCTGACAGCTTGGAGCCTGAAGCCTGCTTCGGATTCTGTGTCTCCTTCTCTCTCTCTGCCCTTCCCCCACTTGGCATTCTGTCTGTCTCTCTCTCAAAAAATAAATAAGCATTTAAAAATTAATTAAAAAATTAAAAAGCCTATAAAAAGTGTTATGATGTAGAAGTTCAAATACTATGAGGGTATCTAAATAGGATCCTTCAGACTTAGGAGATCTGGGTAGACTTCCTAAAAGAAGCAACATCTAAACTGAGACCTGAAAGGTGAGCAGGAGACAGCCACGTGAAAAGAAAGGAGCAGCTGCTATTTGCTGAAGCACAGAGGTAAGAATGAGCCTAGCATGTCTGTGACACAGTGAGGGAGGAGACAGAGATGCAACCCCAAACAGGTGGGCTAGAAAGCTCAAGTTAAAGAAAATACATGTTACCAGTAAACTGCATTAGAAGCAGTGAAATTTACCTGAACTGGACCATTTTGCCCCTATTGTGCTATGTTACTACTGGTCTTTTTCAGGTCACATCATACATTTATAGTGTGTGTACTGCATGAAAGCACCCAGCCAGGACACAATCAGAACCAAACTCTGGACATTTGTCCACCAGCCAAGCGCAGCACAGGTCTGCTTCTGGTCAGTGGCAACAAGTAGGTCGCGGTGGCCCTTGGCCAGCCCGCGAGGTGCCTAATCACTCCTGTTGGGAGGTTTTACAACCATGGCAGGAAACCCTGTTGAGAAAAGGTGTATCCCCCTTTCAAAACCTGGCTGCTGTCTCAGCAGAGATCCAACTTGATGAATGAAACTGCTTTCGATAACAAATACCCAGCCCTTTCTCTGTGATGGTTGAACTGTACAAGATGATCTGATTTCCTGGAATCCTCAATAAACTCAACAGGAAGATAAGCCTGATTAACTCCAGTCTCCAAGAGCTGGCATCCCTATGGCAAACAGTGTGCCACCCTAAATTCTTAGACTGAACGTTGACTTTCAGTCTACCATTCAAGTTGATATGAGTGGAGGTCCTCTTTCAGGCAACCCAAGCATGTCTTTTTCCACCCCATACTCACTCATGCTGGTCCTCTCCAATTAATTAAAGGACCGTTGTGTACCAGAATTTCACAGTCCCCTATTTTACTTGGAAAGACGCTGAAGAGAGCATCAGAGAGTTTCCCCAGTTTTGTCACACTAAACTAAAACTCCAGACTGACAATGCTGAGGTTGATCGTTCATGCCATGCAGAAGACCTCAAAAAGCCATAACTCACAATGTACAATTTCACTACAACTCATTCAGATTACAACTGAAAAGTATCGCTTCTCGGCCTTTTGGCTAAGATCAAGTGCAGATTACAACTGAAAGCCACTAATATACATGGTAGTTACGGAAACAGAATTAGGGGACAGTGTGATTTTTGCTTGTTCGTTTGTGATTACAATTTTAGCAGCCCACAGTTCCTCCTAAAGACGTATTTCAAACCTAGTGGATATATGAGGCATGGTAGGGGTAAGGAAGGAGCGGTGGGGTAAACAGCCCTCTGTAAATTTTCTTACATTATTATTTCTGGGCGGAGCTCTACTGTTTTCATATAAAATGATTTAAATCAATAAAGCTCCACTAATAAAAGCGTCCTGTCTGTCCCAGCATATTTATTTTCTTACCCACAGAGCAAAGACTTAAATTCTTATACTAATACTACTTTCGCATCTCCAAATTGTGAAAATTCATTCATTATTCAGCATATAATTTGGAAGCGCCCTAAAATGGAATCCCTTAAATCTGCTTAAAACAAATAAAATAGGTTTCTATGATCTAAGAACCACTGGTCAAAATAAAACTAAATCACAAGGAGGAAAGGATTTTTAACAGCACAAATGGACAGAACAAAAACAGGAAGAGTATCAATGGGCCCCACCAATAAGCCCCGACTGGGACACACAAATGGAAAAATGCAAAAATTCACTAGAGAATTTGAATGGCAGATTAGAACTGGCAGGAAGAAAGAATCAGCAAATTTGAAGACTAGTCAGTTCACATTATCTAGTCTGAGGATCTAAAAGAGAAACACACCTTCAAAACCCCCTTGGTAACAACTCCTAAAGTCATGAGGTGTGTATAGTTACTTAAAAGTTTATTGCTTACATTTTCTCACTTCTCCATTCATTTTATTTATTTATCTTTAATGTTTGTTTATTTCTGAGAGAGAGGGACAGACAGAGCACAAGCAGGGGAGGGGCAGAGAGAGAGGAAGACGGAATGTGAAGCAGGCTCCAAGCTCTGAGCTGTCAGCATAGAGCCTGATGCGGGGCCATGAAATCACCAACTCTGAGATCATGACCTGAGCTGAAGTCAGACACTCAACCGACTGAGCCACCCAGGCACCCCTCCATTCATTTAAAAATAGTGAGCAATCAGTTCAGAGAAGCAAGAGGATTTAACATACTGTTTCAAATATTTCGTGAGTCTATGGGACTGGATGATTGTATCGGATTCACTTCTTATTTATTTTGAGAGAGCAAGTGAGCGAACAAGGGACAGGGAGAGAGGGAAAGAGAAAATCCCAAGCAGGTTTCACATTCAGCACAGAGCCCAATGCAGGGCTCCATCTCAAGACCATGAGATCATGACCTGAGCAGAAATCAAGTCAGACACTTAACCGAGTGAGTCACTCAGGTGCCCCCATACCTGATTCGGTTCTCAGGACAGTACTTCCCCAACTGTTCTCCTTCCCTGGTTCTTTCCCCAAACTAATAAGAGTAAGGGGGTTACAGCACAGACAAAGAAGCCATACTGCCCCTTAACTACTGAATTTGGCCTGGACAAATTTATTAATTGCTTTTTGCCTCAGTTTCTCCATCTATAAAATGGGAATAAAGTAGTACATATTTCACAGAGTTGGGTAAAATGCTTAAAATTGTGCTTGGCAGGGGCGCCTGGGTGGCTTGGTCGGTTAAGCGTCCGACTTCGGCTCAGGTCATGATCTCACGGTCCGTGAGTTCCAGCCCCGCGTCAGGCTCTGTGCTGACAGCTCAGAGCCTGGAGCCTGTTTCAGATTCTGTGTCTCCCTCTCTCTCTGCCCCTCCCCTGTTCATGCTCTGTCTCTCTCTGTCTCAAAAATAAATAAATGTTAAAAAAAAAAAATTTAAAATTGTGCTTGGCAAACAATAAGCACTATAAAATCTTATTTTTATTGAACATGTGTTTATGTAGTACATATTAAATTTATTTTTGAAGATTTTATTTTCATTACCATGTTTAAACTTAAGGCATTAATTTAGGCGGCCTGGGGGGAATTATCAGTTATTCATATAAATTTGTAAGAAAATGCCAAGTCCAGTAGATAGATATGCAAAGAATACAAAGAGACAATTCACATAAAAGGCAACACAAATAAATATGGGGAAAGACTCATTTCAACAGCAAAGAAGTGTAAATTAAAACCAGGGAATCCCTTTGTTCCCATTAAATTAGCAGTACTTAAGTCCTATTACCATCAAGGTTATGAATTAAAATAGACCTCTTTATATGTTCCCGGTAGCAGTGGGAATGGTATTACCCTTTTGGTAAAGAAAATTGCTTCATGTTCCAAAAGCTATGAAAATGTTCGTATTCTTTGACCCAATAATTTCATATGATTTCCACTGACAATAAAATCAAAGGAAAAAAGTTTATGCACGGATAGGTACATTTAGAACTTTTTACAAAAAGTCCTGAAAGTGTAATTCTAGGGGTGTCTGGGTGGCTCAGTCAGTTAAACATCTGACTTTGGCTCAGGTTATGATCTCACGGTTCGTGGGTTCAAGCTCCACATCAGGCTCTGTGCTGACAGTTCAGAGCCTGGAGCCTGCTTCCGATTCTGTGTCTCCCTCTCTTTCTGTCCCTCCGTTGCTTGTGCTCTGCCTCTCTCTCTCACAAGAATAAATAAAACCATTAAAAAAAATTTAAGTACAATTCTAAAACCATGTAAGATGGAAAAACACGTGAAATGTTAAATGAAAGACCATGACAAAAATGCCACCTACGCTATGACTACCACGGGCAAAAATATTTATACAATTAGACAAAGAATGGAAGGAAATAGAGATAAGAAAAATAGATGCATTTAGTTGAGGGACTATGGGAAACAGTTATATTTCCTTTGCTATAATAAATGTTTGTGCAATATAAACAGGTGCAACTTCACTATTTCTTTTTAACCCCCTGCCCTCTAATTCTCACTAAATGAATTTCCTGTGACCTGGGGGTGGGGAGAAAGGGAAAGTTCTTTCACAGAACCCACCTGCTCTGTGACCTGAGACAGAGGAGGCCTGGAGTGGTGGGAGTGGGGGGGTGGCGGGTGCTGTTCAGGAGGGTGAAAGCTGCTGATGCCAGTGCCTCCTGAGCTTCTCAGAGTGTGGACAGATCAGGGACACCAGTCTGAGACCGGAATTGGACATTGAGACCATGATCATCCTTCAGGCAGCTTAACCCAATGGCACCAGGCACAGCACGGCCTTCTAAAACCCCAGGCAGCACTGGCAGCTGAAATGATTTCACACAAACTCTGTGGGCAAGTGGTGGCAGGTAAGGGACAACTTGTTAAAAAATCTCTAGGGGAGGTGTGCCTGGGTGGCTCAGTCAGTTGGGCGTCCAACATTGGCTCAGGTCATAATCTCACAGCTTGCGAGTTCGAGCCCTGTATCAGGCTCTGTGCTGACAGCTCAGAGCCTGGAGCCTGCTTCGGATTCTGTGTCTCCCTCTCTCTCTGCTCCTCCCCTGCTCACTCTCTGTGTCTCTAACTCTCTAGGGGTAACAATTTCCCAAGCATTTCTCCCATGGCCCTGTATAAGAAACACAGATCCAGCTAGGAACAGCCCTGCCTAGAACCAAATGTATACTAAATGGCTACATTTCCATTCCAAGACCACTTCAGTTGGAGATGGAATTAGCCACCCAGAAACATGTGCTATGCTTCTCCCCAGTCTCCGCCAAGGGTCTTTTCCTTTAACAAGGGGGAGGTAAGCACACAGAAGCCGAATGTTTGTTGTTAAATTGCAATTTCGTGGGGCGCCTGGGTGGCTCATTTGGTTAGACGGCCGACTTCGGCTCAGGTCATGATCTCGTGGTCCGTGAGTTCGAGCCCCGCGTCGGGCTCTATGCTGACAGCTCAGCGCCTGGAGCCTGTTTCGGATTCTGTGTCTCCCTCTCTCTGACCCTCCCCTGTTCATGCTCTGTCTCTCTCTGTCCCAAAAATAAATAAACGTTAAAAAAAATCATTAAAAAAAATTGCAATTTCGAGGGGTGGGGTGGGGTGGGGTGGGGTGCGGGGGAGATTCAGTTCATTCATCGCTCATGTTCATTCTCACTGCCTGGAGCCAGTAGTTCCAATTAAAAAGCAGGGGGAGCAGGAGGGGATGGCAGGTTAGAAGGTTGGAGGGATTAGGTCATTTGCCTACTGGAACACCATCAATAAAGGGAGGCATCATTCTGGAACAAGGTCTTTTAATTGCTGCCA
This sequence comes from Prionailurus viverrinus, assembly GCF_022837055.1. Lineage (NCBI taxonomy): Eukaryota > Metazoa > Chordata > Mammalia > Carnivora > Felidae > Prionailurus > Prionailurus viverrinus. Next base: position 94,177,960 of record NC_062566.1, read on the forward strand.
GTTTACCCAGCACAGTGAAAGCCCGGCAGGTGGTCTTTAGACACAGATCAGCCATGAGCACTGGAAGGGAGATAATCTTAAAATCTTTGGAAAAGTGGGCGAAGAAGGGAGGGACAATTGCTGGCATGTGTTCTCAACACTAATTCATGAAAAAGGACTTTGAATTTCTTCCCCTGAAATCTTAGGTCATCTATCACTGGCGCAATGGATGTTAATAAGCGTTTTACGGTCATTCTGTTTGATTCTGGAGGCAAAACGGTAGAGGGCATGAGCACAAGGGTTGAACAGAGAGACTGGGTTCAGTCTGGCTCTGTCGCTCAGTGTGACCCCTCGGTACCTTACTTCATGCCCAAAGTGGAGATGAGCTTCCCAGTGCAGACGTGAAAGCGTATGCCTGGCACTTAGGAAGTGGTAGCTGTCATCATGATTTCAGCCAGAACAAATATGTGGCTAAGGATTTGGGCTCCAGGGGCGCCTGGGTTGAGTGTCTGACTTCGGCTCAGGTCATGAGCCGGTTCTCTGGGTTCGAGCCCCGCATTGGGCTCTGTGCTGACAGCTCAGAGCCTGGAGCCTGCTTCAGATTCTGTGTCTCCCTCTCTCTGCCCCTCCCCTGCCCGCTCTCTCTCTTCCTCAAAAATAAACATTAAAAAAAAAAAAAGATTTGGGCTCCAGAGCTGGACCCCCAGGGTTCAGTTTCACCTCCACCACCTACCTGCTGTCCAACCTTGGGCACATTACTTAATAGCCAGTGTGCCTCAGTTATCTCTTGGGTAAGTGAATAACAGTACCTGCCTACAAAGGTACGCTAATATTTAGAATGCATTTCAAATGGTGCCTGCTATAACTCGAGAACTAAGTATCTGTGAAGTAAATAGATATTACCATTACTATTCCTACTATTTGGGTGTCCAAAACTAGGACAAGGGCAAAGAAACAACAGATAGACCAGTGTCAGCTTGAAGAACAAACCCAGAAGAGGCTCTGTAGAAACTACAGCTTTGAACACGTAATTGTGACGAAGCAATCGTCAGATTGCAGGGTCAGAGGTTGCCTGGCCCCAAAATGGCTGCTACAGAAGGCAACCCCCCAGCCCCCTCAGGCGGACAAAGGAAGCCCGCTCTGTAGGCTGTGCATCTCAACGTCACTCTGGCCATTGTGGTCAACTCTCTGGTTGTCCGGTAGCCGGACGAGGGTGCCCCACATGCGTGGGCTACACCAGTCATGCCGCTTTCAGGACTGCTTTCTCTGGAGGGCCACCTGCTTTGCTGGACTGCAGAGCAGATGGCCCGAGCCTCTTGGATCCCGGGCTCCCAGCCCCAAGGCCGGGCCGGCATCTGCAGCCTGCCGGCCTGGCGAGGCCCCTGCCCACAATAGCCCCGTCCCAGCCCCCACCAGCCATCTGCTCCAGTGCAGACCTTGTGCCCTGCAGAATGTATGGCTAATTAAAACGATTATGGGGGCACATACGGGGCTATTCTTTCCCAGCAGAGGTTGCTGAACCAATCTCAGCAGCCTTAAGCAGATGTTTTTTTCTTTTTTCTTTTCCTTTTTTTTTTTTTTTTGAAAGGGGAAAGCCTTGCAAGCCCATAAAGAAGAGGAAGGAAATTTGCTGGAATAACAAAGCTCCCCAAACAAATAGAGCTATAGTGTCCATTTTACAAGAGCGGCACAATTAGCTAAGCACAGGAAGTCTCTGGAAAAACACAAACAGAACTCAGTTTAGAAGAGTGTTTATGACCAAAACGTGAGGACTTAGAAAAACACACCATCTATGGCATATCTAACTAACAGTTCTAAATATGTATAAAGCCCTTGCTTGCTCTGGGCCAGGTACTAGAAGCCAAGCAAGCCCAGGAGGGCCCCTGTTTCTGTAGGGACGCACTTCCTCGGACTTGGGTTAGTTTCTGTCATCCTGCCTTTGCAGACAAAATGGGCAATGGAGACCGCCTGCCAGCCCAACTCTCAGTCTCTCTGCTCTGAACCCATGGACCTTCCTTTATCTTTAAAAGCAACTAAAGGCTGGGGTGCGTGGGTGGCTCAGTCGGTTGAGTGTCTGACTTCAGCTCAGGTCATGATAGCACAGCTCGTGAGTTTGAGCCCCACATCAGGCTTCGTGCAGACAGCTCAGAGCCCAGAGCCTGCTTCAGATTCTGTGTCTCCCTCTCTGTCTGTCCCTCCCCTGCTCATGCTGTCCCTCTCTCTCAAAAATAAACATTAAAAAATTTTTTAAAGCAATTAAAACCTATAGGTCAATACCGGGGACAACACGAGTTAATGTAGGATTTTTCACTACACACGTTTATATGGGTCCTGCCACGCTGCAAATTTAAGAGTTTGAGCCTTAAGCCTCTTCTCCTACTGAGATGGAGAGTGTTCTTGGCTCATTGGATTTGAAAGTCCCTAAAGGGATTTATTTTTATTTTTTTTAATCCCTCATTTTTTTTAATGTTTATTTATTTTTTAAACAGAGAGAGAGTGTGAGTAGGGGAGGGGCAGAGAGAGAGGGAGACACAGAATCTGAAACAGGCTCCAGGCTCCAAGCTATCAGCACAGAACCCGATGTGGGGCTCGAACCCACGAACCGCGAGATCATGACCTGAGCCGAAGTCAGACGCTTCACCGACTGAGCCACCCAGGTGCCCCTAAAGGGATTTTTTTAATACATCTGCTCATGGTATCTCCTTCATCAGAGTTGCTCTTGGTGGATAATGAACAGTGTTTTCCATTCGGAAGATACACTTAATGGTACAGATGGAAAATGTTATTATCATTAAAATTAACTTTGTTCATTTTTAATTTGTTGTCTGTTTTTCTTTCTAGTTAATAAATAAATACTAGAAATTGTTGACCTGGAAAGAGATGGGGGCGGGGGCTGGATGCCAAGGCAATTCCCTCTGGGATCAAGTCAGGAAGACTTACCAGAACAGCAAAGCCTGCAAGCCTGAGAGCTACAGTCTGTGTTAAAAGAGAGAGATCTTACCAGCTTTGAAGGGACTTCTTTCCATCACTTTCAAGTGATCTACAATTGCATCTTGAATGAGTGTTTCACCTCTGGGAATAGCGAAAGGATCTAACAGACTTAAGAAAACTCAAGGGAAACACTGGAAATTCCATTAATACAAAAAACTATCCTGATGATGTCCTATCGTTTGATGGAAATAAATGGCTTCAGTAATGAAAGTGCTTACTTTGTCAAAGATTAGAACAAAACATCTAACAGGAGGCATGGGAACACTGGTACATTTCGACGACAAAAGCTCTTAGCAGAACCTCTCAGTTATTAAGAAGTTTCCTCCAGAATTCAATATTTACACCACACAATATAAATGAATCATTCATGAAGGTTGACTGTGAAGATATGCATAGATGAAAATGAACATAAGGGGACTAGAAGTCAATTTCCCACTTCTTGAAGAAGTCTGATTTTATGTGGGGTAGTAAAAATCAGTTTGGGGGGTTGTTCTTAGTTCTTAAACTACTGCTACCACTCCTGTCCCACCCCCCACCCCCACCCCCTGCAGTCCAAACACAAAGACGCGATTTGCTGAGCAAGCCCCATTGTTGAGCAAATGAAGCCAAGTGGCTTCAACTTTTCTCTCAGGTCCTCACTCAAACCTCACGGTTTTGGCTTACGCTACCATTGTCTGTAGTTGAAGAAATAATGGTTTAAAGCCTCCTACTCTTGATAATAATCTTCCTAGACCCGATTTATTCCCTGTGGAGGAAAACAGTTAACAAGGTGTCCCCTGTTTTCAACGAGGGCAGAAAGCAAAGTAGTCCTGCCCTAATTACATTCATGGAACAACCTTTCCTACAGTAATACAGAATAGAACTGGGCATTAGTTTTGCTCGCCCCCACCCCCCACCCCTGCCTTCCACCTATCCTTAGAAGAAACCACAAAATTCAAGGTCAGTTCAGTAGCCATTGTGGGTATGCATGTTAAGAGAAGGGAAAAAAATGTACTCTCTGGAAACTAAAATCTCACTTCTGTTTCTTAACCAAAAATAACCACCCAAACGTTCTCATTAATCACACCTTACACTGGAATCGAGAATGTGCCCTTTCTTAGTCTGGATTAATTCAGAATAGAACGTCCAGTTGAATTGCCTTGAGTGAAAATGATCCCATAAAAAAGAAAAAAAATCACCACTTTCCTTTCAATACCACCTGAGATGAGAGGTCAGACTCCCAAGGGAATCCACTTGCCAGATAAACACACTAAATTGGAAGGTGAAGGCACATTTCAGCCTCGTGGTGGAACCTACCTGGCACCTGTGAAATTAGCGCATTCTGCGTCAGGGTTTCCAAATGAAATTCTGAAATACACGTTGTAGCAATGAGAACGTGGGGGAGATTACAGTGGTCTTTCCCTACGCGATGGCTTTCTGGCCTTATGAACTAGACACGGGAGGGGAAGCAAGCTTCATAGCTAGGTTAGATATTTTCTGTTTCAGCAGGAAAGAATCCAATTGCCAGAATTAAAGCTCGGGGAAACATCAAGAGGATTAATATGTACACAATTTTTATTAGGGCTTTAACATATATGGACTGAAACACAAGTCGAACGCAATCAAAAGCACCTCATAGCAAGGCTTATTCTCCTACATTCTATTCAGAGGATGAGGCCCAGTTGGTAGATCATTCGTTACTCCGCTGCCACCAAGCAGGCTCTCACCCAAGGCACCACGTCACAATGGGGTGCCACGAATGGTTATGAGAGGGGTTCCAGGTTCTTGTAACTAATGAAGACTAAAGCTTCACATGGGACTTACATTAGAAATAAATGTAGTAGCTTGAAAGCAAACTTTGTAACAGCGTCACTCTTACCTGTCTGTATTTCTAGGTTTTGTTGGGTGGGACAGAAGGTTGGAGTTACAGGTAGAGAGTTACCTGAGAATTACCTATCATTTTGGTTGTACGTATGGGACAAGGCCTCCCAAAATAAGAATGCAGAAAAAAATGTGAGTCACGGACCCAGGAGTACAGGACCAAGCTGTCAATCCTTGGCAACTCCCTTATTACAGAATAATCCTAGAGGGAAGCGGGGGGAAGGAGACATTTTTTTAAATGTTTATTTGAGAGAGCGCACAAGCAAGAAAGGGAAAGAGAGAGAAGGAGAGAGAATTTCAAGCAGGCCATGTGCTGTCAGCACAGAGCCCGATGTGGGGCTCGAACCCACAAACCGTGAAATCATGGCCGGAGCCGAAATCAAGAGCCAGACACTCAACTGACTGAGCCACCCAGGCGCCCTGAGGAGGAATTATTGTTTCATCCCTTCAGATGGCTGTTTGCTCACTTATCCCTACAAGATGAGTTCCTAGAAGGAAGCAAGACTTTTGCAGGTATCTGTGACCCCATTCCATTCCACTGCCCACCCCTCTCCAAGAGCTCAGGTAAATAAAACTGATTGATCCTGGAGCAAAGATTAGTCTCCTTGTTGGGTAGCAACAGCCAAGCTTCTTCTCCATGTAACTTTTGACAATGGGTTAAGGTCCTTTTGTCTTCATCAAAAAATTCTAAACTCACCTTGGGGAAAATCTGGCATGTCTGAGAAACCGCACTCAAAGGCCAGCTAGGAATCTCACCTTGCCCTGAGCCAGGATCCAGGAGTCAAAGGAAACTCACAATCAAAACCAAGAAGGCCCATCTGCGGCTCAGGAGCTGACTACTCCTGACGAATTATTCCCATCAGGAGACACCCATCCCTGCTCCGTCCTTCAATACTGCCCAATGGCACTGAGATGAAGTATGAACCACTGGTAACAAATATACCCAAGAAATAAATTCTTAACACCCAAGGGCAGGAGACAAAAGGGCCTCAGGCAGACAAAAGAGAAAAAAAGAAGCCAACAGTAAAGAACTTCTGACAGGTTCTGAAGTGCTTATAAGTTAATGAATAAACCCCACAGGTCATTAAGAATTTTCTCCTCCCCATCATTCCCATTTGGGAGCCACTCTAGAATAAGGAAGATTACCAGGCATCGTGAAGAGACCGGGGGATTTCTGGTGCGAGCACGTGCTGTCCAGAGTGTGAAGTTGTGTTGGCCAACGGAGTGGCCGTAAATTGCTAAGGCTTCTATGGAACCTGGCCAGGAAACAGGAATACTATCTTGACACAACAGTATATGCCATGAAGGCTGACATCCCGTGGAAACTATGCCACCAGACTGAGTATCTGTGAAGGCAGTGTGCAGTCTACTGCTACACAAAGCTTGGACAGGCCCTCCTTGCTGCCCACAGGAACTTCAAAAATGTCACATGTGAGACTATTGACTTTTTAAAGTGATGAATCGATTTGAAAACTGACAACTCCATTCAGCTCAGAAACACTAAAGTTTTAGGCAAAAAAGCATCTGGATGAGCATTCAGTTTGAGTCCACTTTCAACAATTAAAAAAAGACAGGGAAAAAGGGGGTTATCCAGTGCCCTTATAGGCTTTCGGGGGCCAGATCTAACAGATTTGCAAGGTCGGGTCGGTAGGGGGTCTTCAAGGTGGACAGACATGGAGAGAAAGGACCCTTCTAGGCCTCTATTTGCTGTTCTAGTGAAAGGCAGTTGAGCACTAAAGCTTCTATATACAGTATCAAAAGGTCCCACCTAAGAGGTTCTGAAAGAAGAAAGAAAGCTGAATATCGGGGGTGAAATGTGTTCTCCCAACATGCCCTCTCACTAAGACACAGCAGCAAGAATTCGCCTGAACTCAGGCCTCAACGCTTATCCTTATTTATACAGGAGCCTAAAGTCTCACTTTTAAACACTAAATCTCACTGGAAGTCCATAGATAAGATAAAACAAGGATATAAGAGCTCTGCTTAAGAACTTTCTAGGTATCCCAAGATCGTAATTAGAAACTGTGTAATCAAAAAAATAAGTAATCATTTAATTTCTGAGCACCAAATCATAATGCCTTGGGTACTGAAAGCAGTTGGAGAAAGGAGAATTAGACTTAAAAGTGTTTTCCAAATAACAAAAGGACCAAATACCCCCAGAAGTGTTGAGACATATTTTAATTTTTTTTTTTTTTTTTTTTTTTTTTTTTTTTTTTTGGTCCATAGGGAAGTGTCTTAGATACATTCCATACTACTCAGGGTTATGAAACAGATTTTATGTAACAAAATGCTATCCTTCCTGACAGCAAGATAAACATTATGAGCACTGCAATAACTATGCAAATTACTTACATCTCTGAAACTACATATGCAAAATTTTTGTGCACATGAGTATATGTGTTTTATTGGGGAAAGGGCCCTATCTAAATTCTCACAGGGACATGAGAAAGGGTCAGAAACTGACTGAACTCAAGAAGAGAGGTAGCCTCTGCCCCTGGCTGGCCCCAGGCGCCTCTTCCTTGCTTCTCACTGCCTTTTCTGTCTTCAGCTGTCACCTCGCACCCATGCCACCCTTACACCATTTGGCAAGTTTCTCTCTCTCTCTTCTCTAGCTTTTCTTCCTCTTTTCTTCTCTCACATGTCTGCCACTGCTCCTTCACCTCTGGTGTAGGGACAGGTATTCCTTTAAAACTATGGTGCAAACTTCTCGGGATCAGTAAACCACCAGTCCTGTGTCTTCTAAATGTACTCTGGCTGGTTTCATTTTTGCTCAGTACCTAGGATCCGTTACCTTTGGGTTTGTGGGCATTCTGGAAGGCTGAAAATGCTAGATGTCTGACTGCTGGGGTCATTACTGGAGCAAGCTTCCGCTTCCTGTGGATTTTAATGAGCTGAACACGGGTGTTAGCAACGAATGCCCACGCGCGCACACACACACGTGCACGCACACCTCCAGGAAACCACCATCTACGGGCTACTTAAGAAGGTTGAGACACTTTGTCTCTTTCCCAGCTTATGTTAATATCTGAAATATTTGCATCCCCAGTCTGAGCTGGGATTTGCAAGAAATATTTAGAGCTTGCTCAGCATGGCGTTTTCAATCATGTTCTATAAATGGCATGCTGGTAAATGAGCCGTAAGGAAAGAATAAAGAAAATGTTACTGCTTCTCCTTCATTGGTAGAGTACGGCGATGAGTACAGTGGGCACATCTGACTGCTGGAAGGCCAGGCGGGCCTGGGTGCCAGGAAGGAGAACCACGACAGCCGCTGAGACCACAAGAACCGAGTTTGAAAGCTGCTTTATCCCGCCATGATAGGTAAGGCGCGGCTTTCAAAATGTCTAAGCGCACTGCTTTTGTTTCCTACCTGCCATAGATGCTGTTTTATAGCTTGCCGGGGGGGTGGGGGGGGGCAGCTTTTTACATAACTAAAAATGACAGTGCCACGAAGAGAGACATATTCCTAAGAAGTGCTCAAAGTGGCAGACCCCAGAAAATAGGAAAATAACTGAATTTAAAAATTTTTTTTTCAACGTTTATTTATTTTTGGGACAGAGAGAGACAGAACATGAACGGGGGAGGGGCAGAGAGAGAGGGAGACACAGAATCGGAAGCAGGCTCCAGGCTCTGAGCCATCAGCCCAGAGCCCGACGCGGGGCTCGAACTCATGGACCGCGAGATCGTGTCCTGAGCTGAAGTCGGACGCTTAACCGACTGCACCACCCAGGTGCCCCTGAATTTTTAAATATATAAACACAAAGCTTGCACAGAAATGTCAGCTCTCCAGAAGTTGAAACAGAGGTGAAAACATTCAAACAAAAGAAAAATTAGCCATCTATATCCAAAAGGCCAAGTAATAAGATTAGCAAGTAGCTGGTAACTGAGAAGAGCCATAAATCCCTCAGTTCTCCTGTTTCCACACCACCGTGGCAGGGGTATCCGTCCGTCACCGCACCTCTGGTCCGGATGGATGTGCCCGTCCAATTCCTTACCTCGTGGCGGTCACTGGCTGGAGTATGTGAAGGCCGTGCTTCTTCATCTAGTGGCTCAATCTCTGCAAACTCTTCCACGGATTCTTGAAACTCAGGCAAGGACCTTCGTCCGTAACGCTTCCCACCTTTAACATATTTGGGCTGAGCTTCTAGTGAACAGTCTAGGCAGGGAGATAAGAGTTGAGGCCACATTACATGACAGTCTCAGCCCTTAGCTGACACTCACAGCTGTCAGACACAGCCTCTTATACTAGCCCCCAAAATAAACCACCACTGTTTGCCAGTTGTGCGGGGATGTGGGCGTATATGAGGCGCCAGGTCAGACGCAGAGCACAGCTTCTAATTCTGAATGACTGACAGCAGCCAGAGCGCATCTCTGCATACAACGGGAGAGATGCAATGCCAGCAGAGGCGTCTGACTTTAGAAGTACAGAATTAAGATCAGGATAAAGCAAGGAGTCATATTTGTTCTTCTGTTTATTAAGCTGGTGTCTTGCAGGGAGGGGAAAAGGGAGACCGGGAGATCGTACTGACAAAGAGACGCGCTAGAGGAAGGCTTGGAAAATAATGATAAAGCGAACACCATATCAGCACTGTCAGTATTCACGCACCCCTCCTGTACCTCGGTGACTCCTTTGTTAACCATCCCACCTTCTGATCCATCAGACAAGTGGGATGACAGAACAAAGAAACTGACACAGTGGATCCTAATAAATGAATGACAGCTCATCGCTTACATGAAATCTGGCATCAAGATCGCATTATAAAATTAAAAGCTGTAGAATAAAATAGTGAAGGCAAAACTGTATACAGAAAAATGGTACATTTTGTTTTTATTCTCTTCATGAGTTTGGTGTTGTACAAAACAAAATGGAATGTGCCTCACAGGAGGGTTATTTCTTGACCTTAAAGAAGGACCTCAGCATTTTGATGTAACATGTCTCAGGTTCAATGTTTCACCATGTTCACGACCATCAGTGCCGCCACCTCCGTCACCACCACCGCCACCGCCATTGCCGCCACCGCCACCGCCGCCATCCCCGCCACCACCATCGCTGCCACCACCATCCCTGCCACCGCCACCCCACACTAACCTTTCTCTACAACGGATGGCTTTAAAGCAATAGAATACTTCACTCAATGCACGTGTCATCTTAGATACAGAGATTTTTTAGCACCTTGCACAGAATTTAGCACCTTGCACAAAATATTCTATTAAAATACAAAAGATCAGCAAGGCGTTGATTTCAGTTCTTATCATCCATGAAAGCACGGTGTCTGTCTGAGAATATAACGTGTATTCTATTTGAACACGACAGTCTTTTTTTTTTTTTTAATTTTTTTTTAACATTTATTTATTTTTTGAGACAGAGACAGAGCATGAACGGGGAGGGGCAGAGAGAGAGGGAGACACAGAATCTGAAGCAGGCTCCAGGCTCTGAGCCATCAGCCCAGAGCCCGATGTGGGGCTCGAACTCACGGACCGCGAGATCGTGACCTGAGTTGAAGTCGGACGCTTAACCGACTGAGCCACCCAGGCGCCCCTGAACACGACAGTCTTAACAAGATGTGTCTCAACTCACACATGGAGATTTTCGGATGAGGTTATGTACACACATCATCAAAACCAGGGTGGTCAATTAGATAAGAACTGAAAGAACAAAACCCTTCCTTTACCACCACTGAAACCACATGAGGGGTTAAGCCATTACTTTGTAGCCTCGGTCGGCGATCCTGTGTGACTAACTCTGCCCTTCCCCGCACCCCCATGCCCTTCCTCTGATATACGCTCAGATTTCACGGATGTGGTCCGAAGCATTCTGAAAATGCTCAGCACAGCTCAGAGTGAAGTATTTATGCTTGCTCTATAATTTCTAGTGATATTTATATCCAGCTTTTAAAAAGTCCCAGCCAAGTCATTGTATTCGGTGGAGCGATTCTCTTACAGGAAGAGTTTAAGCATACACAATTTAGATTGAAAATCACATGCACATTTGAAGGTACCTTTCATCAGGAGAGAGTGTGTCAGCCTGTGAGTATTCAGGAGCGGCCCAGACACCCGAGCTACTTGTTGGCAGCTGACACCCACAGATGCTAGTCAGATAAAGAGGCAATGTAGAACCATCCTTAATTTATTACACATTCTTAAGTTTTACTGGTAGACAACAAGGTACACCGTTAGTGACGATGGGGATGGGGGTGGGGGTGGGGGTGGGGGTGGGGGTGGGGGTGGTGTTGGAAAAGATTAAAAGAAAAACTGACAACGTCAGAAAACGGAACATGACGTGTTCCCAGTGTGAGAACAGTCGTGGTCTGGGGATGGAAATGGCAAAGGAGCTCTCACTGCGCGCTGCACTTTTACGGAGGAAAAGAGTAAAGGGACGAAGCAGCCATCTTAAAAAACCTACTGTAATTGACTCCAAAACCCGCCTGTGGATGAGATGGTCTCCCAGTTATGTACCGCTAAATATCCCATGCCCTGCAGGGAACAGCAGTGGATCTGAACAAGGAAGAGAAGTAATGGATTGTGGGCCATTAGGGACCCTGGGAGATTTGGGTTTATTTTACTTATTTTTGCATTGCCAAGAGTTTTTAAAGTTTTCTACTTATATTTTATTATAATTGTGAACAAGCTTTTAGTATCTTTAGCAGAATGTAAATATATCACAAAGTCAATTTCTAGCGAAATCTAGTCAAGTATACACTCTTCTTTGGAATAAAGAGATTAGCACAAAGGAAAAATGGAGTGTTAATGTTACCTCACACTGCATTTCCCAAACCTTCTATGTGACCAATAAAGAATTAGACTAACTGAACCAATTACAGTGACTTCTTTGACTTACACACTCACATATTTCTCTCCTTAGGGCATGAGCATCATTGTACTTACATGATAAGAAGTGAAGAAAGACAGCAAAAGTAAGGAGGTCCAGAGAGAACATTCATAGTCAACAGTCATTACTGTGTTAAACATTTGAAAACTATGATTTTCCTTATCAACTCAACCAGGCCTTTAAAAGGCCACAGCAACAGTCCACCAAATGAATTTTAAGACACTCTTGCACCCCATAATTAAAGAATGTCCAACCCCATCCTTACGCCCAAAAGAGACTTAGAAAACTGCAGCCCTGGGGCAAAGTCGATGCATTTTACGAACACATCCAGATGTAACTTAACACATGTCAGGGTTTCACTGTAGAACAATTTTAGTCATGCCAGATAATATGGGGCGTCTGGGTGTCTCAGTCAGTTAAGCTCCCGACTCTTGGTTTCGGCTCAGGTCATGATCTCAGGGTTCCTGAGATGGAGCCCCCCAATCATGCTCTGCCCCAGCAGGACGGTGCCTGCTTGGGGTTCCCTCCACCCCCCTCTCTCTCTGCCCTCCCCCTCTTGCATATTCTCTCTCTCAAAATAAATAAATAAACTTAAAAACAGAAATGAAATTGCTTACATCATATAGCTTTCTTTAACATAAGTGTAAGTGACTTCTCCAATCATGTGCTCCAAGGAAGGCTAGGAAATGCCAGTGATACAAACAATATATAAAGGACTGCCAAACTTGCAGTGTATTCTTTCTTTGAACATTTATGATTTTACCCAGATGCCAAGCTTCGGAGTCATTTTTGCTTCTTTCAGTTTTCTATTTCTCCTATTTGACAAAAATAAAAATAGGCTTTCAAGGAAAGAGGACAAGCTGAGCCTGCCTAGAGGTGCCTTGGACCCCATCCTCAGAGAATTTATTATGAGACTCACCAGTCATAGTAAAGTGGCTTTGAAGCAGTCCTACCTGACTTAGTTTAGATGATTCAGGTTTTATTCCATAAACCAAACACATGGTTATGAGTAGGGGACAACAGAGAAATCTTGATTCAATTCCCTAAACACTGCTAGAGGAATATGGAAGCAACTGATAGTCTCTACAGAGCAGATGGGGTGGGAAGGGGAATCTCAATGGGAGTTCAAAAGACAAAAGAAATACCGTTCCTTCCAGTCTTAGAAATCCAACAACTGGATGGTCAGACATCACATTCTTTACTCCAGATCTCATCTGTCCCAAGAAGAGACACTCCAGACCTGTGATAATGTCCACCTTCCAGAATCAGGGTGAATCACTGTACACATGTATGACTTGTGACCAGAAGGGCTTGCACTTATAATAAAAGGAAAATTGAAATACAGTGTCAGTGGGAAGGACCACTCAGGGGATAAGCCGGCTGGAGGCAGGGTAAACCTCTGACACTGACCCATTCTCCCCTCTCTCCACTCCCTCCCTGCCTCAACTCCAGCTGAGGAGTACAGAGCACCCTTGCCTGTGGTCCTCAGACTGACTGCAGCCTTCCTGATGTAGGTCTCCACTTGGAAGGCTCAGCTCTCCCCAGGAGCCAAAGGGCGAAACAACGAGGGCCCAAGAGGAAGCGGAAGGGGTGACAGGAAAGCCTAAACACCATGTATTCCATCAATGCTTTCTTTACAAAAACACAAGCTTGGGACCTGGGATGGAGCGCCTTCCTTGGCACTTACACGGAGAAGTTACAGGAGAGTTGCAAAGACACGCTCCAATATCAGGTAGATTCTTATAGCTTCTAATTATTGAACACCTGCCATGGGCAAAGTATCATGTTGTACCTGTTGAGGAATAAGATGGATATTTGATCGCTTTTTGATTTAAACTTCCCTGTTCCCAAAACTGACCGAGGATACTTACAGGATGAAGAAGAGAGCTCTGCCTTTTTGGTGCTGATATTCTTATTTTAAAATTGCTTGAAAACACCCTTGCTTTCTACTACTTCCCCTCCTGCCCCATTCTGTTAGGCTGGACAATCGTTCCCACAGACACCGGCACCTTCCAAAGTCAAAGGCCCTCAGCACAGAGTAACGCCAGTCTGAGGCCCTCCATATTACAGTTCTGCTGAGCTCACGGATTCCTGAAACTCATTTAAAAATAAGGAGTCAAAAATGAAGCATGTGCAAATCTCAGGACAAGCACTCCCAAGAAGCTTCCCTGGGAAAGGGCGGTCAGGCAGCTCCCCACTTCCTTGCTCCTGTGAACACCATTATATGCAGACTGCACAGAGTATGACCCCATACTTGATACTAAGTAAGAGAAAAGGGCAGAGAGAGAATTAAAGGGGAGACCAAGACCAAGAGAAGGAGAGGGGGAGAGAAAAAGGGAGAGGTAGAGGGAGGGACAGAAGTATGTGCAGATGGGGAAAGGGAGAGGGGGTGGGACAAGATGGGCAGGGATCTAGGGGCCTATGGAAAGACAGAGAGGGGCAGCAGTAGGAACAGATGGGGGAGGGAACTGAGACGTAGGAGCAAAGTATAGTGGGGGTCCAAGGAGGAGGACAGAGGTGAGCTGGAGTGGTGGAAAGAAGACAGGGGTGAAACGGGGGATGTCCCAAGGAGGGAAGGGGAGAAGAGAATCCAAGAGAGAATGAACAACATAAAGACATCAGGAAAGCCCTTGAACACTATCTGCCATTCCTCCCGCCTCCCAAGGTGCTCCCTGCCTCTGTGGGAGGTCATCAGCAAGCAGGGTCACCATCCCACACTTCTGTGCATACACAGCCCTTTCTGGGGCAGCTGCTCACTGGCCACTCGCACGATGCTCCCAGCTACCCCTCTCTCTGCAGTCCCCACACAAGATGCATACATTCATCTAGGTGTTCAGTGAATGCAGTGACCGAATTTTAGGAGCAGTCTCCAGTCAATTCTTACCAATCTGAGTGGAAGTTTCTTGCTGGAACACAGGCACTTCAGGACACAAAGCTAATGGAATGGCTCTGATTAACCTTGCCTGGGAGGAAAGCTCTGAGGCTAAGGTCTGCACCCCACGAGGGTGCCCACGAATGGTGGATGGGTGTGGCTGGCAACCCCCGGGACTGAGTGGTCTGACTAGATGGTCTGTTCAGCCCTAAAGCAGTTCAAGATCAACAGGAAAAACTCTTTGAGTTGATAATGATGACAGGATTGTTTCCTTAGGCTTCTCCTAGAGATGTCAGCCTGCTGATCCCCATTGGAAGGTCATGCATGCATCTTGAGCCATTTTGGGGAAGAAGGCAGAGATTCACATTTCACTTAAGTGAATCCTCCCCTTTGTTCCAGGTTCAACTCAAAACTTATCTCTACCAAGTAACCGCTTGGCACAACCTTCATGGAACCTTTGCTTCTACGAATTTAGCACAACTCGTACTGTCGATAGCTCCTGACTTAATGGTCATGGTCACATTTTTCTAAAAGCATTTTACATGTTAGAATCACCTACCCAGCTGGACTGTGATGCTTCCCAGGGCACAAGAGCTTCATGGAAAGAACCTGGGCTTTGATTCAAACAGACTTGGACTCAAACCCTCAGTTGTTAAAAAGATGTGGAGTACTTAATGTCATGAAGGCTTAGTCTACTTATCTGGGGGAAGAGAAAACAGGGGCTAGGTGGGACAAGGTCACTCTTTTGTCAGGTGGCTCCTGCCCTGGACGAAGACACACCCCAGTGAGTCCCCCCACCCAGACATCTGTGAGCCAGCAGTGGCTGGGGGGCCGGTGGGCAGGACCAGTGCAGCCCCCAAACCCGCAGCAAACTTTTCCGACCTCATTTTTTTTGTATTGGGTAAGATTAGTGGCACAAGCATAATGATGTTATCGAATCCGTCATCTCAGAAAGTGGAACCACCTCCATTTCATTCTTGCTCTAACTTTCTCTTCCTTGTCACCTCCTTCCCCTTTATCAATGGGCTGATTGAGATGAGAGGGACACACCAATTCGCTATACTTCGTATCATTTTCATGTCCCTGCTTCGGAAATCTTCTCGGACTCTGGAGTAGAAATAAACTTAAAACACTGGTACAACTCCTTAGTAAACTGTTTTGTTCACGTGAGTATTTTGGGTTTTGCACAACACATGCTTTTTTTAATTAAAGAAAATTTTTTTTAATTTTTCTTTCTTTTTGAGAGAGAGAGAAAGAGCGTGCGCAAGTGGGGAAGGGGCAGAGAGAGAAGAAGACAGAATCTGAAGCAGGCTCCAGGCTCTGAGCTGTCAGCACAGAGCCCAACACAGGGCTCAAACCCACAAACCGTGAGATTATGACCTGAGCTGAAGTTGGACGCTTAACCGACTGAGCCACCCAGGTGCCCCAACACATGTATGTATTTTTTTAAAGAATGCCTTCTTACCCTTAGTAAAAACAAAGCACATGCAAAATCATCATAAATACTCTTCGTAAAATCATCACAAGTGTTCTATAGCACACATGAATTGCTATTTGTTCTGTGATTACAGATACAACACGATTTGTCTAACTATACATTATCAAATATTTATGCTCGATACATATTTTTCCACTACTTTATTTTTTTCCCACTACTCTAAATGACTATCCTTATAGACACATCTTTGTGCACATACATAAATATTTCCACAGCATAAAAATCTGAGAGCTGCATTCATTAGCCAAAGGCATTTTTACAGCTTTTGGTGCCCATTCATTGTTTGATATGATTCCAATAAGATCTTATCATTTTGCATGACCACCAGTGGGCCTGAGTGTTTCCAATTCTCTCTTAACTTATGAAATGACTCCACTCCTTTCTTGATGGTGGTGATGGTAGTGGTTTTATTTTGCTTTTAACTTTTGGAAAAATTTTCTGGTCCTCAGCGTTAGCATCTCACAGACACCAGGGAAACAGGGAACTAAATCCTTAGTTATTTGAGTATTTTGTAACAACCAGAGAAAGGACAACCAAGCACAATGGGTGGGTCACTGGTGCCTATATCTCCTAAAAGCAGGGCCCTCAGCCAGACATCAGTTCAGGGCCCAAGGTCTCTAAAGACAGTTGCAAACACATATCTTTAATCGCTGCAAATTAGGGTCTAGCCCGGCGCCTGGCCAGAAGACCTGCTTCAGTGCACACTTGCTCAGTGAATGAAAAGTTATCTGTTTATTATATCTATAGCTTCTTCAAAGTGTAAGAAAAATAATGACATTAGGGCAGCTCCTGGAATTAAGAATTTTATTTTTAAAAAAATCACCTGCCCCATAACCACGCACAGTCTTATTTTCTCAATGATTTGGCTTTTCCAGATCCGAGTTTTCCCTCGCCAGTAAACAAAGGGAAGATTTTTACGTTAACCCTATCAGGGAAAGAAAGGGCTTCCTCCTGTATGATGCTAACATCTTCCACTGAACAGAAATCTAATGCACGATGCATCAAACAAGGACAAAATCTCCGGAGAGCAGATCCAAACAGTATGCCGATGCTGTATAGCTTGGAGCCTATGCCAGCATTTCCATCACAAAAATCCTATAATCCAAAGCCACAGCAAATTGAATAAGTAACTAATAATTAGGTTTTTGCCCCTCTCTTATTCCAAGAAAATAATTTAAAAATTAAATTGTACACGTAGATAGGAAGGGATTATGTCACTGGTGATGTTAATCAGTTAGGAATTTATAAACAATTCCCTATATCCCCAATCCATTTTTCTGTCCTTATCTGAATGGCAGCAGTTTTCACTGTGGTGGTGGTATTCTTAGGGGGAAAAAAAAGCTTTTTCCTAAGAGTCTTAGAATCATAAATTATCAGAGGAAAAAGATGCTACAAATCATCTAATTTGAAAAATCACGCTAATTTTAAAAAAAAGGAAACTGTACCTCAGAGACGTTATAAATGGCAGAACTCAAGTCTATGGAAATAATGACTTAATTCCATCTCCCCTCAAATTCTAAGATAGCTTCGTTTTTATTTATATATAACTGCCTTTTATTAGAGGAATATGAAGGTATGAAATCCACTGGGCATTTGCCCTTAGCAAGCAGAACCTTGTAATGTCGATTTATGTTAGGTAAAATCTGACAGAAAAGCAAAGCTAGCCTTTTCCATAAATTTAGATGTCATTTAGATATTCAGAGACAACACGACTCCATCTTGGAGCTGAACGGAGTTTAAGTATTTTCCAGTACAACTTCTTTCCCACATGAGGTGACCAAAGACCCCAAAGGTTGTGACATATAAAGCCACCCAATTAGAAAAGCAGAGCCAGTATTTTATCATTGCTGGCTCAGGGGCCTTTCCGCCATATCAAGCTGGATTTTCTATGGGATAGTCTGGTACAGCATCTGGTATAACTTATAAAATCTTAGGTATTATAAAATTTCCGCTCATGACCCATTCTGTTTCAAAGGCTGTGCACTGTGTCCCTATTCTTTCGGTCACCTTCCACAGTTTAAGAGTAATCTTTTCTCTCAAAGTCTAGTCGGTCCATCGATTTCAAAAGACAAAACAAAAATAGCACAGGTCTGGCCCTTATCGTACAAATGTACAAGTACTGAAAAGCCAAATAATGCTGCAGACACAGGCATTTCTGTCACTAATGATCAGGTGAAACTTGGTTTTTTTCCTCCCCTTCTTGCTGACTCTGGCCACTTGTCAGAATCTTTTTGGCCATACTGCACTGACTGAGGACTGGGTTTACCTCCAGCTCATCCAACTGGGGGTTAACGTGCTTCCTAGATTGGGGGAGTCCCTTGGTGAGCCCCTCAGCATCCTCCTGGGCCACCATCTGTGAGACTTCAGTTAAGCAATGTGCCTCTTTGGGCCTCCAGGTGCTCACGATAAGCTGTCAGTGTTTTCTCCAGCCCTACAATCATACGGTCTATGATTTAGGTGATAGTTATCGTCATAAAGGGGAAGGTGGGGGTGAACTGAGACGGCCTCTTGATAGTGCATTTGAGTCCGGAACCTTCTTTCTCTCTCACCAGCCAAGCCAGTCAGCCTGTGGGGGTTGAATCACATTTTAGAGTGGGTGGGAGCACGTTTCAGTGCAAAGAACTGCATGATCCCCGAGAACAACTGGAAAGGCCAGAGAGAGAGAGACGGGCAAAAGACAGAAAAAGCAGAGATGTCAGGAACAAAGCAGGGAATGTGGGAGGAAGCGCTGACTCACTGCCTCCTCTGAGATAAAATGCCCTTTACGGCGCTGGCTCAATCCTAGATTTTATCCCACCAGGCCAAACATTAGGGAGGTCCCTTAAATGCTGGATACATTGCTATCAATAAGTACTCTGCCACTCCATCACACCGATCTGGGGCAGCTTTGTAACGAGGGTTTGCTACAGCCTACCCGAAGCATGTGGCACACAGCAAAACCATCGAGATCCCTTCTGGGCGCTGTCCTGCAAGATCCGTCCAAATTATGGTCTTGACCTCCACGGCAGTGGGGCACACACATAACTCTGAAACCAGCATCTGGAGCTAGCTTCATCAACGTTACTTCCCAGCTACTGGCAAACTAGGCCAGCCTTTGTCCGCCTCCTCATCCTATTATTTAGATCCCAGCACTGAACAACTCTAGGCGGTACCCTTCACATCTGGGGTCACCGTAAGTCTGTGCATTTATTATGACAATCTTCTGGCAGGTGACCATGCAGGTTTTGAAGAAAGGGCAGCCAAGAGGTCATGCGGACTAGTGTCAGAGTTGCCCATTCCAAACCGACATAAAAGCACATGACCAGCACCCAGAAGAACCACAAACTTTATGTTACCGAGTTTATGTTACGGAGGCTCTTACTAACTAAAATGTGGAGATGTCACCAAAGCTCTAATCCGGGTCCCAAGATCTTGCGCTATTGTTATCAAGATGACAGACAACCTCATGGGGCGCCTGGGTGGCTCAGTCGGTTGGGCATCCGACTTCGGCGCAGGTCATGATCTCACGGTTTGTGAGTTCGAGCCCCGCGTCGGGCTCTGTGCTGACAGCTCGGAGCCTGGAGCCTGCTTTGGATTCTGTGTCTCCTTCTCTCTCTGCCCCTCCCCAACTTGTGCTCTGTGTCTCTATGTCTCTCAAAAAATAAATAAATGTTAAAAAAAAAAATGACCGACAACCTCAAATAAATAAAAATACCAATAAAATGTGAGACCTCGTAAGAACAAAAGCCCATGTTCCAGCAGTGGTCATCTACTGAAATTCTATTAGTAGTCTGGAAAATCTCCAGAAGGCAATAACCTCCCCCACAGGCTCACTGTAGGCTTCTAGAGAGCTCTGGCAAGCCTCAGAGTTGACGATAACCTTCCTTGGGGTGGTACTATACACAGAAAGGGGATGTTTGATCCAGAACCCAAAACACCGCTAAACGTAATGTTCACAGATATGACACAAATCTTGAGCATTCCAGAAGGTATGATGGAGAACTAGATCACCAGTGAAGATAAGAAATGAGTTCCCATCTGTGCTTTATCTAAATAGGTCACATTGAATGACTCCTTGTAGTGACAAAATGTTAATGATTTTTCCTCAGTCTCAAAAACTGGACTATATTTCTATGTTATCTTTTTTAAAATCAGGTTTTTAAAAATCTAGGTGTAATTCACATCGAATAAATTTCCTTTTAGTGCACAATTCTGTGGGTTGGAAAAACTCATAAAATCTGTAACCACCACCATAATCAAGATGTGAGACAATTTCATCACCCCAAAATCCCCTCATGCTTATTTACAGCAACCCCTATTTCTAGCCTGACAACCAATATTTGATAAAACTGGACTGTACCGTAAAACAAATATCAGCACTGCTTAGACTTTCCTTTAAATATTTACCGTATTTCACCGACCCAAAACAGACAGACTGAAAGGCAGGCAGGCACACACACACACCCTAGATTTGAACACTGTGACAGTAGGATATGTCTTACAATCAATGGCATTTTGCTATTTTAACTGGTAAAACCTTTTTCTTTTGGAGATACATAAAACGATGTCTTATAATCTACGGTGCTTTTTAAAAAACTAAGTGAAGTGTAACAGTAAGTTCTTTATTTTTCAACATTCATTCAATATTTACTATGTGTGAAGTCTTCTTTCTACTAGACACTGAAAACAGAAAAATGAAAACGTGGTCCTCAAAACTATCACTTGAGATATATGTTATCAATTATAATATATGATAATGTCTGTAGCAAAAGGTTATCCACCTACTAAGTAAAATTATCTCTAAATCAGACACTCTTCTTCTTTCAGGCAAAATTCTCCCCCAATTCAGATCCTTCCGCGGACACAGGAAATAAGGATGAAGGTAGTACCATTCGGCTTCACTCTGCCCATTCTAGGAATGAGTTATTGCCATGCCATGTGACATATTGCCTAGGAACAATCCAATTATTTCTTCTATGATGCACTGTTGTGGTAGGGAAGCCTCATTTCAGTGTTCAACAGCTGCAAGGCTTTTAGGATAATATCAGAAGACAAGTCACTCAAAATAACTGCTCAATCTGCAAGAGGCAGATGCCCCAAATCTTTCATAGACATGCTTCAAAGTCCCCAAATTCTTCCCTGGGCAATTTTTAAAGGGGAGTGTAGAGAAGAAAAGTTAGTGAGTGCTCTTACCTGATTCTTGAAAGTGTTCTTCATTTGACAGAGTTCTAGACAAGATAAGTATTAATGCTTCTTTAAATTGGTCAAAATGCACCTAAAAGTAAACAATTAAAAATGAGTTCAAAAGAGTTTCCACAGCCTTAAGGACGCAAATCCATCTTCAAGGTACCAGAACCGTTTGTTAGCATCCTGACAGCCTTGAAGTGAGTCACAAACAGCTTTTGTTCTCTTTTCTTCATTTCTCTGAAGCACTGAAGGGAAAAGTGGGCAGATCACTTCTGACACCCCCGTGTCGTAAACCCTAACATCAACATCAATATTTATTCAACCCCGAGGGGGAAAGCTAGATAGCAAAACCCTCTTTATACACTCAGAAAAAGATACGTTTTGAACTCAACTCCTTTTATTTTTCTGAACCAGACCACAACAGAAAGATGTTAGGTTAGACATTAGGAAAAACTTCCCAAGTAAATGATCCATTGTAACAATGCCCCAAAGATGCTTTCATCCCTGAAGACATTCTAGAAGAGGGTGAGCTATCATCTGAGGGTGACTTGAATACAGTCTTGCCTGAGGCAGGTATATAATATTTATCTCCCAAGGCCCCTGTGACTCCATAAACAAATAGAAATCAATAGCAAACACAAAGAATAAAAGAACCTTGGGAAGCTTTGTCTTGAATTCTTAAAAATACAATTACCTTGATAGAAGGATGAAAGAACATGAGTTTTATTTAAGTAAATATTCAGTTAGAATTGGGGAAATACTTTGGTTAAAGGGGTAAAACAGTTTTCTTGATGGCCAAGTGTATTCTTCCATAATTTAAATTTATGTGACCTCACCGTGGGGTAGAAGGGAAAGATGGTATTCCTTCTCACAGTAATTCTAGTTCGATGATGTGGCACCTATTAACACAGAAGCCTATGCATAAATTCAAAGTTGGTAAATTTGTAATTTGTGCCGCTATGGGTCTCTTTGGACACCGTTACAAAACGTTGTCTGGAAGTTTAAATATGAGTGACAGATAAAAACCACTTGGCGAATTATACTGGGAAAAGTAGCAAACCTCATTAGTTATCTAAACAACGGAGGAAAAAAATCCTATGTCTTATCTATGCAATTTACCATACTGTCCCACAGTAGGTGTGATTTTTCTACCACAACCATTTTGATCACTCCAAGTTACTTTCCAAAATCATCTCCCTTTAGATGGTATAGACTAAAAATCAGGATACCCTATGGAGCCAGAGCAGAAATCCGCCAAGGGAGGCAGGACATCTGCTAGAGAGCCAGGGCCGTGCAATCAATGAAAAGGTGAAGACACTGCAGAAATGTAAGCGATACTAATTAGGGTTCACAGCAGACAAATCACTGCAGAGCCTGCAGGAGGAGAAAGGGCCAGGTCCTGCTGTTGTCCCAAAGTCAGAGTACGGGCTTCAGGCACTGTGGCATCCTGGCTCCCGTTCCCAGGGGCAAGGCCATCTTCCCAAGCAGCCAGTTCAAAACCACACAGACCCAAGGGCTCTCCTGCCCATGGACATTGGCCAGGCATTTACTACTTCCTACCGGAACCATTCCTTCCTCACAGGGGCGCGGGGGGCAGGAGGAGGGTTGGGGTACAGGCTCTGTGCTGGAGCCAGCTGGGTCCGGGTTCCGACCCTGCCTCAGCCACTTACTGCCTGCTGTGAACTGGCTAAATTACTATACCTCTCTGAGCTTTAGTTTGTTCATAGAGAAAAATGGGGATCTCTAACAACTAAAGTTTAGGACTCATTCAGCAAATATTTATTGAGCAGCTGCTATGGGCCAGGCAATGTCCTAAGCCCTGCTGACAGAGCAGTGAACAAGAGTGACAGAGACCTTGCCGCCGTGGAGTGCATGTTCTCAGGAAATGTCACAGAGGGTCCAGGCAGCCACTGTGTGAAAAGCATTGCATGCCTTTTATGTTATTTATAGTAACACCTCCCTCACAGAGGCATTAGGAAATCAAAATGAGAGTTACATAAGGGGTCTAGAACTTCCAGGGTAACTTATCAACTACTTGGTAAGTGGTAGTTAATACTCTAATAGCTAAATGGGGTGACTGTTTCCCCTGCTTTACAGAGAAATGGCTACATTTTCAAGCAAAGCAACTGGCCCTGAAAGTGACCGTGACAGACAAGTGGCAGTGGCGGAGGTGACAGCAGGGATCTTGCCTCCCCGCCAGTATCTGGGCAGTTGCCCAACATCAGAGAAGCCGATCCAATTTGCTGTGCTTGGGGACCTCAGCTTGGGGTTTCTCCTCTCTTAGGACAGTGATGGGAATGACTGGAATGAAACCTTGGCTTCTCCTTGACACAGTTATGAGTTGAACAGAAAAGAGAAGTGCTTGCCTTGAGAACTTCAAGTCCTATCTACTTCACCTCTGGGTGTCTGCTGGGTCTGGGCTTTGAGAGAGGTTATTGGATCCCTACATAGTTCAATTCAGGGAGTATTGGCCATGAAGGTCACCAGGAGTCTATGTACCTCAATTTCTCACCTTGAGAAATGACCAAGATACCTACAATCTGGACGTTGATTCTCATCAACTTCCAAGACTTTGTTACACCATATTTAAGGGATAGTTAGCCTCATACAAACAAACCGACCTTTGAGACAGTAAAACCTCATTTATACGGAGATGGCTTATCAGACAATCAAGCAGCAGACAACTGGAAAACAAAGAAGCGATGTCCAAAGCTGAGGAAGGCATGGAAAAGCCCACACACTCTGCTCACAGAAAATGCCACAGAACCAGCTCCGGAGCTATTTATTCTCACTCTGCCTGATTTATTATAAGCTTATTTTCCTGCTTCCCAGACCACTATAGATTAGAAGCAGCAAAGACGACACAGGAGCGCTCTGAGGTGAAGTACTAGGAGAAGTAACTACTGACATCTTGGGATTGAGTAAAGACGTTAACTATCTTTCCTCAGACAAAAATACAGTTTTTAAACTTAAAAAACCTTGTCTTAAAAACTCTACCAACTGTTAGAGAAGACATGCACTAAAAAACCTAATAGGCTGGGGTTATTTATTTAGTGTTGAGACAAGTATCTATGTGCCACAAAACAAAGGCTGAGAGTATTGCTCTTATAATGTAGACAAATAACTGATAGACCAAGAAGATTTTAAATGATCAAGAATAATCTTATGCTGGGGCACCTGGGTGGCTCAGTCGGCTGGGCGTCCGACTTCGGCTCAGGTCATGATCTCACAGTTTGTGGTTTCAAGCCCCATGTTGGGCTCTGTGCTTACAGCTCGGAGCCTGGAGCCTGCTTTGGATTCTGTGCCTCCCTCTCTCTCTGCCCTTCCCCTGCTCATGCTCTGTCTCTCTCTCTCTCTCAAAAATAAATAAACTTAAAAAAAAAAAAAAAGAATAATCTTATGCTGTTTAATATCCTCTTTGACAGGGCAAAACTTTAACAAAATGTTTGCAATCCCCAAAGGTTATGTAAGACTGTTACTAAATGGGGTAAGAGATGCTGTTATCAGAAAATTGCATTAATGTGGATCCTGATAACACTAGATGAGTGGGTGTATTATTGCAGGTTCCTTCTTTCCTGGGCATTTAGTCATTTGGATCTCACAACATCCACATGAGCCAGGTAAGGCAGGCATCTCCCCTTGGAATTGAGGAGGCAGAGCACAAAAAAGGCATGGGCCTTGCTGGTGGCCTCACATCTTGAAGTTTTGGGGTTGCCTGGTGAACCCAGGACTTCTGACTGGAGTCATCAAAGCCTGGCAGCCCTCTTGCCCTAGACCTGCTTCACTCTCTGACCTCTCAGGGAAATCCCTAAACTGCCCCACATCAAATCCCCAACTTTACACAAAGCCAGTGTAAAACAGTACACTGGGGCTCCAGGGGGTGAAAGGTCAGGAGGAGAATCTTGAGTATGGGAGGGGAGAAGAGGAAAGAAGAGAGGAAAGTTGATTAGCACTTACAAGATAGAAGCTGGTGAGTGCTGTGAGAGACACAAAGACAAGCTGGAGAGACCATTTTTATGACATTTGGCTTCTCTGAGATATTCACAGGCAGAGCTTAACAGTTTCCAAAACAGACCTACTGAATCAGCCACTTTTTTTTTTTTTAAAGAAAAAGGGGCTATAAAAGACTAAACTTAACTCAGAGGTTCTTCATAATCTAACAGTGTCTATCTGATGGACCTCTTACACACACACACACACACACACACACACACACACACACACACGCACACACCCAGAAATCCAAAAACAAAAACGTGGCAAGCTGATCAAAACAACTGGAGCAGCCTTAAGTCTTAAACCGATCTTATTTTCCCTCCTGCCAGGGCATAGAGACACTGGACCCTCCACTTTAAATAATAGTAAATTCTACATCTTCCAAGAAGACAGTTCTCTAATAGAGGCAGGTGACTGCTATTTTCTGACAGTGCTCATGAATACTGATGTGGTGGAAAAGCCCCTTAGGGCACATCCCAGAACCAAAACGTTAATAAATGCCCTCTATTGTAAAGAAATGTGCATCAGCGGGCTCACTAAGTTCAGTAACTGGAATTTGTAAGTACCATTTTTCTCCTCCAAGGGAGCTTTACTATTGCATTACGTTAAAAGTTAGAAATCGTCACAAATATACAATGCAATTAAACCTCACACAGTAACAAGCCTCCAAGCCATGCTTCCCCTGGTTGGCACCCCCTCATTTGAATAATAATTGCTGCCATTCATTTTACAAGCATTCCTATATCTTGTATGCCTCAAAGGACAGTTTGCAGCAATGGGAAAATTACATGACAGACTAAAAACACACATGACATTTACACTAAATTAATGGGAAGACTAGTCAAATCTGATTTTTTTTGTCATGTGTCACCAGCACATAATAGAAATTCACATCATTTTTCCTTTCCAAATTTCATACGAATGCTTTTTTAGAAACATAATTTGCCTTTCCGACAAAAATAAAGTAAGTATCACATAAGAAAAAAACGTTACTTCAAACCGCACACACAAAAAAACGGCAACAGGAAGTAGAATAAGGAACCTAACGTTGCATAAAATCATCTTACACAATCATGGAGATCAAATACATACAGTTTCCACATGTATGCAGTACAAACAGACCCAGGATGAGAAACTCAAGCCAAGTGTTGAACCAAGTGATCTTATTAAAGGAGACAAAGGCCCGTGTAACTATCATCACACAGAGGAGGTTCGTATCTAGCAATACACAGGGAAACTGATGGAAGAACACTCAAAACATTAAATGCTAGCTGAATCGGGTAGAGAAATATGGACTCTTCAGAAGGACACAGTGCAGGAAAATGATGTTTACAGCATTATGCAAAAGAGAAATGATACAAAGAGATGTCGTTTCATTAAGAAAGAAATAGTTGTGAAATGTTTTATTCTAGTAAAGCATTCAGATGATTTTGGTCATTTACTATAGATAACGTGGACGGGGCAATGTGGAGAGGGGCAAGCCCATTGCCCATCATAAAAGGCAAGTCCATGGGACACGTGGGTGGCTTAGTTGGGTAAGCGTCCACCTCTTGATATTGGCTCAGGTCATCATCTTGCAGTTTGTGGGTTTGAGCCCCACATCCGGGGCTTGGGATTCTGTCTTTCTCTCTGTACCTTCCTCTCTCTCTCTCTCTCTCTCTCTCTCTCAAAATAAATAAACTTAAAATTTTTTTAATAAAAAAAAAGACAAGTCCAAACCTAAAGCAACTGTATGAAGTCATACTCCAAGATTGACCCAAGGGGCCCCACCTACAGATGGAGATGGATGCAACCACCGCCACACAAAAGAAGTTTCTAGCAAATCCATTCTCCACTCCTAGCCATATAGGGGCTAGAAAGGGGCAAGAATCAGTACTTGAATCCAGGTCTGACTTCAAAGACTGTGCTCTAATATTATACTGTCTTGATGTGGTTGGTAGTAGTGGTGATGAGAGGGGTGTGGAGAATGAGATTCATTCTTGCATATCTGGAATCCAAGGAGGCTGTGAAAACGTGTATTCAAACTCAGGGATGGGGAAATCTGGGTTCCTATCCTGCTGCTGCTTCCACTGAGTTGCCTGACCTTGGATGGGTCAATGTACTTTTCCAAGTTCTCTTTCTAAGGTTTCTTTGTCATACAGGTCAACACTGAAGTCTAAAATCTGTGATGGACACAAAAGAACGGTAAGTCCCCTCTGTCCAGAAAAGACGTTACTCATAAGAGTATCAGTGGAATACTGCAGAAATCGGATCAGCCTTCTGGACCATACTTTCTCCAGAGAAAGAGACAGTCATTACTGAAATAAAGCAGGTAGAAGAGAACAGTCTTTCAGCACTTTTTCCCACCTCTCGTTGGGAGCCAAAGATCTTCCCATCAGACTAAATACCTCTGAGAGGCTCAAGGTTCACAGCATGTAAAACCAGTTAATTTTGCAATAAGTCTGACAACAAAGTATTAATACAGAAGTAAATCTTGCAGCCTCTTAATCAGATTCTCTTCTTGTCCAAAAATGGGAACCACAGACCCTTAGGAGTTCAAGTCAACCTTAACAGAGATGGTTGTAAAAGAAGGGAGTGATAGGGGCTCCTGGGTGGCGCAGTCAGTTAAGCGTCCGACTTCAGCCAGGTCACGATCTCGCGGTCCGTGAGTTCGAGCCCCGCGTCGGGCTCTGGGCTGATGGCTCAGAGCCTGGAGCCTGTTTCCGATTCTGTGTCTCCCTCTCTCTCTGCCCCTCCCCCGTTCATGCTCTGTCTCTCTCTGTCCCAAAAATAAATAAACGTTGAAAAAAAAAAATTTAAAAAAAAAAAAAAAAAAGAAGGGAGTGATGGTCTACACAGGGTCATAAGACAAAATGGGAATCAGAAAATATCCCTCACCATTTCAGGTTAAACTATGGTGGCTAAACAGTAAGATACAGCAAAGGTCCAGACATTTAATAAGAGCAATGAGAAATATTTCCACCATTTCCTCCAATGCATTCAAAAAGCCTCAGATCAATATGAAACAGGAGGATGAACACCAGGTAGTTATAAATAGACACTATTTGATGATCAAGTGTAATTTTGCACACAGAGAACAAGTCCAAATAATCACTGCCAGAAAGTGCTTCTGTATTTCTGATTTACTTTTCAAATGGTTAAAATATGTATAAGAGAAGGAAATTTTAAAAAGCTTTTAATGAACTGGAAACAAACAAGCAAGTCTACCATATGAAATTAATCACGATATTTATAAAAGACTCCCCCAAGCACTTTAAAATGAAAGATGGGAAATCTGAGTTTAATTATATATTTGTAAAGCTATTAGATCTTAAAACTAAAAATTTCAAAGCACCTTTGATGAACAAAGTCCACACACCTATGGGACTCTTTGGAAGCCACTGGTAAGTTCTGCTACCAGGTGGCCTGTTTTGATTCTAAAGAGTGCCAAAGACATAGAACACTTCAGCATCCAGGTTAATATCAGCAAGTATAGAAGGAAACGCCTCAGAACCTCAGGGGACTATTTTGTCTCAAAGTTGTTATATTCCATAAGTAAAGGAAAATGCATTTTTAAAACTATATAAATAACACCTTCAATAAAACCAAGGTAAATTATACTTCTGTCCTGATTACTAATAAAGGAGAAAGGCATATGAGAACATTTCATTTCTAAGAAACAAAAAGACCAGGAAGCACCTGTGGCCAATATCAATTGCTAGGATGAAAACTTGGTTCAATTTAAGAGCTAATGCTGCTCTGTTTTCTTCTATGTTTGTAGGATGTATTTGCTCCCAGGACTATTCACCTGCCAGGCACATTACCCGACCAGACTGTAACTTCTTCAGTGTCTTCAGGAGTCCCTTGTCTTGGGCTCCTACCCACCTGACAGGTGCTTCACTGATGACAAAGCTATGGATGGAGCTCTTTTGATTATGTAGCAGGAAACACCTTACCAGGAGTGTCCTGCCTTCCTTCAAATCAGTGATCCACAATCCTCAGGCATTGCAAACACTTACATAGTAAGCACTATGCTCAGGGGAATATGGCTTCAAGTTATAAAGCAAGAGCAGATAGATGAATTGAAAGGGTTGAATGGCCTAGTAGCAAAATGGTGTGAAAATGGCAAGTCAATTTCAGTTACTTTCCTTAACAACTGTCAAAAGAAACATTAGGCTTAAAAAAGAAAAGCCAAGAATTCATTACAGATGGATTTTAAAATAAAAAATAAACAGAAAATATTCATATTGAGGAAAACAATGCATTTTAGCTTATTCCTTTTTCAAGAAAAAAAATGACCAATTCAGCCCAATTCCAATAAAGGTAAACTTGGAAGTTTTGTTTCATTTAAAAATTACACTCATTAAAATTTAAAGATACATTTGAACCCTAGGCATGCAGGAAACTGTTGGATACTACTGTATCCAAAAACCAATTTAATGGAAAACCTTAGTCTATGATAAACATAAATAAGTTGCACAGACTAGCAGAATGCCTAACATGTAGGACACACACAATATATATTTGTTGAATTAATGACTATATTTAGATTTGTCATGCTACTATTTCTTTCTCCTTGTTAAACCAAATTCCTAAGCCTTATACATTTTTCTACAATTACCATCTAAAGAGAAGAAAGATGATTGGCACTGAAAACAACTTACAATTTTACAACTTACAATCCATACTCAACGTCTCAAGAAGGTGTTAGCACTTAGAATTCTTCAGCAAATTCTAAGGAATTTTTTCCTTATAACTTAAAACTATAGACTATATAGAATATCTTAACAGCATATGGCCAAGTTTATGTGATCATCTGAGGAGAATAATTCAGTTTCATAAAAAATGCAAATCGAACGGTAGTGCATTAATTCATGCCAACCCTGCTCTCAAGACAGTCACCAGAGACCTCCCACGTGAAATCAATATGCATACATCTATTTAACTTTTATCACTGGCTCACTAAGTAAATATCAGGCTACAGACCACTGAGGTATTCATTATTCACAGGCAAATAGCAAACGTAAAAAGCAGGCTGATAGTGTCAAGTTGTTAACAAATCAATCGATAACTGCTCCCCTGTTTTAGTTTGCTGAATGAGGGCAAAGATGTACAACATCTGGAGCAAACTGTGTAAGTGCTAAGGTACAATCTGTGCACAGCAGAGGGATCTGTATTTATGCTGATGCGGAGACAACCTCTCCAGGAACCCTTAGGTTGTATCTGTTCTTCTCAGGCTTTAATAAGCACTGAAACAGATCCACTCTCGGTGCTATTCCTTATACAACAAAAGGGCTGAGATCCCTAAGGACCACAGTAGTGGGAAACGCTACTCCCTTAGCTCCCCAAGGTGTCCGAGACGGAGACAGAATGAAAACACATTTGAGCGCGTTACATGAATGAGGAACAAATGATTTCATCCTCAAACCTCCCAATTCTATGACTTTAGCAGCAAGATTTTTAGCATTTTTTAGGGACCACATGTTTTCACAGGCAGCTAATCCCTCCCCCAAGAGTGGCCAAGAATGGGTTTCACTTTTGTAAAACAAACAACAACCTCACATTTTTTTTCTTTAAGTGTGAACCCTGATAAACATGATGTTCATAGTGCCAAGCCCCTGGGAATAGCATCCTTTGTACATTAATTTCAGGGTGATCACTACTCCCATCTGTCTCCTGTCACAGACAGTCAATACATCCTACTGTATCTGAGGTCACTTATCCAACTTGTCATCTAAGAGACAGAGAAAATGAAATGAAGAAAAAGAAATTCAGTCACCGGAATAAAGTTGAGCTTCATGACTCCTTCCTCAATTTACACATGATAAAAACCACTGTCTACAAAGCATCATCGATGACAACAGAGCTCAAAAAGCAATGCCCATTTTTTCCTCTCATCCATTCCAACAATCAGCAGCAAGACTCAACTCAAAGCCATACACATGATGCTCTTAATTATAATTACAAAAATTGAAGGCAATATGAAGTCAAGACAGGTCAAACACCCTTTCCACTAACAGCAGGAGGTATATATAAAAAAAAAAAGGCCCCTTCTCACTTCCTACTCATTTCTGTCACTTGATCTGTGGGGACAACATGACTATTTGTTGTCAAATGCAGAAGTTAACATCGGCACACATGCATATCCCTGCTGGAAGCAAGTCCTGCTGGGTTTTAAATGAACCTGCACTGTATTTACTTATCCTCCTGTCTTATTTCCTAGGTGAAAGGTTTAATTAATACTTCACCCCAGAAACACAAGAAATAGCTTTATTGGGAGTAAAAGTCATAACAGCAATCTATTCATCCTGTGAGCGGCAATTTTCTTGCTACGTTTTCTTTCTCTTCGAGGGAAATCTCAGTCCCCTCCCTCTGCCCCAACGATGAATAGAGAGTCCCCAAAATGATCCACAACGAACAAGAGTTGGAAAACATGCTCTTATTGCCTCTTTTCCCTCTCTCTTCATCTGGGAAGCTCAGGGCACACCTTTATTCCAGAGCACAAATTCAAGCAGGCCCTCGCCACCCGAGCAAACCACACTGCCAGGTCCCACCCATTACATTTTTTCTGTTTATCAGGTTAACAGCTAGGGGCACGCACAGCCAGGATGTTAGAAGCAAGTTGCAACACGCGTGCTCTGCACCCCACCCCCACCCCGGACAGAAGCTGCACCCACTTCCCGCTGTCTGCCTTCTCCCCCAGACCTTACCCTGCCCAAGAGGTTGTCCTGAAGCAGCGTCTCCTGGAGCACTGGGGCCACCTCCTCCAAGCTCAACATGTGGCAAAGGTCGGTGAGTTCCTCCTGTCCCAGGGACCCGGTGCCTGTCGTGTCAAAACTGTCAAACAGCTCCTTGAGTCGGGCCTCATGCTGGTCCTGCTCCACCTCATCCATCCCATAGCCCACGGCGCTCACCTGTGTGCGACAGAGACAAGGGCGGGTGGTGGCAGCCCGGGAGTCCTACCCCTGCCCTCGCCAGCCCCTTGGGAAGGTTCTGTACGTCCTTGGCCCCTGATGCTGGTCCATGAGGACCTCGGTGGAGGCAGGCAGGAGAGGTGATGCTGCACCCTCACCCCTCACCCCACCCCCAGCAAGACCTCAGGTCTCTCCAGGAGCCAGCCCTGGCCGGCCAGGCGCCCACACAGGCACTCACACCAGGGCTACAGCTACACAGGTCACTCAGGGTAACGTTACCAGAATGAGGGAGTCTCCTCTCCTGCCTGGTCCTTGGGCAGGCGGCCAGTCTCAAACTCAAGACTGAAAGCACTTCTCTATCAGCTCACGAGCCCCTGGACGTACAGAAGGTGAAAGGCCGCTTCTGACACTCCGTCCTTTCAAACTAACTGTTAGCACCAATATAGGCTGCAGGGCCCGAGCTGTGAGGCAAGTCGGCGAGCTCCAGACCACCTGCCCAGATGTCGCAAGCCACCGCTGTGGCCACGCTATCTAGTTCCACTTGGCTCAGCCTAGATGCCCCCCATCACAGTTAGCATGGAGGCTTGCAGCAAGAGGCACTAGATGAATATGTCCGATACAACACAAAACCACCTCCCTGTTTACATGAGACACAATGCCTTTTACACAAGTTCCCCCAAAAGCAGTGCAATTAACTTCACTGGTGCAATTACGTGAGGTGTGACATGAAGGGTATTCCCTGAAGCTGGCTTTAGTCCCTGGGGGTTTTAGGCAATGCCTAATTGCCTAGAGAAAGGGGAAAACACTATTCCAACCTTTCAGACTATGAGCTTCAGAGGAGCCACAGACCATATGAATCATACAGAGTTTCAGGGAACCTCCATTATCCAGACCACCTCATGTCTGTGCACATGGTTAGTCTGTATTCCTTCTTTTCAACCCCCAACCCCGGGCTTCCCATTTCTCCACCTTCCATGGGATCAATAAAAACACAGGCTCATGATTAACTCAGAATCACTTCTGCTAAAAACAGACATCATAAAATTCTAGGTACCTCATATTTTAAGAGTGAAATCTGGGGGTTTCTTTGGTTGCGCAAGAATTCATTTTTAATGTGTTGGGTCTTCTGATGAGAGCCTGAAATGCGCACGTCTGAAGCTACCTTCACTATGACGCAACGGAAGCCAAACACAACCTAGACCCCTGAGACAATGACCTCAGCCATCTAAACCAGGCTCTCAGCACCAGCCCCTTGACTATAAAAAGCAGCACTTTCAAAAAATATATTTATCTTGCCCATATATTTTTTTTACTGTGATAAAAAATACATAACGTGAAATCTAACCTAACAAAAATTTATTAACAAAATTTTAAGCGCACACAACCGTCTTCTTCGCTAAACGTGCACTGTTGTACAGCGGATCTCTAGAATGTTTTCCTCTTGCGTGACTTTGTACCCACTGTAGAACAACTTCCCATTGCCCTCTGCCCCAGCCCCCGGCAAACATCATCCCAGTTTTCAAAGCAGCACCTTTAACAAAAGCCCTGAGTAAGAAAACTCTCTAACTCACGGGCGATGTGCATATAGCAGATGGGCAACACGGGTGACACACAAGTTCAGGTGTTGAACGTGGCCAGAACTGTAAATGAGAGAGGCTTCCATAACACATCAGTGCTGCTCTAGGCTGTGCTGTTTTCTTCCTACAGGCAGCCGTCCAAAACATTACAAGCTAAAATGCAACCATGACCACCTGGAGTTTCAGCACAATGAGGTAGGCTCAAGGTGTTTTCAAACAGCTCGGCCACTACTCAATTCATACTGGGGCCGCTCATTAAGGCAAAGCAGCACCATTTAGGTCCAGGCTCCTGGTCTTGGGGTCTTTTAATTCTCAGCTTTTCTATTACTAAGGTGCTGTCGGTTCTGGCTGCCTTCCCAGGATTGGTCTGTTGGGTTAACTAATCACCATGCAAATGTTTTCAAAATAAGTTGAGAGTGCGATATAAACATCAGAGCATCAGAAAAGAAACACCAAGGTGTTAAGCAAAGCCACAAAAGTTAGGAATTTAGACAAGACCAATGCCTGCCTAATGAGACTCCGTTAGAGTCTGTCAGTTTGTTGTCGCCTAGGATCTGAGACTCCCCAGGGGCCCTGGGATTTTCAAGGTTGCAGTGACTCTCAGACTCACTCTGAATTTTACAGTCCCCTGGGCTATACATAATCTGACCAACTTCATAAAAGGCAGACAATTCCACTTTTACTTGATTTTGCATATTAAAAAAAACCCTCAAAAGTGAAAGAATTCAAAAATTTCCCCTTTTTATTTTTAAGGCATGGGGATTGGTTCATTGAGAGCAATGAAAGGGGACCATAAAACTCATAATGTACTGAGAAGTCCTGATCTCATCCATGGCTTTGGATTCAATAAGCTATCATGCCCTGCTCTTTGGGAGGTCATTGGATTTTTCACTAAATCAAATCTCTTTCATTTCACAGCAGCTTTCCTTATTTATCTCTTTTTTTTTCATCTCCCTCCTTCCCAAGACGCTATGCTTTGGAGAACATTCTTTTGACTGGAGGGGGGAAACAGCCTCAACCCTGTGGAACAAATGAGCATACGGAAACATCCAGAAGATGTTACATATGGTGACAAGTTGTCAGTCCTCGTTTGGCACAGAATGCATTTTTTTTTTCTGGTTGATATTATTCCCCAAATGTTCGTGAGTAATTTCATGTGCAAGAATTTTTTTTTCTCCCTGCTTGGCAGAAATTTCCGTAAGGACAAGGTCCACAACTTATTTCTTTTATATCCTCCCCCAAATGCATAGCACAGTCTGTTCCTCACACCAGACACTGACTCAGTGTAGGGAGATTCCATGAGTGGAACCTTACCCTGAATGAGTGATGAAATGAGCCTATGAAGATTCTGAAATACCCATTTCTTCCACAAGCACACCTCTCCTTCCCCCATCTGACCCCTTTTGTCAAAGGCATTTTCCGTCTTGGATATCACTAAGCAGAAGCAGAAAGCCAGAACCCACTGCCAACCTGTAGCATCTAGAACTGTCCGGAGTTTGATTAAGGAGTCAGTAATTAAACCAATGGATTCATAAACTTCGGCTGTAATTTTTTTTTTTTTTTTTGAGAGGGGCGGTTATAGGATGTGACTTCGGAAGAGAATCTGTACTAAACCACTGTCCCAAGTCCCCTTGTTTATAGAATGGGAATAATAATACCCATCTGGAAGGGCTGTCCTGAGGGTTAAAGATGGCAAGCAAGTGAGAGGATGACCCCAGAGAAAGTTGATACAAGAGGGGAATTGAGAAAACCACCAAGAAGATACTTGTGACTGACAAAGGCGGGGTGAACTGAAGTCAAGCAGCCCTAGATCTGCTTTCAGAGAAGCAAAGCGGGAGCTGCGGAATGCCATTGGGAGAGCAAGAAAGCACAGGCCAGGTATTATATATACAAACACTGTTGTATCACTAAATGGTCAATGGTGGCAGGTAAGGCTCAGGGCTTCTTCCATTTTTAAAGGCAGATTATTGATAAATTTAACATCAATCAAAAGCAGAAAGGCTGAAATATTGTTGGGAGTTAAGAAGAAACTTTTTTTTTAACTCCTGAACATCTACCGTAAGTCTGGCCTATGTTGAGTACTTTACATAAATGATCTCATTTAATCCTTCTAATTCTTTAAAGTAGACACCATATTCCCATTTAAGATGCAGAAATTGGGGCTTGGCAAAATTAAGCAACTTCTCCAAGGATACGGTGCTAATATGGGGATGAAGTGGAGATCAGAACTCTGGTCTGACTCTAAATTATACTCTCAGTCCTGTGGATGCACACAGAACACATGAACAGGACATCACTGGCAAATCACTTATCTCCACCTTTCTGTGTTAATCAGCTAACCACTAAAGTCCCAGAAACCACCGCGAAAACCTGATGGCCACAAACCCCTCCAAATTGGAGTGGGGAAGGATGGGGTTTCTTCCCCCCTACCTCTCTTAATCCACTTATTGAATAATTACAAGGCACTAGAGAGGTATGGAATGAGCATTCTCTTTTTTCCAAAGCAGTTTTGGGATTTAGGGCAAAGAAGAAATAAAATTTTGTATAAAAATGACCACGGAGAGTTCCATATCTTCAACAGTGGGCACAGTACAGAAATTGATAATTGTTAAATTACTTCCTCAAAATGCTTAAGTATGTCTGGTCTGTGCAATCAATGCTTTCCACAGTTAAAGTCTACCTATACCCACCAGTGACAGAAATCTTACTCAGAGATGCGGAAAGCTGGGCTTTGAGTAATAAACCCTCCTTCAAATTGCCAAGAATAACTCCAGTTTCATAAAGCCTCCCACAGGTCGTGGCCCCTCTTCGCCATCTACTTTCCCAATCAAACTGACAGAAGCCTTTACAATTCCTTTGGAAAAGAACGGTCGGTGCAAGCAATATTTTGGAGTTTTAACTAAGGATGGTTAAATAAGAGGCAAATGCACCGAGCCATTAATCACAACATTTACCACCCAATAACCACCCATAATGAGAACTATTTGGAACAGTTTCCTTCCAAATAACTCCAAACAAGGCTGCCAAAATGTGCAGACCCTGACGGGTATGGCCATTACTGATCTGTGTCCTTGCGCTCCACTTGGCAACCCCGGCTGATGAAATCAGGGCCAACTGGGCCTGGAAAAGACATAGGTGGAGGTCCAGCTGGAATAATGAACTCCCCAACATAAGGCCAACATGAAGTGGATACATGAACTTATGAACTTTCCAGCATCCAAGGTACACAGCAAGGAGCTTGTAAGAATGGCACCCCAGCCAAAGGGGACGTCTGTTCTGGGCCAGAGGGAGTGAAAAAGGGACAAAGTCTGGCAAGGGAAAACCAAATAATAAATGAGCACAATGCCAGAGCCCCTCGCCCAGGCCTTTTATTTCCCTCCAGATGGTCCAGCAGCTGAACAGCTATGTGGAATGTCTGGAGGCCCCTCCTGGCTCGGCCGCTTTCCTTAGGTATCATAATAGATGCTCTCAGATTTGTGTTCAGACATAGTTGTTGGGGGCCTGCGGACCAGGCAGTGGCCACCAAGTGACTAATTTAGTTACTTTATAACCAAAATGGTGAACATGGACAAATCCTGCTTAGAGAAAGCTTTTCATTCGTGCCTTTAAGCTTTCACCATTTGGCAAGTCAGAGTCTCATAATGCCAATGATCAAATTAAAATGTTTCTTCTTCCCCCTTTTCTGCAAACACTTTAATTGCAAAGATCTCCAGCCTTAACATTTTGGACTCATTTCAGTATAAAATGAAATAGTGACAAGAATAAATTCAAGTTCAGGAAAAGCTTAATAGAAAAAGCAACAGTCTTTTTTCATCTACATATCTATATATCTGTACTTACATTACATTTGTATAAAATATTTCTGCCAAAAACTATGGCTACTCATCAAAATGACTCCTGTCAGGTAGCCTCCTCTCGGTTCAGAGAGTATCTCACTTCTAGCTGGATACTGCAAGCACAAGAATATCACCCAGAACAAAATCATGGCATAAAGAGAGAACACCAAAGTTTAAATGCCACTGCACAGAAAAAAAAAAAAGTCACATTAAATAAATATGAAAGAAAATAACAACCTCTGTTAATCTACACTATAAAACTGAATTTAACTAAGGACGTCCTACTAGCATTTATTCTACATTAAACATTAAAAAAGGTTTCAGGATTTTAATATTTAGTATATTGCGGTGTACCAAACACAAGCTTTTGTTAAACCTAATGGCTATGTGGATTACCAATCAGGTGGTTAACTCTGGGCAGCTGGAGGAATAAAATCATTAGGCTAGCACCTTGTAGCTTCGGTAACCTGTAATCTGCTAGTAAGTAAAATTACAGAAGCAGAAAACAGAGCTACAGGTTTGTTTACTTATTTATTTTGAGAGAGAGAGAGCGCGGGATCAGGGGAAAGGCAGAGAGAGAGGGGAAGAGGCTGAGAGAGAATCCCAAGCAGGCTCTCTACTATCATCTCACAAACCATGAGATCACGACCTGAGCCGAGGCCAAGAGTCCAACGCTTCACCGACTGAGCCACCCAGGCACCCCTGTTACTTTCTGAAAAGAGACTGCCTATAACAACGTTCACTTCTCAAGCCGCATGTACCTGAATTAATTCAGAATGCCTCGGGCTATGACTCCAGTTCCCAGAGGAAGAGCTTCCCTTCCCTCATCTATAAACCAGGTTTTCCCACCTTTGTTTTTTATGTGGACATTAGAACACAAACACTTCGTAATTTTTCCACCC
This sequence comes from Prionailurus viverrinus, assembly GCF_022837055.1. Lineage (NCBI taxonomy): Eukaryota > Metazoa > Chordata > Mammalia > Carnivora > Felidae > Prionailurus > Prionailurus viverrinus. The sequence continues at coordinate 94,216,356 of NC_062566.1, forward strand.
AAAAGTTTGAATAAATGATTAACTGCTGATATACATTGCAACAAAGAAGTGTCCTAATTTCAAAAAAAAAAAAAGTTGCTTGCTTCTACATTCCCATAATCTTTTTCAAGTTCTATTTTATTCGTAAATAAGATAAGAACATCTTTTTGTAAGCCTCAGTCTCTCCAGAAGCCTCTGCCCAACAGATGCAAGCTCAATAGCCAGAATTCAAACCACATAATTTATTGGCTTACAGATGAACTGGCATCTATAAAAACAACCCCCCGCCCCGAGAAAGGGCTTTAGGCAGCTTGAATCCCACTTGAATACTCTGGCTAAACTTGCCAGCCCTTTTTCAAGGTAAGACTGATAAAATGCATTTTCGTTACCAACACAAAATGGAAGCATCAAGATTGGTGAAATGTTAGTTTAGAAAGTCATTTGCAGTGACATTTAAAACAATTTATTTTAACAACATTTGACTTACGATAAGAATATTGCCTATTAAATTAAGGTTGGCTGTTCAGAATTCACTGGTGCCCTGTTCTCCCCCTCTGTGACAGTTAACATCTTTTGATACTAAGGGTCATCACATATCTAAAATGGAAAAAGGACAAGAAGAAAGACACCGGGCTATTCTGAGCAAGTGCCTATTAAAATGACTGATCCGTGACATTTTAATGTCAAGACTGTACCCCTGATGGCTTCCATTCCATTGCCCTCTAAAGCTTTCTCCTGCCGTGGCAATATCTCTGTTGATGTCCAACACATTTGGAACATCTGTAAGTCCTACCCTTTACCTATACAGCGGTTCAGAAGGCTTTCCCCTAAGGAATCACCAGAGAACAGGTGGAAATAAACAAGTCTGCAAATAAACTCCCCAGGAGGTCACTCTTCCTCCCTAAGAAACAATGACAACAGCTGAAGAGACTACAACAAACTGGTTTTTCAGCCAGCCTGTAATGTTACTTTTATACACAGTCTGGAAATTATCACAAACACACCCCCCCCCACCACCTCCAGGGCAGATCTGCCAATATTTCAGGTCATCCACCCCTACGCTAGCCACTAGAGAAGATTCAAGATAAAATTAAGCTGACACAGAAAAAATACATTTCCTTGTAGACTGTCAAGCCTCTCGAAAGCAGCAGGATGAATTTATGTTAACATATTTAAGGGAGCCCAACGGAGAAATCGTCCATGGCCTCAGGAACTTAGCCCATGCACCATGATGGACTTTATCAGGATTCTAATCCAAAAAAGCTACCATGTCAGTCACAAAAGACAACTACACAATCTGTTTTGATTTCAAAAACTCAGAAGTTATATGGCAAGTCCATCTCAGGAATTCCCCTGCCCCTGTTAAGAAGGCATAAGATCCCATTATAGCTAAGTTGTCAAAACAAGGTACGTGGTAGGGTAGCTTTCCAGCTCCTGTTTCACGTGCACCTTAACCTGGGTTTTTCAGGGCAGAGGCTAAGAAAACGTCTCTTCCTGTCTCGCTTTCAACTTCACAGAAAGAGCTTTCGACAGGAAAGTGTTTCCATCAGCCTTGTCCTTTTGTCAGGGACCGGTCTGGTAGCCGAAGAAGCCCAGCCCTTGGAACCCTGGAACGCTGCACTCCACACTTCCATTCCGCTGGTCTGGCGATCAAGGCTTTCAGGCAATAACCCAGTGTCATTTTGTTCTCTCCCCTTCGTTTTTAGCAATTGCACCGGGAAAGTCTTTCTATGTGCATTTCTCCCGCGCACCTTCTAAAATTCCCCCATTCGGGGCCCCCAACGGCACTCCGCAGCACCGAGCACCCAGGCTCATCACCTCGGGTTTCCCCCAGACAGGTTCACTTCAGCTTCTCAATCCCCAAGGCTGCCCGGGTGGTTCAGGCAACCGAACCGCCACCCTTTCGGCGCGCTCCGAGACTCCAGTCCGCTCCTGGGTCCACACACAGTAGCCGCTTTCAGCTCGCGGCTGCGGGCTGGGACCACGGAGGTGGCGGGGGATCCCAGCCCCGGATGAGCGGCCCGAGGGCGGGCGCGCCGCCGCGGTCCCTGCCAAAGCGATGCTGCAGATGCGTCTCGGAGCCGCCCGCCCGGCGCGCCCCCGGAACCGGCGGACACCCCCATTGTGTCACCAGGCAGCGCGCTCTCTCGGCCCCCGCCGCCCTCGCCTACCTTCTGGCGGCCTCTCCGTCGCGCCCGCACCGCCGGCCGCCCGCCTCCAGCGCTCTGCAAAGCGAAGGGGGACGCTTTGTTAGGGCTCAAGAAGCGGGACAATACTTCGCAGCCGGCGCCGCGGTTCCGGGCGGGCGTCCTTCAAAAGGACGCGGCCGGGGAGCCGCGCGAGCGTCATTTCCATATGTAAGGAGCCGGCTCGTACAAAAGCGCGGCTCGCCGGGGCCGCGGCGCGCATCCTCCCCGCCCGCCGGCCCGCCCCCCGGCAGAGCAGCCCGCGCCGCCCGGGCCCGCCCCTCCTCCCGCCCGCGAAGGCGCCCCCTCTCCGCCGCGTTCCCCCCCACCTCGGGAGCGCCCCGCGCGCCCCGACCTCGCACTCCCGAGGGGAAGCCCCAGCCGGTGCCCGTGCGGGGTCCGCCCTGGGCGCTCAGGGCCTCGCAGACGGCGCGGGGGGGCAATGCGAGGCCTCCGCGCACCCCACCCCCCCGCCAGGCCGCGGGGCGGGGGTGCCCCGGGAACGGCTCCTCGCTCACCGCGTCCCGGGGCTCAGGCGCCCGGCGCCGCCGCGGGGACCATGGCCGCGGGCGCACTCGGGGCTCGGAGGCGGCGGCGGCGGCGGGACGGCCGCGCCCAGCGCGCTCGGCTCCCGGCTCGGCCGCGGCCACCCGGAGCTTCGGACGCGGGGGAGGAAGGGCCGGGCCCGCGCGGGGAGGAGGAGCCAGGGCGACGCCGGCCGGGGCGCGGCTCCTCCTCCGCGGCCCGCGGCGCCCGGGCGGCCGAGGGAGGAGCGCCACGCGGTGTCCCGGCCCCCGCGGGGTCCGCCCCCGGCCCCCACCCGGACGGGTACAGGGCCCCGGGTTCCGGGGATTGCTCAGGTAGCGGGAACACGGGGAGAGCCCGGTCCAGGGTTGGCTGCTGGGTGACGTTGGGAGGTCGCTTCGGAGATTTGAACTTGGAAAACGCAGGGTTCTAGGGGCGCAGGTGGATCGGCGCTCTCAGGTCGCCGTCAAGCAGGGGCTAGTGCGTCCACCCCTCCACCCCCTGCCTTCTAGTCTCTCCTTGCGAGCGCGCCGCTCACACCCCGCTGCGCCTGAGACACCCAGCCAGCCACCTCTACGCGTGGAGGAAAGGCCTCCGCCTCCAGACAGCGGGACCTTAAGGTGGAGATTCAGGTGCCTCTCTTGCCCCCAGGCGGTCCTGGATTTCTCTGCCTTTGAGCGCCCTTGGCCCTCATTGGAAGAGGGCTCCAGGGAGAGCGAAGAGCTCTAAGACTTCACTCCGAACTCTGGAACAAGTGTGATCGTCGTACCAGGTCTAGTCGGGCTTCCGCACCTGCCCACCAGGTTCTCAGAGGCTCCCACCCGCATCAGGCCTTCCGCGGGTACATCCAGCCCTCATACACTAGCCACACAGGACGGAGATTCCTTGGAGTTGGTTGTTCTCCAGCCAGCAATTGTTCACTGTTTACCACCTCCTACCCCTACTCCACAGCTCCCCCAAATGCTCTCCTTTTTCACTCCTCCCGCCCCCATCTCTACACTTCTGATCTGGATGCAAATAGGATCTTAAGCCCAAGCCAAGAAGCAGCAGCTGAGGGCAGGTGACATCCACTGTGCTCTCTTCCAACAGCAGCGTTCAATGTGTTGGCCTGGAAGAAGAAGCCGCCTGATTTATTATAACCCACAAGTCTGGTTATTTCAGCAAGAAACTGGAGACTCTTCCCTTGCTACTGAAAGAACGAGGGGTAGACAGGAAGGAACCTATCATTCAATGAGAACCCAGTGTGCTGGAAACTTAGCAGAAATGATCTTACCTAATGCTTGCACCACCTTTAGGAGACAGACCTTATGATGCCCATTTTGCAGATGGGGAAACTGGGCCTCAGAAAAACTAGGGAGCTTGCTCAGGATCTTGCAGCTAGTACATAACACAGCTGAGCTTCAAAAGCAGATTACACATGTGACAAAATTGCACCAAACCAAATACAGAAATGAATATATGTAAAATTAGTGACGTTTGAATAAGGCCCTAGGATCCTATTAATGTCAGTTTCCTGGTTGTGACATTGTGCTACAGTTATTCAAAATATTACCATTGGGTAGAAGGTCTATAAGGGATTACTCTGTACTATTTCTTAAAACTTAATGTGAATCTACAGTTGCGCCCTAACCAAAAGTTTGTTATTTAAAACATCTGTCTTGGGGCACCTGGGTGGCTCAGTCACTTCGCCTCAGGTCATGATCTCGCAGGTTCGTAGGTTTGAGCCCCACATCAGGCTCTGTGACAGCTCAGGAGCCTGCTTCTGATTCTGCATCTCCCTCTCTCTCTGCCCTTCCCCTGCTCATGCTCTGTCTCTCTCTTTCAAAGATAAACATAAAAAAAATTAAAACAGTTCTGCCTTATTTTAGAACCAAGCTCTCTTCTTTCAAGACATACTCCTCCCCCCACCCTTTTTTAATACTCCTGTGCGTGCCCCCACACACACACACACTCATGTACTTTGTGCACAGTTGTTCTATCCAGTAATAATTATACAACACACACTGGTAAGTGAATAACTAACTTGTTGCCAGAATACTTACATAGGTGTCATCTCATAAATAAGAGAAGAATGTTCATCGGGGAGGAAAACAGCCAACAGTCTTAGAAGGTAAGAATGAAGAGATGTTTCTTTGTTTCACCTAATCTCTGCCATGGGAGCCTCATCCTACTGGTTCTCTCTCCAAGCATCCCTTTTACCTGCAAGAATCCTTAAGGTGTGGATTGTTCTTGGGAGCCACGGGTTGTGGGAGGTGGCGTTCATTCCCTGTAGAGAAAGGTCAGAATTGGTGGGGGTTGTGTGATTTGAGAAACACAAGATACTCTTTCTTAAGAGGAGTGAATGGGGCGGAGTTAATGCTGGGTCTAGAAACTTGAAATCACATTCAACCCCCAGCCTTGCTACAAAGGAGGGGAGAGTGTGTGGCATGAGGACTTGGTGGTGTAGCTTTGCAAGGATAATCCTACCAAGGCAGATAATTTAATACCACGTGCCTGAAATTTAGGCTACACAGGGTGGAAGTTTAATCTTGGTATGTCTAGAGTCACTGCAAAAAAGCAAGGACTTACCTTAGAACCTATCACTTAAGCTTTTCTCTGTTAAAAAAAAATGACGATAACAGCAGAAATAGTAGCTAAGCTCCAATTCTACATTATATACAATAGGAGGAAAAATGAAAAGAAGCATAAACATTTACCCAGCCTTTACAGACCACATTTCACTTTTATCTGTTGTAATTTATTTGCCTCTGATATTAACTCCCACAAAGAGCCTTGTTCAGGGACTCAGGATCCTTAAAGTATTTGTAGATGATGTTTTCGAGTGGCTTTTCTGCAATGTTTTTCAGTATTGGACTGGCCTTCTCAAGTGGCTAAAAGCTCTAAAAAGTTAACCAAGGAATAATCTAGGAAAGAGAAATTTATTCTGGTTTCTTCTTGAAGTAACTTTGTAATGAATAGTTTAGAGTCAGAACAACAAAAATGATTTTTTTTTTAAAGGAGAAAGAAAATTCAGGCTTTGTAAATTTCCCAGGATCTACAGAGTTATCTTTTTTTTTTCCCCCCCTGGGCAAGGAAAGCAGATAGTTGTAACCAAACTCATTCTACCCTAACCCAAAGTCACAGTTGGATGTAAGTTATTTCTTACAGCACAGTAAACAAACAACAACAACAACAAAAAACACCTCTTCTGTCGTGCTGTAGAATTCCCAGCTGCTTCTACACTTGTTTAATAAATGTTTTTTCTTATTTCTCTGACCATGTGAACTAATCAGAACAAACTTCAGGTAAGTTGCAAAGCTGCCTCAGGTGGGGCTCAATGGTTAAAGCAGATTATCAGTTATAGTCCAAGCCAGGGACTGTCTGGATGAAAGGGACATCATATTGTCCCCCAAGAACCCAAGGAAATGGGTGGTGAAAGGAGGAAAGGGGAAATTTGGGTTCCATCCAGATATGTAAGTCAAAGGCTAGGAGAAAGTGTCAGTGACAAAATGGTAGTGGTTAAGAACCCAGGAAGATGCCAAGGAAGTAGACAGAAGGCAAACTGATTTACACTCTTGCCCCTGAAGAACCCTTATTTGGAACTATGATTCTCCATTTTCCTTCATGAAATATATGAAAGAAGAGGATACATGGATTCAGCACAATCTATTATTATTATTATTATTATTATTATTATTATTTTAAAGTAAGCACTAAGTACATAGTCTGTGCCTACTACTGTCCTGGAAATCATGAGATATTCAAAAGAACCATCAACTTTGGCTCTTGCCCTTGAATGTATTATTCTCTCTTGGGGAAGTAAAAACATGCACAGGAGAGAGTAAGAGAGTAATGTGAGGTAGCACAGGATTCTAATCTAATCCAATTGGGAGGATATGCATATATAGCATGGGAGGGAAGAGAGGGATGAGTCCCCTAAAACATGGCTTCTGTCAGGTCATTCAGCCCATGGGCTTCCGTGTCGGGTCCTAGATATCCTTCCTGGTAGGCAAGCATCCACTTGATCCCTGCAGATGAATGGATGCTCAGTGTCTCCAGACAACCTACCCTCCTTCTACTCAACTCTTACGTGCTCCCCTGTGAATCTCCTCTGTGCTGCTCTTTCTGCCCAGCTCATCAGTCCTAAGGAATATTTGATACCCTGTCTCTGTCTACTGTCTTTTAGTTGACCCAATGGGTAATGCACAGCAGGAAGTGATTATTGGACATGTGCTTTCTGGAGCTCATGAATTGAGCATTTAGGTGCTTTCCAAACACTTGGTTGGTGCTCACATGGAGAAGAGATGTTGCCTGTGTGTGTGGCAGGGGAGGAGGTCTGCTCTTCACTTTGGCAAGGATCGATTTTCATGTATCTGGAATCTGGAAATGTTCTACTGTTCTAAAAACTATAAGTGCCCGAAGATTGACACTCCAGCTTCACTCAAAGTAAAAGAAAATGAAATTCTAGTTTAAGAAACATTGGTGTTCTTTCCCCTCACAATCTCTTGAACACTTAGCCAACATGACATGACATTTTACCTTTAAAAAAAAAAAAGACTTGGGGCGCCTGGGTGGCGCAGTTGGTTAAGCGTCCGACTTCAGCCAGGTCACGATCTCGCGGTCCGTGAGTTCGAGCCCCGCATCGGGCTCTGGGCTGATGGCTCAGAGCCTGGAGCCTGTTTCCGATCCTGTGTCTCCCTCTCTCTCTGCCCCTCCCCCGTTCATGCTCTGTCTCTCTCTGTCCCAGAAATAAATAAAAACGTTGAAAAAAAATTTTTTTAAAAAGACTTTTGAGTGGAAAATGATGTAATATTTTTTCCCAAGCAAGACTCCTTTAAGTTTTCTAGACTTTGATGTGCATCCAAAAGACATTGGAATCCAGAAACCTATATTTTAAAATAGGTAACAACTGAATAAATTTTAAAAATAGTTCTGTCCAATAGAAATGTAATACAAGTATTTGTCACATGTATAACTCCAAAATTTCTAGTAACCACATTTTAAACAGTGAGTTAGTAGAATTGTTATATTTTATTTAACCGAATACAAACTCAAATTTTTATCATTTCAACATGTAACCAATATCAAAACTTTTTAATGATATAACTTACATTAGTGTTTGTACTAAGTCTTTGAATGTGGTGAGTATTTGGTACTGACAGCACGTCTCAATTCAGACTAATCACATGTGGCCAATGGCTACTCTACCCACAGTGCAATGTTAGAACAAGAAGAAGATTTTAAGTGCATCTAACCCTGTTCCTTCTCACAAGGAATTTGTGACGGTTGGGGGCCTTGCTCAAGTTGATCTCGCAGTGATTGCATCAGACTCCTCAGGCTGGACTGACCACCCTTGGCACTTGCCTTCCGGGAGGGTTTGTGGATGTTGCAAACAGCTGCCTCAAAATGAAACAGTGTTTCAAGATATTGTTAAAAATCACCACCCTCCAAAACCTTGGGACCCCCCCCCCCCCCGAATAGTATCTTAAAAATAAAATTTCAGAAGACAATAGTCTAAAATATACAATTTTAATACATAGCAACGACAGCCCTGCAGGCCATTTGTTAATGCGTGCTCCCACAGCCTACCTGTTTTGTGCTCAGCTGTATCTGGGTCTGCAGGGCACCCAGCAGAGAGAGGGCTAGGGGCCCAGAAGGCCTGTCCTCTGGGGATTGTGCAAGTAGTTCTTCTCCATCATCTATCCTTCCTCTCACCCGCATCAGCTCCTGCCAGCATCCCGAAGACCAGGATGTTGCTTTCCATGATTAATCTCAAAGACCTTGAAGTAACTGAGTGACCGTTTGTCTTCAATCTGCACATTTTGCAGTGCTTTCTATTCTGAACCAGGCCAAAGCTGCTTGGGAGGAAAATGACCATTTCAGAAACAGAAAATGAGACCAATAGTAAGAGAGCATGGCTTCCAATAATGAGGACATTTGGGAGTAAACTGAATAATGAGGGCATTTTTGGATTGATGAGAAAGAAATTAAATATGCTATTACCAAAAAAAACCCCACATAAATCTTTGATTTGTATTTTGTTTTCAATTGGGAGAAAATGGGTATGGGATATAAATTAGAGCTCTTTCCACCAAAGTATGGAGGTGTAAGTGATGATAAATTTTATGGTAGTGAGCTCTGTGAGTCATATTTCAATCTACAAAAAAAAAAATGTCATCTTAGAGGGTGGCGTTTTGGGGGCTACTGTGGCGATGCCCAGATACCACACCCAGACTTTAATAAAAAATAAAAATATATTTTTTCTGATTCTTGATTATTGATAGGCTGTGTGATGAGCAACATCATCGGCCTATCTCTGGGTCCCTAAACTATAAATAAGATAAAAGAAAACAAGATCAGCAGAGAGAAAAATTAGGGCCTATTTTATGTGTGTCTGTTCTGAGGCCAAAGTCAAGAACAGGCAAATTCTGTGTGTGTGTGTGTGTGTGTGTGTGTGTGTGTGAGAGAGAGAGAGAGAGAGAGAGAGAGAGAGAGAGAGAGAGAGAGAGAGAGAGACGGGGGGAATAGGTAGGTGGGTGTGCTGGAGAGCTTCTGTTTGTCCCTCTGGATGCCCCCTCTGCCCTTCTCCACCTGCCCCATGACCTAAGAGGCCAGCTTAGATGTACTGCATGAAGGGGCCCTTTTGCACCTGGCTTCCCATTAGGTTCAGCTCATGGGGTCACTGGCAAAAGATTGGAGGAATGAAGGGGCATGAGATTGGGGTATTTATTTGGCCAGCTTGCCCCCTATAGGGTCTCTGTAGGCTGGTTGCATCCCTTAAGACCACAGCTTCTGCCACAGCCCTCTCCACACAACTCTGTCACCAGTTCTCCAGGTATCAGTGGGGCTTGGTAACAGCACCCCCTGTTACCAGTTTCCAGGCAGGCCCTATCCTTGTTTCTCTGCACCCAGCCCACCCCTTTGTAATTAGTCTCCTTATTAACTATTCTCCAAATACCTAATTTGAGTTCATCCACTATTTCCTTCTGAGCTTTTGATTGATAAAATAGATATGCATGCATTCCTTGCTCCAGAAACAGTGACTCTTCTGTCTATCAGCAGGAAATAACTTTTTTTTTTATATCAGCATGAAATGAAATTTTCCACTGCACAGAATTTTAAGTCATTTCCCCAGAAGCAGACCCTGGGATGAGGATTTGTGTGCAAGAATGTTGTTAAAGAGATACTCCTTCATTCTGTAAGGGAGCATGGTGGAGAAGAGAAGAAGGAGGGGAGGGAGGAGCAAGACAGGGAAAGCAGAAGAGAAGGACCCAGTCGAGGGTCCACTTTCAGGCAAAGCCCCAACCTCATCCGGATCTGGAGAGGAGCTCTGGAGCATAAACCACATTCCAGAATGTGCCCTGACTTGACTCAGGGGAGCTAGGCTTTCAATCTCCTGCACCAGTAAGTCAGGGACCCAAGAGCATCCAGGCAGAGCACCACCAATTTATAGTTCATATATATTCCCTGTAATTTGAAAATAGGGAGGGGAGACATGCTGATTATTAATTGGTTTAATAATGGAGTTATTAGTAGAGAGGAATGAGAACCACCTCCAGATACCAAAAAAGCTCACCGCAGATGCTAAGGGGACACATCCTTTGAAAAACATCACGTGGAATCATATAGTATTTGCTTTCAATGGACTCAGTTAATATACTTTAATATTAGTAAAAATCAAGACATGGCTTAATCTTCTTAAAAAGCAGAGGCATCTTTGTGGGAATCTTAACTACCAGATGCAGGTAGTAAGTAGTTCTATGGTATGTGTGTGTGTGGTTGGAGGGATGGGGGGGGGGGTGTATCAACACTTGCCATTTCCCTCTGAAGTTCCTAACACTTGGAAATTTGTCATAGCATCTTTTCTCATCTGCAGTTCAAACAGTTTTTTCCAGCAGGAATTCAGCTGAAGTTGAAATCACCATCTGGCATCTCATATTGAACCCGGTTCTTTGCGTGCCAAGAACTTCTTCTTTTGGAAATGACGTTGACTGTGATCTTTCGAAAATGTTTCCTGGGTTGGCAGTCTTGACTGAACAGAGCAAGAAGCCTGTCTTGGAATTTAGGAAGAGATATGCTGAGCAAATCGTGGCCCTGGGAAGAAAAGCGCAAGGTGAAAAGTTGAGCCTTAGGTTGTGAAACCCCAGAAGCCCTCTCTATCTTTTATTATTGAGCTAAAACCAGCTCAGGTGGAAAAAAAAATCTCAGCAATATGATCAGTAGCAGCACAAATGTTGCACAAGACCTACAAAAGGAGTATTCAATTTGAAGCAATAAATGCTATTTAAGACTTTCCAGGTGGGAGGTAACATCCTCTTTGCTGTAGGGAAATAGGACAACTAAGAAGGGGTCTCTTCTCCCAAGGAATTCCCTATCTTGGGGCTGGAGATGCATGGGTAGAAACAAGATAGACGATAGTGAGAAGAATAGCTGACATGGTCTGCCTCTTCTCAAATGCCTGGGGACCCCTTTTTACCATTCCCATTCTCCTCCATCAGCTCTGACATACTTTTGCTTCCAATGGCTTGCACCTATGGCTCTCCTGGAGTGGCTGCCCTTGAGTACTGTGTACACAGTCAGAGAGTGGGATGTGCTTGGGAGCTGAGTTGCTTACCAGTGACTGTTCGGTGTAGGGATAAAAAGGCTCAGCCGCCTGGCCTTACAGCAGGACACAAACTAATGTCCAGGCTTTCCCTACCGAATGAGGTGGAGAACTCCCTCTGGGACTCTGTCTAAAGGCACTCTTGCTCAGTCCCTTTCTCTTGTCCGTCTCCTTCTCTCCTTCATTTGCCAATCCCTTCAGGGAACATTTCCTTAATAAAACACTTCGCTACAAATCCTCCTCTCAGGATCTGCTTCTGGGAGCCTGGCCTAAGTAAGACAGGCACTTCACAAGAACAGAAACAAAATGCTGAGACAGCAAAGAAGGACTGACTAATTCTGCCTGAAGATCAAGGACCTTTCCATAAAAGGAGGGTATTTGAGCCAGGCCTTGAAGGGTAATTTGGATTTTGCCAGGAAGACAGAACTGAGAAGTGTCACAATAAACCTGAGGAAAGTACATATATGTGCAGCACTAAGGAAGGGAATGGTGGAGACTGATGGGAGATGGGACTGCTAAGGTAGGCTGGGAGTTAAGTGAAGATGAGTCTTGAATGTTATTAAGGAGTTTGGACTTTAAAAAAAATGGCCATAGTGAGTGATTGTAGGTTTCTGAGCAGAGAAGAAACATGATACATCCTTTCAGAAAATAATTGAATGGAGGGGCATGTGGGTGGCTCAGTCGGTTAAGCATCTGATTCTTGATTTCAGCTCAGGTCATGATTTCACAGGCATGGGATGGAGCCCCATGTTGGGCTCCACCCTGAGTGTGGGTCTTTCTTGGGATTTTCTCTCTCCCTTTTTCTCTGATCCTCCCCCGCTCCCAGACAAAGATGGATAAATAAACCTTTAAAAATTAAAAAATTTTAAGAAAATAATTGCATGGAAATATAAAGAATGGGTTGGTGGGGTAAGAGATAAACAATGGAAGCCAGCTGGGAGGGGTGATTGTTACAGCAATATTCTGGGTGAGGATGATGAGGGACTGACTTAGGGCATGAGAATGAAAAGGGAAGGATGGATCTAGAGGTTGAATGAATGGACTTATCAACTAACTGGATGTAAGTGGGAAAACAGCCATCAAAAGTGACTAAATATTGGTTTTGATCAAAGAGTGAATGATGGCGCCATCAACCAAGAGACAGAACCTAGGAGGAGAGAAAGACAGATGGGGGAGAGAAATCAGTGAGTTCATTTTTAGATATGTTGAAATTGGATGAGACATCTGAAAAAATAATCCCTAATAACTCAAAGAAATTTGAATGAAATCTGAAAATTCATCCGGGAATAAAGAACAAAGAAAAAAAAAAAGGATATTAGGAACAACTGGAATATTCAGAGACTCATGAAGTTCCAGTTCAAGGTTAGACCAAAGAAACACTTTTTAAAATTAGCTCTCTGGATAGGAATCAAAACAACAAAATCAACCATAGAAACCTGGACACCTTTTAAGAATAAGAACACTTAACATTCACTGGTCACAACAGTGTAATGACTCAGTTTCGCCAGGATTTTATTTTGCTGATTGAAACTAGAGTGGGGTGGACATGGCTTAAAGATTAGATCTGATGTACTACATCTGTGTGACTGTTCGGAGCAATCTATGAAAGCAGAGCCCTATGATGCTGGCACTGAAATACAAGCAGAAAAATAGCGCTTTCAGTGTTTGTGACCTATTATCTGTCTACCGCAACACGTTGCTGGAGGAGGGACTCCTTAAGAAACAGTTCCATCAACTGACAGTGGCTATTTCCTTAATTATTGCTGTTCGTTTGTTTATGGGCTTGAGCTGACTTAAAAAGAAATACATCAATATGTCCATGAATCGTATTGACATTGCAAGCAGCACAATTAGAAGAAAAAGCACAAGTCCAAATTCTTAAAAAGTGTTTCAGTTTGAGGAACAATCTACTTTATATGATTATAAGGTTGTTTCAAAAGCCAAATGAATTATAGGGCAACATAGAGGCTTCCTGACTCTGTAACAATGTTACATTTAGAGTCTTCTCTTTGAGAACCCCTGATACTTAGAGAAACTAACACATTCTTCTATCTTAGGTAAGCTGTTAAAGATTTTAGAAACCAAGTTACCCATAGAAATGATACAGAAAGAGAAGGTAGAAAATCCAAAGAACAAGAGAAAGAGGACATTAATTGTATTTATTCATTCATTCTCTCTTCCTCCCTCCTTCCCTCTTTTCCTTCCTCCCTTGGTTCCTCCAATCCTCCCTCCCCCACTTCCAGAAACACGTGAGGACCTACTATGTGCCAGGAAGTGTACTAGGAGTTAGAGACACCATACTGAGCAAGGGAGACATACATGATCTCTACCTTTGGGGATTTTAAGTCTATCATACTTGATTTCAGATTCTGCATGTAAATAAAAGATGGTATCTCCTGTCCTTCACTCCTGTTCTCTCTCACCTTCATATTGTATATTAAAGCATATTAGGTTCACCCATTTTGGGGTTAGATGTGCTACCCATAACCCAACTAGGCTACCTTCATTTGGAATTCAACTCTCTCATTTAACAGTTGCGTACATTTGGTCAAATGACTTAACCTTTTGACCCTCCAACTCTTCACGTATTAAGCGTAGATAACAGCACAATAGCACATGCCTCATGGGACAGTTGTATTACAAGGAGATCAATTCATTTAGAACTTAGAATGGGCAGTGGACAATCAATTGATGTTATCCATTATTATTTTTAGCCTGCACAGGAATAAATAGATGAAACAGGTCACATCTTTTAAAGAGCTTATAGTCTTGCCGTTGGAGACAGACAGGTACACAGATAAAGGCAATAAAGTGTTGTGGGTGAACAATGAAGGAAGAGTGTTTAGGCTGCAGTTGGTCACAAAGAAAGAGAGTGGTGAATTCTTTTGGTCAACTCTTTTGAGATGGATGTAATATCAATCCAAAGTAGTTTCTTATTTCCCTGACCCTTAGGTAAATGATCCTTCCCTATTAGATGCCTGTTTTGCTTGCTTTATTTGCCCATAGTTATTCAACTGTGAATAATTATGTGAGCACAAATGCAGGCTTTTCATGAAGGGAATTGTGGTCCCTCTTTACTTACACTCTGAATAAAGGAGCTTCCCAGAATTGGTAAAACTGGGTTACACTCTCCTGATTTCTTGTGTTCAGTGGCATATTTCTTACAGAAATCAGAGTTGTTTTTGCAAAGGGAAAATAGGTCTTGTCTTATCCCAGGAAGCAGTCTTATCCCTCTTGCCCATGACTGGCTAAGTCATTTTCATGCGATTCAATTCTGGCCAATAGGACCCGAGGTAAGTTGGAGGTTCTGGGAAAGATCTCTCAATTCTATGAGACTAATGAAAGCAGACACTACTATTCTTCCCTGGATGTTGTTTGTCTGCATGTGATGGCTGATGCTGCTGTAGCCATCTTGTGACCATGAAGACAGATACTGCTGGTACCCTAAGGATGGAAAAGTAAAAAGATGGTGATGAAGTGGGTCCCTGAAGACATCCTTGAGCTGCTGGATTTACCAACGTGAGCCTTGATCCATCTCCAAATGTCTTGTTGTGTGAGAAAATAACCCCTTAATTATTTAAGCTGCTTTTACATGGGTTTTCTGTTAACTTTCAGTTAACTCCTTGTGGTAACTTGTCCCCAAGTATTTGGGGGCACTTCCCTGTGGGAAAATTATACACGTCCTCCCTTTTAAGCCCCGGCATGGCCATATGACTTGCTTTGACAAAAGAAATATGAGATAATAGTTAGATGAGTTAAAGAAGAAATGATGGATCATTTCCAGGTAGAAGCTTCAAGAGCCAACATATATTTTGTCACGCCCTTTCTCTCTTGCTCCTATGATCGGGGAGGCATGTTAAGATGTAGCCCCTGTCAATCTGGTTCCTCAATCACTGCAACAAGTTAGACCTTACCCCTTCTATGGGGGACTGTAGCACGAACAAGAAGTAACCTTCATATGAAGCTGCTGAAATTTGTTGTTACCACAGGTGACTCTAGTTTATTTCAACTGGGAAGCATCCTACAAGCTGTGGGGAAATGACAAAGTAAAGGCAGAACCTCAACTTGAGGAGTTCCTGCAAAACACAGGCTCCCTTCTGTCGACCGCACACCCTTCCTGTTCAGAGAGATGAGCCTCAGAACAGTAAGTAATTTAATCCAGAGAATGCTTGAAAAATGTCTTCACTTCAAATGCATTATTCAGAGTAAATGAATCACAACTTATTAAGTGTCTCTTCTGTAGCTCTGAGTTCACCTCATCACTTTGCCTCCCCCCGCCGCCCCCCAAGCTTTCCTGGAATGACCTCACCATGCACTCTCCTGACCACATCCACCTTCACGCCTTCCCAGGGGGCTTGGTAGTGGCTCAACAATCACATAGCTGAATTTTCGATGCACAAATACGGAACGAGGGTGACGCCTCTGTGGGCGGGACCGGAGGATGATGAGGGTGACAGCTAACACTTACGTAGCATCGGTTCTACACCAGGTACCATTCTAAGCTCAATTTAGTAACTCCCTTAATCCTCACCTTACGAGGCAGTATTCTTACCATCTCTTCTTTACAGATGAAGAACCAGAGGCCCAGAGGGAGAGAGAGAGAGGTTAAGCGTCCTGTCCAAAGTCACACAACTAAAACGTGGTGACACTCAGATTCAATTTCAGGCAGTCTGGCTCCAGAGTTGTATTCTGTGATGCTTAGCCAAGCCCTCGGCACGGTCGTTCTTGGAGAAACAAGAGGTTAAGAAGTCCAGGTGGGCTTCGCCTGACTGAAAACCCAGCTGGGTGATGTCTCACAATTTGCAAAGCACATCTAGGTCCTGGTTTTCCCAACTGTAACACAGCAACACTTAGGGTTGCACCCTGTGTGAAGGAAGCGAGGCCCGGTGAAGACCCCAACATTGAGCCGGGCCTTGGTAATGTTATAGCGGCTGCTGTGGCTTGTAGGACAGGCCCCACAGGGGCAGAAGTCTGGGGCACAGGAAAAGTCCTGCACAAATATGAAATGACCGTCCGGGGATTTCTCTAGACGTCTGGGGTGGAAGGGCCTAGGAAAGGCTGTCTGGAGAGTCGTTTTTTGGGATCTACAGACAGAAAAGCAGCTGAAGTGCACTTGGCTCGTTGGAAGGAAAGCTAGATAAGCCTTTCGGATTGGCTGATTTAAGAGGGTTGAGATGTATTTTCGCGAGGCCTGCAAGGTATGCACGAATATGCATATGGGTAAGGAGCTGAGGGCCAGGAGCTTGGCCCTAAAATTGTTTCAGAAAAGCTTTGGAGATGTAGCTCAAGAGGGAGAACTTAGTTTGGGAAAATGCAGTTAACTAACAGCAAGTCCTTTAGTTGGTATCTCTAAAATCTGTTTCGAATTTGAACACGTGTCACCATCCCCGTTATGGTCACTGCCAGCGCCCTACTTGGGGCCACCGCTGTGACTCTCCTAGACTTCTGCATCAGTCCGGCTGGTCTCCCTGCCTCCATTCTTGCCCCTGTCCCATCAGCCTGCCTCGCAGGAGACAGAGTGATCTTTAAAAGATCTTTAAGGGGCGCCTGGGTGGCTCAGTCGGTTAAGCGTCCGACTTCGGCTCAGGTCATGATCTCGCGGTCCGTGAGTTTGAGCCCCGCGTCGCTCTGTGCTGACAGCTCAGAGCCTGGAGCCTGTTTCGGATTCTGTGTCTCCCTCTCTCTGACCCTCCCCTGTTCATGCTCTGTCTCTCTCTGTCTCAAAAATAAATAGACGTTAAAAAAATTTTTTTAAAGATCTTTAAAAGAAGGCAGGCAGTGCCTATGGCTGCTTCTCACTCTTAGAATAAACTCCAAACCTTTACTATGAAAGCTGTCTCTGCCTAACACCTGGCTCTCATCTCTCACCACTCTCCACTGCCACCCCCCCCATCCTCCCCCCAGTCCAGCCCCCCCTGGCCACACTTCTATTATATGAACACACCCAACTCCTTCCTGCATTTTCCGCCCCCAACTGTCCGCATAGCTGACTCCTTCCCCTCCAGTGATCCAAACATCACTGTCTCCAAATTCTCGACCACCCTGTTCCCTGCTCCTCACCCTCTCTGGGCACCCTCTACACCATTAGCAGACTTCCTTCCTTCACAGCACTCACTGCTATGTGAAATGGCCTTGTTCATCCATTTGCTTATTTACAGGGCTCTTGCTAGAATCATCCCCTTTTAGCCTGACTGGGCCTTCTTCACCTCGGTCATGGCTATATCCCCAGTGCCCAGATAAGTTCCCAGTGCACAGAGGCTCTGCAAACTAAGAAATAAGTAATTTACATTTAATTTCCATCAGTAATACATTTCAAACAATTTACTTATATGCCCCGGTGGAAAAAAGGAGAAAAAATTAATTTTATTTACATTTAATTGAATATTGATGTATTCTTTGGATGATGGCAATGAAATAGTGATATTTGAACACAATTTTGTGAGGTTAATCTACTCCTAGAAAATCTGAAATTACATATGGTTCAGGATAAATTAGTTTTACGTAGGAAATTAAAAACCCAGGAGCCAGGACTGATAGGTTCCTACGTTTAAATATCATGAAAATATAAAATTTAAATACTATGAAACTATAAAATACAAGCTACAATGTTTCCATAATAAAGAGCTTATAGTTAGTAAGGGCAAGCGATACAATGTCAAAATCCAGCTAGCCATATGTTCTTTACTAATTTCTCTGAATAATATAATGGCACTGTATGTTTATTTGGAGCCCGTTGAAATATTAACATTATCCCTGTCTGGGTATTAATTACATTTGCCTCTTTGCCTTATTTCGGGATTAGATTCAGCATTTTTATATTTAAGGATTCTGAAAGGAAAGCTCTCCGGGCTATAATCACCTTCAATCCCCATATGACTAAATTTGGTCATATTTGCTGATTGTATAGACAGCCCTTTCTGAGAAGTAAATATTAATGCTGACTGGTTTTGAAAAAAGAACCCTTGGGGCATCTCTTCTTCTTTCCATTTTTAGACACCTCTGTTAGCTGCTTTAACACTCGAGTAGAAGTGTTTTTAAAGGAGCCTGTGAAGATTTGGAAAAGATTTTATTTTTAATACCCCAGATTGCATTCTCTGCATTTGGTTGGTTTTGTTACATGTGTTCCATCTGTCTTGGAGATATGGGAAACTCAGTCGGGAAAAAATGGAAAGGGCAAAATTGTTTCCCTAGCTCCATAAAATATCTAAAAATTACTTCACATGTAAGATCTGGTGTCTGGATTCCTTCACTTCTAACTTCTACACTGCCCAGGGGTAGTCTTCCCTCCAAAGCAGGAAGAGGAGAAATTGCTTAGTTACTCCCCGGTTGGAAAGTGTGCAAGGTAGAAAGCCTTTGAGAAAGGCTTCACCTTGAAAGATTTCTGCAAGACTTATCATTTCAGGTGAATTTAATTAACACACAGATTGGTTCTTTTATTATGAATATCCTTAAAGTAAAATCCGCTTCCTTGCTGGCTACAGTTGATCTGGGATTTCTGGTATCTTTTTTTAATGGTTCAGGCTAAGTACTGGATGAAAAACAAATCTGAAAAACCAAACAAAACATTTCTTTGCCTATCCCCAGCTGCACCTGACAGTGAAAGAAGTTGAAATCTTACTCCTCGCTGGACATTACATCCAATTTCAAGCTTCTATTATCTTTTTTGAAAGCCACTGCAGAATACCTCGTAACGTTTTTTGTTTTCTCTGAAAATCAGCTGGTTATGTTTGTAATTAGAGCACTTCATGGACAGGGTGTCTGGGAGATATAAGTGCTTTCATTCCACCCTACCATTGTTTAGCATTATTTTTATGCATTTATTGAGGGTCTTGGAGCCTCAGAGAGTGAATTTCTGGAGACTACAGCTCTTTTATGATGTGTGTAGCACTGAATAAAATATGGATTCTTCAGGATCATCTTAAAAGGGACTTTAATCTGGAGCTATGAAGTAACATTTCCTTGGTGTGTGTTTATCTGCAAATGAACAGAATCAAACATTCGACAAACAAAACCGCCCCAACTTTATGAGCCTACTGAATTGAGATGGTGTCAGTGTCCTAGTTTGTTAATTTGGGGAGGATCATGGTTTTAGCATTATTATAAATAAAGTCTATTAAATCAAACATGGACTCTTGGAGATGGTGATATTTAAATATCGTGTGATATTTCAATATTTTGCAGTTAGAACTCTGAGAATATAATAAATGACATTACATATCTAGGACAAAAATACCATGTGATATTTAAAGCTGGCTTTACAGTTTATAAATCATGGCTCACACTGATAAATGTATACATTAGTGCCTAATGCACATAATATCAAATTTTCTCATATCCTATGACTCATCTGAGAGCTCTGTTCACTTGTCATCAAGATCCCCTCTCTTGTTACAAGACCTTGTCATCACCTAGAACTTCTTCACTTCTGACATCTTGAACTTTGAAATTCCACTGACCTCAACCCTATATCCTTCCTCTCTTACACCCCCATCCCACCCATCTTCAGTCTTACCAAGGTGTCTGGCCTTCACCCCTCCCAGAAAATGGCCCCCAGCCCTCTTGGTCTTAAGGACATTCTCCTCATCTGACACAATCTCCTTACTCCTTTGACTTAATGGCACAGCCAGTCAACAAATCCTCAACTTTGGATCCATTCATCTGTTTTCTTCGGCCCATGAGTATTGCCGGAGAAAATCACATAACACGCTAATACACATTCTGAATTTCAAACCTCAACTAGGCATTCAAGAACATCTAAAATTCAAGACCAATTATATGGTTCCCCGTAAAATCAAACTGACCTGGATAACACAAACCACAGATACTTAGAACAGAGCTGTATTGAATAATACATATAATAATACATATAATAATATATTATACATATATGTATTATACATATATATGTGTATACATATACATATATAATACATATAATAATATATATTATACATATATATGTATACATATACATATATAATACACATAATAATATATATTATACATATATGTATTATACATATATGTGTGTATACATATACATATATATATAATACATATAATAATATATACTCAAAATATACAATAAAGTTCATTTTCTCTCCTGGATTTCATATGGGCCAAACTTTCCCCATTTTGGGGGTATGTATTTCCTCTTATTTTCACTTTCTTTTGCAGTTTTCCAATAGATTACTTATTAAAGAGTTTAGAAGAATATTAAAGAATTTAAGATAAACAGAAGATATTTACTACATAGCTATTGCATGCTGAGCTCTGCTCCAGGTACAGGGATACAGCGGTGAGCCAAATAAACAGCTTTGCTCTCAGAGAGTCTGTATTTTAGTAGCAAGGGACAGAAAATAGACAAATAAGTAAAATATATACTGTCAGAAAGTTACAGGTGGGACGGCAGCATCCTGGGGAGGCAGTGGAAACTGTGGGCTACGCTGTGGAGAGACTACTTCCTGTACTAGGTGCGAGGGTGAGCCAGACTGCCTGGGTTCCAATCCCCGGTCCGGCACTTACTACCTGCGTGACCCCAGGCAAGTGGCCTAGCCTCTCTATGACTCAGTTTCGCTATCTGTAAAAATGAAGATTTTCTTAGTACCAACATCTTAGGGTCGTTAAGAGGATGAAATGACTGAAGACACAAGTAACATTTCCCCTGGTAGGCACTACATGATCGTCAACTTCGTAGCTGTCTCAACCATTGCTACAACCCCTCACCTTCACGGCCTGTACCCTGTAGGCATTTTCCTGAAGGGAAAGCTCCTTGCTTGCACAAGTCACTTGCTTCTGGGGCCCTGGGAGAGGCCTCAGCAATGTGCTTGCAAAAGTAAAATACATATATTTTGAAAGTAAGACATCTTTTTTTTTTTTTTTTAATTTTTTTTTCAACGTTTATTTATTTTTGGGACAGAGAGAGACAGAGCATGAACGGGGGAGGGGCTGAGAGAGAGGGAGACACAGAATCGGAAACAGGCTCCAGGCTCCGAGCCATCAGCCCAGAGCCTGATGCGGGGCTCGAACTCACAGACTGCGAGATCGTGACCTGGCTGAAGTCGGACGCTTAACCGACTGCGCCACCCAGGCGCCCCCGAAAGTAAGACATCTTAATTGCACTGTCTAAGATGCCACTGTGTTAGGTAGCATCGAGGTAGCTGTGGGCACTTGGGGATTCAGCTAAGAGGAAGTTAGGTGGGAGACACGTTTTGTCTGAGTTTAGTGGGGAAACATCTATGTGTTTTGGTCACTTCTACATCAGTTTCAGTGAGAGCTTATCGTCCTGGTGTGGAGGCAGCT
Organism: Prionailurus viverrinus; assembly: GCF_022837055.1. Classification (NCBI taxonomy): domain Eukaryota; kingdom Metazoa; phylum Chordata; class Mammalia; order Carnivora; family Felidae; genus Prionailurus; species Prionailurus viverrinus. The sequence goes on from NC_062566.1 coordinate 94,237,929, forward strand.
CCCAGGCTTCCTTCCACCCGCTGTGCCATAGGTGCGAGGCAGGACATGGTAGAGGGAATGTGTCCCGTGCAGGCTGACAACAGAGGTGGGGGGGGGGAAACGGGGTGCAAAACGTATAGAGCCAGAAGTTTGTCTGTGGAAGTTGGTGTAATCCTCTGATATATAAAACCGTAAGTAGAGGATCCGCTTCTCAGGACACAGTCAAAACAGAAGTCCTTTCCTGTCAGGAACACACTAGATAAGGCAACATTAATAGTTACCAGTGCATTTTGATGGACTGAATGTTGGTGCCCCCACCACTTATATACTGAAGCCCTAACACCCACTGTGATAGTAACTGGAGATGGGACTTGGGGGAGGTAATCCAGTTTAGATGAGGTCGTGAGGATGGATGGGGTCCTTATGATGGAGTTAGTGGCCTTAAAAGAAGAGACCAGAGAACTTGCTCTTTTTCTCTTTGCCATGTGAGCACAGAGAGAGAAGGTGGCCATCTGAAAGCCAGGACGAGGGCTCTCACTAGAGCCCGACCATACCGGCACCTGACTTTGGATTTCCCAGCTCTAAAACTGTGAGACATAAAATGTAAAATGTCTGTTGTTTAAGGCACCCAGTCTACGGTATTTTGTTCTAGCAGCCCAAGCTAAGACATACATTACACTTTCTTTTCTTTTTTTAATTGGGATCACATCAGAGAGAAGTGTAATTCCTGCATTTGCAGAACAGAAGCCCACGGCAGAACTACAAACAGCAAGTGGTCTGTGTGTAAAGTTGCAAGCTTCACGCATCCCATCCATCAACGTTAAAAAAACAAATAGCCACGAACCACATCAGAAGAAATGCTGACTTCTTCTTCTACTCTCCCTTTAGAAAATATTACAAAATTATTTTCATTTTAGAGATTGATCAGAGTTTATAGCTAAATATAATATTATATATATATAGCCAAATATTATATATATAGCCAAATATAATATTATATATATATATATAGCCAAATATGATATATATATAGCCAAATATAATATTATAGAGGCATGCCGGTCAGTGAATATAGATCATATTGTTTTCTGAAATTTATAGTATTTGTGGCATGTATCTGGGTTTAAAAAATTTATAATGTGTGTGACTTCTTTTCCCATTCTAAATAATATCCACTGTGTCCCTAATTTTGGTTTTATAAATTTTGTGTTCTTTTTCTTAAATAGGCCCTCCTCCCAACCTACGTGTATTTCAGGCCCATAAGCCCTGGTCCACTTCTACCAGGAGGAAAGAGGAAGGAGGGAATTCCTTGGCTTTTTTTCTCACATCATCCAGACTGAGCTGTCCCTTCTGTTATACTTCATGTCTTCTGTCCTAGAAGAGGAACACATGGCCCTATTCATTCCCTCCGCTTACAGCCTGATGGCCCCTGGCCTCCTACCCTACTCACCCACCTCTTCCGGTAGCTCTTTACCTCCACTGATGTCCCCACCCTTGGATGGCCATATCCTTGCTCTCCACTGGCTCTTCCCTGTCACACCACAAGCGTGCTCACAAGTGTCGTTGATTCTGGCCACCCACTTCCTGCCCACCTCTGTTTTAGAAGTTTCCTGACTCCTTCCCTCTCTCTCCACTCTCTTTCCGTGTTGAAAGAGAAGCTGATATATACGGCCTTGGCTTCCTCATTCCTCACTACATTGAGATCTGGTTTCTTGCAGGTTTAGGGAACTGTCCCTTGGAGTCACCACTGCCAGACTCTGGCCTCTGATTGGTTCGCCTCCTATGGGGCCTCTCCAGTGCCTCTGCAAATGTCAACACCACTCTGCCCTGCATCCTCTCTGTCGTGCCCCCCCGCCACTCCCCAGGGCCAGACCTTCTGGTTCACCTCCTTCCCCTCTGACCACTTCACTTGATCTTGGTCTCTTTGGCAGCCCCCTCTCCTCCCCGGGTTCCCTTAAGTACCTACCAGTGTCCCCCAGGCTCTGGCTCAGACCACTTGTGTCCCCATCTCCATGCTATTCCTGGATATGCCTGTTCATTCGGTAACAAGTCTCTGCTCTTGACTCTGCAGCGAGATTTCTATTCCCATGGTTGCTCCTGAACTTTGTAGCCACATTTCCAACTTTCTGCTGGAAAGATCCATCTGCTTCTCACACGCAACATCTTCACAAATGAAGACCCTCCTCCTCCTCTCCAAACCTCTCCTCCCTCCGTGTTGTCCATGGTGAAAGGTGTCACCATCAATCACCCAGGTGTTCTTAGAGCCTCCTTCTTTTCCTCCTCCCCCCCCATCTCCAATCATTAACAAGCATTACTTATTTTATCTTTAAGCCAGATGTTTTTTTTTTTATTGAATCACTAGACCTCTCAGCAGTATGGTGAAGACTTTGGATTGCTTCTAGAATAATGCTTTTTAGAGAATAAAACAAAATCAAAGGATCAAAAAGGAAGTAACTTTTTGAAATATGGCTTCTGAAATTATAAATAGTTTTGATATGGTAATACATGTAATAATACACTAACAGTATTAAATACTTGGATCCAGTGTCAGGTGTAATTACCATCATTTTATTTTTTTAATGTTTACTTTTTTTGAGAGAGAGACAGAAGCATGGGTGGCATGGGGGGGGTGGGTGGGTGAGGGGGCAGGGAGAGAGGGAGACATAGAATCCGAAGCAGGCTCCAGGCTCTGAGCTGTCAGCACACAGCCTGATGCGGGGCTCAAACTCATGGGCCATGAGATCATGACCTGAGCTGAAGTCGGATGCTAAACCAACTGAGCCACCCAGGTACCCCTAATTACCATCATTTTAAAGTAATGAGGACCACAAATGATACTCGGGGATTCTTGGAGAAATGCGATGTGAAAAATCTGTGATTTCTTTTGATGACAAAGCCATACATACTGCTAATGTAATTTTCTTATATTAATCATCAAAGAATATGATAAATTTTAGTAAGAGAAAAGTAAAAGTAAAGATATAGTGTTTCTCCCATACAGGTTTACAAACCCCTTGAGTTCTATCCAGACTAAGAAGACCTGCTTTAAAATGATCTCAGAGGGGCACCTGAGTGGCTCAGTTGGTTAAGCATCTGACTTTGGCTCAGGTCATGATCTCATGGTTTGTGACTTTGAGTCCTGTATCCAGCTCTGTGCTGATAGTCTGGAGCCTGCTTCAGATTCTGTGTCTCCCTCTCTCTCTGCACCCCCTCCCCACCCCCACTCATGCTCTGTCTCTCTCTCTCAATAATAAAATAAATAAAAAATTTTTAAAAATGATCTGAGGAACTTTCCTACTTCCATTGCTCCTGCCACTGACCTAATTAGAGTCCTTCCTTCCACATGGAATCTCCACAGGTGCTTGATTGGCTCCTCCCCTTTCTTCAAAGCCTGATCTTGTTATTACAGTGTTCCCAGCATGCCTGAGAAGAGCCCCCCTCCATCCTGTCACCTAAACTGGGTGCTGAGTATCAGGCTTTGTCTCCTCAGTAGAGCTCAGACTCGTCTATCTTCTCCACCCATCTTGACCATCTCATTGGTCCATTTGATTGCTCACGGCCACCAGCCTGCTTCCCTGGCTTTGCCTCACCAATCCTTCTGGAAGCACAAATCTCTCTAAAACCCAAATCAGAAAATGACACCCTGTTGTTTCCAATCCTCTCCCGTCTTCACTATACAATTTGGGCTCCTTAGCCTCCCATGGCTTCTGCCTACCTTTCCACCCCGCTCCTGCAACTCTGTTCCAGCCACCTCTCACTTCTAGAGTTAGCCAAACTGGAAGATAATTGAGGGTCAGAGCAAGGGCTCTGGAGCCAGAATACCTCAGTTCAAATGCTGGCTGCACCGCTCACGAAGGACGTGACCTTGAAGAACCACTCCATCCTTTGGGCCTCAGGGACCTCAGCTTTAATATGGAGCCGTAAGAGTGCTTGCCTCACAGAGTTCTGAGAATGAAGTGATATGACACGTGTGAAGTGTTCAGAATGGGGCCATAGCATATAGAGAAGCAGAGAAAGAGAGGGACCCTGGTATTATTTCATGTTTCCCTTGTGGGGAATGACCTGTCTCATGTTTTCTGCTTGGCCAACTGGTCCTTTAGGACTCAGCTCAGGCACCTCCTCCTCCTGAGAACCTTCTGGAACATGGGCTGGGGGCCTGGGGGGGGGGGCAGGCAGGGTTCTGGGCTCCATGGCCCCTACCCAGCCATCACTTAGCTGCATCCCACAGGAGAATGTGCGGCCCTCTAGGTGTGGGAGGTGGCTCCCTCCGTTTGTAACCCAGGAACTGCAGAGAGCCAGGCACAGGACCGGTGGGTGTTCAGCAAGTGTGTAGAGGCTGAATGGATTAAAGAGAGAATTCAAACCAAAGGACAAAGTGTTAAATAAAGAGAAGCCAGTTCTCTTCTACTCTCCTGACAATTTGCTTTTCAAAGTATTATATACAACATGGACTTATTGTACTGTTTTTCTGCATGGTCCTGTCTGCAGTGAATCCCTCCCTGGCCAATTCTGGGGCTTGATAACATGACGCTTCTGAAAAAGAGAAAAATGTAACATAGGGTCTGGGAGGTGTGGGGGGGGGGGCGGGGAGTGGGCAGGACTCTCCACCACCAGCCACTGACAAGGAAACCCTCAGGAAACAGGCATCCAAGGACAGGATATGCGCTTAATACTCTTTTAGCAAAGGAGACTACAGCAGTAGGAGCAAGGATTTAAGCATATTTTTAAGAATGGAAGAGAAAAACCTGCTGTGTGGGGCCCTGGATGAGGGCACATCCAACATGGCGATGGCCCTGACTTTAGTTAGAGCTGTCCTCATTCTTTCCTTTTCAAACAGTACAAAATAATTCATGTCTTGGGAAAAGATGAAACAATGCAGAAGGGGAGAAAGTAAAAAACAAAAAAACAAAACAAAACAAAAAAACCCAAAGCCCCCCAAAACAAAACAAACAAAAAACCAAAAAACCCCCAAACCCCAAACTTCCTATTCCCCAGAGGCACCCTCTGCCTCTGTGCAGATTCGCACCCCCAGGGAGGCTGACACTTGCAAGCATGCTCAAAACATCAGAAACGTGAAATCACGCCTGAATTTGTCCAGAGAGACAAGCCGGATGGACATGCTACCACACTTTTTTTTTTTTAACAGCGGACAAAGAAACGATTTAAAATATAACATGTAAAGGAACCCTTTCCATCAGAGATGGCCTGGGGTGTAGAGGCGCAGAATGGCGAGCAGGCTTTGGGGTTGGCCTCGAACCTGTGCTCTTCCTCCCGGCTCCCGCAGGAGAAATGGCCCCCACTCAGACAGCAGGAGGAGGGCCTAGCATTTCTGGCGGCGGCCGGGGACGGTCCCATTTAGAAATGCCCCCCAGGGGACGGGGGTTCCGAGGTGGGTTGAGAGAGGGCCCGCAGCTTCAGGGCAGGGCTGGGCGCTGGGGCCTGGGAGCAGAGGCGGGGCCTCAGCCCGGGTGCGACCTTCCCCAGCCCCCTCTTCGCGGCTACCAGCGCTCTAGCGACTTGATATTGCGGGACGAAGGGAAGCTCAGCACCCGGAGGGCCGCGCTCCGGCGAGCGGAAGCAACAGTTGTGCGAAGGGAAGGGGAGACGCGGCGGGGAGGGCAGCGCTGGCGAGTCTAAACCTGCCGGCCTAACAAAGGCCTGGGGTGAGGCTCACCGAGGGGACCGTGCTGGGTGCTCCATGCGGGCAGTTCTGGGGCCACATGGAGAGGGAGCCCAGACCCTCCCTTACGGGGTGTCATTCCCCAACTCCCCAAGGGACCAACCTGCCCTTTACTGTGGACCAGCCTGCCCTCAGTATCCCCCCCCCCCCCCTTTGCTTCCAGGCCTCTCTCACTTGCACCCTGGCTTGGGGGGTAAAGGTGGGTGGCTGTGGTACCTTTGTTTACGAAATCCCCAGCCTGCAGCATCCAGGTTTCAGACAGGCAGAGATGAGATGAATCCTCTTTGGGGAGGCAGAGGTAGTGCGGCTGCGTTCCCTCGTTTAAAAAGGAGCCCTTGGAAACCAATTTGCTCTAACGATGTTGTCAGCTTCAGTCCACCGTGGGTTCTCCACTAAGGCGGTCCTTCTTACCTTCTGCACAGCTCCGGGCTTGCCTTCTGTGCCCTGCTGGGGTAGGAGTATCTTGATCCACTCCTGGGGCTTCAACTTGGACCAGTCAGGAAGATGCTTGTCAGCTTTAAAATGCTCACACTCCTAAATGGATTAAAAAATAATATTGTCGGGGCGCCTGGGTGGCGCAGTCGGTTAAGCGTCCCACTTCAGCCAGGTCACGATCTCGCGGTCCGTGAGTTCGAGCCCCGCGTCAGGCTCTGGGCTGATGGCTCAGAGCCTGGAGCCTGTTTCAGATTCTGTGTCTCCCTCTCTCTCTGCCCCTCCCCCGTTCATGCTCTGTCTCTCTCTGTCGCAAAAATAAATAAACGTTGAAAAAAAAAATTAAAAAAAAATATTGTCGAGGTGCCTGGCTGTCTCGGTACAGAATGCAACTTTTGATCTCGGGGTTGTAAGTTCGAGCCCCACGTTGGGTGCAGGGATTACTGAAAAATAAAAAAAAAAAAAGAAAAAGAAAAAATTGTGAGTAAGCAAAGCAAAACATTTGGGAAGTGAATGAAATTAAGCGCTAACAGGGAGCAGAAAACATATGCTAGAACGGTAAATTCTGCTAATGTTTGATTTTAAAGTTTTTTAAAATAACGTGTTTCTGTTTGGTTTAAATGATTTTAAACAGCTAGCTGGCTTCTCCTGGTCTAGAGTCAAACTTTGTGGTTCAAAGCTGTTCCCATTGTTCCTGCTCCTCATTGGCTCACTGCTGCCTCCCTGTGTCTGATCTAAAAATCACAACACAGTGTTCTGCTTCACAAATACAGGGTAGAACCCCTCTCCCCACCAGTCTATTAGCTTCCATGACAATAAATTACACAGGATTAAAGCGATGCTTAAGTTTGTTAGCGAGAGCTGTACATATCACCTACCTTCCTTCCTTCTTCCTTCCTTCCTCCCTTTCTTTCTTTCTTTCTTTCTTCCTCCTTCCTTCTTCCTTCCTTCCTTCCTTCCTTCCTCCTTTCTTCCTTCCTCCTTCCTTCCTCCTTCCTTCCTCCTTCCTTCCTTCTTTCTTTCTTTCTTCCTTCCCCCTTCCTTCCTTCCTTCCTTCCTTCTTTCCTTCCTTCCTTCCTTCCTTCCTCCTTCCTTCTTCCTTCCTTCCTTCCTTCTTTCCTTCCTTCTTCCTTCCTTCCTTCTTTCCTTCCTTCCTCCTTCCTTTCTTCCTTCCTTCTTTTTTCCTTCCTTCCTTCCTTCCTCCTTCCTTTCTTCCTTCCTTCTTTTTTCCTTCCTTCCTTCCTTCCTTCCTTCCTTCCTTCCTTCCTTTCCAATTCATTGGGCCTTTGCTGGAAGGACAAATTTAATCCTTAGAAAGATTGGTTATGATTATATTATCAATGTTAAGTCTTACTAATGATACTCCCTTCCAGAGACATCACATAACTTATCCATATCCAGTGATGTACATTATATGTTATTTGACACCATTCAATAAAAATCCTACATCCAGGATGATTACAACTTTGCACAAAGAGTCTGTGATGTGAGATAAATTCTGAAAAATGGCTCAAACAAATACACATCAAAATGCAACCTCCTTGTGCTCACCTGGTACCTTTGTCTTTAGTGAACAGATCGGATCCCCACCTTGATGTGAACTAGCTCCCTCTGTGGGTTTGTATTAAGCACCAGTTGTTCCCGTTTCTTGCTCATCCATGTAGTTTGAGATGCTTCTTGCTTCATAGAAACTGGGAGCCACACGGAATATCATGTTGTCCCAGATGGATTTTGGAAAATGCCTTCCATCCTGAGTAGATCAAGGAAGGGGCTGCTCCCTTTTGCAGAAGCATCACCTACATGGAGGAAATGACCACTTGCTCCTAACGGTCACCCCAGATTCTTTCTATGCTGCAGCGGCGCCTTAGTGTCGTCTCCCGAAGACACCTGCTGAAGCAACTTCGGTGGCTCCTGAGTGCTTGTCTTTTGATCTTACCGGTCTTTTACTGCTCAATACGAAAATAGCTTTGCAGGAGAAGACATGGGCTTTACCTCCTCCAAAGTAATTAAACAAATCTAGTGAAATTCAGTGCCCACATAGACTGCTGTAGCTCCCCTAAGGCAGATTGTCTTACACCCAACCCCACATCTGCTCCCAAAGGGAAGATGTGAAGGGCATGGTGTGAACGGGCAGCCAGTATTACTGAACACTTCAAGTTTGTGTTCCCACCTGGGTGACCTCTGGTTGGAACTCTGTTCTCAAGTCTTGCCGTTAAGATCTCAAAAAGGGGTGCCTGGGTGGCTCAGTTGGTTAAGCGGCCAACTTCAGCTCAGGTCATGATCTCTAAGTATGTGAGTTTGAGCCTAGCGTCGGGCTCTGTGCTGACAGCTCAGAGCCTGGAACCAGCTTCCAATTCTGTTTCCCTCTCTCTCTGCCGCTTCCCTGCTTGCTTTTTGTCTCTGTCTCTCTTAAAAATAATAAACATTAAATTTTTTTAAAAGATCTCAAATAAAATAGTTTTTCTATGACCTGATTTCATTTTAATAGCATTTATCTGAATTTGTATCATGTATTTGTTTCTATGATTATTTTTTTGTCTTCCCCCTCTAGAACATCAGCACCATAAGAGCAATGAAGTTATTTGCTTTGGCTAACATTGAATCCACAGCACTTAGAACAGTACTTAGCACATATGCTAAATAAATGCTTGTAGAATAAATAAAGAACAATGCAGAATTTCCCTAACTATAATCTTAGTTCTTGAGATCAGGGGCCATATCTTATAATTTCTCCTCTTCTCCTTAGAGCCTGGCATGGTATAACTTGTACAGATGGTTTTTAATAAGTGCTTGTTGAGTGGGATTGCACAGGAGAAGGAATATGTGTTGAATCCTTAGGTGGGTCAAAGGCAGAGTGGGGCAGGACGCCACCTTTGCAGAGGGCACGATGGGCATACTAAGCTGGGAATGTGGCTCTTGGGTGTGGGGAAAAGGAGAATAAGGCGGTGGACCCGCAAGAGACCTCTAAACTTTCTCTTGTCTTGAGTTCTACTTTTCCATGATCATGCAGTTCAAAACTGTATAGATGTGAATCAGAGAGTGCCAGAAGGGCCAAAGAGAATGTATGTGATGGGGAGATTGGGATCTTGCGGCACTGGTCAGGTTGCTGAATGATTCCAGTTTTTCAGTTTTTCATTCATCTTACAAAATACTTACTGATGGGAATGCAAGCTGGTGCAGCCACTCTGGAAAACAGTATGGAGGTTCTTCAAAAAACTAGAAATAGAACTACCCTAGGACCCAGCAATTGCACTACTAGGCATTTATCCATGGGATACACGTGTGCTGCTTCGAAGGGACACATGCCCCCTCCCATGTTTATGGCAGCACTATCAACAATAGCCAAAGTATGGAAAGAGCCCAAATGTCCATCGATGGATGAATGGATAAAGAAGATGTGTATACATACACACACACACACACACACACACACACACACATATATATATACACACACACACACACACAATGGAGTATTACTCGGCAATCAAAAACAATGAAATCTTGCCATTTGCAACTACATGGATGGAACTGGAAGGTATTATGCTAAGTGAGATTAGTCAGTCAGAGAAAGACAAAAATCATATGACTTCACTCATCTGAGGACTTTAGGAGACAAAACAGATGAGCATAAGTGAAGAGAAACACAAATAATATAAAAACAGGGAGGGGACAAAGCATGAGACTCATAAATATGGAAAACAAACAGAGGGTTACTGGAAGGGGTGGGGAAGGGGGGGTGGGCTAAATGGGTAAGGGGCACTAAGGAATCTACTCCTGAAATCATTGTTGCACTATATGCTAACTAATTTGGATGTAAATTAAAAAAAAAAAAAGACTAAGAAAAAAATACTTATTGAACACCTGCTTTGTTCCAGGTGTTATGCTAGGTACTGGGGATACCCGTGCTGTTCCAAACTTGACAAGTAATGTCAAAGATAACAAGGATTCCCAATTCATACAGTGCAAGGCGATAGGGTTGTGTGTTAAACCCTATAGCCCTTCTGCTTAAAAACTGCTTAGCAGGTCACGTCACGATGCAATTCAACACTCGCCTCTCCATCATGTGCTGGTGGAGTTGCTAAGCAGTTTGTGACTGCCTGGTTGGGAGGTCTCCTTTGGGAGTTCCTATCCCTTTTGACACTTAGCAGTCAGGAGAGGGAAGAGTGTCCCTTACCCCCACCCTCAAGCATTCCTTTGTCTCACACCGTAGGGAAGGAAGAGAGTCTCCTGCGATATCAATTTTTAATTCCTTTTTGTGGGTGATGAAATTGATGAGATCGGCCGCATGGCCTCCTCTGTACATCTGTGTACCTATTCGTATTTATTACTAATTAAACTTCTATGTCAGTCTATGAGCCACAATGCTGATGACTGTATTTCTAAATGAATGCATGCAAATGTGCCTAGGAGTTGGACAAAGACAGTATCAAATATACTCATTAATAAATAATATCAATACTGTGCATCTGCAGGCTGAGATGTTTTTAACTTCAAAGAAGAGCTTTCATATCTATGATCTCATCTCACACTACATATTATTATTTAAAAACTCCTCTCTAGGGACAGGTTGTTCCACGCATGCAAAGCCGGGCAGGGTGAGGATAATGAAGACCCGCCTCAGGCTACCCGACATCACTCCGCAGGGCAGCCCAGCACTCGGGGCCCTCCAGTCTCGTGGGGTCTCTCTCGTCTTGTTTGAAAACTAAAGGCAAACATGAAAAAGTACACTCGTTTCAAGTGGTGCTGGGAGCACACACACACTCGGGGCAGGAACAGGGAACTAAGGAAGTGAGGCTACTTTCAGGACCGACTTTGGAGCTTCTGCAAACGATGAGAAACAGACAAGTTCAAACTCACATCAGGCATCCAGAAAGCCCAGAATTGGAAACCTCTAGTCTCCTGGGACCGAAAAGCCAGTTCCTGTTTACTCTATCTACAGCTGTGACTTTTTCCCTGTCTTCCCCAATTTCTCCAAGAGCGTGCCTTCATTTTCAGGAAGGTTTTTTTTTTTTTTTTTTTTTAACATATTTTCACCTAACCTTTTAAGGTTTTTCTGTTAGACTTCCTTTGGAGTAAAAATACCATGTCATTGTTTTCCTAAGGCTGGGCTGTGGTTATGGAAATGCCCTTCTCTGAAATTGCTCGGACATTTAAAAAATAACTCAAGGGCGCCTGGGTGACTCAGTCGGTTGAGTGTCCAACTTGGGCTCAGGTCATGATCTCACTGTTCGTGGGTTCAAGCCCCGCGTCGGTCTTGCTTGATGTCAGCGCAGAAGCCTGCTTTGGATCCTCTGTCCCCTCTCTCTCTTCTTGTCCCCCACTTGTTCTCTCTCTCTCAAAAAATAAGTAAACATTAAAAAAAATTTTTTTAAATAACTCAAATAAAAGTAAAAAACAAAAAAACAAAACACAAAAAACAAAACCACCCTGAGAGTGAGGCTCTCCCCCATCCCTATCTGTACGGTCCTAATACCAACCTGCAGTGTTTACACTTCACAAAAATTCAGGCTGTATCACCTTCCCTGGAGTGGACACTGTAAAGGTTGCTTCAGAATTTCCTACCTGGGTATCCGATAAGGAGGACCGGGTACTGTGGGTGGTGAATTCTTCCACCCTGATTACTCATGAAGAAAGAACTAACTTGTGATTAGCTATTTTAATTCTTGCATTTTCAAGGGTAAGTGGAAGGACTGGTAACCCACGTTACAACTACCAGTTGGTCCCACCTACTTTGCCGTCACTGCCCTGCCCCTCGGGCTGCTTTGACACAGGTTGGTTTCTTACCAGATACCAGGTGCCCTTTGAGAATTAGCCTCACTTTGCCTGCTGCTGTTTTTTTTAATGTTCTTAAAAAATTTTTTTTAATGTTTTTATTTATTTTGAGAGAGAGGGAGAGCAGGGGAGGGGCAGAAAGAGAGGCAGAGAGGGAATCCCAAGCAGGTTTCACGTGTCAGCACAGACTCCGATGCGGGACTCGAACCCACGAACCACGAGACCATGACCTGAGCAGAAACCAAGAGTCAGATGCCCCTCGCCTGCTGTTTTGAATGAGTGTGGCCTTTGCGTGCAGTGGGCACTCAATCCATACTGAGTGAATGCAGCTTAACATCATCATTTGGTCTCTGGGGGTCTGAGTGTCCTCTATGTAAAATGAGAGTACTGGCAAATGACTGCTTATATTTCTTCCAGTTTTAACATTCCATGAGGCCTTTTGGGTAGCCATTTAAAATTACCTCCCATTGCGAAAGCTGTCTCCAAGCAACAGAACAGTACTTCCTGACTCCTCGCCTGACCTCTCAGCCCACAAACACGTTTCTCACCGAGCCTACAGCATGATAGTATCTGTAATGCGTATTTATTTATTACCTAGTGATACATCTCAGGTTGTTATTTAGCTTTCCAGCTGTGTGGGTCCTGTCCTTGAGATTAGAGTGTAAGCTTCCCAAGCCAGATACCATCCAGAATGTGCTCGGTAAGTATTTGTTAAATAAATAAATATTACAACAAGGAATAATCTTCCTTCTGTCTACAGGGAATTCTGGGCTTAAGGGAGGCAGAAGAAATCAAGGGTGAAGCCTCGATTTGCGGTTTGGGAAACGTGGTGTGTGATGAGGCTGCTCTTCAAGACAGGGAGTCCTGCAAACACGCAGGTTTGGGGCAAGGAGGAGAGGAGATGAATTTAGAGAGGAGCTGCATTCTATACATCCTTCTTGAGATTCTCAGAGAGTATTGGCCAGGCCAGGTAATGATTTTGAGACATGAGGTCCTGGCCAAAGGAACATACTTTGTGTTCAGCCCAAAGCTTCCCAAATAACTGAATGTGTGTGTGTGTGTGTGTGTGTGTGTGTGTGTGTGTGTTTTCGTGTTTATTTACTTTTGGGAGGTGGGGAGGGGCAGAGAGAGAGGGAGACACAGAATCTGAAGCAGGCTCCAGGCTCTGAGCTGTCAGCACTGGCCCCAACTCGGGGCTCGAACCCATGAATTTTGAGATCATGACCTGAGCCGAAGTCAGATGCTTAACCGACTGGGTCACCCAGGCGCCCCTAACTGAAAACACTGGTATAACCTGCGAAGAGAAGCAGGGCTAGGAAGGAAGCCTGCAGACCAAGTCACCTTTAAGGAATGGCCAGGGGCATTTGAAGGAGAGCATCCAGAGAGGGACGAGGAGTTTTAACTGCTGGGCCTTCATCTGGGCCCAGTGCTTCCATAGGTACAGGGAAAAGGCAGAGTCCCAACTCTTGCCAACGGAGCGACAAGGGAGCCCTTGGGCCACGTCCTGGCCCGTGCATGGTTCTTGGGAAGATAGAAGGCACTTGAGCACTTCGCTCCCAGGTTCAACTCTCCCATCACTCTCTCTTCTCAAAGAAATCACCCCTTCCACTAAAAGGAAGCTCAGAGGAACACTCTGGAGTTCAAACCAAGAGTAACTATCCACTCTTGTAACTGTAATAAATCAGGCTTTAAATTAGACCTGATGTAGGCAAAGACAATACAAAACTTTAACAGCATAGAAAAATGAATGTTCTGAGTGAGTCACCTCACTCACTCATCTGGAACTGTCCTCAGACTTCCCTTTAATGTTTCATATCAGCATCAACAGCATCAGTTTGTTTCTTTTGGTAATTGCCTATTGGCATATGGGAAACTGAGGCAAGGTGAAGACGTCGAACAAGGGAGTGCACGGGGTGCTCATGCTGGTGGGATTGAACAGCGGGGTAGCCACTTTGGAAGAGAGTTTAGAAGTCCCTCAAAAAATTAAACACAACATTACCATATGACCCAACAAAGGGCATGGGGTTTCCTTTTGGAGTGATGAAATATCCTAAAATTAAATAATGGGGAGGCACTTGAGTGGCTCACTCGGTTGAGCATCCGATTTCAGCTCAGGTCCTGATCTCACAGCTCGTGAGTTCGAGCCCCACATCAGCCCCAACACAGCTCTGTGTTGACAGCTCAGAGCCTGGAGACTGCTTCAGATTCTGTGTCTTCCCCTCTCTCTGCCCCTCCCCTGTTCATGCTCTGTCTCTCTCAGTCTCAAAAATAAATAAAAACATTAAAAAAAAATAAAAAGAAGAAAATGCAAGGGGGATGAATACTTTCAAGATAAAATTTCTCTAAATGATATAAAATTAGTGAGTTGTTGTTTGCTACTTCTTTGTTCCTCAAGTGCTTTGTCACCAGCAGTTTGTTTTCACAGCTGCGTGGCAACTGAGAGACAGTGTTATCTCCGATTCCTTTTTGCCAGAATACCTCTTTTTTTTTCGTTTTATTTATTTAGGTAATCTCTGCACCCCATATGGGGCTTGAACTCATGAACCCCGAGATCAAGAGTTGTACCCTCTTCTGACTGGGCCAGCCAGGCGCTCCTCCAGAACAATTCTTGGTGGTAAAATTAATCTATCTCTAACTGAGATTTCTTTTTCTACTAGAAGTGCAAATAACATCCACCCATTGGTTTCTGAAATATGTGTACCAGGGGTGTCTTGTCATTTCTACAAAATCACATAAGACATGTTTACTTATATAATTTTTCCATACATTTCTTAGATTTCTTTTCCACAAGTCAGGTTTGTTGAGGTATAATTTATATTCGGTCAAATTCACCCTTGAAAGGTTTCCAATTCTGTGAATTTTGGTGAAAGTTTACAGTCATAAAACCACCACCACACTGGAGATGTGTACTTTTTCCATCACCCTAGAACATTCCCTCATATCCCTTTGGACTCAACCTCCTCTCCCCACATCCAGGCCCTGTGCCCCCCTGACCTGAGTGCCCTTAGTGCACTCTTCAATTCCTATCCTGTGTTCTCGTGATTTCCTCTGAGATAAATCTCTCTACCGGGCAGGACGCTGCTTTGTATCCCAACGTGGTACCTGGCACTTAAAACTTGCCTAGCGAATAATGCTGAATAAATGAACGAATCACTTGTGTTTTAGATTCTGCCAAATCCAATCAGAGGCTCTGCTCTCTGATTTCCAGGACATGCCATTTGAAAAGGGGCTATTAACGTTGGGGAAGGCTTTCACCTAGAGTTTTAATCTTTACAGTCTTTTTTAAGCACTTTTTTTTAAAGTTTATTCGTTTTTGAGAGACAGAGAGTGAATGGGGGAAGGGCAGAGAGAGAGGGAGACACAGAATCTGAAGCAGGCTCCAGGCTCTGAGCTTGTCAGCACAGAGCCTGATGTGGGGCTCGAACTCATGAACTGTGAGATCGTAACCTGAGCCAGAGTTGGGCGCTTAACCAACTGAGCCACCCAGGCACCCCTCATCTTTACAGTCTTTTTAAAAAAGGGGCCATAGTGATTTCCAACTTCAGGGATTTGGCTGAGCATTTCAAACATTTTGCTAGACTTGGGGCCTACAACTTTTTGGCTGAACCAGCTTGTGGACCTCTATCCTCTCAACTTGAATAAACAGATGGAAATGCAATCTGGGACCAAATGCAGCTGCTGCATAGTCCTCCCCCAGTGCTCCCTGTCTCTGATCGCTCCACCTCCACATGGCAAGGCCTAGGGTCTCCTCCAGAGCTTCCCTAAACAGGTTCTATGGGATTCCAGATCCATTTTGTGAAGGACATCTGCTTGAGTGGGAATGTAACCTCCCTTACTATGCAGGGTGTGGGTGGCCCTGAGAAAACTCACCTGCAGGTGGCTCATCAGTCAGGCCCAGATCCCTTCCATCCTTCCTGATCTGATTCCTCTTCTGTCTTGATAGGACCCAGAAAATTGACATCCCCAGAGCAATTACAAGAGGCAGTGAACAAAATTCCTCCTTGGCTGGCTAGTTCTAGGAAATGGCCTAGTCCTTGAAGAGAACGGCCCTTTCTTGAAAGGTATGGGTGCTTTTCTCCAGACTGTCCTACTGGACCCAAGCAGGGGGGTCCCTGTGCACTTTCTGGGGTTTGGCAGTCCTCCCTTATGCCCTTTGCCCCATAGCACAAGCACCACAACAAACAAACAAACAAACAAAAACACATACACACATGCTCCCTCCTGGGGAGGTTGCTCCTTGCCTCCAAGATGAAATCTTCATACTGGCATCAAATTGCATCTGATAGAGACCGCATTCCCCTCCTTCCTCCTTTGCCCCCACACTTTGCCAGGCGACTCCCCTGCGTGGCAATGCATTATGTAGGCCAAACCTGTCAAGGCGTGAACCCCTGGATACAAGGCAAGGTTCTGAGAGATGTTGCTAAATAAACCAAATGGCAAAAAGGTGTTAATTTTAGTGTTAATTGTGTAGTTCATAACCCTGTGGACGGATAAACCATTACTCAAGGGAAGGGGGCTGGAGGTGGGGGGGAGGGGAGCAGGGATGCTGGAGATGGGTAAGCTTCAGAAAAAGGTAAAAACAATAAAGACAAAGAAAAAAAAAGAAGAGGGGTCAAAGTAGAGGAAAGCTTATACTCTTCATGCAGATCTAAAACTGTGACCATCAGATTTTTGCACTATTACCACCATGATAAGAAATCTATTTTATTTCGTCGCGCGGGGCGCGCACACACATCCACAGATGTATGGAATACACTGGAAAGTAAAATCGTGCACAGCTAGCCCCAGGCGCGGGTGACTGGCTTCTCCAGCACAGCCGGGGGGCGCGGGTCACGCCGCCAGCAGCCGGAACCCCGAGGCCCGCCCCAGGCCGGCAGCCGACAGGGCCCCCGCGCGGGGGCGGAGGGCGGGCTGGGCGCCCGCGGGGGTGGCTCGGGCTCCAGGACGGGGCTCCGCGGTGGCGGCTGGGCACACGGCGCGGCGCCGAGATGGACGCGCGGGACTGCGCGGCCGCCTGGTGGGAAATGGTGGTGCGGAACCTGCGGTGAGTGCTGGCCGCGAGCAGGACCCGGCGCCCCGTCGTCCCCCCGCCCTGAGCCCCGGGGATGGGCAGGGCGCATCGGGCCCCAGGCGGCGGGCGGACCTGGCCCTGGGGCTCCCCGCAGGGTTCGGGGGCCCCCAGAGCCCTGCGAGCCCCGGCGCCCTTTGGGCCGCGTGATCCTTCGCCTCGGCGCCTGTTCCCACCCGCGAGCCTCTAGGGTTTGCTTTTTCAGGAGCTTACATCCCCTTGGGGTTTCTGAAATAGAGATTTCCAGAAAGATGGCTCAGGTTCCTCTACCGGTCTCTTACCTGCTTTGACCATTGTGCTAAAATTCCGGGCGGGTTTTTAAAAAGACCAATAATAGTGACAATACGAATCAACCATGACTCTTAGATGGCATCTAAGAGTCAAGGCCTGTCTGTGTGGGCAGAAGGCCAGCTCCCCCAGGGGGAACTCTCTTGGATGTATTTAAAGAACATCCCTCCATAATGCTAAAAATGTATAGTGCATTGAAACCATACCTGTGCCAAGTTCTTACATCCTTTTAACTCTGAAATGTCTGTATCAGTGGGTTTAAACTTATTCTTTCTCCTATTTTAAATCTGTGGCTTTAACAGTAATGTTAAACTACCCTGAATCGACCAGCAATATATTGCCAGTCTCATTTGCATTGAAGCCAGGTGTTGGTTAGAGACCCTGGACTCAGGAGACTCAGTATCTTGATTTGTTTTGTTGGGGTGGGAAGGTATTGGCATTTCTGTTCACCTTCCTTTATATTCCTATGTTTTGTTTATTGCTGATTACAAAATATCCAAGAGTCACATCCAGACACCAGGGACTTCACTTTGGAATGTGTGAGTGATGAAGACTAAAACCGATCTTCTCTCTTCTATTCCTTCTGGAGCAGAGAGCAGCTCTCCCCTGGGCCAGCAGTGTAGACCCACACTGACCATTAGTCAGAATATCCTGACTGATGACACTTTTCAACTTCACATTCCTGGGTCTTACCTCCTTGACATGGTTGTTCTGAAAAAGCTGGCATTTTCTGCTTTATCTCTCATGCTCTCTCTAGAGTTGGCGGCTGATTATTTAACATTTATTTGGCAGAGAATCAAAGCTGCAGTTCATGCTTTTAGAGAACAATCCACTTTGTTGATAATGGAATGGGACATGGGGAATTGGGGACCCTCTCTTACTTGCTTTACTAATTACTAAAAAAATAAGTCTCAGGAGATGCTTCCTGAAAGAATAAGATACAAGCACATTTCGTCATCTCTACTGCTCTAATTTAAGACCTGCTGAGGCTGAAGCACAGACCGATATCCAGCATCCTGGATCCTTTTGTTTCTTGGAGCCAAGTTGGTTTAGATCCGCAAGCATTCATGGAGGGCTGGCCCTGCGTTTTGAACTGCTAGTTGCACAGGATCTATTGTGATGTGTTGTGTGACTCAAGGAAAACATTTAATGAAAAGGTGTTTTCAGTGATTATTTTTTAATGCCTTGGGGATCTGTTTATTTTGCAAATATTTCATAAGGTGTAGTTGCTACTTAAGATAGACGGGTCCAGGAGAGTAAATCTTCACTTGCAATTGGTTTTCCTCAAACTAGAAAAATGGGAAATGTGCTCAGGAAAGAAGCTGAGGGAAGCCAATGGGCTATTTCCCTCTTCGTTGCTCCCCATTCACCCCGAGTCTTCGCATTTCTGGATAATTTAAGAATACCCCCCGCCCCCCATGAGCAGGCTGATAGACGGATTCATTCTTTCCACAGCACTGGCCGTCGCCTCCCTGTTGGCACTAGTTTAGGCTTGGGCACAAAGAAGTAAATAAAACTGGCACAAATCCCTGCTCTTGTGAAGCTCACGTTGGTTAATTTTCTTTTCTTTTTTTCTTTAAAAAATTTTAAATGTTTTATTATTTATTTTTGAGAGAGAGAGAGAGAGAGAGAGAGAGAGACAGAGCATGAGCGGGGGAGGGGCAGAGAGAGAGGGAGACACAGAATCCGAAGCAGGCTCCAGACTCCGAGCTGTCAGCACAGAGCCCGATGCGGGGCCCAAACTCATGAACTGTGAGATCATGATCTGAGCTGAAGTTGGACGCTCAACTGACTGAGCCACCCAGTTGTCCCTCCCATTGATTAATTTTCAATTGTAATTCAGAAAAGAGAATGAGGCTCTTCTTCTTTACCCTGAAGCTCCTAATACGCATTGCTTCCTTCTCCCGTAGGAGAGAGATCCACTTGCAGGACAGTTCTCGGACCTGAGCTAGACAGGGAGCACCGTAAAAACAGCACTATATGCCATTTGGTTCTCGTCAGTGGGAACGCAGGACTGATAGTGGGAAAACAACTGGAGAACAATTACAGGTCAAACTGAGGCCCAATTATAATTAGTGGGAGGGGTGAAAAGAGAGGGAAGGTCACCATGGGAAGGTCTATCTCAGAGAGAGGCTTCAACAAAGAAGAAACCCTTGAGTGGATTGACGGAAGGGGAGGATTTGGTTGGGAGGAAAGAAGGGAGGAGAACACAGGTATAATTTAGGTGCTTGGTGATCAATTCATGTTGGCTGAATGAATGGGTACATGGGACGCCTGTGTGGCATTGTCTTACTATTTGGAATAGCTGTCTTGCCAAATGGGGTTAGAGTTGGGCTTCCTAAAGCTGGTGCCTCTGAGCGTGAACATGAATGATTCGCCCTGCAGCAACTCAGGTTCCAAGGTAAGAATGATCCAGTTAGGTTCTGTGGCCCCTGTGGGATGCTGTGCAGTTACAGCCACAGCTGATCAAAGGGCAGGCGAAAGAACACCAAAGCATCAAGGTGGCTGTTTGATGTGGCTGGCCGTTAGCGGGGATTGGGCTGAAATTGCATCCTCCACTCAAATAAGGTCTGTTAGCCACTGGTGACTTTTGATCCCCCGCTGATCTAGGGGAAGTCAAATTGACAACCCCTAGTTAAAAGAAGTTGCTGTGCATTATTGATGCTCCGAGGGATCTGGTCACTCTGTTCTCTTCCCGCAGTGCTTCTCACAGAAGTGCCTTGAGCTATTTGAGAGAAGGGTCCTGTATGAATTATTCTTTAAAAACAGAAACATATTTCCCTCTACTGCCTCTGCTTCCCAAGCACCCTGCTACCTTCAAAAGATAACTTAGCGGGAGACTAACAGGCAGGGTAGCGTGAGTTCAGAATCAGGAGAAAGAAAGCCTGAGCCAGCCAACTGGAAGGAAGCATAAGAATTCAACCTGTGTTCCGTTCTGCCCGTCTGGACTTGATCTGGGGCTCAAAGCGGCTTCTCTGGGGTGTTGGTTTCTTATCTCTAAAATCAGAACAACAATGTCCTCTCCTTCCCACCTCCTTCATGGAGGCTATTTTAAAGTATTATGAAACAATCATTTTCATTTTCTCCTTGCTGATTTTAGGCGTAGGCAGTTGCCTATGCCTGCTACTTGGAGGGCTACCCATTACACTTAGCCCACGTCTCTTTTCCACAGCCTGCAGAATTTCTGGAAATTCATTGGCGATGCATGATTTTCTCCCTTCATGCCTCTTCCAGACATATAAGCACTCTGAATTTTTAGTATTAATACGAGGGAGAATTTCTTTTTAGAGGTCTTTCTTTGATGACTTTGGAGTCAGAAGGCTCCTTGAGAACACAGGAACAGGAAGGGAGAAGAGTGTGGGAGGAAGAATGGACCCTAAGAAAGGCCAAGGGTGCAGAAGGGGAGAAGGCGGGAGTGGGGGTGGTCCTGAAACAACTTCCTCTAAGGACTGAATTTTGTCACCAGAAGCCAGCCTTGTTCTTGAGGTTCATTTGTGCCTGTGTGGATGGCAATCAGCATTCACCGGGACTGTGACAGCTCATTGGACATCTTCATAGAACTCTGGGGTCACACTGACCTGGGTACACGTGACTCGGCCATTCATTGGCTCTGTGGCATTGGGGAACTTACTTAAACTTTTCAGTCTCCTCATTTGCAAATTGCAGGTAACAACAGCTATCTTTTAAAATGCTCTGGTCTAGCAGAGAAATCGGGGGGGGGGGGGGGGGAGGGAAACAGTGCATCCAAAATGCTTTCCAGTCCCACAACCTCATGATTTGATTACACTGAGCAGTCTTTTACATTGACAGCGTGAAAGAGGTAAAGGGATTTCTTTAATGGGTGATGTGGATAAAAACTGGAAGCAGGAAGTGGTGACACTGACTTCCTGTGTCCCTTGTTTCTCAAAGGTAGGAGGCATTCAACCCTCATAAGAGATGTGGCTCGAGACCGAGGTGGCATTAGTGACCCCTCATGGACAAGTCCTAACTAACTTGTCTGCTGATGGCTCCTGGTTTGGGTGGTTTGTGTCATGGGAACAAACAGTAGAATAAACAAAATGTGTATGGCCTGCTGTGTCCCATTTCCTGACCAGGCCCCCGCCCTGATGCAGCAACAACCTCCAGGTACTCCCCTGCTCCCCACCCTGCTCTTCACAGCCACTCTTACCTGGGATGTCACATCAGAAGTGGGGATTTTTCTTTCATTGGCTCATTTCTTCTTAAGACCCAGCCAGAAGACTGGGGAATCTGATGATTTTTCATGCACTGCTTTAGACTAATAATAGTTAACACATACAGCACTAAATCGTGATGTGATCAAAGACTGTGGCACCTGTTAGTAGTCTGCATCCTATTTCCTGATGACTTTGGGGTCCAGCCTTGGTCTTCTCTGGGGATGCACTGGGGGAACGGGCCTGACCCTGGTGCATTCATGCCCCCTCCCACTTCTGTTCTGTGAAACCTGGGCTTTTTCAGCAGCTGGTTGGGTTCAGCAGCTTGATTTATTGCCTTCCTTTCCTATTCTCCTTAGTGCCCAGTCCTGATCTGTCCTAATGACCTACAATTCTGTAAAACATTTTGCTTTAATGCCAAGTCACCTGTAATTCCCAGTGTTAGTCTCTGAAATTCTATTTGGTTGTTAAGAGAAAAACCACACCAAGCAAAACTTGGACTGATTTTGAACACCTTGTTTTTGTTTCACAATATCTTTCAGATCTATTCCACATTCCTGTTCAACACTAGGAAGAAAAATTGCGGCTCTGTACAACAGCTTTACTAGTAAACCGTTAAAAGAACACATTTTTCCTCCTTTGATGAACATGCTAATATTTTTTAATTTTTGTAAGTATACATCTTTCATTAATTTGCCTATATATTTTTTCCCAAGTAAAGACCTCACTGCCCTTTAAGTGGTGACAATGAAAAAGGCATGTCAGCTATAAAATTGTAGCTAGAGGAGCGTCTGGGTGGCTCAGTCAGTTTAGCGTCTGATTTCAGCTCAGGTTGTGATCTCACAGTTCATGGGTTCGAGCCCTGTGTCAGGCTCCACACTGACAGTGTGGAGTCTGCTTGGGATTCTCTCTTTCCCACTCTCTCTGCTCCTCCCTCACTCGCACTTTCTCTCTCTCTCAAAAATTAAAAAAAATAAAATTGTGGCTAGATTTCAATGATCTGAAACCTGTTTAACACTGGCTTTGGGGTCTAGCATGAATCCTTGCAAACTGTTGGGGGGAGATGGATAGAAAAACATGGCCTTGTGGGTGGGGTTTAACTTCAGGAGCTCAGTCTTCATATTAGCTGGTAATATGGATACCTTACTGCTTGGTGTATTCTCTACTTTCTTGCTTCTTCATTTTACCTGTACCCCTTGAAAGAGAGAGAAAGCAGAGAGCTGGGGTGGGGAGACACTGATGTGAGTAATCTGTTTTCGCGTGTTTTTTCTACTGAGTGCTGTTAATTAATGTAACAGTGTACATTGTAACAACACAGTCCTTCCAGCACACAGCCAATGCTCTCACTGCCTGCTCCCACAGGTATGTTGACTCTGGCCATCTCATGGTTTGTGGCTAATGATTAGATTTTATTTAGTGGAAACAGTAATGCTTGACATAGGAAGAATACTCATTCCTTTCTTCTAGACCTTCTTAACTTTTTAGGGGAATAGTCTCCTTTGTTTTTAGCTTAAGACTAGGCTAAGGATTGAATAAACTCTATTATGGCCTATCACACTGGTGCTATTTTAAAATCTTGCTTTAGGGTTTTTTTGTTTTATTGTTGTCTTGTTTTTGTTTTGGCACCTCTCCTGTGGGCTACTCCTAGTTTATAAAGTAAAATACTTTGCTAAGAATTTCGTGTGGCAGCTTGCAACTTAGAAACCATGTTAACCATGAGACTAACTACTTTTTTCGATAGTGATTAAAAGACACGGGATTTGATTTGGGGTGTTGATAATGACTTCTGCTTTCTAGTCAAAGCACCCTTTCTTGTGGATTTAAAGAGACCGGAGTTAAAGATTGCTCACACAGTGAACTTCTATATCAGAGTCGAACCTGGGGTGATTCTGGGAATCTGGTGAGTGCACTGAGGGACACTGGGCCGCTTCACGGACATGGTTTTCATGTTACAAGGGCACGGGTGAGCAGCACGGTGTGAGTCACCTGTGGAGAGGTTGGTGTTTCTTGCTGTTCCATATACCTTCCCTTTGTACGGATATCTGACCTACCTGAATTTGCTTCTCACTGATTTTACCTTGGAGTGCAAAGTCTTTTGGGTGTTGCTCTGTGCATTGGCTCTTTCACCGGGTCTGAAGGACCTGCCCTGCCTCACTCTTCTGCCTTATTCCACACCAGCCTTCCTACACTATTGCAGACCTGCTGGCCTCCTTGCACACCAAGCCACGCTCTCGCAGGATATGCTCTGAGTGCAACACTTTGCTCCCTCCTTTCGGCCAGCTAACTGCCTACTCATCTTCAGGGTCTCCATTTCAATGGTAATTTGGTAATTTTCAACGAAGCCCTGCCTCATCTCCCATTTTAGGCCACCTGTGCTTGTCCTGTACGGCATTTATTCCCACGGTAATTCAATCAGTGCTTGTGCGATTATTTGGTTAATGTCAGTCTTCTTTACAAGACTCTAACTTTTGTAGGTGACTTTGTTGGCGGGTTTTCACTGCTTAGCACAGTGCTTGGCACAGAGAAGACACTCAACTGTCAAAATCATGAGTGTTCTATTGCTTTTTTTGCTATGCTAATGTCAATATATTTTTCTGTTTGGTTCTACTACTTGTTCTTGGCTGACATTTTTCCAGTGTCCTGTTTTATGCTTCCTCTTCCTGAGTTCAAATGTGTGTTCCTAGAATGTGTGGAAACCAACATGGATTCACATAACTTCTTCCTAATGTGCACCGTGTGGTTCAGCTAATTGTGCTGGTATTTGAAAATCTTTTTATTCTTTGCTCCTGCCCTGGCTTATCCACCTGGCAGTGATGCCTGTCCTCTCGGTGCTGATGGGTTTGATGTCAGACTTTCTGCCCCTAAACGGTTGAGAGGACTGAAGATTTATCATTACGTAGCCAATTTTCCAAGTCCCTTTGTGACATGTCATATGGCAGGATTTGTGTCCTCAGGATTCGTTCACTGATTTAACAGGGTGGAGGAACTGGTGTTTAGGCAGGTGTTTAAAATCACAAGGTCACAGCTTTCTGGAGAACAGCTTCATTTCACACTAAAGTTCTTTTCTCCTACCTAAACTGGTTTCCCTTTAAATTCTTTCAACTTGCTTTTTTCAGCGAAACAAACAGCAGGTGACAAATACCTATTGTCTTTTACTTGTTTCCACCCAATGGACTTCATTTCAATGGACAGCACCTAAGATTCACAGTCTTGGCAGATTAATAGGTGTAGGCATCAGAAGAACTAAAACAGCAAATGGTTAAAAGGGATTGTTTCTGTGCATGAGGGAGGTGGGGTAGAGTAGTGGTTTTCGCTGTAAGATGTTTGTGGTATTATATTTTAATTTTTACCAGGTGCATATAATACTCAGAAATTTCTATACATAAATATGTAGTATATATTTATACATATATAAACATATAAATCTATATCTATGATTGACGTAAGGAGGGCTTCAGACTTTGGCTAGGAAAGCCAATTCCCTCTGTTTGTTAAAACCTTTCCTTGCTCTTCAGGCACACGGTTCCCAGCTGCCGGGGTGAGGATGCGAAGGGAAAGGACCGTTGCTGGTACGAAGCAGCCCTTCGTGATGGCAATCCAATCATTGTTTATCTTCATGGCAGCGCGGAACATAGGTCAGTGCCTTTGCTTGGAGTTTTTTGTTTTTTAAAGAAGAGAGGTAGCATTTCATCCGCATAGGGGAATAAAAGGCAGAGCTCAGTTTTCAATTCTGTAAGCATGCCTCCATATAGTCTTTTCTCCTTTGTGGAAATTTGAGGGTGTTCTGGCAATAGGCTTCTCTTAAAAAAAAAAAACCCTACATATTCCATATGTAGAATAAAGTAGATCTTTAACTGAAAGACTAACTTCTAAAATTTGGATCCCAATTTCAAGGAAGGCAGTGGTTCCTTTACTCCAAAGAGTGTCTGAAATGATGAACTGAGCCCACGGATAACTGGAAAGGGAACAGGCATGAGATAGGGGGAAAGGAGAACAATTTCCATATCAATGGTCTTCTCACAGAAGTACATGGAGATTCCTTAATTACCATGCATCCTGTTAATCAAATGCATGGACTCCCTATGAGACATCATCTGGAATTCTGACCACTGGTACTGGGGACCATCTGACTGGTTCTAGTCTAGCATACTGATGCCTCAGCCCACTCTCTGTTGTTCCATCCTTGCTTTGTAACAAAGAACGCCTCCCTGAAGTCCTGCTCCCTTTTGATGTGCTGCCAGAGCCTCCAGTGGGCCTGTCATCAGTGATGATTATCAGCTGTGACTGCATCGCTTTGGGTTGGGGGAGGGGTGACGTGCCTCAGAGACCTCCAGACCCAGCTCTGTCTCTGAAGGGACACTGCACACTAAGTGACAAGCTCTGGAATCTGCCCCTAGGCTCTGTTGCCTGTGTCTTTTTTTCACTCTCTTCTTCTGTCTTGATGGCTTTCTCAAGACTTGACTTTGCACCAAGGGCTTTCAGGAGATGTCCATTTTAGAGAGAGATTTACAGAGGCTTTCCATGAAATTCAACATCTTTCAACACCGTTTAACATTGTTCTGATTCGGCAAACTTGGGCATGGTGCTACAGTGTATGTATTTGGCCCACACGTTCATTTCTGCCCCTCTGTGTGAATCTGCTGTTATCCCAGATTTATTGGCTCTGGGGTTAGCCCCAGCTTCTTCCTGTTCCCTGCCAGAGGTCTCAGCTTGCTACCAGCAGTACTGAGCCAAAAGGAGGCCAAATGGGAGGTCACCAGGACCTTGTTGAAAATAGTGGTTCTAGACTTGAGACCCAGAGAAAAACCCCGGAGGGTCCATGAACCTCTTCCACAAAATTGTGCAGAAAATGTCAAGTGTGGATATATTTTTCTGGGAAATGGGCCCATAGCTTTAATTACATGTTTTAAGGGCTCCATGATCCATGGAAGTTGAAGACATTTGGCTCTAAAACAAAAATTCAAATGGTTTTTAAAAGAATCCTCTGCCTTTTGAATCATCTTTGTCT
Source organism: Prionailurus viverrinus (assembly GCF_022837055.1). NCBI lineage: Eukaryota > Metazoa > Chordata > Mammalia > Carnivora > Felidae > Prionailurus > Prionailurus viverrinus. The sequence goes on from NC_062566.1 coordinate 94,264,331, forward strand.
CCCGTTTATTAATAGAGAGTAGATGATACGGTTATTTGGGGGAAAAAGGGTTTCTTGTACCTTCGGGACTGTGAGTCTGTCTCCTTCACTTCATCTTGCACTTAATGGCAGGGTGAACAGGGTACAGGCACATCTTCGTTTAGTGAATGAACATGGCTGTGTCATCCTTTGTTCTGAAAAGCCACTTTCCGGAACTGATTTTCCTGTAGCTTCTAAAAGTATTCTTAGAAATAAGTTTTGCTGTGTAGCAGTGAAAGGAAGTGGATTACCAGTAGTTAATCACATGCCTCTTTTGAGAAGCACTGGCCACCTGGGCATCCGGCACCCATACAGACGCACACAGCAGCAGTGGGGAGCCGTCCATCATTCACCCTGACACATCCAAGTGGGCTATGACACCAAAAACCATTTCCCTTCCTCCTAGTTATTTACTTTTCTAACCTGAAAAAGAAAGGCATGAGGTCAGATGCCAGAACCATGATAGTGATTTTTATTGGATTTGTCATGGTAATTCCTAATTCTGGCTCTTTTTTTTTTTTTTAATTGTTTTTTTTACCTCCTTTACAGGGCAGCTCCTCACAGACTTAAGCTCGTAAAGGTATGTCTGAAGGGGCCTCAAGGTACCAATTCTATGTCTTTATTTATTCTCTTTTGGGCTACAGCCACAGATCTTTCTCAGCCCTCAGCACGGATATCTACTGAGAGCTCCTGAGAGTGGGTTTGGTGTCTAGGGCTCAAAGTCCCTCACATGGGTTTCTCTTCCTGCAGTCACCACGGGGGATGAAAACAGAAGTGAACATCTCTGAGAACCAAAACACTTTCATAAATATATTACCTTCATCACCGGATGGAGTTGAAGACCTATTTGATTTTTCTGAGGGCTGGGAGGAGGGTTGAGAGAGTATATTAAATGTGAAAGTTACTCCTATGGGAAACAACCCCCCCTCCTTTTTTTTCTTTTGGTGGAAGAGGATAAAGACATAGAATGTCTGCTTTTAAAAGTCATTCAGGGGGCACCTGGGTGACTCGGTTAAGTGTCCAACTTCAGCTCAGGTCATGATCTCACGGTTTGAGGGTTCCAGCCCTGTGTCAGGCTCTGTGCTGACAGCTCAAAGCCTGGAGCCTACTTCAGATCCTGTGTCTCCCTCTCTCTTTCACTCTGTCTTTCGTGCTCTGTCTCTCTCTCACATATAAATAAACATTAAAAAAAAAAAAGTCATTCAGGCTCTGGCTTCAGTCCCATGAAGGGTTTTGCAAGTGAAATGGTGGCCACACTGCTCTTCTCGCTAGCCTGCTACCTGACTACAGTTTGTGGGGCACGGCCCCTGCATTTCCAAGTGTGAGGGAGCAGGCTTTCCACTCAGCCATATCTGACTCATGGCTGGTAGGGCAGCTACCTGTTCATCTTCTCCCACACCCTGATTGGGTCACCTCTCCCTCAGGTGACCAGGCTGCTTGTCCAGTTATTGACCATAGGACCTGATCTCTCCTCCCACACGCCCTCCCACCTTAGAGCCCTTTCCTGGCGTGACAGCGTTAATGGGAATCCTGCCAGGCCCAGCATGGCCAAGTGCCCCCTTCATCTTCCCTCCCTTATTCAGACAAGAAACTCCTCTCATGTCTACTCCTCCCTGTCTTCACTGCCTTCTCAGACTGACTCTTGCGGAGGAGTGGTGGTCTGGATGCAGTTCTGCCTGGGATGATCACGTCTATTAATTTTTAGGTTTGCTTTCTACCCTGCACCTCACTCTCCACACTTCCTAGGCCAGATGGTGGTGAAGCTGATGTCCATGAGAACATGTGTTTTTCCCTCTCCCACTCTTGGCAAAGCTGAATTGTATATCCCCTGTGTGCACAGAAAGGAAAAGAGTCGTAGGTGTAGGTGTGAAAAGTAGCCAGGTCATGCTTGTGGTAGTTGGGGTGGGAGGGAAAGGTATGATAAGACTTCTTCCCCCAGGCCGACCCTGGATACCTTGTGCCATGGTCATCATTTCCCAGCCTGACCAAACATCTTAGTCCTTCATTCTCTTCTTTGAATGGATGATTTCCTTTAAAAATTAAATCTTGGGGTACCTGGATGGCTCAGTCGGTTAAGTGTCCGACTCTTGATTTGTGCCCAGTCATGATCTCACAGTTCATGAGTTCGAGCCCTGTGTCAGGCTTCGCGTTGACAGTGTGGAACCTGCTTGGGACACTGTCTCTCTCTCTCTCTCTCTCTCTCTCTCTCTCTCTCCCCCCTCTCTGCCCTTCCCCATTCACGTATGTGCCCTCTCTCGCTCTCTCAAAATACATAAACTTAAAAAAATTAGATCTTTACTATTGTTGTCGTTCCTCTCTTTCTTCTTGCCTTCCTTCCTTCCCTCCTTCTCATTGTCTCATTCATTCATCCATTCATTCATAGCTTCAGTCATTCAACATGGCTGTTTTCATTAATTTGTAATCCACCTAACCGTCTTTATCTCTTTATATAAAGTTTTTACATAACTGTGATTGCATCTGCATGTAATTTTATGTTGTGCTCTTACTTAATACTACATTATAAACATTGTTCCATGTTTTCCCATAGTTGTCACAGTCACTAATTTAAAAGGTGATCATTCTCCATTATATTTATTGACAATTGTTTATTTACTTAACTATTCCACTGTTCTTAGGTACAACATTATCTAATTATAAAGTCAATAGTCCCCCTGCTAAAATCATTTAAATAATATTGATAGAGAAAACTTTAAGCCTTTAGTTTATTCTTCTTTTGGAATTTTCTCCTAGAGATCAATTCTTAGGAGTAAGATCTGTTACCGTTCTTGAGTTTTTTCATCAAGTGGTCTTTCATTGTATAGTGATCACGTGAATACTCCAATTTCCCCGGATGCCTAACTGCTCTGTGTCTTGGATAACTATTTTGGAGATATTACAAAGTTTCACTTAGTTTCTCATTATTGGTTGGATTTATATTTAAAGATTCCTAGGTGAGATTCAGCTACCTACCTCTATCCAATGGCAGGGGAAGTGCAGTGTTTGGACATAAGCAGTCCCAGGTGTGAATCCTGGTTCTGCCTCTAGCCATTTGGGTGACCAAGAACTAACCTAAACCCCCAGACTCAATTTCTTTATCTATAAAATGGGGATAACACCTAACTTTTAGGGACTATTGTGAGGATTAAAGAACATTTTCCATTTTTGTCCCCCTTTTCTCTTTGTCTATCATTGCAATTCATTTCATTTGAAATTATATTTTCGTATTCCTTCCTCATTCATCCACTTGGGGCTTAGCAATGGTTTCACAGAATCAGGCAATCTGTTTATTTTTGATTGGTATTAACTCTTTGTTCATATTTAATATCAATATCTTCCCATTATTTGACTCCTCTTTTACAACTCTGTGTAGACCTTCTGTTCTCAAGGGAATTCTTGAAACAGACATTTACTATGTACCAAGACACTTTAATATGTCATTTCATGTAATCTTCCAACAATCCTGAAGATAGCCACTAGTGTTTTTCACTTTTCAGAATAATATTTACATATTCGGATGTTTAGTGGCTTGCTCAAGGTCACACAGCCAGTAAGGGGCACAGCCGGGGTGTGAGCAGGCTGTCTGACCCTGCTCTGCCCCCGCCTCGCTCCTTTCCTGTTGAGTCTGACCTCACATTTGAAGTCAGGCAGCAGATTTCATCTATTCCCTGCCTATGAAGCCATCACAACTAGTTTTATGGAAGTGTTGAAGAGGTTATACCACCTTTTCTGTTTACACCCTCTAATTAAAATGGTAACAGCTCCTTTGTCATCTAGGTGCTGAGTGACGGTGGCTTTCATGTCCTGTCTGTGGACTACAGAGGTATGTGTTAAGAACAGTATATAAAGACTTTTCAATAAGCAGGAGGGCTTTTATGGCCCCGGTTTTGGAGGTAGTGATTCTGTGCTTGTCTTTCCTTACTGCCAGGGTTCGGAGACTCCACAGGGAAGCCCACAGAGGAGGGGCTGACTGCAGATGCTATTTGCGTCTATGAGTGGACCAAGGCGAGATGTGGTACCACCCCTGTGTGTCTCTGGGGCCACTCTCTGGGTACAGGGTAAGTGGGGTCTGAAGATGGCTTTAGGTGGGTCCTTAGGACTTTGGTGTCATATCAAAGGCAGCAGTGCACAGAAGAAGGAGCACTGAGCCAGGAGAGGGGGCTCTGGTTTCTCTCACATCCCACACGTGGCTAGAGACATTGCCATCGCAGGTGCTAGTTTGTAATGCATGGGAGGGTATAGCTCTACGGTCATCTGTGACACTGAAGCCCATTCCAGAACTCTCCTTGAGAGTTTTAAAGAAAAGGATTCTTAATTTAGGGCCAGTGGAACTCCTTGAAATCCTATGCGAAATTTTGTGTCTGTGTTCTAGCGGAGGGTCCAGAGCTTTCATCAGATGCTCATATTGGATGTCTGTACTGTTTACTTGACTGTTAAGTTACTGCTTCACAAATGTACTAATTTTCATTGCTTTACAGAGTTGCGACCAATGCCGCAAAAGTACTGGAAGAGAAAGGTACCATAAAATGCTCATGTGTTATTTCTTAGCTGGGGGTGGGAAAGTAAACACTGTGCACGCTCAGAACACAGAGATACCTCAAGCACCCCAACCTGAGACAGTTTCTGATAGTGCAATAAGCTTTTTTTTTCTATTTAATATAAAATAACAGTTGCTCTTCAAGATCATGAAATTAAAAGTAAATGCTGAGGAACAGTTAAAATTACCTTTGAAAAAGCCCTCACTGTGAAGTAAATGTTACTATGGAGTAATTTGGATTATAGGGGAGGAAAAAATACATTTATGAAATAACAAGCAGGACTTGCTTGCTGCAGCCCTTCTTCCATCACGTTTATGTCAGTGTTTCCCAAAGTGTTCTGACAGCTGCCTGTATCAGAATCCCCAGAGGTGCTTGTTATAAGCACACAGTTCCTGGATCCTAGCTGTTTTCACGAATTAGAATCTCTGTGAATAGGACAAGGGGATTTTGATGTACGTTAAAAGCACGTAATCTCTTGCGTTATATCTTAAACCTAACTTGTCAATACAGGTCAGGTTGAGTTACATAACATTTGAAAGCAAGTCACCTGCTATACTCAGTCTTACTTAGATATGGAAATAAAGCAGATATTATTTCCTGCTCCTCTAAGTTCTCATAGCTCCCTGCACACACTTCCTGCACAATGTTGATGATGCTGTATTTATCTGACCTAAATTCTCACACAAATGAGTACTTCACTTCTTAGATAATGCAATGACCTTAGAACACTTTAATTCCATTTACATTCCTGACTTATGAACTCTTGCTATCATGTATTTTAATTTCCTCTTTATTACTCGCTCCATAAAACATTACTATTCTTATAGTATGAAGTCAATATTTAGATTTACCCTTTTCTTTGCTTTTTACTACTTATAGCATTTCTGTGCTTTCATTTGGGATTTTTGTTCTGCCTGTCTGTGGTGAAGAATTCTCTCAGTTTGGGCCTGAAAATATCTTTATTTTATCTTCATTTTTGAAGGATATTTCCATTGGGCATACTTGGTTGGTAGTTATTTTATTTCAATACTTTGAAGACATCATCCATCTTGTTCTGGCTTTCACTATTCCATTGGGAAGTCAGCTTCCAGTCTTACTGCTGCTCCTTAATTTGAAGATAATGTTTACTTTTTCTTCTGGTTATTTTGAGATTCTTTTTGTCTTTGGTTTTCAGCATTTTTACTGTGATTTTCCTAGGTGTGGGTTTCCTAGTACTTATCCTGCTTGGGGTTCATAATACCTCTGAACTCTGGCTTGATGTTCATCCATTTTGGAAAATTGGTCATTATATCTTCAAATATTGTGCCTACCCCATTTTTCATCTTCTCTCCCCCCTGGGACTATAATTATATGTATTTTTTTAGATCTGTTCCCATGTCCTCTATGTTTCCAATATTCTTTTCTGGGTTTTCCAGACATTTTTCTATTTGTGCTCTAGTTTATTTTTATTTTTTTCATTTTTTAAAAACGTTTATTCATTTTTGAGAGACACAGAGAGACAGAGTATGAGTGGGGGAAGAGCAGAGAGAGAGAGGGAGACACAGAATCTGAAGCAGGCTTTAGGCTGTGAGCTTTCAGCACAGACCCTGATGCGGGCCTCAAACTCACAAACCTCAAGATCATGACGTGAGCCAAAGTCAGACACAAATGACTGAGACACCTAGGTGCTCCTGTGCTCCAGTTTAAATATTTTCTTTTGACATAGTACACTGTTTACTATGTAATACCAAATTTTATTAAATATTAAAATTTTAATAAATATTTTACTATATTACAGTTTATTTACAAGTTATTTTAAAGTCCATATATCATAACGCCAGTATCTAGTTCCTTTGTTGATCTGTTTCTGTTATCTGTTGTTGTTGTTTTGTATTTTTGGTCTCTTTATGTTTTTGTTTTTACTTGTTGTATGCCTAGTTATTTTTGATTAAATGTAGACATTGTTTATGGAAATTGTAGAGGTGATTTGAGGGACTAGGGATAATATTCCAAAGTTACTTTTCTTCTGAAAGGCAGTTAAAATAGAGGGGAGATCACCTTAATTCAATCAGAAATTGAGCTGATTTGAAGCTGGGCTTCAGTCTTTATGACAGCTGGTCTGTTTCTAGTTCACCATTACTCCCAGGGTGTAGTCCTTTGAAGTCCAAACAAAAGTCTGAGAAATTTCTTGAGCCCTCCTTCTTGTCAGATTCTGAACTCTAATTTTTGTCCTTTTGATCCTGTGGGAATGCTGAAAGTTCTCACTAGATCTAAGCCTCTATGAGAAGCCACCACTGTTGCTTTCAAAGTTTCAACTGCTTTGAGGGGAAAAGCAGCTCAAAATCTTGTGGCTGTTTTTCTTTTGTTATTGGCTCTCAAAATCTCATTGATTTAGTAGCTCTGAGATGCCTTCAAACATATACATATACATATACATATACATATACATATACATATACATATACATATACATATACATATATAGTAGCCCTCCCTTATCCATGGGGAGTATGTTCCAAGACCTACAATGGATGCCTGAAACCACAGATAATACCAAACCCTATATAGACTATGTTTTTCGTATATGTATATACTTGTAAGCTTTTTTGAAAAAAATTTTTTAATGTTTATTTTTGAGAGACACACAGAGTATGTGGGACATGGGGGGGGGGGCAGAGAGATGGAGACACAGAATCCGAAGCAGGCTCCAGGGTCTGAGCTGTCAGCACAGAGCCTGAGGCAGGGCTCGAACCCATGATCGTGAGAGCATGACCTGAGCCAAAGTTGGATGCTTAACCGACTGAGCCACCCAGGTGCCCCTGATAAAGTTTAATTTATAAATTAGGCACAGGACACCTGGGTGCCTCAGTTGGTTGAACGTCTGAGTCTTGATTTTGGCTCAGGTCACGATCTCCTGGTTCATGGGATTAAGCCCCACATCAGGCTCTGTGCTAATAGCACAGAGCCTGCTTGGGATTCTCTGCCCCTATCCTACTTGCACTCTCTCTCTCTCAAAATATAAATTAGGCACAGTAAGAGATTAATAATAACACACTAACATATATAACAGTATACTATAATAAAAGTTATATGACTATGGTCTCTCTTTCTTAAAACATTGTACTGTATTCAGTTCCTGTGATGATGTGAGGTGATAAAATGCCTACACGATGAAGTGAGGCAAATGATGTAGGCATTGTGTAGTGTTAGGCTACTACTGACCTTCTGATAATATGACTGAAGCAGGATTATCTCCTTCTGGACCATACTTGACTGCAGGTAACTGAAACTGCAGAGAGTGAAATTGTGGATAAAGGGGGACTACTGTGTACATATACAAATTCACATCCCCATCTAACACACATTTTCTCATTGTTCTTAGAGGGAGTGTTGGCTAAAACAACCTAGTAAGCATCTAGTACTTTCTAAACAGTGAGCTGCAGAACAATCTCCCTTCCTATAGTACTTTGCTTTCTTAAATTATCTAAGTCATGAAAATGTGGTTTTATGTTTTAGAAGAAGGTAATGGTTTTCAATTATCATGTGCATAGAAATCTCTTGGGGTGGGGGTGCTTGTTAAAAATGAGCATTCTTGGGGGTGCCTGGGTGGCTCAGTTGGTTGGGCACCTGACTTCTGCTCAGGTCATGATCTCATGGTTTGTGAGTTTGAGCCCTGCATCGGGCTCTGTTCTGACAGCTCAAAGCCTGGAGCCTGCTTCAGATTCTGTGTCTTCCTCTCTCTCTGACCCTTACCGGCTCACATTCTGCCTCTCTCTCTCAAAAAAAAAATTAATAAATAAAAATAAGAATAAAAAATAAAAAATAAATGAGCACTCTTGGGGCACCTGGGTGACTCAGTCAGTTAAGCATCCAACTCTTGAGCTCAGCTCAGGTCTTGATCTCAGGGTTGTGAGTTCAAACCCTGCCCTGGGCTCCATGCTGGGTATGAAGCCTACTTAAAAAAGTGTGCATTCTCCACCCCTCTCCTTTGAGATTTTGACTGACTCAAGTCTAGTGTGGAGTCCAGGAATCTGCATTATTAATAAGCTTCACAAATAATTTTGGCATAGGCAATTCATGTACAAGACCTTAGAACTCCTTATTTAAGAAAGGTAGTATTTATATATGATAGAGGAGTTACTTCTTTTTTATTATTTTCAAGGATTCCCAGTTGACGCTATTATCCTGGAGGCTCCATTTACCAACATATGGGTTGCAAGTATCAATTATCCCTTGTTAAAGGTGAGTCTCTGATTCATCTTCACAAGATGTCAAAGTGTTTCCAAAGCGATTTCCACACACTTATGCTTATTAACCATTTTCTGGTATTATATCTTTCTAAGTTATTCTAACCTAAGACAAGTTATTAGCCAGTTGCTATTGAAGGAGGGCACAATGCTTTTGGATTTTCTAGTTCTTTTCTTTTCTTCTAATAAATTGAGATAGTGGCTTATTAAGGGCCAAAGTTTTTTTCCTCCTCTTCCATTAACTGTATCTTTTATCATGTAGTTTTTTAAATAGACTTGACTTAGTTTATTACACTTTCTTTTTAAGGTGAAAACATGCCTCTCATACATCATTTTTAGCCCTATGATTGTCAGCCATATATTTTTCATTATTTTATGATTAAAAAAAAAAAGTCTTTAGAGAATTCAAGCAAACTACCAAATGGTTTTATCCCAAGTAGAGAAGACAAACTTCCCAAGAAGATAAAGTTTAAAGAATTGGGCAACAAAGTGTCATTTTTAAACCTGTCATGTAGATTATCCTAATTTAATATTTTCATTATTAATTTCATAATTCCATGCCTAATGTTCAATTGCTTAGTCATGCCTCCATATAAATGTTAGTAAATGAGACAGAGAAAGAGAGTGGTAGAATTCTCAGAGGGGATACATGACAACATGATCCAAATTTTTAGATTGTTGGTTAATGTCAGAAGGCATTTTAAGGGTACTTTAATTCAACTGCCTACTTTTGGAATCTTTTTTTTTTTTTTTTTTTTTTTTACAATAAATCATCATAGAACTTTCTGAATTTGCTTAACTATTTCTGGAGAAGGTAGCTCATTACTTCCTGGGACAGCTAGTTCACCGAACCACATAATCTTGAGAATAACTGTATTATAAACTCCATCTCAATATAAGAATCTTCCCAATAATAGATGATACTGAATGCTGAATAATTTAAGATACAATAAAACACTTTCAATTGGTTTTAGACAATTAAATATTCATCTTAAGGTAACCACTAATGAGCATTTATTATATTACTCTAAGTAATTACTAATAAATTCACTAACTTGTAGGTATAATTCAGGTACAATCTTTCCATGTACTTTTGTTTCTTTTTTGAAATTCTAATTTTGAAATCTAATAGGGAAACACACAATTTAACAAATAATTATGAACAGAACATCCATGTAACTAACACTTAAGTCTAGAAATTAGTATCACTAGTACCCCAGAAGTCTCCTGTATGACATTTCCCAATCCAATAAGGCTCACCTTAGATATACAATCCTTACACTGAGTTTTATGGTCATCATATCCAAGCTTCTCTTTATAGTGTTATTGGCTATGTGTGCCTCTCTGAGCAATATAATTTTATATAATTTAATTTATAACTTATATATTATATAAATATATAATTTGTATAACATTGAACATAATACCAAATAGTGTATCATTGTATAAATATACTATACTTCATTGACCTGTTGTTTATGGACATTTGAGTTGCTTTCTCTTTGGGGTAATTAATAAAGTTGTTATGAATGTTCTTGAACATGTATTCTGCAAACGTGTATATGTTTCACTGAAGTATATACCCTAGGAGTGGAATTGTTGGATAGTAAGATATGCATATGTTCAGCTTTAGTAATTACAGTGCTAAACAGTTTTCCAAGGTGACTTTACTACTTTACTCTCCCACCTGTTGTGTGTGAGCATTCCAATTGCTTCATATCCTTGCCCTTGTATGGATATCTCGTTGTATTTCCCTTATGACTAATGAAGGTGGGCATTTTTTGAAGTTTATTAGTCATTTAGATATCATCTCTTGTAAGATACTTGTTTATGTCTTTGCTCCTTTTTAAATTGTCTTTTTTTATTTGTAGGATAAGTTTTTTTTATAGGATAAGTCATTAGAAAATTATTTGTACTGCAAGTATATTTGCTTATTTTGCCTTTTTTACTCCCTGAATGATATCTTATGATGAAGAGATGTTCCTAAATTTAATGTAGACCAGTTTATCAACTATTTTTTTTTTGGTTAATATTTTTAAGAAAAGTGTGCTGCCTAATAAAACTCTGGTTACCAAAGATTATGAAGATATTCTTCTATGCTATCTTACAGAAATTCTGTTTTACCTTTTACATTTACATCTATAATTTACAGGTGGGTTTTGTATATGTATGAGGCAGTCCATGTGGATATCCAGTTTTGGTTTCATATCATTTACTAAACAAACCTTCCCTACCAAGTCTACAGAGCCAATGTTTGCACATATCAGGGCTTAATATATATGGGTCTGTTGGTAAATTCTCATTTTTCTCCCTTGTCTATCTGTCCATTCTTATATGAATACTGCAATCTCTTACGTACTATGGCTGTATAATATAGGTTTTTTTTTTTAAATATCTGGCTATGTAACTGCTTCAGCTTTTTCCTTCTTACTGAATATTTGTCTTGACTATTCTTGATCCTTTGTATTTTGACATACATTTTGGTATATGCTTATCAATTTCTATAAAAAACATCCCAGGATTTTGACTGGAATTGCATTAGGTCTATAACATGGGGGAATTGATACTTTTCTAATACTGAATCTTCCAATTTATGAACATGGTATTTATAAGTTTATGTTGACTGATTGAGGTTTTCTTAATTTTAGTTTTAGGTCAGGTTCTCCTAGAAGCAGAACCTATGGCAGATATTTGATGTCACGATTTATTGAGAGAGTACCATAAAGGAGAAGCCTGCAAGGTCATTTGAATGAGGGTTGTAGGATAGGGAAGGGGAAAGAGCAGAACAAGATGTAACTTCAGGTAAAGTGTAGCTTTGGTCTAATCCACATGGGACTCTAAGCTGCGAATTAACAGGGGTGGTTGTTTCTGTTATCCCCAGGGTTAGAGGATAGGTTGGAGGAAGGTGACATAACCTTCTAGGGGTAATGGCTTTGGTTATCCAAGGCTAAGGAGAAGGGAGACAGCCAGTGTTTATAGCAAGAATTATTTTTTAGTCTTTTCAAAGAACCAACTCAGACTTTGTTGATTACCTATGCTGAATGTTTTCTATTTTATTAATTTCTGGTTTTACCTGAATTATTCCCTTTCTTCTGTTTTCTTTAGATTCAATTTATTATTTTAAAAGTTTCTAGGGATGCCTGGGTGGCTCAGTCGGTTTTAAGCACACAACTTTTGATTTTTGCTCATTCATGATCTCATGGTCATGGGATCAAGCCCTGTGTTAGGCCCACCCAGTGCAGAGACTCAAAACAAATAAACTTTAAACAAAATTTAAAAAGTTTCTAAGATGGTACTTGAATAATTTATTTCAGTATTTCCTCTTTTCTAATTTATTCACGAAGCCATACTCCACTGAAGCCACTCTTCAGCTGCATCCCACATTTTCAAATGTATTTTAATTATTATTCAGTTCAAAATATTTTATAATATTGTGACTTTCAGGGCACCTGGGTGGCTCAGTCGGTTAAGCGTCCGACTTTAGCTCAGGTCACGATCTCACGGTCCGTGAGTTCGAGCCCCGCGTTGGGCTCTGGGCTGATGGCTCAGAGCCTGGGGCCTGCTTCCGATTCTGTCTCCCTCTTTCTCTGCCCCTCCCCTGCTCATGCTCTGTCTCTCTGTCTCAAAAAAAAAAAAAAATATTGTGACTTTCTCAACCTATGGGTTATTCACAAGTATATTTTGTAATTTTGATACATTTGGGGATTTGGTTATGTTTGGCATTGATATCTAGCTTAATTCTATCATGATCTGAGATTTCTCTCTGTACGATTTCAGTTTTTGAAATTTATTCAGACTTGCTTTATGTCCCAACATATGGCCAATTTTGGTATATGTTCCATATGCTCGTAAAGAATATGTTCCGTTTTTGGCGTAGTGTTCTATTTATGTCAATTAGGTCAAGATTACTCATGCTGTTCAATTCTTCCATATTCTCACCAATTTTTCTCACTGGTTGTTTTATTGGTTACCCAGGGAAGAGTATTACAATGTCTCATCATCATCATTGTAGAGTTATTTCTATTCTAGTTCTGTCAATCTTTGCTTTAGCTTTTTTAAGGGTATGTTATTAGGAACATACATCTAGTAATAATTTAATTTTATATCTTCCATGTGAAATTGATCCTTTTTTTATCATGAAATATCCCTTGTGTTGATTAATAATGCTTCTTGACTTAAAGTCAACTTTGTCCATGTCCAATATTAATACACCTTTGTTTTGAATAGTGTTTGCATGATGTATCATTTTCTATTCCTTGACCTTCAACGTTTCTGAATTCTTGTATTTAACATATATCTCGTTAGCAGCATATAGTGGGGTTTTGATTTCTTTTCCAGTACCACAACCCTTGTCTGTTAATTGTAGTAGTCTAGTTAACTTAATGTGGTTATGATATATTTAGGTTTAAATCTACTTTCTTACTATGTTCTTTTCTATTTGTGTCATCTGTTTCTATTTGTGTTCTTTTGTCTCTACTGTCTTGCTTTCCCTGACTTGCCTGCTGTGTCTCCAGGGGAAAAGTGGTGTTGAATGTCAGTTTCACCTCTCTGAGATTCCCTCCTCTCTGGGATCTAGACCACTCAAGACCTCACTGCCTTGGTAGGTCTCTGACATCTTCTCAGAAAGGTTTTTAAAATATTTTTTTCCAGCTTTTCTAGCTGTCTTGGACAAAAGGCTTGGTTTGTAACAATTCTATTATTAGAAATGGGGAATATTCTAATATTTTTAAGTTTGGAATTTAATTAAAAATGTCATATAACCTTAGTTTAATAGGTACATTTATGGTTTAGAAATGTAGGAGTTCTGTAGTATCATGTTGTCTTTAAGAACCACAGCTCTGGCGTCAGACTTGCTGGCTTGATTTCCAGGGCTGTCGTGTAACAGCTGTATAATCTTGGACTAATTGCTTTTAAGGACTAAACACTTTATCTATAAAATGGGGGTAATAATAACCTATTCCAGATTACTGTGATAACTAGATAAATTAACATATGAAAAGCATCTATAATATAATAGTTCCCAGGACAAAGTAAGCACTGAGTGACCATTAACTATTTTTGTATCAGTGGAGTGCCTTTACTCTGAATATGACTGTTAAATAAGAACGTGTAGGTGGCGTTGAGACATACAAATAGAGTGAAAGGCATGGGTCCTCACTCCCAAGAACTTCCTGTCTAGTTGGGGAGACAGGAAATTAACAGTGGGTATAAAACAATGACAGGGATTTCCATATGTCACTTTGGAATCAATTTCATTACTCAAAATAGGAAGGCAGCGTGACATGGTGGAAAAAACAGCATGGGCTATGCAGCCAGACAGATTTGGGTTGAAATTTGGCTTCTGCCACTAACCAATTATGATCTTGGTAAGTTATTTCCCTGCTCTGAGTTTTCCCATTTTTATATAATGGGGTTGATACTGCCTACACTTGTTTAGAAGATTAAATTAAGTAAGATAATCATTGCAAAGTACCCAGCTGCTGGTGGGCACTCAACCAACGTTTGTTCCCCCCTTCCCATGTTTTCTATTGCAAAGTAGATTAAGGTAAGTGCTAGTGTGGGATCCAGAACAATAATTTCAGGAAAGGAAGAATTCAGGGAAGAGAAGGGTTTCGTGTGCAGGTATGGTCAGTGAAGGCCATAAGATAGGATCTAAGTTCCTTTCTTGAAGGTAAGGGAGAACAGTTAGCAAACACAGAGGGGAGGGGAGAATGTGAACCAAAGCACGTGGTGGAGTGGGGCAACTGTGTGTTATAAAATACCTGAGAGTCATATAAGGCTTCCATGAAATATCTTGCATACTTGTCATCCTCTTAAATCCTCATAGCAACTCTCTGAGTTTGGCATCACTGCCTCTACTTAGAGCTGAGTGAAATGGCGGCTCAGAGGCTTCCCCAGCTGTCACACCCCTATAAGAAGAGGAAATGGGACTCAATCCTACATCTTCTAACTCTAGGCAGACAGACTGGAATTGTGCAGCCTTTGGAATGAAAGATTGTGGCCAGATGTGGATGGGCTTGCAGTCAAGATAGAAGTTCCTTGTTTTAAGTAGCTTGTGCGGTAATACCAAAGCTTTGTGACAGTAGGTTTTGCATAACTGGTCTTTTAAGGATATTTATTTGGTGGCATTCCGGAAGACAGGAGTCAGGAAGACCAATTAGGGGCCCATCACTGTAGTCTGGGCTAGAGGGGATGGTGTGACCGCTGAGTCTCAAGAGTCTAAGTCTCCTTACCTCTGGCTGGTAAGGAATAGTGGGAGTAGATTGACTTGGGCCTGCTTTCTTTTTATGCCTTTGGACTTTGAGATGAACTGCTGAAGGGCTTCTCTTACTGAATTTCCCTCAGAGGAGTCCTGATCCCAGGGGTGGCAGAATCAGACGACAAACACAAAAGAAAACAAAACAAGAAATCTTGCCCTTAGTTATGGGTAAGAGGAGGGAAAAGGAAGAAGGGACATGAGAGGGTGTATTAGGATCTCCAGGTTGCACCTGAATGCAAATCACTTGCCATGAGACCATGCAAGAAATGCAAGCCAAACAAATCCCATGAAAACATGGAAGTTTCCTGAAAACAGCAGGCCTACACCAAAATTGTGAAGCAGACGTTTGTCTGTACTGGACCCAGCGTACCTATTCTGTACCACTTTCTCTACAGTGATGGGAATTATTTTTTAAAATCAGGAAACCACATTTTTTTAAGTTCATTATATTTAGAAAGATGCTGTTCTCTATCACTACAGTTCATAGCAAGAGACTACAGTAAATGATTTGTGCTAGCTGGCAACTCTAATTTCTCCATACCATAAAGGGGCAGTGATATGCATAACCTAAAAATTGCTTCTACAGTGAATATCCTTCTTTTCTTTTTTAAACTGTGAAGCAGTTGTTTGTCTTTCCTGGCCCCAGCCTTCCTATGCTGTACTCATCTCCTTCCTTTGGCAACGCCCCATTTATTACATTGCTCTTTCCTCCCCACTCCCCTCGTAGGCACAATGGAGGAATACATGGGATACTTTTCTGGCCTTTTCTCTTAGCAAATCTATTCCAAGGAATAAAATCTGAACGAAATTCAAGTCACACTAAGATGAAAATGACAGATAATAGCTTACTGTTTATGCCAGGGATATTTGCACAGTAGATTCATTCCATCTTTAGCAAGTAGGTACCGAGTGTCTGCTAGGTACCGGGAACTTTTCTAGGTTCTGGGAATACCACCGGTTGGAAGAAAATGGTGGCCTGACATCCTAGGAAGTATATATACTTGCTGGAGAGACAGAGAGAAGGCAAGTACACAATAAGCTGATTCTCAGGAGTGAGTAGTGCTGTGACAGGGAGTGACTGGGTGGTGGAGAAGCGGGGGGTAGGGAAAACCTCTCTTACCTATCATCTGAGGTGAGACGTGCATGATAAGGGGCTGTCATGGGAAAATCTGGAGGTCTTGAGTTGAGGGAAAAGATAGGCAGGGGTCCTGAGATGGGCTCAAGCCTGATATATTCCAGGAACGGAAGGCAGCAGGGCCTGAGGGTGGACAGGAGTGGGCTTAGTGAGAGGGCAGAGACACAGCAGCCACATTCTGTAGAGCCTCGAAGGCCAAGGTAGTGCCTTTCGAAAATGTGAAACAAAAGAGTGATATGACACAAACTGCACATCAAAACTACCACCTTGGCTTCCCCATGGGAAGTGGATTATAGCAGCCTGAGGCTAGAAGCAGGGAGCCACAACTGACTGCTGGCACAATCCAAACAAGAGGAGAAGGGTAGATTATGCTGGGTGACAGTGGGAATGGAGAGAAATGAATGCACTGGGGATACAGTTTAGGGGTAGGGTTAGAATTTTGTGACAAAGGTACAATATTGCTCAGGGTTCCTGTCTTTTCCTCATATTCAGTTGAGATGGATGTTTTTTAGGACATGTAAATGAATTTACTTATTGATTTAATAACAATGTGGTAAAAGCTAATTAGGCTAGCCTTCTATTTACTATAATTTACCACTGAAGAGGAAATTCACTATGTTTAGAATGATAATTTTTATATTTGGAGTCCTGTGGTCATTGTTAAAACCTAAATTGCCCTTTTAAAGCACTGCAACATTAAATTTTATTCAACAGTTTCTAATGTTTAAATCCTTTAAAAAATTATCTATGTATTGTATACTTTCATCAGAATTTTTGACTAATCAGAATATTCTGTTTCACACCTAAACCAGTAAATTATGTTCACCATAGAAGCAATTTTTAGATTATGCTTATCACTGCTTCTTTACAAGTGTGAAGAAAAATAGTGGTGCTATTTGTATTTTAAAGAAAGATAGGAAGCAAAAACAACAAAACGTTAACAGTGATTCTCTGTGGATGGTGGGGATTATGTGTGATTTGTTTCTCCTTTCTTCCTTTTGGTATATTCCAATTTTCCTACAATGACACAAGTTACTTTTAAATTCATGAGGTTTTTTTTTAAAGTTTATTATATGTAGTAAGTTGCTATTGTCTACATTACTAAAATTCATGTAGGAAACTAACAAATGACACAGATATAGGCCATGTTTTAATTTTTTTTCCTTTAAAAAAAATAGATTTACCGGAAACTTCCAGGATTTTTACGCACGCTTATGGATGCCCTGAGGAAAGACAAAATAGTCTTCCCTAATGATGAAAAGTAAGCTAATGATGAAAATATGCCATTACTATATCTGTGGGATTCTGGGAGGGGGTTAACTATCATGTGACTTACTGAATGGGTAGATGAGAATTTTTAGATGGGCTAACGTGTCCACAAATATTTAGTATTTGATATTTTTCCTCATGTCTGATTTTATAACTTCACCAATTCAGTACTTTCTCTGAAGTCGTAAAGGGAGTTGTAGATTTAGGGTCTATCAGAAATCAGGACCTTTTAAAAGGAGCTCTGGGGTCTAGCCTAACATTACTTGGTCTAATGACCAAAATTTGGCAGGTTAGCTCTTGCAGCTGGAGAACGTAAGAGTGCCTCCAAATGGGCCGTTGTTATCAGTCCTTTCTCTATGTCAGCACAACTGAAGGATCTAACCTTCCCAGGAGTAACAGTGAGTCACTGGGATGGGGTAGATGAGTATCAGAATTTGGGGAGTACTGTTTGAGAAAGTTGCTAGAGTGAGGAACAAGTCTTCTTCCTGCTGTAGCCTTTCTGAATTACTAAATCAGGAGGTTGACCAGGAAGCTGATTAAACTTGTTGATCACGTGTCCATCTGTACATTTATGGGGGAAAGTAAAACATTGCTACAAAGAGTTCTCTTTAGTCCTGTGGTGGTTCTTGTTATTTTTGGGTTTTGAGTTGTTTTATTTTCTTTTATATGGTCTTTTAATTAAAATATTCCAGAAATTATGAAATAAGGTAGAATAAAGAAAAAGATTAGGTCCTTTTAAGTATAAAAATTCAGTGTTTTTAGTATTTTTCTTCGTCATTATTTTAAAAAATCACATAGAAATAAGTTAACTTAATTAAATACTTAATTAAATTGAGTAAACAGAAGAGAGATAATCTTGCCTGGAAAGAAACAGTTACTATATGAAGTTTATTATGTACAAAGTTGTGGTTCCTGGGAGAGAAGGAAAGAGAGATCCTGTATTTGAAGGCAAACCTCAAGACTGTTCTTCTCCTACTTGTCCCTAGTGTTAAATCCCTGTCTTCTCCCCTTCTCATCATACATGGTGAGGATGACAACACAGTGCCTTTGGAGTTTGGAAAAAAGGTAAACTAAGCCCAGTGCTGACTGAAACATGCCATGCTTATTTCACTATTCTCTCATCTAGCCACAGTCTGATTAGAGCCCACAGGAGGGTCTCTGACATTATGAGGGACTCTCTCCACCCCTAAATAGCCATGCTGCCTGGCGTATACAAGAAGCATTAGTGTGCTGTGCTACTTAGCTGAAGGCGTGTTTGTGGTGGACCCTGGTTCCTCATCCATGCATCTGCAGGTATAGAAAGATCCCAGGCTGCTATGGGAACCTCCATGTAGTCTCTCCCACAGCAGCTCTAAAAATGGGATGTCAATAAACAGAGATGGTCTGTTGCAGTTCCTGTCCCCATGCAGGGAGGGTGTTGGCGGAGAAGGATGACGACCCGTCAGTGTTCCGCGTGAGCTGTGCAGCTTTCAGTTCCTCAGTTGTAGAGGCAACCAGCTGGGGGGAGGGAGTGGAGACTCCCTTGTCTCTGACTTAATGGGACTACCTCCCCAAGATGGCTGCTTCTGTACCCTCTTAGGAAAATTAAACTAGAAAAACACCACCTTTGATTGTCAGCCTTTGAGTCTCGGTCTTTCTGTCCCGTGCAGCTCTATGAAATTGCACATAATGCATACAGGAACAAAGAGAGGGTCAAGATGGTGATCTTTCCTCCTGGTTTCCAACACAACTTGCTCTGTAAAAGCCCCATGCTGTTAAAAACTGTGAGGTAAGAGTTGCTTTACTAAATGTGATTATCTTTCCCTTCAAGGCAATTAGGGCTGCTCTGGCTTACTTAGACAAGGAAGTAGAGAAGGCATGTGTGCTGACCTAGGTCCTTTTTTTTTTTGCAGAGATTTCCTGAGCAAGCAGTGGGCATGAGGGCTGAGAGGGATGGAAATCTACAGTGAAGACTTGGTCTGAACACCACCGATGATATATATTTTTTATGGGAAACTGCACCGGGCTGCTTGGATGAGCTGAAGTCACTGACATTTCTACAAGTCACCTGCCATTTTAGTAAGGAGGGAAAGCATGGATGCTAGGTGTTATTGAAAGTTCTCATTTACCTTATCTCAGTTTACTTTGTGGAACAAACTGAAACCTCACTGTAGAGAATCAGAATTTGGTAAAATTTGGACCCCATCTAAAAATGTGCAGTTATTAAACATGCTGGGGATATTTATGAATAAGGTGGTCTGTGGTTGGGACTTAAAAGTGTAGGAAAGGTGCTCCGATGTAGTTAAATACCTTGTTTTAGTTTAGTAAATTTAAATGGAATTAAAACATTTCAAGTATTTCCTAGCTTTTTGAATAGCACTGGGAAAAGTTCTAGCATGCTACTCAATCTGCCATCAAATAACAAGTTTTGGCACTCATGCAGCCCTTGTAAATTGACACTTTATTTTTAGCCCTAATACAGTCTTATACTTTCTTCCCAATGCCCAGAAATTCTTAGATTATTTGCTAACAAAACAAAACAAAATCAAAGAATGTTGTAAAAGTGTTTAAATCCAGTAAGAAGCTATTTTTTTCCTAGAGACATTTTACAACTTACTTTCCATTGGCTTTGTTCACCCCATTGCTAGATTCACTGGATAGGGAAATCTTGAGATCTGAAGGCTCCATGTTCCAAATGTCCCTGGCATATTCCTTAATTGTTCGGTCACTAGAGAATTTCCCTGCAGCAGCTATGTTTTTGAGTACCATTGTGTTCCAGGCCTTTGGATTCTGTAAACAACACATACATATATATAGCCCACAGCCTGAGTGCCCATCAAACTTTATGACAAACGCTAGGCCAAGTATACCCAAGCACATTTCATGGAGAAAATGACAAGAGTAAGTTGTAGTGAATCATAAATATATTTCTTTCACGGCTGAGAGCTAGATAGGGCAGATTGTGCTTTTCTCCTATTTAGAATATATTTAAGAGTGAAAAAAAAGTATTTTTCATTTTAAGAGAAATCATGGATATAAATTCCCTAATTGGTAATTGTTGCTACGGTTACAGTGTTCTGGCATGCAAGCCATATTTCCCATGCTTTTATTTTTTATTTTACCTCCCTTTAGACAGAACATTCATTGTTTGCTAGATGCCATGTCAAGAGATTTAACCTGTGGCTGACATCATAGTTTGAAAAACTCTACTCTAGAATGACAGCTATCATGCAGCAAATAATCTAATGGGAGAATGTATTGACCTCCTTCTCTTTTTTTGTTCTTTCTGAAGGAAGATGCTCCAGTAGATTTATACTGAATCCCAAATGTTCCATTGGGATTTCAAAACAGGATCAATTAAGGCCTTATCCTTAATAAAATATATAATATCCAAATTTTATAATTTTTATACAAAAGAATACAAGAAGCTATTTATTTTACACTCTCATGATATTGTAAAGAACTCTGAATGTTCATTAAAAATGACCAGAGCATGACTCAAAGCCATTAGCAATGTATCATAAGCATTTAGAAGAAAAACTAAAACTTCCATTATTCCACAAGTACTGCAAAACAGAGTCTAAAATCAGTTTATTCAGACTTTGAAAACTTACTAAAATAAGAAGAAAATAAAAACCTCCTTTTTTCACTTTTTTAAACTATTTAAACTTATAATGAATAGACTTCCCAACATGTTTCTAAGCCTAACAATATGATTATTGTTAAGAGTAAAAACTGCAATTTGTATAAGTGAACAAGAAAGACTGAACCAAATGCAGGGCTTTGAGATAGGCATCTTTGGATACAGGCCAGAACATTAGCAAAGAGATCCATTGTGCAAAACTGACATTCACATCTGTCCTTGCCCTTGTTCATATTTTCCTGTCTTGCTCTATTTATATTTCTTTTCCTCTGTAGCCATTCTACACATAGCATGAGTTGAGATCAAGAGGAAAGAGCCTGAGTTGGCCACTTTCTTTCGCCTGTTTTGAGTTCTTGGAGGCAGGTAGTGAGCCACTCAGCTTAAGGACTGCCCTTCCTTGCTTAGAGCCATTAGCTGGAATTTACTGTGGTCTATACATTTTTGGGGGACTGGATATGATTCTACCAGAAGATAAGGTCTGTAAAGTAGCATGGGCTTTGATCTTATTTTAAAACCCCAATGGGACCCATGGGATAACTGTAGGAACTACCTGTCACCTGTTTTGGGAAAGGAATAGAAAGAAATGTTAGTGAAGCACGTTTTTGTTGGAAGTAGTCAGTCATGTGTCCAAAGGGCAGAAGAAAATTCTATGGAAACTTGCTCTTCTGCTGTATAAAGGCTTTCGAATTAAAGGGCAAAAATGGAGACTATATGAGGGAAACCATGCCCAGAAAGCTCAAGGGCATCAACCTCAAGAAAACCATCCTGGAGTCCTGGCACAGAGCCAGTCTCCTGTATCTACTCTTCTGTAGTTCCAGCAATTACTGAAAGTCTTTCTTATCAGAGATGATCAACCTCTCTATATTTACTAAATTTCCATTTTTATTAGCATTTACTAAATGCTCCTGGAGGGCTAGGCTATTTGAAGATGTATAACCTTGCATGTGAAGGGTTACTCACATGGCTCTAGCTTCTTTTTTTTTTTTTTTCTTTTTAATAAAGCCCAGTCTTTCTTGTTCCTTTCTTTTCCTTTTTAAAATTCAAACATGAAACCTCCCCTCTTTCTATATATTTGTATCGTACAGATAGCCTCACTCCATGGGTAGTCCATGAGAGGTACTTACTGTTCAATTTTCCTGGACTAGGGGTCAGTACTTGCCCTAATTAACTGAGGCTCAGCCTGAGAATCATCTTAACAAGTTTTCAGACACTGATGGTGATGCCACCCACTACTGGGTCACCATCTCTCAGAGCGGGGCTGGCAGCTGTGTTTTGGAGAAGTTGCTCCCGGTGACTGTGATGCACACTTTTGGTGGCGAGCCCTAGTCCAGTGCCTGCCACCAAGGAGTCCCCAAAGCCTCTCTGTCAAATCAACGAGTTGGTAAAATGCATATTTAACTTGGCTTTATAATCTTAGCTTCCAGGCCATGCCTGCTATATGGTGGGTGTTCAATAAATACTGAATTGTGATATTTTTACTTGAATATTAAAAAATTCACAATTACTACTTACATGTCAAATCTCAGCCTCTGTCTGAACATGACAAAAGCCAAGTTTTGATCTGAATAACCTAGATAGTTGTCTCACTTCTCTTTTTGGATTGATAATGGGGCCCTATTATTTAGATTTAATAAAAAGAAACAAAAATTTTAACCATAGTAAACTGGGTCCTTTTATAGGTCTCATCAATGTACTTACCATGTACAGCTGGCTGACTTTTTCTTGACACTTGACATAGGCCTCATAGTCTGCAAAGACTTTAAACCTGTTTTTTGTGATTGGAAGGAAAACACAAACCAACAAAAAGCTTCATTAAAATATGTGTGCTAAGATTCCACTTAAAATTCTGTTTTACTTAATGTCAGGTATGGCTGGTTCACCAAACTTATATTTCAATTCACAAGAATTTTAACCAGCTTCAACCTTTATATTGTTCTTTCCACAGATAAGAATGTCAACATATGGATGTTTGTGAAAGCTGGGTATACCAGCAGAAAGAGAAAAAGAATACCAGATTTGTGGGTCTTGTTCTTAAACCTTCCTAGCTTGGTTAGTAGAGAATATCTAATATTTCTTTCTAAGAGTAGGTTAGCTTCTCAGATCACAGAGCATTCTAATTACATGGGTGTGTTACAGCTGGTTTAAGATATTCTTGTCCACTTTTCATGGCTGAAATACCATCTTCTTGTGGGAACTCACCTGTCATGATAAAATAGCATGTTGATTAAGTCTTTGAAGAGGTCTGGCTGTTTGGGAGAGAAGAAGCCATTGTCAATTTGATCAATCACAAGCTTCAGCTCTGGAAGTGCCTCATAATATTCTTTTGCGTCATACCTGTGAGATGGGAGTGGGGATGATAAGAAAAAGGTTAAGTTAGTATATGTGATTAACAATACCCTAGACAGGTGACTTCCAGGGAAGATGATGCAACAGGAGGACCCTAAGCTCACCTCGTCCCACAAATACAGCTAGGTAACACACACATTAGTGTAAATAACCCAGAAAATGACCCAAAAACTGACAGAACAGACTTTCCACAGCTAAATGTAGAGAAGAGGCCACGCCAAAGAGGGTGGGAAGAACAGAGATATGGTTGGGAGCTAAAGTGACCCATGGGACTGTCTTTAGGAGGGAGGGATGCTGTGGGCATGGAGAGGGTAGAGAGACAGACTCTCACACAGAAGAACCCACATGAGGAAGACAAATCCCCATAACATTTGGCTTTGAAAACCATAAGTATTGAATTTTGTGAGTTCTTATAATCAGCGGGGATTACCACCTGGGATTTTAAAAATCAGCAGGCTGGCTCTGGGAGAGCAATAGGAAACCAAGTCCCTGACTTTAAAGAGATAGTACAGTAAACAGCTCTATGGAGATACAGCATGGAAGCAGCAGTTTGAAAAATACCTGAGGTAAACTGGAGGAATGTCAGTTTACTAATTTGAGAGCATGTACTAGAGGGGCAGGGGTCTTTGGGAGGCTTCTCTAGGAACAAAGAAGTTGGTAGGTGCTATTTCCCTTTCCTGTCCCCCAGCCTAGCCACATGGACACCTACAAGAACAACTGCTGTGCCAACACTTGCTCCTTAACTTGCTAACAGTGTGCCCAGCTTCCAGGTTCCCCTGCAGATACATCTCACCAGCCAGTCTTCTGCTCCAGGTCCCCTCCCACAGCAGACCTGTGCAAACCTTGCTGGCACTGCCCACCTTGCCCCCGTGTTCTCCTGTGGTCCTGCTCCCTACAGTATGCCCTTGGCTGGAGCCCATCCAAAGTGGTGCCACAGGCAGGGAAGTGTGCAAGCAGCCCCCAAGTGGGTCAACACTACTCCAAAGTGACTTTTGCCCCAGGGAGAGGGAAAGAGAACCACATACAACAATCCAACTGCAGGCCCAGCAGAGGGCTGGGGGCAGACAGCTGGTCTGACTGCAGTCCCTACCCATCAATGAAAGCTTCTCAGGGGACAACAGAGGGAGAGTACACTGCAGCTGCAACTACAGCTCTGGAAAATGCCTGGTCTGACTCTACTCGAGCTCAAGGCAGCCCCAGACTGGCCCACTAATGACACAGGGACCAAACCCTGCCCACAACAGGCAAAGAGCCTTGCAGACACCTGGACTGGAGGAAAATGTGGCTCAGCCACAACATAAGGGTGTATGCAATACACACAGGAGATACCCCTGAAGTACCAGGTTCTGATGAACAGGGGACACTGCACTATAGGGCACTATTGGACCTCTTTTTCACAAGGCCACTACTATCAAGAGTGAGAGATGTAAGTGACTTTCCTAATACTTAGAAACAGACACAGAAAGTTAGACAAAACGAAGGACAGAGGAATATGTCCCTAATGAAAGAACAGAACAAAATCACAGCAAGAGACATAGGCAAAATGGAGATAAGTAATATGCCTGACAGAGGTTCTAAAGTAATGGTCTTAAGATACTCATGGGAGTTGAGAAGAGTGCAGGACCTCAGTGATACCATTAACAGAGAGAAAACATAAAAAAACAGCCAGAGATGAAGAACTTAATAACTGAAATTAAAAGCATATTAGATAGAATAAACAGTAGACTAGAGGAAGCAGAAGAAGGGATTAACTTCTTGGAGGACAGAGTAATGAGAAGCATCTTGTAGAACAGATGAGAGAAAAAAAAAAGAAAATAGATTTAGGGAACTCAGTGACTCTATCAAGTGTAATAACATTCACATTATAGGGATCCCAGGAGGTGAAGAGAAAGAAAATGGGACAGAGAATTTATTTGAAGGCGAAATAGCTGAAAACTTCCTGAATCTGGCCAAGGAAACAGAAATCCAGATCCAGGATTCACAGAGAGCACCCAACAAAATCAATCCAATGAGGTCCACACCAAGAAACATGGTAATTAAAATGGCAAAAAAATAGTAGTAAAGAGAATTTTAATGGCAGCAAGAGAAAAGAAAACAGTTACATACAAAGGAAACCCCATAGGGCTATCTGCTGACTCTTCAGCAGCAACTTTGCAGGACAGAAGGGAGTGGCATGATATACTCAAGTGCTTAAAGAAAAAACACACACACACACACACACACACACACACACAGTCAAGAATACTTTATCATTCATTATAGAAGGAGAGATAAAGTTTCCCAAACAAAAGGGGGTTAAAGGAATTTATGACCATTAAACCAGCCCTACAAGTAATGTTAAAAAGGATTCTTTGAGCGGAAAGGAAAGACCATAAGTAGGAGTAAGAAAAGCAGGAAGCACAAACGCAGTAAAAAAAAGTATATCTATGAAAATCAGTCAAAAGATCCACAAAATGAAAGGATGTAAAGTATGACACCATATGCGTAAAATGGAGGGGGGGAGTGGAAAGAGTAAAGAATGGGTTCAAACTTAAGTGACTGAACTTAATAGAGATGGCTACACGTGTAAGATGTTATATACAAACGTAATGGTAACCACAAATCAAAAACCAGTAATAGATATGCAAAAAATAAAGAAAAAGGAACCCAAGTATATCATTAAAGAAAGCCAACAAACCACAAGAGAAGAGGACAAGAGAAGAAAGTAACAGAGAAGAACTATAAAAACAACCATGGGGCGCCTGGGTGGTTCAGTTGGTAAGCATCTGGCCCTTGGTTTCAGCTCATGTTGTGATCTCATAGTTCATGGGTTCAAGCCCCATGTTGGGCTCCCTGGTGACAGTGCAGAGTCTGCTTGGGATTCTCTCTCTCTCCCCCCTTTATGCCCTACCCCTGCTCATGCTTTCTCTCTCAAAATAAATAAACTTGAAAAAAACAATAACAACCATAAAGCAAGAAACAAAATGGCAATAAGTACATACCTATCAATAATTACTTTGAATGTAAACAGACTGTTCCAATCAAAAGACACAAGATGATGGAATGGACAAAAACGTAAGACCTATCTAAATGCTCCCTACAAGAGACGTACTTTACATGTAAAGACACATGTAGATTGAAAGTGAAGAGATGGAAGAACATTTATCATGCAAATGGAAATGAAAAGAAAGGCAGGGTGCAATACTGACAGCAGACAAAATGGACTTTAAAACAAAGTCTGTAAAAAGAGAGAAATACTACATAAGCATAAAGGGAACAATCCAAGGAAGATATAACAATTGTAAAGATTTACGCACCCAACATGGGAATACCCAAATACATAAAGTCACTATTAAGAAACACAGGAAGTAAACAACAGTAATCCAATAATAGTAGGAGACTCTCAAACCACACTTAAATCACTGGATAGAGCATCCAAACAGAAAATCAACAAGGAAACCATGGCTTTGAATGACACATTGGACTAGATGGATCTAACAGATATATTCAGAACATTGCCTCCTAAAACAGCAGAATACACATTTTTTCAAGTGCACATGGAACATTCTGTAGACTAGATCACATGTTAGGCCACAAAATAAGTCTCAATAAATTTAAAAAGATTAAAGTCATACCATGCATCTTTTCTGACCATAATGCTTTGAAACTAGAAATGAGCCACAGGAAAATATCTGGAAAAGCACAAATACAAGGAGATTAAATAACATGCTACTAAACAATGAATGGGTCAACCAAGAAATCAAAGAGAATAAAAAATACATGGAGGCAAATGAAAATGAAAATACAGTAATCTAAAATCTTTGGGATGCAGCAAAACTATTCTAAAAGGGAAGTTTAGAGCAATACAGGCCTATATCAAAAAATAAGAAAAATTTCAAAGACTCAACCTAACCTTACATCTGAAGGAGCTAGAAAAAGAAGAGCAAGCAAAGCCCAAAACTATTAGAAGGAAGGACATAATAAAGATCAGAGCAGAAATAAATAATGTAGAAACTAAAATAACCCAACAGAACAGATCAATGAAACCAGGGAATCGTGCTTTGAAAGTATCAACAAAATTGATAACCTTTATCCAGACTCATCAAAAAGAGAGAGAGAGAGAGAGAGAGAGAGAGAGAGAGAGACAGATGACTCAAATAAAATCAGAAATGAAATGAAAGAGAAGAAATACCAACCAATACCACAGAAATACAAAAGATTATAAGAGAATATTATGAAAAATTATATGGCAACAGGTTGGACAACCTAGAAGAAATGGATAAATTCCTAGAAACGTACAAATTCCCAAAAGTGAATCAGACAGAAATAGAAAATTTGAACAGACTGATTACCCACAATGAAATTGATTCAGTAATCAAAAGACTCCGAACAAACAAAAGTCCGGGACCAGATGGCTTTACAGGTGAATTGTACCAAACATTTAATGAAGAGTTAATACCTATTCTTCTCAAACTATTCCAAAAAAAATAGAAGATGAAGGAAAGCCTCCAAATTCATTCTATGAGGTCAACATTACCCCAATACGAAAACCAGATGAAGACATTACAAAAAAAGGAGAACCACAGGAGAACTAGTATATCTAGTGAACATAATAGATGCAAAAATCCTCAATAAAGTTATTAGCAAAACAAATCCAACATTATGCTAAAAAAAATCAGTCACCACGATCAAGTGGGATTTATTCCTGGGATGCAAAGATGGTTCAATATTCACAAATCAACCAACAGGATATATCACATCAACAAGAGAAAGGATAAGAACTCCACAGAGTAATTCCAATAGATTCAGAGAAAGCATTTGACAAAGTGTACCATCCATTCGTGATAAAAACCCTCAACAAAGTAGATTTAGAGGGAACATACCTCAACATAATAAAGACCTTATACAAAAACCAACAGCTAACATCATACTCAGTGGTGAAAAACTGAGAGCTTTTCCCCTAAGGTCAGAAACAAGACACTCACCACTTTTCTTCAACACAGTACTGGAAGTCCTAGCCACAGCAGACAACAAAAAAGAAATAAAAGCCATCCAAATTGGTAAGGAAGAAGCAAAACTTTTACTATATTCAGATGACATGATATTACATATAGAAAACCCTAAAAACTCCACTAAAAAACTACTAGAACTGATAAATAAATCCAGTAAGATCACAGGATACAAAAATCAATATACATAAATCTTACATTTTTTTAAAGTTTATTTATTTTGAGAGACAGAGTGTGTGTGCGTGTGAGCAGGGGAAGGGCAGAGGGAGAAGGAGAAGGCTCTGTCAGCACAGAGCCCAATGTGGGGCTCGATCCCACAAATCATGAGATCATGACCTGAGTT
The DNA here is from genome assembly GCF_022837055.1 of Prionailurus viverrinus. Classification (NCBI taxonomy): domain Eukaryota; kingdom Metazoa; phylum Chordata; class Mammalia; order Carnivora; family Felidae; genus Prionailurus; species Prionailurus viverrinus. Next base: position 94,293,072 of record NC_062566.1, read on the forward strand.
GAAATCAAGAGTCGGATACTTAACCGACTGAGCCACCCAGGCACCCTTAATCTTGCATTTTTTATACTAATAATGAAGCAGCAGAACAAGAAATTAAGGAAAACAATCCCATTTACAATTGCACCAAAAATAATAAAATACCTAGGAATAAACTTAACCAAGGAGGTGAAAGACCTGTACTCTGAAAACTATAAGACACTGATGAAAGAAACCGAAGATGACATAAGCCATTGAAAAGATATTCCATGGGCATGGATTGGTAGAACAAATATTATTAAAATGTCCATACTACCCAAAGCCATCTACACATTTAATCAATCTTTATCAAAATATCAACAGCATTTTTCATATAACTAGAACAATAATCCTAAAATTTGTTTTAAAATTTTTTTTTTTTTTTTTTTTAACGTTTATTTATTTTTGCGACAGCAAGAGACAGAGCATGAACGGGGGAGGGTCAGAAAGAGAGGGAGGCACAGAATCTGAAACAAGCTCCAGGCTCTGAGCAGTCAGCACAGAGCCCGACACGGGGCTCGAACTCACATACCGCGAGATCGTGACCTGAGCCAAAGTCGGACGCTTAACCAACTGAGCCACCCAGGCGCCCCAATAATCCTAAAATTTGTACAAAACCAGAAAAGACTCTGAATAGCCAAAGCATTCTTGAAAAAGAAGAACGAAACTGAGGTATCACAATCCTAAATTTCAAGATGTACTACATAGCTGTAGTATTCAAAACAGTACAGTCCTGGCACAGAAACAGACACATAGACCAATGGAACAGAATAGAGAGCCCAGAAATAAACCCACGATTATATGGCCAATTAATCCTTGACAAAGGATGCAAGAATATGCAATGGGAAAAAGTCTCTTCAATACATGGTGGTGGGAAAACTGGACAGCTACGTATGAAAGAATGAAAATGAACCACTTTCTTATACAGAACACAATAATAAACTCAAAATAGATTAAGGACCTAAATGTGAGACCTGAAACTGATAAAATCCTAGAAGAGAGCACAGGTAGTACTTTCTCTGACACTGGCCATAGCAACATTCTTCTGAGGCATGGGGGAAAAAAGCAAAAACAAACTTTTGGGACTACATCAAAATACAAAGCTTCTGCACAGCAAAGGAAATAATCAACAAAACTAAAAGACAACCTAGTGGATGTGAGAAGATACTTACAAATGACGTATCTGAGAAAGGGTTAGTATCCAAAATATATAAAGACTTATACAATTGAACACCAAAAGACAAATAATCCAATTAAATATGGACAATTAAAGGTGGCCAAAAGACCCATGAAAAGTTGCTCAACATCACTCATCATCACGGAAATGCAAATCAAAACCACAATGAGATATCACTTCACACCTGTCAGAACGGCTAAAATCAAAAATGTAAGAAACAGCAAGTGTTGACAAGGATGTAAAGAAAAAGGAACCCTTATGGACTGTTGGTGGGAACACAAACTGGTATAGCCACTGTGGAAAACAGTATGGTGTTTCCTCAAAAAATTAAAAATAGGGGCGCTTAGGTGGCTCAGTTGGTTGAGTGTGCAACTTCGGCTCAGGTCATGATCTCACAGTTCGTGAGTTCGAGCCCCACGTTGGGCTCTGTGCTGACAGCTCAGAGCCTGGATCCTGCTTCAGATTCTATCTCTCTCTCTCTGCCCTCCCCTGCTCACATTCTGCCTCTGTCTCTCCCTCTGAAAAATAAACGTTAAAAAAAAAAAAAATTAAAAATAGAACTACCATATGATCCAGTAATTCTACTACTGGGTATTTACCCAAAGAATACAAAAACCGGAATTCAAAGGGATATATGCACCCCTCTGTTTATTGCAGAATGATTTACAAATAGCCAAATTATGGAAGCAGCCATGAAAAGAACGAAATCTTGCCATTTACAACATGGATGGATCTAGAGAATAATGATAAGTGAAATAAGTCACTCAGGGAAAGACAAATTCCATGATTCCACTCATATGTAAAACTTAAGAAAAAAACAAATGAACAAAGAAAAAGAGACAAACCAGAAAGCAGACTCTTAACTAGAGAGAATAAACTGGCTGTTACCAAAGGGGAGGTAGGTGGGGGGATGGGTGACATAGGTGAAGAGGATTAAGAGTACACTTCTCGTTAATGATCACCAGGTGATGTATGGAATTGTTGAATCACTATACTGTACACCTGAAACTAATATAACACTGTATGGTAACTATACTGGAATTAAAAAACAAACAACAATAACAAAAAAGATACACTAGATACTATATTACCTGTAAAAAATGCACTCAGAAATATTAGCACTTATAGAAGCCATTATGGAGTTGAACATGGGTATAAATAATATTTGACTAGATCTTGAAAATTTTCCCCGATTAGTTCCTTATCACTGGAGACCCAAAAAATAGTAAATAATAAATATAATCTAATCTGGTAAAATACAGTAAGATTCATTTCAAAAGGACTTTACAGCTCTAAGCAAGTATTGTGTTAAGAGGACCAGTTGCTTTTTGAACCCACAGATCCCCCAAATTTGTTGTTCTTTAGCGGAAACTCACTTTTAAGGGCCAGGGAGTATATCCAACACCCTCCAAATTTTTGGACCCCTATCATTTCTTTGGGCAGAGCTCCTTATTTGTTTTAATTCAGATTAATAAACGTATCTAGATATTAAGTGAAACTAGTATGATTCATGGGTGCTTCTGTATATCCATACCTATCCTCTACCACATTTTAGTCCATTTCCCTGAAATCTTAAAAGAGCACTCAGTGGTTTAAATCATAGGCAAAAATTTTAGGAACTGGCTCATCTTTTGATCAAAGTCAAAATCATAGATGCAGAAATGACAGCTCACTAAGCCCAGATCTTCAGTGGCTGATAACTAATAGCAAGGACCTCATGTACCTGTGCCTTAGCTCCTTTCATGTTCACTTGCTATATTTAATAAAACTAACCTGTGGCCAGGAGGCTCCCCTGATGCATGGGAGATTTTCTGTGGCCACATTTCATGTGACCCAACATCAACAGGACACCTGGGTGGGCAGGCACTCTCCTGGGGGTGGAGGGCACCCGCCCAGTAAGAAGGAGCTGCTCTCTTACCCTTTCTTGTCCAAAGCAGCCACATCATCTACTCTCATGCCAAAGATGAACAGGTTCTCTTCCCCAGCTTCTTCTGCCATTTCCACGTTGGCCCCATCCATAGTCCCGATGGTCAGGGCCCCATTCAGCATGAATTTCATATTGCCTGTCCCTGAGGCTTCAGTGCCTGCGGTGGAAATCTGCTCCGACAGATCTGTAGCTGGAATGACTGCAAGCAAGGCGTATTAAAATCAGTGATTCTGTCTCTCTAGACCCGCTTGTATTGTATCTGAGCATTTATCTAGCTGGACTGTTTTGATCATTAAAGTACTACATGTACATCAAAATAAACATTCCTATGGTATACAGAAGGATGGATCTCACTCTTCCCCTGGACTCAGGCAACTGCCTTTATCCATTTTTGATGTGCTATCTGGGTGGTTATTACCACAGTGCTAAATAACTATATGCTTATACTACTCTTTCTTGGACTGGGAACTCTGAAGAGTATCTACTTGCTCTCTGCTATAAAAGTTGACATTACATTTCTCTTCTCTCTTCTCTTCCTCCCAGTTTTTGTTATGGTTTTATTTTTATTTCTTCTGCTTTATAACTTTATAAAATATATTAAAACTTTTCTTTATTGAACTTGAAATTTCAGCCTCTTCTGACTCTCCCTTTATAATCTGAGGAAATTGGATTGTCTGCATTCCTTCCTCTTCTCACCTCCTCCTTCCCTCTTTCAGCCCTGAGCACCTGTGGTGTGCCTGGGGCTAGACACCAAGCCTCTGACCTTTCAGCCTAATTTACACACAAATTAGCATTGCCAGAAGGTCCCTTTCGACCACTTTGACTTCAAAGGTCAGGACGAATTCTCTGTTTTACTTTGAAGGCTTCTTTGTGGATTAGCTATATCTTCATTTGCATCTCTAGGAACCTGGCTCTCTTCTCTTTATGCATACAATGTTAAACAGCAACTTCAGAGGACCCAGAAATACCTCAAAAAGAGAAAGGTCTGTTTTCAGTTTGGGACTTGGGTGAATGCACAGTTGGCATTTGCAGGTGGATGGTGCTTTGTGAGCACATGATGCAAATAAGCAAAGGTCCCAGTGGTAGAGAAAGGGATGTTGGCTTTCTGCCAGCCTGACTTTCCCCACGTGGGAACTCCATGCGTGATCAGTGCCCATCTAAGCACAGGTAAGCCTCATGCTTTGCAGCCTGATGTCTGTCCTTATTCCTTGTTGCCATGTACACAAATGACAGCCCTTCTTCATTCCATGAAGTGACCAGAGGACTATCAGGGGCTGGGGAACTGGTGTTCTATTGCAAAACTGGAGCTGGGAATGGAAGACCTTTCCTTTACTTTGGAGAGCACAGTATACACTTTGCCAAAACATCAGGGTCACTTCCTCCAGCACCCAGCTCTGACTAGCTGGCAGAAAAATGCACTTGCAAATGTAATCAGTGATACTGACTCTAGGGACAGCAATCTTGTTGTGAGTTGGATCACCTCAAAGGCTCTTAGCCTAGGCCCTTATTCTTGTATCCTAAGTTACTGGCTTCCTGTGCCCAGCTACCTCATTTTTCCGTATCATGCCATCTTTCTCTAGAATTTGTCCTGGCCCCATATGATTTGTGATGAAGAAACTACCTTTTTCAGCAAGAGATACTCTGTAGTTCTCCAAGAAGATGACTTTCAACTTGCTTCCAACCATAGGGTCATTGTTCACCACATCTGCCACTGAAGTGATCAGCTTTATGATCATTTTGGCCATGTGATATCCTGGGGCAGCCTTGGAGAAGAATGTCAAACACACTGACAGAATGCAGCCATGATCAAGTGGAGAAATGGCAAGAGATCAGGGCCCCCAAATCCCCAGTGAATAGAATCAACTTACTTTGCCACCAATTATGACTGTTCTGGGCACGAATAACTTCTTAGGGTCTTTTTTAATACCTGAAAGAGAATGAGAAGCAGATGGAATGGAGGGCAGTTGATGGCTAGGGAGGCGAGACCTGTGCCAGCCAAGAGTGTCACTTCCACTTCCAGGGGGTGTGGTGGCCACAGGGCTGACTCACGGTTGTACATGGTGACCACGTGCAGGCAGTTCAAGAGTTGCCGCTTGTACTCGTGGATCCTCTTCACATGCACATCAAACATGGAGGATGGGTTGATTTTCACTTTGTACTCCTTCTCCAAGAACTGTGAAAACTTCAGCTTGTTCTCCTGTGGAGACAGTGCACGATGCCAGAGCCCTTTTGACTTAGAAGCATCAGGTTGTCTGTTTTTAGAAACTGGAGCAATAAAAAACCATAATAAAAACTGGAGCAGAACAAATGCCATGGAAAGAATCCACACTGGGAAGCCTCACCTGCTTCACGTTGGAGAGTTCTCGGAGAAAGACGTCATCACCCACGAAGCTATGTAGCTTTGTCAGCTGGCTCAAGTCTTTCACGTAGTCTTCCCCGATTTTCTTTCAGTTTAAAGATGTGATTTAATTAATCAGGATGGCAGTCAAGCCCACATGAGCAGTTTCTGTCAGTCCGGTGAGTGCTTGTGCTCGCCTACAGCAAGGATGGCTGACCTTCCACATAGTATGCAGAATGGCCACACTCACAGAAGAGGCTGGCAAGGCCATGTGGGAAGAACACTTTGCTAGTATCTTAAATGTAGTTTTAGTGGCGTTAAGTGTTAAAAACAGGAAACCTACCTAAACAAGGTAACATGGAACCCAGGTTCTACTAGTTATTTATATGGCCTTTGTTATTCTCTTTTACTAAATAGCATAACCATCTTTCATCTTTGTGTCATAGGAGTACAGTCAGCCAGGTATGTAATTTGCAGGCCCTTCCTTTACAAATCAAGAACTTCAAGATGGTTACAGTGGAAAATTAAGTCAAGCACAGAGCCTGTGGGACAGCACAAGTCACATGCTGGTGGCTGATGTAGCCGCCTGCTGCAGACTGGGTTCACAAAGTGCAAGGGCACCCCTTCCCGGTTACCTCTGCTATTAACTCTGCAAGCCCCGGGTTGCAGAGTAAGAGCCAGCGCCTTGGAGTGATCCCATTGGTTTTATTCTGAAACTTGTCTGGTTCTAGCTCGCTGAAGTCCTTGAATCTGGAGACAGAAGAGACACATCACTGAATCTGGCTGCAAGAGTGTGTTTCTGCTACATTCAAGAAGCCAAGTGTAGGCTTCGCAAGATTAAAAGATGGAAGGAGGAGCTGGCAGCAGCTAAGGCTGTTATTTGAAATAGAAATCCATTTGCAATTCCAAATAATTACAAGAAAAACTCCACATCGAATCACCTCCGTATGATTTCCTGGCTGGCACTGACATATAGACCAGACTTTTCAGCAGAATAATGTTGTGTGGGGTTTTTTTTTTTTTTTTCTTCTAAATCTAGAACTAGGAAGGTTGAGAGAAGAAGGCATTTTTTCTTTTTTAAGTGAATGTTACTTTGTGTAGAAGAAAATACTTCTGCACATTTTGATAGGGCCTTTTGTTATCCCCAAATGCAAGCCTGCATCGACTAGCACCAGTGCACTGACGGAGCAACTTCAGACCCAGCACCACAGGAATAGACACTCACACTTGGGTCTTCACGATGTCTGAGTGAATTTTGGCCACGCCATTCACAGCATGGGAGCCCACAATGCAGAGGTGGGCCATGTTGATCCGTTTGCCTCCTTCCTCTTCAATCAGAGACATCCTTCTCAGACGGTCGACATCTTTAGGAAACAAGGCCGCAATTCTCTGGCCAAAGGAAGAGAAAGGCCTTGCTGGCCACTCAGGTTTAAAGCAACAGTGAGATAATGTCGTTCACTTCCCAAACAAAATCTTTGATGGAGCAAATACAAAACTTCACTCCCACAGACAGGGGTCGGGTTATCCCTAGGGAGATGCCATCTTCCATTTTAGTCTTTTCAAAAAGATGCTTTTAACAAAGCCCCACCAGATTGAACACTTTTTATGTATTAATGACCGAAAGATGTTTGGGCCTCCAGTTCAGTAAGAGGGAACACTGTAGCTACCCTTAACATCTCAAGACCTCGTTCTCAAAAGGGCTATGAATCTCTAAAAATGACTTACATCTAAATGCTTCTGATTTATCTCATAAATGATTTGCAAATGTCGTGGAAGCAACTTTTCCACCAGGTCTACAGGCCAGCGCTCCAGGGCCTCTGGAAGCACCGTGTGGTTGGTGTATGCGAAGGTCTTCTGGGTGATCTCCCATGCCTGCGGGAAAAGGGGGGGCTTAGCAGCTTTCCTCTGCAAGAAAGGTGGCCCATCACACAAAACCAGACATTCCCTAAGCTCCCGCCAGTCTGCAACGGGACAGTTCATCTATACAGTAAGACACGCTCAATTCTACCAGGTTCCTGAATGGTCCAGAGACTGGGAATATGTAAGGGGGGGGAGGGGTGGGAAGCAGTTATTTGCAAAACTGATAAAACTGAAGACAATATACTGATAAGGTTTCTCTACTATCCTACCATGCCTTTTATTTATAAAATAAGCAAAATCTGAGGAACACAAACAAGTAATGTTTTCAATTAGCTGTGTTCTGAGGTTGCAGAGTTTAATTTAGAATCATTTTAGATGCAGAAATAAGGGTAAACACAACAAAAGTCTGAACTACTGAGCTGTGTCCCATTAGGAATGTATTTATTTCTTAACCTTACTCCATGTAAAGCAGTAAGGAGAGAGAGGTGTTAGCACCAGGGCAAACTTATTTTTAACCACTGGGAGTTAGCAACAGTAACTTATTTTGAAAAACCGTAAAAGGACCTTTTGACAAAATCTCAGAACCACAGATATTCTAGTTAATTGAGGGAAAAGGAAGCCAAACTATCCAGACCTTGGACCAGGGCAATTTTTCAATATCCACAAAAATCCTCATCAGCTCAGGGATGGCCAGTGCGGGGTGTGTGTCATTCAGCTGGATGGCAACCTGTGTGGGGAAAAAGGCATCGGTGTGAAGGTGACAGATGGCCTAGTGTCTGCTTCCTTATCCTCATGCATGTCTGTGCAAAGCACCAAGCAAAATGCCCACCTTTTGTGGGGTGCTTTAAGCCTACCATACTTACTCAAATGTTTTAGCAGAGAAAGGGTTGTAAATCTAATAGGAAGTCCTGAGCCCTCAGTTGTCCCTGTCTGTGTTCACAGACCAAATACTTGCCTGGTCTGGAAAGGCATCAAATGTAGTCTTGGCATTGTCAGTGGAGCCAAACTTGGAGGCTTTGAAACGTCGGATGACATCTTGCAAGGTAGCAGCCACCACAAAGTACTCCTGCTTCAATCGTAGCTCCTTTCCTTCAAAAAACTTCAAGCCAGAGAGACTGAGTGAGAGTAGCTCACCCGGTGGGCGTGGCCAAAATATGACAGGGATCTCCCGCCCAGAGGACTTTAAGACTAAAGCTCATAGGACATACGGTGGAAGATGGCAGGTTGAATGTCAAGGATTAGACTTTGTTCTTTCCTGAAACATTATTAAAATGACAGTAAAGGGGCTTAAAGAAGGCATACAAATAAAGGATGAAAGGAATGGGAGACAAGACAACAGTAACAAACTTTTTGAAGCTGAAAAATAGATGGATGAGTGGTAATTGGGCCAGAAGACCCAGGAAAGCTGAATTTTGACCTGGTAGAGGAGAAGAGCCAAAAAGCAGCTAAATTTATGTGCCAAATCCTCTAAAGGCTCAGGACTTGGCAGCACTGGGTGCATTTGGAAGTGGGGGTGAAGATGTGGTAAAAGGTTAGTTGTGAGGGGGTGCCTGGGTGGCTCAGCTGGTTAAGTGTCCAACTCTTGATTTAGGCTCAGGTCATGGTCTCACAGGTTTGTGAGATCCAATCCCACGTCAGGTTCCGCAACGACAGCATGAAGCCTGCTTGGGATTCTCTCTCCCTCTATCTCTGCCCCTCCCTCCACTCTCTCTCCTTCTCTCAAAAATAAATAAATAAACATTGAAAAACAAATGGTTAGTTGCAAGCCTAAGAAGTAGCTGGCCTCAGACTTCATCCCCAGTTCCCTCAGCTGAGCAATCTCCTTCCCCAACTCAGACAGAAGCTGACATTCTCTGGAGATGGAAACACAGGGTTCTCTGGGCTGGAGGGAAGCAGGTACAGTCAAAAGTAGGGTTACCACTCTGTACTGAAAATGGGGGGAAAGGGAGTTAAGTGAAAATTTATGTGCTGAATTGTTGAGACTCTAAGTTTTCTTCTCCCAATCAAATTTTAGAACACAGGCAGCCAACACTAATTCTGCGAGGAAAGAAGCTGCAAGAGCCTTCTCTTGGAGGTGAGAAAGATCAGAGCAAATAGTCCTGCATGGTCAGACCTCACTCAGGCCAGGGCAAGACCATGGAGGATGCGTCAGAGAACTCAAGACCGTGTCATTTTTTTCAAAGGTTATTTCTTTATTTTGAGACAGAGAGAGAGAGAGAGAGAGAGAGAGAGAGAGGTGCAGAGAACGTGAGAAAGAATCCCAAGAAATCTCTGCACTGTCAGCTCAGAGCCTGATGTGGGGCTAAATCTCCTGAACCAGGAGATCATGACCTGAGCTGAGATCAAGAGTCAGACACGTAACCGACTGAGCCACCCAGGAGCCCCTCATGACTGTATCATTGAGGAACTTAGGGAGCATATCTAAGATTCTGTACTTTTCTTATAGGTGATTAGAAGACTTTAAAGAGCTTTAAGCAAGGGAAAAAAAATCTAGCTAGCAGAGGGAGGACAGTTGCAAGATTCCTGGAAGAGAGACTAATGTCTGGATGAGGGCTATGGCCAAGTTGGGAAGAGAGAATGAGTGTGCTCTTGTAATTACAGTATAAAAATGATTTATTAACTTGTACTTAAAAACAGGCAGGACCCCGAGAGCTACCTTTTACTCAATGAATTTAGTTAACTTTGCATCCCATGCTAACTTAGTATACTCTGTGAACTGCTAGAGATAATTACTTCCAAGAAAAGTTAGGTTTGGCCCCTACTGAAGCTGGAGGATGCATTTTAAGCCCCTTCCAGTTAAATAATTCGGGAGGCTGGGTTTAGCTAGGTAGTACTTGGAAGGATTCTTATATTAACTGACCACAAAGCAAGACCACTTTTTGCTTTTGGGTCAGAGATTTTTCTGACGTGCACTGAAGTCACAATGTTTCTCTCAAAGGAAAAAGTATACTATAAAGTTTCTGAAAATACTATGGCAAACTTAATCCTCTGTAGAGACTATAGTTCAACACCAAGTGGACACCTGGTCTTAAGGACCATTTATATCCCAGTCTTCCAATCCTTCTTTTGTGCCACCTTTCAGAGCACAGTACTAATTTGGTTGTTCCTGAGACTTATTATAAAAGAGTAATCATTACAGCTTCAAGAAAACAATTTCACCCGTATATAAGTTAGAGCTAAGTATATTTAAATCAACTGAGAATCCATAGTGGTCTTCTGTGATCCAGTTCCAAGTTTTTTAAAAAAGATTTTTTTTTTTAATTTTAGCTATTTTTAGTGTAAAATTAGGAATAATCACCTATTAAAAAAAGTTTCAAGGGATGAATTAGTGGCATAAGAAACAAATGTTTGCTTCTGGGTCTGCTCCCAGGTCCAGACCCCACCTTGCCTGAGGGCAGAAGGCTGGGACGAGCCTGTCAGCAAGGGGAAGAGGCCAGGCAGGAAACTTCCAGGGTCTCCTGACCCTGTGGAAGAAATTTCTGTTTGGAACTGGAGCAGTATTTCACCAGTGTTCCCTTCATCTTTTATATCCAGGCTTGGTTTTGAAATGCACATACATAACCTCCCAACTGGTCATGAGGTTACTAGTCAAGGGCAAAATACCAATTCTGATTTCATGAAATGTACAAATTTGTTTTCCTTACTTGGCGGGGAGCGGAAGGGAAATCTAGTAATTCAGGAGGTGACAGAGATTACTGTGCACTGAAGAAAAAAAATCAGTATTGAAGATGTGCTTTATGGGCTATAAAGGGGTACTTCTGAAATAAGCTGCTTCTGTTTCTACCGGGAAAGCAAGCTTGACCACTCACATTATCATTGGGATAGAGGACTCGGGAGATGTTCTCGGCCAGATTTCGGTCCAGCACAGCCTGAATGTAGTCTCCAACGTTAACTGGGGGGAAGGTTAGAAAAATGAATAAACAGATAAGCCGGCCACTGTTATCGAAGCCCCTTGACCTCACCTGATGCTTGCTGCGTGCCATGTGGATGTAGGGATTCTACAATTCCTGAAAGTTCAAAAGGATTTCCATAGATCTCCCTGCTGTGATTTGCATGAGAGTCTAAGAGGGCCAGACAGAAGGACTGCTTTAAAAATGTCCTTGCATGTGCTCCATAAAATGGCTGCTCAGCCACTTACGAGTTCTATCAGAAACTCAAGACTGTTCTCTCAAGCTCAATTTGATACTATTAATCAGAAAGACTACACAGGCATACACACACATATACAGAAGCCATTTATGCCCCACTCCCCAATATCTTTGTTTTGTGCCATCTTTTAGAGTTGGTGCTGATTTGGTTGCTTCTGTGATCAAAATATTAAACATACACACACAGACATGAGAGCCCAGTCTGTACTCACAGTCTCTGAGGTTAAAGTCATTTGGCGCCCGAGCAGACCAGAGGCGCATGGTGTTGACGGTATTGTTCATATAGCCGGGCACCGGGGTGTCATATGGCAGGGCCAGGACCACCTGTGGGATTAAACCAAAGCAGCTGCTCAGTTTCCCATGTGTAGGGACGTTGGCTGAACAATGGATGGAAGTTAGCAACTGGGATTCTGTTCCTGGCTCCATCACCAACTCAGACTGTGAGGGGCCTAAACCAAGATGGGGGTCCTAGGACTGGAGGGTAAGTTATTAGGGACCATGTGGAGCTTCCTCCCACTGGAGCAATCTGGGTGGCTGGAACCATCTAGACTGATGGTCCCCCGTATCATGCCAATAGTGCCTTCCCTTTGTGTCCCTTGCCTTGATGTGGATGCAGATCTTTCATGTTTTAGAATAAGCCATTGTTCTAAAAATAATAAAATATGATGTGCAAAGTGACAAAGTGAATCTGTATTCACTAAAAACAGGAATAGGGCAATTTTAGTGTAGGTAATTCAATAGTCTTATTTCAAATATGGTGAAAATTAACAGAACAGAAACATACGCAGCTAGATTATAGATGACGTTTAAAATACTATGCTAGATTTTTCAAAGTTGCATGAAGAAGAGTTATTTTTGGTGATGAGACCAGTCAGCTGATGATCAGCTGAGATGGGTGTTAAGAGGTGAGCTTTGGAAAATTGGTAGCTCAGTCTTTGTGGCAGTCATTGAGACTGAGAAGAACAGGAAGGTAACTGTGTTTCACATGAATTAAAATTTATGTGGGAAAAGACTCATTTCTATTCTAACTCATCAGTCAAGCTCTAAGGAAAGGCAATGACAGTTAGAGAGGGAGGGAGGCAAACCATAAGAGACTCTTAAAAACAGAATAAACTGAGGGTTGATGGGGGGTGGGAGGGAAAAGTGGGTGATGGGCACTGAGGAGGGCACCTGTTGGGATGAGCACTGGGTGTTGTATGGAAACCAATTTGACAATTAATTTCATATTAAAAAAAAAAAAGAAAGGCAATGACAGACTGACTGGACTGAAGGGTGTTAGAGATCACTTAGTGCAACACACTCTTTTTGGACATGACAGGAATGAGGCTGAGAGAGAAGTGACTTGCCCACAGTCACAGTCAATGGTAGGGGTGAAACTGGAACACAAAGCTCTTTAATGTGAGTTATGAGTGAATGAAGCCATATAGTCTGTATCAATCACATATATTCAATCATGCTTCCATGAATACCAGGACCTCAAAGTAATAAATCACCCTCCTTTAAATACCTTTTACCAGGAAAGACAGATCTCTGGGGATTTTTAAAGTACATTGTGATCCATCAGGAAAAGTTGTTTACAGAATGGGAGTGAATCTGGGTTGAAACAGGATTTGTCCTCTGATCCTTGAAGTGTAATTGAGGCAGCTGTGGAACTACACCCAGATATCTCTTCAGAGAACTTTAGGCAGAACTTGGCATCTGGGAGCTTGAGCCGCTGAGGCCGTGCTTTCCTAGGGATGCTTCCATCATGTCGGAGCTTGAGAGCTAGGACTTGGCTCAAGAGCAATCTTTAATCTCAGGCCCCACCAGCCTGGCTGCTTGCTCTAAAATACACAGCCACCTGAGCTCTTCCCGAGGATCCTCCTTCTCTTCCCTTTTCTCTTCACAGGTGCCACACCTCGTCCAACTGCCCCCTCCTCTCTGTCACTATTAGCAATTGCCCCAATATGTCACTTGTACTTCTAATTCTCTCTGGTGTCTGCTTCCCAGAGGACCAGTGCTGACACACATGTGAAATGGATTGCTCAGTTTCCTGGAAGCTGCCCACAGCATGTGTATACCACGCCTGTCCTCATGCTCTCTGACCTCACCAGCTACAGACCTGGGGCTGATTTGGGTGATGGCTTCCATAAATCCATAAAGTGCTGCACAGTTTGGGCCAACTCACCTTATATTACACCTGCCCCATAACCTTGCCTTTGTGGGCACAGAAAAATATATTCTTTCTAATTGAATGTCTGGATATATTATGAAAATTCTTAGAGGTGCTCTGTAAATACAAGGTAGCTCAACAGTGGGACCTGGTGTAAACAGAATGCTTCAGGATTGATTGTGTTCACTACATACTTTTGAACAGGTCAGACGTCACTGGAAGTTTTTAGACACCAAAACATATACCAAATACTTGCTAGTTTAATACCAAATATGTGTGTGAATTCTTTGGGCATATTAATGATTGATTTGTTTGCAGCTCTCCTGATCACATGTGTAACCAACTGCAATTTAGATTGTATTCTATTGTTCAACTAAATTTAGAAAAAGAGAAACTTATCTTGAAATTATAGTATTAGTTTATCCCTTATACCATTATACTATAATGACCTATTTTAGTTTCTAATCTATTTCATATGTTGAAGAAATTCATCCTCAGATAGAAAAATCATTTTTAAATAGTCTTATTTTTCTGAACTGCAAATAGCTCTACATGGATTAGCAGAATAAATTATCAGTTTAAAAAGTCAACTATAAAATGGGTGTTGGTTCTTCTAAAATAAAATGAAGCTTTTATTCATGGAGAATAATCCACAAACCATCTGAATTTAGCATTACAATACTGAACTTCATTCACAGTTTTGCTAAATAAAAATATCTACTTGGTCTTTACCATTCCCTTTGAGCTTTTAAAGAATGGCTAGTGACACATCGTTCCCAGCCTGAGACCATATTTATTAAGCAAATATCTCAAATGGAGCCTCCAAAGATTAGACAATGCAGTCTCGTAATAGGGGTGATTTATCAGGAAGTAAGAAGACAGCAAAGCACGAACCATCACTGGGGGTGCTGAGAAGTGAACTGGTCAGCAACATGGTAATGCTCCATATCCATCCATGAATTAAGTATGCTTGGATCGACACCAGCATTATTTTTCTAGAAGTGATTTTGCACAAAATAACAATTTGTAAAATTTTGTATTATTTTTCTTAACATATAAATGTTAGCATTCCTCTAAATACTTTAGTTAAAAATTTTTTTTTTAAATGTTTTATTTAATTTTGAGAGAGAGAGGAGACAGAGTGTGAGCAGGGGAGGGGCAGAGAGAGAGACGCACACAGAATTCAAAGCAGGCTCCAGGCTCTGAGCTGTCAGCATACAGCTTGACATGGGGCTTGAACCCACAAACCATGAGATCATGACCGGAGCTAAAGTCGGATGCTTTAACTGACTGAGACACCCGGGCACCCCTAATAAATACTTTAGTTTTAAAATATTTACCCCTGAGAAGTAGCAAGTAAATGTATGGCAATGAGGTGAGGAATGACATTTACATTTATTTAGTCTTGGCATCAAAAACTTTTTATAAAACTGGAGAGCTAGGCATGCTAGGATTACAGAATCAATTAATCTCTGATGAAGCTGATTGCAAAATGACCCTGATAAGTTACTTGATCTTGAGGAAATCACTTCTCTCTTGGTCTCAGCTCCCTTGTTTCCAAAATGAGTGGGTTCAATAAGAGAAGTAATGGATTTATTTGTAAAAATATACTCTTCAATTATTCAAAACACAATGTACTATATCAGTATCATATACATATTATACTTTATGCTATATATCCACTGTGCTATACAGTACAAAATATTCAGCATGAGGACACTCTGAATACCTGGGTGTCGATCCATTTGGTGCCAGTCTTGGTGTGCTCTACTTTTCCATAGAAGTGCACAGGCAGCATGAATTCAGGACGGGCTTTCTCCCAGGGGTTTCCATGCCTGAGCCAATCATCTGCCTCTTCTACCTGCAAAAAGGACATGGCTTAGAATTTATTTTTCAGGAGGGATGCCTGGGTGGCATTTATTTAATGTTTAATAAGTAAACATTAAAAAAATTGAAAAATAATTTATTTTTCAGGAGATGTGGACCTTCAATTAGATCAAATCAAAAATATCTTTGACTAAATCAATGCAAGAATACTTTTCGTAAGAAAGAACTGTCAAACTCAATTCACCTTTGTTAATGTATTACAATAATTTAGGTAATACATTACAATAATGCATTACCTAAATTAACAACAATAATACTTGTTAATACATAACATTTAATCCTCATAGCATAACTCTATAGGATGGAACTATGATGTTTCCTTTTTTATTTTTATATTTATTTATTTTTAAGAGACAGAGACAGAGCATGAGCAGGGGAGAGGCAGAGAGAGAGGGAGACACAGAATCTGAAGCACCTGCAGGCTCTGAGCTGTCAGCACAGCCCAAATGCGGGACTCAAACCCACAGAGAGATCATGATCTGAGTCAGACGTCCAACCAAACGAGCCACCCAGGCACCCCTATGTTTCCTTTTTTAAAGAGGAGAAAATTATAACATCTGTCACACAGATGGTAAATGGTACAGCTGAGATTTGACCTTAGGTCTGCAGGTTCCAGAGCCTGTGTCTTAATATCTGTAAATACAATTGTCCAGCTTGAGGGATAGAGGGAGGCCATCCAGGAATGTTTATAACTGGATACCTGGACCTGATGGGTCCTAGATGATGGTTTCTGTCAAGATTCTTTTGCCTAGAATACCCAGAATCAGTTAAGAAATACTACTCATAGAGTAGTATGAGCCTGGGTGGCTCAGTTGGTTAAGCATCTGACTCTTGATTTAGGTGCAGGTCATGATCTCACGGTTCGTGAGTTCACGCCTCACACTGGGCTCTGCACTGACATTGAGGAGGCCGCTTGGGATTCCTTCTCGCTCTCTGCCCCCCTCCCCCCCGCCACTTGCTCGTGATCTCAAAAATAAATACAATTAATAAAATAAAAAAAAACAATACTACTAATAGAAATTCTCTTAAGAAAGCTTATTTCAATATAGGTATAAGACACTATTACATTCTGTAGTCTTTGTTTAATTTAATCCTTTCATAATTATGATCTGATAATGAACTATTAATTATGGTTCATTTTGAAAATAACATCTACTAATACGTAAAGAATTTTTTGACAATTTCAACATTTCCCCATGTGTTTATGTTAATTTATAACAACACATTTTTTATAAAAAATTTTAAAATCATAATTTGTATGATTTTAAATCATGTATGGACATGTATGTATGCACATCAAATTAATTTTGGTTTGCAACACACATGCCCAAACAAGAAAAAACACATTGGAGAGGGGGGATGTATTTTTAAAGTAAAGATATCATTAGTGAAACCTTTAAAATACTATATATATATTAAAAAATTTAATTGTGTTTTCACAAGAAAGGAAGGGGTAAGGGATTTTAGTGTAAAGTACTCGTCAAAGAGATTACCCCAAATATTGATATTTTACCTATTTGATTCCTCACCTTCCCCTCTTAGAATATATAGCTTTATTTTAAGAAGATTTTGCTTATGAATTATGACAGACTGCTGGATGTTTCATGACTCTCACCTAAATACAAGTTCAATGCCTACCCCAGGCACACTGTAGAGAAAAAGAAATACAGTATCTTTTCAGGTATTAGGCAAAACACTGATGTCAACAGATAGACAAGAAAATACACATTCATTTAGTCAAACACTGACTATGACTTTATATCAAGAAAGCCAGTAAGCTACCCATTAATACTAAGTACGTGCATAATGGTGAATCAAAAGGGGACTCATAGAAACAACATCTGTAGGTAGTAGATCTGGGCGTGAGAGAGACGCTAGAGGCAAGATGCACTACATGTAGGGTGAAGCCTAGGGAAGGCTGGAGCTAGGTCTGAGCTAATCAGCTAATCAAACCTTGTTAAAATGCAGATTCTCAGTCAGTCTGGGAGGAGGTCTAAAATTCTGCACTTAAGGGGTGCCTGGGTGGCTCAGTCGGTTAAGCGTCCAACTTCAGCTCAGGTCATGATCTCACGGTCCGTGAGTTCGAGCCCCATGTCAGGCTCTGTGCTGACAGCTCAGAGCCTGGAACCTGTTTCAGATTCTGTGTCTCCCTCTCTCTCTGACCCTCTCCCGTTCATGCTCTTTCTCTGTCTCAAAAATAAATAAACGTTTAAAAAAATAAAAAAAAAAAAACTCTGCACTTAAATTTTTTAAAAAACTTTTAACGTTTATTTATATTTGAGAGAGAGAGAGAGAGAGAGAGAGAGAGAGAGAGAGAGAGAGAAACAGAGCACAAGCAGGGGAGGGGCAGAGAGGGAGACACAGAATCCGAAGCAGGCTCCAGGCTCTGAGCTGTCAGCACACAGCCCGATGCAGGGCTTGAACCCACGAACTGTGATCATGACCTGAGCCAAAGTCAGATGCTCAACTGGCTGAGCCACCCAGATGCCTCTGAAATTCTGCATTAAAAAAAAATGTTTTTAAGGTTTATTTATTTTTGACAGAGAGGGAAACAGAGCATGAGTGGGGGAGGGGCAGAGAGAGAGGGAGAACAGAATCTGAAGCAGGCTCCAGGCTCTGAGCTGTCAGCTCCCCCGGGCTCGAACTCACGGACCTCGAGATCATGACCTGAGCTGATGTCGGACACTGAACCGAATGAGCCACCCAGGCCCCCCTGAAATTCTGCATTTTTAACATGTGTCCTGGGGCTCCATGGTGCAACCAGGAGCTTTGTGGTGATACAAAGTCAGTAACTGCAACTCAGAATTTAGACTTCCGCTTATTCTAGTCAGAAGAGAATATCAAAAAATGAAGTAAAAATTTAACAAGGAAACAGTTGAATTTTAGCAGCTGATAAGCTGGTTAAGTTAGAGTCCATTAGCTTGTGTTGATAGCTAGAAATGCTACACAAATAAATGAACATATCCACAAAGGATCAAAACATCCTGACTTACAAAACACTTCATGCTGCATTTAGGCAAGGGCAGGTTGGGGGTTTTCAAACACTGGTCAGTGTGAACACTGCTTCCTGTAACAGGAAGAAACCTCATTTCAGCACTGGAGACGGTTGTAAAACCCACCTGAAGGCATTAAACAAAATGGGACAATGAGGCAGAAACAGCTTTCCTCAAAAATCTGTGTATAGGAGAGCTGACAATGTATCTTCTGCTGAGAAATGCAGCAGGATCATATCGTTTTGCCCTCAAGCATCAAGAGATGAACTCTGGGCTCGTCACCACTGGCCCACTGCTGAGCAAGTCAGAGGCTGCATTTGCTCTTTCGAGAGAATATGAGGTGACAAGGCACCAGTCAGCAGATCACTTGTAATGCCATCAAATGTTGGTCTTTTTAATTTTTCCCTGAATAATGGCTGATTTCAACTCCACTGGGTTAACAAGTTATGTAGGAAGACAGAACTCCTGGCTTGCTGTTCTTTGTCTCGAACCTCTTCCTGATTTGGTAAGGAACCGGTTAATTATTCCCTCAATTTCACAAATCTTGTTTTTAAGGTAAATTGGCCAACATTTCATAAGCACAGGCTGGTCTGAACAGATCAGAGGAGAAAAGGGGAAGTGCGGCCACCACCCCCACTAAACCCTCAGAAGCTGCAGAATGGTGATAAACCTCTTCTCTACCTTGCTTTCTTCCAATGAATCAACAAACTGGTCTGTAAATTTAGATTTCCATGTAGCCAGTGACCCCTGAATGCACCGACATGCTGAGTCATGTGAAGGGCAGGGGCAAGATAGAAGAGCTTTCATTTACATCCAAGTGGGTTGCTGGATCTGAACACGCGGGATCAAAGAGAGCGGAGACAAAGAAAGTGTGGGTCTGTGGAGGAAGGAGCGGTGCTCCTGTCAGGGGGTGGGGTGGTGAGGAGGGGGCACAGCCTCGACTTGGCATCTTCCTAGAGGAATGACGCAATGGCTTCTGTGTTCCAGCCAGCATGGGAGCAGAGGTCAGCTCAGGGAGCTCTGTTAGTGACTGGATTGTAAGAAAGGCTTTCCCCGTCGACTGGGACACATGGGACATGAAGAACTAGTGAGCCAACAAACTTTGTTTTCTGATGGTACAATAAATTGAAAACTGTTTATGGGGGCACTGCAAATTCAACAGTGGCAACTAGAATCTTGCTGGGCAATGTGAATTGTGCGTGACTACTTAAAGCAGGCTTGGCACACGTTCTAAGAGAGAGAAGGGTTGATTCAACTCTGAGATACCTACTGTGAGCACCTTTCTACTCTGAGCTTTGGTATGGGACTGTTAAACTTTAATGTGAGACTGTTCCAATTGTCTTTCCCTCCTTCATCCCAGGGGCCAATTATTTTCATTCAAGACTATTACTGATAAAGTTTCAATGATCCCCATTAGAGTTTAAGGTAAGTCAAGAATTTTGGCAATAAAATTACTTTCCTGGGGTTTCTGGGTGGCTTGGGTGGTTGAGCGGGTCTGACTCTTGATTTTGGCTCAGGTCATGATCCCAGGGTTGTGGGACAGTCCCTCTGGGGTCTCCACACTGAGCACGGAGCCTGCTGAAGATTTCTTTCTCTATCTGTCTCCCTCTCTCCCTCAGCTCCTCTCCCCTGCTCTTGTACTTTCTTTCTCTTTCCAAAATAAAAATAAATCAATAAATCAAATTATTTTCTTTAGGGTATTCACAATGAACACTTTAGTACTGCAAATGTTCCTTGAAGAGACTTCAAAAACTAGAAGTTCATTAACCTTTAAAAATCTTCCCAGTGTGTGCCATTTTCTTCAGCCTTCTCCACTGCAGGAGCAATGATGTAGCTGATGTGTGTGGGGGCATGCCCATACCTTCAAAAGATAGGCTTTCCTAGAAGATACTTTTTTTTTTAATAGAAATAGCTTCTTTTTTAATGGTACGATGTATTTTATGTTTGCCCTTTAAAATCCCATCACAGTAAACAATGGATATGGTAAATATAATTATGAGTTTTTCTGACTCAGTTTCAAGTCATAGTCAGAGTAGTGATGATGGCTAGCAAGGTTAGCTTTGGAGACTTGCAAAAGTCATGTAGTGTCTCTTTCTCATGAACACTAGAAATATAAGCTTCCTGGATCTGATAGGAGAGAAAGGGAACGTGTCCTAAAATAAAGGCCATTTAAAAGTAGCAAAGGTACATTGAAGAGGGCATCTTTTGGGATGAGCACTGGGTGTTGTATGGAAACTAATTTGACAATAAATTTCATATAATAAAAAAAAAAAGAACACCTAATAAAAACTTTAAAAAAAAAAGTAGCAAAGGTAGTAGGTATGGTTTTAAAACAGTGAACTTACATAAAATCCTGGGGAAAAGGCACTTGCAAAAAAATTTTTGAGACTGATGTGCTGAGTTTCTCTTAAATTGTTCACAGAACAGTAAAGAGGTAAGAAAGGAAATCCTTATTCTGAGGTATAATGCATGCCACACATAGTTTCAAAGACTGAGACTGGATACTATGTATTGCTTGGTCGGGTTGTATCAAAACGTTGGTCACGCTAGAAATGCCTGTTAAACTAGGCTTCTCACAGTGTAACTCTAGATTACTTCACTGTGGAATGGAGCCTATTATTTTGTTTTCTAACTTTTATGATTATAAAATACACACGTCTTGTGAAATATGAGTCATACTGAAGAGCGAATCTAGGATACTAAAAATGACCTGTAATCGTATCTCCCAGAGATAATCACTGTTGAAGCTTTGATGTATTTTTTCCTAGTATTTTTTTCTTTATCTTTTTGGCTTCTTTTGAAAATCCATATGATTCCACACCTCCTTTTTTCAACTAACATAAATAATCTCCCATTTTATTAAAATTAATCAAAATATACTAATAACTATATTAATATTATACAATACCACAATTTGTTAAATTATCCTCTTTTTCTTAGGCAAAATTATCACTTTTTTGAGTGCCTATTTGTGTGCCAGACATTGTAGATATCTTCATAGTAGTTTCATGAAGCTGGTATCTCCATTTTATAGGTGAGAAAACTGAGGATCAGAGAGGTCAGGGAACCTAATCAAAGCAACACAACTCATAAGTGTAATGAGTGGCAATTAGGCTCAGATTAAAAATTAGATCTCAATTATGGCCTTAATGGTTTTTTTCTACACAATGCTGCCTCCTAATTCCTTTAGGGATAGCTAAGGGGCGCCTGGGTAGCTCAGTCGGTTGAGTGACTGACTTTGGCTCAGGTCATGATCTCACGGTTTTTGAGTTTGAGCCCCTCATTGGGCTCTGTACTGACAGCTCAGAGCCTGGAGCTTGCTTCAGATTCTGTGTATCCTGCTTGTGCTCCGTCTCTCTCTCTCTCTTGAAAATAAATAAAACATTAAAAAAAATTATTTAGGGACAGCTAAGATACACTGGTCCTTAACAAAATTTGGAAGTGTGTCTTTCAGTATGTTCCCAATAGTCTCCTTCTGAGACTTTTTCCTTGGTGCATTCTCTCCTCACATGCAAACCTTTTAGTTCCTTCTTCCTTGGCTCAGAGTGTCAAAATACTGAGGGAGGGAGAGAGAATGGTGCTGACACTAAGCTTATTCTCATCCTTCCTCTCCCCTGGGATTAGCTCTAGCCAAGGTCCCCCCATCCAACTCTGAGCACTCCGTCCTCAGACTGACTCATGGAAGTGTGAGAGGGGCTCCGAGAATGTGGGCTTTTTGAATTTAGTGAAATTCAGCATCTTTTTGTCAATGATGTGCATGTAGGGGAAAAACATAGGGAGAGAGAAAGCCTAAATCACACTTAGCATCAGAAAGACCGTCCATACCAGGGCTGATTGTAGGCTCAAAGAATTACCAAAGATAAAATAAATTAGCACCCAAGAATCCAGTTTAGTTATATAAAAATCAAATGAGAGTCATTTGTATGGACTATTTGTGCAAATATCTGTGGAGCACTATAATTACATGTATTAAATATGTGCCAGATTTATTTGATTTAATAGTTATAAAATTGCCTGCTTGCATCTTATAAAAAATTAGAACAATGAACTCATCTATCTTATATGATAAACATATTAAGGAGGGCAAGACTGAGTGTAGAGAAAATCTGGGGATACAGACCCATGTTTGCCAGCAGTGTGATCTGAGGTAACGCTACTTAAGAGTCTCAGTTTTCTCGGGGCAACTGGGTGGCTGAGTCGGTTAAGCACCTGACTCTTGATTTTGGCTCAGGTCATGATCTCATGGTTTGTGAGTTGGAATCCTGTGTGGGGCTCTGTGCTGACAATGAGGAGCCTGCTTGGGATTCTCTCTCTCTCTCTCTGCTCCCACCCTACCCCCCACCTTCTGCTCCCCCCCCACCTCGCTCTCTCTCAAAATCAATAAACATTAAAAAAAAAGTCTGTTTCCTCACCTATAAAATGGGAACATGCTTCCTACCATCAAGAGTTATAGGGGAAGATCATAAGTCAAAAAATGTATTCCTCCATCTTGCATGCTGCAGAGAATAGACATCATACGTTGTAGGTGGTCCACATTCAGGTGTCAATGATAAATATTTTCAGAGTATTCTCATGAGTCAGGTACTATGTGAGGTGCTTATGGATCTGGTGCTGAATGATATTGGTAGGCTCTCTGCTCTTAGGGAGCTCACATCCCAAAGGGGGAAGACTGATAGTTTTCAGTGATGTCAATTAAATGCCAGACAAATGCTTTACTAAAAGCTTTATATTAATTGTCTGTACATTATAAATCACCCAGAATACTATGAAGGAGAAGTATTTTTAATAACAAAATTTTGAAAGATGGCTCACATACCTGCCATCCATCTCGGATCTTCTGATTAAAGATTCCATATTCGTATCGGATGCCATATCCATAGGCTGCAAGTCCCAAGGTTGCCATGGAATCCAAGAAGCAGGCTAAATTAAAGAGAACACAGGCAAAAAACAGAGTCATCAAGGTTAGTCCAAATTTCATCTTTCTTTAAAAAACACGGCAGCCAAAAGACATTTTCTCTAAAACACATTTGTATTTTAAAGCACAGAGACAGCTGTGCAGTGGGTATTCAATTTTTTAAAAATAACATTTTTAAATTGTTGGCATTTTTTTTGAGAACAGATAAAGAAGATGGCCTGCCTTAGATATATCCATTATTGTGTCTGTCACTCACACTACCCTTTCTAAGGGAAGCTGTCTCTATGGCCCCTACTTGAAAAGACGGCCCCAGGAGAGTATAATTTACATGTTACCATCTAAACAACTAGCTGGACATCTGTGGTAGCCTCTCTTTCTGGCTAGTGGAATTCCAATGTTGTTCAGATATCAGGTGGCCATATGCTTCAGGGAGGCTGGGCCAGGAAATGAATCTTGCTTTGGTCTAAGCTTCTAAGCCAATCATGGGCACACAATGACCTACAATCTAATGAGAGGTGCTAGGAAATCTGCAAGATGCAGTGAAAGATTTCTTTGCCCCTGCCATTTTTTTTTTTTTTTTCCATGAGAGGAAAGCCAAAAGAACCACAAAGATCTGACAGAATCATGCTGTTGAACTAATCTTGGGACGGCCCAACTCCTGGAGTCCTTGTTTACTGACAACACATGTCCTTGTTGGTTGAACAAATTTTTGCTAGATTTTCTGTTACTTGTGGCTAAGAACATTAATGACAGAACCTCCGATCCAAAGCAGCCAATCAAAAGACTGAGTAGGGATCTATGTTGTGGCCAGGAGCAACCTGGGGGGTTACACTAATCTGATTGTCCCTCTCAGGAATTTGAACTGAGAAATATACAGAGAATGAGGAAATGTACAATAGGATCTAAAACCTTTTGAAAAGAACATTTGTAGATCAAACAGAAATGGACTGAGTTAGGGTCATGGTGGGGCCCTAAAATGGAGAATCCACAAAAGCCAACAGCCAACGCCTTCAAGTTACTATAACATCACAGCGGTCTTCTAGTCCCTATGTTCATGTAGCCTGACTCTCCCCCAGTTTCTGCTCTCTCAGAGCTGTGGCCACTTGTCTTTTCCTGGGTCACTCTCAAATTATTCTTAGAGCTTGACCAGAATGGGGTCCCAACCTTATCAGTCAGGTAAAAATGAGTCTATCTAATGAGAATTACTCAAGCCTCATTCACCACTTCATTCTTTGAGCTTATCTCCTTATCAGGAGCAAGGTCATTAATGTCAGGCACAGAGTGGGGTTAACTCAGCCAACAAATAGGCCTGGGGCTTTACATGAAAGGCAGGCTGGTTGTCATTCTTAGATGAATATGCCACTGGTTCTGCTGGTCTTCCTATAGCCCCATGGAAAGCCTACTAAATTGTCCAATGGTTGACTTTATAAGGTAGTAAGTATCTCTAATACTAATAGCAGTATTAATGAACACTGCAACTAATGTAGTAAGGATTAAATGCTACAAAATACACACAAATGGATTTCCCATAATTTGAAAGTGTGTGTAAAATTAAGAGTAAAATCATTTCTGAAAAAGAAGAAATAGATTACTTTTCATAGAGCACAATCTGATACATACATGCATGATGGTACATTTTTATTAATTTAAATTTCACATGTACATTGTATGTTAATTATACTAGAATTAAAATAAAAAAATAAGCAGTGCCTGGGTGGCTCAGTCAGTTAAGCATCCGACTCTCGATTTTGGCTCAGGTCATGATCACATGGTTCATGAGATCAAGCCCTGCGTCAGGCTCTGCACTGGGATTCTCTCTCCCTCTCTCTCTGCCCCTCCTCGACCCTCTTTCTCTTGCAAATATAAATAAACATTAAAAAAAATAAAAAAATAAATTTCACAATACAACCTCATTGTAAAAAAACATTGAAACATTACAGATGGCATTAGTACCCTCTATTTTGCACTCTTCTCTAGGAAAGATCAGAGGGAATATTTCAAACTCCAGACTTTTTTCCCTATGAATTTATACATATACTTACAGAAAATATTTATTTTTTTAATGTTTATTTATTTTTGAGAAAGAGAGAGAGAGAATCCCAAGCAGTGTCTGTACTGTCAACACAGAGCCAGATAAGGGGCTTGAACTCAAGAACCGTTAAGATCAGATGACCTGAGCTGAAATCAAGAGTCAGGAGGGGCGCCTGGGTGGCTCGGTCGGTTGGGCGTCTGACTTCGGCTCAGGTCATGATCTCACGGTCTGTGAGTTCAAGCCCCACGTCGGGCTCTGTGCTGACAGCTCGGAGCCTGGAACCTGTTTCAGATTCTGTGCCTCCCTCTCTCTCTGCCCCTTCCCTGTTCATGCTCTGCCTCTCTGTCTCAAAAATAAATAAACGTTAAAAAAAAATATTAAAAAAAAAAAAAAGAGTTGGGAGCTTAACCAACTAAGCCACTCAGCTGCCCCAGAAAATATTTAATTTTTAAAAAACATAAATAGTATCACACTGTGTTACTTTTAATGTCACTTGGGGTTTTTTTCCTTCCCCCTGAGAGGTCTACCCAGAGAAGTATATACAGATCAATTTTACTGTTTTTATTTTTTTACTGTAATATTTTTACTGCGTGTTTTTTTTTTTTTTACTGCAATGTACATGTTCTAATACTTACTCTTATATCAATGGACATTAGGTTATTTCTAATATTCTGCCTTAATAAACAATACCGTAATAATTTTTTCACATGCCTCCTTGTGTACCTGTTTGAGCATATCTTTAGAGTAAATATCAGGAAGTTGAATTGCTTGGTCATAGGGAAGCATATCTTTAATTTAATGGAGTTAGTATTTTTTTTAATGTTTTCTTTTACATTCGTTGAAAAAGCATTTCCTGGATAAAGCACTCAAATTGTGTCCAAACAAAAAAAAGATATTAATGAACTAAATCATACCAAAAATATAACAAGTGTATCACTGACTACTAGTCAGTCAAAAAGCGAACTGTCAAGTGCATAAGACAACAACACAATGGTTAAACAACTGAGGTCATACCTCACAAGTATGGGATTCGAGCAGCTATGGACAAATAACTGTGAAGTAAAGGGGCCACTTTGGAAACCCTTCAGTGCACAGGAAGGAGCTGGTTAACTTTGGGGTTTTAAGCAATGTCTCCAACGGGTTTAAGCAATGTCTCTTTTGTTCAAGTTCCCTTCTCTACTATTTGTGTAGAACTGATCAAACCATAGTGCAAACTCAAAAACAAATCCATCTATAACCAGCTCACACCCTGCACTCCTCCTACAGAGCCTTTCTGGTTCCTGTAAGCATGGTCTAAGGTACGCAGCATCTGAGAAGCCACTGACTGTCCAGACAACAGAGCACACTCACCATGTCACTTACCAGCAAGCCTCCCAAGACCACCATTGCCAAGCCCAGCATCTTCTTCAATTTCTTCTAGCTCCTCCATATCCAATCCAAGCTAGTGATGAAAGGAAAACACACTGGATGCAGATACAAATGCAGGCCATTTCAGAAAGCACAGTCATTTCCTAAAGCTCTGGGTCAGGAACCTGGGTCATCTGTGTACTCCATTCTGTGGGTACCCTCACAGAGTATTCTGGCATCAGATGCCCACTGCAGATGGTGGCGACTGCAGATGCATACCACACAAGATGGCACGGCAGCAGCTCGGGGAGGAGGGGAGGCTCCAAATGTCCATTACTGGCTCTGTTACTTCTTAGCTACCTGACTCTGGGCAAAGTAACTCTCCTTATACTTCTCTTATTTAAAAAACGAGGACAGGGCCCCTGAGTGGCTCAGTCAGTTAAATGTCTGACTCTTGATTTTGGCTCAGGTCACCATCTTGTGGTGCGTGAGATCGAGCTCCATGTTGGGCTCTGCACTGAGTGTGGGGCCTGCTTGGGATTCTCTCTCTCCCTCTCTCTCTGCCCCTCGCCCCTCATGCGGATGCATTCTCTCTCTCTCACGCAATAAATAAATAAACATTTTAAAAAATAAAAAATGAGGATAATAGTACCTGCCTCATTTAGGGCTGCCATGAATTAAATGAGAGTATACAAAGCATGTAGAATTACCCTGAACAGATATTTCTCAATAAATGTTAGCTACCCCTCATTTTTAAAATTACTCTTTTGTGTGTGCTAAGAGGTAAAACCTCAGGAATGGTCCAGTGCCACTCTGATACTAACTGGGCTGAAGGACTTTGAAAACTAGCAAAAAGTATGAGGTCAGACCTTCTGGGATGAACTAAAGTTCATCTTTTCATGACCAGAACATATTTATTCATAGGGTCAATGGTTGTTAACCCAAAACCAGTTACTGAGTCACTGCTCAGGAGACCTGGGGTCAGATAGCAGTCAGGGAAACAGCCCTGTGGGCCAACTGGTAAGGGCTAAAATCCTCTACTTCTTTCTGTGGTGCGTAAGGGACTATGGGAGGCCAATGAGCCTCTGTGACGCTGGTGATAGATGGAACTGGTTCCCAACCAGCTCCCTGACCCAGAGCGTTTGGTGTGCACAGCCAGAGGCCACTGTCATCAGCATGGACTCGTGTCAGAATTGTGCAGCCCTGGAGATGACTCTGGACCGTTTGTCTTGCAACGAGGAAACTGACAGCGAGATAAATTAAATGACCTCTTCTATGTTGACTAGATAGTAACCTAGCCCACGCTTGACTAATACTGGTTTGTTGTGAAAAGGACTGTATTCTTAGCTGAAAGTGATGCAATCCACAAAATCCAGTATTATTTAAAATGGAAACATAATTAAACATATTTACAAACATCCATAAAAATTAAAAGCATGCTTGAAGTTGATGCCCAGGTTTGCATGGAGCCACCTACTTGGATCCCCACCTTTATCCCAAAAGTGGCTTTCTCACACCAGTGTCAATAACTAAATCTTCTCAGAATTCAAGAATGGCTTTGTCTGTTTACTGTTGAAGAGGTTTTCAAATTTGCTCCCTGGTGACTAGAGTTTACTGGGGTCCTTGTGCAAGCCAACAACACAATGGTTAAGCAACTCAGGTAATACCACACAAATATGTGACTTGAGTAGCTGTGAACAAATAACAGTGAAATAAAGGAGAGGCCACTTTGGAAAAAACCTTTTGGTGCTAACGTCAACATTCAGGATGTTTTCAATTCTCAAAATGTAAATCTAAAGTAGGCTGTAAACCTTGAGTAGCTTGACAGGGGTTACTTTACCCACCTGCTTATGCGAGGGCGGGGAGGTATATTATTTTCACCTGCTATCAGGGGACGCAAAGAAAGGGAAACAGAGGGGAGCTGCAATGATTCTTTCATAGAAAATACCTCTCCCACGTGAAGGAAAACAGTCCTTAGTGACAGTAGCTGGCCACATGAGACAATCCCATGCTAAGGAAAAGGAGTGGGTAGAACAATCTCTCATTTAGAATGTGTCTTTGCAAATACACATTTCTCCTTTCAATCACATGAAAAGGATTAAAAACTGTTTGTTTTTTAGCGTGGAGATCCCTGAGGCTCTGGGGAGAAACAGTTAAATACATTCATGAAAACAAATTAGCATATTGAGTTTCAGACCTCAAGCTCTTCATTTAAGGAGGAAGTGTATTTTACATCTCATTAAGCAATAAAGCAAGTATGTCAATGCAATTTTAAAAACCTATTATTTATACATGTTGCCTTGATGTATGAATAATAGGCAAACTTTGATCATTTTTAAAAGTAGACACGAAGGGCTCAGTTGGTGGAGCATGTGTGTGACGCTTGATCTCAGGGTTGTGTGTTTGAGCCCCACAGTGGTGTAGAGATTACTCAAAAATAAATTCTTTAAAAAAAAAAGTAGATAGGAGCCCAAAGTAAAACTTGTGATTCTGATAGCAGGGGCTCAGGTACTTTTAAAAGGTTTGTTCAGATGCTGATTCTTAACATGTAATTTGTAATGTGTCAAAAACTGATCACAAAAGAAAATTCTCATGAGGCAAAACCAGTTCTCTTTGTTTCTCTTAAACCAGAAATCTCCACTAGTTTATATTTCTAATTGTAATAGCCACAGATAAAGAAACAACTTTTCACTTTTTTTTTTTTTTGGTGCTATGCTCCCAAGTTTCCTGAACTGAACTTGAAATTTAAGGGGAGAGAAGCAAAGATATATGGAGACAATGTACCTGGTAAATGGCCTCATCACAGGCATTTTGCAGACCAAGGTTGATCATGGTGTTCTGTAATGTTCGGCCCATATAAAATTCCAAAGAGAGGTAATAAACTCTCTGAAAACAAAGAGAGGTCATGTTAATGCTAGAAGGCCAACCTTACTTGTCAACATAAAAGCACAAAAGGTCACCAATAAGAAACAAACAGACAAGACTACTTTAATACAAATTCAAATGAGACTCTTATAGAGGTATGAAGCGCTAAATAAAAGCATAACTGACAACTGGCTTTGAGAAAAACCATTTTATACCCTATTTTTGGCAAAGTAGTTTCTATGCCTAGGGAGAAAAAAAGCAAACTCATCCAACTAATCAGATTCAGTGTTTTGTGTGTGTGTGTGTGTGTGTGTGTGTGTGTGTTTCCTTCCTGTTCATAAACCTCATAAATTAAGCTATGTTTTGGACAGAAGTCAGACTGCCACAGCTCATCAATCACTTGTAAAATATTACAGGATGAGAGTCAGGTGGGGTTGACTGTGATCATCTCGACTCATCCAAGAAACATAAAGATTAACTCCTTCAAGATACACCCAAAGGCTAGACTATAGCCACTTTGACCACTGCAAGTAATACTGAGATTAATTATTTTAGGATACAATTATTCTTGAAAGGCTATGATCTGGCAATAACAAAAGATTACCTCAGGTTTATTGGGGTTTGTTCTTGATGAGGTGGGGAATTTCTCTAGCGACTTAGAAACTGTTGGCCTTTGACAGAAAGCCAGGTAAATACTATTTGAGTTGAATGTGAAAGGTGCAAAGGTCAGAGTTGCCTGAAACCTTTCAAAGTACAAGCGCAATTTACTAATTAAAAAAAGAGAGGAAGATCAGTGAATAACTTCATCATCCCCTTCTACGATGCCTTACTTTCCATATCAGTTCCCCTTTTCTTTTTGGCCAAACGCTAAACAACAAACATCTATAAATGCATCACTATAAAGTCACTTCAAATTTTAGGGATTCTTTTATTTCCAGATAGGAAGAAGCAGAAAGAAAGTATTTGGTCAACCTGAAAACATAAAAAGAATATACTTCAACATAACAGATTTTTATTATAATATTTAACTCATTAGTTACATACATATATTTAGAATAAAATACTATATGAAAATTTCAACTTAGAAATTTCACTTTTTGCCACTTTCATTTAATGAAACAATTGGCTTTTAAGTGTTCCCACGGATAGTCAATATCCATATCTTCGTGGGTAGTATAATGCGATCTTCCAGAGTATATCATCATTATTTTTATCCCAGTTGTCTGAATATCTATAAAGCTGTTATTAGCTTATTAGATGCCTCTGTGTGAGTTGGGGAAAGGTATCTTTCCTGAGGCAGACACACGCCAAAGAGGTGCATGGTGTCACTCACCCCCACAGATGTCCACGAGGCTATTATAGCACAGGAAAGAACGCCTTAAGCCACACATATCATTTGCATAACGTCAGTGCAGTTTTCCCCATTCTTCCCTGTACATTCATTATTTCAATAAAACCACAATGTATTATTGCTTTTCACATTTTAGTGATGTATAAAAAGCTTGTTTGCAATTGTGAGGTCACACCTGCAGATGACTACATGTGTTCACTTTCTTTGCTTCCCTTTTAATGATTCCAAATTAGCACGGACTTAAGACATTTTAAGACATTTCAAGGTCTTCCTAAAAAAATGTTGTTGCTTAAAGTAATTGAAAAAGCACCTCACTATATGACAGACTTTATAAGTACATGAATTTAAGGTGATTTCCTGTTTTCTCATAAATAATTTTTGGCAGGGAGGAAACCTCATCTCCTATTTGGGGATATATGAGACCTTGAAAAATTGAACTCTCACCAACCTGAGTCAGTGGTCTCTGAATACTTAAAACATACTCCTGGTAGTAAAATATTAGAACATCTCCAACACACCTTAAAAACTGTGTACATGCACTACTGTTACTGACATTTTATGTATATATTACATAAAGTGGACATTTTCAAAAGGCTTATAAAAAGACACAAGAACTAATATTTTAAAAATAATATTATTTTTATTTCTAGCATCAGAGGCCCTGGGTACTTCTGGGAAGACATATGAACAGGTGGCAACACAACTGACTTGCAGGACAGGTAAGAGTTGAGCATGGAGACACATGGAGGGAAGGGCAATCGCACATGACAGGTGCACTGTGGACAGAGGCCCAGAAGTGGGGAGTACAGGGCAGGGACAGGGACAGCAGATTGGTTTGGTGGGAGAGCAAGGTAGGTCCAGGAGAATAATGGGAGATAGGACAGGAGGGACAGGTTCATCTGGACTGAGAAGGACCTTAAATGCATGACTGTGACAGGCAGTGGGGGCCATGATATCCGAACAAAGGGCAACATGTGTTCCTTTAGGAAGCTTAATTGGACTACAG
Source organism: Prionailurus viverrinus (assembly GCF_022837055.1). Lineage (NCBI taxonomy): Eukaryota > Metazoa > Chordata > Mammalia > Carnivora > Felidae > Prionailurus > Prionailurus viverrinus. The sequence goes on from NC_062566.1 coordinate 94,325,085, forward strand.
TGCCCAGAGGGAGATGGGATTGCATACCTAGATGCCTCCAGGAGCCAGGCAGGGAAAATAAATGTGTAATGGAAGTCACATGAAACAATGAGGAGTCCTGGGCCAAGAACTGGGGTGTGTGTGTCCTGCTCGAAGGCACTGAAAATTTAACTGCTTACAGGTGTCTCGCTGGCCAAACAAAACACAGTGGCTAGCCACATTCAGCCACACACTGCCAGCTTTACCACTCAGTGGAAAGCAAGGTAACCGCTCAGAAGTCTACTTCATACACCAGGAGCCTGGGCCTCAAGCTCAGAAAAGGGAGAATGCAGGGGAGTGGGTAATTTCAAGAGGACCCACGGGAATCAGCAGAATTTGGCAACTTGTTGAATGAAGAATCTAGGAGGAGACCAAAGGTGAGACTACAGCGTTGTGTCTGGGTGACTGCCAGGAGGGCAATGCCATTAAATTAGAAACAGAAGATAGGTCAGGATTGGGTGGGGGTGGGGGGGTGATGATTTGAGTCTGAGGAAATAGGAAGAGATTTAAGTATGTATGTTCACTGAGCACTCAGTGCTCAGTCTGAAAAGGAACTCAGGCTAGAGGTCCAGAGTTGGGATTCATCTGCATGGTTCCCAGAGAGCAGGGGAGACAGGAGGGAAGCTTGGACACATTTACTGGCTCCATTCTCTGCTCTAATGAGGCCAGAGATCTCCTGTTTAGGGGAACAACTGTCACAAAGGAGATACTTTATTATTTTTGTTCATTTTATTTTAGAGAGCGTGAGCATGATTGGGCAGAAGGGCAAAGGAAGGGAGGGAGGGAGAGAGGAACAGGGAGAGAGGATGAATCTTAAGCAGGTTCCATGCTCAGCACAGAGCCTGACAAGGAGCTTGATCCCACAACCCTGGGATCATGACCTGAGCCAAAATCAAGAGTCAGATGCTCAACCGAGCCACCCAGGAACCCCTGAGGAGACAGTTTATTAACACGTGTGGAATGAATCTTGTTTGCTGTTGTATCCCCAGTGTATCATTCTCAGAATACCCAGTTTATACCTGCACTCAGGGCCAGTGAAGAAACTAGCCAGAGGACAGAAGAACAATAAAGTACCAGATAAGGCCACTGGAGGAGAAACATACAAGGTCAGTGTATTCTAACGTGCTAAAGGCTATGGAGGGGTGTGTGGGGGGTGGGGGTAAGGTTCTAAAATATGGCTCATTGCCTCACTCTCCAGCTTAAAAACTTATAAAAGTATTTTTAATGGGAAGTCCCAAGCTGCAGTCCCTTCTATGCAAATAAAAAGATACAATAAATAGAATACACAAAGTGCTTTCTAAGATTATATTTTAGCAGTTGCCACCTTTGGGTAGAGGCCTAGGCTTCTGGGGCACAGAAGCATTTGAAAGCTTTGTTACAGTTGCAGTTTCTTACTATGAGAATTTCTTTTGCTCACTGGTTCTTTGGAGTATTCTTTCTTTTCATGCTTTTACATATTGAAAATAGTCCTAATAAATGTTTATACGCATTTCCCACTGCCTCCTGGGTATATTCCACTTTCACCCTTTCCAAGATGCCTCCAGCCAGTCTTTCCAGTTTCCTCTTCCAATCCTTACTCATACCCACCTCGTTATGCACAACACAACACCTCTCCCTGCCAGGTTCCTTCCAACCTTGCCACCCCACCTTCCTAGGTTGGCCAGGTTGGCTTACGTTGTCCCTCTGTGCGCCCGAAACCTCCCTAAGGACCCCTGCATTCCAGCCCCCGCGCAGTGGACAGGGGTAGTCTGTGAACACCAGCAGCAACTCGGTAGGTCTCAGAGGCCAGAGCACGTCCTGGCCCTCTGCCTCCAGCCCGCAGGAAAACAAGGAAGTGCAGAAGCTCCACACCCCACTCACTGGTGGGAACTGCTGGGAGCCAGCGGGCAGAGCTCTGACTGCGGGGGCGGCACCCTTGCCCCTCCCTCTCCACCTCAGACCGGATGAGAAGCCCGGGTCATCCACGCATCCCCCAATCTAGCCCCTCCAAAGCCTCTAGGGGCAGCGAGGCACCTTCCTTCATCTCTTTTCTGCCTCCTCTCCACGCCCCCCACTCTCCCAGTTCACGTTCCCCTTTCACGGCCAATTTGTCTCCCCTCTCTAAACATTAAACTTAGCCAAGGCAGCGCTTTTGTCCATTTTGTTCGGGGCCGCCTGGCCTAGAACTGTGCCTGGCGTGCAGGCAGGAGGCGCCCGAGACCTCCTATTAAACGCAGATGAGCAGAGACGTTCCAAAAAAGTTAGTGAAATAAGCGGGCAGCGAGGGTAACCTGGGCGGTCGCCGGAGCCCACGGGCGCGGCGGCTCGGGTGGGGCTGGTGCGCGGCGCCGCCGCACCCGGGTGGGGCTCTAGTGGAGTGGCAAAGTGCCGTCCCCTGCCTCCCGAACACGTCAAGCCCGGGCTTCGGGGGCACTTCCCCGCGGGGGACGGGGGCAAGAACGGGGTGAAGAGGGTCACTCCGGGGGCTCCTCCCGCCAGGCCGGTACCTTGGGGCACTTCTCGTAATAGTACTGCTGCGTGCGGATCCAGCGCCCCACCAGGTGGTCGCGCACCGTGTGCGCCAGCGCGAAGAAGTAGTCGCGGGGGGTGGCCACGTTGCGGTCCTTGACCAGCGTGAAGTGCAGGTGCCGGTTGAAGCCTTTCTTCAGCTCGGCCACGTTCTCCACGCCCACGATGCCGCGGATGCTGATCTGCCGCCGCTTCTCCTGGTCCGTCAGGGGCTTGGCCATGGCGGCGGCGGCGGCGGCGGGGGCTGAGCAGCTATCGGGACTAGCGGCCTGGCGCCGGAGGCAGGACGGGCGGAGCGGGCTCCGCGCCGCGCGCCGCCGCTTTTGAGTCTGAGGAAAGTTTGGGGTCCGCCTCTGGGCGCGGCGCCGCCCCGGGTCCGGCCCGCCGGCCGCGGGGCGGAGGGAGGACCTGGCCCGCCCAGGACTCCGCGGTCGCCGCGTCGGGGGCGTCGGGGGCGGGGCGCGCGCGGGACCCCTGCGCGCCGGAGTGTGCGCACCAGCCCTGCCGGGCTGGGGCGGGGTGGGGCCGGGGCCGGGACGGGGGCCGGGACCGGGGCCGGGGGCGGGGGCGGGACCGGGGCCGGGGGCGGGGCCGGGACCGGGGCCGGGGGCGGGGCCGGGACCGGGGCCGGGGCGGGGTGGGGGTGGGGGCGGGGGCGGGACCGGGGCGGGGTGGGGCCGGGGCCGGGGCCGGGGCTGGGCTGAGCCCTCTGGGCGGTCCAGGGCGGGACCTCCGGCGGGTCACGTAGCCACTCGGCGGCTCGTTTCCAAATGTGGGAATCCCGGAGGACGGCAGGTGTCCTGTCAACCCACTGGAGATGCTAGGCTTTAGGAGGACGTCTGAAAGCACGTTGTCGGCAAACTTTTGTTTTACAGAAGTTTACCTGCTGTGTCGTTATTTCTCACCTGGAAGGGGTGCCACCAATAAGCATCTGAAGGGATCAGCACGCCTTTACTTCAGCTGTCCCGTCCCACTTGTCAGTCCGTGGCATTGCCCCACCTTGGATCCCAGACTTCAGAAGGAAATCCCTGGGTGCCTCTTTTGCTTTCAGCTAAAAGGACTCAAGGATTCGGATTTCTTGACTCCTCAGACCCACGTTTGCCCTGGCAAAAGCCCCCTACTGCTCATCTGTAGAGACAACTTAGTAAGAATCAGAAAGTCCTGCGTTGGACCTTTGGGCTGATGAGGCGGCAGGAGCTCTTACGTTAGGCCTCTTGTTTGAATTACCTTTTAGTTTTTAATTTTTTATTTAATTTTTTATTTTAGAGAGAGAGAGAGAGAGGGAGACACAGAATCCAAAGCAGGCTCCAGGCTCTGAGCTGTCAGCACAGAGCCTGAGGCAGGGCTGAAACTCAGGAACCTGAAGATCGTGACCTGAGCTGAAGTCGGAAGCTTCATCGACTGAGCCACCCAGGCACCCCTGAATTACCTTTTAAAGGAAGGTGGGGTGCAGTAGGGAGAAAAGAAAAGGGTCTATATGTGGAAAGTGAAGGGATAACTCACTGAGCCAGTTGCCGTGTTAACAAGTTGCCCACAAAGCAGTCTGTGTTAATCTGTAGTACAGGCTGATCTTTGCACACTGTTTGCCTCCAGCTTGGGTGCTATTTGTGTGTGTGTGTGTGTGTGTGTGTGTGTGTGTGTGTGTGTGTAAGTCTTGGAAAAGGCAAACACGTGCTGTTTTAGGATGTCATCAGAGGCTTTTGCTTCTTCAACAAAGGGTGGTGTTAATCTATCAGACTCTATCAGAAACAGTCCATTGCCAGAATTGCCAACAATGACTTGTGCTATTCCTGCTGCTCAACTACCGGTCCCCGGCGGGTGCTATGATGAAATGGCACTTGTGAATACCTGAACAAACTGTCCGGACCTCACAGGACAAGTATAAGTTGCCCATTGTCGGAAACGAACGTTGGGAAAGTGAGTTAATCCATGTCTTCAGAGAAGCAGATGCTAAGACATGATTAAACGTGCAAAGATTTTATCAGGGCAAATGCCTGTGGGAGAGAAAACATAGAAGGAGCCAAGTTAGCCTGGGAGAGTATCAGACTGTGAGGCCAGTTTGACCACCTCCCCCCACTCCGTACCACTGAAGGAGAGAGGGAGGGAAGAATGAGAAAGGACATCCCAGGCTGCCCTGAAGTTCTAGGAAGAACCAGCAAGGCCACAGGGCTGTTCTGGGGCCAAAGTCAACTGTCAGAGGTGGCTCTATGCTCTCTGAGTCATCGGTGGGAGCATGCCCCGGAGGCATGGCCCCTGTACAAGCACAGCGAGGCTGTCCAGGCAGTCTGGGGCCCTTGCTCAGTTATGTTTTCTATAGTGGGAGGTCTCTGAGGCCCATTCTGGGGGCCACCACAGAAAGATTTTAGATAGACATAGATTAACAGTCAGTATGTTTCTAAGTGGAGACGATTGTGTTGACATTCCACTTTCGGATTCATCAAAACTGCAGCCGGCGTTTCCTGAGGGCTCTGGCAAGGTGCTTAATGTGCATTCCCTCATTTAATCCTTTCACTTGCTCTATGGGCAAGTTGTAGCTTTCTTCCTATTTTACAGATGAGGAAACCGAGGCTTAGGGAAAGTAAGCAGCTTGCTCAAGACCACTTGAGTAAGGGGCTGAAGGGGTTTTCAGTTCTTTGCATGTTGTTTTCCCTCTTCTGAAACAGGGTTTGAGATCTATTTTATACACCTGAATTCTGACTGCCCTTCAGCTGACCTACTTACCCCATCCACGTGGTTTGCTTAGTACTGTTCTCTGGCCTTTTGACCTACTTCTAATCAGTTTTGAAATCCAGGGATATGTCAGAAGTCCAAAGTGACCCTGCAACAGGTCACTTGCACTCTGGGGATGGGCAGGATAAAGGTGAGCTGAGGTTCATGTTCACTGAGCTTATTTAAGTACATTCAACTCAGTATATTTAATGTATGAGTCTGTCAACCAAGGCTACTACCTAGGCTCTGCTGTTTTAAATATTTAGTAAGATGACTGAGAGCCCAGACTTATTATACTGTTGAATTCCCTTAGAATCTGTAGACAGCACGGCTGACCGAATTGCCATCTCTGTAATTGTCTGTGACTGTGACCATTCACTTGCTACCTGAATATATTTGGCTTATCTTGAAGCAAGTGAGTGTTTCTGGCACTTTCAGATCCTGTCATATTTGATTTGCTCATTAATATGGTAGTTTAGCTTGTTAGGTGTGGCCCAGTGGGAGTTCCCGCAAAGCCAGAAATATTTAACAATCTGTCTTCTCCCCATCCATCAAATCACTGATGGTCTTAATATGCCTGGTGTGGAATATGCTGAGACTGGAGAATCACTTAGTGCCTCAATTTTGACTTCTGCCTAATAAGACTAAAGCTCTCTGTCCTGTTCACTCCACAAAATGGCTAAGCTCAAAAACGGTATGCATGGAGAGATACTAGGCTATGTTAAAAGTATTCTTAAGATGTAAACTTTGGACTTGGGATTATGTTTGGAAATATTCATCAATATATTTTTTAATGTTTTTTTAAAATTTATTTTTGAAGGAGAGAGAGACAGAGGATGAGTGGGGGAGGAGCAGAGAGAGAGGGACACACAGAAATTGAAGCAGGCTCCAGGCTCCAAGCTGTCAGCACAGAGCCCGACGTGGGGCTTGAACTCACGAACTGCGAGATCATGACCTGAGCCGAAGTTGGTCGCTCAACTGACTGAGCCACCCAGGCACCCCTATTCATCAATATTTAAAAAATTATTTTTAATGTTTACTTTTGAGAGAGAGAGAGGCACACAGAGTGAGAGTGGGGGAGGGGCAGAGAGAGAGGGAGACACAGAATCCAAAGCAGGCTCCAGGCTCTCAGCTGTCAGCACAGAGCCCGATGCGGGGCTCGAACCCACGGACTGTGAGATCATGACCTGAACCGAAGTCGGACGCTTAACTGACTGAGCCACCCAGGAGCCCCTACATTCGTCAATATTTCAATTTTCTCCTGGGAGTTTGCCTTTTCCCCATCTCCCATGAGGAGCTGCTCTAGCACCTGTACTTATAAGCTCTGAGGAAAGACGTGAGCCTTCCTGGTTTGGGGGATGCATGAAGAGTAAGGGCTAAGGGCTGAGGAGACTGGGGCAGGAGTGAAAAGATGACATCTCAGGTATGGGGGAAGTAGAGACATAACTGATCTTGCAGCAAGGAGCCTGGAGCCTGCTTTTCTGGGGAGACAGCAGAAAACCCAGGTAGTCTAAGTCTGTGAAAGCAGCCTGGGATGTTGCTCTGCTTTCTTGGAAGATCCAGGGAGGTAGCAGGGCCCCAGGGAGGATGTGGCTGCTTGGAGGCTTTCAGTGGTCCAGGCTTAGATGTGTTCACAAAGACTCTCCACCCACCAGGAGCCAGGCTGGAGACCTGTGCGAAGCTGACTCAGAGAATATGGGGCGGGGAGGGGGGGGGGGGGTAGGGGTAGGGGAGGGGGGCAGGGGGATGTCAAAGTCTGAGGCTTCCATCCGCCACCCCTTCCACTGGTGCCTTGGTCTCCAAATGAATGGACCAATTGACCGAGATCCCATTTTCCCCCTTCCAGGAGAAATGAGGGCTCAAATTAGAGATTAAGCTGATAGATGAAAAATAAAGCTGCATTTCTCATTTTACTGAGTTTATATACTGCTGTGTTTGCTTTAGCCTCTGGTATTATTCCTAATGCAACAATGCATGTTTCAGAAAAAGCTTTACCTTGTAATGGGAATGAATGAGAAGATTAATTCTGAGAAAATTTTGCAAAGAGATATGAACAAATCCTGACAAGTGAAGGGAAGTGAGAAATGGGCTAAGCACAGGGTTTCAGCAGATAATCATGATGCAACATGCCCTGGGGACAGCATCCCAGTAACCTTGGCTCAGGCCCTTTGTCATGTGCACACCTAGGTGAGCTCACATTTTGACTTACCCTTTGTGTGTGATTGATTAATTGTAAGCATTAACCAAATAAAACATAGACCGTAAGAAACTGTGGTTCACTGAAAACCTCGTGGTTCTCCTGTACAAATATTATCGGGTTTTAGAATTTTGTTTCTTTAGAGGTTGATCTGAGAATCACCAACACCAGGTTCTCAAATGCCAGATACTTTAACATTTCTGAGCTGTGTAATTACCAACCTTTAAATCTCTATCAGTAAGGTGTTTAGATACTGAGGGCTTAAAACATGTAACACGGAGAAAAATAGTTTCCTTTTCACTTGATATTTTCAAGGATGGGTTCTGGGAGTTGGGATGCTATATTGAAAGCTGTTCTCATACACAAATGCATGGCTTTTCTTTCTGCATTTCTTGTTGTCTTCTATGGATTGTAGTTCACAAAGCATAGTTTTGCATAGCATAATCTATCTCTGTTTTTCAAATTCAACATTTCTAATTTATTGTTTTATTAGAAAAATATTTAAGTGCCTACTGTGTATCCAGCACTGGGCTGGGCACTTGAGATACATCTACTGACTATAGAGTAGCCAGATGCATTGTTTCCCTGGTAGTCTGTTTTCTGGGAACTACCTTCCTCTCTTGATCTCCTTCTCACTCCTTTATATTTAAGAATAAGTCTGTATACTTATTGTGGGAGTGGTCATTTTACAACTGGATCCAGGTTGTACAACCATGACTACGGGACTCCCTTATGGTCATGTACCAGGTGAAGAAGGACCTGGAAGTATTGGCCAACTTGGAAAGTCAACAAAGTAATCATTGAATGAGCACCCACTGTATACAAGGTACGGTGTTCACGGCTAATGGTACAAAAAATCGAGGCCACAGTCTCTGCCTTACCAAGAACTTTAAACTATGTTAAGGTACCACAGTCACATGAAAATACAAGGCAGAACCATGCTAAAGGAAAAAAAAAAATAGCCAGGACCTTAAGTGCTATCTAAGTTCACAGGAAGGAAAGAGCAACTTGTCTTTGTCCTGAAGTCAAATGACAGCAGCTCTTTCTCTTTCTTCCTGGAAGTTCTATCTCCTCTTCCACCCTCTTGAATGATAGTATCTTAGTCATGGAATCATAATACACTCCCAGTTTAAGATGAAAACATGAAGTTTCACCTCACTCATAATTTTCATGACAAACCATCTTTTTTTTTTTGAGGATAAGATTTAGTGCGAGAGCTGCAGAGACAGGCTCACACCAGCAGGTGGAGGAATGTGCCGTTTGAACTTGACCTCTCAGGTTATCCAGTGGTTTGGCAAAGGTTGAGATTGCAATTTTAATTACTGCCTTAGTTCTCTTTCTTTGTTCCAGATATTTCTGCACCAAAGTACCCTGAAAAAATACCCATATTCTGAAGAAGATAAATCAAAATTGATTATTTTCGTCACTGGGGCCAGAGCATAAAGTTTGTCCCTTTCAAAATCGGAGATGTAAAATATCGAAATCTAAAGAAACAATTTATTCTGAGACAGAATATTGGAAAAGTATTAAAATTAAAAAAGAAAGCATGGGATCTTAACATTCTTTTTTTAAAAAAAAAATTTTATGTTTACTTTTAAGAAAGAGAGAGAGACAGAGTGCAAGCAGGGGAGGGGCAGAGAGACAGGGAGACACAGAATCTGAAGCAGGCTCCAGGCTCTGAGCTGTCAGCACAGTGCCCCATGCAGGGCTCGAGCCCACGAACCACGAGATCATGACCTGAGCTGAAGTCAGATGCTTAACTGACTGAGCCACCCAGGTGCCCCAGGATCTTCACATTCTTATGCTAGATTTAGGACACATCTAAGTTGGGTGTGCTAGTAGGCTTCCCAGTCAACTACGAGTTTACAGGATTAGAATGACAGAGCAGAGGGGTCTCCACTAGAGAGGTTTTCAAGGCTATCTGGGCATGTCTGAACTGATAAAACAGGCCTGAGTGAAGTCAAGTGCCCGGGGGAGGTTGAAGTCATCTGGGAGGAAGTCAAGTCATGCCCACTGTGGGGTTCAGGTGTATATGAGCATGTTTGGCAAGCTGTTGGTGGCTGGTAAGGTCTGAGGAGCTTCCTGGGTGAGAACTCACCCTAAGGGCAAAAGGAATCTGGTGATAAGCTTGAGCCAGGAGGAAACCTTAGTTGTCAGAGGGGAGCAGTGTGACTGACTGGGACATTGTAGCAATCTCTTGATTGTATTCTGTAGTCTAGCTACTTAGAAGCATGTGCTTCATTGGGACATAGAGGGCTATGGTAAAAACGGAATGAATTTTTGCATTAAGCTTTATACAAAATACTCAGATCCCAGAAACACTGTTTTCCCTTCCAACTTGAACAGGTGAGTCATTCTCTTGCATTTCACTCCTGCACAGCTTGGAGGAGGGTCTGGAAAAACTGCTTGCTCAAGGGGCAGAGGCGGTTGCCAGCAGAATTGGGAGCACATGGAGACACCTTCTGGAGACTTCCAGAAATACAGGACGTGTTATATAGGGATATAGGGGCTGGAGGTTTGGTAGCAAGAACCAGGGACATTTGTGTTGGAGTTAATGGGATGTCCTCTGACTCAGAGGCTTGTTAAGAACTGGAGAAATAGGTATTACAGATATACTATTAGCCAAGTTCTTAGAATGATAAAACATCTACTAAAAGAATCTTCATAACTGTGTCTCTCTTGATGTATAAGCTCTTTTTGTAAAACCCCATTTCTTGGGTAATATTTTTAAATTTTTTCTTTAACATTTATTTTTGAGAAGAGAGAGACAGAGCATGAGTGGGGGAGGAGATAGAAAGAGGGAGACACAGAATCTGAAACAGGCTCCGGGCTCTGAGCCGTCAGCACAGAGCCCGGTGCAGGGCTCCAACTCACGGACTGTGAGATCATGACCTGAGCTGAAGTCGGATACTTAACCGACTGAGCCACCCAGGCGCCCCTTGGGTAATATTTTTATAGCAGTAAAACACATGCTGGTGGATAAATCTTAAGTTTATATCACAACAAATTTTACAAATGAAAAACGTGTGCACACCTACCTAGACTGATCTACAGAACATTATGAACAGCTTAGAAGTGCCCCCTGGGCATACTTCCACTCTCCCTCCCTAAGGGTAATCACCACCCTGATTTCCAATATTGCAAATTACTCTTGCCTCTTTTTTTTTTTTTTAATGTTTATTTATTTTTGAGAGAGAGTGCACAAGCGGGGAGGGGCAGAGAGAGAGGGGGACAGAGGATCCCACGGGGACTCTGTGCTGACAGCAGACAGCCTGATGGGGGGCTCGAACTCACAGACTATGAGATCACGACCTGAGCCAAAGTCAGACACTTAACCGACTGAACCACCCAGGCACCCCTACTCTTGACCTCTCTTAAACTTTGTATAAACGGAACCATACAGAACATCGATATTGTTTGACCTGTTTTACTCAATACTATGCCTGCAAGTTTCATTTATGTTCTTGCCAAACTTCATGTTTTCATTGCTGTACAATATTCCATTATATGAATGTAGCACAATTGTATTTATCCATTTTACTGTTGGTGGACATTTGGGTCGTGTCCAGTTTTGGGATATTATGAACAATGCTGCCATAGAGATATCAGTACCTGTTTTTCCTGCACACATGTCCTCATTTGTCCAGATCTGATATATAATTTTTAATGGCATTTTTTTCCTTCCTGATGTAGAAAATGTAATTTCCTGATGTAGAAAATGTGCAGTTCTCCTGAAGTAAAGGGATTGAAGTAAAGATGAAAGTAATTTGAAGAGAAGGCTAGGAAGAAAGCACTGGCATTACTTAGACTAGCTGGGCACTGATACTTTTGAATACTCATTTGCTATCATAAGTTAAAGTGGTAACAATGTAAACTATGTCATTGCTCATGACAAATTTAAAAATAATTAGGATAGAGGCGCCTGGGTGGCTCAGTCGAGCATCCAACTCCTGGTTTCAACTCAGGTCGTGATCCCAGGGTCGTGGGATGGAGCCCTACATCGGACTCTGCACTGGAGTCTGCTTGTGATTCTCTCTCCCTCTGCCCCTCTCCCCCACTCTCTCTCTGTGTCTCTCTAAACAAAAAAATAAACAAAAAGCAATTTGGGTAGCTTTCCACTGCTACCTAAAATATCTCCTCCTGGAAGCTCATTTTTAATATTAGCCTTAGGAAGATAAGCTTAGAAAACGAATTAAAATTACGAAAAAATATTTCTGTCCATCAGTGGAGATGGCTAGAAGTTGGTGGCAGCACGGATTGTGGCATTTACTCCTGTAGGCTGAGAAACATCAGTGGGTCTTCTAATTGTTTTATTTTTAGTTAATCTGTTTTGCGTGTTGACCTTTGTGTTTCATGAATTTAAGCTATGAAGACTGGATGGAAGGAAATAGCACTAAATTTGGGTCCCAGGAGACAAATGTTTTGTGCTGTAAGCCTCACTCAGAATCTCTGTGGTGAAAAATATCCCTGGGGTTAAAGTTACCCAGTAGCTCTTGGTCCAATGCTGAAAATTCTGCATCTAGTCTCTAAGACTGTCACTTGGATTTGTTGAAAACTAATATTGTTTCTACTCACTTTTTAAATATAAAACTAGGGTGTGTTTATTCTAGAAAAATTGGATGGTGTGTAAAAATATAACACATAAAAATCTCATGTAATAGCGTCATCTTTTGTTAATATTTTGGAATATTTACTTTCAGTTTTTAAGTTCCCCATTTTTTTCCCATAGTTATTTTATTCAGTGCGTGTTTTTGAAATTTTCCTATGTACTGATGGTACAACTGAATAGAACCAGGGGTCCTGCAATCTCTTATAGGTTCTCCAAGACTTGAGCTTACCCAACAGGATCCAGAACAACTCCAAGACCAGAGATGCTGGGGCTTGAAAGAATGACCTCCAGGAAATGGTGCAGGAAAGAGAACATAGCAGCCTGAGACAGCTGTCCTTAGAAAGGCTTGCTGGTGGGGCACCTGGGTGGCTCAGTAGGTTAAATGTCCAACTCTTGGTTTTGGTTCAGGTCATGATCTCATGGTTCGTTGGATTGAGACCTGTGTCAGGCTCTGTGCTGACAGCATGGAGCCTGCTTGAGATTCTCTCTCTCCCTCTCTCACTGCCCCTCCCCTGCTTGCACATGCTCTTTCTCTCTCAAAATAAATAAATAAACTTAAAAAAAAAAAAGAATGACTTACTGACAAGTTTGGCCCTTGCCCAGCAATGGAAACTTAGATTTCAGGAGTTTTCTTACCATTCTCTAACTGATAAGGATGGTTTGCTGTACCCAGCCTAGACTGTTTGTGCAAACATATGTTTCTGGTGAACACCTGTTCTTCTGAGAGTCTGGAATTTTGACACGTGGTAGGTCCCTACATGGGAAGCCTCCAATAAAAACTTTGGATACTGGGTCTAGTGAGGTTCCCTGGTAGACAACACTTCGCATAGGTTGCTACATGTGGTTGTTGGAAGAATTAAGTACATCCTATGACTCCACTTGGAGCATTATCTGGAAGCTGATTCTAGGTTCTTTGGGACTTTGCCCCAGGCATCTTTTTCCTTTGCTGATTTGGCTTTGTATCCTTTTGTTGCCATAAACTGTACCTGTGAGTATAACTACATTCTGTGAGTCCTTGTAGCAAATCACTGAACATAAAGTTGGTCTTGGGGGACCCCTGATACGGTGACCCACTGGGAACTTAAGTTACCAGATGAGTCATTACCTCTCCTTTCATGGTGAACCTTAGGATAAAGCTGAGGATATAAGTCCTTGAGTGGGTCTCCTCAAAAGCCATGCTCCAGGGGGTAGAGATTTGGGCAAGATAAACGGCTTAATGTCCTAGGTAACTTATAGCCACAGAAGGGTTGGAGAGACTGAACCTGAGGACTATTTATCTGTTCAATCCACATCCTCCTCTGCCCTGAACAATCCTCTTGCTGGAGAACAGTCTCACTGGTTTAAAAAAAAAAAAAAAAAAAACCGCAACTATCAGCATAGTTCAATATACCCTCAGCCCAATATAATGTCCAAACATTTAAGGAATACCAATAGCATGATAGGCATGGATTCAATAGACAGAACCGACTCACAAAAGAGAAAGAGTTAATAAACAGGAAACAGGGGAAATCTTAAAAATAAGTACAAATACGTAAGAAAATTGAGAAATTTTTATTTATACAGTTCTCCTTACTGAGAGCCCTGTACATGATAGAAGCAATGTGTTGCTTGGCTGCTGGATTATTCTCAATAAATCCTGGGGATTTTGCTTTACTCTCCAATCCCAAAATCACTTGGTCTCAAGTGCTGAGACGCTTCTCACTTAAAACTGGCACTAGTTTATGGAAGCTAAGAAGTGTCTTTAAAGACTTGGCACAGAGGGTGGTAATAGAAGAGAATTATGTCACAACACAGGAAATATCTCGAAATCAGTTGTCAGACATCATTGTGCCCACAGACCCTCAGACACGGTCAGAGGGAGTTGCTTTCTGGCTGTTTCTTTCCTTGGGTCCTATTCTGCTTCCATGCTCTTAGAGACCATCCTTAGAGATCAGAGTGGCTTTTTCTAGCTCCTCTTTCCCTTGAGACCCCTGACTACAATCTCTGGGATGCCAGCAGGAAAAAAGAAGTCCCTTAACATGCAACAGACCAAGAAGCAAACCCAAACCTACCTGCACAAAGATGAGGACTCACATTACTGCATAGAACAGCTTAGTTCCATATCCTCTCAGTCATCCTTGCTGGGCTGGGCCGGGCCAGAGCTTTCCTTTTACATAATCAGAGTTTCCTTTAAAGTATTTTATTTATTTATTTTTAAGTTGATTTATTTATTTTGAGAGAGACAGAGACAGCACAAGTGGGGGAGGGGCAGAGAGCGAGGGAGAGAGAGAAGCCCAAGCAGGCTCTGCACTACCAGCACAGAGCCCTATGTGGGGCTCGAACTCATGAAACCGTGAGATCATGACCTGAGCCAAAACCAAGAGTTGGATGCTTAACTGACTGGGCCACCCAGGTACGCCTCCCTTAAAGCATTTTCACAAAAAAAAAAAAAATGGGGAAAAAAGCAGTTTTCCCCCAAGGCAGTTGTCTCCAGTGTCCTCAATGCAGCGGTGGCTGCAGCTTAAAAAATTCTAGTCCTAACTTTCTCCCTTTTGTTCTGCTTCACAAGGAAAGATAATTTTTGTTGTCGAGAATATTAGTCAAATACCCTCAATGTGACTGGCCTCTGAAGATTTTCCTGCCTCAGCCCTTACATGCCAGCATCACCTCCAGGGCAGGGCACGCCCTCTGCCTCCAGCTCTGGGTGTTCTGAGAGGTACAGTCCTGAATGGATGCAAAAAGAGGAGGTGGGGCCCCATCGAGAGCAACAGGGCATAGCTCCTGGGTATTATTTTGTGCAGGACCTGCATTTCTGAGCTGGGTGCTGATAGTGGGGTGACTCGTGCTCCTTTTCTGTTCTTCCCAAGCGCCCATGTGGCTCTGTCCCAAGGGCTGGAGCCTGTTTAGTTCACTGTGTTCTCTTTGTGTCTTGGCCACAATTATGTTTCACAGGCCAGTATCCTTTGTGCTGACATATGGGTCTAGATTCCTTTTGGGTCCTGTCAAATGGTTGACAGGGTTTCTTTTTTTTATTTTTTAATTTTTTAAAAAATGTTTTTATTTATTTTTGAGACAGGGAGAGACAGAACATGAGCAGGGGAGGGGCAGAGAGAGAGAGGGAGACACAGAATCCAAAGCAGGCTCCAGGCTCTGAGCTGTCAGCACAGAGCTGATGCGGGGCTCGAACTCACGGACTGTGAGATCATGACCTGGGCTGAAGTTGGACGCTTGACCGACTGAGCCACCCAGGTGCCCCCGGTTGACAGGGTTTCTAATGCTGTTGAAACTTTTGTATTTTAAGAAGCTTATATGGATATCTTAGTGGGAAGTTGTAAGAAACTATTGGAGATTATTACCCTGATGCAGCAGTAACCTGGAAATTATAGGTTGGGAGATTTGATTAACGAGGGAAGTGGAGGAGAGATTGAGCTGAGTACGGCCCCTGAGGCATGGATGGGGTAAGTTGCAGTTGTTGGAAGCTGTCCTACTTTGGATCCTGTATTCCTGGTGAGGAGGGCTGAACAGGAGAGGAAAGTGAGAGGTTACCAGAGCGATACCTTGTTTGCTTTGGAATTTTGCCAGGTGTTGGCTTTGATCTCAATCCTTATGGATACTAGATTGGAAATAAAGTCTAAAGAAGAGAACCTTTTTACACCAGCTTGGTGATCCTCTGAGAGGGCCAAGGCCAAGGGCCAGGGTCCAGGGAGACCAGATTTCTATCAGAATTTCTCCAGGTCCTGGACATAAACCTTTTTAAAAGAATTAAATTTTGTTTTATTGTGGTAAGGACATTCAGTGTGAGATCTATTCTGTTGACAAATTAAGTGTATAACACAGTATTGTTAACTGTAAGTACAGTGTTACGTAGCAGATCGCTAGAATTCATTCATGTCGCTTAACTGAGACTTTATGTCCACTGATTTGCAGCTCCCCATTCCCCTATGCCCTGGCCTCTGGCAACCGCCATTCTGCTCCTTGACTCTGTATTTTAGCATCCCCGTATTCATTGCAGCATTATTCATAATAGCTAAGATATGGAAACAACCTAAATGTCCATTTGCTGATGAATGGATAAAGAAAATATGGCGTACACACACAATGGAGTATTGTTTGACCTTAAAAGAAGCACATTTTGAATTTTTTTTATATTTATTTATTTTTGAGAGACAGAGTGAGACAAAGTGAGACTGGGGGAGGGGCAGAGAGAGAGGGAGACACAGGATTGGAAACAGGTTCCAGGCACTGAGCTGTCAGCACAGAGCCCGACACGGGGCTCGAACCCACAGACTGTGAGATCATGACCTGAGCCAAAGTCAGACGCTCAACCGACTGAGCCACCCAGGCGCCCCAAAAGAAGCACACTTTGTAATGTGAGGCAACACGGATGAACTTTGGGTACATTATGCTGAATGAAATATGCCAGTCTCAGAAGAGACAACGCTACATGGTTCACTTACATCAGTACCTAAAATAGTGAAATATTTGGACAGAAACCGCTTTAATCTATTCCAGGAAAAGAAGACCTAAGTCCCTCTAATCCTCCACCAGTGTCTGATTCCAATTGCCAACACTTCCTCCACGCCTTGTGTGCCATTCTCATGAATGGAGGGAGCTGAGAAGCCTGACCAAGATCAAGCGTTACAGGAGTGTCCATAGGTTGTTGTGGCTGATTCACGCAGATAAAGAATAGCATATTCAGTTGTTTCCTACTGCAAGGATGCTAAAGAAGGCATGGTCCCTGTCCTCAAAGAATTCATTCACATAAAGTATTTTTCCAACAAACTAAAAACTTGAAAACTCTTTAAAATCTACTTTTGAGGATCCACAAAACACATGTAATTTTAAAACTGGAGTTATAATTTGTTAGGCCACACCCTGAGCAGAACAACTGTATGCAAGGGAGGAAGCTGGGCATCCCACTGGGGGTACATATAGATTAGTGCTTCTTTCCTATTCAGAAAGTGGAACAGATGGGTAGGAGTGAAGGCCCCAGAACTGACATGTGGGGGTTTCCTTCCAAGCCCAGCTCTATCACTTACCAGCTGTGCGACCTTGGGCAAATGGCACAAACTGTATTTGCTTTAATTTCATCACTTTTATTTAAAATTTTTTTTAAACATGTATTTATTATTGAGAGACAGAGAGAGACAGAGCATGAGCATGGGAGGGGCAAAGGGAGAGGGAGACACAGAATCCAAAGCAGGCTCCAGGCTCCGAGCTGTCAGCACAGAGCCTGATGGGGGGCTCGAACTCACAAACCGTGAGATCATGACCTGAGCTGAAGTCGGACGCTTAGCTGACTGAGCCACCCAGGCGCCCCAGGTTTCCTCATTTTTAAAATGGGGATTAACAGTAATGCCAACCTCATAGGTTTGTTCCATAGATTAAGTGAGCTAGTAGCTGTCAAGTGTTTAGAATAGTGCTCAGTACCCTGTGAGCACAGTAACAATGACTATTGTTACTTGCCCTAAGACACATGGGTGTGAACAATATTCAAAGAATGAAAATCTTGTGAAGTTATTCAAGGCCAAAATCCCTTGCAAATTTTTTTCCCCTTCCCCATCCACGTTATAAACCTAAGAGCAATGCATATTTAATTATATACTGACCATTCTGCATTGCCAGGATGGACAAGAGCTTAACCAAGAGGAATTCCAAGGAAGTGCTACATTAGGCCATATATATTATTTTTTCACTTAATCCTTACAAGCACCCTTTCGTGTAGGTATTATCTCCGGTTTATGACAAACTAAGGCTTATTGAGGTTCATTACCTTGTCTAAGTTCATATGTGATAAAGAGGTTGATGTATGCTGGGAACCTGATTTTTGTGACTCATGACTCTGGTGAGACAGATTTTCAGATCAGCAAGACCCAAAGAATGATTAAAAAATTTTTTTTATCAACTATGTGGATCTTTATGTCGTGAGAAAAAATTCCCAGTTCAGTTTTGAGTAACTTAGAGGCAGGGACTTCTTGTGTTCATTGCTCAGAAAAGATGTAGAAGGTAAAATTGGCTCTGGCCCCAGATTCAACCGAGTTGTGGAAGCTCTGTTGTTTTTTGAGCTAAATCAGTTGAGCATTTAGTATTCTGAGACATAACATCAATACTGAAGAGAATGTCCCCCTTCCCTGTTTATTCTCTGCAGAGATTGAAATTGAGCCACCTTGCTTCCTGCCATTTCTAAAACACTTGTTTTTGTAAACAAACAAACAACAAAAAAACCACTGCACTATTTAAAGGCACAGATGTAAACAGCATTCATTCACTCAAATCACTGCATAGATATAACCTGCCACTTTCATTTGCTCTTTTTGCTGCTAGCACCCATCCCCACTTTTCTAGAAACAGCACTCAGATTGAATGCCGTGGTTTGAGTTCTAAGTCATGATGTCCTGCCATCCCTCAGCCAAGCGTCAGACACAGGACCCAAGCAAAATCACACTATCTTTTTGGAATCAAATCTTGAGCAGAGAGAAAAAGATGAGAAAGAGCAGGAGCATTTGAGCAGCATTTGTGGAGCCTGGAGAAGGCCAATGGCTCATCAGTTTCTGCTCAATATTTAGAGCTGCTCTGGTTCCCATCTTTCCGAGCTACCATTGTAATATCTTCTGTCCATGCCTTTAGGTCAGCCCAAGTTCCAGTTTTTGTAACCAGACTCTTACCTGCTGTCTCTGGCCTGCGGGAGCCTCCCTGGTTTGGCCCTGCCCACCTCCTGGCCTCACCTGGCGCTGCTTTCCATCTCACTGCAGGTCAGCTGTACTGCATTGCTTTCTAGCTCCTTGGACCCAAGGCCCTCTGCCATTGCCCATGGCTCTGCAGCCCAAATACCATCTCCTCAGACAAGTACTGACCACTCCAAAACTTTCTATCTCATGAGCCGGTTCAATTTCTGGTCTCAGTATTTAAAATTATCTCGAGCTTGGGCACCTGGCTGGCTCAGTCAGTTAAGCGTCTGACTTCGGCCTAGGTCATGATCTCGTGATTCATGAGTTTGAGCCCCACCTCGGGCTCTGTGCTGACAGCTCAAGGCCTGGAGCCTGCTTTGGATTCTGTGTCTTCTTCTCTCTCCATCTCTCCCCTGCTCATGATCTGTCTCTCAAAAATAAATAAATGTTAAAAAAAATAAAATTATCTTGAGATTTATTTATTTACTTATTATTATTTGCATTTCCCAATTAGAAAATTGGGTCTAAGAATATGGAGACTTTGTCTATTTTGTTCACCGGTATACCTAGTATTTAACAGTGTTTAGTGCTTAATAGATCCTCATTAAATATTTATTGAATGAATGAGTGTGTTGTATGTGGTGCACCCTAGGCAGAGCAATCACAGTGTCCTATAATCAACCAAGTGGTTAAGAGCACAGGCCCTGGAGTCAGGCTGTTTGAATTGTAATCTTGACTCTGCAAAAATTCTAAATGAAGTACTAGCAAATCGAATCCAACAATACATTAAAATAATTATTTACTACAATCAAGTGGGATTTATTCCTGGGCTGTGGGGATGGTTCAATATCTGCAAATCAATCAATGTGATACATCACATTAATTAAAAAAAAAGGGTAAGAACCACATGATCCTGTCAATAGATGCAGAAAAAGCATTTGACAAAATACAGCATCTTTTCTTGATGAAAACCCTCAATAAAGTATGGATAGAAGGAACATTCCTCAACATCTTAAAAGCCATATATGAAAGACCCACAGCTAATATCCTAAATGGGGAAAAACTGAGAACTTTCCCTCTAAGGTCAGGAACTTGACAGGGATGTCCACTCTCACCAGTCATTCAACAGAGTACCAGAAATCCTAGCCTCAGCAATCAGACAACAAAAAGAAATAAAAGGAATCAGAACAGGCAAGGAAGAAGTCAAACTTTCATTCTTCGTAGACAACATGATAACCTACATGGAAAACCTGAAAGATTCTACCAAAAAACAGCTAGAACTGATACATGAATTCAGCAAAGTTGCAGAATATAAAATCAACATAGAGAAATCGGTTGCATTTCTATACACCAATAATGCAGCAGCAGAAAGAGAAATCAAGGAATCAATTCCATTTACAATTGTACCAAAAGATACTTAGGAATACCTAGGAATAAACCTAACCAAAGAGGTAAAAGATCTGTATTCTGAAAACTATAGAAAACATGTGAAAGAAATTGAAGAGGACACAAATAAATGGAAAAACATTCCATGTTCATGGATTGGAAGAATATTGTCAAAATGTCTATACTACCCAAAGCAATCTACACATTCAACGCAATCCCTACCAAAATAACACCAACATCTTTCACAGAGCTAGATTAAACAATTCTAAAATTTGTATGAAACTGGAAAAGACCTGAATAGCCAGGGTAATGTTGAAAAAGAAAACCAAAGCTGGAGGCATACAGTTATGAACTTCAAGCTGTATTTACAAAGCGGTAATCATCAAGACAGTATGGTACTAGTACAAAAACAGACACATAGATCAATGGAACATAATACAGAATCCAGAAATGAACTCACAAACGTATGGCCAACTAGTCTTTGACAAAGCAGGAAAAAGTATCCAATGGAAAAAACACAGTCTCTTCAGCAAATGGTGTTGGAAAAACTGGAAAGCAAGATGCAGAAGAATGAAACTGGGCCATTTTCTTACACCATACACAAAAACAAACTCAAAATGGATGAAAGACCTAAATGTAAGACAGGAAACCATCAAAATCTTAGAGGAGAAAGCAGGCAACAACCTCTTTGACCTAGGCTGCGGCAACTTCTTACTGGACATGTCTCTGGAGGCAAGCGAAACAAGAGCAAAAATAAACTATTGGGACCTCATCAAGATAAAAAAGTTTCTGCACAGTGAGGGAAACAATCAACAAAACTAAAAGGCAACCAACAGAATGGGATAAGTTATTTGCAAATGACATATCAGATAAAGGGTTAGTATCCAAAATTTATAAAGAACTTACCAAACCCAACACCCAAAACACAAACAATCCAGTAAAGAAATGGGCAAAAGGAATGAACAGACACTTTTCCAAAGACATCCAGATGGCTAACAGACACATGAAAAGATGCTTAACATCATTCACCGTTAGGAAAATGCAAATCAAAACCACAATGAGATACCACCTCACACCATCAGAATTGCTAAACAATTCAGGAAACAATGGATACTGGCGAAGACTCAGAGAAAGGAGAACACTTTTGCACTGTTGGTGGGAATGCAAACTGGTGTAGCCACTGTGGAAAACAGTATAGAGTTTCCTCAAAATGTTAAAAATAGAGTTACCCTATGACCCAGCAATCACACTACTAGGTATTTATCCAAAGGATGCAGAAATGTGGATACAAAGGGGCACATGCACAGCAATATTTATAGCAGCACTATCAACAATAGCCAAGTTATGGAAAGAGCCCAAATGTTCATCAACTGATGAATGGATAAAGAAGATGTGGCATAAAAATACAATGGAATATTACTTGACGATCAAAAAGAATGGAATCTTGCCATTTGCAACAACGTGATGGAACTAGAGTGTATTATGCTAAGCGAAATAAGTCAGTTGGAGAAAGACAAATATATGATTTTACGCATATGTGGAATTTAAGAAACAAAACAGATGAACATAGGGGAAGGGAAGGAAAAACAAGATAAAACCAGAGAGGGAGGCAAACGATAAGAGACTCTTAAATACAGAAAACAAACTGAGGGGTGATGGTGGGGTATTGGGGGGGGGGATGGGCTAAATGGGTGATATGCATTAAGGAGGGTATTTGTTGGGATGAGCACTGGGTGTTATATATTTGTGATAAATCACTAAATTCTATTCCTGAAACCCTTATTACACTACATGTTAACTAACTTGGATTTAAATAAAGTAAAAAATAAATTAAAAAAAATATTAAAAGGAATTAACAGATTTTATAGGCTAAAATAAAGATTATACAAGCTGTTGTTAGTGGGGGAGAAAAACAGAATCCTTGACTCTAACATTTGCCTGCTGGGTGACATTAGGCAAGTTACTTAAGCTCTCGGTGCTTCAATTTTTATCATTTCTAAATGTTAATAATAAAAATGTATAAGTAAGATGAAAATTAAGTAAGCCTCTTGTACATTGCATGGAAAACAAGGTGATTCAATATATGACCACTAATATTATTGGCGTATTTCTCAATTGTAACAAGCTTTTGTCAGAGATTGTAAGATGTACCACGGACTTCACATTAACTCTTTTGGAGAAAACCACAACCAAATATAATGTTAAATGCACCCAATTTTAAAAAACCTAATTTACAACATCATAGATTTAGCTCTACAAATACATGCTGCCTTCCTTTTCAGGATGACAATCACAATTGGGTCTAACATGCCTATCAAGTATGGCCATTGGCTGTTACATGTAATGTAATGGTAACCCCTGCTGGTGATCTGGACCTTGTTAGCATCTTTGTGATATAGCAGAATAATTTAATCACATGTCAAAGAATATTGTGGGTTATGTGGGGTTTCATTAGTTTCTTTGCATTTCCTTTTTGGCTACCTTGTGTTGTTGCGGATAATTACATTACAAGTAAGTTTAAGTAAAGAACTTTTCTGGGAAGAGCTGGAAGCTTTTGATAGATTTGGGCATCTGAATGATAGTTTTTGACACATCAGTTGGTCTTAACAATTGAAAATCTTATAATCTGTTCTCAGAATTTTGGCAATTTTTACTGCTTTCAATCACAGCATCCAATGTATGGTTAATTTTGTGCATACACAAAATTTTGTTCTATGTTGCATTATTAGTGGAATCTTTAAAAAGGCCTTTTAAGTGATAATTGTAATGTGGATTTAAATTTGCCAGCTATCTGTACACGTGAGACTAATATAAGACTGTATGTTGACTGTAGTGGAATTAAAATTTAAAAATAATAAAAATAGATAAATGAATAAATTCACCAGCTATCAGTGCAAATAACTCGACAGAAGTAACAGGTGATGAACTGACCCACATCATGTGAATTTCCTAACCGCAGAGGGGGTGAAAATTGTGAGTGGATGCCATCCACTCGTTCTCTGCCTTCACGAACCTGACTGCACATTAGAATCATCTGGGCAACTTAAAAGATTCCCACATCCTCAGGCCGAATCCCAAACCAAGTAGTCTGATATCACTACTTTTAGAGTTCTTCAGATGATTTCAATGTGCAGTGGAGATTGAGGACCACCCCTGTACCAGTGGCTGGTGACCGTCTTTTGACACATGTGTGATGTATCTTCATCGCAGAGATGTTAAAGTGTGAAAATTAATTAAGAAAAACAAGAGATCTAAGAAAACAGGGTATTATTATTGTTATTGTTAGCCCAGCCCCAGGAAGATTCAGACCATGAAAAATAATGTATTGGCTCAGACCCATTTTGTGGAAAAACCGATGTTCCTTTGTTGTCCTTTATTGCACATTTGATAGTTCCTACTAGGAATGTGTCTGAGTGATTGCCTTTCCTTTAGTTACTATCAAAGACCTGACAAGAGGCTTAAAGACAAAGCCTGACACTCAAGCCCTCTAAAGAAAAAAAAAAAAAAAAAAGGAGGTGTAGAATGCATCTAATGCTCCTTGTCAATGAGCATTAGATGCACCTGTATCCTGTTCTCTCTTGTCCCCTTTGAGTTCGTTTCGGCATCCCAAATGCTCCGGGACTGGACCTCAGTGCTTCCTCTGATCCAGTGGTATCCTCTCTCTACCCATCCCCAAGGCATGGAGAATGGATCTCAGGTTCTTTTAACATCAGGAAAAGGTGTCCCTCCAAGTTGGATGATGGCCGAGCAGCTTACAGTACGTGTAATTGCAGGTGTTAACTGCACTACGTTTCTAGGATGGACTGACTTCTTCCCAATGGATATTTGCAGTTTTCTCCCACAGGTCTATCAGGTCTGAGCATATCACTATACCTAGGCATCAACGTTTGCATATTTGCAGAGCCTATTGTATTGCCAGCGACGAAACTAACCTCAGGAGAAGCTGCAATTAACCTTCACCTGCTCATCATTTTAAGCCTGCCAACCGAGAAGACGGGGGACTTATTTCTTCACATCTGACAGCCACACGGCCCACCAGGCAATTAGGAAAATATATTGAGTGGAGCGGTCTTTTCACAGATCACATGTGGAAATCAGCATTACAGAAGGAAGTGTTAGGATCCTCATTTACCGCAGACGACGTGCTCATTATAAACTCATTAACTACTAGGTTGAAAATACAGTCCAGAAACAGAGTGCAGAGTAGTTCATATTTAATACTTTCATATTTCCTTAAAAGTAGTTTGTTAAATGGTGGCATAGCAATAAATCAATACAGTCAATAAGTCTGTAGTCCTCGAAGTAGGTTTAGACAGGAGAAAGATGGGCCCAGTTAATTAAAGAAGGAAACAGATGGGTATGACATATAGGCAGGGATAACAAAGGAGGGTTCAAAATGTAAAATATAAGTTGTGGAGGAGTTTTAGAAAATGGATAAGCTTACTGCATAAAGTAATTTACAGTGACATAAACCTCCTTGAGAAAGATCAGATGAGTATTTGTAATCTCTTCTGGCTTAGCAAAGTTTTCAATATTTTATGTTTAATATCTTAATATCTGGGTTTTGATGTGATTAAGAATATAGCTTTGCTTTCCAAATAGCTGACCAACTTTCAAATATTTTTCATCACTTTTGAGTAATTTTCATTCCCTCTTTTGTGATTCTCTGTTCAACATCTATTGAAATCTCTGTTTCTGAGTTGTAGTTGATTTGAGTAATAGTCGGCCCTTTTGATTATTGTGGTTTTGAAGTCGATTTTAACGTGTCATGTGAATCACCTTACTGCTTTTGCTCAGAATGTCCTTGCCTACAGTCTTCCATTAATTTAACAAAAGAACTATTTTGTCAAGCTCCAGAGATAGGCATTGT
Source organism: Prionailurus viverrinus (assembly GCF_022837055.1). Classification (NCBI taxonomy): domain Eukaryota; kingdom Metazoa; phylum Chordata; class Mammalia; order Carnivora; family Felidae; genus Prionailurus; species Prionailurus viverrinus. The sequence continues at coordinate 94,350,029 of NC_062566.1, forward strand.
CTCCCAAGAAGACGATTACATGAATCATTGTTGATATTCAGTTGGGATCTTAGGAATAAAAAAGGAGGGGATGGGATAGTGGCATCATGAACAGATTGCACACAAATGAATAATACCTACCACTTCATAGCACTCATCGTGGGCTAAGTGCTGTTTAGAGTGATTTGCACATATTGTTTGATTTAACCCTCAAAACTATTCTATTGGTATCTCTAGACTATAGAAACTATGGTTGAGTTTTCATCGTGTGCTCCAGGGCACACGGCTGGCATACCTTGGAGCCAGGGCCCAAATTCAGACAGTCACCGCCAGATGCTGCTCTTGGTCACTATACTTTTTTCCTCTCAGGGTCGTCTGATAATGCAGAGTGTAGAGGTTACTTAATGATTAATACTCACATTTCACATGCCTTTCATCTCGATTGCACGAGGCACTTTTACATGCATGATCTCACTTTGTGCCCCTTCCTTTGTGCAGAACGTATAGAAATGCATGGTTGGACATACTGTCCTTACTAGAGAATTTTAGCCAGGGTTGAAAACCACTGGTTTATACTTTCATGAAGTTTCTCTTATCAAGGTGGTTTTTTTAAGCTTTATGCTTTCCTTTATTGTACACGTTACAAATTGTGGCTATACATCACAAGATGGTTTGTAAGTTGTTAGCAGGTAATTAAAATTTAATATTCAACCATGCTTATTGATGGCATTATAATTTATTATACTCATCATTAGAGAGTTTCAGGAAAAAATATTGGAGAAAAAAGGGCAAGAATTACCAACCAAAATATTAACTCTTTCAGATTTCATGGTGAACGTTTATTTTTACCTGGTGCGAGAAGGAAGACAAATGTGAGCAAGATTCATGACCACTGGGGGTATGTTAGAGCTATTTCTAATTGCTTCCTTAATGGCAGTCAGGGTTTTACTCTCCCCACCATCATGGCCCTCAAGAAAGGGGCAAGTTAAAGTCCATGTTAGAGAGGTTGAGAGTGAAATGGAGAGGCAATCTTCACCAGATGGGGAGAGGAAGCAAATCAAAGCCCTTCCACCAACCAAGGGAATATGGAGGGGAAGGAAAGCAAAGGAAGGGAAGGAGAAAGTAGGGTCAGGAAGTCTGTTCCTACGTCCTCAACACCCCTTCTTCTGTCTTGGGCTTTATCTCAGAGGACAGGCTGGGGGAAATAGGAACAGACTTGGGTGTAGCTGGAGGGAGGGGATAAGGAGAGTCCTGGTCATGTCCAACACGGCCCTTCAGCCTTTCAAGTGTACAGCTCAGTGATTTGTGGTACAATCACCAGGTTATGTCACCGCTAATTCTGTGACATTTAATCTGTACCTGAAGTTTTTCTTAGTGCAGTTGTGGCACCGTGGAGCAGACAATACATCCGAAAACTAGGCTGATCTTTCTGTGTGTATTTAATTAGGTGCCTCCACCTTACAGTCTTATTCAATCCCGCAAATTCTGTGTGTGTCCGAAACCCTGGCTCTTTGGATAAAAGACAAGGTTTAGGAAGCCTCAGTTACCTGTGATGTCTTATGTCAGACCCAATTTTCCATAAACGCCAGTATCTGTGGAAGTACCTGGGACATACATTTGAAAAACAGATGTGGGTATCGTTAGCATGTTCACAGTAATCATAAGGTAGTGTGATCTGAGAACCTCCTTAACTGCTATAGTTCCCTTGATTCATGATCAAAAATCCTGATTCAACAGAAAGTCCTCCTTTCTTATCAGTGAGTTGAATAGATGAGCAAAAGATTAATGCACCCATTAAAGGCAGAAAAAAGGGATTTCACTTCCAGAAAATAGGATGAGATCTTTGCAAATCACTTCATCATCCTAGAAGGCAATGCCAGGAATCAGAAGTTCCATTAACCTTAGTGCCATGAGAAGACTAGAAAGTGGCTAATGCGTTGCCTTAGGTAGAGAATAGAAGGAAAGAAAACCACGAAAGCAATGGGACCCATAGAAGAAGAAGGAAGTTTCAGGGTATGGGGCGAGGATGTGGGGAGACCTGGGTGAACACAGAGCAGGAGCTGTTCCAACTGCCTAGTGTGCTGCTTTGAGATGAAAACCAAGGTCAGCCGCTTGCAGGTGATGTTTTCCTTTAAACAAAACTAAACAAAACTAAACTAAACTAAACAGGGGCCATGGGTGGCTCAGTAGGTTGAGCATTCGACTTCAGCTCAGGTCATGGTCTCGTGGTTTGTGGGTTTGAGCTGTGCTGACAGGTCAGAGTCTGGAGCCTGCTTTGTTCGGATTCTGTGCCCCTCTCTCTCTCTTTCTCTCTCTCTCTCCCAAAAATAAATATTAAAAAACAGTTCCTCTTTAAAAAAATTTTTAATTTTATTTTTGAGAGAGAGAGAGAGAGAGAGAGATCGTGAGCATGAGTGGGGGAGGGGTAGAGAGAGAGGGAGACACAGATTCCAAAGCAGGCTCCAAGCTCAGAGCTGTCAGCACAGAGCCCGACGTGGGGCTCGAATTCACACAAGGTGAGATCATGACATGAGCCAAAGTCAGACGTTTAACCGACTACGCCACCGGGCATCCCCCCCCCCCCCCCCCGAAAAAACAGTTCATTTTAAAAGGGTAATGACAGGGCGCCTGGGTGGCGCAGTCAGTTAAGCGTCCGACTTCAGCCAGGTCACGATCTCGCGGTCCGGTCCGTGAGTTCGAACCCTGCGTCGGGCTCTGGGCTGATGGCTCAGAGCCTGGAGCCTGTTTCCGATTCTGTGTCTCCCTCTGTCTCTGCCCCTCCCCCGTTCATGCTCTGTCTCTCTCTGTCCCCAAAATAAATAAACGTTGAAAAAAAAAATTAAAAGGGTAATGACAATAATACTGTTGTGATTATTTAAAAACAACTGTATGGTTCAGCCAGTCAAAGCAATGTTGGAGACACCGGTTTGAAAAAGTCAGTGACACTGTATTTTGCAATACACATTTATGGCCTTTCTCAGGAGCAGGCTTGTAAAAGTAAGTCCCTGATATTTGGAGGCAGACCCAAACAGCATCTAAATTCCAAATGTTTCACACCAAATTAAGATTCAGGAGGTGGGTATCACCAGGAGACAGTGCCACGGCTCCCAAGGAAATCAGATGAAGAGCAAATATTTTCAAGAGCTCGGGGGACTTTGTAATTACACTCGGCTGGAGAAATATCATTCCAACAAAGGTGAATTGTCATCCCAACTAGGTAAAAACCACGACATTCTGAAGAGACATGTGATCTTCCCTCATAAAAATCTTTTATTGGCACACCAGAAATATCCATTTTTTTCTAGTACAGTAGCTGTATGCATCTACAATGGCCATTCTGTGTAAACTACGTGTTACAAGTCACTAGAAATCTAATCAGCAAGATGAATTTAATAAAGAACAAGAGTAATTATGAGTCTACAGCGGCCCAGCCTTCGAGTCTCCTTGGAGAGTAAATCAAATATCAAACTAGTGTTGCCCTGCAACAGAGTTTTTCTGTAGCCAAGAAACCAAGACGGACGTAAACAGGATAGCACCCATTCAATAAATTAGGTACGCTTAACTAGAAAAACACTGTAACTGATAGAAATGACCTAAATAAAGCACGAAAGGAAATCATCAGCTATTTACATATATTATTTTTTGCCAAAACTTTAGTTTGTTAGCCTTCCCACCTTACCTCTTCTATTTGTTATTCTTGTTTTTTCATGGTGAATTTCTTGGCTCACTGGCAAATGCTTAGGCAACTGATCAGGACCTCTTTCCCTGTTCTCCGTTTTCTAAAACTTCATGTCAAACTAAAGAATCTGAAAGGTAACCTGTGCGAGTCTATCTCTCTAGAGAAGTAACGAGAATTATTGTTCTGCTCTCAGTCACAGCCATGATGCACAATCGCATTTTTCTTCCACACATTGTTTGAACTACTCCAGAGAGCTGGGTTGTGCATGGCAGCAGAGTGGACGGATTGGTCATTTGTGACAGGCACAGGTACACATGGAGACAAGCATGTTGATCCTGAGAATGGGGGTGCTGTGGACTGCAACTTCAGATCCCCCATTACTGAAAATGGGGTCTCTCTCTGGTTGCTTTTGTTTCACATTTATTAAGGCTTAGTGTCATTGCAGCATTAACAAATAAGAATGCTGACGTCATTTCTGTCAAAGAAGGGCTCTGTGATGAATGGCAGCAGGTACCATAATTCAAATAGCGTTGTTGAAAAGGCATCGAGTTGGTATGTTTCTGCCGCTATGGCCAGAATGTGTAGATTTTTAGCATCGCTCTTGGGGATCTGAGAGATCTTGCCAATGAGCCTCTTTGGCCCTTGTTTATTCCCTTTCTAGTACTTATAACAATTTTGTAATTGTTTTATTTTCAGTTTGCTTTCCTATGAGAATATAAGCCCCAGAAGGGCAGTAACCACACCTGTGTATTCACCACTGTGTCTCCAGTGTCTAGAACAGTGCCTGGTCCATAGTAGGTTCTCAATTAAAAACTTGTATTAAATAAATGAACCAAATCATAAATCTCCTGGTCTGCCTGTGTCTAGAGACTTTCTAGTTTGACTCGATGACCAGGGTTTCTGGCCTATCCTAATCATCTTACGTGCTGTGAACCTCTGTGTAGCCCTATGGCTAATATTTTTGTGCTTCGATGGATAGTATAACCTCTCAATGCTGCATTTGTTCTGCCCATCTCTCAAAGACTAGCTATGCAGGGCTAACTCTGCATGAGAGATAACAGGGCAAGAACCTTGTAGGAGGTAAACTGCAAGCTCCAAATTCAACTCATTCTTCCCTGCCTCTCTTTACAACCTCTTTGTCAGAAAGCTTAAGAAAAAGGTCATCAGGAGAATATTCTCTCGGTGGTACCAGTTCAGTAAGTCACCAATAACATGATCAGAAAAGAAACAAAATTGAACTCACCTACATTAAAAGAAACTTAAGTTAAATGAAAGCAAAATCTGGGAGTGGAAACTAAGTGACACGGTGGGCTGTCTAGGTCCTTTGTTGCTGGACGCGGAAGTGACGGCAGGCATCAGAGCAGGAGGGGGGTTGGAAAAGAAGGGGTGGAGCTGTGGGGTGTGAAGACACGGGGGTCCAGCTTTTCTGTCCTCCTCCCCCTCTGCTTCCGGAGTGCTCCCTCTGCATGCTGGCTGAGCTCTTGCTGTCGCTCTCTCAGGCAGAGGTGAGGACGGCCCGGCCCGTCGTCCTTAGGCTATTGATGCTCTGCTGGAGTAGAAGTCGGGGACTGGGAGCCCGGTGTGAAGCGTGACCTGGGGGACGAGACTGTGAGTCCTGGAGGCACTGCGGGAACCCTCCCGGCATGCCCCTCCCCAGGGCACAGGGCACGTGTTCCTAATTCAACAGGGGCCCCGTTGGCTTCCTTTAACGTCTATTCTAGTAGACGTTAAAGAGAATTCTAGTAGAATTCTGCCTGTGCGAGGAGCCTGGCCACCATGGTGGGCTCCCAAATCCTGGAGACACTTGATAATATGGTTCTCATCCATCTGCCTCTTTTAAGGATCCTGGGAAGACCGTGTTCCTTATGACCGAAGACACAGGCATTGATCTGCAGGTAGCAAAGCCTGTTGGCGAGGACGCAGTGACACTGCCAAGTCCATGGATAGAGAACAGGTGAGCAGACAACCCTTCCCTTACCACTTGTCCACTAGTCACTCCCAGGAGGATAAGCCTTTCATATGGGGAACAAACAGGTGATTGCCAGGTAAGAAGAAACATGGGCACTTATACGGTTTCCCTGGTTCCATGCAGCCTTGCATTTCAGTGGGAAGCTGCACGGATGAGGCTGGAACTGTTCCATGCGGGGCTGTCATCCCTCCCCTTCTCGTCCCTGTCTCCCCCAGCCCAAGAGTCTTTCTCCAGATACTCAGAACATCCCGGAAACCGCTGAAGAGCATTGAGTGCCATACTCCTGGGAAGGGGAAACAGCTGAAAATGTGGAAAACTTCGAAGGAGGTTTTTCTAAGACTCACTTCTAGGGCAATTTATGGTTTTCTTCCTTCCAAGGTAGAGGCTGACCTCTGAGAGATTAGATTTCAGCCTCCCAGAAAACCCGGTCTAGTCGCAGGAAGAGAGAAGGGCAGAGGTCACTGGGTTACAATCACTTTTACTGCACACACTGATAAACGACAATGCTTTTTTTGTTGTTTTAATAGTTCCCGAGACTGCAGTTCTGAACAGAGCAAAAATCACCTGCAGTGTTTTGATTCCCAAGGCCTATGTATCTTAAGGCGGCCGTCTGCTGAATGAGGTGCACAGCTGATAATGAGAGGTCCAGGTGAGAAGGGCAGGGGCAGCCCCTCAGGGCACCCCACGGCTCTCTGATCTTTGCCCCAGCCGTGGCCCCTTGGTCCCACCTTGCCCCTGTGAGGCCCCTCATACCTCAGAAACTTTGTCCCGGTTGCTCCCTCTGCCAGGAAACCTCCACACGGCTCGCTCCCCACCCCCCTCCAAGGCTCAGCTCACCTGCCACAGCAGTAAGACCTACCCTCAGACTGCAGCTGCCCGCCCGTCCAACCCCAGCACTCTCCACCCCCTCGCCCTGCCCTTGGCCTTGTCTCCCTTGCACTTATTGCCTTCTAACACATTATATAATTAACGTAGTAATTTGCTTATTATTTCTTCTATCTCCTGTAACTCTATGAGGGCACAATTTTGCATGTTTTGTTTTCACTGATAAACAACAATACTTACAGTAATTATAATAATGGTGCCTTACGTATTAAAGGCACCCAGTAGGTGTTTGTTGAGTGAATGCATGAGAAGAACCTGTAGTTTTTGCCATTTGCAGTAAATCCTAAGTAAGTGGCCCACAGGCAGGGATTGTTTTCTATCCCTGTGGCACCTAATAGAACCGAGTAAGAGTGCAGAGAAGATGTTCAGGATTTCTGATAATCGTGCTAAAACTTCAGTCTCACACCTTCACTTCTGGGGTGCTTCTGGCGCTCTGCATAAGTCATTCCATCTGTTTTCATTCCAGGTGGTTCAGGGGTTTCGTTCCTACTAGGGATGAATCTAGGCCTCGGGGACGATCAATAGCAAACCATGAACAGAGTTCCAATTCGCTGTTCATTAGACTGCGTCCAAGCTTAACGAAGGGGCTGATGCTGATCTGGAATCATCTCAGTTGTCACCGTTGATCCCTTTCCCCTCTCCTTTCCTCCGTGTCTTGGTCTGGGCCTTACACGGTTGGCTTCCCTGTCTCGGGGATCAATGTACTGCCCGCGGGCAGCCTTTGAAGCGGAGCGAGCGGAAGCCGAGGTGACACCCGGGGGCGCGGTGCTTACCTGCACGTTCCTGTTCAGGCTGACGGCCGGGAAGAACAGGCCTTCCACGTTCTCGAAGGCTATGGGCCCCTGCTGTTCGTCGTTGATAAAAAATGTCAAGGTTTTCCGATTTAAGTCGAGGAGCACCCCGATGGTGGCCCCCTTGGTGATTCCTCCCTCAGTTCTGTGAGAAAAGAAAACATCACGTGTCATCATTCTAGAAGCTCCCCTTTTTGTGCTAAATGTACAAACCCTTTTGACTAACCAGTGTTTCTCGGCCTGTTTAAGAGTATCGTTCCCCACATCCGAGGAGCATCTTCAAATACCTCTTTTCCTTAATCACCCCTCCTCACATAAAATTTTCATATCACAGATATGCTGCATATGTTTATGTGTTGTGTATATATCTGTGCTTTGTGAATGAAAAGAGTAACATGTTTTGCTTACCCCCAACCCCCACACTAATTTTCACTCCCTTGGGGGGAGATAGCGCCCCCTGTTGAGAATATAGAGTCAACCACACTGCTCTGCTGTTGCTGAGGGTGAACTCTTTCTCAGAAGGTCTCTACCACTGAACCACAGCAGCAGAAAACAAATCAGTAAAGTGCAAGAAAAAACAAAGTAGGCTTTGGGCTATCAGAGCTCTGCCTACAGCTGTGCTGTGTACTTTGCACAAATGGTGTGGCTTGAACATCACCTCCAAAATGACTTAATTTGAAAGTCAAAATAAAGAGGCACTTAAGCTAAATCTAAAGCATATGCATGAAAAATTGGATTTGGGGCCTTATGCTACTCATTAAATAGAAAAACTCATTCCAGAAAGATGTTAATTTTTGGCCTGTTGAGTTTGAATTGAGAAGGCTGTCCATAAAATGACAACATCGAAGAGGATTCTCCCCTGCAAAGTGAAACAATTATATTGTAGAAGATGGAGTGGTTTTCAAGAACCTGCACTGAAATGTCATTTTAAAACAAAGTATGTCTTATGCTTCAGTTGGTGGTTTCTCAAAAGTCATTAACACGGATGACCAGATTTGTCTTACCGGCCACTTCCCAACTCTTTGAGGTCTAGCAATATTGAGCTTCACCCTGATCTCAGCAGAGCATACAAATTGGTAAGTGTTGTTCCTCCCCCCCGGCATGCAGAATACAGACTGTACATAGTGGTTAAAAGACAGGCTTGTACGTTGCATCTTGTTAATCACAGCTTCAACAATGACAGCACAGGCGACGTGCAGTCTGCATGCAAGCAGACGTGTTCAGCTTCAAGAACGTGGTTTTTTTTGCATAGTGTGACACTTGTGTTATTCTTTACTCCTTCACTCCAAAATAAAGAAGCTAGAAGGGAAAAGTAAGTGTGCTACCTCGGGGAATGGCATCAGGAATCTAGTGACTGAGGGCTCCCCCACGTGCAAATCACCAAAGGTGACCGCTCATCTACATCTAGAAGGATTTGATATCAGGCTGCAAGGACATGTATGTTCACTTTCAGCGATAGTGGACAACGCACACCTGAGTGGAGGTGTATAGAAAAAGTCTAAGGGAGTAGGAAGTGGAGGTCCTAAGAATCCTACTGGCTGGAGAAGCAGCAGAGATGATGTATCCAGAAAAAGGTGAGACTGTGGAGCCCACCAGCCTACCACTGCCAGACTTGCTTTCCTTTTGATCTGACTGAATAGAACTCTATATTTTTTTCCTTGAAACACCAGTGAGAGCGTATCTCAGGGAAATCTTTGAGAATAAGGTGGATGAGGATCCATGAAAGACACCTCTCTACTTACACAAACCAAATGATAAAGGAAGTGTAGGGATAAAATGTGTAGCATAGATTAAATTGTAATTGCTTATATTTGCTGTTAGAGGCAAACCTAAGGAGATTTCTATGTTCTCTTTCCCCAGCAAACAAATCAAATTTATACGATAATAAGAGAGTCCTACCCAAAGGAGTAGGTGCTAAAGGTTCTCAAGTTACCCAAACTGACATCCATAAGATTTAGTTTAATGAATGGCTTCTATTCTGGGCAGTGGTAGTAATAATAATCATAACAAGAAGAACAATGGCTTCTGTTTTCAGATGCCTCTGATGTGACACATTTCCCCATATCTATCTTATTTAATCTTGAGAACACTCCTGCATGAAAAAATACTATTATCCTAATTTGGTGGATTTGGAGATGAAGGTTCAGAAAAACTCAATGACTTTCCTGGGAAGTTGTAGCTCGGAATTTTAGAATCCTGGGATGTTTTCCTGAAATGGATGTGCATTGGAATCCTTAGTTTCAGCCATGGTGGAATAGAACAGTGAAGGGCCTAGGAAAGTGTTCATGTCTCTGGCATTATGTAAAACATCATATATATATATGTATGTATGTATGTATGTGTATATATATATATATACACATACATACATACATATATATACATATATGTGTATATATACACACACATATATATACATATATACATATATATGTGTATATATATATACACACATATATATATACGTATATATGTATACGTATATACATATGTATATACGTATGTGTGTATATATACACACATATATATGTATGTATATGTATATATACATACGTATATGTATATGTATATGTGTGTATATATATACATAAAATAAACAAATAAACACTGAGATGGAGAGTGGTAGAATTCCCGTGCTATCCACTGAAGACTGCCTGCCTGGGTCCCTTAATGTCATCTCTTTAACAGGACTTTGAGCCTGGGCTCTCGTTTTTGACCAGAAGCCAACGTGAAGAAGGCTCGGTTTGGGGGCCGCTGGGTACCTGTTGGTGTGCGAGTTGTTGTGCATGAACCAGCTCCGGTTATTGTCCACATACATTGCCCAAGCTTTGTCGTCCTTTCCTAACATCACATCCTTCATCACGTCGATGCGAGCCACGCCGAAGGCAGGGTCAGGGTGGTTGTCATAGCGGTCTACAGTTAGCTCCCAGTAGTGGACGCCCTTGGAGAAGCCGGTCTTCCCCAGCACCACCCGGTCATCGTAGCTGCTGCAGGTCACAGTCAGGTTGTCATTGGAGAAGATGATGTCAGAGTGTGCCGAGCCGGGGTCAAAAGCAAACCAGGCCACTGGGAACAAGAGAAGGGAGTGCGGTTACTAAGGCAGACCCAGCGAGCTCTACGCCGCAACACGCTCCTGCGCGGGTGAGGAGTGTCGTGTCCCGTTTTCATGCTGCCATGCAGGAAGGAGGCTTCCGGGGCCAGAGGGGGCCCTGAGTGAGCAGACCGGGGGCACGTCCTGGGAGGTGGCACTGTCTGCACCCAGAAGCAGACGGAGGACACAAGACCGATTCAGCAGGGGTTACCTGACTCAGACTGCACTCCCAACCAGGTGATCCGGGAGTGAGGTGGCATCGATTTTGGAAGGTGCAAATCCCTTCACCCGGTGACTGGGACAACAGTACACCAGAGACATAAAGGGAGAGGGTGCGCTAAGATGCCTGTGTAACCCTGAGGCGGGGAGGCTAGGATCTACAGTCCTAGATGGAGGAGGGATAAAACACACTGAGTGAAACCAGCAAATATCCCTTCGGCAGAAGTGCTGAAGTCTAGTCATTTTGAAAACTTCCTTAAGCGGTATTGGAAGCTTAAAGGCTGCGAAGCTGTCGGCAACATGAGCTGATGTTCATGAGTGACTGTGACTCGGACTTAAGACAGGTTGCTTTCTTTGTACCTTAAAAATAACAGTTTGCATGTTACTCCTGACCCTAAAGTGTAAACTATTTTGCTGGAGCAGCAGGTATTTTGGACATCGGGTGAACACAGAATGACATCTTTGAACACATCATTATGACTCGAGTTCTAAATGCCGCCTACCAATAACACACTCTGGAGAGATGTCATTGCTGATTTACTGAACCTGTGAGCCACCTCACATGCACTTTGGTCTTTGCTATTTGTAACAGAATAAGGTTATTCCATACCTGCCAACAGCTTTTTAATGTCAACTGTTGTCATTCCAAGTGAAAGGCATGGGAGAGAGAAATAGGAAGCAAAATTGACATTGATAAGAAAACAGGTCTCTTTTGATAGGCTAATACCAAAAAAGGACTCAATTTAGGACACTGCAAACATTACAACAGTTGGTCTGACTGGTACCTTTACCCACGTGAGCGCTCATAAAGAGTGCATTGGTGTTTAAGAAAAATGGGGGGAAATGTAACCTTCTTCTAGGTATAAAATTTAAAAATACATTTTTCCAAGTATTTGAGAAACTTATAATAGGATTTTAATGACAATTAGACAATTTTATTGACATAAAATAAGCTGCCGCCATTTATTTGCTGAAGGAGATTGAGCATGCCAACCACAAAAGTAAAAGATGACAATCACAGTAGGTGTACTTGCCTAATTGAGAGTAAGGTGCAGATTGTGTCTCAAAATTGCATCCTATAAAGAGATACTACACATCAAAGCTATGAAACAGCAACCAGGTTGATAAAAATTATTTGTATACAACGAAAAAGCACCAGCTGAAAAGAGTCACCAGAGGCCTGATTCATGAAAAACCAAAGCCCTTTTTATATTTGTTTTGTTTAGTTTTCTGGATAAAAACTGTTTCTCTTGCTCTTTCAAAACGAAAAGTACATCTTTCTTTTTTCCATTTAACAAATCCTCCTCCAACTGATGCTAAACTATACAGCTTAAATGTTTATCATCTCCCCACGCTCAACCTTTTCCACTAAAATTTCCATATTAAGAAGGCTTACTGTTTAAAATGAGAAAACTGTGGGGTGGGATGGAAGCTAAACAGAATAAAATACAAAATAAAAATGAGAAAAATTCACCCAATTGAAATGGAGAAACCAACAGATCTTGATAAAACTCTGTTCTATATTACTTGTCCATGCACTTCTAACTCTGGTGATACAGGAAGGCCTTTGTCGTGACTTGGGCCCAAGTTAAATGACACATATATGTATAAATGAACATGGAATGTAACGTGTATGTAAATAAAAGCATCTGATAATTGTTAATAATGACATGAATTAAATGTAGTAAAACAAATTACTTCATCCCCTTCTCAGATCATTTTGTTATATCAGTTCTTCTTACCAAAGGGAGGGGAGGGGGCCCTGGTGGAGGTAAGATGGTCTCAGAGACATATTAGAATCACCTGTGGAACTTTTTCACCCCCTCCAAATCTTAGAAGATTTGGATACCCCCTAGCTACTCCATGAGAAACTGGGTTGGGGGGAGGAAGCAGTCTAGTCTTAAAATGTTCAAAGGTATATAAACTATAGTTTCAAGTCATGTTGGGGACTGAGCTGGAAAATGCATTTTTGAGGAGCACTAGGGTATCCCCTAGAAAGGATCACTTAATTTTTTTAAGTCAGTAAGACCCTTATAAAGTAATTTCTAAAACAATCAAATGATAATACACTGAATTCAAATAATTTTAGAATTAAGATAGCAACTTACCATAAAAAAAGGACTAATGATTAAGTTAAAACACAAAATTGAAAGGTTATGACCTTACTTTTGGTTACTTTATTTTACTGTGGGATGAGTTCACAGACAAAAGAATCATCTTCACCCGACTCATGGATGATTTTTATGTTTAATTTCCACCAATTATCACTTAATTCCTATTCATGGGTTAGAGCATAGTGAGTACTGACCACAGGGGTTTGATTAAAGCTGAATCGCCTATCCCACTTTGGAAATAAATCTGTAGAATCTAAATAGGGCTTTTGAAAATTTTAAATGAATCATGCCTTGTGCAAGTCTTTTTCAAAACAAGTTCTCTGAAATCTTTTTACACTATTTAAAACATACCACCATACATTTAAGATTCAACGATACAATGAGCACAATGCTGTGAAATACAGCCATCACATCTCCCCAAATCCACATTTCATTTTATTCTCGAGACAGTACGTGTTACAAAGACTACAACAATATTTCAGTACATTGGACACAGGTGAAAAGAGTTCCATAACAAAGCATGTCTTGAAAGCCAGTAGTGCACAGAAAAACAATAAGAAACATAAAAGCACAAAGAAAAAGGTCGTTTTAAAGGGAGCTTGAAGTCCCTGCATCCTTTTTGCACTGTCATGCTGTGGCCTTCTTCATTCCGGGATGTGGGATGAGCAAAAAGAAGAAAATAAAAAACAAAAGAAACCTTTGGAAATGTGAAATGTGCACCACGTGTATCCACGATTACAATATAGTCCTGAAGAGATCAAATAGGTCTGCATCTTAGATGTTTTCGAGTTCTATCTGCTAGACAGAGTTGATTGCACAGTAACGCATGTCTAGCTTCCCTGAAATCAGCCTGAAGCCCTGTCACAACCTGCTTGGCTGTAGGAAACTTGGGGGAAGCCAGCCTTTTCCATGACTTGGATCTTTGGGACTTAGGCCAGTTAAGGGTTTCTAATTTGGCTAGTGATCATCCCTCCCCTTCGCTAGGGAAAAAAAATCAGCCACGAGCCAGACCGTCCTACCAGTGAGCATGGGCTTTTGCAGAAAATACTTTCACTTTCTGCTCTCTGGTTTGTCCGCTTTGTAGGATGCATTCTGTTGTTGGTGTGTTTTTACTTTATTTTTCCAATAAAGATCTCTTGAGTCTATGTTTAATCAGACCACTATGAGCTGGATGCACTGATCCAGTCTCCCAGACACAGCTGGTTTCCTGGATACAGCAGGGTTGCAAATCTCCAAACGAAGGCCACAGCCTCCACTCAGCCAGCCTATGCCGTGTGATGCCACTGCATGTGATGACGGAGCGGGTTATCCGTGGCGGTACCAGCTTGTGCAAAAAGAACCATTTCGCTCGTCACTGTCCAATGCCATTGTACATTGACCACAGCTCGATGGTTGGGCCTTACACCACACAAACAAGAACACCACAAAGCTCCAGCATCCAAATGCTCCTCAGACCGGAAGCAGGCCACAGACATAGAGACTAGCTCATTGCCCTCTCCATGCACATGAATGGCAAGAACAAAACAGGTATTCGGAAGATGCCATCAAGGCACAGAGAGATCAAGGGGAAAGGTCAGACGAGCTCAGCTCACCCGGTGCATTGAGAGACTGCAAAGAGGAATGCAAGCTCAGCTGGTGGGGTGAGGGTCGGAAATCAAAGTAGGATCTCCCGGGAAAGCTGGGTTGTAGATTAAGGGTGGAGGAGAAAGGACTCATTCTACGGAGCGGCAATCTTTCCGAAGGCACTGGAAAAGGGAGTGTCTGTTCTTCTGAATCTGTGTCTAAATGTAAGATCAACGCAAACTAGAGATCAGAAATCTGGTACCTGCCCGTGCACGGTTCCCCAAGACCTGCCTTACCAGTGCATGTGCACAAAGCCTCATCCATCCCGCAGGTGCCACGAGGCATTTACAAAACCAACGTGGCTTGGGGCTAGGAGGGCACTCTCAGCAGCCAGGACTCAAGAGCACGGGACACCTCAAATATCACAGACAATTGCTTTCACTTCTCCCAATTCTCAGTGGTAGAGACAGTATCTTGGAAGGTTCCCTTTTAATTCAATATTTTAGAGTTGAATTTAGAAACTTTAGAGGTAGATTTTACCCATTGGTGACCAAGAGTAACACTTTACCCCTTTTGGCTACCTTGGAAGGAAGTTACTACCTGTATAACAATGGCCTCTTAAAGGGTTTTTGTTTAGGAAATGATGATTTTTTTTACCCACTCTTTGCTTTTCCATATTTTTCCCTTTTCTTTCTTATGTATATATTTCCATTTCTGAATGGACAAGATGATTTTTCTTGTGTACTAGCACACAAGACCTGCTCTTGAATAGGATAGGAAGATAGGGCTGAGCAAGTAATCAGGGAAGGAGCCTTACCTTTGTTTCCGAATTAAGATCAGACCCCAGCAATGCCACTTGGACATCTCTGGTTGTCTAATAATAAACAAACTGGGGCAGTGGTAAGGTGCGTTGGTGGCAAAAATGTCTTTATTTTCAGATACTTGGGTATGGCATGAAGGTCACTATTATATTAAATAAAGACTTATCGATTATCCGACCTGGTTTTAGAAGCGCTTATTAGATAGTTTCTCTAAATTGCTAAAATCACTCCTTTCTCTTTTGTCAAACAAGAGCTGGTTCTATGCAGCAGGGTGGTCTGGTCAGAGACAGATATTTTATCAATTGGGGCCTTCTTAGAACACAGTTTGACAATAATAATTTAAGAAATAGACATGGTACAATGGTAATATTCTATGTCCAAAAACACCAAGCAACCATCTTTTCATTGAAAAAATAATTTTGTTTTTGTGGCCAGAGGATGTTCCTAGGGATACTTTTCTGGTTTGAGTATGTCAGCATGCTTCTCGTGTTGAACATACCCTTAGCCTATCAAAATACTATTGTGGACATGTTCAAGCCAAAAGAACTCAAGTGTGTGCGTGTGTGTGTGTGTATGTGTGTGCGCACACGCGCATGCACGTATAACACGATCCTATTTGCAAAGCTCAGAATAAGGGGATTGGCTAGTTTCAGTTGAAACTGCCAAGAGTCAGTCCCATTTTAGTTTCTGAATTTACAATATTAAAATTAGCTTTTTGGGCTTTACTCTTATCCTTGGGGAATTTTCTTTTTAAGAAGTATAAAAAGATCCCAGAGAAAAGGAATTGCTATCTATGGAGTTAAGGTGTTATGTTCCCAATCACAATATATTAAAATTCCTTCAACCTAAACTTCATATAATTTCGGTGATCTGACGTACATGGTCATTTCTTGGCTCAAAAATGTTAAATAAGAAATGATTCTGATTCTATAATTGTCTCAAGGGGGAACTAGTCTTTTAGTTTAATGGAAAAATTTTGAAATACAGCACCACAAACTGACATGGGCTTCGTTTAGGAAGAGAAGGCCATATTTATGTCAGTAAAAGATTTTTCATTAACAAGAATTTGCTTGGAAATATGTTTTTCACCAGGTGGTAGCAATCAATTCATCATATTGAAAATACTTGTTGCTTTAAAAATTAAGGGAAAGGATATACATAGTAAAATGAATTCCAGAGTATATTGAACCTCCAGGTCATCATCTGAAAACCAAGGAAGAGATGTATACTGAATCCAGATCGCAGGGACCATACCCAAGCCATCATGAATCGTACTCACCTTTCCTATTCTCAGTACTGAGTTGGTGATGGCACCATTCTGTGGGGTGGGGGCTGTGAGTAGCTGTGGTCATTCATACAATCAACAACTTGACACTGAAATAGTTATTGCTTTTCTATCCTTTTATGTGGGTCCATTATATTGATGACCCAATTTTCCTTGACTTCTCTCACTCTTGAACTATGCCCTCTCTTCAGGCAAGCTTATTTAATATCCAACCATTCCATCTCTGTCTTTTTTCCCCCACCAATGGCCTCCCATACTCTTCAGCTGGGCTCATGTTCTCTAAGGAGAGTCTAAAAAAATTTCTTACCTCGTTGTGAAAACTTTCCAAATGAATTACAAGAGAGAGAGTGTTTTCCACCTGATCCCAGCAGGCCTAAACAACAGTGCCCCTTTATGCCCTTCCCCATGGGCACATAGTACAAATGTTTGGTCAGTTGCCTCTAGGTCATTTTTGTTACCTGATGTTATCTTAGATTACAGGAGTCTTAGAGGAAGACGCTTCTTTCGGTAACGTCTAAGGAGCAATCATCATGCTTCCCCTTGAGATATCATGGGTGGAAGAACTCATTGCCTCTGGGCAGCCCCTCTCCAGTTTATAGTTACTGCTTATATTGCTCTGGATATTCCTCTTTCGTATCTTTACTCATCAATTGTAGCATTACTATCTGGGGCCAAGATAGTTTTAGTTCTTCAAGTATTTGAGGGCAGTCAGCAAACCCCTTTAAATCTTCCCTTTTCTGGGCTAAATAGAATCTATTTCCAACCCTTGTTCTATGGTATGGATTTCAAATCTTTACTTTCATTGTCTTGCCCCTCTGGATATATTCAAAAACATGAACCAAAGATAATATGACAATATTGGGAACAGTATTGCCACTCCCCGGTTTAGCCAAATCACACAACTCACAATGAATATACACACAGCTATGCAGGAAGGATGTACATCCTCCTCCCTCACCTCCTCTTGAAAGCACAACTATTGAGATCTGGAGAAAGTTTCTTAGTCATCAGTATTCTATTAGCCAAGACAAATAGGAACAAAGTTAATCTTTTTTTCCCCCAAAATACATGATATGGAAGCCATGTTTCAGATCATAGCTAATATGCAGGATCATTATTATTATTTTTTATTAAAAATGTTTAATGTTTATTTATTTTTGAGAGAGAGAGAGAGAGAGAGGCAGAGAGAGAGAGGGAGAGACAGAGAGAGAAGCAGAGAGAGAGAGGGAGACACAGAATCCGAAGTGGCTCCAGGCTCTGAGCTGTCAGCACAGAGCCTGATGTGGGGCTTGAACCCACGAACTGTGAGATCCTGACCTGAGCCAAAGGCAAACGCTTAACTGACTGAGCCACCCAGGCACTCCACAGGATCATTACTATTAATTTTTAATGTATATATCACTAGAGAAAGACACGTAGTGCCTTAAAAGATTTTTAATTTCTTGTCATGTTTCATTCCATGCAGTAATCTGTCTGCTGAAGAGTTTTGCTGAGTAAAAGCAGTTTATCAGGAAAGACCAATGGAAAGAGCAGTAGAATGTCAGCTGAATACTGTTATGGTGACTCTAGGCACAGCTGAATCTCTGGGGTGGAGACAGTGGTCATAATGGGAATGCATCAAGACACAATTTCCATCAATTCTATCAAAGACCACCATTTTCCTCTTGCCCTTGCCTAGACTGTTTTCCCTTCCCAACCAGCATTAGCTGGATTCAGGAGTTGAGGCCTCTGTTTTAAAGAAGCAGTTAAGAATTATCAAAGCAAAGATCAACTGGGGATCACACTTATTATTTAATGACTCTTGGGTTCAAGGTGAAAAAAGAATGTGTAGGTACTGTACTCCTGTTTGGCTTAGTGTTTATACTTTTTGTTGCTGTTGTTCATTAGTTAACATTTACCGAACACCTACCGTGTGGCAGACATTGTATTAAAACTGAGCAGCTATGAAACATGAAGTTGGCAGGAGAACTGACCACAGGAAAAATAATAATTTAGAGAAAATCTTCTAGAGGTAGAATTTCTTGACTGATTCCAACATGTACAGAGTACGAAAGATTTCTGTAGTGTGGTAGAATATTTTAGAAATATTTCTCATCAGTCTTTGACGTATTATTTTTGGAATTCAAAGAGGAAAAGCAAACTGACAGGTCTTCCTTATGACAGTGTATGCTAATCCAGATTTCTTTGTGACTGGTAGAATTCTTGGTCATCTTTTTGTCTGGTAGCAAACAGCTTCATAACTTGGACAGCCCTTGGGTGCTGGGCTGACAAGACAGTTATATTTCAAAGCACAGAAAGGCAGGATATGTCAGTAAGAACTGCACAAATGGCATTAAACATGAGTTTCAGTTCAATTATAAACCATCTGTAAAATAATTGCCTTCTTTAGGAGACAAAGAAATGAATGAAGGAGGCTGAGATTCCTCAAATGATCTAATAAGCATCCAAAGTCACAATTAGGTCCAACTGGCACATAACTTACAATGAAAGGTGGTATTTAAGCTCTCTTAAGTGTGGCATTAATTGCAACTGGGAAGTGAGAAGCAAATATGTTTTGAAAAATTCCTTCTAAGAGAAGAAATGAAATAGTCTCTTACCACTCCTGGGACAATTGCGTACTTTGTCATCAAATCTCCACTCCAATTTAGAATTATATCATGGAGCTATTTATAAGTAACTAACACCAGAAGAACCAAAAATTCCTATATTTCAAATAGATACAAAAGATCCCAAAGGACTAAACTGCTCTCCAGAGTGTCAACTGCAAAGCATATTCCCCAAAACCAAAGACAGGGTCTGGATCCAATTCAGTTCTATGGAAAAATTCAGGGAATTCCCTGGGATATCATGCATGTTGTCAACATTGAGAGGAACAAGGTATCTCTCTTTTCTGGGTTCTGAAACCTATCATGCTTCTCACTTTGGATTTTGTAATATCGACCCGAATTTGTTCAAGTATGATTTACCTACCTTGAGGATTTTGTCCTGGAAATGCACATTCTTCTAACTAAATAATGTTTTGGGAGCTCTGATGCTCTGAGTGAGGAGAAATAAAGCAGAGGCATAGTAAAAAAATGTCTCCAGTGGACAATATACTTCTCCCTATATGACCCTTTATCAACTATTTTCTATTATTGTTGAATTCTCAGTATCATAGGCAGATCTTTAAGACCTATTAAGACCCTTGGAGGAGGGGGGAGGTGTCTATGTCTCTTCATAGCATTTTCTGAAACAGTTAACAGATTTCACAAGTACTTTTGAAGACAGAAACCATATAAGAAAACCAGGGGTACAGATTGTAAAGAACTTATAGGTTATCTGCTCTAAGTCTCTAGTTTTGGAGACAAAAACAAAAACAAAACCACCCCCCTAAACCAAGAAGCCTCCCCACCCCCCCTTCCCAAATACAACAACCACAAAGCAAAAACCCCTAAAGTCCAGAGAAGTTAAGGGACACATCCCAAGTCACACTGCCAGTTGTGGTAGGACATGATAGGGACCTAGGCAGGATCAATTCTTGGGGAATAATACCTTGGGAGTGACAAGGCCATTGTTTCTCTTTTGTGCCTTGGAAATGCACAAAAAGGTAAAGTCTATTCCACAGGCCATGGGCACATGCCAGTGGTCTCAGAGGTGGCCAAGCTTTGTGCAGATGAACCTAATATATCATTCTCCAAATCCTGCACCATACTGCGTGAGGGTGAATCTTTCTTCTCTAAATGGAGCAGTTTTGGGGACTGGGGTGGTTAGGGATTGAAAGGCAAACACATCATCCTCCCCTTTGGGATTTTGGTCATGGGGAGTGGGTGAGCAGAGAGTTTCCTGTTGTTGTTCTTCTGAGATCAGATGAGGGTCCTTTTCCCTCACAAGGTTACAGCTTCTCTGGGGTGGAGGGGGGCCGGTGGTTCAAGACATCAGGATTTAAGAGTGCAGTACTTACATTGGTCCAAAGTCACTATAAAATATCTGCAAAGAGATTCTGGACAGATGCATCTGGGGCTACTCTGGGGTCATATTCTATTTCTACCACTGAATATTCTTTGGATTATTTCCTTTAATGTGCAGGAGAAGGAGCTATCACATTGGAAGGGGGAGTATGATGGTAACAATCCAATGCGGGGGCAGGGGGATAGACATTTTAATGTTATGAATAACATCTTCTATGCCCTCTTTTAGAAAGCATTTTCTAAGATGTAATTTTAAGAATCTTCACCCTTTTATTATCATTACACAAGACAATCCTGAAAAGTGTTGAGGAAATGGCTCCTGTGGACATTCAGCCAAGAAAATGCCTCTAAAGACCGATTCTCTATCACTATTTACCTTCTCTCTAGTTTTCTCACAATTGAAATCTGGAGGGCTGAGAGCTTTTGTCAAGAAATGGCTTTGTGGTTTCAACCACACAAGAGCTCCAAGACCCAGACCTCATTTGGTAGGATCTTTCAAGGACCTTGAAAAGGTGACTCTGACATTCCTTTTTTTCCCCCAAGCAGCGACCTGTCACTGCCAGCCAAGAGCATACTCTAGTACCAACAGAGGAGAAGGGCCTCTCTAGGGAAGCACTCACTCTGGGGAGGAAAGAGGGGGGAGCTAGTGGAAATGCAGAGACAGAAGAAAAGGACAGGACTTGAGTAGGAGCTTGGATATGACGTTGGAAAGGACAGCCTCTTCACACCTCCTTCTTAAAGGACGAATGTTATTTTTTTCACCAAAATTCTAACATGACTGTTTGAAAGTGTTAAAGTCCATTTCTGGCTGGGGTTTCTGGATGAATACATGAGACAGCTACGCAATGCTGTTGCATTTTGACAAGATGTTTCACACCCTTAGCAAACAGATTTAGGATAGGGTTCCCTCTTTCCTCCCTTTTGGTTGAGCACAAATAGCACTGTTCTAATGTCAGCACCAGAGTGCACTACACTGGGCATTGCTGGCCAAAGGCCCGGGTTTGACATATTCACTTAACCTCTGGAAGGCTCAGTTTTCCCAAATGCAGTGTGAGATAATAATGCTAATACTTTCTCCTAGAGTGTAGTAGGATTCCAGTCCTTGGAATCTGTGAATACATTACCTTACTGTCAAAAAGCACTTCACAGATATCATTATGTTAGGGATTTTGAGATGGAGAGATTATCCAGATGGGCCCAAGATAATCACAGGGCTCCTTATAAAAGGGAAACAGGAGGTTCAGAGTCAGGAAGAGATTCAAAGATGCTACACTGCTAGCTTTGCAGATGGGGGAAGGGGCCAGGAGCCAAGGAATACAGGTGGTTTCTAGAAGCTGGAAGAGGAGAGAGAACAGATTGTCCTCTAGAACTACCTGAAGGAATGCATCTCTGCTGTGAAATCCACTTAGGATTCTGACCTCCAGAACTGTAAGGTCATAAATGTGTGCTGTTTTAAGCTACTAAGAGTGTAGTAATTTGTTAGAGCAGCAACAGGGAATTAATACACAGGGTAAATCTGGAATATTGCAGCAACAGAACAGGAGAAGGGTTTAGACATTACATTAGCAGTGGGTACGAAGGTGTAGTCTGGAATCTAAATAGCTGTCTTAGAGTGAACAGAAAAAAATTCCTAGTTTTTCCTCAGAAGCTTAGAATGAAACATAGAATGGATAGTTTTTATACAATTCCTCCACTGGATTTCAGTCTCCTAAAAATACTTGCTGGCTGTCATGTTGCTGTCATTTTTCATGGACTCTTTTACTGGACAATGTAGAAATGAGGCAGTTTATTCCAATAGTTTTCTCAGTGTATTTTGTACTGTGATCCCATAAAGCCTTCTGAGAGACACCTAATGTTCATTATGAAGGGTTCCAGATAATGTACTTTTAAATGTTAGATGGAAATATTTTTAAAATTCATGTATGCTTTCTTTCTTAATCAGAACCCAAGCCACAGAATGCTCTCTTTTGACTCCCCCCTCCTCCGGGTCTGTTCTCAGTTTTCTGTTACCTTCCCTGATCACCAACCCTTCTTGTCTCTTCTAATGTGAAGATCCTAGTCTGCTGTGGTCTTCCCAGCTGGGTCAAGGAGCTCTCGGACTTGTGTGTAAAGTAAGACTAAGCAAGAACTGAGGGAGACCAGGGGCCCTGCTGTAAAGACACAGGAGTGTCTACACCTGAACTTTGTTGCCCGCCCCCCCCCACCTTTTTTTTTTTTTTTTTTTTTTTTTTTTTTTTGCCAGTAAGAGGTCATTGTCACTTCTTGATTGTAAGATGACCATCTAGATTTCAGGGTGGATATCTTAGTTCTAGAAAGGTGAGATACCATAGTTTTCAGGCACTCTTGAGTCAGGTGCCATGGAGTTCAGGAGGGAGGAGGGGTGGAGCCTATAAACTCCAGGGCAGGGGCCATGTCTCATGCATCTTTGTGACCCTGGGCCCAGCACAGTGCCTGACAAAATTGAGGTGCTCAATTAATGCTTTTGAATGAGTGAGGTTTCTTTATCATAGCCAGCTCAAGGCAGACTTTGAAGTTTTTGCCTTGCATACAGTTATTCCCTGTGTTTGGATTTCTGTCTCTCTACTCTCTGGGAAGTCTTCTCTCCTTTTTAGATTATATTCATTTTCCCTGCAATATGTTGTAACATATTTCATGTAGCTCTTAGATGTAAAACAATTGAGATATTATTTCCATGAAAATATAAATTTCAAAAGCCCTGTTTGAGAAACACTTACTTTTAGGGGGCTGCTTGTTAGTTGAAATTAAACTCCAAATAGAAGTAAGGTGATTTTAAAAAACGGAATGGCTCATACATTTCTGGTGTAAAATCTATCTGGAAAGCAATTTAGAAACACAGATGAAGGGCCTTAAAAATGTTCCTACTCCTTGGTCCAATAATTCTAATTCTAAGAATTTGTCTAAGGAAGATAATCTTTTTACACAAAGATTTGTGTTGGAGAGTATATACTGAATAAAGAGTGCCACCCTTCACGTTCTAATTTCCCTGAAGGACTCCCACCTATGCTCAGACTGTGTGAAGCAATTCGCTCGCAATTCTCTCCTCTGAGAGGTGGGTCAGAGAGAGACCCTCTCATTTCAGCCAGTTAATAGTTATTTGAGCCCCAGGAATGTTACCTTCGGTCTATTTCATTTTCTCTCCAGATTAAAGAAAAAGAAAAAGGTAAGTCTGTTTAGTTAGGTAAAGGGAAAATAGGGAAACATCAATAGGAGGTTTTCCTATTCTGTTCTCAGCCTTGCCTAGAAAATTTTTTTTGTTTCAGGAGGAGTCTCCCACACAGAATAAGCCCCAGAACTCTAGTAGGAACAAGGCCCTATTACATAATGGATACTCTTTTGCAGATGGTTTCAAAGACTGTGACACAGCCATGGTGTCTATTAAATGGGTTACTTTAAAAATATATACAACTGGGGTTGTGGGACTTATTTTAAAATTTCATAAAGATTCTTAATTGCTTACAGTTGTATTTCTTCTTCAGTTGGAGGGTAATTTGGTTTAGATCTGCAACTGGCTTTATTTGCATGGCTGTTTTAGGTATCTTTCCAAGAACTCTGCTTTCAGGGAACTAACCACATTTGAATTCATCCAATAATGCATTTTCCTTTCCTTGTCTCTTTTAATAACACATTCTTTATCATTTCCATTGAATTACATTATTTTCATTGTTTTCCTGATGAATTCCCCGCCTCCCCCCACCCCCCCACCCCCGCAGCATACAAATTATGTCTTCCTACTAGTCCTTTTTCCTTCCTTCCCAGGGTTTATAATAACTTGTATGTACATAACTAGCCGTGTGTCTGTTTTTTTAAGGACCATCTCTCTTCCTAGACTGTAAGCTCATGAAAGCAGGGACGTCATCTACTCAACCCTCTAAACTCACAACGTAACAGACACTGAACATTTACCAAACACTGCCCAATAAATACACAGAATTGCTGTCAGAAAAAATGGTCAGCATTTCTAACAATGTGGACATGTGATCTCCCCTGAATAATGTTACCTGTAAGTCAGCAGATGGTTTTATGACAGTTCGAACAGTATAAGTGATAAGTGATTTAAACCTCGGACTAAATGCATGTAAATACAAGTCAGACTTGCTATCACATATGAAATAATACCCTTCTGTAATACAGATTTTTGTTTTGAAACTTGGAAAGGGGTTAGCTTTTGCTACGAAGACCGCACAAGATTTGTTACAATAGAAAGCCAAAACGAACCACCACATCACCCCCAATAGCAGCAAAGAAAAAAAATGTTTTCCAAAGCAAACCTTTCCAGGAGCTGTAGGAAGTAAGATTAATAGAGGATAATATAAGTTCAGTCAATGTACTGACCTCTGTCAATGGCATTTTTCTCACTGATTTCTAAAAAAAAAACAATATATATATATATATGTATGTGTATATATACACATATACATATATATGTATATGTATATGTATACACATACATATATATGTATATGTGTATACACACACACATATATATATATCTACATATGACTCTTTAATTCTCTAGGTTTTCTCTATCATTACAAGGTTGATCAAATCTTTTTTTTCTTTTTAATTGGCCATTCATGATATTTTTTTTCTTGCTTTCTAAACCTTGTCTCACCATTTGAATGGATTAGAATGAGGGAGAAACAAATAGAACAAACCAAAGTTATGGAGAAAGTATGTGTGTGAACTTTATTTCATCATGAGAAAATCACTTCTGGGCAGTAACAGAGAATACTGATATCTACAAGATGATAAGGTTTTCTTTGTATTTAGATACATACCTTATATTTGTACACAATATATAAAATTCATGGAGGAAATTAATTTCTACAGTACAGTTTCTTTGTTGGAAGAGGACTTGTTCCGTTAGTTTCTTTTAGAAAATGACCCCCAGTTCTGTGACGGGGATCGCAGTTCCAATCCTGGAATTTATTAGACACCATAATCTTATGAACATTA
Source organism: Prionailurus viverrinus (assembly GCF_022837055.1). Taxonomy (NCBI): domain Eukaryota; kingdom Metazoa; phylum Chordata; class Mammalia; order Carnivora; family Felidae; genus Prionailurus; species Prionailurus viverrinus. Next base: position 94,375,349 of record NC_062566.1, read on the forward strand.
AGAGAAACTGAGAAACTACATCCTCCTGCAGGATGAAAAGAGAAACGTGAATGCTCAAGCTGCTATGCTAATAACTGATTTTAGCAGAAGAATATGATTTCCATGATGGATTATGAGTAGAAATAGGAGGTCTCATGACACATATTAGCAACATTGCTGCAAACTGGCTCCCTGCTCTGCTGGCATGCACTTCACTCTTCAATCAAACCGCCTTGTATGCCTGGTACGCACGTGGGAAACGAGGCCATCATCAGGAAGGGCCTTCTGCCCTGCATCGAGGCAACTCTTGAGGGCTTTAGCATTTAGCATGGTGCTTTGGGAAAAGAGGCAACTGCTCTCAAGCGGATAGGTCATCCCAGAGAGAAGTTGCTAACGTGATCATTCGGGAGGCTGTCGCGGCCACATCCCCATAACCCGACGGGAATAGGTCACGCGGCCATTTTCCCTTCAGGGAATCCTTCCCTTCGAATACCGTCCCTCACAGACTTACCCCTGCTCCCCAGGCACGGTTTGTATGGCTAGGGACCTGCCAACCTTGCTGTGGGATTTGAAGTTGTGCTTGTTTTTAACCATGTGAACCATTTTAAGGGTGGCTGGCACATGCCAAGGTCTGTGGGATGTGGGAAAAAAACACCACCACAGTTCTTTTAGCTAACATCTTGAATTTGAACAAAATCAACACAATTATAGTTCTGCAGACAGAGGTCACGGGGGAATGCCGGTGGGGGGTCACTTCTGTGATTAAAATGACACCCAGGGGGTCTGAAAATGCTTTGGCACCAACCACAAATACCTCTTCATAGGTTTAATTTCATGTGCTGTGATTGCTTTTAAAATGAAAATGTTAAAAGCCTCAGAGGTTATACCCGGTCATCAAATTCAAGCCCCTCTTCCGAGGGGAATGGCTTGTCTTTGATGGCCAAACTATTTACAGTACAGCCAAGAAGCGAGTGTTCGCTAGAGAGTGACCTTGTGTGGTGGACCTAAGGTGGCCTGACCAAGCCTAGAGGGACGGGCAAAGGTGAAAATGGCGAGGTAATGCGGAGTTGCTGGTCACTTCCTGTTTGGTGCCCACAGGAAGCCTCAGTCCAGGCGCCGCCGGCCTCGGCTTTGGGTGAGATGGAAGCGGTCCGTGCTGGGGAAGCCAGGAGTGGCCAACAGGCCCTCTCTGAACAGCTCTAGCACCCACACCCACTGGAAACATGTTCAGTCACACAAATCCACAGCTGGAAAGAACCTCGGTCCCACCCTCAGAAACAAGCAAGCACTACAAAGCAATTTAGAATCATCTGGACAAAACTGGCAAGTGATGTGTATCGTGGAGAATGGGAGCCTGCCCTAGAGCCTAGATACATTTGTGTCACACACCGGGGGGGACATTCAGGCCTTCATTTTTCAGCTTCTTCAACTGCAGCTTATTTAGAATGTTATCAAAGGAAGCCGACGCCCCAGGCCATTTGAACTGCTGCTGTGGACTCTTTGGTTTGATCACATCCACATACCATGGGCTCTCTAACGGCAGGAGAGGAACAGCGGCCTTGTGCCAGAATGCAGAGCAAGTCATGGAAACACTTGAGAATGTGGGCAGTGGTGGGGTTACCTCCGGGCTTGCCAGCCATTTTAGATGCCTCGAAGTTCTCGCTCTGAGGGATACTGCTGAAGGGCCTTACCCTCAGACGTTTGGAGGACCAGGGTCTTGCTGTACTGGCTGACTCCTGTTTTGTTGAAGGCCTTGATGCGAGCGTTGTATGTGCTGTTGAAGTGAAGACCGTCCACGGTGCACATCGTCTCCTTTCCAACATACACTTCCTGAGGGTCAACAAATAGCAGGCCACCGTTTAACACCATCTCCCGTGAGGGGCTGGGGAGGCACTGTCGCTCAGAGGTTAGGAGCAAGCATTTTAGTGTCAGCCTGATCTGGTTCAAATCCTGTGAGATCTGAAGCCATTTAATTGACCTTGTTGCGTCTCAGTGTCCTCATCTGTAAAACGGGGACAGTAATGCCCACTTTATGAGGTTGCTATCTGAGCATATATGGGGGTCATGTGTGCAAATTGACACAGTGCCTTACATTTAGCATGGGCCTCACACCTTAATGAATGCCACTTACTAGTGGCTAGGGCTTAAAAAATTAAAACCGGGTGCTTTAGTTAGCATTATGCATACTATTATTAACTTGGCGTTTATAAATATGTTATACCTCCCGAGCTCTTTACCCTTCCGTGAGATTTTTAAAAACTGGTTTGGAAACATGAGGGTGGTCTCTACTATGTTTATAACTCCACTGGTAATTTCAGAAACTGTCACAAAGACTACCCTCAAAGTCACAGGAATATCGGTTTTATTGTGGTACAGAGGGAAGGGGGAGGAAACAGGGGCTGGAGGAAGAATGACATTTCAAAGGCTTAAAATAAATCGTAGCATAATGCATCTTTAGCATAGGTTAGGCATGTGCCTCCCTCTTTAGCTGTATGCTTTGCAATATTATGCTGATGTAATGAGTAAAAATAATTTGTATTCCAAGCACAGCCTTAAAATGACGACTGTCTGGTGGGATACTAACACGATTGGGGTTGGGGATCCTGGCACGCTGAGAATTGCATACGGGTTGTCTAATTGACTCTTAACAAAAATGCATAAGGTACATGTTAATATTATCCTCATTTTCCAAATGAGGGGGTCCCGAGGGCTCAACGAGGTGAGAAATGGGCAGTCACACAGCTAAATGGTAGAGTCCAGATATGGGTGCACGCAGTCTGACCCCAGAGCTTACAGCACTGCATCTGCTTTCTCTGAAGAAGCGTAGGGCAGTTTATACTCAGAGACTCTATCATCCATCTTTAATGGTTCAAGTTGAACACAAGCCTCAGTTGAAGGGCAGGCAGGCCCTGCCAGGATGGTCTGGCTCTAGGAGAGATGGGGAAGCTTGGCCTGAGACCCCATGGTGGGCTCTCTGAGGTGGTCAGTGGCTTTGGTTGACAAGTAGCAGGTTCTCTGCTTACCCGAAACTGACCACCGTTGCCGTCATCCAGCTCCAGAATGTAGCCTTCCGCAGGCACCGTGGACAGAGGTGGCTGTTTCCAGGACAGTGTGGCGCTGTTGTTGTGAGTGCAACACTCCTCCAGCTGCAGGATGGGGGTTGCTGGGACTGGAGAGGAAGCTAAACAGAAATTAGTGTGACCCTGGTTTCTGTTGAGCTGCAAACATTTCAGTGTCTCAGAATGTTAACATCCCCCTGATCAACACGTGGCTCCACTAAGTAGCTGGCCCAGGGACGACCTGAACTGGATCCCTTCTGGAGTCTCCAGGAGTGGGGATGATTCCTGAGCTGCCGTGCTGCCTTCTCCCAAGCTCGTGGTGGGGCTTCCTACCTTAACTGGAGGGGAGACAACTGCTCTGTTCTCGCCCCCTTGAGGACTGAAGACATCATCCCCAAGGGAAACGTTTTACATGGGGGATGGGTTTCCAGTCCAGACCGCTAAAGTCTATTTAACTCATAACATGGCTGAAAATTTTATCATAAAATTTGTTCTGTGCCTTGACCCCCCAGTTTATAAACTTGGAACTGCCTTCTGAGCAGTAGCTCTGAAACCATCGTCCTTCTAAGGTTCTATCCTTTTTTTGTTTTGTTTTGTTTTTAAACCAGTGATTCTACTCAAGTCTTGTGTGCATTAAGTAGTTATAACAGTGGCTTTTGAAAATTTGGTGCCAAGTGACACAAAAACAGTGATTTTTGCCATTTCGAAACTTCTGAGGAACTTGACCTCATTCTTTCAAGGTAGCTATGCTAGCTCAAGTTCACTCTTTCCGCGGGCATAGAACCGCCAACTGTGAGCCTGGAGAGTAGTATGGGAGCAGAAGGGGCCTGGCAGGGGAGGGTCAAGGTGTCCTCGTGACTTTGTGAGAATCTGCCACAGTATTACGAGTCACAACATGCCCCTGTCCCCATTTTGAGCTGAGAGTCTTTTCTATTACTTAAAACTGCAGAGTGGTTGAGGGTTCAGACACAAAGACATGGAAATGTTAGGTAACACATAATCCCAGTTCTTAATATATAAACTCAGTATATGTATTTGGAAACAATGTTTTTATGAACTGCTTCAGATAGTTTTCAGCAACAAAACATTAATCTTTAAAGCACTTTAACAACAGGAGGGAACAGTTTGGACCACACCCAGGGACATTTAAGTGAACAAATGTTAATTGTAGAGCACCTGGTATGCTGTACCAAGATTGGACTCTGTGTCACGCATTGAGTTACATGCTCCCTGCCATCACCTCAACCAAAAAGATGGCTTATTTAATAGCAGTTTAAGAAGCAGGTTCTATGGTAGACAACCTAGAAAACACAGGCAGTGACCATAACACAAGAAATGGGAAGGTGAGGCAGGTCAATTATACCTAAGAAAAGACTGAGATACAATAAAACCATGCCTGAGTGACTAGGTCAAACATAATGAAATCAAAATTATGAGCAGATAATGGAGGTGGTGAGTTTAGGAAGGGAAATCACGTTTCAGGTTTCAATGGCATGGAGTTCGGTTGGTATTAGGAGAGACCAGTGGCTTCTGCAACCTCGGAGGTCCCAGAACATCTGGAAATGGAGGAGAGGAAATGAATTCATTGCCTTGTTCAAGAAATAGACTACAGGACTGGATGGGAAGGGGAGGAGAGAAAAGATGTAACTCTTCATGATCATCTACATATAAACAGGCATCACCTAACAGTTGTAATTGGAGGGCTAGCTTTAGGTTATCATGTAATAGGGAGCTACTTTGTCATTAAAAGGTTTTTGCTTATAAAAACAATAAATTTTAACATATTAACAGTGGAGTAGATTATAATAAGTTTGAGCAACCTGTTCTTCAAAGGGCTTCTAGAGACATGGAATGATTCTCCCCAGGGATATTTGCTGTTAGTTATCCTCATTAATCAGCGCCTACCATAAAATAATTCCTTGGACTTTCTTTATTTCATTAGCTGCCCTATCAGTCTTCATTTTCCCTTTGTTCATGTTTCAGGCAGCTTACATTTCATCAATTTTCAAATCAAAGAATAACATCACAAGATGGTTTCAACTTGAATCATGCAAATGCTTGCAATGTCTCTGATAAGAAACTCAGATTTCCTTGTATAGGCATAGGTATAATTAACAGATTAATTGAAACACATGGTGTCATGTGTAATTAAAACATGGGAACTTCATTTGTAATCCTCAGCGGATACACTTTAAAAGACCAGAAAGATAGTAAAAAGTCTAACCAGTCACTAATCTTTAGATTTTAATATTGTCCAGATTTAAACAAATAAGCAAACAAAAGATCAAGCTGAGGAAGAGAAGGAGGGAGGGAGGGAGAGGGAGGAGAGAGAGAGAGGAAAATGAAGGACCACAGAAACATTTGCATGTCTAAATCTATTTCTCGATGTGCTTCAAATTATTTTTTCTGTTTCCTTATTTACTCCAAAGTGATGTTGCCTATAAAAGGCAAATGTGACAAAATTACAGCCTCATTAGTAAAGACGAAGGCTGACATTTTAGCAAAACAGATTTTATAGTGGGTGTTATATTACCCTATTTCACTTTATTAGGTATAAAACAAATGGCCTATAAGAATCCAAAGTATTTTCAAATTAACTTATTATTTGTGTTTTGGAAATGGATAGCATCACGGTTCCTGGGCTGAACTCTAAGAAAAGTTTTATTTTATTAAAACTGCGTCACTGGGATGCTGTAGCCATCTCAATCTTAACACTTTCACGATCATTCTTGGATGTTTATGTTTTTCCTAAAGAACTAGTTTCCCCTGCCCTGATCAGAAGACTATTGCTTAGCATTTTTGTTAACCATAAAACGAAGCCTCTGGCTGAAAATTCTCTTCTTAGTTACAAGGAACAGCTGTTCTTACTGACTTCCTTGAAGGGGACTAGGGGAGCCTGGGCTCAAAACGAAATTCTGCAACAGTGTCTTCTTAAAGTTTTCAAATGGCTATTCTAGTTCAGATTATAGCTTACATTTTTTTTTTTTATAATCATTTAATTTTTTTTTTCCAGATCCTTCAGATTGTGAACACTCACAACTAGGCAGAATTCCTCTGTGAAAGGTCATAGGACTGTGATGAGGACATGTGAGGACATATGGCCTCCCGCACTGGACATGAAAAATAATGGCAGGGGCTGCTTTTCGAGCACTTACTGAATGCCTGAAAGTGTGGTGAGAGGTTTTCCGTGTAGTCACTCGTGTAATTTTCACAGCACCCCGACAGTAATGGGTACCATTATTATGTCTATTGTGTAGAAGAGGAAACTGAAACACAGAAAGTTTTCATGGCTCCTACCTAAGTGGGAAAGCCAGGATTTGAAGCCAAGCAGACTGGCTCCAGGGGCTGTATGTTTAAATTGCACTACACCCGTGTGTAGTAATAGTGTACTACAGGGAAGTCCCCAGCCTAATTCCAGGAGGAATGTTTCTTTTTGCTTCCTGTAACATCCATGAGAAAGTTCCCCAAGACTTGCTGGTATAATTAAGGAAATATTTCACCATACATAGCATAATGTATCAGTTGGTCAAATGGCTATGTTGTTCATCTGAAACTAATGTAACATTGTGTGTCAACTATACTTGAAAAAATTGCAGAAAGAAAGAAACAAAGAAGGAAAGAAAGAAAGGAAGGAAGGAAGAAAAGAAAGAAAGAAAGAAAGAAAGAAAGAAAGAAAGAAAAAAATATTTCACCATAAGAGCTACAGTGGTTGGGAATGCAAGTCTACTGAATCATCTTGTCTGAATGTCCTTGGTGGATTGTCACTCCTTTTTACGGTAGCTGAACTATACGAGTGGCATCTGAGTAAAATATAGACTTTAGAGGGACAACAAACCATTTCTGCAAAGCTCTCATTCGTACACTGTTAAAGAGAAATGTGAACGTAGGTTTTGAGGATAAGCATTTCAGGCCTCCAAACCATGAACAGATCACATGCATGAACAAATTACATGTGAGTCAGCATGTGTGCTCAACCCTATCCCCACCAAACAAACCTCTAGGTGCTCTTTCTCCATGATTTATAAGAGGGTCTGTTCACATCACACTGACCTTGCCCATGACCTTGGTGCATAATCAAGGCTTTTACATTCAACATGAGTTAATGAAGATAAATGTGTTCTTAGGTGAGAAGAGGCACTTAAGGGATTAACAGCCATCTCTCTAAGTGCTAAAAAGGCTTGGAAAACATTAGGTCACTGTGTCATCGTGGTTCAGAATGAACATGCTGGCATTTCATTTTAGTACTGACTCATGAACCTTGGGATACCTTGTACACTTAAAACAATTCTGGGCTAATATTTTTCTGGAGATGTTTGAATAAAGAAGGTTCTGGCATTCTCTTTCTTTCTTTCTTTCTTTCTTTCTTTCTTTCTTTCTTTAATGTTTATTTTTTTGAGACAGAGAGAGACAGAGCATGAACGGGGGAGGGTCAGAGAGAGAGGGAGACACAGACTGTGAAGCAGGCTCCAGGCTCTGAGCTGTCAGCACAGAGCCCGATGCAGGGCTCAAACCCACAGACTGTGAGATCATGACCTGAGCCGAAGTCGGAAGCTCAACCGACTGAGTCACCCAGGAGCCCCTCCACTTAGATTTCAATTGCTTGAGGGTGATGTGGAATAAGAAAGAGCAGATCAGTTAAATCCTTGGCTACGAGAATAATTTTAGGCAGTGCATTCTTGCTGAATAGTTGCTGGCCTAACTAGAAACATTTAAAAACCAGCAACACACCTATCTTTGATATCAAGGGACAAAAAGGCATGTGAGATGAAATCTCAAAACCAGAGAGATGCTAAAATTTTTAGTCAAGGAATAAACATATTTTTGTTGTCAGTTTGAGTCATAAGTTTAAATGCATATTTTAAGTAGCTTTGAAGATCTTTTAACTTTCTACTGTAATCCACTTAGTACTATTAGAAAACATATTAGTAAGTACACGTACTGTATCAATGGTCAGATTACTTTAGCACCATTCTCAATGCTATTTAAATTTTGGCCATTTGTGCATGGATTCTGGGGTACAGTTTCTTGAGATATTTTTACTGACAAGCTGTGAAAGTGCAGTTTATTAAACTGACCAAGAAGAGCCTAAGGGAAAAAAATGTCTAACACTACACTGGGCACAGTTGTGTATGTTGACAGATCTCAAAAAGGCCAGTAGGAGTAGTTTTAACTATAGCTAGCTAAGATCTGTTGCCTCATGACCTTTTGGCTTTTTCTTTCCATCAAAGCCATCTGACAGGTAAAAATTATTTAGAGTCTATAGAGGACTTGGCTCTCACTGAATTAATTAAACTTAATGAGCACAAAGCAAAGCATATAAATGAGCTCTGTAGAAGGACACTAATCAGAAGTAAATTAAATTAATAGGAAGTGTTAAAAAGAAAAGGAAAATGGAATAATCCAGTCTCATGCCAAATGGCCTGTTATATGAACTTCAGAAATAACTGTTTGGGATAATTTTGCATTCCAGGTGAATTTTTGCTGTGATTGTGTTCTGCGTTTTGGTCTTTAGAGTGCTTGGTATTCTCTGCCGTGTGTACAGACTTTAGTGGGGTGTGCACACAGCCACGTTCACGCATATTTCTGTAGGCAGCTTTACGTGGCTGAGTGACGTTGCTTTAGGAATGTGGTCTGTGACACACAGCACACGAGTCTGCAGTTCCCATACCAGATGAAGGGCCTGTTCACTCCAACACAATTGTTCGCATCCTGCCAACTGGCCTGGACTCCACTCTGGGCAGATGGGCGTGATTCAGAAGGACAGCAAATGGGGGAGGAGAGGGCTCCGTCAGGCAATGAAAGCATTTGAAAGCCCTGAGGCTTTTACCCTCTACCTGTTCCATCACCAAGGCTAATTGGGTTGGTTCATTTTTTTTTTCCACTTCCACCAAAAGCCCTTCCCTTGCCCTTTGGGACATATTTTCTCCCCTGAGCTGTTTTGTGACATAACCTTTTAATGATTTTACCTTATTGGGAGAACTAGGTACAGAGAGAGGCTGATTGAGGGGGATTTACCCGGGGCTCCCTATATTACTCCGATGGCTGTATTTCACAGGTCACCATGTGGGTGTGAAAGAAAAAAAATTTAAACAGTAAGAAAGACTCGCTGTAACAAAAAATTAAATTTCTGAAATTTAAGAGAGCAATTCAGTTATTCCTTGAAGAAGCCAGTTCATTACACAGTAACATTATAACACAAACTGGAAGTTGTGTTATAATGAGGACAAGTGAGGTTCCGGAACCTCACTCCCTGGTTTTGAATCTCTGCCCTGTCACTCCCAGCTGTGTGAATTCAGGCAAGTTATCCAGTCTTCCTGTGCCTCAGTTTCCTCAGCTACATACTAGGGCTGTGAGAATAAACTGAGTTAATTCACGCGAAGCACTTATTTGGTTTGGTAAGCAGTCGGCAAAGGCTAAACATTTTTATTACTGCACCAAAGTGCTTTTATTTACAATCTTTATAGTACTTCCTCCAAAAATTAATGAAGGCACCATCCCAAAGCCATACATATTAAACAAAAAGTGAGAAAACTGAAAATAAAAGAGCAAAAATCTATTAAAGGGATGAGAGAGGTACTTGTACAAGGTACAGGGGTGAGTTTAGCTGCACGATGGGAGCCACAAGCGTATAGCCTTAAAACTTGCTGGGTTAGACGGTTTTCTGTCTAATAAAAGGAAGTATGTAGATTTTTCTTAAAAAACTGAAAATTTTAAAGTGCTGGATTCTAAGTCCTTTATTTTGTGGATGCTTAAATTAGGAAAAGCAGAGAGCAAATACATTTCTTCAGTTTTAAAAAATATTAATAAACGACAAAAGTACAGAGATGAAGAACAGAAGAATCCAGGGATTGGAGGTGACAGAGGGGAGGGGCATGGGTATGACTGTATGGTGATAATGGGGTAGCAGGAGATCTTTGTGGTGATACAGTGGTTCTGTATCTTGACTGCAGCAGTGGTCATATGAGCCTTCACATGTGACAAAATGGCACAGAGTCATACATATACACTGTACCAATGCTAACTTCCTGGTTTTGATATGCTAGTTATGCAAGATGGAACCATTGATGGAAACTGGGCTAAGGGTACAGTGGACCTCTCCTTACTAGTTTTGCATCTTCTTGTGAATGTATAAATAGTGCAAAATGAAAGTTAAAAAGAAGTCAGAATATTGTCCAAATGGATATTACCTACACAGCCACAAAAATATTGTTGCATGGTTGGCTTTTTATTTTTCTTTGTAAGAGTAATTTTAGGTACTTGCATTTCCCCTCAGCCACCCAAAAAAAATCTCAGAGAGATCTTGCATATCCCTGTATCACATAAGCCAACAAGTTTAAAAAGTTAAAACTTGTCTCAAATTTTCATTTTCCTTCGGTAACCAGGCTTGCATTTTCCTGATCAGTTTTGGCAAGCCAACTGGGATCCTCTCAAAGTCCCACTGATTTCATGCTCAGCCATTTGCTCACTATCTATCCACGTGGAAGCAGTCACTTCAATTCTCAACTGCCTTGATTCAGTAACTGGGTTACTTTCTGTAACAAGATTTTATTTATGTACAGTGATGCTGTCTCTATCTCCTTATCTTTTTAACGTCAGCGATCCCCTGATATTAGGCCTGTGAAATTTCTAAGACTCTCAAAGAGGCAAGCATTGAGTTTATCTGAATTTATCTGACTTTCTGAGAGTTAGGTCCCACTGCTACAACCATATATTTCCTTTATGTGATAAGATAGGAGCCACTCTAGATTTCTGTACCATTAACCAGAAGTGTGTGTGTTTACTTCCTCACCCCTTAGGTGATTCATAAACCTGGCAGCTGCCTTTTTTTTTTTTTTTTTTTTTTTTTTTTTTTTGCAGCAATCTGGCACAAAGCCTTGATCCTGCTTCAAGCACCAGTATCCACCCAGGATGTTGCTCTGTTTAGGGAGATGCAGGCACATACCTTTCATCTGCACGAAGTCGAGTTGGTGAATGGATTGCAGCAGAGGGCTGTTGTCCAGACTCAGGTCGAAGTCCGTGGTCATCCTGGGAGTGAGCGTGCCTTTCCCCCACTGATCCTCAGTCAGGTGCACTCTCCTTATGAGGGCGTCAGAAATCTAATCACATCAAAAACCACAGCCTAAGAAATATAACACCACACTGGACACAGAATGCTGCTCCTCCACTCTCTGGGAGCTTTACCAAACCACTTTGGGACTCACACCCTTCCTGTCTCCGTATAGGCAGTGAGGAGTCTCTTCTGATAAGAATGACCCATGCAAATCTGGGTCCTTCTGTGAGTCAGAGGGGGCCACTAGAAATAATTAGCAGCTATTAATTGCTCTAATAGACAAACCTGGATATATGCTGATGCTATTTATGACTGATCATAATATGTTGGTGATCAATTAATCCTACTAGCACCAACAACCCTAAGTTTCTAAGAGGAGGTGTGGGTTTCCTGTCAAAACTTGGAAATGAGGGTTTTTTTTAAATTTATTTATTTATTTTGAGAAATAAGAAATAATTATTTTGAGAAAGTGGGGAAGGGGGAGAGAGAGAGAGGGAGAGGGAGAGAGGGAGAGAGGGGGAGAGAGAGAGAGAGAGAGAGAGAGAGAGAGAGAGAGAGAGAGAGAGAATCCCAAGCAGGCCCCGCAACACCAGCACAGAGCCCAATGTGGGGCTCAAACCCACAAACTCAAGCCAAAGTCTTAACCGACTGAGCCACCCAGGTGCTCCAGAAATGAGTTTTATAAAATAGTAGAGAGGCTGCATATGGTAATCTGTAAAGTGGAATTTCTTACACTTTAAGCAGATCATCTGACTGTATCACTTTATTCTTTGATAGAGAACTCTTCCACTTCTTGTATTTAATCTCCCTCTGTCATTCTTGGACAGTTTGACAGAATGTGAGTTGGAAGGATAATCTATGTATTCCTTAATACAAGGTCCCTTAATAATTACGATCAAAACTTAAGTAAAATTCAGCTGACATCATCACATCTCATTAAAACAATACTGAAGAAATCATGAGAAATCCAAGCAATGAAAAACCTTCACTTTATTTAGGAAATCACTGAATAACTGGCCAGTAGGAACTGTCAAGAAGGTAGAAGCCTTGCATATTTAGACATTTCTAGCTGACCAAATTGTCCAAGAAATTACTGGAAAGGGACTCAATTCTTAGGCAAGTCAGTAGCTCTGCTTTGGGGGGAACTTAAAGGGAATTACATTTTCAAGATTAAACATGAGCAAAAACAAATTTTAAAAAGCCCACGCGCTGCTCAATCTCGTAGCACATGAGGGCCAAGGCTTCCAAGAAGTCAATGGAGTTTTGCTGGCACCCATATATGCATGGCAGCCTGAACGTGGGTTTCATTGTGGAGGGGATCCTTGCTCTCCAAGGGCTGTTAGGAGTCCACCCTGGCTTCGGAGACTCAGTCTCATGGGACATTGAGAATCTGAAGTAGAAACTAGCGGGCACTCACCTGTAAAAAGCCACTGGGATCATTTTCCTTAATGACCTCCAAGCAGTACTCCATGAGACCTGTGGTCTGGCGCAATTTCACGGTGCAGTGAGAGATTTGATCTCGAACCACCTAGGGTTGATGAGAGAACAGAGTGGTCCAAAATGGCAGAGGGTAAAAAAGAAGCAAACTGGGACGTTAGAAAGCTTCTTCAAACCATATGCCAAGAGCATCATGGAATGGAATAAATGTATGAGAATATTTTGTGGCAATGTCTGCTGTGGACAATGGCTCCAGAAGACAGATTGTATAAATGCTTTTATTACAGGGACTGGTAACAACAGGACCCATCAGAAAGGCATGCAGATGGTGGAAGCCTAGGAAGCTGGTTACTCTGGTGCCTGAAGGGACGTCTTGCTAATTCCCCCTTCTTTCCGTCTTCTGGGAAGCTGATACTGTGAGCTGTTCTAAGTGGGAGGTCGCTAGGAGTCTACAAAGGAGCTGCGTAACCCGAGGTGTGGCTGCAGCTTCTGTTCTGGGAACAGTCACCCACCTGCTCCCACCCTGTGCCTGTCTCTTCTAAAGAGCAGATGTCATTATCCGAACCAGTTCCTTCTCATTCTAATTCTTTTTCCTGAGGGGGTGGTGGGGTGGGGTTAAAGGTGAAACTTGCTGAAGGACAATGAGCTAATAACCACAAGTAAACCAGAGAAAGATGGATGCAGAATTAAGTTTTGAGAATAACCCACTTAGAAGCAATCACTGCCTCATTTGGGAAAGCAGTTTTAAAGGCTCTCTATTTACCATGCTGTGAGTCTGGTTTAACCTAGAAAGGCCTCTCTCTGAACATACAGTTTCTGCCTCTGGGAAGTTGTCTTTGCCCAGTGTCAAACACATGACAGTCCTTGAAAAGTTTCTTTCTTCAAAGATGTTCATTTTCTGTGTCCTCTGCTCAGTGACCCAAATCCTGAAGTGGTTTCTGAAGCTAGAGTTGAACAAGAGTTTTCTAGGAACCTCAATTGCTTACATCCTCGATATTTATACTACTTTGCAAAAGCCTCAGAAATATCCAGCCTTCTGGATTTTTACAAATAATAACTAAAAGGAGTTTTAATATTAATTATCGAAAACCTTTTTCTTTGTTCCTTCTTTTCAGTTTTGATTATACACCTTCCATTAAAGGATATTTCATTTACTTTCAAAAGCAATTGGAAACTAGACAAAAAAGCAATCATCTCATCACTCTACTGAAGATTTTTAAAGCATTTTGATATTTCCTTTCAGGTTTTACCCTTGAGCTAGATATATGTATAGTTGCAATCGTAATATGTGACAATTTTACCTCCTTCCCACTTAACACTATACCATAGTCATTGTACAGGTTGCCACCATCAATAAATGTTACTGGCTACATAAATATCCCACTGAGTGGGTTATCATAATTTATTTAATCATTCCTGCTCCTCTATTTTTGGACATCTAAATTCCTCCTAATTTTTAAAAAGTTCACTTATTTATTTTGAGATTGAGAGAGAGAGCACACGCAGGCATGCACGTGTGAACAGGGGAAGGGCAGAGAGAGATGAAGAGAGAGAGAGAATCCCAAGCAGGCTCTGGGCTGTTGGTGCAGAGCCCATGCAGGGCACAGTCCCACTAACCGTGAGATCTTGACCTGAGCTGAAATCAAGAGTTGGATGTTCAACCAACTGAGCCACCCATGTGTCCCTAAATTCCTAATTTTTTGACAATTCATCCATTTATTATTGCTGGTCTTTGTTTCTAATTTTTTTGTGTGTGATGAAACATATATAACATAAAATTTACCATTTTAGCTATTTTTAATTGGTTAATTACATGGCATTCATATTGTACTCAATACATTCATATTGTTGTGCAACTATCACTGTCCATCTCCAGAACTTTTTTATTTTTCCAAACTAAAATTTTGTACTCATTAAACAATAACTCTCCATTCTCCCCTCCCCCCTGGCCCCTGGAAACCACGATTCTACTTTCTGTGTCTATGGATTTGACTACTCTAGGACTCTCAGATAATATAGTATCATACAATATTTGTTCTTCTATGACTGGCTTGTTTCACTTAGCATGATGTCTTCAAGGTTTACCCATGTTGTAGCTGGTGTCAAAATTTCCTTCTTTGTAAGACTGAATAATATTCCATTGCAGGTTTACACCACATTTTGTTTATCCATTCATCTGTTGATGGACATTGGGGTTGCTTCCACCTTTTGGCTATTGTAAATAAAGCTGTTATGAATATGGCTGTGTAAGTATCTGTGGAAGTCCCCGTTTCACTGCTTTTGGGTAGATAGCCTGAAGTGAAATTTCTGGATCACATGATAATTCTATTTTATTTTATTTTTTTTAGAAATCATTATACCATTTTCCACAGCAGCTATACCATTTTATATTCCCATCAGCAGTGCACAAGAGTTCCAATTTCTCCACACCCTGTGATACGTATCACTATCTGTTTTTTTTTTTAAATAATAATAGCCATCTTAATGGGTGTGAAGTGTAGCTCATTGTGGTTTTGATTTGCATTTCCCTAATAACTAGTGATGTTGAGCATCTTTTCATGTGCTTATTGGCCACTTTATCTCCTTTGGAGAAATGTCTATTCAAGTCTTTTGCCCATTTTTTAATTGGTTTTGTTGTTGTTGTTGTCTTCTGATGCACAAAATTTATACATTTTTGTCTACCTTTTCCTTTGTTGCCTGTGCCTCTGGTACAATACCCAAGAAATCATTGCCAAATCCAGCATTGTGAAGCATTTGCCCTGTGTTTCCACTTAAGAGTTTTATAGTTTTACTTCCTACATTTAAGTCTTTGATCCAATTTGAGTTAATTTTTGTATACAGTGTTAGGTAATGGCCCGACTTCATTCTTTTGCATGTGGATAGCCAATTTTCCCAGTGTCATTTGTTGTAAATCTGCCCTTTCCCCATTGAATGGTCTTGGAACCCTTGTCAAAAATCATTTTACCATATATGTGTAGGTTTATTTCCGGGCTCTTTATTCAATTCCAGTGGCCTATATGTCTGTTTCCATGCCAGTACTACACTGTTTGGAATTTTGTAGCTTTGCTGTAAGTTACGTAAACAGGAAGTGTGAGAACTCCAAGTTTTTCCTTTTACACGATTGTTTTGGCTCTATGGAATCTCCTAATTTTTTGACAGATGATTTGTTATCACTTTTTAAATTTTAGTAAAAGAAAAACAAAAAATAAAATGTAGGATTTAAAAATCTCCTTATCAGAATTGGCGAAAGAAACCAACTTTGATGTGAAGACTGATTTTGACAGGTAGAAGGGAGATCAAATTTAAAATTCACTGGTTGACTTATTTCCTTCTGGCATCTAGTATTCTGCTCAAGGAATGCAAATTATTTTATTTTATTTTTTAAACGGAAAGTTTAACCTTTTTAACAGAAGGTTAAATTTCTACTCCTTAGTGGGGAGAAAACCCCACCCATAAGTGAAACAAAAAATGCAGGACAGGTGACCTAAAACTAATCTGCTACTTCTCTCTGCTATAATAGGCTTAACTAAATTGTTCTCAGAAAATGTTGTTATATTTTGGTAGCCAGTGCATCAACGCCTCTAGCTAGCAGAAACCTCAGCAGTCATCATTCACTAACCAAATGGCATCTGTCCTAGGACTGTGCAGAAGTGACTGGTGCTCCAGTCTGAATAACAAGCACGGATTAGGTCTGGGCATTGTAACCCAAAGCGAGTTAGCTTTTGAAGCAAAATAGACTTGAATTGTTGTATTTACTTTCCAGAGCATTCAGATCAATGATAATTTTATGACTGAAAAGCTGAAATAAATACATTAATCAGACCTCATAAAATTCTATGTTTGCTTCTACAAATTTCTTCTCAAGTAAGATTTATTTGATGCCAAAGGAGCTGAGCGTTGGGTCTCTCTGACTGCTCTTAGGAAACTTCATTGTTGCAGTGCCAAAGAGTTGGTGAGTTTCAGTGGGGGTTTGCCATTGCCATTTGCCATTTGCTCCTGTGTTCCATGGTTCAAGCTTCTTGGAAGGACTCGCTATTCCTGAGCTCCTGGCTCTCAACTCCCACTGTTGCAACAATGGATTTGGATCCATCATTTTACCTGTTAATCAACCACTTCACAATGGTCACAGTAGCCAGTGATAAAAATCACTGCTTGGGGCACCTGTGTGGCTCAGTCAGTTAAGCATCCAACTTTGGCTCAGGTCATGATCTCATCGTTTGTGGCTGCGTTGGGCTCTGCGCTGACAGCTCAGAGCCTGGAGCCTGCTTCGTTCGGATTCTGTGTCTCCCTCTCTCTCTGCCCCTCTCCTGCTTGCATCCTCTCTCTCTTTCTCTTAAAAATAAACATAAAAAAATTATTTAAAAATTCACTACTCAAAATTAAACTTCAGGTTTCCCAGAGGCGGTACTTTTGGATGTGTTGTAATTGACGTCTAGTTCTTGAATTAATTTGGCAAGATTTTCCATCTTATGGAAATTAGCCAAATAGTTAGATCTTTTAAGAGTATAAATATTTTTTCTTCAATTGTGTGGCTTTATCAGCTCTCTGGTTACCTTCTTCACTCTGTGTTATTTCTACTATTTACTATTATTATTTATTTTACATTATATTTTTGTATGGAAAACAATCCCTAGGAAGTGAGGCCGTGTCACTTTTTCTTTGGGTTCCACATTTCTGTGCAGTTGCTTGGATGCTCCGGAGAAACCGTTGGCAACATGTTTGCTGCTGGCCGGAGTTAAGAGTTCCTTTTCTCAGGAAGGAAATGTGCAAGTGACAGGAATGACACAAATAGGGACTGGGAAACAATCTTCCTGCTTTCATCTGCAGTAAAGCCTAAACTAGCTCTGGGACAATGAGTTAATCTTTAGTTCATGGTTTCAGAGAAGGCTTTCACCATTTTATTAGCAGTCCCCATCTGTTCGGGATGGCAAGTCTTATTGCTTGCTTGAACGGCTTTATTTTGCTAAGTGGCAAATTTATGAAGGTCATTCCTTGGGTCAAGATATGTCACTGACACTTTGGAAAGGGGGAATTGAGCATTCCCTCTGAATGCTTGAACTTTTTTGGTAGCATAGAGCAATCCACGAAAGCTCATACAGTATGTAAGTAAGATTTTGTTCTATCTACAACTACATTTTTCCATCCCATCTCTAGTAGACCAATCTCCTCCCTCCACTCAGCTCAGGTAACACAACCAGCAGCAAGAACTGAAGCCAATTAGGGTGAATTTCCTTATTTTATCCAATTTGACCTCGACACCCTTTCTCTACCTCTGTTCACCTCTCCCATCTTGCATATGGCTCTTTAAAATTCTTTTTCTTTCTTTCTTTCTTTCTTTCTTTCTTTCTTTCTTTCTTTCTTTCTTATTTTCATTTTTTTAAATTAATTAATTAATTAATTATTTTTTTTTTAACGTTTATTTATTTTTGAGATAGAGAGAGGCAGAGCATGAACGGGGGAGGGTCAGAGAGAGAGGGAGACACAGAATCGGAAGCAGGCTCCAGGCTCCGGGCCATCATCAGCCCAGAGCCCGACACGGGGCTCGAACTCACGGACCGTGAGATCGTGACCTGAGCTCAAGTCGGACGCTTAACTGACTGAGCCACCCAGGCGCCCCTCTTTCTTATTTAAAAAAAAATTTTTTTTTCAATGTTTATTTATTTTTGGGACAGAGAGAGACAGAGCATGAACGGGGGAGGGGCAGAGAGAGAGGGAGACACAGAATCGGAAACAGGCTCCAGGCTCTGAGCCATCAGCCCAGAGCCTGACGCGGGGCTCGAACTCACGGACCGCGAGATTGTGACCTGGCTGAAGTCAGATGCTTAACCGACTGCGCCACCCAGGCGCCCCTTCTTATTTTTAATAAATACTTTCACTCATAGTATTTTCGTTTGTCCTGGAGTCTGGAGAGATACCACTAATGAATTTTTAGTCTAAGTCAACACTAACATTCTCTCTCCTATTTTAAGAAACTTGTTCTTAAATATATCCCTTCCCATCACAGTTTAAAACAGTTTCCCCCAAGTATAAAGTAACCTCTTTTTTTTAATGTAAGGTACAAGTACTTTCAAGATGCAAGCTTGAAAAATGTCTTCTTCACAGGTCCTTTTGGTCAGTGGAAGGGAATTTCTATATGCACCATCATTCCTGAAGCAAGATGACTAACTAATGCCTGGAATTGGCTCATTTGTGAGTTACAGGTGAGAGTGCTTTGGCCACGAGGTTCAGCTAATAAAATAATAAATTCTCTTTTTCTCCCCCTAGGGTAGAATTTTATCTTCTATATTATCACTATATTCAGTGACACTTAGAGGCATTTATTTTTTATTTTATTTTTTTTCATTTTATTTATTTATTTATTTTTTTCAATATATGAAGTTTATTGTCAAAATGGTTTCCATACAACACCCAGTGCTCATCCCAAAAGGTGCCCTCCTCAATACCCATCACCTCCCCTCCCCTCCCTCCCACCCTCCATCAACCCTCAGTTTGTTCTCAGTTACTTAGAGGCATTTAAATTAAGGAAGAGCTTTTTAAATTTCTCACATGCCACCATTCTCCCACATGGTTAGAGGCAAATATTTCCCCTTTCTTTTGGTACCACTCTTCTGTACGAGTGTTATTAATTACCCACATTGGCAACTAATCATTTCAAAGACAGGTTCTTGAGGCTTTGAGTTTTTCATCAAGAAAGGATCATTCAGCCCTATCAAATGAATAAGACATGTACCTGTTTTGAGAAAGGCTTGAGATTTTAACAGCAAAACTGTGAACTTTCCATTCCAGAAATGTAAATGTCACCAATAGCCTCATCAATAAACGTTGGGTGGAATATGCAAAGAAAGCATGCTCTTAGTGTGTAGAATACTACATCCTTGTACAGAGAAGTTAGTGAGGAAACATAAGTCATTTGGAGACAGAAGCATGGTGGTGCGGACCCATCCACAGGGGAGGACACTATTTATGCTCGCCCGCGGTGGAAGTGATGCATACAATGTGGTGTTTCCTAGGCTGTGAGGCTCAGGGAGACTCACTAGATTGTCATCTTCAAAGTATGTGTTTAGTGCCCTCTGGAGGTAAGGAATGTCACTCATGTCTGGGTTCAGGCAAAGGGCGTCAAAGGTCTGTGACTGCCCTTCATGGACGTTGCCAAAGCGGGTACGGGGTGTTCAGAAGTATGTCCCGTAGCTTTGGTGAGCTCCAGCTGTGTGTGTGGCACCTGGTGATTCCATGGGCACCCTGAGCACTCTGTTCTGTATTGTCCCTCTGTGACTTCTGCTCCTACGTGGTAGGAAGCAGAGGATCACAGAATTTGCCAAATGAATTCCCCCTTAATGATAGGCTTATAATCAAAAATGATTGTGATTAAAATTTTAGGGTTGGACCCCTAACGGCAGTCAAAGGTTTCAAGTGTTTTGGTGTGCCCGATCTTTCCAAATGTCTTGACTGTAATGGACTTAACAGAACTTGTTGCCAGTAGTTTTACTGGGATTGTGATGATTATTGGGTTAAATTTGTTGCTTTTTCTTTCTCTTTTATTTTTATTAAATTTTTTTTTAATGTTTACTTTTGAGAGAGAGAGAGAGAGAAAGAGAGACAGACTGAGCATGAGCAGGAGAGGGGCAGAGAGAGAGAAAGAGAGAGGGAGACACAAAATCTGAAGCAAGCTCCAGGCTCTGAGCTGTCAGCACAGAGACCGATGCCGGGCTCGAACTCACGAACCATGAGACCATGACCTAAGCCAAAGCTGGACACTTAACTAACTAAGCCATCCAGGCACCCTGATTTTTCTTTCTAGTAAAGTCTGTAGCCCGTTAAATCATATCTGATTATTGAAACAAATTTTTGTGGGCTTGGATAGGTCTGTCTTCCACCCTCCCTGCCTCTCTCTCTCTTTCTTCCACATCCCCCACCCCAATCTAAATCAAAGGGTTACTTGTTTGTTTTAAGACAATGGCAAATAGCTTACGTAAGCAATTCGACAAGCCGGTAATATCCCTAGTGTAAATGTGTACTCTTAATGATATGACTGTATAATTTTTTAATAAACATAATGGGAACATGATAGGCAATACATGGTAAATAACAACCAAGATAATTGTCACCATAATGAGAATGATTCTAACAAGATCCAACAGTACACTTGGATTCAAAATCAAACCTGTGTATAGTTACAATTGGGATGTGTTGGCTGCTGTAAAAACAGTACACTTTATCGTTATCCCTCAGCACTCTCGCTCCATGATTTTGTTGGTACGTTCACTTACCGGGCACACATGGAAATTAAAGCCTAGATTTTTGGGGGGATATTTTTGAATAACTATAACTTTTTTTTCTTCCAAAGAATCTTAGAATTGAAAGGTGACCAAGAAGAAACCTGTCACTTCATTTCGCACACATATGAATTTACTCTAAAATACTGGAGCAAGTATGTATTTAAGATCATTGTGGAATTACTCCAAATTCTGAGTGTTACATAAATAAAAATAATTCTCTGATATTTCTTTGGGCCTACCAAAAGAAAAATGACATTGTCAGTTTCCCGAGAAAAGCACAGATCTCATTAATGGCACACTTCAGTGTTGTCACAAATTCCCTGTGAGGTTCACAGATGGTGAGGATACTCTAAGGTCCTATTCAGGTCAAGAAGGCCCAGAAAGGATGTTAACAAAACATATAGTTCATGTGGCACCTGAGTGGCTCAGTCAGTTGAGTGTCTGACTTTAGCTCAGGTCATGATCTTCTGGTTCATGGTTTTGAGCCACATGTCGGGCTCTGTGCTGACAGCTTAGAGCCTAGAGCCCACTTCAGATTCTGTGTCTCCCTCTCTCTGTCCCTCCCCTGCTCACATTTTGTCAACAACAACAACAAAAAACATGTAGTTTGAACAAGACACCCAGGGGTTCCGGTTTACCGTGCTTATTGTGGGGATATCGCCCAAGTAGTCTCAAAAACATGAGTTAGTAATCCCTTGGAAGCTCAAAAGCAATTTTCCCCCGTCAGTAGCTTTCTGACATTTCATTAGTTCACCACATCCTGAAAATAGAAATGTGGCTCCCAGTGTTTTTTTTTCAAACCAAAGAATAGTATTAAGAAACAATATTCCTCAAATACAGTCACAGCTGCATACATATGTCTCAAGCCACTTTCCTAGGTCCAGAGACAATCATGCCTGTGTATAGACTAATTCTATACCACATTCTCTAGTATTATGGAAAGTCAATCCCTTGGAGAACTTCTTCAGTGTACTTACTAAGTGATACCAGGTTTCCAGGCATTCTCTCTATATGATAACAACAATAATAGCTAATATTTATTGAGGACTGTGCTAACATGCTTGGCAATTTCCTATGATGTGATGACTGCTTCTGACCCGATTGTACACACAGGTGAAAGAAACTGAGCCACAGGCTTGCCCACAGTTAGACATCTAGTAAGTGAGAAAGTGTGTCCTCACACCCCATTCTCTGTGACACAGAATCTGGACTCTTTACCTCTCAGCGCCAGCTTGCCTCAGAACCAGAACTATTCAATCTGCTCAAGCAATCAGTGCTTTCAGAGAGGGGCATGAGGAGATTATAAAGACTGTCTTTATACACACTCACTTTCCAGCATCCTTAGCCTTTTGGATTGCTCAAGGAGAGAAAGTTGCCAGAAAAATACACACACAACTCTCCTCTTTGTCAGCAAAAAGCAGGGCCCCTAGAGAACTCTGCCAAAGGGAAGCGGAAGACCATAAGATTATCCTTGCCGGACTATGAGTGATGGGTTAGCCAACAAAGACAGAAAGAAGTACTGTGCTTGGCAAGCGATGTCTATAAAAGGCCAGTCTTTTCTCACAAATCTGAGGAGCAACAGAAATGACAAGAAAGGGGAAAGGCAGGAGGGAGAAAAGCAGAGGGAGGGAAATTGGAGGCTGCATCAGTAGTCACGGCGTCGGCCCTGCTGGCTGTTTTTAGAAGCAGTGACATACAATCCACTGGCAACAGCAGAGAAACAAATCGCTCGAGACAGAAGACAGAACAGCTTTCCTGCCGTGGGGGACAGCCAGCCACCTGTCTCCTGTTTCTGTGGCCCTATGGGATCAGGGGCAGGGAACGCCGCCCAGGGCAGGGTGGAATGCGAGCAGGCAGCTGCTGCTGCTCAGTGTCCCCGGGCACACCGCTGTGCCCTGCTGGGGCAGGTCACCAGGTTCCTCTGCAGTCCCTCCATTAACTGATTTTCACACAGTCCCCTACAGCAGAGGCAGCACTGAGCAGAGAGGCACCTGGGGGCGGGGGGGGGGGGGGGGGGGGCTTTCACGCCCCTCTGCTACCGTTTGACATGGAGAAGTGATGCTTTCTCAATCCTTGATTCCCTTTCCTGTCCAGGTCACTGCCCTTTTGTCTCTCCCACGCAGAAAACCTGGAGTTGCGGCTACAGTCACTATGTGGTTTATCACAAATGGTTCACTGCGTTCTGCTTAAAGATACCAAGAAAGTGTCTGAAATGTCTTAAAAAAGAGATTTCCACTGAGAACAAGTTAAAATCTGGTGGCTACCTACTGAAACGGTTGGTCTACTATTTAGAGAGAAAATCCAGCTGTCCAGCTCACTTCCTGAAGATAGCTGTGGTTTTATTTTGGGTGGCTCTCGGTGGTTCAAGTGGTATTCTGAGTTCCACCATAATAATAAAAGTTCTGGGTTTCTGAAGAGTGTTACATGAAGGGCAATAGCATCAATCGTTTAGTAATGTCAGAGCAGGTGATGGAATCAGGTTTGAGTGCATTCTAAGATGAACCTAAGAGGGTTTTCCAGTAAGAGCCACCACCAAGAAACAGCAATGGCATCTCTGGAAGCAGGGTTATAATCGCCAGCCTCGCTTCACTGTCTAAGCCAACAGGCTGAGGCTCTCTGGACATTAGAGCCCTGTGCACTTTTCTTTCCAAACTCCTTCCTGGTTCAGATTTAACTTCAAGGCACGCAATTTTCTTTATCAAGGAATCTACAGTACCTCTCCTTGATAAGATTGCACTGCTGCTCCCTCATCAGGAACATGTGGAGAGACATGGCCCTGATACAACACCCAGGAAGTCAGGCCAGCAGACTTCATCACAGGGCAGAGCCCTCAAGGGCTCTTTCTGGACTTTGTTGCCCCAGCTCTGCCGCCTGCCTGATTGAGTTCCACAGGCCCTCTCAGAGCGACACCTGGGCAAGCCACAAAGGCAGGGGAGAAAGGGTTATATTCCAGCCACATTATTGCTCTGACTTTGGGGCAGGAAGAAGCAGGTGTGTGGCTCTAGATGTGTTTTGCAGCAGGTGGGCAGCGGAGGAGGGAGCCTCTTAGAGGAGGAAGCTGGAGTTGGGGTTTTCTTACTTTTGGAGAAAACTGTTAAGCTTCCTTGGGGAGAGGTTGTTCTTTATCTTGCTGCCTGGCTCCCTGCCTTCTGGCTGAGCCCCCTGGGTCTCCGGGTCCTGGTGTGTGGCTGGGGCATAAAGTTGGAAGGTTGGTGACTGCTGCTCAGGGCTCAGCATTGCCAGTCTTGCTGCGGGTCTTGCCCAGGTCTCATGCCCTAGTTGGCAACCAGTTTATTGCCTTGTTTCTGGTACCCATGAAATGGGTACTGGCCCTGTTTGATGAAGCTTCCCTGCCACTAAGCTTGAACCCCAAATCTTGTAAGCTGTGCTCTCTTATTTCTTCATTTCTCCCTTGGTTTTCCTACTGGAATCCCATTAGTTTAACAATGGGGCCTTCCCCTATTCTTCAGGGACTATAGCCTGTTCCCAACCTGCTGGGGAATCTGAGGCTCACAGGGCCATTCATGAGCTCCTGCGAGGCTGTATCCATTTCCTGCTGCCCACATCATGAGCTCCCTGAAGTTGGCTGCCTAACCCCAACAAAGGGCCTGTGGTCAGACCTCACCTCTCCCTCCACCCTAATGTCAGGCCAACATTGTGCACCCCGTATCCTCTACCCACTGGTAGTTACCCTGGGGCTTACTGGCCATGCATGTGGACCTCTGCTGACTGCCTACTTCTGGGCTCCCTCCTGCGGGGTTGTTCCCATGTCTCCAGCCTGCTCTCACATCTTGTCATCCTGCTCCAGTGAGGGAGTGGATGGGGTATCAGATGTCTCCAGGAGGACCAATCCTTTTGCCAATAGAGCCCACACTCATAATCAATCAACTCCACTGTGCGATGACAAAAGTCTGTGTAGCCGTCCCGTCACACAGTTCACTTCAGAAGTTAAGAAAAACCTTGTTTGTCTTCTGGAAAGCATGGTTTCCATTCCCATTTCAAAAATACCTTTTGCCTCTGTATGGCCACTCTGGCCACCTTGTCTAAAACTTCAACCCCCTTTCCTAGGACTTCCATCCCCTAATCCTTATTATTTTTCTAAGCTTTTTTTTTTTTTTTTTTTTTTTTACTAAATACTGCGTATTTTACTTACTTATCTTGCTTACTGTTTATCCCTTCTGGTGGAAAATAAGCCTCATGAGGGCAGTGATTTTTATTTATTTAATTGTGCCTACACTCAGAGCAATTCTTGGCCCAGGGGAGTCACTCAATAAGTATCAGTGAGGTAAATGATGGAGTGTGTGGGGAATGAAGGGATGCTTGCTCCTTGCTCTCCAGGCCACTGGCCACCAAGACTGTGGGCATCTGGCCCACCCGTCTAGCCTGTCCATCCCGGCCCTGGGAGCCTGGCTCCTTGGCTTTCTCCTCTCCCCATGGAGCAGCACTCACCTTCAGCTTGTGCTCATGCTCCTTGTTGACACGTGCGAGCAGCTGGGCTTTCCTTCTGTTGAGGGCGTCGATGAGGGCATCACACTGGGCCACCAGGCAAGCCTCGAACTCCACACTGTTCTCCTGCATGAGAAAGCACATCTCTCAGCCGCAAAGCACCTGGTCTCCTTGGGCTGCAGGAGAAGACAGAGCTCCCCTGACCATTTGTGGGGTACAAATCCCTGCTGAAGGAGATGAAAAGGAACTCTGTCCACAATGCACATTTCACGTTGTTTCAATACCTGGATACATTTCATTCTACAGTGATAGTGTTCACTTTAAATTGAAAAGGATAAATATTACTTAATAAATTTATCAAAAGGAAATCATACCCACAGTTTACATTATATTGTGTAAAAATAAAGCTTCCGTTTGTGGAGTTGAACATGAATCTTTCTGAGGGCTGGCAGATGTCTGCTTATGTATGGTGGAAGGTGGCATTCAGAGAGGCTGGCTGCCTGAGCAGGTGGGGTATTATAGAGGCATGAGAGCTAAAGAATCATTAAAATCAAGAGAAGAGGGAAGAAAGAGGACAGAAGTGGTCTTCAATATTAATCAATAATCCAATGATAATAGAACTTTATAAGAATAATCATGGGGAAAGTACTTGCTGCTTTCATTAAGGAAAGCAAATAGTTAATGTACATAGACAGTCAAGAACAATTGGCTTGACTTCTACCCAGCCCTAAAAGTCAAGCCACGAACCAATAGCTTGTGGGGGAACGCTAACCATGTTCTAAATGAATTATAGCTTCTCTGTGATGTTTACATTGAATGTTGGATCTAACTATTTTCTTGATTTAAATCTGTACATGCTACAGCATTTCTTTCAAGCAATTCTCTCCCTAAATCATAAGCATTCATTAATGATAGTCCTTTCAGTAAATCACATATGTAATTTTGATTGTCAAGTGATAATCTGAAAGACAGTTATAATTTATAGCAAATGAAAGATGAATACTCACACATACATGAATAGCATTGAAAAAATAGCACCCAACTGAGTCAACTGTAAGCTCTAGGGGGCTGGCAAGGAAGGAACAGCTTAGCCTATCAAATTTTAATTTATTCTCTAAGTCATAAAGAACTATGTCTCTTAATATAAGGATCTACTGATAGGCATTTGAGAACTTTTTAAATGCAAGATCTTCTTCATGTAATGTGTTATATTAGTAATTGCTTGACTAGTGCCTTCTACATGCTAAGTTTTGGCTTTCCTGGCAATTGTTTTTGAGTACTCAGAGAAGTCCTCTGGAAAATGTCATTTAAGAGGGCTCTATGTCCCACACAGGGTAATATTGGGAGGATGAGGGCAGCCCTCTTGCAGTTTCTGATTTAGAGCAGAAGGAAAGCTTTGCTCTGATGAAGAGGTGGGGTGCAGGGCAAAAGCAAAGAAGGGACTGACCAATCACCTCTGTTGTTCTGGAAAACAGAAGAAAGTGTACAACTGTTAGATTGTCAGGGGATCAAAAGTTTTAACATGAACATGCATGGAAAAAAGAGTGAGGAAAACAATATAAGATGCTTTGAAAGCCTGGCTTACCTTTAAAAAGACCATTCTACTTTGACATGGGTTAAATATTAACTAGGAAAGCCAATTTACTGGAGGCCAGAGTGAAGGTTATTTCTGTGAGGCAAACCTCAAAACATAAGAACAGTAAACAGTGTAGAGGTTCACTAGTTAAGCATCTCATGCAGTTTATGGTTTCTCCCTTTAGCAATAGTGGAGAGCTCACAAGCTCTCAAATGCTGGCTGATCTTTGGGTCATTGTGTCCAAACAAAGCAATCTGAAATTATAGTTACCAGGGGGGTCATGGTTGGAAAACACTTAAGTATCTAAGTAGAGAAGAAGCATTACTATGGGCAGGAAGGAAGGAAAGAGTGAAAGAAGGAAGGAAGGAAGGAAGGAAGGAAGGAAGGAAGGAAGGAAGGGCAGGTGGGAAGGAAGGAAGGAAAGGCAGGAGGGAAGGAAAGGAAGGGAGGGAGGAAGGAAGGAAGGAAAAAAGAGAAAATGTGACCTGTTTGTTATCATCAGATAAGATATAATTATTGCAAGGTGTTTTGGGAACCTGAAGAGTTTTAAAAACTCAACAATAATGACTCTGAATTCACAAAGAGGCCTCTTTCTAAATATGCAGTAGTGGAGAATTAGGACCCTAGTGCCAAAGGTAGCAACTATTTAGAAAACTAGGTTGTGTTCCTGGCTTGTTGGCAAAACACAACCACCTCGAGAAGGGGTGTGTTTGAAGTTGGCCTGTATGTGTGTTTGTATTAGAAGGGACAGAGCAGAAAAGAATAATTGGAATTTCTCCACAACACATTAAGGTAGAAGAAACAAACTCCCTGCTACACAGCTACATCTTAACCCACGGAGTTTGCTTTCTGTCTCAGGTGCTGCCAATACCTGGATCTGTTGGACCATGTTGCGGAGCTGCACCAGAAACTCCTTGGCTTCTTTGGCCCTGTCTGACAGTCCGTTCAGCGCCTGGGAGAGCTGGCTCTGCAAAGATAAAGAAGGAAGCCAGGGAGCTGTAACCACAGGAAGTAGCAACAAGGTCTTACGGTGTTGTTTTGATCCAAGACCCAAGAGTTCTCAAGCCCCTCAGATTCCTCTTCTCAGAGCTTGGGGCAGTTAGCCAACATCTGTATATGAGGATTCTGGTACTAATGGCATCCAGGCACCTTCCACAAGCTCCTGAGAAGTTTCTCCTCTGAAGCAGTGAAAGCTCCTGGTCATTGCAAAGGCCCTTGCCACCTGATACCTGTCTGGAAATTCCACATCTCATGAATTAGTTAATTAATTCAGCAAAAATTTACTTAACTTAAAATTAAAAGATAAAGTGAGTCAGAAGATATGATGATTATCAAAATTATTTAGGCCAAAGTGCTATTGGTCTGGCGTTGGGGCAGGAAGAATACAGTCAAGAACAGGATGAAGGAAGGAAGGGTTAGAGCACTGGTATGATGCTCTGGGGCTACTTCAGTGTAATGGCACATACAAAACCCACGACCACATTTTTTTCATCAAGGTCACCCTCCTTCTCCCAAATACAGCCCTGTTGCCCTAACTCCTGTCCATTCCTCAACCAAGGAAGACTTTCATCCTAATTTTCCACACTGTCCTGTCCATCTGGAATGCAGTTCTGCTGGGGGCCATGTGTCCAGGTAAACACTGGCTTTCCCAGCTTCCCTGTCTGCTGGGGTGGCCATGGGACATACTACTAATTGATGAGACTCAAGTGGAAGATGGCTGGGGGTGAGGAGGGGTCTGAGAAAGCTCTTGCTTTTCTGCTAACATGAGACCAATGTGGCTGGTACAGCCTCTGCCCTTTTGCTCCTGACTTTATGGCAGATGTCTTATGACTCTCACTGAGAAGGCCAACATGGTAAGGGAGGAGGGGTGGAAGAAGAAAGAGCCTGGCTCCATTGGCATCATTGAGCAGCTGAACAACAGTTGAGTCTCCTACCACTAGGCTTCTTGTTTGTGGGGAAAATTAACTCCTTGTTAAGTTCCTGTTTGGGATTTTCCATTACTTTCAGCATTGTACTTAATGCAAAATTCCTTCTGCTATAAGGAATTTTATCTCACCTGTAAATTACAGAGACAAACTCCTTTCCCACAACACCTTCTTTAAAGACTAAAGCCCACTCTCCTTACCAACACAAAGCTTCATCCCTCTCTCCTCTCAGTAAAAGGGCAGAATCTTAAAATTGTATCTCTTGGTCTAATGAATGTTTCTCTTTCTTTTTTCTCTTCAATCCAGTACAGTTAACATACAGTGTTATATTAGTTTCAGGTGTGCAATATAGTGATTCAACAGTTCTATACATTACTCAGTGCTCATCAAGTGTACTCATAAGTGTACTTTTAATCTCTTTCACCTTACCATATGATCCAATAATTCCACTACTGGGTATTTACCCAATGAATACAAAAATACTAATTTGAAAGATATATGCACCCCTATGTCTACTGCATTATTGAAAATAACCAAGATATGGAAGCACCCCAAGTGTCCATTGATAGATGAATGGATAAGGAGGATATATAGGAGATATATCTATATCTATATCTATATCTATATCTATATCTATATCTAGATATATAGAAGATATATACACAATGGAATATTACTCAGCCATAAAGAAGAATGAAATCTTGCCATTTGCAAGAATGTGGATAGATCTACAGAGTATAATGCTAAGTGAATGTTCTTTTTATATCTTCCTTATTAAATACAAAGTTAGGCACTGGATCTCTTTAAAAATATGCATGTCAAATGCTTGATAGAAATAATGTGGGGAGATAGAAAGAACATAGGCTTTAGAAGGGTTCAAATTCTGGCTCTGTCCCTTACTAAATGTGACCTTGAGAAAGTTACCTCTGCCTGAGTTATTCCAAAGCAAACAATGGGAAGCATAATAATATTTTGTAGTTGGGTTATTGTGAGGGTTTAGTGCACTCACCAATAGAAAAGCTCCTGCTAGTAAGGGTAATGGTTAAGGGAACTAATCCAAATTCATAAATTCTGCCAGTCAGTGGCTTTTCAAACTTTACACATGGTTTTACCTCATCCATAAAATGAGAAGAATGTTACTCTTCTCGGGTGTTATGGGCATTGCATGAGATATTAGATTAAAGCCCAGAACCTCTCTGGTGCATGCTGCGTGATTAATCAACATTGGCTGTTATTCATCTTCTTCCTTCCTGCTCACAAACACCTGCAGACTGACTGGGGAGAGTCACAGGGCAGATTCCTGGAATGGGCTCTGCTCATCTCTTGTACTTTGATTTATGTACTCAGACTCTGGGAGGCTAGACCAACACAGCTGAGGAAGAAAAAGCACAAAGTGAGCTTGCAGTGCTGGAAGGGCTGCTCAATTATTTATTACTAGTCCCAACTGCACCTATAATTTGGGGTGTAAGTTTTCTCCTCAAGAACTTTTTCCAAGAGCCGAGGGGATGAGGGAGAGCAGTAGAGTCTCATTTAGAAGAGCAGGCAATAAAATGAGAGAGACATATTCTAAAGGAGACATTTTTCATTGTTACTTTAAACTCACTTCCCTTCTTCTGCATGAGCAAAAGTTTGCCGGCTATCAGTTTTCTTCCCTCTTTTTAAAAATTTTTTAATGTTTTTATTTATTTTTGAGAGAGAGAGGGAAACAGAGCAGGCATGTGGGAAGGGCAGAGAGACAGGGAGACACAGAATCTGAAGCAGGCTCCAGGCTCTGAGCTGTCAGCACAGAACCTGACATGGGGCTCAAACTCACGAACCACAAGGTCATGACCCGAGCCAAAGTGGGACGCTTAACCGACTGAGCCACCCAGGCACCCCATCTTCCCCCTTTTATGATAATCTATGCCTTAGTAACCACATTTGTATGTTGAAGTACAGAAGCCAAGTTCACTCATTTATACAGAACAGACGTGACCTGATTTGTTGTATCCCAGCCTTGCAATTAATTATACAATGTAAGCTAGATCTGACACCCATTAAAAATTGTTGACCAGGTACTGCTATCTACTTAGAAAAAAATTATTCCGTAGTATACAAAGAGTGCTGGCCTCATCCACTCCCAGGTTTTGATACGGCAAAGCAATAAGTCAACTGGAAAAATCAATTCGTTTGCAGATTACCTTTCCTTGTGTCTATATTCAGTCCCAAGAATGCCTTCTACCTGGCTAACGATGTTTCTGGTATTTGATAAACAATTGCATTGTAAGATAAAGATCTAAAAACCTTTCTCTTAAGCTTTGCCAACTTGTAGAAATTGAGCAGGAAACAATGAAAAACCCTGGAAACTATTTATCATTAGAAAATGCTCTTATTATAAGGATTTATGTGTGCGTCGCGTTTATAGGATAGTTCTTTGATCACATTTATAAGCTAAATCTGATGTAGAAGAACATTATTATTGATTGATTTTGTTTCCCAGAAGCATTTAAATTCCTGCTCTGGGCTAACAGAAATGTTCTGTATTCAGGACCACAGAGCAGCCTTGTAAATTTATACCAGAACACCAAAGATGCAAATATTTAGTGTGTGTTTTCGTTACAGCCTCCCTGGCTGTATATGTAGCCGTTAGAAGCGGTTTTTAATGCCTAAGAAATGACATTCTGATTTGCTGGATATTTGTTTTCCAATTTTCTGCAAAGGTGTCACGTTCAGAAAGTGAATGAGAGTGGGGAAATGATGTAGCCGTGGAGGCACTGACAAATTTCCAGGCAAGATCTCAGAGCGTGCTCTGAATAACCAAGATCTCCCAGAAAGAAGGCAAGTTGCTCAGAGCTTGAAGGAGAGGAACAAAGCACTCCGCCTCCTTCTTCCTTCTTCTGCTGCTTTGTCCCTCCAACTTCCACCCAGATTCCCTACACCTTCCAAAGGAGTGGGGGTTATAAGGGGTCAGAAGCTCAACCTGGAAGCCCCGGGGGGAGGACAGTTCACAACCCATTATTACTTAGGCTCAGCAAACCGGTATGGGATTCAGTTCATCCTGACCAAATCCTCACTTGCCCAAGCATCTGCCCAGCTGCCAAGGCACGCCCACGCAGAGGAGGGTGCCCTGCCATGAACATGATTCACGTGTCACTTCCTCCCTCAATTTACTATGAATATTGGATGGAGACAATGGGGACAAATGAAAGGAAGCTTCCTAGCTGTCTGCAATCTGAAGTTACAGGCATGGGATGGGTCAAAAGGGTCAACCAAAGAATTAGTACAAAATAGATGAGGTGACAAACCAGCAACAGTGGCTTGATGGCCCCTGTGACCCTGTCACAGTGCACACCTCCTTCCCAGGTACCAGGGTCAACACAAAATGCAGGAGCAAAGTGATGATTGATGCCATGTGATTCCAAAGTAAGGCCCCTCGGAGAATAACAATTTTTTTCTGGAAGAAATACTGGGTTTTTTTAAGTCTTACTACATTATTGACATTATATAGTTAAAAAGCAAAGGCAAGAAATTCTAATAGTTATGATATATTGATTGTTTCTTATTATCAAGGAACTGATGCATGCTTTTAATGTGTATCTATTCAATCCCAGTCACCACCCTGCAATTTTGCAGAGTCTCAGAGAGGACACACATGAGTTTAGGTTTTATTTATCTATTTTTTTAGTGTTTATTTATTTTGAGAGAGAGAGAGAGAGAGAGAGAGAGAGAGAGAGAGAGAGAGGCAAGCAGGGAAGGGGCAGAGAGGACAGAGAGAATCCTAAGCAGGTTCCTTGCTGTCAGGATGGAGCTGGACATGGGGCTCGATCTCACGAATCGTGAGATCATGACCTGAGCTGAAACCAGGAATCAGACGGTTAACCAACTAAGCCAGCCAGGCTCCCCGAGTTTAGGTTTTACAACTTACATACAAAAGAGTAGGAACACAAAGCCTAGTCGTCTGACTCCAAAGTTGTCCTCTTTGCTTCAGCCGCCCAAAGAAGAGAAGCCTTCTCTCACTCATGCAGGAAGAATAAAAACAACCTGCAGCGAGAGCATGTGAAACCAAAGAAGGTGATTTGGTGGGGGGATCATGATTGATTATGAGGGAATTTGATTATACTTAGCAATCAGATAAGATGTGAACATGACCTGTAAGCTCTGTGGAGGACAGAAGGGAGGAAGACCTTACACACCTATAATCTAACACACTGTTCCATATTATCCCATTTCTGTTCCTCAGTGCTAGATCTGGACACACAAGTACACAAATATCCACACCAAAAGCTAATGCATAATGCCATTTACCTCTTTTTTAATAACAATTTAAATCCAAACATTCTGTTTTCGTCATTCTTCAACGTTTATTTATTTTTGGGACAGAGAGAGACAGAGCATGAACGGGGGAGGGGCAGAGAGAGAGGGAGACACAGAATCGGAAACAGGCTCCAGGCTCTGAGCCATCAGCCCAGAGCCCGACGCGGGGCTCGAACTCACGGACCGCAAGATCGTGACCTGGCTGAAGTCGGACGCCCAACCGACTGCGCCACCCAGGCGCCCCATGTTTTCGTCATTCTTTAAAGCATAAACATGGACCAGAAATGCTGTTATTTCACCAGAGAGCAGCAACCGAATGAGATAGGGCAACGGTAATTAATCTGGCAGTGGGGTTAAGAGGACAGACTTTACAGTCAGATGGACTTGGGTTTAAATCCTAGCCTTTTACTAGCTGTGTGACCATGGACATATCACCTAACTGTAGTGGATATTGTGGTGCTCTGCCCAGATTCCCTTCTAAAGGCTGGTGTGTCCTTCCAGCTGCTGGGAATATCACTGTTGATAGATGGCACTAGGCGTTGTTTTTGCCTATGGGGAACTGCATTGCTCAGCGCTGGGCCCACATCCAGGGTGTCCCATGAATGACTGACTGGCCTCCTTGCCATGATCTGAGAACAACCCTGAAGGGCCATCCCAGCTCTAGAACTCCCTTCAGACTTGGCTGAGGCCACTGCAGGTCAGGTTCATCCTCTGCTCAACCCTGGCCTTCTCACTTCCTCACAGATGGACCTACTGAAACCCTGAGCAGCTAACTATCCCTTCCCAACTCTCTGAGTCTGTGTCCAGGAGCCCCAATTTAAAACACTAAGCTTGCTAGGTTTCAGTTCCCCCACCTACAACATGGGGATAATAACAGTACCTGTGTCATAGGACTGTAGTGAGGATTACGTGAAATCATGTATTCAAAGTTCCTCTATACAACACCTGTGAGCATTGTGTAAGCATGTAATACTTATAAATAAGTACTATTTTTATAATAAGAATTATGTTAAAATATACATGCATAAATCATTGGAACATTTTGTTATGCCACATGTCCCAGTTTGGGGTTTGGTCAACTACGATTAGTCAGACAGTGCCCTAGACTGTAGTATTGTTCACAACTATTTGCCCCCTCCTCATTTTTGCCATGAGACTTGCGGTGTCTCCTGTAGAGGGAGCATGTGTTCCTGCCCCATTCTTATTCTTGGCCACGTGATTTGCTTTAGGCTAAAGAAACGTTGTGATTTTCTGCCAGCTCCTTTGCTCTTCTTGTCACACAGATTCAATGGCATGTGGATAAACTGGCTCTCAAAAAACACATTCTGATTTGTAATGTTTGCTAATTTCAAAGGTGTTAACACATAGTCGATTTTAGGCTACCAACACGACATTACTGAATGTGGAGCTAGAAGAGGTGTGTGTACTATCAACTCTTTGGAGCAGTGTGCAGGTACGACCAGGTACCTGCATACCTGCTACCACTGGGCATGTCCCACAGAGTGGCTGTGGGCTTCAGAAAGAAGACTTATGGAACAGAACTTCAGACTACCTCCTATGATAGAATATGAGCAAGGAATAAACCTTTGCCTCTGAGATTTTAGGGGTTGTTTGTTACTGTAGCAAAACTGACTAATACAGACAGCAATGATAAACTTTTCCTTTGTGATTTGATTCAATCAATTTTCATGGAATTTGCTGTGGACCGGCCACAGTGATTCATGTTAGGAAAACAATGATAAAGAAAATAAATACAATCCCTTCCCTCATGGAACCATCACTGTTCTGAAACCACCACCATTCTGAGCTTAACAATGTCCATTGAAAAGTTCTCTCTTATGGGCTCTCTATTGAAGCAGAAGAAGACTAGACTATTCCAACAACTAACAACAGAAATGTACCTTCTCCACCTCTCAGGGCAAATGAGAAGTAGCTGCTTTCCTTGCCAGGCATAGCCAGTTCTGGCTACAGTTTGAATTCCAGACATATACTCTGCATGGCCTTAATCCACCCAACTTAAAATATTTATCTGCCTTAGACAGGAAACTCTCAAGCTGGAGATGCAAATCAACATGGAGGGTTTCTTTCAGCGAACTAGATAGAAGAGCCACTTATCACCTTAAGGCACAGCAAAAAAAAAAAAAAAAAAAAAAAAAAAAAAAAAAAAAGAAAAGAAAACAACAACAACAAACAAAAACAAAACAAAACAAAACAACAAAAAAACCTGTTGCTTTGCCCAATGTTCATAGCTTCTTGGGGGAAAATCAATTTGCCATGTCTCTATGGCTTTTGCAGAGTGCTGGAAGCAATGAAAGAATTCATGCAGCAACTGTTGCCAGGGAAGGCATGAAACTTTAATAATGCAGCAAGCCTATAGGCTGCATGGTCAACATCACCCTGCCCAAGGCTCTGTCAGAGAGCATGCCTTTCTATGGATATTCAACACACATGATATGTGTGTTGTTAGGCAGTTACTAAGTATTTACAGCCAAGGATCAAAAATATGCCTTCCTTGGGCTAAGCCTTTGTGTAAATATTGGATTTTACATCCCAGAGATTGATGACTGGATAGATCTCCTTTGTACGTATGTTGCCTTTTCTCTGGGGAGAATTCTAGGGCACCCGTCAGCAGGCTCTGAGTCCTTTCCCAGAAAGCTGTTTTCTTTGTGGATCCCTCTGGCTGCCTGAATGTCCACACCGGTCTGCCATGTCCTTCCTGGTGGTATAGCATTCTGCATTGTCTGATACTACTGGGGAACAGTTTGAAGATAAGCAAAACAGATTTGAAAACAATAAAATTTTAGTTCTCTATAGTTTTTAAGTGTCCCAGAGGGAAACTTTCATTCTTCAAATGAAGGTTTTTCTCTAAACAATTAAAAACATGTTCTTAGAAACATATATGATGAAGTGAAAAAAATCACTGAACTATTTTTTATATAGAAATGCTTTCATTGTGTTCTTTCAGAGACACAAGTGTTAAGTGCCAAAGCTGATGACCATTATTTGTTACTCATGTTTCTAGTGGTGAGAACTAAGTAACTACTAGTAGGAGCCAGACGTTTTTGTTTCAAGAAATAACTCCCCACCCTGCCCCCCAACCCGCCCCATGTTTCAAAACCAAACATGCTCCTCTCAGAAAAATCAGAAAATAAAAGACTTAGAAGAAAAAAATTATGTCACCAGATACATTATTTTTTGAATTTATTTTTTAAATAAAGCTTATTTATTTTGAGAGAGAGAGCATGATCAGGGGAAGGGCAGAGAGGAAGGAGAAAGAGAGAATCCCAAGCAGACTGTGCACTGTCAGCACAGAGCCCAATTAGGGGCTCAAACTCAAACCATGAGATCATGACCTGAGCAGAAACCAAGAGCTGGACATCCTAGTACCCCATCAGATACATTATTAATAGCATTAATAATGAATCCTTGATGTTTATCCTTGGAGATCTTGTATACATTGATAGGCAAATATGTATCCCTATATATAATGTGTATGAACAAAATTGGAATAATGTCATATACCCATTTCTGTCTTGAAATCTGCTCTTTGCACTTGATATGATATAAATGTTTTCCCATGTGACTAAAAATATGCTACTTCCCCCTTTGTGATAGCTACCTAACACTTTGATAACATTTACTATGTGCCCAGCGCTGCTTGTAATGCTTTGTACATATTAACTCACCTTTTACACACACACACACACACACACACACACACACACACACACACACACCAGCAAAGGTGGGTACTATTATTGTTCATAACTTTTGTAGGTGATAGAACTAAGCAAGCGAAGTTATGTGGTCCAAAACCATTAAGCAGGAGTGCATGGGTGGCTCAGTCAGTTAAGCATCCGACTTCAGCTCAGGTCATGATTTCACGGTTCACAAGTTTGAATCCCGCGTCCGGCTCTGTACTGACAGCTCAGAGCCTGCAGCTTGTTTCAGATTGTGTCTTCCTCTCTCTCAGCCCCTCCCCTGCTTGCACTCTGTCTCTGTCTCTCTCTCTCTCTCTCTCTCTCAAAAATAAATAAACATTAAAAAAAACTGTTAAGGAGATGCTGTGACCAGAATCTAATCTGTTACCCACTAAACTATGACCACTAACCCAATGTATAGATGCATCCTAATTGATTTAACTAATTTCCTACTTTAGGACATTTAGTTTGCTTTCATCCTTTGCAAAGAATTTCTGACATGAATTTCATGAAGAAAATCCTTCAATACATTCTTGATTATTCTCATTTCCCAAAATGAAAATTCACATTTACTTATACTAAATGTTATCATGTTATCAAAATGTCCTTGAGTGGTCATTCAATTTACACTCCTGATAAAGCTGATGTGAGTGATACTTGCCTATATAACTCACTGAAAATATCATTTGGGGGCACCTGGATGGCTTAGTTGGCTAAGTGTCCAACTCATGATTTCAACTCAGGTCATGATCTCACAGTTTGTGAGTTCAAGCCACGCACAAGGCTCTGCACTGACAGTGTGGAGCCTGCTTGGAACTCTCTCTCTCTCTCTCTCTCTCTCTCTCTCTCTCTACTTCTTCCCTTGATCATGTACTCTCTCTCAAATAAATAAATAAACTTTAAAAAACCCCACAAATATTATCATTTGTATTTGTTTTCATGATCAGATAGGCAATGAATGAAATCTTACTCCTAAAATTTGCATTTTAAAATTACAGGGTAGTGGTTTCAAAAGCTTCTTATTGATCTTTTCCTAGTTAAGGTGAAAGTTCCCACTGGTATTATTTGTAAAGCACTCATGAGAGGTCCTAGCCCATAGAGCCCTACTAGTAATGCATAAGTGTTTGTTCAGGAAATTAGTTTCTTCCTACTGTTGATGACTATCGGTGAACAAGGCTGGCCTCAAAACACTTGTTTGCTTACCAAGAATGCCTGAGGGACCAAAAACTGGAAAACAACCTGGAAAGTTTAGGTGGCCTTCCAGAGAAGTGAAAAGTCGTGGCTTAGTAGTTTTAGTAGAATTCAGTCAGAATGTCTGGTTCACAAAATCTCTACTCTTTAGAAGTTATAATCCTTATTTTGTGGATACATACATGTACACAAGAGCTTCTGTAAACATTAAATGGGTATAAAAGAAGAATATAGTCTTTGCTTCTAGGAGAGAATATATATAATATAAAGATAATATGCACAATATAAACTTTTGTAACACGTTTGTAAGCATAATTAAACTTGTTAACTGGGTTATTCAGATACTCTATATTCTTGCTTGTTATTTGTCTCTTTGACCTACAATATTTTCAAATAAATATGTGATTAAATTTCCCACAAAGATTGTGCTTTGACTGTATTCTCCTTTATTTCTAGGAGTTTTTATCTTATATAATCTGTGGCTTTGCTGTCCTATATTCTTTGTACATTGATTGTACCTTTTAACATTAGACCACATCCGTCTATGTTTCACTTAGGTCTTTTGGCTTTGAACTTCATTTCATCTGATATTATTATATATACCCTCCTTTCTTTCTCTCTTTTGTATAAACTTCCTCATCTTTTATTTTATTTTATTAAAAAATTTTTTTTAATGTTTATTTTTTTGAGAGAGAGAGAGACAGAGAGCAAGCAGGGGAGGGGCAGAAAGAGAGGGAGACACAGAATCGGAAGCAGGCTCCAGGCTCTGGGCTGTCAGCATGTGAGTCATGACCTGAGCTGAAGTTGGATGCTTAACTGACTGAGCCACCCAGGTGCCCCCGTCATCTTTTATTTTAAAACTACATTTGTTTTTAACTCAATCTTATGCTTTTTCTTTTACTTATCATAGGGAAATTTGGGCTATTTACATTTATTGTATTAATTGATATAGTTGGCTTTATTCCATTTTTATCATATATGTTTCTATTATCCATTTTCCTTTAAAATTTTTTTTTTGGCTTTATCACATTTCCTTTAATATCTTAAAGTACTCATCAGCTAATTTGGATATTTTGCTGTTTTTCCATTTTGCAAGCTGTTACCTTCCCATGTTTCATCACATGTAAACTTTCATTTGTCTATAACTAAGTCAAAATTAACTAGTAACTTTAATTCTCCTACCCCACTACATTCCCCCAAATGCTTCACTTAATGTTTAATAATCTCTTAGAAATTAAGAAATATCATTTTAAAGATTTAAAGAACTCCTGGATCAAACAGAAAATTAAAACTTCATTTACCGGTTCCTATATATTAATGAGGAGAATCAGTTTATGAAATATATTGCTTTATTTAATATGATGTTTTTGGGCTAGCTAGACAACTCAAACACTTTACTACTGCTCCCTCTAGAAATACTGTTCTTAGATGGAAAATAAAAGAAATGGATCATAAAAGAAAGAGGTGGCTTTTTTGCACTTAAGTGCTTCTATCCAGGATGGCTCTGATTATTCTTAAGTTCTAAGGGTTCAAAATTTCAGAGTATTTTTTAATGAAATCTCAGCTTACTTGAACTTACCTTAGGAAAGCTGTATTTTTCAAAGGCATGGGGTTATTAGTAGTCTGGGAAATGTTAAATGCAATATCTGAATTTTAATTCTGACCTTATGACCTGAGTACATCACTAATGCAGACATTAGCACAGATTCTTTAAAAACAAAGGGCACACGAGGAGACACCACTACACACCTACCAGACTGACAACACCGAGTTCTGGTGAGGACGGGGAGCCTCATACATTGAGAGTGGGAGTTAAAATGGCAAAAACCACTTGAGAAAACTGGCTCTTTCTAATAAAGTTAAATATATACCTACCCTACATGACAGCATATGTCCACAAAAGGCTTGGATACAATATTCCTAGCAATTTTATTTATAATAGCCCCAAAGCTGGAAACAGTGCAAATGTCTATTAGCAGTAATATGAATAAATAAATTGTGTCTATTCATACACTGGAATGAAAAAATTGTGTATATTCATACAATGGGATACTATTTGGCAATAAAAAAGTACAAGCCAATTTATGCAAGACATAAATAAAATTTTAAAAATTATATTGAGTAAAAGAAGTCGGACACAAGAAAGTGCGTATTATTTTTATGTAAATTTCAAGAATAGGCTATTTCAAGAACTAATCTATAATGATAGAAGTCAGGAAAAATGGGGAGAACTTGAAAGTAATGTAAAGAAATTCTCTGACGTGGAGATATGTTCTATATCTTGATTGGGGTGGTAATTATATATATGCATGCATGTATATGTATGTATGTAAATATAGACATGTACATATATATGTTAAAGTTTATTGAGCTGTCAATTTAAAATTTGTATACTTCGTTGTAGAAAATTTATGCTTTTTAAAAAATGGATATTTTTGATCCTGAATAGCCAAAGCAATCTTAAGAATGCACAAAGTTAGAGGCATCATGCTCCCTGATTTCAGACTATATTACACAGCTATAGTAATCAAAAAAGTATGGTATTGGCATAAAAAGAGACACACAGATTAATGGAACAGAATAGAAAGCCCAGAAATAAATTCACACATACACGGTCAAGTAATTTACAACAAAGGAGCCAGGAATTTATAATGGAGAAAGGACAGTCTCTTCAAGAAATGGTGTTGAGAAAACTGGACCACTATTTTACACCATACACAAAAATGAACTCAAATGGATTAAAGACTTGACCATAAGACCTAAAACCATAAAACACCTAGAAGAAAACCTAGGTGGTAACCTCCTTGACATCATTCGTGGCAATGTTTTTTGGATTTGAGACCAAAAACAAAGGCAACAAAAAGCAAAAGTAGATATGTGATTACATCAAACTAAAAAGCTTCTGCAAAGCAAAGAAAATCATCAGCAAAATGAAAAGGCAACTTGTTGAATGGGTTATATGAATATTTGCAATATGTGATATATGAATATTTGCAAATCATATACCTGATAAGGGGTTAATATCCAAAACATATAAAGAACACATACAACTCAATAGCAAATTAACAAATTATCACATTAAAAATGGGCAGAGGATCTGAATAGGCACTTCTTCCCAGAAGATACAGAAGGCCCACAAGTACACAAAGAGAGCACTAATAATCAGGAAAATGCAACTCAAAACCACAATGAGATATCACCTCATACCCGTTAGAATAGCTTTTTAAAAAAGACAACAAATAGCAAGTGTTGGTAAAGATGTGAAGAAAAGGGAATGCTTATGCAGTGTTGGTGGGAATATACATTGGTTCAGCCAATGGAACACTCTAAGCGGGTTCCTCAAAAAATTAACAATAGAACTACAATATGATCCAGCAATTCCACTTCTGGGTATTTATCCAAAGAAAATGAAAACACTAACTTGAAAAAATATACGCACCCTCATGTTAATTGCAGCATTTATTACAACAGCCAAGATATGGAAACAACCTAAGTGCCCGTTAGTAGATGAATGGATAAAGAAGATGTGAGATATATACTCAGCCACAAAAAAGAATGAGATCTTGCCATTTGAGACAATATGGATAGATCTCGAGGGTATTATGCTAAGTTGGAAAAGAGAAAGAGAAATACCATATGACCTTACTTATATGGTAGAATCTCAAACAAAACAAAGTAAAACAAAACAAAAAGACCCCCAAACTCATAGATACAGAGAACAGATTCGTAGTTGCCAGAGGCAGGGGGTAAGGGGTGGATGGAGGTGGTGGGTGAAATGGGTGAAGGGGGTCAAAATGTATAAACTTCCGGTTATAAAATAAATGAGTCATGGGGATGTAATGTATGCACAGCAATGGTGACTATAGTTAACAATATTGCATTGCACATTTGAAAGTTGCTAAGAGTAAATATGAAAAGTTCTCATCACAAGAAAAAAAAATTTGTAACTACGTGTGGTGATGGATGTTAACTAGACTGATTGTGGTGATCACTTTGCAATATATTCCTTATCATTAATATATCATTAATGATATATTCCTTATCATTATGTTGTCCTACACCTGAAATAAATATGTCATATATCAATTATACCTCACTAATAAATACATAAATAGGTTAAAACAATGGACATTTTTTCCTCAAAGATGAATACTCCTTATATAATCAGTCTCTGCTTACTAAGACCCCATGCTGTGTAGAAAAAAAATGTTTGCAGATGGCCTTGTTTTTTCAATTTAATCTCTGAATTTAAGTAGATATCTACAAAACCCTCAAGCGTCTTGTAATCGATCCATAGAAATACTTCACTCAATTTTGTTTCATACTTGATATTGGGAACCGTCCACTTACAGGCTGTTAATTGTCTTGGATCATCTCTTGATGCCCTTCCCCTGGTCATCATGACACTTTTCTCCTGTTGCAGAAGAATTCCACTCCACCAGTATCTTCGCCCACTCTCAGAAACGTCCTGTCCTTTGGGAAGGCACAAATGCCATCAGGCTCCTAACACACATGTGCCCTTTTTAGTCAACTCATGATGTCATAAGTTTGTAGGAAGAAGAACTCGTGTGTAGATGTTCTTGGTTCCCTTACTTTGACTATGAGCTTGAGAAGTATGTGATCCTTTCGTCTTGATAATAAATCCACATATTCCCTCTCCGACAGTCCTAACATTTATTTATTTTTTTTGACAGTCCTAACATTTAATCTATAAAGTCCAAATATAAGAAAATTAAATTACCCTTAATATAACTCTCCTTTTCACTACTTTTGCTTTGATTACTCTAGGAACATAGTAAAACACAATGTTTTTCTAATAAATGATTCTCTTTGGCAAAAGAGAAACTCTTTGGGATATCTTAGGTAGCATCTAAAACATATTTTGGTTTTTCTCTCCCGAGTATTGAAAGATTTGTTAGGATTCAGTATTTATAGGTCAATTCCCATCCAACATAAAATTAATAGTGATCATCAATATCATTCAGGAAAATGGATTGAAGCCATGTCTGATTTCTTTTCACCCTTTCCTTTTGCATCTCTGTCAATCCACCTCCATGCAAGTCAAGTGCAGCACCAGCCTAGTGAAAAGGGAACGGTTTCCATGACAACGGATTTTCGCTCTGCTAGTTAGAATCTAAGATATGACTCCCACAGAAATAAATCTCACTATGGGAATTGGTTGATTTTGTAAACGACTAAATAACTGTGCAATCATTTCCAAAGAAAAGCCTGTTCAAAGCTTGCACGAGCAAGGGGAGGTTATGCGAGGTGACTGCTGAATCTGCCGCTGACATCACACGGAGCGCGGTGCTGGGAAACGCCTGTTTTGTGCTGCAGCTTGTTCTGTTCTGCACCCACCAGATGTGGGTTGTACAGCCTGGCCCTCTTGTGAATTTCAATGATGTTTTAATTCCAGGTGGAGGGAATAGATTTTCGAGCA
The DNA here is from genome assembly GCF_022837055.1 of Prionailurus viverrinus. Taxonomy (NCBI): domain Eukaryota; kingdom Metazoa; phylum Chordata; class Mammalia; order Carnivora; family Felidae; genus Prionailurus; species Prionailurus viverrinus. Next base: position 94,418,722 of record NC_062566.1, read on the forward strand.
ACCTCATAGCAAATGACAAGTGTTCACCCCCAAATGTCTTTCCTCTTATATCCAGAAACTATTAGTTCCTTGAAAGGACACGATTCCCAAAGCTATGCTTAAGGCATCCAGCATGGTATGAATTTAATTGCTTATATCTATTTCTCTGTTAAATTAGTTGCTGCTAGCGTACAAAAATGCTCTTTTCCACTATCATTTTCCCTTTTTAGTAGTCTGTCTTATTTTATTAATTATAAAATATATAGAAACACTTCCAGATTTTTAATTTTCATTTAAAAACCTGACATGATGCCAAGTGTTTCAAGTAATGTTTTATGAACATATTTTCCTAATAACATTCATACAAATTATAATGGTTAATTCTGATGTGCAAGACAAAAATTGCCATCAACCAACCTAGTGGCATATAATTCAAGTGAATTTCATTGCTTCCATTCCTGGATCCAGTAAGCCAGGTTTCCTTCTGAACAGCGGGGCTTGCTGCTGAAGCAGGGACTTCTGTCAGAGTGAGGTGGTATCTTCAGCAGGGATGTGAAGAGGGAATGAATGTGTGTCTTTGAATAAGAATACTTTGGAAGTATTCAGGGCTGGAATGAGGATGCTCTGCAAAGTGCAAATTTAATAGCTAACTCAAATCCTTCCCACCCCAGCATATGGATGCATTCATGCTCAGTGAGCTGGTTTTGAAAAGTCAGTGCAAGTATGCAACCGAAATCCCTTAGTACCCAGCCTGTCACTGTCCCTGCCCAGCAGAAGATAATTATGGCTAAGTCTGGTAAAGTCCCCATCTCCATGTTGTGCACCTTTCCTGTCACCTCACGCTGTCCCCTGATGCCCACTTGCCTTTTCCTTCCTCCTTTCAAAGCTTAGGAAGGACCTAATGTCAGTCTCTTAAGAATGATGGGCCAAGTAGCCCATTAGCCGCTCAGTGAAATTCATGAATATTAAATTTTTATCTAAACCAAAGATTTCCCTTTTAAATTTTTCATCTCTAGTTCTCAAATGAAAGATTTTGTAGTTAAGGAAATTTTCAATAATGTGTAGAAACATGGGGACAATTTGGCTTAGGAAAGGGGACCTTGAAATCGCATTAATTTTACCTTGCTGGCCACAAAGGCAAACCCGATACTATATTTTTAGGATGAAGTTTCTTTTCTCCTACTTCTCCCATTGGGCATCTCGTCCTTAGGGCAAAAGCATCCCTCTGAGGTCACTGGAGGCCTAGTCTTATTAGTAGGTGGGGGTGGAGGAACTGGTCCGTTCATCATGAGCTTTTCCCAGGACCTAAGCCCAAGCTGGTACAGACATGCCAGCATTTCTTCATGAAGACCTGTCTACAACCTTCTCTGGTGAACAAAGGGCTAGCCTCCTTCCCTGCCTCCTCTGATATATAGGCTGGCATAAAACATGATCTGAGCTTATAGTTAATAATGGCAATGGCATAACTTACTTACATGAGGTCTTAAAACGGATACATTCTCTCTCCTATTGTGTTTCTACTCCTGAATTTCTGACAAAGAATGTTGTTAGTGGAGTGCATCGATTTTATGGCAATTTTATGGAGTGTATCTTCCTGAATGTCTTATATTTGGAACATCACCTTTTGCCTATTTCTAGTTATATATTTCAAATGACAGAACTCAGCTATGCTAATGGCTAACTGATGACAGGTATGGAGAGAGGCAAGGTGTTGGGGATGGTAGAAACCAGACTGTATGGAATATGTGATCCCATGAGCAGAACACAGTTGAGACATCAAACTTTGGAGAGGAACATCCAGAGGGAGGAGACAGGGAATGGTGGGGACAATGGAAAGAGGATGAAGGTAAAGAGATACACACAGGGAAGATGGGGAACAAGTTAGAATCAAATATAAGACCATGTGTGGTGGGAAGGAGATGCCGTGATCTCCAGAGCACTCTTGATCATTTCTATCTATGGCCCCAAAAGCTAGGTGATGTGGCCTCAACTGGGGCTAACCCTGAGGAACCAGAGGGGATCAATGCCACAGAGGTTATAAAATCTGGACAGGTAAACAAATATTAGTACTTATAGCTTAGAGATTCCTTATCTGTTTCTATATGGCATGCAACCACAGTTAGCAGAACTAGGCAGCTCACTATATGAATGCTTTTCAGTTCATGGTCATACAATGAAACTAGAAGTGGTAGCTTCCAAATGTGTCAAGGTAGGTTGAACTACACCCCCTGGAAGCCCCTCTCCTGTACGTGTAGTTAGGGTTGGCCACAAGAGAGATGCCTGTAGGAGATCTGGAGGGAGGAAGTGAATTATCAGTCCTTTTGTAGCTCACAGACAATGTTACACCTGCTGTCTCAGCCAGTTGGCATGCAGCAGCAGCTAAGACAGCATCTGCTCCCCTCTCCCCAGGTCCTCCCTTTAGCTTCTCTAATTTTGGGGGCCAGGTGTGTGTGTGTGCGCGCGCGTGCGTGTTTAGTTCTATGACAAAAGGCCTGTGTGTTTAGTTCCATGACAAAAGGCTCCAGATTCTACAGGATACCTGCATGACATCACTAAGGTCAGAAGCAAGAACTGACATGGGTTTCAGTCAAACCTCATGGGCTCCAACTTGTGCTTGTGCATTTTAGCCTTCGCTAACTCTGCCCTGTGAACTTCAAGCTCTGGGATCAGATGTGAAGTTGACAGCCTTATAGACACTGCTTAATGTATCAGTTCCCCTACAAATGTATAAAAATTCTTGTACCGAATCCATCTGAGTAAGTAAGTAAGTAAGTAAGTAAGTAAATAAGTAACAATACCTCCTAGTGGAACGGCTTCTTTGATTGGATCCTGACTGATACCAGAAGGTAAGAAGGGTTCTGAAGACATTTAATTCTAGCATAAGCAGATTAAGTCTTCTTTAATGACCAAGAACACTGTGCATATAAGAATCAAATCAAAGCGTGAATTGAAAACCACTGATTCACACCCATTAGGATGAGTATAATAAAAATGACAATAACAAATGTTGGAGGATGTGGAGAAGTTAGAATCTCATACATTGTTGGTGAGCATGTCAATTGGTGCAGCCACTTTGGAAAACAGCTTCCTCAAAAAATTAAACACAGAATTACCAAAAGATCCAGAAATTCCACAAGAGTTGAAAACATGTCTACACAAGAATTTGTACAGAAATATTTATAGCAGCATCATTCATAAAGCCCCAAAGTGGAAACAATCCAAATATCCATCAACTAATGAGTAGATAAATGAGATGTGGCATATCCTTACAATAGAGTATTATTAAGCAATAAAAAGAAATGAAGGACTCATATATGATATAATATGGATGATGTACTAATTTGGATGTTCATTAGAAAGAGGATAGTGGTCCTGATAAGATCCTTCTAGTGATCATGATTATAGCAAATTATCCACTAGTAACGTTCATTGGAAAAGAAGCAAATTGAAATATAATAGATGGGTTAAAAATTAGGCTTTACAATGATAACATTTTAGAAACGGAGGACAGTTTGGTGGTTTCCAGGGATTAGGGAGAGGGTTGGGGGAGGGGGTTGGAGCAAGTTGAGGGGGTGACAGAGGAGGTATGGGTTTAAAAGGGCAACATGAGGAATCTTTGAGGGGTTGGACTTATTGCTTATATTGACTGTGGTGGTGCCTATATAAACTTCCACAAGTGCTGAAGTTGTATAAAAGTTAACATACACACACATGAGTGAAAGTAAAATTGGGAAACCTGAATAAAGGTGGTGGATTGTATCAATGTCAATACCCAGTGATATTGTGATATTGTATTACAGTTTTAGAAAATATTACCACTGAGGGAAACTGAGAAAAGCATACACAGGATTTCTCTAAATTATTTCCTATAATTGTATATGAATCTACAGTTTTATTAATTTAAAAAGAAAGAAAGAAACATCATTTCAGATATGAAAAAACTGGAAAATATTCTTTGTCTCCTGTTCCATGATAGAAAATTAAAAAAACTTTTCACTCTCACAGAAAAACAGGGTGATTCTCACTAATAAAATTACTTTTATTTGTTTATTTTTAAATGTTTACTTATTCTTTTTGGGAGGGGAAGAGGGGAGGAGAGAGAGGGAGAGATTGAATCCCAAGCAGGCTCCATGCCTCGCGTGGAGCCCTCCATGGAGCTCATTCTCACAATTGTGAGATCACGACCTGAGCTGATATCAAGAGTTTGATGCTTAAGTGACTGAGTCAACTGGGTGTCCCTAAAATTACTTTTAAACACAAGGTAAAAAAACCCTCAGTCTTTGGAACCAGATTGCCAGGGAGCAAATCCTGGCTTTACCACTTATTATTTGTGAAATTTTGGACAAATTAAATACTCTGAACCTTAATTTCTTTTTTAGTAAAATGGAATAACAATAGTACTGACATCATCAAGTTGTTGTGAAAATTAACTGGATCAATATATTTACAGTGTTCACAACAGTGCTTGGCACATATTAAGTGCTGGTTCTTATTACATGAACACTATGATACCACTGATATAAAATTTAAAAGTAGGTGTTATTAGGATAGGAATCCACACATGTACAGTAAGACTATAAAGAAATGCATAGAGGGGATAAATACAAATTCAGGACAGAAACACCTCTGGTAACAGAAAGGGAAATATCCCTGGGAAGGAATACAAAGGGATTACCATTTATCTGCACAGTGTGCAACTTCTGGGGCACCTGAGTGGCTCAGGTGGTTAAGTGTCTGACTCTTGGTTTCAGCTCAGGTCATGGCCTCACAGTTCATGAGATTGAGTCCCACATTTGACTCTGTGCTGACAGTGTGGAGCCTGCTTGGAATTCTCTCTCTCCCTCTTTCTCTCTCTCTCTGCCCCTTCCCTGCTCTCACTCTCTCAAAATAAATAAGTTAATTAAAAAAAAATAAAGAAAACCATTCTGTAGGATGATGAAATCATGGGACTGATTTATTATCAGAAGTGTTTCAGTTAGGAGCAAGAGAGGACAATGAACACTCTGCCGCAAGCTATTTGATGGGCAATTAATTAAAATATTCATGACGCACCTAACATGTGCAAGGCACTGGTCTAGGCCCTGCCATACAAAGGCAAACAGGATAAGGCACATACTCAAGGGACATATGGTCTCGTATAGGAAAGACTTGCACATATGATCTGTCTCTGGTAAGAAGAATGGCCAAAGAAGGGTACTGACAAAATGCTGTGGGGTGAACCTGAGATTCTTTTTTTTTTCCCCAAGTAAGAATAACACACCACATCTTAGAGAATAAGAACCAACACTTTCAACAGAAATCTATAGCTTTTAACAATGTTTCATACAAAAATATTTTCAATGGAAATATATAGACTTTAATAAAAAGTTATGTTTTCATTCTAATTAAAAAAACCCTAACATAAGAGAACAATCCATTCTGAGTATATATATATATATATATATATATATATATATATATATATATATTCTTATGTAATTTATTATTAAAAAAGATCCCCTTAGCAAATGTTATAACCATGCAGTATATGCCTTCATTCAGACACCAAAAGGTAACATTTTCCTTCCTGATTGATAGCTTGCTCCAAGATGCCATTTCCTAAATTTTACTCACACAACATGCTGTTGTTAATGTTAGAACAATGAATATCTAGTTTTACCAAATTAAATACCCCAACTGTTGTGCAGTGCAGCAGTTTTCAGAATTAAAATGGTTGTCTAGTTACTTATGGAAGAATCACTGCATGGCAATCTTTGCCTTGCTAATTAACATTCAATTGTATGTGATGTAGAGGCCATGCTGAACACCTTGAACCCTGTCCCTGAAGGCCAGTCCTGAGAATTCTCATCTTACTGATCTTTTTTTTTTTTTAATTTTTTTTTCAACGTTTATTTATTTTTGGGACAGAGAGAGACAGAGCATGAACGGGGGAGGGGCAGAGAGAGAGGGAGACACAGAATCGGAAACAGGCTCCAGGCTCCGAGCCATCAGCCCAGAGCCTGACGCGGGGCTCGAACTCACGGACCGCGAGATCGTGACCTGGCTGAAGTCGGACGCTTAACCGACTGCACCACCCAGGCGCCCCTCATCTTACTGATCTTACAGACAGGAGCTATATTCAGTGTGACAGTCCAGGAAGAGAGTCACCAATCCTTTTCCCCAGTGAGTATGTTATCAACATGAGTAAGCCTTCTCTTATGCTTTCAAGATCTCTCTTGTTAAGAAAGATCTCACTGTTAAGAAAGTTCCCACATTTGTCTGTCTGCCTATCTATCTATCTATCTATCTATCTATCTATCTATCTATCTAAGTTTCCTGTTGAGTCTGTCCTATGTAAAAATCATTGGCTTCTTGGTGGGGTACAAAGATCAGTAAGACCCAGACTTTGCCTCCAAGCTCCTGGTGATCCAGGAGAGGGCAGGCACGCAAAATATTAAACATAAAAAGGGGTGCTACAATTCTGGGAGAGGTGTGTGTACAGGGTACCATGGAGTCAACAGAAGGAAGTACCTGGTTTGAGGTGGGTGTGGGTTGGCTTCTGAGAGGAGGCAAGCTAAATAGTTGTAGCATTCCCAGAACAGGGAACACAGTGAGCAAAGGCCTAGAGGTGTAAGATGGCCCAGCTTGGCCAGGAACAGTGAGCAGTTCAGCACGGATGTATAAGGGCAGTGAGGAGACATGGTCCAGAGATGCCTTGATGCTTTCTCTGCTTCCCATAGCAAGCACAGCCCATCTGATCAAGTCATTGCTAAATTTCTTAAATTAGTGAGCATGGGTGTTATTCTTGGTTTTATTCTGCTGGCTTTCAGAAAAGCTCTGACCTATCATCTCATCAGCAGTACAATTTACCTTGTACCCAGTGACACCCAAGGCAAGCCTGCCTTTAAAATATATCATAGAATTCTATTTACCTTGAAGTTTTAATCCTTTGATATAGCCTCATTACAATAGCACTCCACTATTTCTTTTTTTTTTAATTTTTTTAACGTTTATTTATTTTTGAGACAGAGAGAGATAGAGCATGAATGGGGGAAGGTCAGAGAGAGAGGGAGACACAGAATCTGAAACAGGCTCCAGGCTCTGAGCAGTCAGCACAGAGCCCAATGCGGGGCTCGAACCCACAGACTGTGAGATCATGACCTGAGCCGAAGTTGGACGCTCAACCAACTGAGCCACCCAAGCGCCCCAGCACTCCGCTATTTCAAAAAGCCTCAAAGATTGTTGATTTTGGCATGAATGATGAAGAAACTCAAAAGCAAATGGCTGGTTCAGATTCTGAATCCACAAATTAAAAGTCATCCCATCTCAGTCTTATCATTTACATTAACATGGATTATGTGAGCATGATTATGGACCTTTCTTATTCATTTATCAAGACTGAATAGATGCTACCAGGTGTCACTATAAGTTGAAGCGATGTGAATGCTTCTTGGCAGCTAGAATCTGTGCAGGCAGTGGAATCCTGCCAGACACATTCACTGCAGTGCTTCCACCACTGGTCAGAGCAACCTGGGAATGGCCTGCAGAAAGAATCACCATCAGTCTGTTTTTTCAATCATCCATTCAACACACACACACACACACACACACACACACACACACTGAGCACCTAATCTGGAGTGGGCATAGTTCCATGAACTGGAGATAGGAGATGGACACTGTTGCATACACTGAACAAAATGAGTTCTTTCCCTATGGATCATCTCTACTTCTGTATTTATTTATTTATTACTAGACCTCAACCACAGCCTTCTTTTTCCCCTTCCACCTCTTTGCCTGTAGGATGTACTGTATGTAGTCATGCACTTTGTATTAATATATTAGAAATCTACAAATCTGTTTTGTACTTTTTATACTGTTGGATACTTATAATCAAAACTTTTACTAGGGTATTGAATAAATTTAGTCTTACTAGAAAATAAAAAAAATGAGTTCTTTCCCTTAGTGATAGGTGTCTTGAAGAAAAACAGAGCAAGGTAAGGGGAAAGAAAGGGAGAGAGAAAGAGAGTATGTGCGGGAGCACGTTAGGTACTGTGGGATCACTGGGAAGGCCTTTCTCCAAAGACACCTTTTAATTAGAGACCTGAATAAAGCAAGGAAGCAAATCATGTGAATATCTGGGAGAAAAACTAATCCGGGCAGAGGGAATGAGCTTAGTATGTGTAAGAAGTAGAGAAAAGAGAGTGGTTGGAAGGAGGTAGGGGTATGGGAGAAAAGGGGTTCAGAGTGAAGGGCTAGGTCATGTAAGGCTTTGTAGGTAAGAAATTTTGGAAGTAATTAATAAAAGCCATTGGACAGATTGATATGATCTGATTTACCAGCTATACAAAAGAGTTATAACCACTTAACCATAGGAAATCCTCCCTTTGGAAGACTATATTTTCCAGAGATAGCCATATCTATGTATTTATCTCTTCCTCGATGTACTTTAACGATGTTTCCTCTTCTTGAATCTGGAGAGACTCTTGGAGTATGACAGAGGTGATCTTATGTACCTTCTAAGGCTAGGTCATACAAAGGATAAAACTTCTGCTAGCTTCCAATCTCTCTCCCTCTCTCCTTCTCTTCTCTCTTCTCTTCCCCTTTCCCTCCCTCTTTCTTTCTATGGATGTTCACCATTGGAACCCAGCTGCCAGGTTGTAAGGAAGCCCGGTCTACCTGGAGAGACCTATGTAGAGAGGACAGAAGCTTCCTGCAAACAGCCAGCATCAACTGGCTGGCCATATGAATGAGTCTCCTTGGAAACTGATTCTCCAACCCTACTCAAATCTTACAATGCCTTTGATACCAGATAACATCTGATTTCAATCTTAGGACAGGCTCTCAGCCAGAATTACCAACCACTCCTGATTCCTGGTGCAAAGAAACTGTGAGAGATAATGAATTATTTTTAGTTACTAAGTGGTGCCTAAGAGCTAGATCATGTAGGGCCTTGTAGGTCACGGTAAGGATCCTGGATTTAATTCTAATTATGGTGAGTCACTGGAGTATTTTTTGTAAAGAATCAATATGCTCTGATTTACCAGTTACAAAAAAAAAATCATAACCAGATAACAAAGGAAATCCTCTTTGCCCCTAAAATTTTTTTATATATTTTCTCTTTCCTCCTATTTCTTTGTGTCATCTCTTCTGTCCTTGTCTCCCTTCAATGTCTCTCTAGCTCCTTCTCCCCACTCACTGCTTATAGCCCCTGACTCTCTGTTATTCTCATCTTCTCCCTTTGTGACTTGTCCAAGGCCACTCAAGGAGTGTGATTCTCTTAGCGAAACTGACTGTGGAGGAAAGATCAAACAGGAATTTGGTTTGGGTGGGGCGGAAGCAGGCAACTCTGACCTGGCAGGCCCCTGTTGCTCATTGAGGTTGGAAGATCAGAGATTTTTACCCAAAGCACCCAGGAAGAGATGCATTCACATAACTTGCCAGTGTGGGTGTACTTGGCAGAGAAGTATAATGCAAATAGCTACATCATCCTGAACATGAATTGTGAGGTACAAATCTGGGCTCCCTGAAGACAAAGATGGCAGTTAGATAATCCATACTTAAAATCTTTTAGCTTTTTATTTTGAGAGAGAGAGTACAAGCAGGGGAGGGGGGCAGAGGGAAAGAGAGAGAGAGAGAGAGAGAGAGAGAGAGAGAGAGAGAGAGAGAGAATCCCAAGCAGGCTCCATGCTCAGGGTAGAGCTCAATACAGGGCTCTATCTCATGACCCTGAGATCATGACCTGAGATGAAATCAAGAGTTGGACACTTAACTGACTGAGCCACCCAGGTGCCCCTTAAGTCTTTTATATGACAGTCATAATGATCCAGGTACTGAATTCTAGTATCTTTATCTAGCGTGGCATTAAATTAATTCTTCAATGCATATTTTTCCAAAATCATTAATATGGTGAAAAAAAGACCTATAAATTCTGTAAAGCAAACTGCCAACTCCCTAATACTTGAAAAGACCCTTTAAAAATAACAAAAGAGCCAAGGTCTGTAAACAAGATTAGAAATTACTTTTTAGTTAATAATGACTTCTCAAAACATTTTTACCCCCTATTGTGTATCTGCTGAATTCCTTTTCTCCTGGGAATTAAATGTGATCATCACCCCATCCCTCAGCATTTTGGCCACTGTTGCTATTAGCAACACTTAACTTGTGTTTATTCCCTAAGGGCTTGATTCTGAATGGGAAGGAGAGTGATTCTGATTTTGCCTGAAGCAGCACCATTGAATCAACGTGTCATCAGTCTTCAATGACACGAGTCCTTGATTTCAAAGTAGGAGTTTTGATGTAGGCACAGAGGCGGCCAAGATTATGACACTCAGTTAGCTGCTGCCACTATGCACTCAGACTCTATTACATAAGCAGATTTCTTCAGCCCTCACTTTAGACTCCACATACAGACATTATTGCCAATACTCTATGTGTTGAGGGTTAGAATTCGGCAGTTCACGCCACTTTACTGGTGCACTGTGTAAGCCTCATACCTCATTCCTGGCACTGACAGAGGGAACATGTCACTTTAGTACCTTTACATTTTTTTTTTTTTTTTTAGTTTATTTTTGAGAGAGAGAGAGAGCATGAGCAGGGGAGGGGCATGGAGAGAGGGAGACAAAGAATCCAAAGTACATTCCAGGCTCTGAGCTGTCAGCACAGAGCCCTACGTGGGGCCTGAGCTGTGAGATCATGACCTGAGCTGTAGTCGGACGCTTAACCAACAGAGCCATCCAGGTGCCCCTAACTTTAGTAACTTTAGAGTAAAACAAGAAAACTCAGAATCAAAAAGAATCTTGAAAAATGCCTTGCCCAAAGCTACTTCATATTTATGAAATGTTTTATCAATGATAATAAGGTAAGCTTGATTTTAGGTACTTTCTTAGTATTTACCAGATATTACCAAATTCTTAAGAATCCCAAGAGGAGTCAAGTTTATAAATACTCATTTGCTTCCAAGGTCCTCAGGGTAATCCTCTGCTTCTCTCAGTATTTTCTTTTAAGGAGTTGAGTCTTTGTGGAGGGATGTGTGTGTGTGTGTGTGTGTGTGTGTGTGTGTGTGTGTCTGATGACAGGGAAGTGATACATATGCTCACGGACAATTGTGGAAGGACGTGTGTGTGTGTCTGATGATGGGGAAGTGATACACATTCATAGTGACAATAGGAGATGCTTCAATTCAAATGTGGAAAGTTCTTTCAACACTCAGTTTGTAGTGCACACTTCATGCTCTCTGGGAGTGCCTCAGACACACAAGTTCAAGTGCCAAATTGATCAGAACAGGTATTGTTATGGATGGGAAGGGTTATAAATTGTCATTCAAAGATAAAGACTACAAAATGTAAAGGGAATATTTATGGGCAAGGCCCACAAGGTTCAGCTTCCCTAAAACCTTTAGTAAAGGAAATTGTCAATTTAATCAGCTGCCATCTCTAAAGACAGATGAATGACCAACCTGAATTTTAAAAATTCATTATTTTAAAATTTGATATAATTGAAATCCAGAGACTATCACAGAATTTATTAATCTTTCTATAGAAATCATCTTGACATCATTCTGAGGGTATGATTTATGACACACAGAAGAGAAAGAATTGAATCTTATACTCATTTGGTTTATTACTGTGAAGCTACAATAAATCATTTCATTAAGTCTAAATGCCATCAATTTTAAGAGGCACCATTATTTTATGTTCCAACAAGAAAGAAAAGAATTGCCAATGTTTTAAACTAAAAACTAATCTTTTCTTATCACACTGATTGTAAGATGTATCCTGATTGTAGACATGATAATATGTGAAAAATAAAATGTGGTAGGCAGACTAATGGTCCCAAACATGTCCACATCTGGATCCCTAAAATGCATGAATAGGTTGGGTTACATGGCAAAAGGAAATTAAGGTTGCAGGTGGAATTAAGGTTGGTAATCAGCAGATGGGGAAATTATCCTCCATTACAATCACAATGTAATCACAAGGGTCCTTAAAATGGAAGACAGAAAAGTTAGAGGGAGATGTGATTATAGAAGAGTATTCAGAAAGAAGTAAAGTTGCTGGCCTTGGAGATGGAGGAAGGGGCTATGAGTCAAGAAATGTGAGTGGCCTCTAGAAGCTAGAAAAGGCAAGGAAATGGATTTTCTCCTATAGCTCTGCTGTCACCTTGATTTTAGCCCAGAGAGACCTGTATCTGACTTCTTACCTAGAGAACTATAAGAGATAATTAATTTGCACTGGTTCAAGCCACTAAGTTTGTATAATTTGTTATAGCAGGGATAGGAAACTAATACATATACATCTTACAATCCATGATGATAATATAACTTGTACAAATTTGAAATTGTAATATTTAACTTTTACTAGATATATAAATTCGTGAGAACTGTTCAACTATTATTCATAAATAAACAGTTGTAGACAATCCTGAAAAGCTTAATTATGGCACTCCTCTGCCTTAGGGGACAACTTTCATTAGCATGTATAAATTATACAGTAGGATGTATGAATTATCAATTGTATGTCCAAAGCCCAACCTCACTATTCAACACTCCTTTCATGCCTCTGATTTTTTTTTTTTACTTCTTGGTTTTTTTGTTTTTTTTTTACTTTTATTGCAGACATGGAAAAGCAAGGTTTTACAATGGGACAGAAATTATGTTTATGCATTCATAGTGCTTGATCCAGCTAAAAAGTCAGAAGATCCCAGAAGTATTAAAACCTCTCTAATCAGGCCAGAGATTAATTTTATACTTATGGGAGCACCTGGGTGGCTCAGTCAGTTAAGCATCTGACTTGATTTCAACTCAGGTCATGATCTCACAGTTCATGAGTTCGAGTCCCACATCGGGCTCTGCACTGACAGTGTGGATGGAGCCTGTTTGGGATTCTGTCTCCTTCTCTCTCTGCCCCTTCCCTGCTCTCTCTCTCTCTCTCAAAATAAATATATAAACATTGAAAAAAATGTATACTTAGTGAATATGATGCAATGGACTGAAAAACATTAATTGGCATTTATTAGGTTTAAAATTTTTTTGAATATCAAATTCTTTGCTCGCCTTTGGTCCAGCACATAATACATTAATTCTGTACAAATGCATAGTTTGCAACCATACTACCTAAATCCAAAGCTGAACCTCTAACAAAACAATAAACAAACTCATCATGAAATAATCCCCAGTACCAAATATGCCACATTCTAGATCCCAGATCTCATAATCTCCACATGTAAAACTTTGACATTAAACAAATGAGTCCAACATTTTTCAGGCAGTATGGAAATGTCACTTCACATGTGCACAACAAGCTATCCGTCAGAGTGCAAAGCCCTCTGAATACAAAACAGATGACCCAGGCAATTTGTTTGGATCAACAGCTCAGCAAACCATCAAAAAAGACTATGACAGTATTTTGCTTTTTTATGCCATTATCCTTCCTTCCAGTTTCACAATTCCAGGATCTTCACTGCAAATGGTCCAACATCTTGATTATTCCAGCAACCAGTTTTTTTCTTTCCATTTCCATGTGTTTCTTCTATCATTGCTGTCTTGTCATATGGAATACAATTTGCCCAAGCTTTTCCCTTACCTCTTTCAAATCGAAGGTCAGTATGTCCAGCTTCAGGTATTAAGAAGCAAGTATTTATTAGGGTGAAACAGAGATTGAAGACAATTATCTTGTACCTACTAATATTCATCTGGCTTACCTTAGCTTCTGCCTATCAGATAGGAGAACAAATAAATGAACTTGTCTCCTATTCATTAACACAACCATTCTGGAGCCTTTTACTTTCTGGAGCATTTGGGTAGCCAGCATAGGGCCTCAGATATATTCTATCTGTATCACCACTGATGCCATACTCAAAACGCCCCATCACCCTTTAGTAAAAATCGCTCACACTTTCAATGGGCGGCCATGACAGCAAATTACTTAGCTAATGAATTGTCCTAATACTGCTATTAGTCTGACTATCAGGAGTGCTCCTCTTTTTACAGAATTAAAATGTTTCTGTCTTCTAAAATAACTCAAAGAAATTTACAAATATTTACAAATCAAATATTCCTTTAGTTGTCTTCAATGATGATGGTTATAATGCAAGTCATATTATTTCCCCTTACAGATGAAAGGAAAGGATTTGTTTTCTGAAAGTCATCACAAATTAATATTATTAAAAAGAGCTCCTTTTTACAGTAATATTATATCTGCTAAAATAAAACACTAAATGTAAGATACCGCTTTGTTATTTTTGAAATTTTTTCTTAGGTTTTTTTCATCTTTACAATTTGCTTATCAGTTGTTGGACACACTAAAAACATTACATCCACAGGCAGAGTAACATAGTATACTCATCAGCAGTTTTCAGGAAGTATGAAAATCATGTGTTATTTTTGTTATAAAATCCAAATCATGATCTTCTAATCTGATTTATTCACCTTTCTTCTAGTAATGTACTCTATTGATTTAAAAAAATAGGCCACACTTATAAAATATGTAAGTCAAAAATATTTTTTTGAGACTAAAACATTTGTGTAAGACTAAACCTCTCTGGAATTCAAGTAAGAAAGAAGAGGTAAGTGGAAATGATGCCCTGCATAGCCAACTTGATACACAAGTTTATCCATTAAAGATCACTTAAAGATAATTTACTCAAAGGAGAGAATTTGGGCTCTGATTCCATGCTGATTTACTATGATTTTAAGTTAAATTCTAACAACCTTGTTTATTTACTTCTACATCTATAACTCATTGAAGGTAAGACTTCTATAAAAAGATTACAGAAGAGGTAAGAGCTGATAGCCTGTCAGTAAAGAGACTGAAAACCAAGTGAAAATGAAAAAAAAAAAAAAAGTCTCCTGGAAATCCAGGGGCCTTGGCTAGCACAGCCGACTGAGGATGTTCCTACATTACAGTACAATACGATTAGACACTGGGATTTAGAGCCCAACAAGAGCCTAGTCCAGAATAACCACTTAATGAGTACCCATGGGTATGCAGGTGCTGCGAGCCTGGCATCTACAGAAAGGAAAGAGTTATGTCTGCCCTTGCCTACTCCTTCATTGTCATTGGTTGGGAAGACAAAGTGAGATCATACACTTATTAGTTAGGTTATTGATTCAGCTGCATGCGAATTCTCTCTACCAGAATAAAGACTGCATTTCCTAGCCTCTCTTGCAGCTGAGTGTGGCACTAGAATGACCTCTGGACTCTGGATGTGAGGGGAAGGCATCCTCCAGGAAATGCTCTCCCGTTGCCTTTTCCCACTGTGGTGAGAATGCATGTCAGGTGGTGAGCCATCCTGAGCCACAAGGAGGATGGACAAGACCAGAGGCACCTGCATTCTTAGTGACTGCTCCAGCAGCAGACACACTCAACTCAGACTCTTACCTGAAAGAAATAAAGTTCTACCTTGTTGAAGCCCCTTCAATTCAGCTGCCCAATTCAGAATGACAGATGCCCTAAAGATTTTGGATGGGATTTGCTATAAGGTGTTTGAAGAATAATATATGGGTGTGTGTGGGTGTGTGTGTGTGTATGTGTCTGTGTGTGTATGTGTCTGTGTATATGTGTGTGTGTGTGTGTATATATGTATTGCTGATTTAGAAGCTTTCATGGGTTACGTTCTAGAATTCTCATGTGATCACTTGCGTTTTTCTTCAGGAACCCTTGGGTTGACCACACAGTTCTCCAAGTTCTCTAGAGCAGGTCAGATTATGTCAGTAAAGGAAGAACCGATGAAATGGAGGCTTAGTCGGCCAGGCCGAGGACCAGACCAGTATCAGCACAAATCCCCACCTTGGGAAATCAACTCATTCCTCCAGGGAGGAAAAACCGTGAAGAATAGAGATGATCAGAGAGCAGAGACAGGGCAGAGATTTTTCATTTCCCCTAAACGCCACTTCTACAACTTTGCCTCATGTTACCATGGTTACCACAAGACTTTTGAATTAATTTCTACAGAAACAGCAATTGTGGCCTAGCACAGCATAGCAGTTACCCAGGTGCTCTCATTATTAATAGAACAGGCTATCCATTAAAAATACACATTATATATTTTCCAATATTTGCTTTTAATTGTTCACCAATATTCAAATTGGAGGCATAGAATTGGGGACACAATGAACAGAATGGGGGAAAAAATACAGCCCTAGTCCTTTACTATGGCTTTGAACATCTAAACCTTCAATGTAGCTTTTTTAGAATATCGGTTACTAGCAAGGCCATTAAAACCATGTTCCATGGGGCGCCTGGGTGGCGCAGTCGGTTGAGCGTCCGACTTTAGCCAGGTCACGATCTCGCGCTCCGTGAGTTCGAGCCCCGCGTCGGGCTCTGGGCTGATGGCTCAGAGTCTGGAGCCTGTTTCCGATTCTGTGTCTCCCTCTCTCTCTGCCCCTCCCCCGTTCATGCTCTGTCTCTCTCTGTCCCCCCCAAAAAATAAATAAACTTTGAAAAAAAAAATTTAAAAAAAAACACGTTCCAAATAACACATTAAGTGGCAAATATGGAATAAGTTTTTGTAAAAGAAATGTTTTATCACAACTTGGGGATTTTTACAGGTCTTTCATTCAAAAAGAATTCTATCAAACTAGAATACACAGATGAATCACCTCCTCCTACCTTGAACGCACCGGAATTTGTGATGGGTTTTCTAGCTTTCTGTTTCTTCCTTCTATAAATCAAATTGCACTTGGCTGTGAAGACAATATTTCATAACCATTTCTATCATATTATTTATCTGTTAAGAATCTAAATATTATTATTTTGTTTGGTCATTTCTCACTCCCTTCGACTACCCTTTGGAGTCCTTTATCAGTTCATCTTCCTGTTACTATCTAGTTAACCTCTTTACCCCCTCAGTACTCTGAGGTCAACATCATAGCACTCTCTACCTATATCATACATTTCCTATTTTTAAAAAATTTTTTTAAAATGTTTATTTATTTCTGAGACAGAGAGAGACAGAGCATGAGTGGGGAAGGGGCAGAGAGCGAGAGGGAGACACAGAATCTGAAGCAGCCTCCAGGCTCAAAGCCGTCAGCACGGAGGCTGACGCGGGGCTCTAACTCACAAACCATGAGATCATGACATGAGCCAAAGTTGGTCGCTCAACTGACTGAGCCACCCAGACGCCCCCATACGTTTCCTATTTTTATAGAACCATACAGTACGAGGTTTTTTTGTGTGTGTCAACTGCTTTTACTCAACATAAAGTTTTTGAGATTCATTCATATGTATCACAATTCATTCTTTTGTATTGCTGAGTAGTATTCCATTATGTGGATATTCCACAATGTGTCTATCCATGCTCATATTTATAGACATTTGGGTTGTTTACAGTGTAGGCTATTATTAGTATGACTACCATGAACAACCCTGTACAACTCTTTTGTGGGCATATATTTCTCCTAAGAGTAGTATTGTTGATTCATAGCATAGATAAATGTTTAACTTTTTAAGAAATTGCCAGTTTTCCAAAAATCATCTTATCCCTCCATCAGAAATCGATGAAAGTTCTAGTTGCTTCATATAGTTGCTAATATTTGGTATTTTCAGTATGTTTAATTAGATAAACAATTATATAAATATAAAACAATGTATAATATAAAATGGTATCTTATTGTGGTTTTAATTCACTTTTACTTGATGATTAATGATGTTGAACATCTTTTCATGCGCTTAATTGCCATTCCTAATTTTTGGTAAAATGTCTGTTCAAGTCTTGTCATTTTTGTTTTATTTTATTTTTTATTTGAGTATAGTTGACATGAAATGTTACACTAGTTTCAGGTGTACAACTTAGCGATTTGACAAGCTTGTACACTATGCTATGTTCACCACAAGTGTACTACCATCTGTCCCATTACATCGTTACTACAATGTCATTGGCTGGATTCCTTTTGCCGTGCCTTTTATTGCCATGACTTATTCCTTCCATAAATGGAAGTCTGTATCTCCCTTGAGTCTTGTCATTTTTACATTGGATTGTTATTTTTTTATTACAGGAATATATATGCCAGATTCAAGTTCTTTGACACATGTTTTATTTTTTCCTCGTCTGTGTCTTGGTGCTTTTTGATTTGTAAAAAATAAATTCTTTTATATTTATTTAAATTCAAGTTAATTAACATACCATGTAGTATTGGTTTCAGAAATAGAACCCAGTGATTCATTACTTACATATAACACCCAGTGCTCATCCCAACACAAATGCCCTCTTTAGTGTCCATCACCCATTTAGCTTATCACCCCACCAAACACCCCTCCAGCAACCCTCAGTTTGTTCTCTGTATTTAAGTCTCTTATAGTTTGCCTCCCTCTTTGTTTTTATCTTATTTTTCCTTCCCACCCCCTATGTTCATCTGTTTTGTTTCCTAAATTCCACATATGAGTAAAATCATATGATATTTGTCTTTGACTGACTTACTTCAATTAACTTAGCATAATATGCTCTAGTTCCAGCCACATTGTTGCAAATGGCAATATTTCATTCTTTTTGATCACTGAGTAATATTCCATTGTATATACATACCACATCTTCTTTATCCATTCATCAGTGGATGGGCATTTGGGCTCTTCCATAGTTTACCTATTGTTGATAGTGCTGCAATAAACATTGGGGAAAATGTGCCCCTTCGAATCAGCATTTTTGTATTTTTTGGATAAATACCTAGTAGTGCAATTGTTGGGTTACAGGGTAGTTCTACTTTTAATTTTTTGAGGGAATCTCCATACTGTTTTCCAGAGTGGCTGCACCAGTTTGCATTCCCAACAACAGTGCAAAAGTGTTCCTCTTTTTCTTCATCCTTGCCAACATCTGTTGTTTCTTGAGTTGTTAATTTTAGCCATTCTGACAGGTGTGAGGTGGTATCTCATAGTGGTTTTGATTTGTATTTCCCCAATGATAAGTGATGTCAAGCATCTTTTCATGTGTCTTATTAGCCATCTGGATGTCTTCTTTGGAAAATTGCCTATTCATGTATTCTGTCCATTTCCTCACTGGATTGTTTGTTTTTGGGGTGTTGAATTTGATAAGTTTTTTGTAGGTTTTTGGATACTAATCCTTTATCCAATAAGTCATTTGCAAATATCTCCTCCCATTCTGTTGGTTGCCTTATAGTTTTGCTGACTGTTTCCTTCACTATGCAGAAGCTTTTCATCTTTTCTTTAAAAAAATTTTTTTAATGTTTTTATTTTTGAGAGAGAGAGAGACTGAGTGCAAGCAGGGGAGGGGCAGAGAGAGAGGGAGACACAATCCAAAGCGGACTCCAGGCTCTGAGCTGTCAGCACAGAGCTGGATGCAGGGCTCGAACTTGTGAACCGAAGATCATGACCTGAGCCGAACAGAAGCTTTTTCTCTTGATGAAGCCCCAGTAGTTCATTTTTGCTAAATATTTTGAAATTTTGATACAATTAATTTATATATTTTTCCCTTTATGGTTAACACTTTTTGTATCCTTTCTAAGAAATTTTTGCTCTTTCCAAACTGAATATACACTCTCCTATGTCTTCTAGCAGCTTTATGATCTTCATATATACTGTTAGGCCTATGATCCAATTCAAGCTATTGTTTATATATAGATTGATATAAGACTTGAGGTTTGTATTGTTTTTGTTATCTATCTATCTATCTATCTATCTATTTTTGTATACTGGTATAATTTATCCTACTTAGGCTTCTGTTAGCCTTTTTGGATCCATGGCTTAAAACAATTCTTCAAATATGGAAAATTCACAGGCATCATCTCTCCAAATATTTCTTCTGTCCCATTCCCTTTCTCCACTCTTCTGGGACTCTAGTAACATGTATGTTAGACCATGTAATATTACCCCACAAATTTCAGACCCTCTATTTTGATTTTTTGTTTGTTTGCTTCCTTTCCCTTATTGTTCCTCTTGGTGTTTTAGTTCAGATGATTACTTCTTCAAAGTCACTGATTCTTTCTTCTACTATGTCCAGTCTGTTATTAAGCCCAATTAATAAACCTGTTTCATGTTTTGAGGGGGGAGGGGCAAAGAGAGAGAGAGAGAAAGAAAGTTAAGAATTCAAAGCAGGCTCCAGGCTCGGAGCTGTCAGCACAGAGTCCAACACAGGGCTCAAACCCACAAACCATGAGATCATGACATGAGCTGAAGTCAGAGGCTTAACTTGAATGAGCCACCCAGGTGCCCTTGGAATAGCTTTTATTGAAATTACCCTTGTACAAGTATCAGTTATAAACCGTAGGAAAAATATGCATTTAAAAAAAGTATTTGAAGACACTGGAGAGCAACCAAAAACAGGCACAGGTAATTCCTTATTCACCACCTACTTCTAATCACTCTCCAATTCATTTTACTATTTTATTTGAGTCTTAACACCTGTCTTTATCAAGTATCAAATATATTATTTATTTGAGTTCGTGTTATTTCTGTTTCTTCCAACAAAATATACGTCTCATGACAGCAGAGATACCCTTGTTTATTGCTATATCCCAAATCCCTAAAAGTTACTGACAATGGTGGGTGTTCAATACTTGCTGAATAAATGAATCAAAGTTTGAGTGGTAATCAAAATTTATTATACACCAAAATCACCTAGAGGGCTTGTTAAAACACAGATTTCTGGACCCCATCTCCAGAATTTCTGATGCGTAAGTCTGGAGTTACACTCAAGAATTTGCATTTTTAACAAGTTCACAGCAGATGGTCTAAAGACCACACCTTGAGAGCTGGGCTAGTATTTACTGAGTGCCAGCTATCTTTTCCTATGCTAGGACCATGAGGAGTATGAAGAAGTAAACACAGGACATTGGCTCCCAACAAGCACATCTCTAGTTAAAAAAATAAAGAAACCTTATGTGTATGTGTGTGTACACATACAAGCAAATACACGTGTACATAGAATAAAGTCAAATAGGCAGCATTAAGTGGTAAGATCAATAAGATCTCACAAGAGGAAGGTACAGTAAGAATAAATATCATGTGACATTTATTAGGAGCTTCCTATGTGCCTAAAATAGGCCTAGTATTTTACATGGAAAATATTAGTTAAGTGTCACAACAACCTTGTATGTATTATTTTTAACCCCCATTTAAAAAATCACAAAAATAAGGTTCAGAAAGGTTAAGGAACTTCTTGAGAATTGTAACCTGTATTTCAAAACTCAAGCACTTAGCCAGTCATTGTTTTGCCAGCGTGGGTGTGTTATAAGTTGAGAAGAATAGGAAGGATGGGACATTGGGTAGAATTAGAAGAGGAGGAATTAGAAGAAGCGAGCCTGTGATGCAGAGCCAAAGCTTAATCCAGGGTTCCTGGCATTCTAGAACACCTGTTTATTCTCCTGCCATGCCTCCATGCTTCTTCTGATAAGATTTTACAAGAGTTGTTGGGTGTTTAGCAACGATTTCTGTTAAATGAAGCATTGTTTAACATTTTTGAGTGAGGACTGGGATGGTATGAGGTTAACAACATGGTAAAAAAAAATTAGTGTCTTGGAATATCAATTCAGAGTGATGGTCTGATGGAAATAGAAAGGATAAACTAGTGTGGGGTGCCCAGGTAGGAGACAATTTCAATAGTCTAGACAGGAGGATATAGGGGACTGAGGTAAGGTTTTTAGTAAGAATAAAGGGAGAGCTGAATATAAGAACTGATAGGTTTAGAAATGGAATACATCTGAGAAAGGGAAATATCCAAGTATTTGGAGGATTCATGCCTGGATAATCAGGAGAGTGGCAGTCTCGGGAACAGAGAAAGGTTGAGTCATAGGTGCCTTTATATGGTTCATCTGTCTCAGTCTAGACCAGTGGTTCTCAATTGGGGGTGATTTTTGCTCCCCAGGGGCCCCTTTGGCAATATCTGGAGGAATTTCTGGCTGTCACAGGTGGTAGGATGGAAAAATAGATATTCTACTGGCACCTAGCCAGTGGAGGCCAGGGATGCTGTCAATATGTTACAATGCATAAGATATTCACCACCCAACAAGAAATTATCCAGCCCCAAATGACTCACTATTGACACAGTGCTGAGATTGAGAAATTCTGCTCTAGACTATAGGGACAAATTGTAAACCTGAGGCCCTCAGGGTAAGCCAGACAAGGTAACAAGATGTGTTTAGTGTGTTCTGTGATGCTGTTGTTTTTAATTTAAACCAACATTTAAAACCAAGAGAGTTCACATTAAAACGATCCAGATGGCAGGCTTCTCTTGGAAGATGTGCCAACTCTGGCTCCAAATTTCTCCTGGGTGAGGCCCGACTGTAACCAACTAACTGCACCTTCCTCGGTTTGCCAGTCTCACAACTCCAATTTTCTCTCCTATCACTGAGACCAAACTCAGCTGCCATTTATCTTTGCTTTGCACTATTATTTTTCTTATGGTACAACAGTACAATCAATCCTTATTATTTGCAGATTCTACATCGGTAAATTTGCCTACTTCCTAAAATTTATTTGTGGCCCGAAAATCAACACTCACAATGCTTTCATGGTCATTCATGGACAAAGCAGTAGAAAATCTGAGTTGTCCAATGCGCACGTCCTAGCTGAGGTACGTGCGCTTCATTCTTGTGTCAACTCTCATACTGTAAACAACTATCCTTCTCAGGTGTATTTAGTGTCATATTTTTTTTTGCATTTCTGTGCTTCATTGGTGATTTTTCTATTTAAAATGACCCCCAAGGGTCGTGTTTAAATGCTGCCTGATGTGCAAGAAGTGCAAGAAAGCTGTGATGTACCTTATGGAAAAAATGCATGTGTTAGATAAGCTTTGTTCAGGCATGAGTTATAGTGCTGTTGGCCATGATTTTAATGATAATGAATTAACAATATGTATCAAATAAGGAATCTATAAATAGAAAAACACATAAAACAGGGTTATATATTGATCAATTGTCAAAAATGTGACGAGAACTCACAGGAACCTAACCATAAATTTCCCTTAGGAGCAATGGTTCAATATTTGCTAATTCAGTGCTCTTGGTGACTTCATAAAATATAGCTACCTTGGATAATGAGAATAAATGGTATGCCTTTTTCAAAAGTACATAAGCCAAAGTTAGACTAAGGGCCACATGTTACTTGAAAACTGAGACAATGTGTTTCTTTCTGAAGGTGAAAACTATTGCTGTCCTGGACTAAATAGGAAAAACTTGCTTGTATCATCTGGTCCCTGTAGGCATTTGACTCACAACCTTTGGCGTTTGTTGTTTTTGTTTTTGGCTGAGATCGAAGATGTCTTGAACCAGGATAGAAAATGATGAGTCAGAGATTCAGACAACAAGAACCATCATATAAGGTAATGTAAATAATCTTGGGAAATGTAACACACTTACATTTTGGGGCTGCTGCAGAAGATGGAATAGGAGTCATACTGTCTAAGAAAGTGATGGCAAGTAGGTACCATCTCAGATGACAATTCTGATAGATTGGTATTGGTCTCCCAGTGAACTGTGTTAAGAATCTGGAGCTGCATTTGGGTTACACCTGGACTCACTGGGAAAAGTGCTATGGTTGACAATGGTGGTTGCCATGGGCCCAGAATAGAGGAATGGCAAGGTGCTTTATATTTGCCAGTCCTGGTCTCAGCAATGTGAGGAAGCACCATGAAGGGACAGCATAGGGACAAGAGAAGCAGACTGCATGGAAGGGAAATTTCTCCTCTTCCCAGTTTTGCTCTGGGCTGCCCAAGCCATGTGCAGTGAAAAGGCACATGTGGCAGGACAGGCAGGCCTAGCCTTTGGGGGCAAATGCTGGGCCTTCAGGTGATTCTGCAAATATCCCCAATTCTTTCTGGAACATTTTAAGAAATTTCTTTCCTCTTCTTCATGGGGAGACTTAACTCTCCTGAAACAGTAGTCTTAATACTTTTTCCTATGTTGTTACATGATAAAAAATAATGAAGGAGGTAAAGCAATTAGGCTTCTATGAAAAAAACTGTTTGGTGTGTTTGACCCACATTCAATAACCCAGGAAAAGTTTCTTAATCTCTGAAATTGTGAATTATTCTTTAAAATGTTCTATATTCTTGCCATAGAATCAGTTTTGGATGAATAGATTGCACTCCTGTATCTAAATAAGGATTTAAAAAACTAAGAAAGCTCACACAATACATAGGAGGAATTCAATTTTTAGTGAACATGTTTTTTTTAAAAAAGGACTTACAGATAAGAAACAAGGTTTTTCTATTGAGATAATAGAAAGGAAAATGAAGTGTTACCTCTGGAAACTTTAAAAAATTCATATTTAATATGAAATCAGAATTACTTTTTTGAAGTAATTGAGGTTAGAATTTATTTTTTTTCTTACAGACTATTTGAATAGCTCTCACTTTCATGTAAGAAAGAATGGCTCACTTTTGAAAATGTATTTGCATTTGCACTGTTTTTTCTTAAAAAAACTCTTCTCTCTAAAATTACCTTACACTATTTTGAAGTGAAGCTATGAAATAAGCCCAAAATCTGTTAAAGACCTATAGAGAGCAATGTACAGTGTAGGAGAAACTCTGAGTTGAGAAAAAAATTACACAAGGAAACAGAGCAGGCAAATCTTTTCTGGTTAGCGCCTTTGGCCCACAAGTGGCTTGTTTCATAACTAGGGTTTGTTTTTGTTTTTGTTTTTTAGTATTTATGGGTAAAAAAAGAAAGAGTAAAAATAAGGTAGACGACTCAATGGAAAAGTGGGCAAATTACTTAGACTCCACATGAAAGAGGATATTCAAAGGACCAGAAGACATGCGAAAATGTCCTCAATACATGGTACTGTGTGGTTGCCACAGCACTGTGGTACTGTTATATACCAACCAGGATAGTAAAAATGGAAACAATAGCAAATGTTGGTGCCAATGAGGTTTACTACTGGGGGAATGTACTATGGCATCACCATTTGGAACACTGTTTGGCAGAATGTACCAACGCTGAGCTTATAAGTGTACTCTATGACCCAGCAATTTCTCTCCTAGAGATAAAACCGACAGAATCACTTACATTTGTGCACTAAAAGACATGTACTATAACGTGTACAGCTGCACTACTCGTAATAGCCAAAACCTGAAACTGCCCAAATGACCACCAGTGGTAGAACGGATAAATTATAGAACATTCCTAAAATAAAATACTATAAAACAATGAGAATGATCTAAGACTATATGCAATAACATGAATGAATCCAACAAACACAAAGATGAGTCAAAGAAGGGGCGTATGGGTGGCTCAGTTGGTTGAGTGACTGACTTCAGCTCAGGTCATGATCTCACAGCTTGTGAGTTCGAGCTCTGTGTCGGGCTCTGTGCTGACAGCTCGGAGCCTGGAGCCTGGTTCAGATTCTGTGTCTCCCTCTCTCTCTGCACTACTCCCCCCCCCCCCCCACTCCTCACATTCTGTCTCTGTCTCTCTCAAGAATAAATAAATATATATATAAAAAAAGATGAGCCAAAGAAGCCATGTTGCAGGGCATGCTGAATACTTTCATGTAAAATACAAAACCAGGCAAAACTAACATGCAGTTAGAAAGCAGGGTACTTACTGGTTATATCCTTGGCAGGGATGGGTGGATTGTTGGCTGAAAGGGAGCCTGGGGAGGGCTTCCAGGGGCTGATAATATTGTTTCTTGAGTTTTGCTAATTACACAGGTGTAATCAGTTTGTGAAAATTCACTGAGCTGTACATTCATGATTTCTACACTAAAAATTTCTGTACCATATCTTTTTTTTTCTTTTTCCAGCTGCAGGCTTAAATAATTTTAGAAAACTTGCAATTTGGCACTTCCTCTGGTCTGACACAGAGGAAGAACTAACAATAAGTGGTGGTGTGCTGGAGCTGGCTTGTTCTGACTCTCTTCTTAACTTCAAGGTCAGTACCTTCATGTCAGGGTAGCTGGAAGTCACCCTTGGCAAATGCTGGAAATCAAGGATTTGCATATTTAACAGCACACCACTGAATCACAGAAATGATAATGAAAACAAAAACCCAAATATCTATTTCTTCTGCATAAATAATAATCACTTGAAATAGAAAGAATTAGGAACATACCTTATTCCCTTTAGAAGTTTAGCACCCAACTCTTTCCTTAAAATAAGGAACTCGAGGGGTGTCTGGATGGCTCAGTTGCTTAAGGGTCTGACTTGGGCTCAGGTCATGATCTCACAGTTTGTGAGTTTGAGCCCCACGTTGGGCTCTGTGCTGACAGCTCAGAGCCTGGAGCCTGCTTCGGATTCTGCGTCTCCCTCTCTCTCTACCCCTCCCATGCTCGTGCTCTGTCTCTCTCTGTCTCTCAATAATAAATAAGTGTTAAAAAAAATAAAAAAAAAATAAGGAACTCGAAGTCAGGTTCACATCAACACTTAATCTTCAAAATCCCTGTGATGGGGGTGTGAGAAGGCATAAGCATTATTTACCCATTGTGTTTCCATCTTTTACTTCTCTCAGTAGAATCTTACCTCTCATTTCAGGAAGTAAGTAGTCAAAAACAGCTTGTTTATTCCTTTTTGACCACCCCCCTCCACCCCACACTTATCTTCCTCTGCAAGGAAATGACAATGAGTATCATCTGTAGACAAGGGTCATTACAGGTCCACCAGTGGGTTGTTCCACCCAGGATGGAGAAGCAGAGGCCAAAACTGGGCAGCAGGTGCCTCTCTCCCCACTTAGCTGCCTCTGCCTATTACACCTGTCAGCGCCCTCCACATGGCTCTGGAGCCCCGGGGCACTGCCAAGGCCTGGGCAAAATGAGGGGGATGGAAGGAGAACGCTATCTGGTCCATCTGCCTTTGATTTCCAAATGGTGAAGCCCCAGCCGAGAAACTTGAAACAAGAGGAAAATTAAAGTGTCTCTTTACAAAGGCACAAGCAGCAGGTAGCAGACAGTTTTATCCGAGAAACTCTTCTCAGGAACTGGGCCAGAGAAACATCAATAAATGTAGATCCCATTAAATTCACCACTGACAGGGATCTTTGCTCTCATCTAATTCTACACCCTTACCCTCTACACGAGAAGCTGGAGGTCCAGGGGAGTCAAGTGGGTTGCCCAAGAGGTAGATACAGGATCAAAACAGAGGCCCCTAGCTCTGCTTTTTCTATTATACGTGGCTGCCAGTATTCTCAATTCCTTGATGGACCCCCACCACCACTCTTACACCATGTTAATGTTGCTGAAATTGGGATATATCTTACAAGTCTTTTTAAAATTCTTGTTCTTTTTGGCTCTTTTCTAGAAAACAATTTAAAAGGCTGTTATTAACTTGTTGGTGTCCTGGAATCTAGGCAATGTGGCTTTACAACAGATATTTACATTTGAAAAGTATATACCAAAGGTTTCTTTATACTGAAATGTCTTAGTACATTTAAAATATGGTTTGGTTTACAAAAAATGTTTAGGAACACATGCCTACTTGGGGCTGCATTTCAGAAGCAACTTGTTGCCTGCCAATCTTTCTTCTATTTTTTCTGCCCTCCCTGAAGTTGCTGCCCAAATTCTCTGCAAATACCAAGAGATGAGTGAGAGACAGGAAGCCTTGGAGCAGGCCCTGGGCAAGAACAAAGGACAAATACAGATGGCGGAGCTGCCTTAACTCTCAAAACTTTGTGGGGAGGAATCTGATCTATCTGAATTTCTTATTGCTCTTGGTCAACTTCTGACAAAACCAATGTGATGGTTAATATTGTGTGTCAACTTGACTGGATCATGGAATGCCCAGATATTTGGCTACACATTATTTCTGAGTGTGTCTGTGAGTATGTTTCTGGATGAGATTAGCATGTGAATTGGTAGACTGAGGAAAGCAGTTTGCCCTTCCCAGTGTGCACAGGCATCATCCAGTTTATTGAGGGCTTGAAAAGAACAAAAAGTGGAAGAAGGGGGAATTTGTTCTCATTAACTGATTGTTGACCTGGGACATTGGTCTTCTCCTGTCCTCGAATTGGAAATTATGCCATCAGCCCCCCTGGTTCTCAGGCCTTCAGACTCAGATTGAACTATGTCACTAGCTTGCCTCTGTCTCCAGCTTGCAGATCATGAGACTTTTCAGCCTTCAACTGCATGAGCCAATTACTTATAATAAGTCAATATGTAATATAAATAACACAAACATAATATATAATTACAAATTACAATATAATTTATATATATGTCTATAATTTCAAGCCCCACTTCATAGGTAACAATAGCACACATTAATCATGCACACATTCTGGCCAAGCTGTGTTCCAAGGGCTTTGTGCCTACCATACCTTTCATCCTCACAACACTCTTTGGAGTGATTTTTAAAAAGCAAATTTTTAAAATTCTAGTATAATTAACACATAGTGTTACATTAGTTTCAGGTGTACAACACAGTGATTGCACAACTCTATATATGGTCTGATAATTATCTCCATTTTACAGATGAGAAAACTGAGGCACAGAGAGCTCAAGTAACTTACCTAAGTTCACACAGCTAAGCAGTGGAAAAGCCAGGCGTTAAATATAGGCAGTGTGCTTTAAGGCCCATGTTCTCAACCCTTCACTGTGTTGTCTGGATAATAGTGGACCCAGGAACAGACCCCAGCTTTTTGGGCCCCATACCAGTGAGCTGCACAATAGCATGCAGGCAGTCCACACTACAGCTTTCAGCCTCTTGAGCCTGGCTCTAGTCCTCTGGCTCTAATCCTCATTTTAGCACTTGCAATAAAAGGGTTTAACCAGAGACCAATTTTTGCATTTCTGCCATGCTCTTCTATTTCCTGTTTCTCCTGATTATTCTATTGTTTGTTACCTGATTCTTGCTGTGAATCTTAGATTCTCCAGCCTTATATGTAGAGTCAAAATGCTTGTCATCATTTGCCCTCAGCCAGCAAGGCACTGATGTGGCAACTTCACAGAGGCTTGCATGATCGATTACTTTTAGGAGCAGGGAGGAAGGAGTCTCATGCTTCCTGTAGGAGACATGAGAGCCTTGACAGGGTGTTTTAAGGTCGGAGGTAAGGTGTTCATGAGCTGTCAGACTTAAGTTCTGGCCCTCAGTCTCAGCTTCAATATACACAAAGCCCTCCTAACCCAGTTCTTTTTTTTTTTTTTTTTAATTTTTTTTTCGACGTTTTTTATTTATTTTTGGGACAGAGAGAGACAGAGCATGAACGGGGGAGAGGCAGAGAGAGAGGGAGACACAGAATCAGAAACAGGCTCCAGGCTCTGAGCCATCAGCCCAGAGCCCGATGCGGGGCTCGAACCCACGGACCGCGAGATCGTGACCTGGCTGAAGTCGGCCGCTTAACCGACTGCACCACCCAGGCGCCCCTCCTAACCCAGTTCTAATGATCCTTGCTATTAAATCAAAGAAACAGTTCATGGTGGAAAACACTCTGATATGAAATCACATCTTACAGCAATTGGTGCACACAGCAAATCCTGTTCTAGCAACAGCTGTTCCGTGACCTTGGTTTTAATACATTATGAGAACAAGTTCTTCTTGGAGTGCTTGGGAATTGAAATGGTCACATGCCATTATCCGTGTAACCATTATCCAGTCCTCTTCCTGGGGCATAAAAGTGCTTTGTTTATGTGTTCAAACTGGAAATCTCCCTTACTGTGTGAATTTCCCCACTTGGGCAGCTGAATAAACCTGGAGCACAGGGTCAGCTAAATAGACAGTGGTCTCATGCTATACCACCAGTATCCTAATCTTGAATCAGCAACAGGAATGGCCTTACTCAGCCCACATTGGTTCTTGCAGTAATTACAGTGAGGATGGAGTTGTGAATACAGATCATTTAAATTCCTTAACATGGCTGGGAAGATTAACAAACAGCAGGACAGGAAGGAATGTAGTGGGTTTAGTATATCACTGATAAATGTAACTTAATCCCGGAAGAAAATCATGAGGTATGAACAAATAAATACTAAATGAAATTAATTTTCAAATATAATATTTATGGGAATTTTATACCAATCTCTTCAGATACACATTCTAATTAAGGAATTTCTCTAAAAACACTGGGTTAACTTCTGAGGCCTCTATCTCACAATAATAACCTTTTGTACATGTAATTTTAGACAACTTAATAATTGACCATAACCTAAAAGCCATCAGCATATGCAAATTAAGTAATATAAACAGTAAATTGATGACACTGTTCTCATGTAAGTAAATAAAAGACCTATGGGAGTAAAACTACAATATAATTGAAGTATTTGGCTCCACTTGGAAGAGAGTAATTGGCCAGTCTCTGGCTAGCCTCCAAATGGAGTAATAATCTTCTACTAACTAACTCATTCCTTCCCTGTTTTACAGATGAAATTTGTAAATTATTTCTTACTTTCTGCCTTCAACGTAAGTAGAACTTCCAGGTTCCACTAAATATCTATCATATTACATTTCAGTGGTGGCTATATGTCAACAGATTCTGTGTTTGTATTTGGTTAAATCATTTTATGGCATGTTTCAAACGAAAAGAATTATGTGAGTGCATTTTTATACAACCTAGATGTATATGTTATAATCTTATTTTAACATTACGGGTGATGGGCCAAGTACATTACAGTAATCTATTTTTGGGATCAGTGCCAGCTCTGAAGCTGCTACCCGTGAGGTATGATTTGAGGAGCTGTCAGCATTGGGTCCTTCACTGGGAAGGAAGCCAGCCAGGAAAGCCAGTGTCAGGCTGGAGGCAGAGGATGCACAAGCCAGAAGGGCTGGGCAGAGAGACACTCCCAGAAGTTGCTCGTCAAGAGTCTAGCTAGGGTTGGGTGAAGAGAACGGATACACAGAGGTCAGAGCAAGGCATGGCGATGACCAAAAAAAGGCACATACGTTGGAACCAAAGCTGGGCTTTCAGACAGGTAGGCAGAAACCAGAAGATTCACAGGAGACCACTGTGGGAGGGGAGGGGAGAAACAGAGAGCACTGGTGGTCAGTAAGGTGCCAACAGAGTTGTCAAGTAGTGTACCCGAGTGGGAAAGAAGAGCAACAGGAGACTCTCTTTTGCTTCATCCTATAAACTTCTTTTGTGCTTTTGGCTAGGGCAGTACCCAATCAGACAACCAATCCAAGGGGACAGCCATGCTGTAATGCTTCAGTTCTCTGTGTGTAAGGGACAAAACAAAGCTTATTTTCTATAAATTCTTCCCTTTCCAGTTTTTATGCTGAAACTCCTCCATTGGATTGATCCTTTGAGCAAAGGCACTGTCTATTGAGGGCCAGTATTAAAAAAAATATATCTTATTTATAAGGAAGTAACATTAATTCAATAGTATAGAGATATACAATTTCCCCTTAAAGAGAGAACAACACAGTTAAGATAAACTTTGATAGTTGTGATCATGCAGTATAGAAAACCATGATTATAGTTATCTGGGGGCACAGGAGAACCTCTAAAAGAAAATAGGTGTTTTCATTGACCTTCACTGAACACACACACACACACACACACACACACAGAAGCAACTGAAAATGGGTCCTGGGATGTTCAGAATTCTTAATATAAGTTCTAAGAAATCAACATTTTTTGTTTTTGTTTTGTTTTTGATAATACATTCTGTGTGATTTTGGTAATTTACTGAAGTGTTCTGGGATTTACTCCTTTGATTTTGGAGAGGGTTAGAAAGTGATCTCAAACATCTAGTGTCCCAATTCTATCAACTTATAACTCTCAAATATAGGGGAAGAATCCACCATCTTGATACCCTAAGGTGATGGTAATTCTTTTAATACCATGTTGATAACCTGTAAGTAACAGAAAACATAGCACCACTGAAACTTCATAATATATGAGTGAATATCACCACCAAAGTTGGCACAAGTGTAACTCAAGTTGAGGAGGAGGTACGGCCACCATATCCAGGTACCTTGATAACCAAATTATTTTCTCCTACTACTTTTCCATGTTTCCTATTCGTCAGGAGCCAATTCTGAGGCAGAGCTCAGATAAGCTCTACCAGAATTGGCTGATAGAGGTTATTGGGCAAGAAATTAGCAGCAGGTCCTGGTGGGCCTGACAAGTTTTTCCTCATACTCAGTGCTGTGTCTGCTTTTTACTTTCTGTGTCTTTGAGAGAAGAGAGGCTCACATCGCTGTCACTTCCATTTTAAATGAGTGAATCAGTGTCCAGAATATATAAAAGCTCTCTTACAACTCAACAATAAGGGAGAAATAATCCAAATAAAAATGGCAAAGGATTTGAATAGACATTTCTCTACAAAAGATAGAAAAACAGCCAATGAGCACATGAAAAGATGTTTAATATCACCAGTCATTAGAGAATTGCAAATCAAGACCACATGAGATATCCTTTTGCAACCACTAGGATGGCTCTAAACAAAAAGTGTTGGTGAAAATATGGAGAAATTGGATCCCTTATATATTGCTGGTAGGAATGTAAGATGGTACAGCCTCTTTGGAAATCAACAATCAAGGATATTGTCAATGCTAGAAGCATGGACTTTCTCTTTGGTTTGATGTATTTTTTAATTAATGTAAAATATTTATGTGTTGATTTGCCAACCAACACCAATATTTACTAGTATGTTTTAGATCTACATAACTGGACTTCACTATGAATTCAAACTTTTCTACAACATTTTTTTATACACAATTTATTGTTAAGTTAGCTAACATACAGTATATACACTGTGCTCTTGGTTTTGTGGGTAGATTCCTGTGATTCATCACTTATATACAACACTCAGTGCTCATCCCAATAAGTGCCCGTCACCCATTTCTTCCCTCCCCTGCCCCCCCATCAACCCTTAGCTTGTTCTCTGTATAAGAGTCTCTTATGGTTTGCCTCCCTCTTTGTTTGAAATTATTTTTCCCCTTCCTTTCCCCTATGGTATTCTGTTAAGTTTCTATGAGATAACCAGAGCAATCAGAAATCTATGTCCTCCTCATGGACATGGATTCTACCTAAGTCTAGGTAGAAAGGTGACAGTTTTGAACTGTAACAGAAGGGTAGTTACCCAAGGTGCCCTTGCTTATTATGCTTATTGAAGCCAGCCTGGAAATTCAGTGCTTGTCCAAGTTTCTGTATTCCATATTTCTTGTCTCTCAAGATAGAAAGTTAGAGAAAATTTTATTTAATGCTGAGCAATATTTTCATTCCACTACTAGAAGATTTGCTTCCCTAATGGCAGAAGGTAGCCAGATAACATGAGTTGAATGTAAACATCAAGCTTCTTCACATTGTATTGAACTGTGTGTTGGAAGCTATTTATATTTCCTTGCTAAGTCTGGCCAGATGATTGATGGTCAATGAAATCAATAACGTCTGCTTGTTAAAAGCACCACAGATTTATTCGCACCATGTAAGATTTATTAGATTGGATGGAAGTCCAACTTTACATTTGATTTTTTGTGACTAGTGCTCTTGGGATACCATTTCATAGATGTAGGAGTGAGGATGGCACAGGCAACACCATTTTATCAAGTTATCCATTTTATCATGAACCTGTGTCCAGGTGATGGCATAAACATCATCAGGAATACCATGTAAATGTACCACATATATCTATAGTAAAATCAGTTGTTGGTTTTTTGTAGTGATGAACAGAAATTAAAGTAGAGGCAGTAAAAAAGGATAGAATATAGAGTTATTTTCCTTTGGCTTTGGGTGAGCTGTAATTACAGTTGAGCCTGTATATTTTTGACCTTCCAAGCATTTTCTCCCTACAGAATCAAAAAGCCCATTAAGAAGACCTGCCTTAGGAAGAAACTGTTTAATCCCCCCATATTCACATTTACTTCTCTCTGCAACCTGCTTTTTCAGAGATTAGATAATGTCTTAGACTGGCATACAGCATAGGTCAGAGCAGCATGGCCCTGTCCCAGGCTTTTCCTGGAGCACGAGAGAGAGTAGTATTTGGTGTCAAACAGTT
The DNA here is from genome assembly GCF_022837055.1 of Prionailurus viverrinus. Taxonomy (NCBI): domain Eukaryota; kingdom Metazoa; phylum Chordata; class Mammalia; order Carnivora; family Felidae; genus Prionailurus; species Prionailurus viverrinus. Next base: position 94,452,492 of record NC_062566.1, read on the forward strand.
GCTTCTTAAAATGCAAGCTGCAAGCAAAGTAAGAGTAAAGAGAGGGTGAACAAAAATCTCAATAAAGCTGAATTGATGCTATCTGGCTGGAAAGGCAGCTCCACATGAATAAATCAGCAGTCAATGAGAATTAACCATCTATGTGTACTGGCTAATGACAGAAGGTGGCTATTCCCACACCAAAGAACAATGTTAAGCATTCTACTTCTGAAGCTAATTCTTTAAGGAACAGTTTCTTCTTTGACCAGAGCTATTAGTATAAAATGCACAGTTCTGGCTCTATGCAAGGCTTATAAAAAACAAATTTTATTTGGCAGTGCTTAAACCCATTCTTAAACAATAGGCTTTTCCAATTCATATATTCCTTTTCATACTTACGGAAAAGGCAGGCCAGGTGTATATTCTCGAAAAGGAATGTATGTATTTTCTTTTAACCACCTCAGCAAAAGGTCCAAGAAAACAGAGCAGACACGCGCTTATGGGTTTAAGCATAGTTTTGTGTTTTCCAAGATAGACTTGTAAATGTTTTAGAGCTGCAGAAATAAAGATACTGAAAATGCCAAAAAACCTCAACTTAATCTTTTATGTTATTTCTGTCTGTAAAAATTTTAAGATGATTATTTTGTTATAAGAGGACAATGAATCAGTGGCTGAGCTGATAGAACCCCACTGCCTGCCTGTTGCTTGATTGGTTCGGACAAGGAGGCGGGACAGAGCCCTCCCAGGGTAATCTGGCCTACCCAGTGCACCTCTGATGGTCTGGTCTATGGAATACTCAACGTATTTGTCTTTCCTTTCTCTCTGCCCTATATTTTTCTTTTTAAATTTACTTTATCACCAGGAAACTTAGGAGACAAATGACTTAATTGCTCAGTAATTTTCATACATGAGAACTAAAGGAATTCAGTTATTTGTTTATGCCATTGTAATTTGCAGTATCATAAAACAGTGCTTTACAGGACATGTGTTTCCTGTGATTATCAGAGGGCAGGACAGATAGCAGTTAAATACATGAGCTCTGAAGTCAGACAGCTTGGATTCAAACCCTGGCCCTGCCACTTACAGCTGGTACAACTTTATAATCTTTCTGTGCCCCAGTTTTCTCATAGGAAGATGTGTGAATTCTGAAGATTAAGTGAGAAAGTGCTTGGATATGGCTTAGAACAGTTCCTGTCATGTAGTAAGTGCTCAGTAAATTTTAAACAAAAGTATAAAATAGAAGGTTTTCAAATTTAATTATTATTGTCAGACTAATATGAAAAACTTAAAATATTGGAATATTTGCTAATCATTCATCTGTTAATTGACTCTTTTCTTCACTAAACCTTTTCAAATACCTACTAAGTGCATTAATGGAGGAAACAAGGGCATATTAAGAAACTTTGAGACTTTGAGTTAGTAGGGTCCAGTGGAAGATTCTAACATATGCAATTACAATACATTGGGAGATGCTCAGTGTTGGAACACAGAGATGGGAGCTGTGGAGGGGTGTGGAAAGAAGACAGAAGAGAGTTTGGGAACACGTTGGGAAAGGGAATGAGACTGATGGCTGGTTCAGACATTCAGGTGCAAGTGAGAGGTGAGACCATGGAGTAGATGAGTCTCTAGAGACAGGCATGTTGAGGAAGAGAGAAGAGTCGGTGATGCTTATTTATTCATGATTAGAAACTCAAGACAAGTTTTCTTGCTTTTTCAGCTTAAAATGAGTCAATCAAAATGAAGAAAAAAAACTCTACAGTTGAGGAAAAAAAAGTGTAATTAAACCCAGCTGGGGTGGGAGTGGCGCAGGTGCAGGGGTGACTCTGGTGGAATGAGAGCAGCACTGAGCTTCCGGCTGGCTGGTGGGTTGGGGCTGGTGGGAAGGTCAGGGCCAGCTCAGCTGGTCTGAAGGTTGAGTTTTAAAAAATGCTGGAGGGCAGGGCTGCTGGGCTGGGAGACGGCTCTGTGGGGAAACTGGAAGACCATGCGGGTCGAGAAGGAAGAGGTAACTTAGGCAGATGGGAGTATGGCTGGATCCATGGCCAAAATGCTGCACCATAAGCCGTCAATGTTAACAAGATGACAACGCCAGGGCTGAACAAAAGTGAAGTGAAATTGTGATGATTTCCCTGACGATGTGTCAAGTGCATTCTGTGTATTCTGCTTGGGTTTTTCTGAATAATCTCACTCTGAGTTTCAGACAAGGGTCCAGTTTGGGGTTGGGATAAAACTGCTGTGAGAACACTGCAGGAAGTGTTTTTGGTTTTGAGATGTCTTTTGGGATTAATTAGACACACTGCTGACAAACCTAGATGGTCTCTAATAATATAGGTACACTGCTGGGGGCCATTTTATAGCTAACTCTTCTTCCAAGGTTACAAATTGACTCCAAATGTCATTTTGAAAATATTAGCAAAGCCTAGAATATAACAGTCAAGCACTGCTCTTTTAACTTTCATAAATTGTTGTGATATGCTGTCACAGAAGCAACTTTAGAGTTTAAACTTTTAATTATTGTTTTTTGCTTTATCATAAGTACTTTAAAACAATCTATTTATGTCTACCACAATTTAATGGCAAACTCAGTCAAATAAGTCACTTGGCATCATGTACACAGTGCCTAAAAATAGTCGAAGTGGATCAAAGCTATTATTTCTAGTTATATTACATTAGTATTACTGATACCTAAAATAATTTTTCAGTTATTTACAATACAAAGGAAAGCAACATATACTGAACATATGTATATAAATACTATAAAATTTACATTAATTGCTTTTACCTCTATCTTTAACTTTAATATTTAAAGAATAACATAGGGGTGCCTGGGTGGCTCAGTTGGTTAAGCAGTCGACTTCGGCTCAGGTCATGATCTTACAGTCCGTTGAGTTCAAGCCATGCATCAGGCTCTATGCTGACAGTTCAGAGCCTGGAGCCTGCTTCAGATTCTGTGTCTCCCTCTCTCTCTGCCCTCCCCTGCTCAATTCTCTCTCTCTCTCTCTCTCTCTCTCTCTCTCTCTCTCTCTCTCTCAAAAATAAACATTAAAAATAATTTTAAAAATAAAAAAAAATAACATAAACTTAACTTTTTAAATGTTCATTTATTTATTTTGAGGGAGAGAGAGAGAGAGAGACAGAGAGAATCTCAAGCAGGCTCTGCACTGTCAGCACAGAGCCAGATGGGGGGCTTGAACTTATGAACTGTGAGATCATGACATGAGCCAAAATCAAGAGTTGGCTGCTTAATCCACTGAGCCACCCAGGCACCCCAAATTTAATTTTTAATACATGTTATAAGAATTAATACAAGGGGCGCCTGGGTAGCTCAGTTGGTTAAGCGTCTGTATCTTGATTTTGGCTCAGGTCATGATCTCATGGCTATGAGATCAAGTGCTGTGTCAGGCTCTGCACTGGGCATGGAGCCTGCTTAAGATTTTTTCTCCCTCTTCCTCTGCCCCTCCCCTGATTGTGTGCTTGCTCTCTCTCTCTCTCTCAAAAAAAAAATCAACATATGGTTTAAGGATAGTCTTATTTGGAACAGTTATCCATAGACTAGAGTTTTAGAGTAGTCTACTCTGCATACACAAGAAACTTACTTTGCTACTGGCTTATCATTGTCTAGAACAGTGTTTCCCAAACTTGTTTGGCACTAAAAAAGAGGTTCTACAACTTAAGTGTCCATCAACAGATGAATGGGATAAAGAAAATGTGGTATATGTACACAGAGGACTATTATTCAGCCAAAAAAAAAAAAAAAAAAAAAAAAAGGAAAGTCTGCCTTTTGCAACAACATGGATGGACCTTAGAGGTTATAAGCCAGAGAAAGACAAATACTCTATGTTCTCACTTATATGTGGAATCTAAAAAAGCTGAACCCAAAGAAACAGAGAATAGAATAGTGGTTGTCAAGAGCTGGGGGTTGGGTAAATGGACAGATGTTAGTCAAAGGGTACAAATTTCCAGCTATAACATGAACACGTTCTAGGGATCTAATATAACATGATGACTATAATTTACAATACAGTATTATATACTTGAAAGCTGAGAGTGTAAATCATTTTTTTTTAATGTTTATTTAGAGAGAGTGAGAGAGAGACAGAGAAAGAGAAGGGGAGAGAGAGAGAATCCCAAGCAAGATCCATGCTGTCAGCACAGAACCCAATGTGGGGCTTGAACCCATGAACCGTGAGATCATGACCTGCGCGAAACTAGGGGTTGGATGCCTAACTGACTGAGCCGAGGCACCCCCAGAGTGTAATTCTTAAAAGTTATCGCCACACACATACAAAAGGCACTTGTGTGAGCGGATGGATGTGCTAACAAACCCTGCTGTGGCAATCATTTAACAATATATACATGTATCAAATCATCACTTGTACACCTTTATCTTCCATAGGCTATATGTCAATAGTATCACAATAAGTCTGGAAATAAAATGAAAAAAAAAAAAAGTTTCCAAAGACAAATAAGTTTAGAAATTTCTAGATTAAATCAAGCAGGGTTTTTTTTGCTGCCAAATGGGTCAGCACATTGTTATAATAATGTACAATGTGGACCATCTGGAGCACATATAGAGTGGAGTGTCTCAAAATTATTTAATCACAGAAACTTTCAGGGAACACAGTTTGAGAAACTCTGACCTAGAGAACGGGTCAAAGCAACATGTATGTTTTCAGAAGTTTCTTGACTTTGGAAAAAAAATAAAATTGATTATTGATTTCAAAATCTCCCTGTCCAGCCTGTTGCCCTTGACAGTATCATCACCACATACACCCAGTAATTTAAAGTTGGTAAAAAGGAAATTTCCTTACGCTTCTTTGTAAGCAACCCCTCAATAAGAATAGAGGAAAACAGCCAATAGGCTAGTACAGACTACACAGCAGCGAATGGGTAGACAGTGGTAGATTAAACATCACATGATTCCTGCTTCATTAAATCAAAAGTGCTTTCCGTTTGTATTTTTGGCATCAGAATACAATATTCTAGAGACAATATCTAGAATGAGTAAGAATTAGTATCTTCAAACACAAATGTTCACATGTGTTAATTTGTTTTTATAAGTTAGGACTTCTCAGTTGAAAGTGGCTGAAAACTAACACAAACTAGCTAACACAAAAAAGGAGGGAGGTCTCTTGGCTCAGTAACTCAAAAGGCAAGAGGGGTTAGCTGGCCTCAGTCATGACAGGTTCCAGAAGCTCAAATACTGTTCTCCGAATTCACTCTCCATTTCTCAGCTCTGTATTTCTGTGGGTTGCCTTATTTTCTTCTACTTATGGGGTAGGTGGAAGAGGCATGGATATAGACAGCTTCTGGCTTTTATTATTCTAGCTGAATAATATTAACAAGCCCAGAGAAGAGCAAGGCTCTCTGTCCCTGACTCAGTAGATACAAACCTCAGAAAGGACGCTGATTGGACTGGCTTGGGACATGTGCTAATCTTTTAAATGAATCACTTGGGCCAAAGGGATAGGGCGTCATGACTGGCCAGGCCTATGTCACATGCCCTCCCACCTGGCCAGGTAAGGCAGGGCGTTGGATTGGCAACCCCACCAGAATCGCAGGCACTGGGCAGCAGTAGGAACTGGTGGTGAGGGAAGCATTTAACTAGAGCAAGAAGAATACTGCCGTTATGAGGCCAAAAGACAAAAAACACAAAACACTGAACTCCATGGTTACTAAAGCTCTTTTTTCCTTCTATGAAGTAGCTGCAATTATTGACATGAAACTATATGAATTTATTTTTCTCCCACTCCCAACCCAACTACATACTTTAAAAGAGGTACCCAACGTTAGTACAAAATCATGCTTTGGCACCTTCTGTCCTCCTTCCTCTGCTCATACATAAGTCAAGTCAGAAACTGCTTTGCTCTGATGTGGCCACATTCCCCATAACATATAATAGTAATAACAACACACATCACTTTGGTGGTGGAACACTGCTGGGGAGAGGAAGCAGCGAGCTACAGCTGTGGTGTTCGCTATACTTCTCTGTCTTCTTTTTCATCATCATCAACTCTTGCTTCACCTTCAAAGCAGCTCAAGAGATTAGTGCTGCAGCTAGAATTCGGAAGGTCCAAGGAGAGCAAAGGGGCTTTCTTCTGCACCCAGAAGGGTTTCCTCTCAGACTGCACAAGAGGTACTAGTCAGGCCTCCCTGCCCCCGCTGCTTTCAAAGGCCTTCTGCCTGGAGCTTTCCTCTGTCCATCTGGGCTGGGACTGGGGGTGGGGGAGGGGGGATGGGGAGTGGGGAGTGGAGGCACTCACCTCTGGTGTAGAATTTAAGGGAGTGCCAAAAACCTCAGTCATCAACATTAATACTATTTTAATGCAGTATTTGTTAAAAATAAAATTAATGCAAAGAATCTATGAAGAACAAAAGGTCAAAATATTAAACAAAGAGAGGACCAATACTACTGATATTTCCTTTTGACACAGGCTCCAATATGGCTCAACATGGCACTGTTACTGACCTTGCCTTTATTTTTTTTAAATGTTTTAAAATGTTTATTTGTCTTTGAGAGAGAGACAGAGTGTGAGTGGGGGAGGGGCAGAGAGCGAGGGAGACACAGGATCTGAAGCAGGCTCCAGGCTCTGAGCTGTCAGCACAGAGCCTGATGCTGGCCTCAAACCCACAAACCGTGAGATCATAACCTGAGCCGAAGTTGGACGCTCAACCAACTGAGCCACCCAGGTGCCCCCCCAACTTTGTCTTTAATTAAAATGTTGATATGTTGTCCACCATGGATTTTTTTGCATTAATTTTTATTGTTTAAGATATTGTATTATAATATTTTGTATCTTGATTACTGAGTATTTGAAATTTTTTAAATGTTTATTTATTTTTGAGATGGAGAGAGAGACAGCATGAGCAGGGGAGGGGCAGAGAGAGAGGGAGACACAGAATCCGGAGCAGGCTCCAGGCTCCGAGCTGTCAGCACAGAGCCCGATGAGGGGCTCGAACTCACGGACCGCGAGATCATGACCTGAGCCGAAGTTGGACGCTTAACCGACTGAGCCACCCAGGCACCCCCGAATTACTGAGGTTTGGTGCCCCCTTAAATTTTGCACGTAAGGTGAGTGCCTCACTCTAGTCTTCTGCATCCACCTCACCAAAGGGGTGGGGTCATGACCTGGAGCATCATCAGGAAATACCTCACTCAAGTTGAGCTAATCAGATTCTTTCTCTAAACTTGAAAATGGAAAGAGACAGAGACTCTATCCAGATGACAGTGAACACTTGCACTGAAATGTCATTCTGAGTTGGGGCTGGAGGACTCTTGTCAGGCCTTGTTCAGGCCAAAAAGGACCACTGTAAGAGACACAATGAGGGAGTTGAGCATGTGGCAGATTTTTATTATATGTCCAAAATATCCTCTGCCCCCCTCTATAGGGACCTTTTCTGATGCCTCTCTCTGTTGGAAGAGTGTATTGCCCACAGCAGGGACATCAGGCATGGCCACATGACTTGTTTTAGCCAATGGAATATAAGCAGAGGCAAAACGCCACATCTGAGTAGAAACTTCAGGTGCTATTGAGTAGTTCTGCTTTGCTGTCTTCCCTCTATGGTAAGGTTGGCATGTTCCAAACATGCTGTTTCAGCTGAAGTTCAAGAATAAGAAGATGTGGAGAAGGGCCACAGCTGATTCTCAGTGGGCACTGAGGTAAGAAATTACATACTGCTGTTATAATTCACGGAAATTAGGAAATGGTTACTGTAGCATAACTTAGTCTAACCTGACTGATACAGAGAATAAACTTAGTTTCTAGTTTTTCAGTTTGTCCTCCTTGAAACTTGATTTTGTTTCATACCCATGAAATCCTCTGAGGTCACTTAAGTGGGTGTTCTGTTCCTTATAACCAAGAGTCCCTGATAAAATTGATAACAATGATATTATTTAGAACGATTTTGTTCTTTTTACCATGTAATGGGTTCTTTCCTCCCCTGTGCCAAGGTTGAGTTGTATGCATGCACACACTTTTAGAAATGCTTAGATGAGAGAATTTACTGCACTGAAAGTAAGGATAATTTTTGACTGTATATTATTATTAGTCAATAACAGATAGCTATGATAGTTTTCTCTTACTTTATGCAAACTGCGACTTAACCTGCAATTTCAATTAATAGCATTGTTTCATGGTATATACAGGAAGAACAATTTCTGCTACTTCAGAGTGATAACACTATCTTCACTGGAGAATCTGAAACAACGGAGTCCTATCAATTATCATTTTAGCTTTGTTATTGAAAAATAAAATCCCTTTGTTTACTATATACATAAATCTTTGTGTAGTGTTTTAATTCCTTGAGCTTAATTCAACTGAGTATTCTCTGAACCCCCCCCCCCCCACCACCCATGAGGGTATGGCTCAGTCTTTCAGGCCACCCTCAAGAGAAGCCTTTTACTGCATCCTGTGCTCTGAAAGGAGCGAGCAAAGTTTCCAAAATTAGGGCATGAGATTTTTATGCAATAATTGTTGACTAGTGAGACAGTAACTTCTGTTTTACACAAAACTTTCTCTCGTGCCAAACTGAAATGAATAAACATTTAAATTAGTTTTTCAAAATATTTCCACAAGTATAGTTTTGTGGGTAGGAAGCATAGAAGTTGTAAGACTTGCTTCAAGCTCTTGGCAAGTAAGTGGCAGCATCAGGTCTGGAATGGGATCTCTTGTCATCTAGCTATTTCTATTATGCCTTGGTACAAAGAACAACTGACTTCTCTGATACATTCTCCTCAATATCTGTAACACTGTGCACAGAATGTTCTGATTGTCCTAGAAGTAAAGTCTAAAAATATAAAAAACATGAATATCTGCTACCTATTATATTTACCATAGGAACATCTAGATTATACTGTGTTTACTGCTTATAGTTAACTGAATATCATTTTAGCTATATTAAATGACATGCTTTGCTACACACATATTTGATGAGATGCCAACATACTACAAAGCAGATATTTGTTTTCCAGAATAGTTTGAAAATTAAAGCACTGACAGTTTATTTTAAAATGCAGCCTAAATTGCAAATTTTCATTAAAAAAAAAGAAGGTAAGAGAAAAATAACATTTGAAACAAGATTCAGAGTAGATAGTATAGAAAGGAAAAGAAAATCCTTGCTCAACTGCACAAATACAAAAGAACAGTTACAAATATATTACTGATTCAGTGATTGATAAAATATACCAAGAATTCAAGGAGGATGTTAGATTTAGAAATGTGAATTGCTAAAAATACAAAGTAGTAACAGTGGTTCCAATTGCCTATTTGAAAGTATCTACAAAATTATTTTTTTGTGTAGCAATTCTTCATACCAGCCTAACTTGGGTAAAATAACCTAGCAAATGCTGGTACTAAATATAAATTGTTACCAGACATTTTTCTTATAAGGCAGTATTATTTTTCATGGATTTTGAAGGCCATACACATGTGAGAAGTATTTTAATTTGGTTAATTGACAACTAATGAGATTCAACCAGTTGTTGTTAAAGCCTCTAAAAATAAACTTCAGCCATTTTGTCTTAATGTGTAAGATGATGATTTAGTCCTTGAGGGAAATACTTATTCATAGAATTTTAATCACTAGAAATGACTAATTAATACAGTAGAACATTAATGAAAACTTTCGGGTCTAGTAATAACCTGTGTTGATAACTACTTGCCTAACTTTGGGAAGACTACTTAATGTAATTCTTTGCTTTCCATTGTTTTGAAGGGCATAGAAATTCTGGCCTATGAGCTTTTGTGGAAACAGAGCATAAAGAGACTATATGGGAAAAATTGGTATTAACACATTAATTACTTTATTAAGAAGATAAGACAGGCGAGTAATGCTTGTTGTTCATCTAAGATGATAAGCAAATGTTAAAATCTGTCATCTTTGTGCCTTATTTATTTATTTATTTTTGGCAGTTTAATGATCCTGATATTGACTGAACAAAAATTATACATATTCACTGTTTTGGAAAAAATGTGCAATAGATCAGAGAAGAAATGTTCTCCCCGCCCATCCCCCCCACCCCCCCGCAATGAACTAACCTTCCTTTTCTAGCCTACTTATGTCTCAAGGTTTTTGACATTATTGGTTTTTTAACAGACATCCAAATTTCAACTCAGTCCACACCAGTGTCTACTCACAAATTCCATTTCTCATAAAACGAATGATTTAACATTTCAAATCTACACAGGGTTTGACAAAGATGAAAGGTTGCTTTTGGTCTTAATGGATAAAGTATATAGGCTCTCCGTCACAGAAAAATAATGCTGTGGTTTGACCATCCTAATTAGCCTGTGACTCTAAGTTCTTTTTTCAGACAGGGAGATTAATTTCTTAGTTCCAAGGGTAGTTTTGAAGGGTAATTTAAAAGAGGCTGTAGCTAGCAGCTTAAGAGTGAAATCATAACATGAAGAAAAGATTGGCGGCGAACTAAAGTTTTGAAAACTTTCAAAATTAAGTATCGTTAACAATTTTACATTGAAGTGTCTTCAAAATAGTGGCCTGTGCCTAGTAGGGCTCAGATTTGTGCTGATGTAGATTTTCATCAGTACAGATAAGATGTAACAGGTTACATGTGAGAACACAAATGACTGTAAACACAGGTCACATTCAATTAATACTGAATTGAGAAAACCTCCCTGATGGCTGAAAACAGTGATACCTTATTTCTTTTCTTGTTGTAAATAAAATATCAATGTTCCAGCCTTAACCCCATCATTTCTCTCAAAGGCTAGTCTTTCTGGTCTCCAAGCAATGCTGGGAAATTCTTAGTGGGGCACAGAGGAGGCCTGAGCACCAACTTTACTGCCCTGCCTGATCCTTGGGCTTGCAACTCAATGATGTGAAGAAAATCTCCTTACAACAATCCTGAACTCCTGTCTTACCCTTTGCATCTCCAACAAAGTGAATTATTTAAAATTAGAATGGGGCACCTGGGTGGCTCAGTGAGTTAAGCTACCAACGCTTGATTTCAGGGCAGATCATGATCTCAAGGTTCCTGGAATTGAGCCCCAAGTCCAACTCTGTACTGACAGCAGGGAGCCTCCTTGATATTCTCTCTCTCCCTCTCTCTCTGCGCCTTCCCTGCTCACAGTCTTGCTCTCTCTCAAAATAAATAAACATTTTTTTAATCTTAAAAAAATTAAAAGTGCAATTTATACACATCTCCTCAAGAGTGGTTCCCTTCCTTCTAAGCAGGGTGGGCATAACATTATCAAGATCTTTCTCCTCATGAAGCTTATTTTCTAGTGTGTGAGGAGGGGAGCAATAAATAAATACAAAAATAAGAGGATAATTAAAATATACAGCATGCCAGTTAGTGGTGGCTGAGAGGAGTGGCGGCAACTGTGGCCAGAAGGGTCTGGCAAAGGTGACACGTGAGCGACAATCTTAAGGAGGGAAGAGAGTGAGCCATTCCAATACAGGGTTTTGGGTAAGGCTGTCCCAGGTTGAAGAAACATCAAATGCAAAGGCCCAGGGGCCGGAAATGTGTCTGGTGTTGGTTAGGGGACAGTGTAACTGGAGCAGAGGGGAAGAGTGGGAGGAAATAAGGTCGATGAGACCAAATGTGAACAGGTCAAGCAGGTCGTGGTGGGCCATTCCAGGGACTGTCTAAGAAATGGACGTTTGGAGGATTCTGAGCAGAGGAGTGGCATGACCTAAATGTTGTTAAAGGCACTCTTCTTGAAGCTAGTTTTGATGGAGGCGCCATCAAAAGAGATCAGAAAGATAAATCCGATGGTAACAGGTGCCTCAAAGCTTGCTAGGACAACTACTGAAAGGGGAAAAGGGTTGAATCCTAGACCAACGGGTACGTGGTGGTTGGGAGCACGGGGTACCCTGGGAGACGCACCTGCGCAGCTTTCAGGCCTAGACCACGCAGAAACCTCTGGCCCTGCTACTTCAGCCCCAGGTCCCTAGCCTGGGGAGGGTCAGGGCCCGAAGCCCTCAAGCCTGGTTGACGTAGCCACCACAGGATTTTTCTTTCCCCTCGCTACACTCCCCACTCCTGGGGGCAAAGCACCAGGTCCCGCATCCGCTCCAGCGCAGACTCCCAAGTTTGGGGCAGCGCAGACTCATCAGTATTCCGCCCGCGGAGTTCTCCCCGCCCCCGCCGCGAATCACCGCGCCCGCCTATCCCGCAGCTCCAGCCTTTCCGCGTTCCGCGCCGCCTCACCGCCCCCACCCGGTCCCTGTGGACCGCAGCCTCATCTGCCCTGAAGCGTTCCTGGCAGCCCCGGGCACTGGCGGGGTTACGCCGCGCTTTCCAGCAAGCTGGCGGCGGCCACAAGCTGCGCCTCCGCAGCGGAGAGGGGGCGCCCTGTGCTAGGCGGCGCCCCCGGGGAGACCCGCTCTAAGGCATCCCCGCAACAACTCTAGGGATATTCGACTCCCCAGCTCGCGGTTTAAGGTCCCCCTGCACTTCTGCAGTGCACCAGACGGGGGAAGCAAATATAGGAGGACCTGCATTGCGCCCCCGCTGGGATGCACTTGCGCAAAGAGGAGACCGTCTGCTGCAAAACCGGAGGATCCGAGGCGCAGGGAGTTAGGGGTGGGTTTTTTTTTTCTTTTTTTTTTAAGGACTCACCTTGTGCAGTTTCCACATGGCCCCCAGAGCTTTGACTTCGTGGCTGGAGTGTTTGCCCTCCTCCAAGCACTGGTAGCACACAGGCATCTTGCACTGCACGCAATACATGCTGTGGTTCTCCAGCTCGTGATCTGTGCAGGTGGATACCTTGCGCGGGCTCAGCCGCCGGCTCACGCGGCCCTGGGCCGGGGGCACCAGGCGGTGCTTGGCTAGGGGCCCTCGGGGCGGGTGGCAGCGCAGGCGGCACGGATCGCAGTAGAAGACATCGCACTGTTCGCACATGACGGTGGCCTCCTTAGGCGCCTTCTCGCAGAGCTGGCACTTGAGGGCTGCGGCTTTGCTCTGTTGGTAGCGGTCAATTACCCCTTCCAGGACGCGGTTCTTGGGGAAGCCGCGGAGCCCCCGGTCATCCAGTATGAGGCTGCGGTGGCACTGGGGACAGGTGATACAGGAGTTGCGGGGCACCGGGGCCAAGGCCGGTGACAGATGGGTGGCCGGTGGCGGCATAGCCGGCGGGAACACGCGGACGCCGTTGGGGGACTTCTGGCACGGCGTAGTGGGGGCACTGGCGAAGCCCCCGTAGGAACCATAGCCGCTGTCTGCTTCGCTGTACAGGCTCATCTTGTCCAGGTCCAGATAGTCATAGTCGGAGACCCCAGAGCCCGAGGCCCGACGGCTCTGGGGGGACTCAGACTCCGGGGTCTGTACCAGGATGTTGCGGGCGCACGCTTGACATAAATTGTGAGAGCAGGGCAGGATGATGGGCTCCCGATAGAAGGAGCCGCACACAGGGCATTTTAACTCTTCTTCCATCTCTTCCATGAGGACCGGGCTGGGAGCGAGGCAGCAGCGGCTGCAACGGTTGCCTGAGCTGGTGAAGCGGCCGACGGCCTCTCGTCTCCAGCACCTTGGCCAGCGGCGGCGGTGGTGGTGGCGCCTTCCCGCGTCGCCTGGGCACCGACTCCCGGGGAGGCGCTTTCTCTCCAAGCCACTCTGTCTGTGAGCCAAAGAACCGCGACGCCGCGCGCCAGCCCCGGAACGCCCCCTCCTAGTCCCGCCCTGCCCTGTAATCAGCGGCCCATTGGACGGCGGCGAGAGAGCGAAGCTCTCATTGGCCACGCGCCCCGTCCTTCTCCTCTCTTCTGCAGGCCAGCGGGGGGTTTCGTAGCGGACTCTGGATGAGCGAGTCTTCGCTCCCGGCTGCAGGATCTCGGGAGGGGGCCGGCGTGCGGAGGCGAGGGCCCGGGAAGGAGGAATTAGGCGGGATGACTCATCCTTCGCCCCGCTTCCTTCCGACCTCCGGTGCAGTCACCCAGGAGCAGGGGGCGTGAGAAACCCCTCCCCGCAGCGAGTAGGCTGGCGGAGGGGGCTGGCGCTTCTCGCCAACTGTCTTGTGTTTGGCTTCCAGCTCTGGTGTCCGCGCCGACCTACCACCAGCTAGGGCCGCGCGACACCGAGGACCACCCTCCCCCCCTTCTCTTTCCGCTGCTGGCAGCCTAGGCTGGCGCCTCACCCAGGCCTGGATTTCGGTACCGCAGCCGGGCTCTTCTCCCCTCCAGGAACGCGGTGCAGCCCGGCCCCGGCTCTACCCCATCCCAGGCGTCTGGCGTGAGCCCTGGGAAGCGCTTCTTTGCTTCTTTCACCCTCAGTCCCTGGGTTTTAAGACGGGATTAATAATATTAATTTCTTAGTGCTGCCGTGAGACTGAAAGGCTCAGTATGTTAGTTAAAATCTCTGCCCCCTACCTTTCCCGCTTTAAATTCAGGCTCGGCCCAGAGGCTTCCCAAGCCGTGGTGTGAACCCTAGGGTGCGAACGTGCCTCTCTCCTCTCCTCACTCTCCCTGCCTTCCAAAGCTGTGCTGTCACCCTGCTCTCAGCGCCTGGTTGTGCTTTCGCGAGGCCAGCAGTACCTTTGGCTCAGTTTGAGGCAGGTATGGGTTGCCTATTTCTCAGTGCCCACAGTTTAGTAACTAGCTGCAGATGAATCACTGTGTCACTGCGGAGTCTCCGTGTTTGAATCCAAACAGCATTATTCAGCGTCACGTGGCCTGAGCCTTTACCACAGCTTCAGAATGGTGGGTTCTTTCCGTTTCTTCTTGTTTCCTCCAGTGAAGTGCGTGGGGGTGCTGGTGGAGGGGTGCGGGTAGGGGATGGGGGTTAGTTTTAGTATTAGTCCTCAAATATTAAGTCCCCTTCTTCTCCCTGTCCCCAAACATTGATGGAGATATCTGGTCCTGTCCCTTGCCCACAGAACTGTTAATTTGATTAATGTAGGAGGAGGAGGAACCCTCCCCAGCAAACCCCCCACCCCCCCAAAAAAGAAAGAAAAATCTTTGAGTCAAGTGACTTAGTGACATTCTGAGATAGCCGCTTTTTGAAATAGTACATGGCTGCCTTTTGCTGAGTAAATGGCAAAAACTCATTCCAAGGTTTAAGAAATCTTCCATTTTTCATCTTCCAAAAAAAGATAACTTGATTATATGCAGCTACGTTTATAATTTAAAAGCACTTTATTGCCCAATGAAAAATGGACCATAATCCTGCCCTTGGAGAAACAGTCCAATAAACTAGGTTATCTTTCCAACACCTTCAGTTGCAATGAAAATAGTATTTGATTATTGTTTGGGGGAGGAGGGGGTTCTCACTGTTATTTAAAGTTACGCTAATCACAAATACCATCTGATTTATTTATTTTTTTTTTAATTTTTTTTTTCAACGTTTATTTATTTTTGGGACAGAGAGAGATAGAGCATGAACGGGGGAGGGGCAGAGAGAGAGGGAGACACAGAATCGGAAACAGGCTCCAGGCTCTGAGCCATCAGCCCAGAGCCCGACGCGGGGCTCGAACTCCCGGACCGCGAGATCGTGACCTGGCTGAAGTCGGACGCCTAACCGACTGCGCCACCCAGGCGCCCCTCATCTGATTTATTTTTAATCTGGTTTTTAACTAGCTTAGTTCACAGCATCCAAAGGCATATGTACTCCTGTTTACAGACATACAGTTTCTTCATGTGGGCTTGGAACATTATCTGTACCTGCAGGATTTATCTAATTTAAGGGTCCCAGAAGAATTTGCTAACACTAGTTAATTATTAAGAAACTGTTAGAAAGGAGTGTCAGTACCACTCATAATTTACAACCCTTTCCATGACTTTTGTATGCATTTGCCTGAAAGTCAAAGTGGCCTTGGGCCAAGGCTATGGACATTTCAAGGCGAGCAGCTGTTACTCCTTTTATGAGTTTGAACTTTGCTTATCATAGTATACCATCTGCTATAGATTAAATGTATCTCCCCAAAATTCATATCTTGAAATACTAACTTGCAAGGTGATGGTATTAGGAGGTGGGGTTTTTGAGAACTGATTAGGTCATGAGAACAGAACCTTCATGAATGGGATTAGTACACTTATAAAAGTGGCCCAAGAAATCTCCCTTACCCTCTTCCAGCCTCATGAGGTTACCATGAGAAGACCACCATCTATGATGGCATCTTGCCAGATGCCAAATCTGTGGGCACCTTGATCTTGTAATTCCCAGCCTCTAGAATGTGAGAAATACATTTCTATTGTTTATAAGCTATCCAGTCTGTGGTATTTTGTTTTAGCACCCCCAAAAGACAAAGACACCATCTAAGAGGTCTGCTTATTAGCAGAAAACGTATCCTAAGTTAAAAATAAAGGATAATTTGGGGTGCCTGGGTGGCATAGTCAGTTAAGCAATAGACTCTTGATCTTGGCTCAGGTCATGATCTCAAGGTTTGTGAGTTGAAACCCCACATTGGGCTGTGCACTGATGGCACGGAACCTGCTTGGGATTCTGTCTCTCCTTCTCTGTCCCTCCCTCTCTTGTGTGTGCTCTCTTTCTCTCTCTCAAAATAAATAAACTTAAAATTTTTTTAAAAAATAAAGGATAATTTTAGGAAATGTCTGAAGTGCAATACACTGTTGGTTTCACAGAGACTCAATAAAATACAGATTTATAATATAATCAATACACAAAGAATTGAGCTATTACAAAATATATTGAGATGATTTAATTGTTAGATCTATTTGGCCAGGAATTAGCTAAATCAATCCCAGGAGAGCTGTTAAAATGACTGTAATTTGTTAAGTGTTCATTTTGTTCCAGGAAGTGGGTTTATTTATTTACATGGATTACATAGTTCAGTCTCTGTGATAATAAAAAGAGGTGGGCATAATCGTCTTCACTTTAAAGATGAATAATCTGAGGATAAACAAAGTACTCAAGGTCAAATATTGATGAGGCTGGGATTTGAATCCAGGCACATGGAATTTTGCTTCCTTGTTCATTCATTCAAAAAATGCTGAGTTCTCACTCTGTCAAGCTCTGTGTGTAAGAAATACCCAAAATGATATTTTTTTAAAGTTTATTTATTTGAAAGAGAGCACAAATGAGAGGGAGGGGCGGGGAGCAGAGAAAGAGGGAGAGGCAGAGAGAGAGGGAGAGAGAGAGAATCCCAAGCAGGCTCTGTGCTGTCAGCAAAGGAGCCTGATGTGGGGCTTGATTTCAGGAGCCATGAGATCATGACCTGAGCCACCCAGGCACCCCCAAAATGATCTTTGTTAGCTTCTATACTATTCTGTTTACCTTCTCAGTGAGTTTATTGTTTTTCTTGAATTCATTTCTCTACAAATATTTTCTAAACTTTTGAAGATTTTCCCTTCATGTGGCCATAATGTACTTTAAAGTCCTCCAATGAGCTGTGTTTAAAAAGAAATAAAAATCTGAATATAATTGATGGTATTATAGAAATACTGTAGGGAATATCTTCTCTCTTCCAGCTGGTGATCAGCCCATGCCCTGAAGCAGGAGGATTGAAAGCTCTGTAATTTTATCATTCCTGGGGTGACTGCAGATGTTCTCATTTGTGTAAAGTGCCTTATTATACTCTGAAACTTACTAAACTATTCACCCAAATGATGTTTTTTAGTAATGGGTTGAGCACATTTAAAATGTACTAGCAGCTTTTCATTTTTTTTTTTCAAAAACAAATGCTTTCCAATGAAAAATTTAGTGCTTTCCTACTTAATTTTTGACTAAAGTGCTTGATTTTTGACACAATAATCTCTTTGATTCTAAAGAATGAGCACTCAGAGAAGAAAGAAGTCTCTCTCTTCTCCCTGCATTCTCTCCTAAAGCCCTGAGTCCTTAGTTGTAAAGGGAGGAATCAATTAAAGGAGCTCATTATAGGCTTTGGCACTTTAAGATTCTTTGACACATAGATAAAATACTCTGTATTTACTTTGTGATTAAGGACTTGCTGATGGTGGTTTGTAAAAATTGCACTATTTAAAAAGTGATGTTTTTATTTCAAAAGAAATTCTGAGGAAAGTCATGGGGTAATTTAGCCCATTAACATTTAATTTTATATTTGTAATGTTTGTGCCATCCTTTAATAACTCCCATATTTATTTCTTATTGATATCCTATTGCCTTTCAAATTACACTAATATTACAGTAAATTAAGAGTGTTTTGCCCATTTAGTACTACTATATTCAAATTCTGTAGTATTCCTAACTATAAGTAATACATTACTAATACTGTAGAAAGGGTAGACAGGAGAATCTGGGAAGATGGAAGTTTAATGAATCTGGTATCAAGGTGAGAGAGTTGGAGGATAAATCCAGGAGGCCCGATGTGTGAATAATGGGAATCCTAGAAGGAGGAAAAGGCACAGATGGAGGAAGAAAATCATGATTGAAAAAGTAATTGTCGGGGCGCCTGGGTGGCGCAGTCGGTTAAGTGTCCGACTTCAGCCAGGTCACGATCTCGCGGTCCGTGAGTTCGAGCCCCGCGTCAGGCTCTGGGCTGATGGCTCAGAGCCTGGAGCCTGTTTCCGATTCTGTGTCTCCCTCTCTCTCTGCTCCTCCCCCGTTCATGCTCTGTCTCTCTCTGTCCCAAAAATAAATAAACGTTGGAAAAAAAAATTTTTAAAAAAAAAGAAAAAGTAATTGTCCTGAATTAAAGAAAATATGTGAGATTACAGATTGAAAGGGTTTTAGAATTATAGATGACATTGATGAAAAATTACCCAGGTATATATGGATATAATTCTTGAACTCCAAGGGAAAAAGAACATCTTACAGGCTCCTAGAGAGAAAACTTAATTATAAAGAAGAAATAATCAGATTGGCACTGGACTTCTCTGTACAGCCTTGAAGACATCAAGAACGTGAAATAAAATAACTAGCCTATGACCCAGCAATTGCGTTACTAGGAATTTATCCAAAGGATACAGGAGTGTTGATTTGAAGGCAGCACATGCACCCCAATGTTTATAGCAATATTATCAACAATAGCCAAAGTATGGAAAGAGCCCAAATGTTCATTGATGGATGAATGGATAAAGAAGTGGTATATATATACATATAATGGAATACTACTCAGCAATGAAAAAGAATGAAATCTTGCTATTTGCTACAACATGGATGGAACTAGAGTGTATTATGCTAAGTGAAATAAGTCATTCAGAGAAAGACAGATATCATATGATCTCAATCATATATGGAATTTGAGAAACTCAACAGATTAACATAGGGGAAGGGAAGGAAAAATAAGATAAAAACAGGGAGGCAAATGATATGAGACTCTTAAATACAGAGAACAAACAGGGTTGCTGGAGGAGGGTTTACAGGGTGGGTTAAATGGGCAATGGGCATTAAGGAGGGCACTTTTTGGGGTGAGCACTGGGTGTCATACGTAACAGATGAATCACTGGAGCCAAGACTACACTGTATGTTAACTAACTTGAACATAAATTTAAATACATACATACATACATACAAGTGAAATAAAGCCCACAGCCTACTAAAAGCAAAAAACAAACAAAAACAAACAAACAAACAAACAAAAAACCATCCTAAGTATTTCATAGCCACCCAAGAGATCACTTGATTGTCAGGTTAAAGAATATTTGCAAGAATATACAGAGTGTAGCAAGCACTCACATATTCCATCTGAGAAAAATACTTCAGAAAAGATTTTAAACGAAGTAACAAATGACTCCTAAGATGGTAAGGGTAAGGAGCTAGTGGGGAAGGAAAAGTACCCTGAGACCCTGGTATTACTTGAGAAAGAGAAGAAATGGGAAAGGTAGGAACAGAATATTTTGGTTGGAGGGGTTACTTAGCATCTTTTATTTTTCGCACAACAGTAAATAAAATGGGCATTATGAGGCATGCCAAAGGAAATATAATTATTGATATAATGGAAAGTATGATAGAACTCACAATTAACAAACACTGGAAAATACTATGTGAAACTCTATGACAACAAAATATAAAACCTAAAGGAAATGGGGGCACCTGGGTGGCTCAGTTGGTTAAGCGGCTGACTCTTGATTTTGGCTCAAGTCATGATCTCATGAACTGTGAGACTGAGCCCTGAGTTGGGCAGAGCCGGCTTGGGATTCTCTCTCTCTCCCACCCCCTCCCCCCTGCCCCCCCCCCCCCCATTCAGGCACAAGTGTGCACTCTCTCTCACTTTCTCTCTCAAAATGAACAAACAAACATTTAAAAAATAAAATAAAACCTAAAAGAAATGAATGCTTTTTCTGTCAAAAATAATTTGACTTAATTAGTCCTTCAAATCCAGCATCAATGTAGCATCAGCTTTCTTTTGTAGCTGAGTAGGTATTCTCAGAATTGGATACCTTTAATATATTTTTTTAATTTTTTTAACATTTATTTATTATTGAGAGACAGAGAAACAGAGCATGAGCATGGGAGGGGTGGAGAGAAGGAGAGACACAGAATCTGAAGCAGGCTCCGGGCTCTGAGCTGTCAGCACAGAGCCCCATGCGGGCCTCAAACTCACAAACCAGGAGATCATGACCTGAGCTGAAGTCGGAAGCTTAACTGACTGAGCCATCCAGGCACCCCTGGATAGCTTTAATATTTTTATGCAAATTGAACCTTTGGCTTTTTGTCAATATGTCAAGATAGATTTTTCTTCCTCATATATTCCTCGTACTGAAGAGTCAAAGATATTAAATTGAGCTCTTAAATTAATGGATTCTATGTAAGTTACACAGTCTTAATTTTATACCTGTAAATAGTACTAGATAGGCCTTCTACCATAATATTCCAAGAATGAAGATAGCAGAGGAGTTTAAAAAGAACATTTTTAAACAATCAGTTAATCTACCATGTAAAGTTGCTGTAAAGGATAATGTATACAGATTTTCTGTTTGAATATTCTATTGTAAGCATGCTAACACTATTATGTTTCTATTGGTTTTGAATGGAATGACATTGCAAAAAGCAAAAGAAAAGAACCTTCAAAAAAGATGTTAATATGTTCTCAAAGTGGAAAGCTTGCATAGACCAATTTCCAGAAAAGAGATTTGAAAGGTAATTTCAGATTTATCATTAAAAAGGATAGGATGGTTGCACACATGAGTTCTAGTTAACTTTTTAAAAACAAGTAATTTCAATGTTATCAAGATAATATAAAGTAAAGAAAAATACAGAATGTTCCCTGATCTGCTTTATAAAGCCATCATAACTTTAATAATAAAATTTAATAATACAGTTAACAGAAAATGCAATAAATAAAAAAATACTATAGGCTAATATCACCTAAGTAATAGATGTGAAAGTGCTAAATAGTACATTACCAAATAGATTTTAACATTGTTTCAAAAGATTAATAAACTATGACCAAGTAGGGATTTTCCCAGGAATCTAATGTCAGTAAAACTATCAACACCATTTATTACATGAAAAATTAAAGGGGGACAGTTCCCTCTTTGGGCCATATGGGAATAATCCTCCTTCCATCAATACTAAAAGGCAGGATTAATTATAGGAAACGACTATTGTCAGACATTGGATAATAGGCAGTGTAGCACTGTGATTCCTGAGAGAAGGCAAAGAGGTGAGTCCTACCGTCAGCCGGGCTTTCTAACAGATGGTAATTTCTAGACTGTGGAACAGGGAGGAGGAACCCAAACAAATCCCACCAATCTCTCTGAGTTGAGGAGACAGACAGACTAGATTTGGGGAAGGTCAAGGAAGGTACAATCTGCAGAGAGGTATGAGTGAGACAAAGAGTTTCAGCATAGAGATTTGCTTGGGTCTCTGACTGAATACAGTGTGTGGACGTATAGGGTGAACCTCCACCAGTAGGCTGCATGAAACAACTTCTGAGGAAAGAGCAATTACTGGAATTGTAATACAAACAATTTTCAGAGCACACACAGGACCAGGAATCATTTATATTCCCTTCAGTCAGAATGAAGAGAACTCACTGGATAGACAAGATACACAAAAATCAATCATACTAGCAATGCACGACTAGCAATTGATATTAAAAACTGTAGCATTTACAACAGCATCAAAAAATATGAAATTGGATTAACAAAATATGTGGAATATCTATACATTGACAACTACAAACATTCCAGAGAAAAATTCAAGGCAACTTCAACAAATGGTGAGATTGCTATGTTCATATATTGGTAGTCACAATATTGTGTAAGAAGCAATTTCTCCCAAATTGATCTATAGAGTCAATGCAATTCCAATTAAAATTTTCAGAGGACTTTTGGGAATGAGGGGTAGAAATTGACAAACTGATTTTAAAATCTACTTGAAGATGAAAAGAAGCCAGAATACCCAAAAGTGTTTTGAAAAATATCCTACTTGAAAGACTGATACTAACTTATTTTAAGATTTACTGTAAAGCTATGCTTAATCAACATGTTGTGTCTGTGACTTAAGAACAGACATAGATCTCTGAAACAGAAAGAATCTAGAAATAGAATCACATACCTATGGTCAATTAATTGTAGGTAAACATTCTATGGAAGCTGTATGGAAACATGTATTGAAGTCAAAATAACCATCTAAAAAAGTTGAGAAGTTCCACTCACCAATTTCATTTCTAGGAAGCTACGTTATAAAAAGGATTGACATGTAAGAATATTATAGAATGCATAGAAAGATTGTAATGGGAAAAACTTAGTATGCCTGACTCCACAGTTGCTTCTGTCTCCTTTGCTGCTGTGACCTATAGGTTAGACACTTCTGTTTAGTCTTGTACATACATATGTTAACCATCAAAGGAATTTTGCTTACAGCTACGATCTGCAAAGGCTGTTCTTTACCTGAAATCCATCTCCCCAAGAAGATGCAGAAGCATGTACAAAAATAACAACACTGCATTTAAGGTTTACAGTAAGGACATGACCAGATTCCTGTATGCAAAGATCAATTGACTAAGGACAAAGAAGTTATATGACTTCCCTTGGACCCTTGCAGGCACCTATGGATGTCAACTACTTTTGATGCTAGTCACCTGCCACTTCCTCCTCTTCCTAACCTAAGAGGCTTGAATTTCATGCCGAGTTAAGGTGGTACTTTAGGCCAATAGTGCACAATCTCTTTGATTTGCTGGATTTCTAAATAAAGTTGCTTTTCACACCCCAACATCTTGTTTCTCAACCTACTGGCCTGTTGGGCAGTCAATGGAACAAGCTTAGACTCACTTACAAGATGTTCAGATTGTCCCTAAAGTGGGGGGTGGGGAGCAATAACTTTCACTGATAGTGTAATGTTGAATAAATTATATTGCATCCACACCATGGAATATGAAGACATGAATTGGTTAGCATTTGATTTACATGGATTTCCATCAATCTTGTGGCTTCAGAAAAGGAAGGTACACAGAGTGTACACAAGATGATTTTGTTTTTGGGAGGTTGACAAGGACGCCTGCTTAAAATACCTATGTAAATATGTTTGCATATGATTATATAATCACATGGAAGCTTATTAAAGCATGTACATCAATTGCAAACAATGGTTACCTAAGGAGGTCAGGGGATGGTCTGTAGATAGAGATGGAGGGGGAGTATGGAAGTCATTAAAAACGTATCAATTCTATTTCCCCAGCACATAGGATATCCCACTTATGTAAACAAAGTTTATGAGTGTCTTATGTACTTTATACACACACATACATTTTTATTGTTCCAATTTTAGTATATGTGGTGCCGAAGCCAGCACCACACACATACATTTTTAAAGAAAAATTACCTAGATGTATAGATAGTGACATATATGGTTATCCTAATACCCTGTCAAATGAAAAAGCAAATTGCAGGCTAATGTGCACATTATGATTCCCTTTTGTTAAAAACCAACCAGTTCTGGGTGCCTGGGTGGCTCAGTCAGGTAAGCGTCTGACTTCAACTCAGGTCATAATCTCAGTTTGTGGATTCCAGCCCACATCGGGCTCTCTGCTCTCAGTACAGAGCCCATGTCGGATCCTTAGTCTCCCTCTCTCTGCTCCTACCACCCCTCTCAAAAAAAAGATAAACATTAAAAAAAAACAACCAACCCACACACCACTGGGTATAAATATATTCACTTGAATGTATATGTATGAACAAGAAGAAAGGGTCAGAATACCATATTATCAGCACTGCTTCTGAGTTTGGGCTGAGAAAGGAGCAAAAAGAGAAATGATTGGTTTAGTCTTTAAACACTTTTGTACTAGGTTATTTCAATGTTTGTAACAAGCGTATGTTACAAATGTGTTATAATTTGGAAAATATCTAATAAATAATTTTCAGAAGAATTCTGAACTAATTTCCAAGGGAGTGTGAGCATTTCTCCTTGGGATCCCCTTTCTCCTAGCTAATCTACATTGTCACATATTAGAATTTGGAAGCACCTCTTATATTCCTGATCTTGTATTTTGGAATTCTACTTTCCATATGCTATTATGGTGTTGATCTGACTTTATACCACTTACTTTGTCTCTATTAGAAATCACAGCTACTTCCTCCTTAGAACTTTCAATACGGTTCCAATGCCGTTGTTTTTTATCATGTTCTCAGGAGTTTTCTTCCTGGTGAATTTCCCTACATTCTGTAAGTTTTCAAATATTTTTCTTTGCCTTTAAGAAGACGATAGTTTGCTAGAAAAATAAATTTGCTGGGAGAATCCTTTTTCTTTAGGTGTTCAGTAAATAGTGCCTCTAATGTGTAAGTCTCAAAGTCAGAAGTCATTCATGCTAGAAGACACTGAGTATAGGAATTTGAAAATGGAAAGACTGAGTCCATTAGTTGGGGGGAGGGGGGATGCCTAAGTATAAAGGGTGAGAAGTGTAGTAGAGGCCAAATTAGCCAATATGATTATACAGAAGCTCAAGTTTCAAAAAACATGATGGTGTGGTAGACATTACCAGTGTCTCGCAATATTTAGGGAGCCCATCCTTCCTGGGCATATGGGAAACTATTCATCCCACCCCTTTGTTGTTGGGAAGACTTTGTGACCAGTTCTGGCCAAAGCAATGTGTCCAGAAGTGGTATGTTTTATTTCCAGACAGGGTCAGTAAAAAGTTCCCGCACAATGTTATGGAAAATATGTTGAGATTTTGTTGAACCAGAAGACCAAGGCTGCCCTGATTACTGAATCACCACATGGGAAAACAGCTATCAGAACTGTTGTTTCACTGCTTGGAGAACAACTTAGGAGAAACTAACTTTTGTCATGTTAAGCCAGAGACGGGAGGGCGATGTGTTACTATAACATAGCATAGCTTATCCTGACTAATATAGTATAGTAAAGGGAGATGAGGAGAAGACACAGGCTGAGACCAGTCACGAGTATGGTACTCGAAAGAAACAAAGCAGCTATGTTTCTTAATAGCTTATTCATTACCGTTCCCATTAGGCCTAGCATTACTTTGGTTTCTTTATTACCTTGCATGCTCACAAACCTATTGGTGTCTTTACAATATATTTAACTTTTCTTGGTGAGCTTACGGGTGCCTTTTTTCCTGGCATTCAAAAGACCAAAATCAAATTATTCAGTTAGTCACATTTTAATTACTTACATATTCAGCTCTTGTGGCAGATGCTGTTGGTGCTCTTAGCATGCACCTCTTCGTGCTGAAGGCTGCTTCGTGCAACAATCTGAGTTTTTAAAGGATTTTTCTAGCTGAGGGCGTGTGCTCAGTGAAGACACAGCCAGCAGGGCTAGAGTCAATACCTCTGGAAGCAGCCCCAATAAATGATGCTGGGTAGGTGAAGGTTTTGGCAGATACATACACAGGTCCCTAACATCTCTTGATCTAGATAATTTTGAGGCATGTTCCACATTGTCTTCCAGAGTCCCCGTAAGCTCAAGATGCCCAGCGTGGCCTGATAATATCTTGTCTTTCTTTATGCACTTCCTGAATAGTATTCCTTGGGATCATCCCCCAAAGAAAACTTACACTTAAATTCATGTCTCTGGGTATGCTTCTCAGAGGAATCTGAACCCAGATAACCATTTTGTGTGCATAAGCAGGCCATGAACGGCAGCTTCATCTCATGAAACTGTCATTTATTTCTCCACTTGTAGTGACGTTCTGCCCATTCTGCCTTGTATACCACCTAATTTCAGCTGCCAAATTTTCACTTGGTTCTTTTTAGTTCCTATCTCTTTGTTTATATTCGCATTGTGTTCATGTATCCTTTTTTTGTTTTTTGTTTCATTTAGTTGTCTGTGTTCTAAGCACATTGAACTTCTTTAAGGACATCTATTTTGAATTCTTTGTCAGGTAATTCACACGTTTCTTTATGGTCAGTTTGTGGAGCTTTTTGTTATTGTTGTCCCTCTGATTGGGCCATGTTTCCCTGTTCTTTGCATGCCTGGTGAATTTGTGTTGTTGTTGTTGAAAGTTACATATTTGAAAAAAACAGCCACTTCTTCTAGTCTTTAAGGGAAGTTCTGTACAGAGGAAGACCTTCGCCAGTTAGACTGGGCAGAGATTCTGGGGACTTCTGAAACTTTTTCTGGGGATGTGTCTTTCCTGTTGTGCATGTAATTTTCCAATCAGAAAGGTTTACTGGTTTGTTAGGAGCTTGTAATCTCTTGCTCCTTCTGGTGTCTATTTGTGGTACTGCAGTCTCTACGGTGCTGCAGCAAGCCCCAGAACTCTTTTGTTCTCTGTGTCATTGCCCTGCCTCCCATCCCCCAACCCCAACGCATGCCCTCAACTCCCAGCATCCAAACAAAGTAAGCTGGTTCCATTGTCTTTCCAAACCAGGTGAGACAAAAAACAGTGTCTTGGGCAACTGGAACATCAGAGGCACATCCCACTCTTCTCTCTCTATTCTAAGAGAGAAGCCCTGCGTTGGGCTTTTTCTTCCCTAAACTGTACCAGCTGAGGTGAGGGGCAAACTGCAGATCGAATGCAGTGGTTTTCTTTACCCATTTTAACCCAGCTGTTCTTGGCTTTGCATTCACCTGGGGTATCAGGTTTCTTAAGTAGTTTCTGGAGTTCTCCTAAAGGCATTTTATTCCATCTATTGTTGTTACGTCAGTGTCTCTGTATGGCAATGAGGGCTGGAGCTTCCTGTTCTCTTTCTGACATTATTCTTATCTTCTATATTTAAACAGCATTTATTTGTGTTTCCATCCCATAGAATATAATTTTCTCTTTTAATCTTTAAAAATCATTCAGGAGATCACAGAATATATAACAAAAGTGCCTGTGTTCATTCAGGACTATATAACCTATAGGTTATATACATCCACATTTACCATCTTCTTTGTTAAAACTCTGCAAAATAATCCTGGCAGGCGTATTAGTTTTAAAGGTACAGAAACCGGGACTTAAAGAAATCTAGTGACTTCTCCAAGCTTACAAAGTAATGATCAGAGCCAGGATTTTAAGCCAGGACTTCTGATGTCCAGTACAATTTTTTTTTTCCTGCATTGAGCTAGTAGAAAAGAAACACTAAAGTTATCATTCATATATTTTTTAATATTGGCAAGGTAAGAGAATTTGTAAAGATCCTTGACTTGAATATGAAGATTTGAATGGACTGATTCTTTCAACTTGATCGTTCCTTGAAGATGGGAATCATAGGTTCTGGTTCTCAAGTTAAATTTCTAAAGACTGTATGAGCTATATGATCTTGAACAGGTCCTGTGCAGATCCTGTACCCTGTGGGCCCTAAATTTCTAAGTCTTAGGAATGCCTAGATGGTTCCTTGGATCCTTTGAAGCTCTACAAAACTTTGGTTTTAATAGCCACACTATATTTCTCCAAAAGAGGAAGAAAAAGAGAAGGGAATGAAGAAAAAATAGGAGGAAGAGGAGAAGGCAAAGAAGGAGGAGGAGAAGAAGAAGGAGGAGGAGGAAGATGAGGAGAAGGAGAGAAATCTGCTATGTAGTCTCCAAGGAAAAGACTTACAGATCATATTCTCCCAGCCCAATGAGAATCAGGATAGACTCTAGGACCCACTTAGTACTTAAAACATCCTGTACAAATTCATGTGATAAGTGAAAGATAAAAACCACTTGCTACATGATGACATCTAAATGGGATAAATTAGAGCCCAAACTCATTTCAGAGAGGGTAACTGCTCCAATATGGCTATAGTACTATTAGCCATTTATTATTAATTCCTGTTCTTTGATATGATTTTTAGTCAATTTCTCAAGCAGAAAATAACTATTTATATCTTTAAGTAAAAGTTTAATGTAATAAACACATTAGTTTAATATTTAAGCAGATAAGAAACGTAATAATATCTTTGGTATGGTTCCTAATTTTTCACTATCACCTTCATATATTTGATGTCATTTGATGTCATGACCCTGCAGAGTAAGTGACTTTCTCTTTAAAAAGCAGAGTCTCTGGAAGGTTAAATAGGGTACCCAGGTCATGCAGATATCCTTGGAGTAGAACTCAGGTCATATGTATGTGTAGCCAAACCAACCTGTAAGGCGACATTTTGTCATAATTTTTGGAAGTAGCATTCTACTATGCAATGTTTTCTCAGCTTCAGTGACATTCATGGAGTAGTTACATAGAAAAATGAGATACCAATTTTTATGAACTGGTTAATATGTATTGCTCCATATTTCTCTTCCTTGATGCTACTAATGGATACTATATTAGACTGTCTTTATGCAGATTTTTGAATAGTTTCATTTATTTCTGGTTTTTGAGCCCTAGGTTTTTCACTT
This sequence comes from Prionailurus viverrinus, assembly GCF_022837055.1. Classification (NCBI taxonomy): domain Eukaryota; kingdom Metazoa; phylum Chordata; class Mammalia; order Carnivora; family Felidae; genus Prionailurus; species Prionailurus viverrinus. Next base: position 94,481,050 of record NC_062566.1, read on the forward strand.
TTACTGAACTATTCCTGACAAGAGCCTGAACGAGCAAGATCATTTTCCTTGCCCTAAATCCATGATTCAAATCTCTTTGAATTGCTTATAATCACCTCGTAATTGATTAACTATTAAATTATTTTATAACACTTCACAAATTTGCATGTACATTTGGTTCTTCAGTGCAACCTCCAATTCTCCTGGAATAATTCCTTGTGCAGTATTAATGACAAATCATTATTTATAGATTGAATGAAAAATCCTCTTCCGTATTCTTACAGATTCAAGTTAACTGTAACGTGGGGTTTTTATTTGAGTGGCATGTTTCTTTGTTGGCTTTGAAAATATCTGCTTCTCTAAAATGGCAGTTAAAAAATCTGAGTAGAGATAATTATGGGCTTAATTATAAAGAATAATACAACCAATTAAAAGCATTTACTGCTCATCTGTTGATTATGAGAGACTTGAGAAGGGCATCCCTGACCTCTCCGAGTTAATGTTTTGTTAGAGAATAAGACAAAAGTCACTCATGATTATAGAAGACCATAGATGCCAGAGAAGGGTTCCAGAATGTCATAAGGGTCAGAGGAGGAGGGTAGCATGTGTGGGTGAGGTTATGAAGCCTCCACAGGTGGGATTTCAAAAGAAAGAGCTAGGGTAAGGAAGAACATATAGTAGGGTACATAGTAAGCAGAGAAGTTGGAGCTTGGGGTTTTTGAAGATATAATTTATAGTAAAGGAGAATCAATCCTGAGTTATTATTTTACTGTATGGAACACAAGAACATATGGATGGAAGAGTCCATTGGACTTTTTCCAAAAGGGCAAAACATGTCAATGAGTCTTAGCATCCTCTGAAAAACTCAGAATAATTCCTTCTAGTGAAAATCTGATGTTTTTCTAGAGTCTAGACAGGAGAAGGGGAATTTAACAATATATTTTTTAGTGAAAAAATAATATATTCTTATTGTTTAAAAAGTAAACAATTTAGAACCAAGAATTGAAGTTTACTTTTTGGGTACACTCTTTTATTATAGAACAAAGGCAGCACCACATAACATTTATTCAGATTACTCAAATAGCACAGTCTTCTCTCTTTGAGTTCCTCCATTCCAGTTGCCATGTGTAGTGAAAAAGCATGAATATCGGGATAAGACAGATCTGGATGTAAATCCACTTACTAAGCTGCAAGGACATGGGCATAAATTCCATGAGGACCTTTTTCTGCTCACTGCTATGTATATCCAGCATCTAGAACAGCACCTGGAATATGAGCGCTTCATAAATACTTGTTGAGTGAATTAACAATCAACCTTAATTTCCTCATTAATAAAGTGGGGAATGTAATACCTAACTTAAAGAGTTGTATTGAGAAATTGCATAAGAAAATGCTAAGGGAAGTGTCTAACAGTACCTTTCATGCACCAGGTTTCTAAAAACATGATATTCTTTACATTCTCAGATCAAGGTGCACCTAACTATATCTTTCATTGATTAATTCCCTTTTTATTTTTATGACTGTACAGGTGGTTTTTAAGACTATGTGGCTTGGGGCACCTGTGTTGCTCAATTGGTTAAGTGGCTGACTTCAGCTCAGGTCATGATCTCATGGTTTGTGAGTTCAAGTGCTGCATCAGGCTCTGTGCTGACAGCTCAGAGCCTGAAGCCTGCTTCAGATTCCGTGTCTCCCTCTCTCTCTGCCCTCCCCCGCTTGTGCTTTCTCTCTCTCTTTCTCTCTTTCAAAGATAAACATTAGAAAAAAAAGAATATGTGGCTTAATTTCAGTAGGTCCAAGAACATGATGAAAATGTGTCTTTACATGGATTGGGAAAACAAAACATTTATTGGCTTTGATGCTTTTTGCTGGCCCAGTCAGCACCTACATTGAGAGAAATGGAGACAAGGCTCAGAATGACAGTGGGGTGAATCAGTGATTTTCTCCTCTGTGCCTGTGGGAACACCAGTGGGTTCACTTGTTTTCAATGACAGGATCAACCAATTTAGTTTAACAAAAATGAAAGCAGGCTAGTTGAGCTAGACTTTTGCTGCTCAAGTTAGAAATAAGTCAATCAAGGGCTTGTTCCCTTTAGTCAATACAGATAAAACTCCTATACTGATAATACCATAGAATTTTATGAAACTTCAATCCAATAATACGTTTGCCAAGAGCTGTGCTATATGCTAGGGATACCGTGAATTAAAAAAACTTCATTCTACTTTTAGATTCAGGATGAGATTTGCAAGTGACAAAGATGATATAGTGAAGCTTTGCCTCATGTTTATCAGTTGACTTTTGAGAACAGTTTAGGTAGGCCATCAAAAGTGACTACTCTTAGGCCCAGGGTTGGATAGGCCTCTGAGTAGTAGAGGTTGGCTCAACCTTAAAAATTAAGATCTCCGCCCACCACCATACATACTCTGGATGGCCAGTCCAACCTCTGGCTGAAGAGTAAGAAAAAGTTCCTTTTCCCATCCTCATTGCAAGACCCACTTGTGTTCCTGTTCGAGAATGACTGTCAGTGGGCTGTCCTTTTCTGCCACCAGAGATTGACAGGGAACCATCCATTCCCTTTAGGAGTAAATCCATATCAGTCAGAGCTTCTGGTCCTATGTCTGGGAAGTCCAAATAGTTGATAGTACCTAAAGTCTGGCTTATTCCATTTTTACAAAGTCCTAGAATGAACAATACTTTTCAAAGACACTACAGTCTAGGGCTAAACTTGGATAAAAATCTTTGATTACAAGGGCAGAAATAGATCCAATACATTATTAAACAGAAGACTAAACATCTCGATTGGAAGTATGTGCATTCCAGTTAATATTGAGAAGGCAGAGTTTTCTGTCAAACAATAGGTATGTGTTTGCTTAGTTTGATGATTTTAAGACAGACAGGAAGGAAGGAAGGAAAGAGGGAAGAAAAGGAAGTTTCACTGATGTTACCACTGCTAAAGGCAAAAGAAGCTTTCTCTTTTTTTAAAAATTTTATTTATTTACTTAGGACAGTGAGAGTGGGGGAGGGGCAGAGAGAGAGAGACACTCCGAAACAGGCTCTGGGCCTTCAGCACAAAGCCCCAGGAGGGGCTCCATCTCATGAACTGAGAGACCATGACCTGAGCTGAAACCAAGAGTCGGACGCTTAACCGACTGAGTCACCCAGGCACTCTAAAGCTTTCCCTTTTAAATGACACTTGCCTCATTCAAGTCTCCCCATCACCTGCACAGGGGATGATGAAGCCTCGTGTCCTAAGTATCTGCGGTTTGTCAGTGACTGCACTCTCTGAAGGTGTACAACTGAGCTACATTTTGGTGTTTTCTTTGTCTCTTAATCGGTTAATGGGTATCTACTACATGCTTACCAGGAGCATTGCATTATATTTGTTGCTTTTAATTTCATTTTTAACTTCTGCCTTTATTCCTTTAGCTACTATTCCAGGGGATTCTGTGACTGAGCTCATCATAACTGCAGGCTCTAGTGGGTTCTTTCCCATGTACAATAACAGATCTGCCTGTGAAAGCACGGGAAGATTTTACTGGGTCCTGCAAGAGATGTTGCAGATGTTCACGGAGGCTGTCATATCCAGCAATCTCCATCCAAATTCCTCTATGAGACACTGAAGAAAAAGAAGGCCAGAGCATCACAACATTATTCGTTTCTATATTCTCTCACCACTAGAGCCTAAAAGAATTTTTAAAATAGAACACATTGACTGGCTGATAAAGTTGATGGACAAATTACAATGTGAAGAAAGGAGAGACAGTATAGTCAGGTCGGATGCAAAAGCTGTGGGGAACTGCTGAATCAAAGACTATGGGTGTGCACTTGTAAACCAAGTTTACCCATGAAGAGCTAAGCTCGCCTGGGGAGTAGGGTCACCTGAACAGGCAGAAAAGCTTCTTGGCGACTGAAGGATGCAGGACAAAGGAAATCAAGCATGGCCCTGGTTTACCATGAGATTGTAAACACAGGGAGGCTAAGCTGAATCAATCTATTGATTGATCGTTACTTAAGAAAAGCAGAAAACAATTTAGTGTTCTGCCGGGCCCAGCGATGTAGTGAGCAAAAATAGATGTGCAGTGAAGTTTCGGTTATCCTGTGTGACTAAGCACAAGTCAGTCTTTCTTTTCTCCTCTTCTGGACAATGTGGAGGTGACACACTAACGGAAGTGAAGAGAACATGTCCCCGTGATCATTTGTGTGCTGTTGGACAAGTTGGGAAATGGTTTTCTGCAAGTCTTGTGTACATAACCATTCCCAACGGAGAATTTCATTTCAATTCAAAGAAAGTTATCTTGCTCTTATTCTTCTTGAAGGGGAAATCAACTACAAAAGAAGTCTAAAGAAAAAACAAACAACTCAATGTTTTGTCTGTTTTTCTATTGTTAGGCTACTTCTTCAAAGATTTTAATGTGCATTTATTTGGGTCAGTTCTAGATTTGCGGAGGTACTGATTGGCAATCTAATGATGTACCCTTTTTTTAATGTTTATTTATTTTTGAGAGAGAGAGAGAGAGAGAGAGGTGGGGGGGGGGGACGAGTGGGGGAGGGGCAGAGAGAGAGGGAGACACAGAATCTGAAGCAGGCTCAGAACCCAACCTGGGGCTCGAACTCACGAACTGTGAGAACTAATGATACACTCTTAACAGCTGTGCTCTAGGAACTCCCAGAGGCCAGATATGAGAGTGGGACCCAGATCCCCCCTCTTCTCAGCCTCTCTACCCAGGATTTCTTGAGTCTGTTGCACAGTGTGATCAGCCGGATTTGCACAGGGAAATAGATAAGAGATAGATAATTGAGAAGGGGAGGTTGTAGTGGGCTTTGGGCACCAGAGGGTGGAGGGGGCATAGTAGAACATACAGCTGCAGGATGGGGAACATTATGGACTTAGGATAAATGAATAGAGACATTTCCTGTGAAAGTTGGAGTAGAGAGACAAAAAGGGGACACCTCACTGCTACTGGCAAGGAATAGCCAGGATAGAGTGTGCACACTAGGGACAAAACTTAGAAGAAAGGCTACATTGGTTTTGCATTTTGGTGCTACGTACCTACCTGGTTCAATCTCAGCTTTACTTCCATTAACTGATTAAGCTTGTGGGAAAGCCTTAAAATGCGCAGTTGATGCTAATGTGCTCACTTCTAAAATCCTAGAACCCAGAGGTCCAAAGGGGCTCTATGTCTGCTTCCTGATGCAATGCAAGGCAACGTGACTTATTTGTATTGACTGCGTAGAACGCCTTGTGGGTAAATGGTTTTGAGTGATCTGTTTTATAACCTTTTTGTGAAACTGTAGGGTAGGGGATATAGTATTAGTTTTAGTGAGGTCTTCCCTTCCCTTATCAGAAGTTTTGATTGCTAGAAAAACCATAGATTCTAAAAACAATTTAATTGTCAAAACTCAGAAGTTTTTTTGAAATTTAATGGGTCTGGCCTGAAACAATAATTATTACATAACTGTTCCACAAGTCAAGACATTTATCTTAAAGCCTACATTTAAGTGTCTTTCTCAGAAAATTAATTAGAAACAAGCTGCTTCAGTATTAGTATGAATCATTTAATAAACTATTTGTCTAACTATAATCACTGATAGTTCTGTAAGCTTAAAATTTATTTCAAATGAAAAGTTGGTGAAGACTCATCTCACCTCCTTTGTTGCAGGATAGACTCTGCTTATATTTTTCCACAATTCTTATCTACATTCTTGAAGACCAAGGCCACCTGTAGCTTGCAGTGCCATCTGTATGGGAATTGAGGGTCCCTTAGGAGTGAGAAGCCCCCAGGGAAGCATGATCCAGGAATAAATGTTTTATGAGTATCTACTATGTAAAGACAAGTGATGGTATAAAAGTACTGATCTCATCCATCTGTATCCAGTTAAAATTCCAGTATAAAAGTAGTAATGGTGGTAATAATAATACTTGACAAGGTACCAGGTACCATGAAAGTACTATGCTAACCAATAATGCATACTGTCTCACTTAACCCTCACAAGCACCCTATGAGGTTGGGATTGTCATCTCTATTAATAGTTGAGAAAGCTAGGGGTGCCTGGGTGGCTTGGTCGGTTAAGCGTCCGACTTTGCCTCAGGTCATGATCTCACGGCCCGTGAGTTCGAGCCCCGCATCGGGCTCTGTGCTGACAGCTCAGAGCCTGGAGCCTGTTTCAGATTCTGTGTCTCCCTCTCTCTCTGCTCCTCCCCTGTTCATGCTCTGTCTCTCTCTGTCTCAAAAATAAATAAACGTTAAAAAAAAAATTAAAAAAAAAAAGAAAAAAAATAGTTGAGAAAGCTTAAGTTCAGGGAGCTGTCTACCTGAGATTTCACAGTTACTAAACACGAGAGTTGAGATTCTAACATAAATTTCACTGATTCCAAATCTATTTGTACTAGTTTGCTAGGTCTGCCATAACAAAATACCACAGAGTGGGTGACTTAAACAACAAGGATCTATTTCCTCAGAGCTCTGGAGGCTAGGAGTTCAAGAAGAAAGTGTCAGCAGGGTTAGCTTCTTCTGAGGCCTCCCTCCTTGGCTGGTAGATGGCTGTCTTCTGTCTCCACCTTCAAGAGGTCTTCCCTCTGTGCCTGTCTGTGTCCTAATCTCCTCCTCTTCTTCTTTTTTTAGATTGTATTTATTGAGAGAGAGAAAGAGAGAGAGAGGGAGGGAGAGAGAACACGAGCAGGGGAGGGGCAGAGAGAGAGAGAGAGAGAGAGAGAGAGAATCCCAAGCAGGTTCCACACTGCCAGTGCAGAGCCCGACAAGGGGCTTGAACTCACAAACCATGAGATCATGCCCTGAGCCAAAACTAAGAGTCAAATGCTTAATCAACTGAGCCACCCAGGTGCCCCTAATCTCCTCTTTTTTATAAGGACACAAGTCATATTGGTTAAAGGCCACTCCAATGACTTCATTTAACTTTAATTACTTCTTTAGAGGCCCTATCTCTCACACACTGAGTTACTGGGGGTTAGGACTCCAACACCGGATTGGTGGAGGGACACAATTCAGCCCTAAGTCTTTAAGCGATGAAGTCTGTATATTGTCTATACGAGGAAATATTAAGCCACTAGGCATTTCCACTCTGGTATGAATTATCTTTTCCCCCAACTAATTTCTTAGGGGAAGATTTCAATGATGAAACTGATGGAGAAAGTTGGGGCACTGGGTCCTTCAAGAAATGAAGAAACCCACTGAAAGTGGGAATAAGAAAGGGGACCTGGGGGTGTGGGGAAGCTGGCATCTCCTAATTTGCTTTTTAGGGGAGGGCCAGACTTAACAGAAGTAAGTTAAACACAAGCCTCACTTTCTATTTTTATGTCTATAGTTCATCTTTCTAGCTTCTTTACATTTTTGCTCTGAAAGTATTATTGCTATCCATCCAAGCCAGCAGGCTTCTCAGCTGTTGGAAAAGCTCCTTAATAATCTCATTGTCACTTCTAAAATGGTACCAAAAAAAAAAGTAATAAGCTGCTTGATTCTAATTTAAAAATAAGTTATTAAAAACTGTAGTCCTCTGTTGATATTGATTGGAACCCAGAAATTGTTAGGAGGTGTTTGGAATACTTAATGAGAATTCAAAGGGAACCAATCATGAAGGACATTTTTTTTCCAGTTTCCATCAGAGCTCTTACATCTAAAGCGATATATCAGAGAGTAAATCAGAGCAGTGCTCACAACTTGCCTTCTGATAGTCCTGTTTCTATAACTTCTTGGGAGCCAGACCTAATGGGAGGAGGTGGGGCCTTCCCCTCCACTCTCATCTATCAAGAGCAGGCTCTCCCATTACTATTCTTTCTCCCACATTAGTGGGTTTGTTCATGGGTGTATACTTCTGAATATATCACTTGTCCAGAAGCAAAATTAACTACAAATCTCCTTTTTGGACATCAAGCTCAATGTTAATAATCCTGACAGCCTGTTAAGAGCTTCCTAAATCAGGAAGGGCTAATAGGCCTCAGTCTGCACACCAACACTGAATGATTGATTGGTAGTGACCCTCTAGGAGACAGTGGTGTTACATGAAGGTTGTGAAGCCATTCTTTTTGTTTTTTTAACAGAAAGAATGGTATAATCAATTATTGGGGTCCACCATGGGAGAGGGACTGGCAGCATAAGTATAAATGATCTTCCATCATTAATAAATTCAGAGCTACAATTTATTGACAGCTTGCCTTGTAGTAGGCCCTGGGCACAGCACAGTACATTCATTATCTCAGTGAATCTTCACAACTCTGCAGAATAGGTGCTTTATGTCCCCTTTGTTAGGGGGAAGGAATTCAGGCCTAGTGGGATTAAGTAATTCGCCCAAGATCACCCAGCTGCTAAGAGCTGGCACAGGAATTTGTACCCTCGCAGTCATGATATAGACTCCTTGAAATAGTACACCAAGTGTGTGGATCAGGATTTGAGCTGAGGTGGTGCCACAGACAGAGCTACAGTGCCCCAGTCACCATGAGAATACAGGGCACCACCAAGGGCCAGGGCACCCCACTTCCTTGGATGTGCCCTCAGTACAGCCCTTCTGGCATGGAGATGGGGGACGGGGGTAGGAGTGAGGTTGGCAGGGAGGGTGGCCTGTCTCCCCAGAGTGAAGTCCACACTATGCCAAGCATCTAGGGGTGCAGCAGATTTGTCTGCCCTGTAGGAGTTTGTGCCCAAGTTGAGGGGGACAGGTAGGAAGTACATAAACACGTAAGATACCTTTGGGCCCAGGTAAATGTGGAGATACCTAAACAGGCTTACTGGGTGGGACTGGGAAGTGGACTACTTTAGCGAGGGATGAAGGCCTCTGGGGAAAGAAACTGAAAGGCAGAAAGGAGACAGTGATGGGGGGATCTGGGAATACACACCCAAGACAGAAGGAGTGACAAATGCAAAGACCCTGACATACAAGGAACTTGTCCTGTTTGAAGGAAAAAGGCTCATTTATTTGCATTACCTTGTTCAAGACTAAAGACATGGTTGTGCTACAGGACTGTGTGAGATTCCCCTGCACAAAACCACTGGGTGGAGAAGACAGAGGCAAGAGATTTGCCCTCTCTTTTCTCTCTTCTCTCCTCCACCCTCTGAGTTATGTCTCAGTGCGTGTAAATCAGTGAGGTCACATATGCCAGAGGCTTCAGCTCTGAGAAGGACTGAATTAATTTGCTTGGAGAAGAATGTGAATTACAGCACGTCTTACAGAAAATGTGTATTGATAATATAATGGTCACACATTGATCAAACTAGTCATGGAGAGAATCCCTCAATTAACACAAGAGAGTTTATCCTTGTAGAGAATAGGTTAGAAAATTCAAGGAAAGGGAGGTCATTGTCACTAGTCCTGCTACATAAATCACATATTTCCCACAAAGCAGACTCCCTTTCTTCTAAACCGAGTGAGCTTTTGAAATAGCTGTGGAGGGATGGATACCTCAGGTTAATGGATTTAGAGTGAAATTATGGATTTTTTCTTGGAGTCTTTTCCCACATTGATTTGATTCACATTAGTTCGTGTATTGTTTTAAAATAAAACAATGTACATGTCTTTCATAATTATTATAAATAAGACAATTATTGGCTAAAAGCCTGAAGTTGCCTTTGCAAAGTGGCTTAACCAAGCTTCCTCTAAGACAAAACTTCTGGCATTGTTGTCCCACATGCTTATGCTTATTTAAGAAACATTCACCAGGCTCTACCTATGTACCTTGACCATACATCCAAATTCTATGCCAAATTCTTTTGGAGATAAAATGACAAGCAGAGAAGTCATGGTTTCCACTCTTGAGAAACTTGCATTTAGTTGGGGGCCTGGTTAGATAAGTACTTGAAAGAGCTAAGGGTCAAATATAGCGCAATTAAAAAAAAAATGATAGTAGCTAAAAATTGTCTGGTACATTATGGTTTGTAGATTTTCCTCATATACCTTTGTTTCAGCCTCACGTTGATCTTTTGAGATAGTTACTAATATTATGCCCATTTTACAGATGAGGAAAATGAAGCCTAGAGAGGTCAAATACTCAAGACAACTAATATGGGACAGAGGCAGGACACTGTAGTAGTTAAGACCTCTGGGGTCAGAGAGATAAAGTTGTCTTGGCCTCAACTCTTACTAATTTTGTAAACTTGGGCAAGTTCCTTATGTTTCTAAGACTCAGTCTCCCCATTTTTTTTTTTAGAAGGACAACCTTCCATTAAAAAAAATTTTTTTTTTGAGAGACGGAGTGCAAGTGGAGGAGGGGCAGAGAGAGAGGGAGACACAGAATCCAAAGCAGGCTCCAGGCCCTGAGCTGTCTGCACAGAGCCTGACACAGGGCTCAAACTCATGAACTGCGAGATCATGACCTGAGCCGAAGTCAGAGGTTTAACCCACTGAGCCTGCCAGGCACCCCTCAATCCTCCCATTTGTAAGGATAACAGTAGTATTCACTTCCTATTGTTGTATTAAGTGAAAAATGTATTGAAGGTGCTTAGCGCAGGGCTAGGACCACAGTACGTGCTCGGCGAATGTAGACGTCACTATGAGGAAGTGGCAGAGTGAGGGATGAATCCCAGCATCTCTAGCTTCTCAGTGCAAGGTCCTGCACACTGTGTGGACTCCAGCATCTTTCTGCTTAGGTCCAGAACATGGCCCTGCCACTTATTTACAAGGGTGACTGGGGGCAAGATACTTAACTGTCCTGTGTCCCTGTTTCCTCATTTGTGACATGCGGCAAATATAGTGGCTGCCTCACAGGCTGATGTGAAGATAAAGTGATTAGTTACATATACTTCGAACAGTACTTGGCACACCGTGAGCTCCCTAAAGGAATTCACCAGAAAGGTTGAAAGACGGGGGTGGGGCGAGTTTATCCAGGAAGGCTTCTTCCAAACAGCACTAGCCACATGCATCCTGATGGGACGAATGCCAGCACAGCCTGCTGATCCTCCGCGATGCACAACTGGGGGAGGCGTCGAGGCATCCTAGCTAGATTTGCAAACCTACATCCACCGCTTCTCTTGCACCTGTCAAAACTACAGGGGCTGCTGAGCAACACAAGAAAAACCTAACTTGCAATAAAATCATTTTTCCCCCCAAATACATCTGTCCACACTTGAAGGTGGCAAAACACATCAGAGAATTCGCAATCCCGCATGGGGGTATGAACTTGTCAGCTTGTTCTGTCAACAGGCTTGATGTCTGAGCAGTGTTGTCATCACAGAGCTACTTGTTACCTGCCAGGCTTGACTGCTTCCCTCCCAAGTGGCAACAGGAACTGGAAGCTTCACTAATGGAGAAGAAAGCTTTACCAAGCCCTGAACACAATTAAAAGCCCCAGACCTTGACTTTGTGAAGCGGGAGGTTTGGTCTCCACACTCTCAGCTGCGTTTGGCTGCATGGCCTTGAGGCCCTGGCCCTTTGTGTTATTCCCCCACCTTCACTTTTCATTCCCTTCCTCTCCTCCAAGGCTGTCTAATGGGGACAGGAGTCGGGTCAGCTTTGTTTGCCACTCAGTGAAGTATTTGTCAGATCAAGTGACTGTTTATTGTACGTCTATCAGGTGCTTACATACGTGACCTTGTTTAATACTCAGCAACCCCCTGAGAATTTGAATATTGGCCTGCTTGATGACAGTGTTTAGTATATGTGCTGCCGAAGCAAGCACGGCGTCAGAGTATTTAAACCATCGTGTGGACAGTTTGCTTCTGTTGTCTGCAAGTCATGGGAGTTTGGGTTTTGTAATAGGGGACTGTTGTTCAATTCTGTTTTTTACATTCTGGGCAACTAAAAGGGATGAAATGTAAGCAAACTGTAGATTACATAAAAAAGAGGAAAAAGTAATCCTAGATCCAGAAAGTAAATTAGATGAAACTCGGTGGCTTCTCATAAATGTCATTCAAACAGGTCTTATTAAAATCTGACTGGACAATGAGAAGACACAAGTCACTGGCCTTGGGGTCAGACCCACACGGGATCAAATTCTGACTCCATATGTGGCCTTGGGTAAGTTATCCCTTTTTTAGAGAGCCTTCATTTCCTCAACTACAAATCAAGAGATGACAATAGTACATTACAAAGTGGTATAAGATTAAATAAGCTAATGTATGTAAAGTACCAAGCTCATGGTTACCACTAAGTTATATTTCCCTCTCTTTGAATCATACCTCTCTATCTTTTTTTTTTAAGTTTTATTTTTAAGTAACCTCTACATTAAATGTGGGGCTCAAACTCATAACCCTGAGATCAAGAGTCACATGTTCCATCTACTGAGCCTGTCAGGCACCCCTGAATCACACCTTTCACTAGTGGATACAGAAGGGGACCTTCCCAACAATTCAAAGAACCACAACATGAATGTAATTTTATTATTAAAAACAACAACAAAATTCTTTTGCCATGACCTGCCCAGTTTTAAAAAAGCCACTTAACAAAGGAGATTAGTGAGGCAAATATATATATAATATATATATTATATATAAATATAATAAATATAATATATATTATATAAATATATTATATATAATATATATTATATGTAATATAATAAATATAATATAATATATAAATATATATTATATATAAATATATATATATATATGTATATTTAATAGTGGCATTGCACCATTGAGTAAGAGTGATTTGGGGCTGCCATTACAGCCTTTTCAGTTAATTTTCTGGGAAACCATTGCCAAACAGCAAAAAGAGATTAAGGTCAATTAACAGAATTTTCAGTTTCTTAGAGGAAGCTCCATTGGTATATGACATAATTGCCGGAAGTGAGTGTAGGTTTTGAGTATGGCCACTGGCTTCAGGAGATCCAGGTTGGACTTAGGGAACGCAATGTGAACTTAGGTCATTTTGCTCTGGAGGGTTCTGCTTTCCTGTCTCACTGATGATACCCAGTACCAAGGTCGACGATCTTAAAAAACAAATGATGCAGATGTGAGCATCTTCTCGTTGCTTTTTAGATGTAAAAAGGGCACATGCACAAGCCACTCATTGATAACCTAAGTATCATAAAAAGTCACTTGGGAATAGTACCTTTTCCACAGACTGGCTATGAGAATAGTTATTTTGAAAACAGCTCTTTTAAAGTTGTTCAATTGTAGGCAAAAGAGTAAGTGAAAATGTCAATTAATGTCCTGGTAGAAACAGAATCAAACTTTAAAACAAAGATATGATTAATGATGATTCAATAACTGTTTTTCTTTTTTTAGAGTTACTGTTTATCGCTTCCTCTTGGCAACTTCTGCCATGTCAATTTTAGTAATGACATATGGATAAATTATCAGGCTTCATCCATTAGGTAAGTGTGATTTATTCTTCAGTTTTTTAAAACAAATGGCTTGGTGGTTTCCACAGAGGGAGATGTTTTGCTTGTGTTAAATGACTAATGGTACAATTTGTTTTACATTACAAAAAATGGAGAGTAATTGACTTGAGAGCTTGTTTGCAAAGGATTTTTGAAGAAGCATTTCATCTTCTGAGAATAAGGCATGAACGAAGGTCCTAATCAATCCTCCTCTGTTTTGAAAAATTGAAGACTGTTTAAGGGGAAAAAAAACCCAGAATGCAAGGAAAAGAGATTTTAGGAAAAGCACTGAGCAGAAAAAACAAAACAAAACAAAACAAAGAAACCTGATGCATTTAAAAGTCTATTTTCCATAGGCTTTTAAATGTATAGAAGTGGGTTAAACCAATTTGTGTTACACAGCATTGTAAAAATGCTTCCTTAAAGATTTTTCAAGATCAGAATAAAGGCATATTCATCATTGTCTGAAAGACTCCTGCTTTAAAAAAACGAAACAAAACAAAAACAAAACTCAAAACTTCTCTTACCATGGGTGATTGGTTGTGGGTACATCTCTTCCTCCTGTATTTGAAACAAGTTCTGTGTCAACTGAGATCCTTACTGATGGAACTGGCATAGGATGGGAGAAAAAAAGAAACCCCCAAAGTGATGACTTTAGGAAATCCTCTCCAAAGGTTTTTCTCTCCACTGGGTTCATAATCATTATCCTCTTGATTGCCACACTACTGAAAATAATGTAGGTTGGTCTCAAAAAAACTAATGGAGGGTTATGTGGCTGGTTCAGTCAGTGGAACATGTGACACTTGACCATGGGGTTGGGAGTTTTATCCCCACATTAGGCTTAGAGCCTACTTAAAAAAATAAATAGGGGCACCTGGGTGGCCCAGTCACTTGAGTGTCTGACTTTAGCTCAGGTCATGTTCTCACAGCTTGTGGGTTTCAGCACTGCATTGGGCTGTGTGCTGACAGCTCAGAGCCTGGAGCCTGCTTCAGATTCTGTGTCTCCCTCTCACTCTGCCCCTCCCCCACTCATGTTCTCTTTCTCTCAAAATAAATATTAAAAAATTAAATAAATTTTAATAAGGAAATAATTTAAGAAGGCTAATGGAAGTTGACTTAAGAAACAACTAAATTCTAAAACAAAATATCTAGGTTTGTAGAAGACATAATGATTAAACCACCATAAGGATAGCAGAGTGTCCTGAACTTTATGGTAGACTATATTTTAAAAATATTTTTTAAGATAGTGAATGCTAATTGATAATCATGAGTAGCTTGGGAAAATCTACATATTTTTGAAAAAGTAACTTGACAGGTATATCAGTTAGCTATTGCTGTATAACAAACAACTCCAAATTGTAGTAGCTTAAAACAACAATCACTTATTATTTCTCATGAATCTACATGTTGATTGGGTGGTTCTGTTGATCTTCACTGGTTTAGCCAGTACTTTGATTTTAGCTGGGGCTTACTCAGTGGCCTGACAATTAAGTGGCAGTTTGCTGGTCTATGATGGCTTCAGCTGGTATGATTGGACTCCACTCCACACACCTTATCCTGAGAAGTCCTACTAGGCATGTTTTTTGGCAGTTATGGGGGTCCATCAGAAATGTGTAAACAGAGGAAGCAGAAATCTGCAAACTCTTTTTCCAAGCCTGCATGTGTATGTGTCTTCAATTTGCTATTTTCCTATTTACCTAAACAGGTCACATGGCCAAGTCCAGATTTTTTTTTTTTTTAATTTTTTTTTTCAACTTTTTTAATTTATTTTTGGGACAGAGAGAGACAGAGCATGAACAGGGGAGGGGCAGAGAGAGAGGGAGACACAGAATCGGAAACAGGCTGCAGGCTCCGAGCCATCAGCCCAGAGCCTGACGCGGGGCTCGAACTCACGGACCGCGAGATCGTGACCTGGCTGAAGTCGGACGCTTAACCGACTGCGCCACCCAGGCGCCCCGGCCAAGTCCAGATTTAAATTGGAGCAGAACCACAGAGTTATAAGGCAGAGAGCATGCACATAGAGTGGCCATTGATTGGGACCATTAATGTGATCAACCTACCACTTAAGGGTAGTAAAAGTGAGTGAAAATTGGTATGGTGGGTAATACCCTAGCAGCAACTAAAGAAATCATCACTAAGATATAAAATGACCTGAGAAGATTTCTTGAAGGAGAAGGAAGGGAAACCCATTTCAGGTGGGAAGAAGCTATATTATGTGAATAATATTTAATGGAGATATAATAATTTATGTTACCAGTTCCAATTAATAGACATGCAAGCTGCTCTACTCTTTCTCTATTTCAATTAATAGTGATTTATCTAGAATCTATGTATTTGTCTATCTTACATATCAAGGTAAATGGTGTATTCACACACACACATGCGCGCGTGCGCACACACACACACACACACACACACCATGCAAAAATACTAAAACCTACATTCTTAGAAATGGAGTTATTAATTCAAGTAGCTTTATACATTATTAGGGATATTGTCAAATTGCCATCTAAACAATTGCCATAAAATTTGTATTCCTACCCACAGCGTATGAGACTGTTTTCCTCAAGTTTACATTAGATATTATCAAATTTTTAAATCTTTGCTGATCTAATAGGCGAGAAATAGTATCTTGTGATTTTTATGAAATTTTTGGTTGAAGGGAGAAGCAGCTCCCTTCACATATACGGGCCATCTGTGTTCTTGTAAATTATCAGTTCATCTCTTCACCATCTTTTTAAAAAATAATTAACCCCAACTTTTGTAATACTTTGTTTCAACTTTTAATTTAATTTTCAACATGGTTTCTTTTGACTTTTGACCTTTATTTACTTTTATACTTTGCACTCTTTTCATGCTAATATTATTCTTCTTTATTCCTAAAAAAAAAAAATGCTTGCTTTTTTCTATGTAAATTTCATTCCTTTCAATTTTTAATTCTCTTATTTTATAACTAACCATTTGGTTTTAATCTCTCCTTAACCTACCACTAAACTTTCATTCTCTGAATCACAGCACAACAGGGCAGACTGGAAGCTGCTTCTGTAGCTCCCCTAATGCACCCCTGAACCCCACTAATAAATCTCTTACTCATTCATCTCCACCTTGGGTGCTTCAGAAAATTAAATAGCTAAGCTTGCCCGGTACAACTCCTATTTTCTCTTGGACAGACGGTGCTCTTGTTTTACTGAAATGGTGATAGTCTTGATAACTTGCACTATCCAGAAACTACTTCTAAAAATTACTTCTGGCAAGTTGGTGAGTGGTAAAGAGGATCTCTGCTTTGTACTTGTCCTTAGCTGCACCATTTGGAACGACTCCATAACCATGCAATGCTTTCACAAAGTACACAAATGAAAAACTAATAAATCTTGTGTTCCTCTATATTCATAGGCAATGGCTGTGGGACAGACCATGTTACTAGCATACCAGAGGTGACATGGGAAGTCAATACTCTGCTCTGACATTGTTGAGAAACTTCTTGATAGATACACATGGGATGTGGCACTACAGAATGTCTGTACAGACAGAGCCTATGTGGTGGACAGACCTAAAGTGACCCACAATGATACTTGTTTTCTTGTACTCACGCCCTATAAATCCCCTCCCTTTGAGTGTGATTGAGACCTAAGACCCACTAATAATCACACAATATGGCAAAGGTGATGCAATGTCATTCCCATGACTGGTTATGTTACATTAGATAAGACCCCTTGTTGCTAACTCTTCTCTTGCTCTCCTGCTGGCTTAATAGAAGCAAGTAAACTCTGCCTTTTCCGTCCCTATCCATCCTGCATCCCTGTCCCTGAATGAGCATGGCCTACAGTTCCAGGCTGCTGCTCTGGCTTCCTGGGACCTCTTTTCTGGCACAGAAGATGTGCCTGCTTTGTGTATGTGTCAGTTTGGCTTTGCATTTATCAAAATTTTTATTTTATTTTATAAACCTTATCTAGGAGTTACTATGGGAGGGTTTTCAGGTTTCTTAGTTTACTATATTGCTGAAATTAGATCAATCAGAAGTGGATTTTTCGGAAGATCTAATTGGATCTATTTCTTGTCTTTAAGTGCCTTAAAATTTTATTTGGTAACAACCACTTCAATGCCTCAAAGAGTCAGATATCATCCTGCAGTCACCTTCCTACTCAGTATCTTTAGGCTCCTACATTTGACCACAAATCACAAGACTGGACGCCACCTGAGGAAATCCCACTGCTTCCTACCTTCAGGTACAAATTCATCTATGAACACATGCCTGTACATACACATGTCTTTCCCCTTCCTATCCACAGAGTTTCTGAAAGGACATCAACAGGCCAGAAACCGGGGAATAAACTGCAGCCATAATGAACCGTATTTCATTCCCTGAGAATGCCATGTTCTCTTGGCTCTTCTTTGAACTTACTATAGTTTCTATGGGGGCTATTCTCCTTCCTCCCACCTGGAAAACCCCTGTTCAGCATTCAAAACCCAGCTCAGTGATCTTTTCTGCAAAGTTTCTCCTGCCCTTTTATTGCCTGGCACATCTTTCTATTTTATTATTGGATTCATCACATTACACCTTTGCACAAAAATGTCTATCGTCCTCAATAAGCTATGAGTTCTTTGTTATCTCTAATGCCTGGTACATTGTCTGGCTCATCGTAGGCACTCAGCAAATGCTTAGTGACTTTAAATTATCAGGGTTTCGGCATGCCATTGAGGAAATGTATCGACTCTGATTCGCAGGGTTGGTTCTACTAGCAATTGTCCCCTAGCACTTTGCAATTCGGGAGAGTAACACAGAGGTTGTATCTTTCCAAAGGCATTCAGAGGAGAAAGTTGGGGGGAACATAAAATGGTACAGTCATTGTTGTGCTAATGTGCACTGCACCACTGTGAAAACTGTGTGGAACAGTTTGGTGGTTCCTCAAAAATTTAAACACAGAATTACCATGTGACCCAGCAATTCCACTTCTGGATATATACCCCAAAGAATTGAAAGCAGGGACTCAAACAGATATTTGACACCAATGTTCATAACAGCATTATTCACAATAGCCAAAAGGTAGAAACAAACCAAATGTCCATTGACAGAGGAACGGATCAACAAAATACACATAGAATGTGTTTATGTTGTATTTACATACCATGGAATATCATTCAGCCTTTCAAAGGATGGAAATTCGGATACATGTAACAACATAGAAGAATCTGGAAAACATTATACTAACTGCAAGTCAGACATAAAAAGGCAAGTACTGTATGACTTCACTTGCAAAAGGTATCTAGAATAAGCAAATTCACTGTGACAGAAAGTAGAATAGGGGTTGCTAGGGTCTGAAGAGAGGGATTAATAGGGAGTTATTTTCTAATAAGTACAAAGTTTCTGTTTGGGATGATGAAAAAGTTCTGAAAATGGATAGTGGTCATACAAAATTGTGAGTGTACCTAATGCCACTGAATTGTACACTTAAAAATGGTTAAGGAGATGGGGCGCCTGAGTGGTTCAGTCAGTGAAGCATCTGACTTCAGCTCAGGTCATGATCTCATAGTTCATGGGTTCGAGCCCTGCGTCAGTCTCTGTGTTGACAACTCAGAGCCTGGAGCCTGCTTTGGATTCTCAGAGCCCTCCCCTGCTCACTCTCTCTCTGTCTCAAGAATAAATAAACATTAAAAAAATTTTTTTAATTAAAAAAATGGTTCAGGGGCACCTGAGTGGCTCAGTTGGGTAAGGTCTGACTCTCCATTTGGCTCAGGTCATGATCTCACGTTGTTGAGATTGAGTTCCACATTGGGAATTATCCACATTGGATTATCTCTCTCCCTTTCTCTTTGCCCATCCTCTGCTCATGTGCTTCCTCCTTTTCTGTCTTAAATAAGTAAACATTAAAAATGTTTAAAATGGTAAATTTTAAGTTATATATATTTTACCACAATAAAAGAAGTAACTTGATCTCCTCTGGGGAGGGGGAAGGGTAAAATTTATCTAGAGAATGGACCCACATGTCCATTGTCCCAGGGACAGAGCAGACATCTGCAATCAGAGCCTATTTTTCCACTGCAAGTTACTTAAAGTAATACAGAGAAAAAGAAATATCCTCTTGTTGCTTTTCTGAAATGAAATCAGATCCAAAGAACATTTCCCTGCACTATCTGGAATAGTTCTTAATATTTCCAAATGATAATATATAGTGACCACATCAGTTTTACTATTAGATCAATCACTCTGCAGGTGGAGACTGGCACATGTCACAGTGTAACTGGAAATTTCAGCATACCAGGCTAAACCCGCCTCGGCAGTTGATTGGCTTATGTTGTATTTCCTGCTCAAGCTGGGGAAGAAAGGCCTGAGCCTTCTTTATGCAGACTAACTTAAAGACCCAGGTCAAGGGGCGCCTGGGTGGTGCAGTCGGTTGGGCGTCCGACTTCAGCCGGGTCACGATCTCGCGGTCCGTGAGTTCGAGCCCCGCATCAGGCTCTGGGCTGACGGCTCGGAGCCTGGAGCCTGCTTCCGATTCTGTGTCTCCCTCTCTCTCTGCCCCTCCCCCGTTCATGCTCTGTCTCTCTCTGTCCCAAAAATAAATAAACGTTGAAAAAAAAAAATTAAAAAAAAAAAAAAAAAGACCCAGGTCAGAGAGCTCATCACACCTGCCCCTCCAGAATTTCACCAGATCATCTTAATGCAAACTGACTGAGGGAGTTGGAAAACAGACTGGATCTGTCTTCATTCAGCATGTGGTAAACACAGACAGCATGTGATTGCACACACTCTGGAGACAGACCTGCATCTGGAAACCTTTTCTAGTCCTGTTGCTTGCTGCCATGGCAACCGCTAGAGCTTTTGGTTCTCTGTCTTGGCCCTTCCTCCAGCACTTGACCACTGAAGCGTGACTTCTATGAAGCGCTCTGGAAAGCCCAATTTCATAGGCTGTGTTGCAGTCTCTATCATAAGCATTCTTTTTGTGCCTTCTTTTTTGCTGCTCCTGGAAAAGCTGCTATTTGGGGTCTGAAGCCCTCTCTCTCTAGGTGTTGCACAGAGGATCTGAGTTGCTCCCTTCGGGCTGGGTGCATACGTCACCTGGCGGTGTGATGGGACGTGCTCCTGTTTCACTGGGGGAGTCCTAGAGTGGAGAGCTAACTACAGTCATGGTGTTAAGTAGGAAAGATGTCAACTACTTGCTGCTGTGGCATCACATAACAGACAGTCTTGTTTGGGGGCAGGATCTCATGGGGGGGTGTCATCATCATGTTTCAGGATAGAAGCAACAGCCAACACTGAGAAATATTGAGCAACAACTTAGAAAATGTTGCTTTCACCTTCCAGTTACATTCACACGATTTTCTACGTTAGTGGATTAAATATAAAACACAGTCTAACAAATTGATTAAAAAATCTTTTTTAGGCTTTGGGGGCGCCTGGGTGGCTCAGTGGGTTGAGCATCCGACTTTGGCTCAGGTCATGATCTCACAGTCTGTGAGTTCGAGCCCCACGTCGGGCTCTGTGCTGACAGCTCAGAGCCTGGAGCCTGCTTTGGATTCTGCGTCTCCCTCTCTCTCTCTGCCCCTTCCCTGTTCATGTTCTGTCTCTCTCTGTCTCAAAAATAAATAAAAACATTTAAAAAATTTAAAAAAATCTTTTTTAGGCTTTGTTTTAATACAAGACATTGACAGGCCATCATGATATGTGACTTTCACAATTTTCAATTCTGGAGGACTACTGTTCACTAATATTTTGTATAAAGGGATGATTTTGTGAAAAAGTAAGAACAAATCTTTATATTTAAAATAACTCCTTTCTGGATAGACCTACAGGGTGTTATGCTAAGTAAAATAAGTCAGACAGTGAAAGATAAATGCCATGTGATTTTGCTTATATATGGAATCTAAAAAACAAATGAACAAAATGGAAACAGACTCATAAACACAGAAAACAAACTGGTGATTGCCAGATGGGAGAGGGTGGGGGTGAGAGAAATGGGTGAAAGGGATGAAAAGGTACAAACTTCCAGTTATAAAATAAATAACTCATGAGAATGTAGAGTACAGCATAGAGAATAGAGTCACTAATATAGCAACTACTTTGTATGGTGATAGGTGGTAACTATACTTACCTTCATGAGCACTTTGTAATGTATATAAATGCTGAACCACTATGCTGTACATGAAAATCATATAATATTGTATCACAACTAGTCAACTATGCTTTGACTAGAAATAAATAAAAATTTAAAAATGACTCATTTCTTCAGGTTTTAATTATTTACATAATTAAAATTCATGGATGTACATAAAAGGCACTGGATCCAGGGATGGTCAGATCTTAATGCAGTAAGAAGAAATTAGTTTTCTACATAAGCGCTTAGGAATTTGTAATTCACAGCCTTTATCAGTTTGCTACGCTTCATATTTTTGGCATTGCTTGTCACAGCGTATTAATGAATATTCATTAAATCCCTGTGAACAAAATCCAGTGAGTTAAAAAGACTGATACCATCACTGTCTTACCTACTTTGTGAGAGAAGAGAAGTGAAAATGGACTGAGTTTACTCTCCTTTCTAGAGGAATTTGGCCAGAATAATAATTCACTCACCTACAACTGGCTGGAAAACATGTGGGGCAGTGAAGAAGAGGCTGGAGGGGAAGAAAAATGCATCTATATTTTTAAATTTTACTTATGTTCCACTCACTGGTGATTTGAGGGCAAGGCTCCTGGCTTTGTCTTGATTTTAGATCATGTTGCTTCTGCTGGTGACTGTGCAAATGAATTCATAATGTTTAACGCATCCCAACTCACGTGCCTCCTCTGTTTTCTTCACACCACATTGCAGATCTGCTTGTTTGTGTTCTCCCAGTCTCCAGAAGGCATTCCCTTCAGATGGCTGAAAACCAGTGAGCCCTTCCATTAGAATGGGGGAGGGTGCAGCCTGGAAGCAGATATAGGGCCTCAGGGAAATTCTCAGCAGGGGGATCCCCAAAGCACCTGTTCCTAGCACAGTGATCACTTCACCTGCTACACAATGAACCTTCTGTTATATGACCCCTGGAGAGACAGCTAATGCCCCGCAAAGCAGTTGCCAGCATGACCATCAGTTTATCATGCCCTCTAAGATCACCATCATGCTTCCTTGGTTGGCCTTCCTCTTTGGAGTCAACTCTTTGTTGTTGCTGTTGCCCAATAAGCCTTTACTAACGACTTGGTTACATTCTGTATTTGAGTAGGATAGCTCCGTTTTGAAACTGAAGCTCAGTTTCACACTTTTCTTCCAAGATTCATTTACACACACACACAAATATGTACAGATGTATATGTATGTGTAGTGGGAAATATTTGCTATTTTGAGGCTTGACAGAGAAAGTAAAAGGGCATAGGAAAAAGAAGGAAGAGAGATCTCTTTTGAGAAAGTGGAGAAATGGAAGTCAGGCCTATAATGGTAGGTGACTTAAGAAACAGTGATTTTTACAATATACATTTATATACACACACACACGCACACACACACACACACACACACATATATATATATACACATATATCAATACAATATGTATGTAAATGTGTATCAATACAATATACATTTACACACACATACACACACATATATATATACATATATCAAAACTTCACATGGTTCAAAAATCAAAAATTGATATCACCTTCCCACCATACCCAATTCATCTAGACCACCTGTCCCATTTTCCTTGCCCTAGTAACAACTGTTATTTTCTCAAGAAGTTTCTAGAATTTCTCTGCGCATATACAAGCAAATGTGAATAAATCTATGTATTTACTTGTTCATTCAACAAATTATCAGCTGTTAGGCAAAAAACAAATACAGATTCCTGTCCCCAAAAAGATTACATTCTAGCTGGAAGAGAGAAAATAATCAAGACATAATAAGTTTGAAAACAATATATTCCATTAAATTAATGGGGTTAAGGAAGAAGAAAACATTACAGAAGGAGAATCAATATGGGGAGGTGGGTTGCTGGTTTCAACATGGTAGTCAGGGGGACCCTCACTGAGGAGGTGATTTAAATTTTTTTTTTATTTTAGAGACAGAGCGCACAAGTGGGGGGAGAGGTGCAGAGGGAGAGGGAGAGAGAGAGAATCCTAAGTAGGCTCCATGCTCAGCATGGTGCCTGATGCAGGGCTCCATCCCACCACCCTGCTTTCATGACCTGAGCCAAAATCAAGAGCCAATGCTCAACCAACTGAACCACCCCGTGGAGGCGATATTTAAGCAATGACTTGAGTTGAGAAATACTCATGGGGGAGAAAAGTTCAATTCCATTCATAATGAGAAAAATGATTTCACCTATTTCCTATGTGCACAGGTGGCATTCATTCTCAACTGCAGTGGAGGGGGCCAGCACTCTGACACACAAGAGTGATACATACATTTCCCCCCAGGGGATCCTTCTCCAGAAAACCACCTCTCTTTCTTGGCATCTTGCCAGTGTCAACGAAGGGGACTCACACACTTTATGTTGCTGATATAGAACTTTCTTCGTCTACAAAGAATCCAGAAGAAACTGCTACATTTCAGCTGTGGTGATCACATCTACGAAGTGGAGGCAAAACGGGAGCAGCTCTGTCCCTTTGCTTCCAATGGTGGCACACAGTGCGTGCAGTGGGTAACACAGAGTCCTCTCATTTATCGAGCACTTACCATCCATCAGGCACACTGCTAAGCACATTATCTCATTGGACCTTTATAACAGCATTTAGTTGCTATGGGATAGCTATTTCTACTCTGTCTTCATAGATTACATTTGTTAATTTTATAGATAAAATGTGTAGATTCAGGTTATGGAAACTGGCCAAGGTCACACAGACCCTATGTGGCTAATTCTAAAGCCTGAGATTCTAGAGTGGAATTGATTCACTGCAGTCCTTGCTTTGCAAAATAATATCAGGCAGGTGAGTCATTTGTCTTCTTTCAAGTTTAGAACAGCTTGGTAGTGGCTTTGGTTAGTACAGGTAAATTTGGATCCTATCTCCCAGAAGGTCATTCTGTGGCTACTTACAGAATGCATGATGCTTGGTATTAGCTTGATATTTTCCCCCTTCTATTATAAAATACCAAATCAAACCCAATCCTTTGAGGCCATCAAATGTCCTCATTGGCTGACAGATCTCTAGGCCTACTTGTAGATTGCCAGGCAGTTTTAAAAATTACAGGGTTCCCACATGGAACTCACAGAGTCATTGCTTTGTTACTATGATAAAACAGTACAGTTGTCATTTAAAAGTTAACAGTTTTAAAAACACACAATCTCACATAACTTCCACAACACTTTATGTCAGGTTATTAAATTCTCTGGCTTGTTGCCAACAGAGTTTACAGAAGAAACAAGGTTTTAGTAAAGGAGATCCTATTTACAATAATGTTTACGTTAAAACTAAATCTCTGATATTCCCACCTCTATCTAAATTCTAAGTATTCATTAAGGGTAACATACACAACATCTTTATGGGATAAAACCCATTCCCAGGCCAATGCCAGGTGTCTTATTTGAGTTGTTGGAGAGGGACTGTCAATTCTATAATTGAAACATCACTATTCAGTCCTTCAGAAAGGTGGTCATTAAAAAAATTATAATGTTTTTATTAACTATTTTGAGAGAGAGAGTAGGGGGTGCAGAGAGAGAGAGTGGGAGAGAATCCCAAGCAGGCTCCACACCGTTAGTGCAGAGCCTTGATGTGGGGCCCAATCCAACAAACCGTGAGTTCATGACCTTAGCCCAAATCGGGAGTCAGACACTTAACTGACTGAGCCACCCAGGTTCCCCCCAAATGTGGTCATTTTAGTTTTCTTCTGTCAATGTCTTTGATTCTTAGAAAGCAAGATCTAAAATAAACTTGATTTGTAATTCTGGTAAAGAATTGACCCAAACACTTCTTTCGTCATTGAACATCTATTTTAGTTATTGAAATGTCAACCTTGGAAATATTACATTTGTAGAGATGAAACTGAGAAGCTTCACAGTTAGGATCCTCTTATGTGTGACTGATTTTGTCAATCAAATGCATGTGTGATTTCAAAAACAACTTTTAGAGATTTATTTGTTATTTCTCAGTATGCACATGTTCATTGTTCACTGTAAGATGCTTTGACCGTAAGTGATTCTGATACAGGAATGACTTAGAGGGCAGGACAGAGACAGAGATAGAAAATGGGTTTGTGACCTTCTGGTGTATTTTTAAAATCACTTGGGAGCAATACTGAGAAATATTCTCTAAGTAGTTGCCAGCTTTCAGCCTGCATTTTGTAGGGAACTCTGATTTGATGTCCAAAGACACCTCCCTATGGGAGGAAAACACAAATCATAAGAACAGATCTATGTGATACTTTCTGGAAATTCTTACAAGCTGCCAGATAGTCCTATCCTGTAATGCACAAAACAACAACTGAAATCACTTATGTGGCTGCAATAGCAACAAACGTCCTTGTCTGTTTTATTATTGTCACCATCATTATGATCATTGAGACTCAGTTTAGGAAAACTGCTTGCTTTCCTTTTTTAAAGTTTATTTATTTTAAGAGAGAGAGAGCATGAGCAGGGGAGGGCCAGAAAAAGGAGAAAGAGGATCCCAAACAGGTTCTGCACTGTCAGCATGGAGCCTGATACAGGGCTCGGACTCATGAACTGTGAAATCATGACCTGAGCTGAGATCAAGAGTCAGACGCTCAACCGACTGAGCCACCCAGGCGCCCCCAGGAAAACTGCTTTCTATTGGCTTAGGGGTGTCTTTGGTCATTTGCACATAGTAGCTGCTTAATAACCACTTTTTGAATGAATGAATGAGATGTCTATGTTTATGGCTAACGTGGAAAGAGTTGGAGGATCCTAAAACATTTCAGAGTTTTTACAAGAGGCAGCATTGCAACACTCATGCTAAAGAGAATCTTTCAGAGTTCATCTTCGCTTAAGTTGTTGCCTGCATGAATCATTCTAAAGTTCTCCCAGACACAGTGGGGCTCCCAAATGCCTGTGATGTAAAGCCATTGCAATGTGTGAACGTGTAGGAAGTGTTTTTAAGATTTTCTTTCCTAGTCATCTTGCATTTTGGCAGATGACACAATTGAGGTACAATATGTAGGTGGACATTTTCTAAATTATAAAATACAGGAGGCTAGTGGGTGACTGTAGAGGCAATGACATTAACAAAGTAGGGAAGATAAGGTTTGAGAGTTAGAAAAAGCAGTAATTCTCTCACCATTAATAAAGAACCATGAAACGTGATACTAATAGAAAGAATAGAACAACCAGGAACATACACCCGCATGCTGCAAGAAGTGCTAGGAAGGCAAAGATCATTTTATTTTGAACCCAAACCTTTATTTTGGTTGCTCTCCTCCTAACCTAACTTCTATTTTCAGATTTCACACACACACACACACACACACACACACACACACACACACACACTTAGAGCTATATACAAAAAGTATAATGTAAGCATGTGTGATTTATAAAACAAAATTAGAGCATGAGGTACCTTCTAAGTATAAAATGAAAATTGGAAAATGTCTTCTGGGTGGAGGATTCCACATGCTGACATTGGGTAGTTCAATCCCAAGTCACTGCAACAGGGTACACACCACTGTGAGTTTAGCAGCAATGGGGTCTCAGTCCTCAGCCTTGAAGACTGACACTTGGTGTTGTTACACCAAGAATGGATCCACCTCTTTCAGGCTGACTTACTGGAGACTGATTATGTAAAATCAGAATGCCACACTTACCATACCATGAAACATAAAACTGTCACATATGCAGGAGTCCTCACCTCAGCACGACCAGCTCATTCCCTCCCTGTCAAAAGACCAGCAGGAGACAGGACACCTGGATGGCTTAGTCGATCAAGGGTCTGACCTTGGCTTGTGCCATGTTCTCGCGGTTCGTGTGTTTGAGCCCCACATCGGGCTCTGTGCGGACAGCTCAGAGCCTGGAGCCTGCTTCAGATTCTGTCTCCCTCTCTCTCTGGCCCTCCCCTGCTTGCACTGTCTGTCTCTGTCTGTATCTCTCAAAAAGAAACATTAAAAAAATAAAATTAAAAAAAAAAAAGACCAACAGGGGAAGTGAGGCTGGAACCACAAGACTCTATGATGAGCTTGAAGTTAGAAGCGAGGAAGTGAGACCAATGGATTAGCTGGGGGTGGCCAACACAGCTGCCTCCGGAGTCCAGGCAGTTAAGACAGCGGAGTGACGGTGACTGACTGGGAGAGTGAAGGTGATAGCTTTTACTCAGTCCCAGCTGATTTTTGGCACGTGAGATTGTGGGCTTTTTCAAGAAAAGCAATAAATGGAGAGTCTTGCATAAAATCTTGAAAAAAAAAAGATGTTCCCAGTTAGTTTGAATATTAAAAAGAAAATCTACAGGATCCAGACAAATCTAACTGTGAGCCAGGTTAGGCGTGTGACCTCTGCCTTGGGTTTCCACAGCCTGATGCCTTTGGCTCACAGGAAGGGGATCTTGCTGTAAGGCCTGAGTAACTCAGAGCCACTGGTTAAGGCTCTCTGTCCTCTAAATAGTGTTTAGATGCACACAGCCAACACCTGCCTTAGTGACACTTGTTTTTCTATATTTCTGTCACAGACCAATATCAACCCCTCCCACACACCTTTGGATGGACACATTCTTTAAGGTGTCATGACATATTCTTTCATAGCCCAGTCTTGCTGACCTGACAGCTGCTTAATTTGCACTGTCAGCTCTGATCACTGTATATTGATTGTACCGTTTAATGCTCCAGTCAATCTTTATTTCCTATATGTGCAAGTTCCAAGGGGACAGGGCCTTATATCTCCATGAACCGACAACACTGGCTTATAAAATGTATGTCACTTTGTCAAAATCATACATTATTTTTAGTTCTGCCCATTTGACCTGGAATAAGCAATTTTTCCTATCTCTTGATAAACCAGTGATCTCCTGGTGGCTTGTTTAAAATAGAACCCATCAAATGGACCATCTGTACAATATCTGTATTAGAGTTTGAAAAGAGAGAATAACATTTGAGAAATGTTTAGGATGAAATAAACTGCAGAAATGACTATTAATTTTTTTGTCTAATCACAGCTGGCTCATTAGATATGTTATTTTTAAAATCAGCAGCATGGTCATAGAAACATTTTCTTCTCAATTTGCCACACCAGTAGGCATATGGTGCTGATGCCAGCATGATAAAATTGAGGCAGTGAGGCCTTAAAAAACAACCCATATTATTATGTTTTACTTTGGGTGCTAACTTGAGATTGAGCAGCTGTTCAACAAGTGTGGGAGGCATTTCAAAGACAAATTTTAGGTCTGGGCCCGAAACTCATAGAATATGGAGTGGTAGGTTCTGTCCTACAAGGTGTACAAATCTGGGCAGCAGCTCCCAGACAGCACATTGGCTACAATGTTGACTCTGCGTCTTGGTCTCCAGACCTCCAGAGAGAAGTTAAAATGTGTTTTATTTTGCCAGTCTGGTCTGAAAGAAGCATTGGGATATTTGGTATTCAGGGACATTTTATCTGACAAAGGACACCTGGCTCCGAAGTTATGGTTTACTTAAATAATTGTCCCACGTAGAGAGAATTTTCAGAACAGTTAAATTAAAAGAGAGGAAGCTGCTCCTGCAATTAACATACAGAGCTTCCGGGTCCATCTATCATTTGCTTATGAACCACTCATCCAAATCATGACAATAAGAGAAATAGTTTGTTATGGAAGATTTCAAACAGTCACAAAAGTTGAGGGAACAGTTTAATGAACCCCCGTGTACTCTTCAGTCAGTCTCACCAATGAGCAACATTGGCCAACTTGTTTCATTTATACCCCTACCTGTCATTTCTACCTGTGACTGGATTTAAGTAATCTCAAACATTATCTAAAATATTTCAGTGTGTATCTTTAAATAATAAGGACTCTTTTCCTAAACACACAGTAGCATTATCACATCTATAATTAAACAATAACTCCTAAACATCAACAATGATCTAATCAGTATTCCAATTGTTCTGATTATCTCATAAATATTTTATAATTTGTTTGTTCAAATCAGGATCCAAACAAGGTCTACATATTATATTTGGTGGTTGTGTCCCCTAAGTATCTTTCTCTCTTTTGAAACATGTTTTTATTGTAATGTAAATCTATAGAAAACTACACAAAACAAATATATGGCAGTGAATTTTTGTAAAAGTGAACACTTTTGTAACTACAACCCAGGTCAAAAAATAAAACTTTGCCTTTCACTTAAGAAGCCCCTTTTTATAAGATACTTCCCAATGATGAACACTTTCTTCCCCAATTACTTTTATAGTAATTGCTGCTTTGCAAATAGTCTTATCACCCAATTGTGGCAAAATGTCTCTGGACATTATATAATTTAGCCTTGCCCATTAAAAAAAGAAGAAGAAGGGTTGGGAATGCAAGCTGGTGCAGCCACTCTGGAAAACAGTATGGAGGTTCCTCAAAAAATTAAAAATAAAACTACCCTATGACCCAGCGATTGCACTACTAGGTATTTATTCAAGAGATAGAGGTATGCTGTTTCGAAGGGACACATGCACCCCCATGTTTATAGAAGCACTATCAACAATAGCCAAAGTATGGAAAGAGCCCAAATGTCCATTGATGGATGAATAGATAAAGAAGATGTGGTATGTATATATATATATATATATATATATATATATATATATATATACACACACACACACACACACAATGGAGTATTATTCAGCAATCAAAAAGAATGAAATCTTGCCATTTGCAACTATGTGGATGTCAATCAAGTTCACTCCTGAAATGGCTCCGGAAGGAAGACTGAGAGCCCAAATTATGGACAAAGTAAGAAAGATACCAGGAGAATATGGCCTAGTCCAAACTAGGCTTGAAGTAGGAGAACTGCTCTCAGTCCTGAGTTCCATTCCTTCACCTTCTGCAGTCCACCACCCGCCAATATTTGTGACTTTTTGTGACTGGTTTATTTCCCTTAGCATAATGTCCTCACGGTTCATCCACATTGTAGCATGACAAAAGATTTCCTTCTTTTTTAAGGCTGAATAATACTCCATTGTATGTGTATACATTTGTTCACCCATTCATTAGTCAATGGACATTAGGATTGCTTTCACCTCCTGGTTATTGTGAAGGGTGCTGCTACGAACATGGATGTGCAAACAAGACCCTTCTTTCAGTTCTTTTGGCTATATACCCAGAAGGGGGATTGCTGGACCATTTCCTTCCTTTGTAAAGCTGAATAATATCCCACTGTACGTATACACCACATTTTGTTTATACATTCATCCCTCCATGGACATTGGGTTATTTCCACTTTCCATGCTGCTATGAACATGAGTGTACAGATATGTATTTATGAATTCCTTCTTGATGAATGCCTGTGGTTCCTTGTTCATGTGTTCATTGTTCATTCCTTATGGCCAGTATGTGTCAGGAATCATTGTAGGCATAAAGATACCTCAGTGATTAAATCAGACAAAGGCACCTGCCCTACTGGAGCCTAAATTTCAATAATGGAAGGCATTCCATAAAAAAGAAATATGATAAATAAATAATGTATTAAGTGAGATTATGATACATGTCTTGGGGAAAAATAGGGCAGAATTAGAGTGATGAGATATATCGGCTGTAGTTTTAAGTGGGATGCTCAGGATAGGCCTCACTGAGAAATGACACTTGGGCAGAAACTTGACAGAGCTTAGGGAGGAAAGCCCAGAAAATAAGTTCTATTTAACCTTCAGGGAGAAATGATAAGAGCATCAATTTAAGAAATTTCTTACCCAAAATCAGAAATGTTTAAAGAATTGAGTTTTTAGGATTATGTCAGTGATGATCTCCTCCCTGGTGGACATCGTTTAGTGCAATTTTATATAGAATACAGCTTGCGATAGAGACATTTCTCTACGTTCACCAGACTCTTTCATTTCCCTCTTGGGCTCACAGGAAGACTACTTTTCCCAGGCCCCTGTATCTAGGTGGGACCATGTGACTAGTTCTGGGTAAAAGAATGCAGATAGAAATCATATAGGTCACCAGGTCTCCACCTCCCAGGTGGTCCTTCACCCTCCCTCATCATTCTCTCTCTCTCTCTGGGCTGCAGTTGGGCTGGGTGGAGGCAGAGGATCTATGGGAGGACTCCAAGGCTCTAAGGGGCAGAGGAGCCACGTATGAAGAAGCCTGTGCCCCTGAGCCCCCTGAGCCCCTGCCAACTTGACTGCATTATGAGATGAGCAAGAATGAAACCTTTTGTGTGGGTGTAAGCCATGGAGATTTGGGGTTGCTGGTTACAGCAATCAGCCAATCCTAACATGTATCCTATCCTAACACATAGCTGAAGCCAGCTGGAAGTTTTTTCTTTTCCAGTTATGTGTAAAGCAAACATCCCTATATTTAATCTCAGGTAGACAGCTCCTTGAACAGATGGTGTTGTTGTGTTTCTTGCACAACTTTCTGCTGCCACCACCTGAGGTTTGGTGGGAGTGAGAGAACAAGGCCTTCCCTACCATGAATAAGACTCTAGATTTATAGGCTTTAGATGCTGTAAATGCTTTGCCCCTCTGTGCAGGGCCTCCCATTCACAGTACCACAAAAGGTGCTTCTGCTACAATGTCAGGGCCTTCTGGGTAAAACTATATCCAAAATAATGTTAAATACACATAGTGTCCTAGCTTCCCAACATCATTAGTACACCTCAGAAGGGAAGTGTTGCCCGGTATCTTCTAGTCACTTCCTGGTTTTTTTTCATTCCACTCAGATGGAACAATTGCTGTCCCTTATTTATAGTTTATTTTAAAATGTCTGAGCTATGTCTTTCAGGTTTTGTTTGGTTTTAGTTTTTTTTGGTCCTTGGGAAAGTAAAACACTTTTATCCATGGGTCTTAGGTTTAAGTCACTGGCATTCTTCAGGTTTTGACTAAAGAAGTTATTTTAATGAATTTTATACCTATTCTTGATTTGATGGTTTGGGGGAATGGGTTGACTAACCAAGGTTCTAAAATGTCTGTCAGTTTTCCTGAGTTACCTCTAGTTCACAAACCTCTTGTAGCCAACAGTTGGAGCGCCCTGAGCCATACTCCTGGCCCACCTGATTTCAGTAGTCATGATGCATTATCCCACACATATGGACAACCCTACCTCAAGTGTATGCATGGTGTCTCTCTGCTTCTCTTAGTCCTTTCTCAGAAGTTGTGGAAATTTGCTCGGTCGGTATGTGGGTTTAGGGGAACCTGAGGTAAGATGGTTGGAAATGGAAGTGCTAGAAAAAGCAGACCCTAGGGACAGGACACTGCAACTGGTGAGATGAAAACAAGGACCCCACTGCCAGTGGTACATGGCCTGGAAAGGACACCTGGTGAGCTCTATCCTCATAACTGCCAAAAAACCTCACTAGTGCTAGGAGGACTGGCATGAGGTTTAGGTAGAAGGGGAAAGTACTGACTTCCACAGCAGCTCTAGTACTTATGATGGTAAGTATGAGGATTATGGAATTGGCTGACTTTTATGATCTGCTCTAAAAACCTGGAAGAAAAAGAGTGGTCTCACTACCAATTCAGGGCATGCTGTGAAACCCAGCAAGTGTCCATGGCAGTATTACGGAGATGCTTGTCTTCAACTGGGGAGTGGCAGATGTACTATTAAGGAGACTGATTGCTTGTCATTGGCAGGTTTCCTTTTGGGAAGGTCAGAGCCCTTATAGGGAAGGAGGAAGATGCTGAGACATGGGATGGCATATTTTGTGGATGTACCTGAAAAATTTTGAAGCCCTGGATTCTTCTGAGTGGGAACAAACATTCCCATTCATCTTACTAGAGAAGAGCATCTCCCCTTTGCCAACAGATGACATAAAGCCTTCACCTGAGGCAGATGTAAGATGATGTTTGTCCTTTCCAAGGTCTACCCACACCTTCCACCATTGCCATCAGATAAATAATTAGGGTCAGCTCTCAGCATAGCCTAAATAATCCCTACTGGGGGACAGCTTTCTTCCTGGAAGAACTTCAGGATCTTACTAATATGTGCTGGCAGGAGCCTAGAAATGTGTGTGTGAATAGATCTTCATGGTGTTGGACAGAGGGAGTGGGATGTAAAGTTCTGTAGGGAAGCATTTATTGACCCAGAAGCATCTTCCCATGATGCAGGATTTAACTTCCTGATGAGAAAACTTAATGGGTTGCTAGCTGGGTTCTTTGATGGTAGACATGACAATAACTTACAATTAATGAGACAGAAATGCCACAACCACCTGTGCAAAGTATGGACAGAAAAGTGAGAAGGGTATGTTGGAACTGATTTACCAAATGACACCAGAGAACCTAACCAATAACTATGCCCCCAGGAAGAGGGACCCTTCACTAAGACAAGAAGGAACACACTGGTGAGAGTGGCACTGACAGCATGAAGTCAATGCTGGCCCCTCAGGCCTCAGACCATACTCCTCTACACCTCAGACCTCAGGATGGGACATGGCAGCTGGTCAGTGCACAGTGCCTGTAAATGGCCAATGTCTCATCTCAAGCATGTGCTGGGGATCTCTCTGCCATTTGCCTTAGGACTTCTTCCAGAGTCTTTTTGGTCCACATAGATACAATCTGGAAGTGTGGAGGAAATTAAAACCTTAGGGGACAAAATTCAATGAATGAGGAAGATGTTAAGGAGTGAATCTCCCAGCCTTCTGTCCTTCAGTGGGATAATTCTGAGACACAGTCTCCACAGTTCCTTTGAGGGTCTGTAGTGGGACTGAGTCCCCGATGTCCACAGAAGTAAAAAGTCTCCCTGTCTTGGCCTCTCTTTTCCAGAAAGTCACCATGTATTATTTTTTCTCTGTCCCTGTCTCAGCAGCCTCACTCTTGCTCTCTGGGAGCACCTCCCAATTCAACTACCACACCCCAGTTCTTGTCTCACACTATGCTTTTAGGGGAGCCCAAATGAGGGCTCTTCTGTGCTAGAATTTGAAGTTCCTAAAATTCATGTCTGGGTAGCATAGTACATTGGGCACCAGTTAGCCTACTAAAATATCCTCATTTTGGGGCGCCTGGGTGGCTCAGTCGGTTAAGCAGCCGACTTCGGCTCAGGTCATGATCTCATGGTCCGTGATTTCGAGCCCCATGTCGGGCTCTGTGCTGACAGCTCAGAGCCTGGAGTCTGCTTCAGATTCTGTGTCTCCCTCTCTCTCTGACACTCCCCCGTTCATGCTCTGTCTCTCTCTGTCTCAAAAATAAATAAAACATTAAAAAAATTTTTAAATATCCTCATTTGGAAAACATACCCTAGCTTAGCATTAACTGATTCTTGGTAACACAGACATTCTCAAAATTGTACATTTCACTCTCTCTACCTCAAGTCCATTTAGGGGAGTGGCAATATTTTTCCTACAAATATTCCCCAGGCCCAGCAGAAAGGCCTTGGTAGCAAAGCTGAGACAGTACAGGAAAAGCAAGAGGGACGTAACTCTTGTAAAGCCACCGGTCTGAGGCAAGGGTTCAAAGTTTCCATAGGCTCAGAGACAAATACCTCCTTATGGGAAAGAGAACAAGTGACAGATAACAGCCATCAGGGAATAATGGTTGTCTGAGCAAAATTAGAAAGTAACAATTTAAAGCCAGCTTGCACAAGTACTTCTATCTTCCAGGAGCCCTAAAGAACATCAGTCATCAAGAAAGGCATCCTGTGACTGTCTTGTGTCTACTAAAAAGTAGCAGCCACCAGATAATGACCGTGGGACTAAAGGAGGCTTCCCTACTCACAGCCCCTCCCCCTTTGGAAAAGTGCCTTTATAAGCCTTGCACACTGGTGCCACTGCTTCTGGGAGCAACATTCCTCTTTCTCATTGGCTCCCTTGAATACAAGCTATCTCTAATAAGCTCCACCTGCTGTCTTACTTTTGCACTCAGTGTTCATTTCTATGGCACTGAGACTCAAACACCTGCTCTTGCGGGTCCAGTAACAAAGCCAGGTAAAGCTCACAATATGAGCAAGCAAATAGCTGGAACTACTATATTTCATAAAGAGTGTTGTTATTAGAAGCAATAAGGGGACCTAATTAGGTCTCGTGCAATTGAAAGTAATTGCATTTTCTCACGTAAGCACTTTAGTGCATCTGAGCACTGAGCCTAGTTCTCCATGCTAACTCCCATCACTTATTTGCACTGTCATTTGATTTACCTAAATTATTATTTCTGTGAGAGTTTGTATCTGACTTATTTTGAATCTGTAAAACATCAGATGGCTCTGTTTCCACCCTTATCAGTAAAAAATGCATGGGCCAACAAGAGGCCAAGGTCAAGTTCCAGGAGAGGTACAAGACCAGCAAGAACAAATAGTTCTTCCAGAAGCTGGAGTTTTAGATCTGTTTTGTTTCAGTCATTAAAAATACACAAAAAAAAGGAATTATTTTAATTCCAGCAATAAGGTAATGGTTAAGTAAATAATAGGATAATGGAATAATAGAATAATGCTTAATGGACTACTGGGCAGCCATTAAGAGTATTCTACAAAAAAGTTTAATACCACAAGGGAAAAGCAAGATACTAAACTTATATATAGTATTAATTCACCTGGATGGACATAAATATAAAACATAGAAAAGACAGAGACAAAAGCATACTGACATGGTAACTATCATGGATCTTTAGGTGCTGAAACTAGGTGGTGATTTTAATTTTTTAAACAATAATGTTCTAGGGTGCCTGAGTGGTAGTCGGTTAAGTGTGATACTTCATCTCAGCTCAAGTCTTGATCTCAGGGTCATGAGTTCAAGCCCTACGTTGGGGTCCATGTTGGTCATGAATCCTATTAAAAAAAAAAAAAGTTCTACAGGTGCCTGGCTGGCTCAGTCCACAGAGCGAGCAACTCTTAGTCTCAGGGTTGTGAGTTCAAGCCCCATGTTGGGTGTAGGGCTTACTTAAAAATAAGTAAAGTTCTAAACTTTTCATAATGATTTTCTAACAGGAAACACTTCTAAACAGAAACAATAAGATGATCTGTTAATCAAAACCTATAACTTTTTACATGAAAGATAGTTTTCAATATCTCTGCATCAATCTTTGAATAAGAGAGGGTACATATTGAGAAGCCAGACTTTTCATCAGAGCAAAGTGCTGCTGTGTATATCTCTGACATGCCAAATACAAAGGAAGTAACATAAGAAAATATCAACTGGGTTTACAGCTGATTTGTGACCCTGACAAGAAAACTATTAAACTTTCAGATTCTCTTTTTTCCCTCTAGGCTGGGCATTGTTTAAAATTCACTCCTAAAACACAGGTTACCTTGATTTTGTCTTGTGTGATAGTATAAAAATCATGGTCATTGTGAGTTCAGGTCCTCCGAGAAGCAGATTCCAAGATGAGGTTAGATGTGCAGGAGAGGGTAACGACTGAAAAGGATGGGGAGGGGAGAACAGGAATAGGCAGGCAAGAGCCTTCAGCTGGAAACAAAGGTCCAATTCCTGGGGAAGAAGAGAGGGAAGGGAGGCTGGGTAGTAAGAGTCTCAGACTGCAGTGCAGTTCCAAGAGAGGTTCAGCCAGGCCAAAGGGGAGTCCTTGAGCCACACTATCCATTAAAGCAGTCTTGACTTTCACACGAAGAGACATTGGTACCTCATCATGCTCAGTCACTGACTGGGGGCAGTCTGTGGGCATTATGACCTTGATGCAAATGCAGTGGTACATTCAGAGGGGTGGCTATTAGGTCCAAGGTCAGCTTTGCTCACCACAACTGGGTATCTATGCAACAGAAGTTCAGGGCCACCACAGTCACTAAGATGCACGTTACAGGAAGATGGCTGCCTGGCTGGTTCCCGAAGTCTTTGAAACACAGAATGAGTGCCCTTGATCTTTTCTTGAAGTTCATCACTATCAGCAGGTATGCTGAGAGGCAATGCCTAAAGTAACTTGGAGTGAAGCACATTTGAATTTGTGGGCTGATAATGCATATCACTTTCCAATTGCCTCACATATGCAGAAATAGTTACCATGTACATATTTAACTGCTTTTGATGAACTTTGGCTGGGGACACACAGCTCATCTATTCTGCTGTATTTGGTTTTGTTTTGTTAATTCTCTATTTCAGGTAAATATAATGAAGATAATAATACATTGCAAGTGAGATACCAATTCAGAACATTTCACAGTATTTCCTTTGGAAGTATTGGCTCAACAGAGATGATAATTACTGGAAAGCAAAAATGTAAAGCTGTCATACAAACTGAAGTGTTTCTACTATTTCTGAGGCATTTAATCAATTCAGCTGAAGCAATCAACAAAACCAGTTGTTTATTGTTATGTGGTCCAAATTGCCAAATGACTAACTGGGTTTTTCAGATTTAATTGACTGGATGTTGAACTGCTGTGATAACATACACCAACATGCCCAAATGGCTTTTAAGGTAGCAAGACTGAAGAAAAGTCACTACAGCTAAAAATAATGAGTAAAATGCCTTTCTTTTAAAAAAAAATTTTTTTTTAACGTTTATTTTATTTTTGAGACAGAGAGAGACAGAGCATGAACGGGGGAGGGTCAGCAAAAGGGAGACACAGAATCTGAAGCAGGCTCCAGGCTCTGAGCGGTCAGCACAGAGCCCGACGCAGGGCTCGAACTCACGGACCGTGAGATCATGACCTGAGCCGAAGTCGGCCACTTAACCGACTGAGCCACCCAGGCGCCCCATAAAATGCCTTTCAATTATTTTACACTTGAAACAAAAACACTACTGAATTATAAAATGGTCAAAATAGCCAATAAGGTTGGATAATATAACTGTTTATTAATTTTTATTTTATTTTTTGTTTTTGAGAGAGAGAGAGAGACAGAGAGAGAGAGAGAGAGAGAGAAAGAGAGAGA
This sequence comes from Prionailurus viverrinus, assembly GCF_022837055.1. Taxonomy (NCBI): domain Eukaryota; kingdom Metazoa; phylum Chordata; class Mammalia; order Carnivora; family Felidae; genus Prionailurus; species Prionailurus viverrinus. Next base: position 94,519,132 of record NC_062566.1, read on the forward strand.
GAGAGAATGAGCGGGGGAGGGGCAGAGAGATAGGGAGACACAGAATCCGAAGCAGGCTCCAGGCTGAGCTGTCAGCACAGAGCCCGAGGCGGGGCTTGGACCCACGAACTGTGAGATCATGACCTGAGCTGAAGTCAGATGCCCAACCGAATGAACCACCTAGGCACCCTATTTATTAATTTTTAAAATTACCTTGCTATAACTGAGGAGTGACTTAAATTTTTGTCTCTGGGGTCTTCTTTATCAGTGTGCCCTAGTGTTACTGGGCAGAATAAACCCTGTATGCCCTGCTCATGGTAGGAGTTCAAGGACTACTTTTTTTTTTTTTTTAACTGAGTGTAGTTGATACACAATGTTACATTAGTTTCAGGTGTACAGCATTGTGATTCTACAGCTCTATACATTATGCTATGCTCACCACAAATATAGCTACCATCTGTCACCATATAACCCTATAACAGTATCATTGAGTACGTTCCCTATGCTGTGCTTTTCATCCTTGTGATTTACACATTCCATAACTAGAAGCCCTATGTCTCTGGCTCTCCTTCACCCATTTTACCCATCTCCCACACTCCCTTCTGGCAACCATTAGTTTCTTCTCAGTATTTATGGGTCTCTATCTGCTTGTTTTGTTGGTTCATTTGTTTTCTTTCTTAGATTCAACATATAAGTGAAATCATATGGTATTTGTCTTTCTCTGATTTATTTCACTTAGCTTAATACCCTCTAGATTCATCTATGTTGTTGAAAATGGCAAGATTTCATTCATTTTTAGATCCAAGTAATATTCCATTGTATGTATATACCACATTTTCTTTATCATTCATCTATAGATGGACACTTGGATTGCTTCCATATCTTGGCTATTTTAAATAATGCTGTAATAAACACAGGGGTGCATTTACCTCTTCGACTTAGTTTTTGTTTTCTTTGGTAAATACCCAATAGTGGAATTACTGGGCCATATGGGATTTCTATTTTTAATTTCTGAGGAGCCTCCATACTTTTTCTCACAGTGGCTGCACCATTTTACATTCCTACCATCAGTGGGAAAGGTTTCCTTTTTCTCCACATCCTCACCAATACTCGGAGTTTCTTGTGTTTTTGATACTAGCTATTCTATCTGGCATAAGGCGATATCTCATTGGGGTTTCGATTTGCATTTCCTTGATGATGAGTGATGCTGAACATCTTTTCATATGTTTGTTGGCCATCTGTTTGTCTTCTTTGGAAAAATGTCTATTCAGGTCCTCTGCCCATTTTTAATTGTATTATTTGGTGGTTTTTTTGCTGTTTGTTTTTTGTTTTTGAGTTGTATAAGATCTTTGTATAAGATCTTTGTATATTTTGGATATTAACCTCTTATTGGATATATCATTTGCAAATATCTCCTCCCATTCAGTAGGCTGCCTTTTTGTTTCATTGATAGTTTCCTTTGCCGTGCAAACACGTTTTATTTTGGTATAATCCTGATAGTTTGTTTTTGCTTTTGTTTCTTTTTACTGAGGGGACATACCTAGATAAGTGATGTTAAGACCGATGTCAAAGAAATTACTGCCTATGTTTTTTTCTAGGAATTTATGGTTTCAGGTCTCATATTTAGGTCTTTAACCCATTCTGAGTTTATATCTGGATATGGTGTAAGAAAGTAGTCTTTTTTAAAAAATATTGTGCTAAAAACAGTTAACATGAGATCTACTCTCTGAAATTTTTAAGTGTACAATACATTATCAATGACTATAGGTATAGTGTTGTACAGCAGATCTCTAGAGCGTATTCGTCTTGCTTAACTGCAACCTTACACCTGTCGGTTAGTAATTCCCCATTTCCCCTTCTCCCCAGTCCCTGGCAACCACCTTTCTACTCTTTGAGTCTATGAATTTGACTATTTTAGATAAGTAATATAAGTGGAGTCATGCAGAATTTGTCTTCACTTAGCATAATGTCCTACAGGTTCATCCATGCTGCATATTGCAGAATTTCCTTCTTTTTAAAGGCTGAATAATATTTGTTATATGTAGGTACTACATTTCCTTTATCCTTTCATCTGTTGAATGCCATTTAGGTTGTTTCCACATTTTATGTGGCAATGAACATGGAAGTGCTAGTATCTCTTCAAGATCCTGATTTCAATTCTTTTGCATAAATACCCAGAAGTGGAATTACTGGATTATACGATAGTTGTATTTTTAATTTTTTGAGGACTCTTCATACGGTTTTCCATAGTGGCTGCCCATTTTGCAGTTTTCTCAACACCATTTGTTGACAAAACTGTCCTTTCCTCGTTGTGTATTCTTGGCACTATTGTTGAAGATATGTTAACCATACATGCATGGATTTATTTCCGGGTTCTCTATTCTGTCCCATTAATCTATATGTCTATCTTTATGCCAGTGCCATACTGTTTTGGTTTTACTAGCTTTGTAATATATTTTTAAATCAAAAAGGGTGATGCCTCTGGTTTTGTTGTTCTTTCTCAAGACTGCTTTACCCGTTCATGGTCTTTTGTGTTGTCATATGAATTTTAGAATTATTTTTTATATTTATGTAAAAAATTCCAATGGGGTTTTGATCGGGATTGCAATAAATCTGTAAACTGTTTTGGATAGCTTTGATATTTTAACAATATTAAATATTCTAGTCCATGAACACAGAATGGTTTTCCGTTTGTGACTTCTTTAATTTCTTTCATCAATGCTTTATAGTTCCAGCATACAAGTCTTTCATTTCCTTGATTAAATTTATTCCTAAGGATTTTATTCTTTTTGGTGCTATTGTAAATGGAATGTTTTTCTTAATTTCCTTTTCAGATTGTTTGCTGTTCATGTATAAAAACACAAGTGAATTTTGTATGTTGATTTTGTATCCTGCAACGTTACCAAAAGATTTATTAGTTCTAACAGTCTCCTTGTGGAGTCTATAGGGTTTTCTATGTATAATAAGATCATGTCAGGGGAGCCTGGGTGGTTCAGCTGGTTAAGCATCTGACTCTTGGTATCAGCTCAGGTCATGATCTCATGATTTGTGAGTTCAAGCCCCACATCGGATTCCATGCTGACAGTGCAGAGACTGCTTGGGACTCTCTTTCTCTCCCTCTCTCTCTCTGTTTTTAAAGAAAAACACCAAATTATGCCAAGTTGCTTGTGTCCAGGTGTAATGAGGACAATTCAGTTTCAAAGGAGAAGGGGCACTGATTTAAGGATTGTTGGCATGGGGAACAATAGATGACGTATCATCCCTTTATATCCTATCTCTCTGTCTCTTGTCTCTCTCTCAAAAATAAATAAACTTTAAAAAAATTTTTAATAAAAAAATAAGATCATGTCATCTACAAATAGGGATAATTTTACTTCTTCCTTTCTGACTTGTATGTCTTTTTTTTTTTTTTTAACTTTTCTTGGGTAATTTCTCTGGCTAGGACTTCCCATGCACTATGTTGAAGAAAGTGACAACAGTGGGCATCCTTGCCTTGTTCCTGGCATTAGAGGAAAAGGTTTAAGTTTTTCACCACTGAGTATGCTGTTAGCTGTGGGATTTTAATATTTGGTCTTTATTTCAATGACTGTTCTTCTTGGTTGGATTTGTGTTACTCTAGAAAGAGAAAGAATGGATCAAACCCTTTCAGTCTGTGATTCATTCTCAAAGTGTGGTTCCTAGACTTAGCAGTATCAGCATGCACCCAGGAACTTGTTAGAAGTGCAAATCTCAGGCCCACCCCAAACCTATTGAATCTGAAACTTTGAGAGTAGGGCCAGCAATTTGTGTTCTCAGAAGTCATCCAGGTAACTTTAATGCATGCTAGGAGGAAGTCTGGCTAACACTATTTCCCATGGAATGGTCTTCAGAAAGTATTCTGTGGCATATTAACAAGTGTTATGCAACAGAGGAGTTCCTTATTTCAATACATTTGGGAAATTCTGAGCTAAAAAAGTTAAGTAGAGCTCATGGGCCATGCTCACAGAGGTCCTCTACAGGTCATTTCTCCTGATCTGTCACTGTTTACAAGCATCTGCTTATGTTCCCCAAATAGCACATTCCACGTCCTTTCCCCTAAGAGCCTAGTTTTCCACCCCTCTCAGCCATTCAGAGAGAGTTCTCTTTCCATCATTGCAAAGCCCACTTTTCTTTTACACGCCCCAGTATGACTGACGGGGGAAATGCAGTGTGGTCTGATGCCCCACCCACCCTGCAAGGCAATCACAGTAATTAATGAGCAACATATTAACCAAAGAGTAGATTATTCAGTCCTAAATAACTACTCATTTGGGACACAAATATATATTTAGAAAAAAGACGTTTTTCTGCAAGGACGCAGTCTTGCTAAAGACATAGCCAATTCCTATTTCTAAACTTGAATGAAAACATAGTCTGAGGCATCTATATTTGTGCTATTTCAGTGGTTCAGTGGTGCTCACAAAATTAATGTGAAGTTATTTGCTTTACATCTATCTGCAATGCAAAACCTAGCAAAGGCCTGCCCACAGAATAGATTCCAGTTTCCATTTTAAAATGCAGAAACTGGTTATAGGCCCCCAGATAGCAGCTTTTCCATTTAAGCAACTGAGAATTCAAACGCTACCTGCAGCCACAGGAAGAAGCTACAGACAGCTCAAATACACTGGTTTGTCTACAATATAGGACTTACTTACACGACAGAGTCCAAATCACTTTTTCACTTAAGAAAAAAAAAATGAATACACTCCCATGCTTTCAAATTTTACTGCGTTTCATTGTTAGTTTAACCTTGTAAGCCAAAGAGCAGAAGGAGAACATGAAAGAAGAAAAGGATTATCCCAGACTCTAAAAAGCATACTATCTGCATATCTTGTCTGCCTTCACATGGATCAAGATATATTCCCATACAATAAGTACAAATGCCTAATGGCTACATAGAAAAAAAGGCTTCCAAAGCCCAGACCCTACCCAAAGTGGATAAAATCTGGGTGAGACAGAACTTGGAAATGAACTCAAGTATGACTTCGGATTTAAAGCCTTTTAAAGGAAAACATCAAATTATGCCAAGTTGCTTATGCCCCGTCTTAATGAGAATAGTTCAGTTCCAAGGGAGAAGGGGCACTGATTTAAGGATTGTTGGCATGGGAAACAATAGATGACGTATCATCCCTTTATATCCTATAATAAGTGTGTGTCATCCCAGCCTTTCCTCTAGTTCCTCTGACTCAAATTCATGCATTGTTAAAAACTTATTAAAATGCACTGAATCAGAGCACTGCAGACAACAAAAATAGAGGCAGTTTTTGACACCAAGCCAAATAATTTTGGCTCTTCTTCCCAATGTGCATATAAACAAACTGTCAGACACCCATACATACGGCTGGAAAATTATTCATAAAGGGGGATGATGACTGAGTTTCTCAGAACGGTTATAACAGCAGGGAATTGATTCACTGACATGTTGTCTGTGGAGGGCTGTTCCTTCCCTTAGTGTCATGTCACATTAACAGGTATTTCATTTCATGTTGTTCACCACTAAACACAAAACTCTTATGTAAATTACAGTAATTAAAACCCAGGTCTTTCTAAGCAGAAACATTAAGCCTTTCCCACGTGCTGCTGTTTCTTTTCCCATGAAAAATAGGAGGAAGATGTAGAATAATTGTCCTGAAAGTCTGGAGGTCAGATCTTAGAAAAAAATCATCAACAAAGCAGTTACATATATTAAAAAGGGGGTGAAGAAGTGGGGCACCTGGGTGGTTCAGTGGGTTGAGCACTCAACTTTGGCTCAGGTTGTGATCGCTTGGTTCGTGAGTTTGAGTCTCACATCAGGCCCTCTGCAGTCAGCCTGTTGGCGTGGAGCCCACTTTAGATCCCAGAAGTTCCCCTCTCTCTGCCTCTCCCTTGCTTGTGCTCTCTCAAAAAGATGAACATTTTTTTAAAAAGAGGGGGGAGAAAAAAAGGGGGGTGGAGCACCCAAACACACATGGGATCGAGAAGAAACTGAATCTAGGGAGATGACAACATTAAAAATATAACTGGATTTTAAATGTGCTCAATAAATAGATGCTACAAGTTTTGTTTTGCTTGGATGAAGGTTATAGATTGTAATTGATCGGTGAAGCAAGTAAAAATCCCAAAGTTCAGTTGTAGTAGGGATTGCCAGATGCTCCCCAATATCTATCCTCCCATCTTCTACAGTATAGGCTTTGTAGCTGACTACATGGCCCAACGGTTGGTCTACATTTCCCAGGTTTCCTTCTAAGCCAGCTGTGACCTAAGACAAACTTGATAAAAAGGGATGCAGGCAGAAGTGGTATGTGCATCTCCCAGGCTAAACCCTAAAGAGAAGAAGCATGGCGTCCACTTCCCTTTCCCCCATCCATATACTGACATGTGGATGAGGATGTAAGTGCAGCTGAGGGCAACACCTTAGTGATGAGGACCAATAAGCAGAATCCTGGGTCCTGAGACTACAGTGTTGTCAAAGCAGCCCCTGACTACTCACACATAATTAGAGAAATAAACTATCTTGTTTACATCATATTGTTCAGACTACCTGTCATAGAAGTTGAATGTATATTCTACTGATGCCAGGGATATTTGTTTAAAATGGAGGGTGGGGAACCGCTAATCCGCTACAACAAGGGTTGGTAAATGACAGCCCTCGGCCAAATCTGGCCTGCTGCTTGTTTTTGTAAACAAAGTCTTACTGAAACACAGCCATGTTCGTTCATATCTACATTGTCTCTGGCTGCTTCCACACTATAATGTCAAAACTGATGAGTTGTGACAGACACCGTATGGCCTACAGAACCTAAAATATGTATTATCTGGCCCATAACAGAAAAAAAATGTCCATGCTATAGACAGAAAAAAAAAAAAAAAAAACAAAAAAAAAAACCCTAGTCATCCAGTACAAGTTAGGAAAAAGGAAGAAACAACAGCAAATAGCAAATTACAAAAAAAAAAAAAAAAAAAAAAAAAAAGAGAGAGAATTTAAAATAAAAAGTAAGGAATATGATTAAATGTATTGGTGGCTAAAATAAATATGAGTGGGCTACCGTCCTCCACTAAACATGTTGACATTCATCAGGTAAGACAATGAGTCAAGCCTGGAGTTGTCAGGAGATCTGGGGCATTTGGATAAAGAAGTTCAGAGGAGGAACAACAGAAAGGATTTGGTGTAGGTAGAATTTTCCCAGGAGAAGAGGAACTGTACTTTCAAGAAATTCCGTGTGACAAATTCCAGATAGCTGTTTGTAAGCTAACTAAGAGAATCAGTAATTATTTCAGCTGAAGAGAAAAAGACTGGGAGGAAGCCAGCCTCACTTCGTCAGTGATCCAACAGCCCTTGGTGAAATAGTCTCAGGGCAGGGTGTCTATAGGAGAGGTAGAAGTGACACAGAAGTCAGTTTTACCAAAAACTACATGCCAATTCAATTGATGGGATTTTGTGCTTAGAAATCTTCTACTTAGTATATACTATCTGTCCTATTTATTCCTTTATACTTAATAAAAAATTGTATACATAAGTATCTTAAAGAGCTCTTACCACTGGAGAGATACTGAAAAGGAGCCATGACTCCAGTGATGGGTAAAGGAGATACTCTCATCCTCTGGGGTTGCCCAAGGACAGAAATGGTGAGGAAGCCTCCTATCTTTGAGCTTCTCTGGGCTTGTTCTGTGTTTGTGCTGCCTGAGGAGCATGCCAGCATTCTTGTCACTGACTGCAGCTTTGGTCATGCCTTCTGTCAGGGGGCACTTGACTAGGCTTCCTCCTAATGCCAGCACCTGCTATGATGTCATCTCCCCAGCATCAGCCATTTCTACCAGAAAAGATTACACACATTCCCCAATTATCTCCAGAGCCAAATAATGGGGTGCTGACATGAGTGGAGGAGCTGCTGGGGCAGGCATGGTGAAGGGGGTGGAAACGCAGAGACGGCACCTGGACTCCCCTCTCGTATATCCTTAGAACTAGGAGTCTTCCGAATTTATGATTCAGTAACACTTTAAATCCAGTGTCAGGGTGAATTTTTCTGGGATGTTAGAGGTTATGCTTTGAAGAACTGCTCTTATTATTAGTTCAGGTCAGTAAATATATCCCAAATGTCACCTGTATGGAGGGTATTATGTTAGGTAGTGAGGATGCCATGATGGATAAAAAGTGTCCCCTGCCTTTGATGAACTTATGGACAGAAAAAAACTCAAGAATAAAACTCCCTCCATTCTTCTCCTACTACTTTCCCCTAATGCACAAATATAGACAAAAATGCACAAGAGTGTGGTGACTGTGGTCACTCCATTTAGTTCTACAGCTATTACAACACTTAGATTGGAGTGGGCCCTAGAAACGATGGGTCCCTTCCTGCTTCGAGAAACAGTTACCTTTGGAAGCAAGGGGACAGAAAATAAGGGGCTTGTGCTGTTACAAGCTAAATCTGTTGTACTGACATTTTAGCACTACTGAAAATCAGGGGTAAAGGGAAATTTTTGTCTGCTTTAAAAGAATAAAATCAAATCTGTGTCAGTATTTAATTTGTGCTATGTTTCTTGAAACCAGGGCTAACATTTTCTGGCACCCAACATATACTGCTTGAGTCGTATGCTAAGGAAAAATCACAACATTGCAGTACAGAAAGGACTTGGAACTCATTTGCAAATGTTTTAGAGGGTTTTAGTCTGTTTGGTTCTGGATTACTAATGGCTTTCTGAAAACAAACAAACAAACAAACAAACAAACAAACAAAAGCTATGCCCACCGCCTCCCCCCCCCCCCCCCCAAAAAAAAAACCACAACAACTCTACTTTCAAGCTTTCAGTGAAAAGACATTTTGGGACAAATTTTCCTGTCTTAGAGGTACAATTTTGAGTTTCGTTTACCACTTTCAGAGTGCAATTTTACCCACAACCAGTGTGTTTTATGCATAATAGAACCAAATGTAAGTTATTTGAGTTATGATGGATGTCCCTCTGCGGACAACTGTCACATTTTTCACGTTGCATGTTGTAGGGATGGCCTTGGGCAAAATTACCAAGGAGGTGTAGGTGATCTTTGACCCCTCTCACTTCCTCTTTTTAGTCCTCCCTCTCCTTTTCCTAGTTACCCTTCTCCCTTCTTTAATATGACCAGTTTTCCCATGTCTGACTGCCAGCCCCAACCCCACTATGTCTCACCAACCCCATAGGGCTGGCTTTTACTGCCACTTGTTCCTAACAAAACCTAGCTTTTTATGTCATATTCCCTTAAAGCTCATTCTCCTGCAAAAATTCCTGGAGCCAATCTGCTCACATAGATGGAGTTAGTGTATTTATAGCTGGTAAATGTTTTAAAGCATCGCATTGGTGGCTTCACTGAGTTTTATTTTGAGGTGATACCCTCAGATGTGATCAAAGGTCAATATAATAAATGACCATGGGAGAATGCATCTTTTCATACATTACTGTTGAAAGGAGTTCATTTTTCTGTTTCCTAAACACAGCGTCTATTTAAAAAATTTAGTGTCAGAAAAGTGTCTCTCTGTTGACAAATAGGCATCTTTTTTTTCTTTATTTTATTTATTTTTGAGAGAGAAAGAGAGACAGAGAGAGAGCATAAGTTGGGGGAGAAGGCACAGGGAGAGGGAGAAAATCTCAAGTAGGCTCCGCACTGAGCTTGGAGGTGGACATGGGATTTGATCTCAAGAACCAAGATCATGACCTGAGCCAAAATTAACAGTCAGATGCTTAACCAAATGAGCCAGTGAGCTGCCCCAAATTGGTGTTTTTGAATAGGTGATAATCAAACAAGGAATTGTAATAAAAAAATTCCTTTGACTAGTTTTAGGAAACATTGAGCTGAATCAAATGTGTAAACATAGTCTAGGTTTGGGGTGTATTTATTTATTCTTTTCTGTGTGTGGTCTCTATATTAATGGTCTTAGGAGAAATGTCCTTTTTATTATGTCCCACCTCATGTGTTCCTGGACGTAACATAATGTAGAATATAAATTTGATAATAAAATGTTATTCCTTCCAGAATCATATGGAAGCAAATGACTTAACACAAAGCATCGGTTATTATGTTAATCAGGGACATGATGTGCCCTGGGAGATTATTTTGGACTGGTGGTTTTTCATGTCCCCCAATCACAGTCCAAGGACACTGCCTTTACAGGTCCATTCTTAGGCCCAGCCCAGGTAGATTCTGCCTGCTTTGCCTGTGTCAGGTAGACACGTTTGGTGAAAGCCTCCTGGGAGCGGGGATAGTTGGCCTGAAAGATCTATTCAGATGAATGCAAAAGGCATGTCAATTTATAATCTAGTCCAGTCTAGAAGGTTATGCAGGAAAACCCTAAGAGGGGAGCAGAGGGAAGGAGGGCTTATCAACAAACTCCTCTGATATAAATATTCAAACCTAGTTTCCATTGGTCTAAATGTTATTTTTGTGTCTAAGATGATGCCCTATGGGAAAAAAAAAATCAGGGCAACTAGGGCATGACTGTGGGCACCTGGGACTTTCTAGCAGTTCTAGTTCTAAGTAAAGGTTCTGTTTCTTTTATTCACACCCCCAACCCTCCAACCTAATTCCAAGTTAGGTCCCACTTAACTTAGAAGAAAACCTTCATTGAAGAAGCACCTTCACTGTGGATCTCCTCTACATGATGTAAAACAGCCTCTTTTAGAATTTAATTCTGCACAGCTGGACAAGCAAGGGGGCGATGCAGGTTGCCACAGAAACTGCTGTTGGTGCTAGGAGTCTTTATACTTTGCTCCTAAAAATAAGATGTAAAATGTACCGAGGGTGTGATTAGCGCAGCACAGAAGGGAATTTCTAAAAGGAGAGCCAAGCCTCCCACCCCCACAGGCATGGGGGTGTTCTTCAGAGCTGGAGGACAGGACAGAAAACCGGGAGCAGATGCTCAACATGGCTCCTCCCTCAAAAGGTGTGGGGAAAAACAAATGGGAAAAGTGGCTTTTGAAGAAGAACGCAGTCTTCAATCAAGCATAATTCACATGAATTTTAGGGTTGGGATGTCCTGAAGTTACCCTCGGAGCAAAGAGAATGTTCTTCCGAACCTACAAAAAAGCCACAGTAATGTGGCCAGGAATCCGGATCAGAACATTGTAGCCTGGAGTCTTGCCCAGTACAGGATGCTGTCATGCAGCATCCTTGTTAGGTGGTCCCCCAGTCCATCCGGACATGTTCGGTAACCTTTACTTGCTTAGGAAACATCCTTAAACTGGACTTCTCCCTCTAAATATTGTTGGAGTCTGCCTTTCTGTAATGTCCACTCACTTGCTTTTGTTTACCTTCTGGAGCAACGACGGAAAGTCACTATTTATTTATTTATTTATTTATTTATTTATTTATTTATTGGTCTTAATAGGATAGTTCTTCACTCACTCCCAAAATGGAACAATTAACCCAAGTGCACACTCATAGCTCAGGGAGGCTCAACAAGCTGAAATATCTGTCCATTTCATAGATCTCTGGATTCAGTACAAAATGAAATACCATTAAAACTGCATTATTTCATGATTACATGCAGAGAGTGTGTATGTGTTTCCAAGCACAATCAGCATCTATCATGTGCCAGGCGCTGTGCCACAGTGCTCCATACATTATTATATTATTTCATTTTATCCAGTTACATGAGGTAACTTTATTATCCCCATTATATAGAGGAAATTCATTTCAGCATCCTCATGGGTGTGTGCACAGAGTAGAGTGGCAAGGGCACAGACTCTGGAGTCAGAGGGGGTTGAGCTTGAACAGCAGTTCCTCCACTTGCTAAATTTGTGATCTTGGGTAAGTTATGTAACCTCTTTAAACTTCAGGTTTCTAGTCTCAAAACTGGGTTAAAAAATGTCATGTGTTAGTAGAAGTAAAGAAAATGACATGCTTAAAATGTCAAATGTATAGTGGGTGCTCAATAAATCCTGATTCTCCTTCCCTTCCCTTGTAATCCTAGAGGTCCCCACCATTGTTGGATAGCAGAACTGTCAATCAAAAATGGCCTTAGATCCATGTGCAATCAAGCCTGGAGAAGCTTCCTATATAGATATTAAATAGTCAGCCTGAGCAAATGAACCATTAAATGACTAAATCCTTTGCAAGCAGAATATAGTGAAATGATATGAGCTGTTAACATAAAATAATTTACTTTTTACTGACCGTTAAAATGGAAGGGGAAAAAATATGTACATAGCACAGAGGCAGAGGTTGAAATAGTCTTTATGCTATTTCCTGTTGTGACTGCTACTTCTCAACCTTCTATCTTTCCCAGCCTTCACTGTGCCTCACTTGTTCTTTATATTCCTAGAGGGAGATAACTAGTGCCTGGCTAGACAAAAGCCCTTTTGTCCTTTTACCTTTACTTTCTTCCTACCTGGTTGGATCCCACGGATAGTCTTTTCAGTGACACTTAGACTCATGCTCTCACCATCACCTCCCTTTGCCCCAACTCTAGAGACAATGCCACCTACTTCCCATTCCTCTGATTGCTCATTTCAGTGTTATAAGAGGCTAATGGAAGCCTGGGATAGAAAGGACCCCTCTTGACCTTCAAGGGAATCTAATAATTATAAATTCTCAGGGATGACAATATTGATTAGGGTCTCATTTTTATATAAGTGTGAAACTTGTTTAAATAATAGACACTTGTATTTTGAAACTCATAGTTCTACAGCAGACAGTCCTGGGTTTAAATCTTAATTATGACATTTTGAGTGTAGCCGTGGGCCATTTGCTTAATCTATCTGGGCCTCAGTGTCTTCATATGAAAAAAAAAAAAAGGACCTGATACTAGCTAAACATGTATAGTACTTACTTTAAGCCAGGTACTGTTCTGACTCAATATAAAATGTGTGTATTTAATCTTTATAATAACTATAGTATGCAGGGTAGAAGCCAGAGTGCTTTGACAAAGAGTCCCATTGATGCAGAGGCTTAATGCATAAAGACATCACGATGGTTAATTTTACTTGACTGGGCTAAGGGACATCCAGATAGCTGGTAAAACATTTCTGGGCTCATCTGTGAGGGTATTTCCAAAAGTTATTACAATTTGAATCAGTATTCTGAGTCAAGAAAATCTGCCCTCACCAATGGGAGTGGCCATCGTCCAGTCCCAATCTGTTGAGGGGCAAATGGAATGAAAAGATGGAGGAATGGCAAATTCTTTTTCTTTTCTTCTCTTGAGCTGGAATGTCCATCTTCTGCCCTCAGACATCAGAGCTCCTGACTCAAGCCTTTGGACTCAGAATGAATTGGACTTATATCAAGGTGCTCCCTCATTGCATTCTCAGGTCTTTGGACTTGGACTGAATTACTGAAAACTGGGTCTCCAGTTTCCAGATGGCTTATCATGGCATCTCTCAGCCTCCATAATTGCATGAGCCAATTCCCATAATAATCTCCTCTTACATACCTATATATATCCTATTGGCTGTTTCTCTGGAGAACACTGACTAATATAGATATTGATTGCTTACAACAATGCAATGATGGTAGATGGGCAGTTCTCCACAGAGTTATCTATGAATACAGACTAGCAGGATGGCTCTGCTATCCTCAGCATTAGGCTTCACCATCATCATTTATCACTTATAATCGCCATTTTCAAAAGATGGGAAGAAAGGGAAGGCACACTCTAAGTCCAGGATAAGGAATTTCTTCTTAACCAAGTAAAGCCAGGGCTGTACATATTACTTTTGCTCTCATTCCACTGGTTAAAACTTAGTCACATAGCTGCATTGAGTTAGTTCTAAGGAAGGTTGAAAATATAATCTTTAGTTGATCAGCTATGTGCCCAGAAAGAGAGAATGGATATGATGAGATAATCAAGACTCTCCATCATGACACCATATTAGATAGTCATATTATTATCCCCATTGTATTGATTAAAAAAAAAAAGAACCCTAAGGCATAGAGAGGTTAAATAACTTGTCCAAGTAAACTAAGCAAATAATGGTGGGGCCAAGATTTGAACCCCAGGCAGTACGTCTCCAAAGGGTTTTCTCTTACCTACAACATTCTTCTGCCCTCTCATAGTCTACTTGTATATTGTGGTCATTTACTTTTTTTTCCTCTCTGCTGTGCTATATAAGCTCCTAGAGGACAAGACCCCATTCATTTTTAAATGTCCTGCATTGTACCTTTGCATATAAAGAGTGTGTCAGTTCTTAGTTGCAAGGGACAGATGTAAACTCCAGTAATTTAAGCAGAAAATAAATGTAGCAAATGATTTTAGTAGCATACAGACTCTTCTCCAGAACCAGAGAATCAGGTCACAGGTTATACAGACTGGTACAATGTGCAAATCCTACCACAGGATGGTCCTGTGGGGTTACCAGATGGAGGCAAAAACCACAGCTTACTGCTGCCCGGAGAACAAGCTAACTTGTAGCTGAACCTTGGCCTTGGCTGCCTCTGGATGCCCACCCATGTCTTTGCAGTCATGTTCTCCAGAATGAATTAGTATAGCACTAGATTAGGTAGGTCACCAGTTTCTGAACTGAGGTGTTTCGTCTTTCTGATTGGGGTGACCTCTATCACTCTGTCACATGCTGGTGTCTAGCTGCATGGAAGGTGGGAAAGAATTTCTGGCTTCTGTCATGAGAAGGATAGGACTCAAAAGATAGAGACTCTCCCAACATAGGAAGGGTGTGCCAAGGAGTAGGGCAGCCAAAACTGTATTAACCACCTATTCCATGGGGCTTGAATGAAGTGCTCTTTTCCTTTTGACTTTCCTAAATCTCTTTTTTTGCCTGAGAAATGGATGGTCTGAAATATTGAGATGACTTTCCAGTAGCTGATTAAGAAGAAATTTTTAGAGTTCAGAGAAACTTCAAAAGTTTCCAATTGTACAGTTTTTTGGCATTGATTTAGTAGGACATGGACAAAGGTAACCTAGCCTATTTAGCTGCTATAAGAAGTAATTAGCAATTTAAATGGTGCCAGAATCTTTAAATGGACTCCAGTTTCTCCTCTGTCCTCCTCACCTCACTTTTTTTTAAGCAGTTTTGTTTTTCTTCCTGTGTTTCATCTGAAGGGCCTGCTGATAACTACTTACTGATTGTAAAGTTCCACTATTCTCGTTGGTATTTTATTAATTTACAAATTCACCTAAGAGAGAAAATGTAAGTGAATGAAAGAACATTGTAGAGAATAAAAAAAGTTCTTTGAAAACATTAAGTGTTAAAATAGCAATTATTGCATGCACAACAGCATATTATCAAAGTGTAATAGAAAGAGATTTATTAACCAAATGCATTCTAATAATCTATTATATTGATCAGCAATTTGGAGACACAGAATGATTCTAGAGCTTTGCCCTAGTTTGGGTTCCCCAACAGCAGACAACGACTCAAATACAGGTAGCTGTTTGATCAGAGTGAAGGAATGAAACAAAGAAGGGAGGGCAGCTACTTAAGGGTGTGTTAACAAGCCAATGTGGGAGGCCGAACTTAATCCCACTGGAGGAATTTGGGGAGCCAGCTTACACCTCACTCACACCTCAGAGTTATCCTACCTAATGAGGGAGGGCTTGAACGTTGCACTCAGAGAGCATTCATTTTCCCACCTGCTGACCATCACAAACTGAGAGTCCAGTTTCATCCGGCTGGTTCTAGAGGCAAGAGTTCTTGTCCTCAGGTAAAGAAACGGAGGTGCTGGTAGTTGGAAATCATGCTTGAGTAACTTAGTGAGTACAGGGACTGCGGGCAGAATACCAAGGGTGTCTGCTACCATGATTCCTAACTGAACTCTTAAAGCTTGACTTACATAAGATGTTGACCTAGTAGTCAATATCTTTTCTGTTAGGAGAAATATGTTTGGATCAAATGTTTTCTGAAGTTTCTGTGATATTCTTCAGTTTCCTCATCTCCTTAAACTCTGTAGCCAGAGTTAATGCTTGCTTGCTGTTACTATTACAATATAAATGGAATGTTTTAATGCTTCTGCTATGAAGGGAAATTTATGTTCTAGGATATTATTTGTAGTATGTGGTATCAAAACATCTGATTTTTTAGTAGGATCTTTTGGGGTGTTACTATGATTCTCTATTCCAGTACATTTTATTGCAATAATTTCCTAAGCCAAGGGCAAGAAAATATGTTTGTTACATATTTATAGAGGCTCATTTTGGAGTAATTGGATACTGGGTGATGCTACAGAAACAGTTTTCATAATCAGAAATCACTCTGGGTCTATGGCTTTACTATAAAGCACGGATGTAAGTGCTTTTCCAGTTATTCTTTCTGAGGGCTGGAACATTAAGTTTACTAGATTCTGCCTCTGATAAGCATCTGATCATGATTTTTGAGATGGGAGATATCTGTGCTTCGGAGCTGGACATGGAATGGCCATGTGGCTCCCTTCTGGAAGGTGTTGGCTCCATCCTACCCCTGCTGAGCTGGTGAAATGGCTGTGTCCTCACAGAGGTGGCTCCACCTCCCTCCTCCTGTTAGTTTCCGTCATTCCTTTCCTATCTTCTTTCTTTCTTGTTCTCTTTTCTCTTCCTTGTATTTCCTTCTATCTTCTGTCTTCTTGGTTTCTCCCTCTTTTACTTCCTTTACTTCTCCTAGGGTTGGGACATTCCCCTAATCTGTTTCTTCCATTTTTACCAATTAATTTCAGTCCTGGTAATACCTGGAAAACTCCCAGCTTAGTGCCAGGTGTTTTTATCTGGGTTACATTTTCCTTCTTGGGTAAGCTGGTTGGGATTGTTCCGTTGCTTTAGAAAAACAAGTAGATGAGAACTTTTTTGGCTTCTCTTCTTATCTAGGGTTGCCAGATTTAGCAGATAAAAATATAGAACACACTGTAAAATTTGAATTTCAGATAAACAGCAAATAATTTTTTAGTGTAAGTATGCCCTGTGTAATATCTGGGACATACTTGTGCTAAAAGTATTCGTTGCTTATCTAAAATTCAAATTTAACTGGACAAAGTGTATTTTATTTGGTGACCCTAATCTTAACCCACTTTAAAATATGCCTTTTCTTTTATTATGTGATTGGCCTACCAGCAATAACTGCAGTTCAATGTCCAGTTCCAGTTCCTAAGGCCAAGGAGATATGGGCATAATCTCATCACTTATGGTGAAAACACAATTATTACAGCAGATGTACTTCATTTTAGAAAGTTTTTCCCTGCCTTTTTCTTTTGAAACTGAAGTACTTCCAGGATTATGTAGAATAATAAAATGAAAAGTGCAATTATTATGGTGTTGAGTTGTGGAATGGAGATTAAAAAGCTGTTACTAAAGGCAATTCTCATCCATCACATATGGCCTTTGTGATTATCTTATGTGTGATCTGTTATACTCCATATCTGATCTTAGCCAAAAGGCAAGAAGCGATTGATCTGTTATACTCAAGGAGTTCTGTATACTGCCTGCTATAATAAAGGTAATTTAATAATGTCTTATATATTGGCACACAACAATGATACTTCTATATTTTCCCATTTTTAATGCTTCTTTATTTTTGAGACTTAGAGTGCAAGTAGGAGAGGGGCAGAGAGAAAGAGGGAGACAGAGAATCTGAAACCGGCTCCAGGCTGCAGGCTCCAAGCTGTAAGGGCAGAGCCCAATGCGGTGACTGAACCCACAAACAGAGATCATGCCCTGAGCCGAAGTTGGATGCTTACCTGACTGAGCCACTCAGGTGCCCCTATATTTTTCTATTTTTATGTTCATATCTTTATCACTTATTGGGTTTAATTTTAGGAACATAATAGTTGATGATATTGGAATTCTCAAATTCTGCTGTGCCCATCATCCATTCTTTTTGTCCTGTCCTCCTCATAAGTGCTAGAGAAAAAGAGAGAATCCCAAGCAGGCTCCACACTCAGTGCAGAGCCCAATGTGGGGTTCAATCTCACAACCGTGAGATCATGACCTGAGCCAAAGTCGAGTCAGACACTTAACTAACTGAGCCACCCAGGCACCCCTCACAGATTTTACTATACATAAATATAGAAAAGTATGCATGAAACTGTGTGTATACATGAACCTTTGCTTAGCTCACTGAGAGGATATGGGAACTGTGGAAGAGGCATGTGAATGAGATTATTAGAGTGGGACAAAGTGTGAGATCTTCACATTCCACATTAACTCCCTCCAGAGAGCATCCACTGTAGAAGCAGCACTACATACCAAGTAGACAGGATGACTTGACCAGTAGATATCAACTAGCCTCTGTCACTAGCCACCCCAGTGCTTACCCAATGGGCTAAAGAACATCCACAGAGTCAGACAAAGAGAACTATGTCTGTGCCTGATACAAGACGAAGCCACTTCTGTTACTGAATATCTCAACTTTCGGAAACAGAAACCCTAACTGACCGCCTGACATGGTGCCATCCCTTGAGGAGACACACCAGCTACTTGATGGCAGAGTGATTCTATCATAGGCCTTCTATCCTGCAGAGGTCAATGATTCATACTGATCAAGACTGATACATAATTCAGGTATGGGTTTCCCTTTCTTCCTCTCAGTGCTTCAGCTAGTACCACTATCTAAAGGCTCACAGATGATCCAATATCCTGACATAGGATCCTGAGAAAAACACCCTGGACTGAGTGAACCCTTCATGGCAAAGAAGGCGTGGCAAAGGATACATGAACATGAGATCCATTGGTCCTACGATATGCATCATCATATAGAAGCTGCTAGCTTCATAGAGCTATGGTAAAGACATTAGAAGGCATAGCTGATGCCAGGTTGAAAGTAGACACTCCGTAAGGAGGGGGTGCTATCCTTTGAGATGTAAATCGAAAGCCATTTTATAGTATTCTGTCCCAAACAGGGAGACCACATAGGGTGGGGAACCAAGGGATAGTAGTAGGAACAGCACTGCTCTCCATTATTACCAATGACCCACTTGGGGACTTTGCGCTTCCCAGTCTTACAACTTTTGGCCCTGTGGGTCTAGAAGTCCTTCACATAAAGAGGATGTTTCCAACAGGGAGTATATCAAGATCTCCATTAAACTTATTGCTATGGCTGCCATCTGGTCACTTAAGATTCCTTGTGCCAGTGGACTAGCAGACATAGACAAGAGTTCTCACACTGCCAGAGGTAGCCGACTCTGATCATTATAAGGAGGTAAGCCTGATACAAAATGGGGTTGGGAGGAATATATTTGGTGGTCTACTGAGGCATCTTATGATCCTTCCACACCCAATTTTAACCGAAAATGGCAAGCATAACACAGTAAGGTAGAGCCGGGACACTTCAGGATGTGGATCTAGGTCACCCCACCAAGCAAGCCACTTAGAAGTACTAGCCAAGGGGGGCGCCTGGGTGGCGCAGTCGGTTAAGCGTCCGACTTCAGCCAGGTCACAATCTCGCGGTCCGTGAGTTCGAGCCCCGCGTCAGGCTCTGGGCTGATGGCTCGGAGCCTGGAGCCTGTTTCCGATTCTGTGTCTCCCTCTCTCTCTGCCCCTCCCCCGTTCATGCTCTGTCTCTCTCTGTCCCAAAAATAAATAAACGTTGAAAAAGAAAAATTTTAGAAGTACTAGCCAAGGATGAGGAGAATCTCGAATAGGTGGTAAAGGAGGGTGGTAATGAACATCAGTTATAGCTTGGGATCAAATGCTACAGATGAAATCTGCTTTCTTCCTCTAACCTTCCTCTTAGAAGCTTCCCCAGAAATTGTGACCAACTAGAATCCTAGAGAAGTTTTATCTGGATGGAGTGAACTTAATGTGGGAAGACAGTGGATCTGAGCACTGCATAGGATGAACTGTAGTAGATGCTGCAGATACTCACTCAGATACATATCTTCAGTCTTCATCAAGTTCCATGGCTAGGATATGTGAGGGGGGGTTATATACTCCCTTCCTGGAGACAGACAATGATGTACTGTTGCATGCAGGACAATTCTGTGTGACTTTTACTCCAGACTACCCCCTCCCCACCTCTATCTCCACATACATACACGTGCACTAATGAATCAGGCTAAGGCTAGGCTACCTGAGACCATATCCATGCTCAGCTCTTTCCTCTTCCCTATCCTGCCTCCTTCGTCCCTTACAGATTGTTTTCCTGAAGAGCATTCCTTCAATAAAACACATGACCCAAACCCCTATCACAGGCTCTGCTGCTACGGAAGCTAACCTGATACTATGTCATTTCTGCCTCTAGGAGGCAGAAACTATTTTCAAGTTGACTTAGATCAACTACAAGACTAATTCAACAATGGGTGGATTTTAGAAGGGAAGAGAATCCCATGGTATAGTTACAGGAGATAAAAAAAAAACCCAACAGATATTAAATCTACAGAATATAGGTTAAGCCTAACCACTGGAGGAAAAAAGAACTGAGTAACAGTTGATCTCAAAAACCAATTATTAATTAGCAGTGACATTGCTATTGCTTAAAATATTGTTACAGACAGAGATATGGTGAAGAAATTTAATGTCTGAACAGTCAAGAAGAAGTCTTCCATTATTTTCTGAATTGGCCAGACTTTTAGTAAAATAGTACATCCTATTTGGTTAACACGGAGTGTGGAGAAACTACAGACCACATTTGGTACAGTTGACAAAATTCAAGTGCAAACAGTAGGTTCTGTATGTGTGGAAAAGATTTTTTGGAGGAAAGAAGTATCTTTTTCAGGGAGATTTTACCACTGATATTCAGAATTGTCAATGATCAAATGGTAAATAATGATAACAAAAGTCACACTGATGTTTAGTCAGTTTTATGACTGTTTAAAAATTTTCTACCGATAATACAACTTCCTACTGTATATGCCCAGGTGGTCTGCTTCCACCTCCCTGCTCTTAGCATGACAATGGTGCACACACATGACAAAAGACTCAGAGAAAGGAACAAGAATGTTTGAGAATAGTGCTACATAAAACACGGCCGATGCTATGATGCTGGATTCTCAATTTCTGTAGGGGAAGTTGAGAATAAGATTTTAGATGTTTCTTATAGCAATGTGATTTTGCTGTTATCCAGTATTATTTTCTAGTAACTAATTTTCTTTGTATTTTACAAAACTACTGGTCTGTAACAATGAGAGAAATTTTAAAAACGATTCTTTACCTCAGACACTTTGAGAAAATTAGTTTATGCCTCCTGTTGAATTATAAGATACACATGAAAGTATCTTGATTAAACAAGATAGTGAATAAATCTGTGAATCTAAAAACATGCCTGAGCTTGAGAAAAGAATGGTCTAGAAGTCACAAAGCTGATTATATTAGAACATAGCATGTTCTGTTAGCACAATTTTAAATATCAGATTCTATCCTGGAACAAACTTAATATGGTTCTCCCAGTGTAAAGCTTATTAGTATGAAGAAGAACAAGATGTGAATGTTTGGATAGCTGGTTCATTATTTATTTACCTGAAGGCAATAGATTGGAACCAGATAATTCCTTGGGAACAGTGCTCATCTTGTCTTTCATAGGGCAGAATATGGGTAATTGGGAGGATGCCAAGAATACAATTAGTAATATATGGATGACAATGTGTAGAAAAGAGTAGGAGGGATTGTTAATTCCAGAGCAGCAGGGTATAATAGAAGACATGTCTGACTGAAATAATTAGATGAATGAAAGCGTCAATCTCTTAGTGACAGGGATTTCTTTCTACCCCAGTTTCAGTCCCAATTCTCTCTTGGTTCTTGTTGTCTGAAATCTTCTTAAAACAGTTTGGCATTTCCTTTTTAAAAAAATGCCACCAGTCATGATTTAAGCAGCAACATAGCTCCATAATGTTAATTTCCTCTGTGGTAGAACACAGAGGAGAAGGAAGGGATGCTTATCTCACAGTGGATTTTAAATTTGTGACTTTTTAAATTTCTGCAATAGATATTATGGGGTATAATTTTTAGTTCACTTCGTTATTCATCCATTCATTTCATAGCTTACGGTGCATTAGGAAATAATCCTTTGGCAAACAAATTGACTAGATGAATAAAAAACAGATTGGAATAAGTTTAAGTCTGAGGAATGCTAGATATTCTTGCCTATGGGAAAAATGAGATTTTTTTTTCCTTTTTGAATCTATTACGTTTGGAAAACAGTCTGAGAAATCCATTGTTTCAATCATTCCAGCAGTCAACTAGGCTAAAAAAAATGGAGATACATCAGGGTCCAGATGCTTTATGATTAGAATGTCTTTCATGAACATAGGCAGGGTTTTACTGGCTTTTTGAAAAAGAGAGATCAGAGATATGTTTTACATAATCATAGGCACTGCACAAAACCACTTTTCATCTGATAACCCATTATCCAGTGTTCTGCCTGTAGTCAAGTTGCTACTGTGTCATAAAACATTGTCATATTTTTAATAAACGTTATATTAAAAAATGACTCTTCTATCAGATAGCTATCTCATGACCTTGTTCAACAGCCAGTTTCAGGGTATAATCAGTCTTGCCTCCATGAAATTCCTTGTATGTCTAGCTTGAAGTTTTCCAGTAATCACCGAATCCCTTTCTGTAGCTTCTTTCAAGAACGACTTTGGTAACATGTGATGGTAGGACCCACATTCACGATTTATTTGATAGTTTTATGATTGAACTTGAAACTTGCTCGACTTTTCTTACCCGTCTATATACCACAGGAGGTAAAGCTGGAATCCTCTGATACAAGAAGCAAAGCGGAACTTGTGGGAAGAGACAGAAGGAAGTAAAGATGGTGGAGGTGACTGTGTCTCCTGAGAGTTTAGTCCCCACTGGAGTTTAAGTCTCCAAGATTTCCTATCTGTAATTCAATACACCCCTGTAGCTAATAATTTCTGATTGTTTCTCATGTACTATTTCCAGAGGGAACATTGCTCTTAACAATAAACACCATGCTACATCAAAAGAAAGACCCGGTAAAAATGGCAAGCGGGTGAACGTAGAACTTACCAGCTCACATGTCAATTATCCCTGGTGAGGTGAAGTGTGGGTGAGCTGAAAAAAGCTTTTCAAAACTACATTTCAAATGTCTGATGGATCTCCACAAACTGTCAATACAAATGTAGTATAATATTTTCATTTATCATTACTTATGGAATTTAAGAAAACTTTTTCTAAAGTATGAAGCTTAATCTGCTAGACAGTTAATTTCTATTTTTATTCTTTTTTTGTTTGCTTTATTTGTGTTTTTGAAAATTAAACCTTTAAGTGAGACCAGATTTCTCTCCTCATACCTGGATTAAATGAAGCATGCAAATATCTTTTATAGTATTTCATTGAAGGATGATTACCATACTTAATATTTCTTTTAATTTAATTGCTGTCACTGTTATTTTGTATTAACTAAGTATACATGACTGCATATTATTTTTATTACATTTATTGTATTTATAGAATACAGTACTATTTGTATTAGAAACTTTTATAAACTTTCATAAAATGTTTTTTTAATTAATGTTTACAGGAGAATAGTTTTTTTTTTAAGTTTTTTTTTTAATGCTTATTTTATTTTTGAGAAAGAGAGAGCAGCAGAGGGGCAGGGAGAGAGGGAGACAGAGGATCAAAGTGGGCTCCACGCTGATAGTAGAGCCCGATGCAGGGCTTGAACTCATAAACCATGAGATAATGACCTGAGTCGAAGTCAGATGCTTAACTGACTGAGCCAGGACAAAGTGTCAATGAAAACTAAATTTAACCTGTGTAAATTTCCTTTGTCAGTTAAGAAAAATTAATGATTGGGCCAGTTCATGCATTTATCACATTCAGAGTCTAGCACTCTTCTCCATAATGAGAAAGAAATGCTCATTTTTCTTGGCAACAAGTTTGCATAGAGCATTCTTCTTTAAAATTATTATTAAAACAGAAATGCATGGCTCTCAGGCATGGCAAGCATATTGGTGGTCAGCTTGATGGGGTTTTAAATGGAGGGAGTCCAGAGCTGATGGCCAAGAAAGAATTCTTGAAGATGCCTCTGGTGATTTTATTAAAGCACTGGGACAGGACCCTGGGCAGAAAGAGCTGCACTGGGGTTGTGAAGAGTGACTGGTTATACACTTTGGAGTTGGGGGAGGTAAAGGCAGAAGGGAGGACTCCAAAAGGACTTTCATATGCTAAAGAGGACTCTGGAGATACTGGAGGCCTTGCTATTGCCAAGCTAAGGTGGTTTGCCCTCTAGGAAGGCATTAACATTAAGACAGAAGGGGTTCCTGGAGAAAAGTTATACTTTGTATTTGTCCCAAGTATTTGTTACTGGGTTGCAGGTTATAAATAAATTTAACTTTATCTACCATTTCTTTCTTGCCTGTGTTCCCCACAGCCCTATGGAGGGAGGGTGATGTTTGGGGCTCTAGGAAACAGAGTCTATAGGTTTCTCGAGATTAGGCTGTTGATAAGATTTCCTTTTTCTTGTGATTTACCAAGACTTAGATGGAAACTCATGTCCTGTATGACTGTGATCTCCATCACTTAGCCATTTGTTTTCCCCTTTCCTTTGTTCTTGGACATCCAGAAGTGCCTGAGGAGGAATGCCACACATATCCCACCTGGGTGGGGGGTGTTTGTGGGGTGGCAGCTTGCCTCATGCTCCCTCATTAAGCTGATAGCTAGCTGTGTGTGTTCTCTGGTCTCAGCAGGATTTGAGCACAGCTGTCTCCTCTCTATAGAAGTGGGGGAGAGCAGAGATGTCTTAAAGCCATAGCGGAACAATGTGTAACTCTGCACGGAATGATTGCCTCCCAGCATCCAGCACATAATGTGGCAGAGGGCTGGGAAGCCCAGACCCACCTGCTGCTCTGTTCCAGCCAGTCTCCTCCAGGAGGAGCCATGCCAAAAAGCAGCCTGGTCTCTGTTCCCTGATGGAGCTAGCTCCTTCTTACTCTTTGCTGCTTTTAATGTCATATTAACATAGGTTGGACCAGTGGCCACATGGGCTGGTAACGGCAGAGGAGAAGGCTGTGACATGAGAAGATGAGAGATGTGATGAAGAATCACATCTACTTTGCCCAGGGCATGTGTCTCTGCGGCCCAGTTCAAAAAATGGAGATGTACTCTGCACTTCCTATACTAAATACCTAATGTGATATCAGACACACCTTTTGTGTTATCCCAGAAGCTAGTGCTAGTAGATGGCACTAGGTTCCAGATTAATAAAAATTACCATCTCCTTAAACATCAACTCAGACGACTCAATGTTTCTAAACTTGAAGATTCTAGGTGGCTAAGAGACCTCCTTTTAGGTGGGTGATTTTTCTTTGAGATTTTTATTGTTTCTTGAACACATACCAAGATGAAATAACTTCAAGTTTAGGTCACTGGCAGCTACAATTTACATATGTTGGGGAAAATGAAAGAGCAGAGACTTACTTATGGTTATTTGACTACAAAGAGTCGGAGATGAGTATCTATCTCACCTATTCATCTTATTCTCATGTTTTAGTTTACAGGGTCCAATCCTGAATTCTAATAGTCACCCTTTACAGCTGTTTCACTGATTGTCTCTCATTTGTTTTCCAGAACGTGTGTTTCCTTCACGAGTACCTCATCAATCACTCTTACCCATTCTCCCATTGGGGCAGGATACGTTCTTTTCTAACCATAGATGTGGCACAATTTGTTCTCAATCCAAATGATATAGAAGTTGGCTGTGAGCCACTGCTCAAGTTTCTATTTTTATATTGCTCCTTGCTTTTGTAAAAAATACCTCCTATGAACTTAGCTCAGATTTCTGTTCTTAGGATGATGCATGCAACATCTTAAACTTATTTTTTTGTGTGTTTAGAACTATTTTTAGTTTATCTAATTTTAATAAGCCTTGCATTTCATCAGGATGAACCAGAATTTCTGTAGAACCACATCATCTCACAAAGAAGCATTTAACAAATCCTTAAAATGTTCTTTTACTGCCTATGAATGACAATTATTTTGACCACTCATTGTCATCACAGGCTGATGCTGCTAGGGGAAGCCCACTGGTTCACTGGCAAATTGTAGCACTTTCAGAAGAGGAGCAGGTCTTTAGTTCGGGAGTTTGAATTTTAATTTAGGCAGGGAGGTGCTAATGTGCCAATATCTATTCTGCATTCTTTGTGTAAATATAAATAGGGCCTCCTCTCTGGTCTGACTGCAAGAATTCTCCTTCTTCCCAGGCCAGGATCAGGATGACCTCTTCCCATGGACTCTGGCTGGTGGGCCCATGCTGCCTGTCTCCTTCTCTTCTACCCTGCTCTCTTTCCATCCCAACTGCTGCTCCCTGAAGGCCCAGACCAACTGTGTCTTGAGGCTTGGAATGATGAGACAGGAGCCCACAAAACATTCAAATAGATGGGCAAAATACCCTTCAATTTGCCAGAGCCACAGGGGTCTGATCCCAGCTCCCATGTTCTTTGCAAGAAGGAGAAGCAAAGCCCCAGACGATGACTTGAGTTTTGAGATGGAACTTGCAATAAATGTGCATAAACCAACAAACACTACCGATGATGCTTCCGGCTTCTAGGACTATTAGCACATTATTACAATTCACTTGTATAATTTCTGTGAGAGCTGGAGAGATCCAACAAAGGAAAACACAGAAAGCACGCCTCTGTTTTTATAGGACTTCCTTCGTGGAGAAGAGCTTTTCTAATTTCACTGAAGGTTACCAAGAGCTATCAGTGTATTACAGATCCCATTGCTCCTGAGCTCAGTTTATGTCTCAGTTATGTCCTGGCCTATTTCCTATGTCTAAATAGTATTTTCCATTCAGGAAGGGAGATTACACTCCAGTTATAACCTTTTCCCCAGTAGTTGTAATGTGTTTCCTTGTTTCTGTCAACCATATTTCAAGATGGAGAGCACTACCAGTATTTTGCCAGCCTGTCTGAAAGATATAAGAGCAGTAGACAGATCACTCAGATAACACATAAAGAATTTCAAAAAGCTATATAATGGCTGCAAATGATTCCACATCTACTTTCCTCAAAAATATGAATACCTTCTATGAGACAGAAATGTCATTCAAAGGAAGCTAACACAAAGTAATGCATTTTGGGTATATACTACATTCATGAAATAAAAGCTTGAATTCTGGGGCTACTATAAACAAAATCTGGGTTAAGATGGAAGAATCTTTTACTGAAGAGATAATCTGATCTCTGGGAGATGTGCTTTCAGGTGGAATATTGTTTGATTGCATTATATTTTAAAGGAGGAAAGTATTTTACATTTTAAAAGACTAATGTCATTGGATCTTCATGGTATTCAAGAAAAAGTAACAGGTTTTATAGCTTTAGTCAGTAATAAGTGAATGGAAAGGGTATTACTTAGACTCTCAAATATGACACACTATATCTCCTATTAGGCCACACCAAACAGAGCAAACAAGTTACAGATCTGTCTTTAATTTCTGCTTCATACCACATTGGGCACCATTTCCTACAACTATGGTGTTAACATATTTCATGTGATGTATTAATTAGTGACATTCTGATGTGTCGGGCAGTCAGCTGTACCCAGCAGGTTCCCATAGCCTAGCAGATGGTCCACCATTGAAACGCGTTGTAACACCTGTTCCTTAGGGGACCTCTAACCCAGGCCTTCTCTGTAAACTCAGAGAATTTTTTTTTGAAATTTGTCTGGAAGTCATTCTAATAACTTTTATTACACATACACACAAATTAATACTTCATGTATCTTTCGGGAGCTGGGGAGATACAGATGGGAAGGGAATGTTTCTGAGCCCCCAGTAGAATGAGAAAGTGTGTGCTGTGGCTTGTAAGCAGATGAAATTGAAGGCAGGCTCCCCGCAGCTGCCCTCTGCTCACTGCACCATCTGCTTTACAGCTGGGACAATAACAGGGTCTGTGTTAGACAATTAACTTACCCCTGCAGAGGGCCACCTTTAACCTAAAAAGCAACCAAATAGCCCCAGATGGTGGGTTAATGCTAATCCATATTCCTATTAAAGATGATTTGAGCAGCAAAATTGAGAAAGAAGTATTTGATAAAAAAAAAAAAAGACTTTTAAGGGATTGGTCATTAAAAAAAAAGTTCTTATCTTAGAATTTCATTTTTTAAATCTACAATTACTTGAAGATACAGGTTTACATATTTAGATAAATTAGCCCCAGGGGCATAAATAAAAGAGCCGGTTACAGATCCCTGAACTATTTTGATCATAAAAAACGTTGGGGATTGTGGCAAAAGTCATGCATAAAAATCCCTTGGATGTTCTAAGTTTTAGAATCTATAAATGACTCTGTTTACTAATAGTATAATTACAGGTAGATACACCGTGGGAAATCAGTATTTTTATATGCTCAACTGCAATTCAAAATTTAGATTTTACTATTAGTTTGAATTAGGACAAAACGGTAACCTATAATTTAAAGTAGAATGCAGCCAAGACATGGTAAAAGCTAAATCTCAAAGTTCTTCATTAAAAGGCAAATTAATGAAAACTGAATTAGGCCATGGGGCAGAGGGAATTCTAACTGTAAAACGAGCCAAAGAAGGTCATTAGATGGACAAACAGGATGAATTATCTGATTCTCAAAACCAGAGCCAGCTTGACAACAATCACTCCATCAAAAAGCTCTTGACTAGCCATATACAATAGAGGATAAAGGGCTTCCAGAATTAGGGACAAATGAAAATCTTAGTAAGTCATTATATTTGTTTGCGTTCTCCTTCCCAGAACAGTCCACTGCTGTTTACAGCTGCTTGAGGTCATTTAAACAATCCTACTCTCTAGGACACTTTCTAAAACCTTTCTAGTGAGTCTTGGGAGGAGTCTAGGGAGGGCAGCAGTGTTGAAATGTAGCAGTTCTAACCACAGCTTTGACTTTCTAGAACTACGGGATGGAAGAGAGCCAGTGAACAGAAGGGTCATTGCAAGCATACGTCTTGCAGGGCTTTTCTGCAACACTCTCCCAGCCAGCCCCCAGGTGGATCTGCAGAGCTGGGATTATCTGAGGGCTGTTGCTTGGCGGGCTCATTGCTTGCTGCTGAGGATCCAGTGCTAAATCAGAGAGATGTGGTCTCTGATCTGGTGCGGTTGGGGTTAAAGTCAAGTCAGCAGAGATTAGGAGTAAGGAAACAGAACCTGAATGACTGCCAGTCTTTGTTCTATCTCCCCATACCCTGTGCGTCAGGTTTGGGGGTGAGGGAAGGGAAAGGGGGAAGGAGAAAAGAAGTAGAACTGAAGGAGGAAGGGAGGAAAGAATACAGAGACAAAAAATACAACTCAGAAGTAATGATGGCTAACATGTTTTGAAAACGTACAGGGCCCATCATGCTATTTTGTTTTTATACATACACACATGCATCTAATATATTTACATTTTACTATATAATATATTACATATTTAATATGTTTAACATTTGATTTTTATGGTACCAAACCCTAAAACCACCACGAAGAAGGATGTCCTAGTGTACTGATAAATGTTTAACCACCAGCACTCTTTAAAAAGCCTGATTTGTAGCACTTGCCAATCTCCACGTATAAATATTCCCCACCAATGCCAATGTCAAGGTACAAATCCGATGTCACTGAACATGGGAGTTGGGTAGAAATTCGCAGCAGCCACCATTATATGCTTTTGGACCATACAGATACAATAGATATAAGTAACTTGGAAAACATAGATAATGGTAAAATATAGTAAAATAATTAGGAATTGATGACTTTGAGTATTGCCTTTGATTTAATATGACTTGCTTATTAAATTGTATAATTTAACTTTTAACAGGGACTATGTTTAACAGTGACATGCAAAATTCCCCAAAATTTAACAACTGGCTTTTGTAAACAGACATAGGCCCTCACACCACTGCTTATGAAGTAGGTACTATTATTATCCCCATTTTACATTAAGAGGAAAGTGAGGAAGAGAGAAGTTCAGTAAAGTTTAGTGATTTGCCTAGGGTTCCGTGATTGGTGAATGGCTGAGCTGGGATAGCAAATTCAGGCTCCAAAGTTTTTCTGCTTCTCTGGTGGGGAAGTATAGACTTACAACAGTTCCCAGGGACTCCAAATTCACTTCTATTTCCATTCTAATTATTAGTTGTGACAAAAACTATTTTGTAGATCTTTAGTGGGGAGGATAATTTTAGGGAGGAGTGGATGAGTGGATGATTCTCCAGCCTAGATGGGTAGAAAACTGGTTAGAAAGATACTCCAAGAAGCTAAAAAAGACTGCTTCCTCTGCATCCCAGCAGGGGGCTGCATCTGAACTCAAGCCAATATGCAGAATCTTGTGGAATATTCTTTGGGAAGAATAGCAATGTGAAGTTACTTTTCTTCTTAAATTTATACAAGTCATTTCTGGTTAAGATGAATGAATTTATAGAATCCTAACAGTCATTTCGGCTAAATCTGTTTTTTTCTCCAGAATCCTTATAGAGACGTGTGAGTGGGTCATAATTCTAAATGAGAAAGACATAATATTTAGGGGAAGAAACTGTTACCATTTAAGCAAAGAGTTTGTTACTCGGATTAAATATTGTAGGTCATAACCATTACTAACACTACACTGACAACAGACAATTACTTTCTGGTATGTCTTTTCGTGGTTCTCATTTTATGCATATGTTTTGAAAGGATAATTATTATTCTGAGATTTATAACAGAATAGTATATGTCCTATAGAATATTAGGTAATTTAGAACCGAATATTAACATCAATCTCGATGTTATGTGTAAGATTTTTCATAATAATTGCACATTTTAATGATCTGCAGCTGATAAAAGCAATTGATACCATTAAATTGCTTTTTTTGTTATGACATGTTGTGATGAACTAATTCATAACTTTAGGCTCATAAAATGAATATTCAGTGAATTAATTTTGTATTTATAACCTATGATCCTGGGCTGCATATTTATGAAACTCAGGCAAGTAAAAATAAAAAATCCATATTCATTTTTGACAAAAATGTAAATCATTTCAAAAGTTATTTGAAGCGAATAAAGTACAAATTGCTTGGAGGCTAATTCATTTGGGTTATGAATTTATACATTTATGTACCTCCTGTGGTCTCCATGGCAACAACAATAAAACAAGTTAACAGAAGAGGTTTCTTTTAATCCCCATAAAAGAGGTTAAGGTCCTTTTATGACATATGCAAATGTAAGCCATCAAATCAAATTTATATTCAGTCAAAGATTAAAAAGGTGATCAATACACTTGGATGTAAGTTTCAATAACCAACAACTCAATTACCAAATTCAGTGCTTAGGCACAAGTGTCCTTCACAGCACAAAGCTAAACACAACATTTTAACCTATCGCAAATATCACTAAACTATGCATTAATACATTTGCTTAATGAACCTATAGCCGTGCTAATTTTCTTGTCCAGTTTTCCAGGTTTCATTCCACCAGTGAATACTGGCCACTTTGATCATCAGTTCTCTGGCAGTCAGAGGTGGAGGCCAGGTCACACTAGAGGCACTGGAAAATGGATTCGAGGAGGGCTGGAAAAATGGCAATAGAGCTTTCATTATGGCATTGGGCACTGCTCTTAGCAGAGGCAGGGAAATGTGAGCCCCTGTTCAGCTCCTGAGTGTCTATTTTCCCTCTTTCATGCCTGTACCCAACTGCTATCTGCTCTAAAGCCTTCTAGAGCCATACAACATTGAGGCCTCTCAATGACAGATTTCACTACATAGTAGTTTACTCTAAAGGTTCAAAGATTAGGTGTAGTAGCAGGGCAGGGATGTGGCTTGAAAATCCTGCAGTCCCAAGCTCCAATTGCTTCTGCATAAGGTACACATGAGAGTTGCTGAAAGCAATTTCTTTCATAGGACTCCTACCAAGGACTAGGCAAGGACGGCCACGTGTTCAACAAAATCTTTTCCTTTGCCCCTGACACATGGCTAAACAGCATCTCATAGCCTGCCCTGCCCATGACTGAGTTATGGCCAATGGAACAAGGGCAAAACCATGTTGACCATTTCCAGACCTGTCATACAACCTTCTGTGTGATTCTCCACAACTTCTTAGTACCTATTTGCCAGCTGGATGCAGACATCTAGGCAGAGAAGTCTGCGATCCCAGCAGGTGCTGGGGCCATACATGGGAAAGAGACAGTGTCTCTGAGTGGCTACACTGAAGGTTGTCCTTCAACCCAGAACATCCTCATTAGATTTTACATGAGAGCAAAAAATAAACTTCAATTGTGTTAAGCCACTGACATTTTGAGATTTGGTTGTCAGAGCAGCTAGCTTTCCTTACTCTAGTATATTGGGTAAAGGGAAGCAGTCTTCCACAATATGAAACTTTTTATCCTTGATGCTTATACCATGGCTGCCCCCTATCTGTTAAAACTACACTACTATTTTCAGTGGAGAGATGGCTCCTGAAGCTTATTGGGTAACTAAAAATATAGGTGTGTTTAGTAGGAAAACAAAAGGCATCAAAGAGGTCCGGAGAAAGGGAGAAAGTTATGAATATATAAAACATCTGACTTTTACTGATTTATTGCAAAACCATACATACGCAAATCATGCAAAACTTAAAAATGCAGGCAGTAATGTCTTCCTAGACAATTAATGGATAGAGTAGAATACTACCTAACAGCTAGAGAAAAGAACTAGGCTAAAATAATATTATACAGGGTAATGACATTCTAAATGCATGGTATTTTAAATTGTAAAATTAGAAGAGAAATCTCTTTTAAACAAACTGTAGGTAAATATGGCCTCTTTAAAAAAAAAAAAAAGAAAAGGAAAAAAGGAGCGGGTAAATTGCTGATGAAAAATCAATTAAGCAATAGTAATCCCTAACATACTTCTGTTTATTTCTTTAGCTTAAGGAAATAGTAATATTAAAAAGTTGTCAATAAAATTTATAATCAGTGTGATAGCAACTTTTCCTCCCCCATTCCTAAGATACTGGATTCCTAAAATTTTATTTATCTATTTTGTTTTGTTTTTTAGAAAAGCTCTTCATTATATATATTCACAACTTATTGGCATATTTAAAATGTACAGCCATATTAGACACTGAAGTGTGACCAACATAAATCCTGAATATTTCAAAAGAAACCATGGCACAAAAACAGACACACAGACCAATGGAATAGAATAGAAACCCCAGAATTAGGCCCACAACAGTATTGCCAACTAATCTTTGACAAAGCAGGAAAGAATATCCAATGGAAAAAAGACAGTCTCTTTAACAAATGGTGCTGGGAGAACTGGACAGCAACATGCAGAAGAATGAAACTAGACCACTCTCTTACACCATTCACAAAAATAAACTCAAAATGGATAAAGGACCTGAATGTGAGACAGGAAACCATCAAAACCCTAGAGGAGAAAGCAGGAAAAAACCTCTCTGACCTCAGCTGCAGCAATTTCTTACTTGACACATCCCCAAAGGCCAGGGAATTAAAAACAAAAATGAACTATTGGGACCTCATGAAGATAAAAAGCTTCTGCACTGCAAAGGAAACAATCAACAAAACTAAAAGGCAACCGATGGAATGGGAAAAGATATTTGCAAATGACATATCGGACAAAGGGCTAGTATCCAAAATCTATAAAGAGCTCACCAAACTCCACACCTGAAAAACAAATAATCCAGTGAAGAAATGGGCAGAAAACATGAATAGACACTTCTCTAGACACTTCTCTAAAGAAGACATCCAGATGACCAACAGGCACATGAAAAGATCAACGTCACTCCTCATCAGGGAAATACAAATCAAAACCATACTCAGATATCACCTCACGCCAGTCAGAGTGGCTAAAATGAACAAATCAGGAGACTATAGATGCTGGAGACGATGTGGAGAAATGGGAACCCTCTTGCACTGTTAATGGGAATGCAAACTGGGGCAGCCGCTCTGGAAAACAGTGTGGAGGTTCCTAGGGATACAGGAGTGCTAATGCATAGGGGCACTTGTACCCCAATGTTTATGGCAGCACTTTCAACAATAGCCAAATTATGGAAAGAGCCTAAATGTCCATCAACGGATGAATGGATAAAGAAATTGTGTTATATACACAATGGAATATTATGGGGCAATGAGAAAGAATGAAATATGGCCTTTTGTAGCAACGCAGATGGAACTGGAGAGTGTTATGCTAAGTGAAATAAGTCATACAGAGAAAGACAGGTACCATGTTTTCACTCTTATGTGGATCCTGAGAAACTTAACAGAAGACCATGGGGAGGGGAAGGAAAAAAAAAAGGTTAGAGAGGGAGAGAGCCAAAACCTAAGAGACTCTTAAAAACTGAGAACAAACTGAGAGTTGATGGGGGGTGGGAGGGAGGGGAGGGGAGGTGATGGGTATTGAGGACACCTGTTGGGATGAGCACTGGGTGTTGTATGGAAACCAATTTGACAATAAACTTCATATTTAAAAATAAATAAATAAATAAATAAATAAATAAATAAATAATTTCAAAAGAAACCAAAAAAAGGAGTATTATTTTTGAATTTTCATTTTGCCTACTACAATTTGAAGATCTTCATAGTGAAAAATAAAAAACACTAAAATCTAGTTTAAATAATAATATAAATAAGTATCGTATTTAACATCCAACAAACCACCAACATCCAATGAACTGCTAATTACCATTCTAATCTGTCTGCTTCTCTCCCTTCTCTATTTCAAAGGATACACTGATGTTTTTGAAAGCATCTTCTAAACTGTAAAGCATGGTATGAATGTAGTGTAGTGTAAAATATCATCACTCAATCTAGATGACTTGAGGATAATGTCAAAACTTAACAAGTAATAAAGACATGTGAGATTTAAGCTTCTTTCTTTTGGCCTGCACTCCTACTTTCACATCCAGGAACATGAAGATTTGGGGATGCTCTTTCTTTTATTCAAAATAACATCTGTGAAGGTATTGGATATCACCTTACTCCTTCCCCTTCCCTGATCTTTTCTTCTTCCAAAGAAGAAAACATATAAAGGAAACAAGAGGATAAAGACACTAAATAAAACTTTACTAATCAGAAGGAGGACCACCCATAGCTGTATGAAATTTCTACATGATCAATGCCCCATTTCAGATTTATATAACAGTCACATATTGTCACAAAGCTGAACATTAACCAATATTGTGTCTATAGTCTCTCCCTTTTCCGTATATCTTTAATACAGTTATTAAGTGTTATTTAGGAAATAAAATGCTTCTTTGATCCCTTATGCCAGCTAGAGGCTTTAGAATATGGTGTAGTTTTTTGAAGATGAACACATAGGATTGCAAAAGCTATTAATGACTGTGTCATTTGATTTCACTTTATCTTTTACATGTGGTCATTGACACCATTATAATATTATTCTTGTCAATTACACTATTGTAGGGACCTTAAAATTTTTTGGTTAGAGAAAAAATTGGCTTTCATTCATAAATTGCCTTTTCCTGTCATACGGGTATAATAGAAAGGAGGTTTTGAGGGAATACATTAAACATGATAAATAGGAATTGGGTTCAAATGATCACTAAATGGGAAAAAGAGATAAGGGGGCGGGCCTACCCACTTGTAAAGTCCTTAATAAACTTGTTATTTTGTAAGTTCTTTAAGGATTAAGCTCACAGATATTAATGTGACATCTAAAACTATTAGTTGGGGCGCCTGGGTGGCGCAGTCGGTTAAGCGTCCGACTTCAGCCAGGTCACGATCTCGCGGTCCGTGAGTTCGAGCCCCGCGTCGGGCTCTGGGCTGATGGCTCAGAGCCTGGAGCCTGTTTCCGATTCTGTGTCTCCCTCTCTCTCTGCCCTTCCCCCATTCATGCTCTGTCTCTCTCTGTCCGAAAAGTAAATAAAACGTTGAAAAAAAAAATTTTAAAACTATTAGAAAATATCTGAAGTCAACACATGTCTGAAACTAATTATATCATAGAGTAGTTAATCCTTCCAAAAAAAAATTCAAATATGCTCCCAGTTCTGAGAATCTGTGAAGTGGTTAATCCCTCAGTCTCTGAAATCCGACAAACCTGGTTTGAATCTGACCTCTGCTACCCATCACTGTCTAGGCACCTTGTTTCTTCTCTCTTCAAGACTCAGCTTCTTCTTCTGCAAAAAGCAGCTTAACAGCGTTTGCCTCCTCTAGCTTCCTTGAGGATCAAACAGCATAATGTGTGGACACCTCTTAGTCTGGTGCCTGGTATACAGTAATCATTCAGTATATCTTTGTGGTTTTGATATTATCATTGTTATTACTAAAATATAGCCAATAAGCCGAAACCGCAGGGCCATGGGGTACTAGGGCAACGTGTTAACCTGTTAGGTCTACAGTGTGATACTTTGTTTTCCAAAACCTGCTTCCCACTGAATTTTTTAAAAATGTTCTCTTATTGTAATCAAAAAAAGCATCCTCTGCCACCTAGTGGCACTTTATGACCAGTCAAGAAAAACATAAAAGATGCCAAAAATGACAAAAAACAAAAGAAAAAAACCAACAAGCAAAGAACCCCCCCCCCACCATATTTAATGTAAACAAAGGAATCATGCTGTAGATTTTCAAAAGAAGCAATACATAGTAGGAAAAAACTGCTTAAATTTAAAATATTTAAACATTCTTTTTTTCTCCATAATATTGCATTGGTCAAATTGCATTTGAATATTTAGTTGCTAACAGCAATTCTGCAGAGTGACTAGTAGCCCTTATGGCTTTTATGGCACATTTAAGTTCCTTGGTTTTTTCATGGCACAGGTGGTCCATAAACATAAGGGTTTTATCTTCCATACTTTTAAAACACAAATGTCACAAATGTTGATTTAAAAAAAATGTGGGGTGCTCAGAGGCCTTCTATTTCTGCTTTTTAACTTGGGGGTAAGGAAATACGATTCTTTTAACCAAATACATATAATTTATGTAAAAATGGTAGTTCACTGGGCAAAATGAGTCAAGGAGGATCATCTAGACAGAGAGAAGACTGGACGCAAAGGTGGGGTACTTACAATAGCAGGTTTCGGAAACCACAAATCGTCTGGGCTACAAGGTTCAAGGTTTAAGGTGTAGGTAAAAAGGTGGGCGAGGCCAGATTCCCAAAAGCCTGGAATGTGCTATATCTTGACTTTAACCTGTAAGATATTAAAGGCCATCATAGAACTTGACAACAGAAATTAGATAATAACAGAAAATAGTGATAAGGACAAAAGTTACCACTAAATAATCACTTCCTATGTGCCAGACCCCTTTTGTTCCAAAATTATCTCAAATAACCCTTGAAACTTTACCCCACTCATTTTACCTATTGGAAAACTGGAGGCTCATGGAAGTTAAGTAACCTAGTTGAGGTCACACAGCCAATAAGTAAAGGAGGTTGAATTCAAAGGTGATCTATCTCTAAAGGATGATTCCAGTCCAGTAAGCCAGAAGGCCTATTGCATGCTTCCTGATAGGGTCCCATTTGTTTTAGGATAATACATAATAGCATTCTCTTATTTTGATTGACCTTTTGAGAAGTAGGGAACATACTTTGGGGCTAGGGGCTGCCTCTTTAAATGTTTTTGTCTACCACCGTGCACAGTAAGCATTCAGATGCTTGCTGAATGACTCAATGCTGAGTCCAGCAAGGGTGGGTGGAAGGCATGGAAGTGAAACATTCTTAGGTGGAGCTGCATTTTCATTAACACATGAGGAGGCATTTTGAACAACATTCCTAGATTTTCTGGGCTATGCTGTATTAACAAAGTAATGTGTATTGAGTATGGATTACATATATTAACTTATGTAAGCCTCACAACAACCCAAGACCGAGGTAAGACAGACTGCATCACTTGCCTGAGGTCTCAGGTTATTAATTGGGAGACGCAGGATTCACGGCCAGGACATCTGACTTTAGAACCTTCACTCTTACATGCTTTGGTCTGCAGTCCCCACCGTGCTAGACTGCCTCTCAGCGAAGATTCCTCTACTCGGTATAATTCAGCAGGGTACTCATCTCCTAGGATGACAATGGAGATACATGCAGCCTGTGAGCAGCACGGAGGGAACAGAGGTGTCCACTGCCTGCCACTGTGCTCTAGGGCCTCCAGCCAAGGGCTGACTGGGGCTCAAATTCAGCCTCTGTTTCGTTGGCAAAGCCATGTGCCCTGGCCATCGTCCACACCAAATCAGGTCCCCTAGAGGGCTTCCTCTGCCAGGACAAAAGGTTGCCTTTTCCTAATTAACATGAAGGCACAATATAGGCAAGCAGCCCTGCAAGGGGATATGATTTTTAGGGACAGTGAGGGTAGATGAGGGGGATAGCAAGGGTGTGGAAAAAATTACTAAGCTTCTAGGGCAACTCCAAGGTTGAAGAGTCATAAAACATGACCCTCTGCTTTAGAGTGTGGGCAAGAAAGAGCCAGGACACTACCCAGTCACTAAAGACTCTTTTAAGAGTCAAATAATAAATGAACTTAAAATGACCTGTTCATAATAGACTCATTTGTCCTAAGGAAAGCCTGCATATTTTGGGGGGAAAGACCAATTCTCAGGCAGGGCCTACAAGAGACAAATCCTCCCCTTGCGCTTCCCAGTTTTATTAGTTGTCAGATCATTTCAGCTACAGCTATACAATTACAGCTTTGTTTTCAAAGTATTATAACATATTTTCTATAAACAACAAAGGAATTTGAACACTGTAAAGTACCATATACATGTGAGATATTAGGATGTTCAGGGGATAATGGGAAGGATGTTGATGATGATGAAGTTGAAGTCAGCTAAGATTTATTGAACTCTTATGATGCTGTGGGTTGAGCAATGTGCTGAGTAGTTCATATGCATTACTTAATTTTTAAACAAATATTTTTGAAACGCTTACTGTAGGCATACATTTAAGCACTAAAGAAAGGTGGTGAATGAGACACAGTCCTCATAGAAGTGACATACTAATGAAGGAGAGCCACAATAATCAAAATAGACAAACAAATATATAATATCAAGTAGTGGTAAATGCTATACATAGAAAAGTCAAGAAGGATTAAAAGATAAGAGGAATGGTTAGGGAAGGTCTCTGAGGAAGTGAGTTAGGTAGAGACCTGAATGAAGTGGCAAATGATTCATGAAAACATTAGGGAAAAGTGTTCCAAGCAGAGGGACAGAAAGTGCAAAGGCCCTGAGGTAGGAAAAAGCTTGGCATGTCTGAAGAAGGATAGAGTGGAGTGAGGGAAGGTGATACTAAGAAGAAACATGATCAGCTGCTGGTGGTGGTAGGAGTAGTAGTGGCAATAGTGGTAGTAGCTAAGGCAGTTGTAGGTGGGTCAGGTTCTGGTAAGTCTGAAGATTTTGAGTTGGGATATGACATGATCTGACAGAAAGGATTATTCTGTGTGCATTAACTCATATAATGCTTATAGCAAACCTGTGAGGTGGGTCTATCATTTCCACACAACAGATAAGGAAACAGAGGATTAGAAAGTGTAAGTAGGTAGTGCAATTAAAATTGGAATGCTGGTCTTTCTGACTCCAGAACCAGGTTCTTAGCCACCAGACCTAAGCTATCATAACCGTTAAAACGGAGCTGTTAGGTGTGGGAGCCAGCCTCCAAGATGTCCCCCAGTAATCCTTGTCTGCTTGTGTCATATGCTTGTGTGTTCTTCTCCCACAATGAACAAGTCTGACCTTTAAGACAAACAAGATGTTGTGGAAGTGACTGACAGTGAGTGGCCTCTGAGGCCAGGTCATAAAAGACATCACTACGTCTGCCTTGCTTTCTTGGATGGCTCACTCCGGAGGAAGCCAGCCACGGAGGCCTCAAGCAGCCTATGGAGAGGCCTTCGTGGAAAGGTGCTACAGCCTTCCACCAGCCAGCACCTCCCACACGCCAGCCACAGGGAAGCCACTTTGGAAGTGTATCCTCCAGCACCAGTTAAACCTTCAGATGAATGTCCTTCGATCGACACCTTGTCAACAACCTCATGAAAGACTTGGAGCCAGAACCACCAGGAATTAAGCCATTCCCGAATTCCTGACACACAGAAAACTGTGAGAGAGCATGCCTATTGTTTTAATTTAGTAAATCTTGAGGTAATTTGGGGAAGCAATAGATAACTAATATATTAGGCTTCCATGATAGCAAATGCCCCCTAAACTGTCAGATCCAAATATTACTTAGAATGGAAATATTAAGAACCACAAGCATATTGATTTGCTTTAATTTTTAAAAAGGACTTAGCCTGTTCAGGCTGCTACAAGAAAATATCATAGCCTTGGTGGTTGAAACAATAGATATTTACTTCCCACAGTTTTGGAGGCTGGAAAGTCTAAGATCAAGGTACAGGCAGTTTTGGTTCTTGGTAAGAGCCCTCTTCCTCATCTGCAGATGTCTGCCTTCTTGCTGGATCCCCACATGACAGAGAAAAACAGCTCTGGTGTCTCTTCCTCTTCCTATAAAGGCACTCTTCTCATCATGAGAGTCCCATTCTCATGGCCCCATCTAAACCAAATGATCTCCCAAAGGCCCCACCTCTTAACACCATGGCATGGGGGGCAGTTAGGGCTTCAACATATGAATTTCAGGGAGACAGAATCATTCAGTCCAGAACAACAATTAAGTGGCCATTTTCTAGAATGACTGAATTTTAGACAGATACTTAAGTATTGTATATCAGAATACACTTATAAAATTTGATACTTAACCTACTATAATTCATCTAATAGGTAAATATAAGTTCGTATGCGGGGCGCCTCGGTGACTCAGTCGGTTAAGCATCTGACTTCAGTGCAGGTCATGATTTCATGGTTTGTGGGTGTGAGCCCCATGTCAGGCTCTCTGCTGTCAGTATAGAACCTGCTTCAGATACTCTGTCTCCCTCTCTCTCTGCCCCTCCCCTACTCTCTCTCTCTCTCTCAGCAAGAAACATTAAAAAAAATACAAAAAAAAAAAAGAGGAAATAAGAGTTAGTATGCAATGTTGCTCTGTATTAACTGCCAGTGTTCATGGGTAGCAAACCTGTGATATCCATGGTATGCTCAGATAAGCATTTCTGTCCAGGTCCAGTTCAAGCACTTTTTGTTGTCCTGACTCTATCATTTATGATCCTTCCTCTGCCTTGGGCCTTCTGTGTAGGAAGAACTGCTATTTGTGTCAGAGATGTCAATGCTAAGTGAATACACTCTTTCTTCTTCTGAAATTGACCAGACTTCAAAATTTAACTCTGGTGTTTAAGTTTCAGTTTTCCTTCTGCCTTTGGACAACTGCAAGAACATATATTAAAACTATTGTAGACTCTGGGTCTAAAGTTCTCTCTTGTCTAGCAAGAGATTGGGATGCAGGATGAAAGTGGGAGATGGCTAATGTTTGGGAAAAGACAAGAGCCCCGAATAAGGGTCCTTGCCCCATTTTTATTAGGATCAGAAGGCTTACATACACGGCATGGACATGTACAGAGAGACAATGAATCTGTGAACATTAACTTGTGGATGTGAGGGAAAGGGGTTATTGCAGATATTCAGGGTTAGGGGTTTGGGTTAATACAAAGGAAAATCCTGACACCCGGTAGTGGGCAGAAGGTTATTTACAGCAGACATGAGGCACCACCTCTGTTTGTCTTAGCTAGCCTAGGGGATGAGACCAGTAGGATGTGTGACCTCAGAGTTAACAAGGCATCTTTTCTTTTGTTAATCATCTCCACTCTGGGCTGCTTCACCTGCAGCACAGCGGTCTATAGCCCAATTTACCTGTTACCTATCTTGGTCCTTCCCTCTTGTGAAAGCAGCTTTCTGCTATAGTACTAAATCAGGGGGTGCTTCCACCTGAATACCTAATCTTGTTTATTTCATATACCTATGTTCTATTTTGGTGTCTTTGCACCGCCCTATTCTGGGCCTTTGCCCCTCCCTCCCTATTCTGGGGTCTCTGTACCCTCCTACTCTATTCTGGGTGCCTTTGCACCTCCCTACTCTATTATGGGGGCTCCAGACCCCCTTTACTCTATTCTAGGGGCCTAAGTCCCCCTTCTCTATCCTTATTCACCTAATCTTGTTTACCCAAACTCCGGTGTGAGCATCCTATGGCTTTGTACTTCTTTATGCCTTGTTAACCCACTGGTGTAAGCCCAGGGGATTCCTAAGCTTATTCCCCACATTAAAACCTGCCAAATAATTACGTCAGTGATTAGTTACCCTTCAGATGGCCAAATCTTCATTTAACTGTAATACAGGATTTCATGTGATAGTACCCCTTTGAACATTTAGAATTTTCTCTAGCTTGGTTTAAACATTTTATGCATGAATGAGAACATTATATAATATTTAATAAGATTCTTTAAAGTTAAATTTTAAAGTCAATCTCATAAATTTAGAATGGCCCTTACTTTTGCCCTTCTGCATCTAGATGGGAAAGGAGAATAATTAATCTTCCTAATGGTGGCTTAGAGAGCTGTGAGACCATCTAAGGATGTTATCTCATAGACAGTGTAGTTGTCATTGAGTTTAGCTAAGCTAAGGCATAATAGTGCTGCCTTGGCATACAATTGGTGTTTCGAGGCAGCCTGCAGGGGCCTTGAACTGACACCAGCTCCTCCTGTGTGTGTATGTCCTTGTAACAGTCCATAGAGTCATAGGAAAATGTAAGTTCCTGCTGTGACTCCCTCAATGGCTGACATGATAAACAGTCCCCACCCTCTTCCTAGGACCTTCACCTTGTGCATCCCTTAGATAAAAACCCTGTGAAATTTACCCAAACCCTTCTATTTTTTGGTTTGAATCAACAAATTTGGCCTTAGCCCGGGAACCCCCAAGCACTCTACTCACTGACCCTCAAGGCATACTGTGTACTTCCTCCAGGACTTGTGAGTAATAAATTTCTCTATTTCAATTTCTCTTACAGTCTTTTAATAAACTGCAACTTGCCATCTAATAACAAGTATTAATTTAACAAAGTCACAAGAGGTGACTATACTAATATCAGACAAAAGAAAATATAAAACAAAAAGAAATGTTACTAGATATAGAGGGAAATTTTATAATAGTAAAAGAGCCAATACATCAGAAATATATAACAATTATAAAGATATATACAAGTATGCCCTAAAATACCTGAAACAAAAACCGTCAGAATTGAAGAGAGAAATAGACAGTTCAACAGTAACAGTCGTAGACTTCAATACCCTATTTACAATAATGGATAGAATATTTAGGCAGAAGATCAACAAGGAAGTAAAAGACTTGAACAACACTACACATCATCTGGCTTAATGGACATCTATAGAGCACTTAACCTAACAGAAGAATGCAGATTTTTCTCAAGGAATGGAACATTCCCTGGATTAGACTATATGCTAGGCCATAAACCAAATCCCAATAAATTAGAAAGAACTGAAATCACACAAAGCATGCTCTTTGATCCCAATAGAGTGAAGTTGAAATTAATAACAGAAAGAAATTGGGGAAATTCAGAACTTTGTGGAAATAAATAACACACTTCTAAGTAACCAGTGGACAAAGAGGATATCAAAAGGAAAATTAGTAAATACCCTGACAACAATGAAATGATGACACAACCTGACAAACGTTATGGGATGCAGCTAAAGCAGTGTTTAGAAGGTAACTTAGGGGTTCAATGCCAAAATTAGAAAAAGAAGAAATATCCACTTTAAAATACTTTGAAAGGAGTGGGGAAGAAAACTAAAACCAAAGATGCAAAAGGAAGGAGATAATGAAAGAGAGCATTTTTGGTAGGCGTTGCGGCAAGATGGCGGCTTAGGAGGACGCTGGGCTCACCGCACGTCCTGCTGATCACTTAGATTCCATCTACATCTGCCTAAATAACCCAGAAAACCGCCAGAGGATTAGCAGAACGGAGTCGCCGGAGCCAAACGCAGACGAGAGGCCCACGGAAGAGGGTAGGAAGGGCGGCGAGGCGGTGCGCGCTCCACGGACTGGCGGGAGGGAGCCGGGGCGGAGGGGCGGCTCGCCGGCCAAGCAGAGCCCCCGAGTCTGGCTTGCAAAAGCGGAGGGG
The DNA here is from genome assembly GCF_022837055.1 of Prionailurus viverrinus. Lineage (NCBI taxonomy): Eukaryota > Metazoa > Chordata > Mammalia > Carnivora > Felidae > Prionailurus > Prionailurus viverrinus. Next base: position 94,562,901 of record NC_062566.1, read on the forward strand.
CCTGACGGACTGTGTTCCCACAACAAGCGCGACTTAGCGTCTGGGAGGTCATAAGCTAACAGCTCTGCTCGGAAAGCGGGAAGGCTGGAGGACAAAGGGAGGGAGAGCTGCTGAGCCCCCTGACAACAGAGCTCAGTTTGGTGGGGAACAAAGGCGCTCGCCAGCGCCATCTCCCCCGCCCATCCCCCAGCCGAAATCCCAAAGGGAACTGGTTCCTGCCAGGGAACTTGCTCGCTCCGCGCAAACACCCAACTCTGCGCTTCTGCGGAGCCAAACCTCCGGCAGCGGATCTGACTCCCTTCCGCTGCCACAGGGCCCCTCCTGAAGTGGATCACCTAAGGAGAAGCGATCTAAGCCTGCCCCTCCTGCCCCCGAGCACCTTGCCTACCCACCCCAGCTAATACGCCAGATCCCCAGCATCACAAGCCTGGCAGGGTGCAAGTAGCCCAGACGAGCCACCCCACCCCACAGTGAATCCCGCCCTAGGAGTGGGGAAGAGAAGGCACACACCAGTCTGACTGTGGCCCCAGCGGTGGGCTGGGGGCAGACATCAGGTCTGACTGCGGCCCCGCCCACCAACTCCAGTTATACACCACAGCACAGGGGAAGTGCCCTGCAGGGCCTCACCACGCCAGGGACTATCCAAAATGACCAAGCGGAAGAATTCCCCTCAGAAGAATCTCCAGGAAATAACAACAGCTAATGAGCTGATCAAAAAGGACTTAAATAACATAACAGAAAGTGAATTTAGAATAATAGTCATAAAATTAATCGCTGGGCTTGAAAACAGTATACAGGACAGCAGAGAATCTCTTGCTACAGAGATCAAGGGACTAAGGAACAGTCACGAGGAGCTGAAAAACGCTTTAAACGAAATGCATAACAAAATGGAAACCACCACAGCTCGGCTTGAAGAGGCAGAGGAGAGAATAGGTGAACTAGAAGATAAAGTTATGGAAAAAGAGGAAGCTGAGAAAAAGAGAGATAAAAAAATCCAGGAGTATGAGGGGAAAATTAGAGAATTAAGTGATACACTAAAAAGAAATAATATACGCATAATTGGTATCCCAGAGGAGGAAGAGAGAGGGAAAGGTGCTGAAGGGGTACTTGAAGAAATCATAGCTGAGAACTTCCCTGAACTGGGGAAGGAAAAAGGCATTGAAATCCAAGAGGCACAGAGAACTCCCTTCAGACGTAACTTGAATCGATCTTCTGCACGACATATCATAGTGAAACTGGCAAAATACAAGGATAAAGAGAAAATTCTGAAAGCAGCAAGGGGTAAGCGTGCCCTCACATATAAAGGGAGACCTATAAGACTCGTGACTGATCTCTCTTTTGAAACTTGGCAGGCCAGAAAGAATTGGCACGAGATTTTCAGGGTGCTAGACAGAAAAAATATGCAGCCGAGAATCCTTTATCCAGCAAGTCTGTCATTTAGAATAGAAGGAGAGATAAAGGTCTTCCCAAACAAACAAAAACTGAAGGAATTTGTCACCACTAAACCAGCCCTACAAGAGATCCTAAGGGGGACCCTGTGAGACAAAGTCCCAGAGACATCACTATAAGCATAAAACATACAGACATCACAATGACTCTAAACCCGTATCTTTCTATAATAACACTGAATGTAAATGGATTAAATGCGCCAACCAAAAGACATAGGGTATCAGAATGGATAAAAAAACAAGACCCATCTATTTGCTGTCTACAAGAGACTCATTTTAGACCTGAGGACACCTTTAGATTGAGAGTGAGGGGATGGAGAACTATTTATCATGCGACTGGAAGCCAAAAGAAAGCTGGAGTAGCCATACTTCTATCAGACAAACTAGACTTTAAATTAAAGGCTGTAACAAGAGATGAAGAAGGACATTATATAATAGTTACAGGGTCTATCCATCAGGAAGAGCTAACAATTATCAATGTCTATGCACCGAATACCGGAGCCCCCAAATATATAAAACAATTACTCATAAACATAAGCAACCTTATTGATAAGAATGTGGTAATTGCAGGGGACTTTAATACACCACTTACAGAAATGGATAGATCATCTAGACACACGGTCAATAAAGAAACAAGGGCCCTGAATGAGACATTGGATCAGATGGACTTGACAGATATATTTAGAACTCTGCATCCCAAAGCAACAGAATATACTTTCTTCTCGAGTGCACATGGAACATTCTCCAAGATAGATCATATACTGGGTCACAAAACAGCCCTTCATAAGTTCACAAGAATTGAAATTATACCATGCTTACTTTCAGACCACAATGCTATGAAGCTTGAAATCAACCACAGAAAAAAGTCTGGAAAACCTCCAAAAGCATGGAGGTTAAAGAACACCCTACTAACGAATGAGTGGGTCAACCAGGCAATTAGAGAAGAAATTAAAAAATATATGGAAACAAATGAAAATGAAAATACAACAATCCAAACGCTTTGGGATGCAGCAAAGGCAGTCCTGAGAGGAAAATACATTGCAATCCAGGCCTATCTCAAGAAACAAGAAAAATCCCAAATACAAAATCTAACAGCACACCTAAAGGAACTAGAAGCAGAACAGCAAAGGCAGCCTAAGCCCAGCAGAAGAAGAGAAATAATAAAGATCAGGGCAGAAATAAACAATATAGAAACTAAAAAAACTGTAGAGCAGATCAACGAAACCAAGAGTTGGTTTTTTGAAAAAATAAACAAAATTGACAAACCTCTAGCCAGGCTTCTCAAAAAGAAAAGGGAGATGACCCAAATAGATAAAATCATGAATGAAAATGGAATTATTACAACCAATCCCTCAGAGATACAAACAATTATCAGGGAATACTATGAAAACTTATATGCCAACAAACTGGACAACCTGGAAGAAATGGACAAATTCCTGAACACCCACACTCTTCCAAAACTCAATCAGGAGGAAATAGAAAGCTTGAACAGACCCATAACCAGTGAAGAAATTGAATCGGTTATCAAAAATCTCCCAACAAATAAGAGTCCAGGACCAGATGGCTTCCCAGGGGAGTTCTACCAGACGTTTAAAGCAGAGATAATACCTATCCTTCTCAAGCTATTCCAAGAAATAGAAAGGGAAGGAAAACTGCCAGACTCATTCTATGAAGCCAGTATTACTTTGATTCCTAAACCAGACAGAGACCCAGTAAAAAAAGAGAACTACAGGCCAATATCCCTGATGAATATGGATGCAAAAATTCTCAATAAGGTACTAGCAAATCGAATTCAACGGCATATAAAAAGAATTATTCACCATGATCAAGTGGGATTCATTCCTGGGATGCAGGGCTGGTTCAACATTCGCAAATCAATCAACGTGATACATCACATTAACAAAAAAAAAGAGAAGAACCATATGATCCTGTCAATCGATGCAGAAAAGGCCTTCGACAAAATCCAGCACCCTTTCTTAATAAAAACCCTTGAGAAAGTCGGGATAGAAGGAACATACTTAAAGATCATAAAAGCCATTTATGAAAAGCCCACAGCTAACATCATCCTCAACGGGGAAAAACTGAGAGCTTTTTCCCTGAGATCAGGAACACGACAAGGATGCCCACTCTCACCGCTGCTGTTTAACATAGTGCTGGAAGTTCTAGCATCAGCAATCAGACAACAAAAGGAAATCAAAGGTATCAAAATTGGCAAAGATGAAGTCAAGCTTTCGCTTTTTGCAGATGACATGATATTATACATGGAAAATCCGATAGACTCTAGCAAAAGTCTGCTAGAACTGATACATGAATTCAGCAAAGTTGCAGGATACAAAATCAATGTACAGAAATCAGTTGCATTCTTATACACTAACAATGAAGCAACAGAAAGACAAATAAAGAAACTGATCCCATTCACAATTGCACCAAGAAGCATAAAATACCTAGGAATAAATCTAACCAAAGATGTAAAAGATCTGTATGCTGACAACTATAGAAAGCTTATGAAGGTAATTGAAGAAGATTTAAAGAAATGGAAAGACATTCCCTGCTCATGGATTGGAAAAATAAATGTTGTCAAAATGTCAATACTACCCAAAGCTATCTACACATTCAATGCAATCCCAATCAAAATTGCACCAGCATTCTTCTCGAAACTAGAACAAGCAATCCTAAAATTCATATGGAACCACAAAAGGCCCCGAATAGCCAAAGGAATTTTGAAGAAGAAGACCAAAGCAGGAGGCATCACAATCCCAGACTTTAGCCTCTACTACAAAGCTGTCATCATCAAGACAGCATGGTATTGGCACCAAAACAGACACATAGACCAATGGAATAGAATAGAAACCCCAGAACTAGACCCACAAACGTATGGCCAACTCATCTTTGACAAAGCAGGAAAGAACATCCAATGGAAAAAAGACAGCCTCTTTAACAAATGGTGCTGGGAGAACTGGACAGCAACATGCAGAAGGTTGAAACTAGACCACTTTCTCACACCATTCACAAAAATAAACTCAAAATGGATAAAGGACCTAAATGTGAGACAGGAAACCATCAAAACCTTAGAGGAGAAAGCAGGAAAAGACCTCTCTGACCTCAGCCGTAGCAATCTCTTACTCGACACATCCCCAAAGGCAAGGGAATTAAAAGCAAAAGTGAATTACTGGGACCTTATGAAGATAAAAAGCTTCTGCACAGCAAAGGAAACAACCAACAAAACTAAAAGGCAACCAACGGAATGGGAAAAGATATTCGCAAATGACATATCGGACAAGGGGCTAGTATCCAAAATCTATAAAGAGCTCACCAAACTCCACACCCAAAAAACAAATAACCCAGTGAAGAAATGGGCAGAAAACATGAATAGACACTTCTCTAAAGAAGACATCCAGATGGCCAACAGGCACATGAAAAGATGTTCAGCGTCGCTCCTTATCAGGGAAATACAAATCAAAACCACACTCAGGTATCACCTCACGCCAGTCAGAGTGGCCAAAATGAACAAATCAGGAGACTATAGATGCTGGAGAGGATGTGGAGAAACGGGAACCCTCTTGCACTGTTGGTGGGAATGCAAATTGGTGCAGCCGCTCTGGAAAGCAGTGTGGAGGTTCCTCAGAAAATTAAAAATAGACCTACCCTATGACCCAGCAATAGCACTGCTAGGAATTTATCCAAGGGATACAGGAGCACTGATGCATAGGGCCACTTGTACCCCAATGTTCATAGCAGCACTCTCAACAATAGCCAAATTATGGAAAGAGCCTAAATGTCCATCAACTGATGAATGGATAAAGAAATTGTGGTTTATATACACAATGGAATATTACGTGGCAATGAGAAAAAATGAAATATGGCCTTTTGTAGCAACGTGGATGGAACTGGAGAGTGTGATGCTAAGTGAAATAAGCCATACAGAGAAAGACAGATACCATATGGTTTCACTCTTATGTGGATCCTGAGAAACTTCACAGGAACCCATGGGGGAGGGGAAGGAAAAAAAAAAAAAAGAGGTTAGAATGGGAGAGAGCCAAAGCATAAGAGACTTAAAAACTGAGAACAAACTGAGGGTTGATGGGGGGTGGGAGGGAGGAGAGGGTGGGTGATGGGTATTGAGGAGGGCACCTTTTGGGATGAGCACTGGGTGTTGTATGGAAACCAATTTGTCAATAAATGTCATAAAAAAAAAAAAAAAAAAAAAAAAAAAAAAAGAAAGAGAGCATTTTTAAAAAATAGAGAAAACCACTGAAACTAAACATTGGTTCTTCGAAAAGATCAATAAAATTGACAAACCTTTAGCTAAACCAACCAAGAAAAACAAGAAGACTCACATTACTAAATTACTAATTAGTAAAATTAAGAATGAAAGAAGAGACTTAACATTGACCTTACAGATATAAAAAGAATTATAAAGGGATATACTATGAACTACTATGGGCCAACAAATTAGATAACTTAGATGAAAAAGACATATTACTAGAAAGACACAAACTACCAAAACTGACACAAGAAAAAGTAGAAAATCTGAAAAGATATATAGTGAAAGATTGGATTAGTAATTTAAAGACTACCCACAAAGAAAAGCCCAGGCCCAGATTTCACTCTCGACTTCTACCAAAAATTTAAAGAATTAATATAATTGTTGGGGCACCTGGGTGGCTCATTCAGTTAAGGGTCTGACTTTGGCTCAGGTCATGGTCTAATGGTTGTGAGTTCGAGCCCCACATCAGGCCCTCCACTCTCAGCGCAGAGCCCTTTTCAGATCCTCTGTCTTCCTCTCTCTCTATCCCTCCCTGCTCCCCACTATTGACAATAAATAAACATTTTAAAAAAATGTTTACAATAAAGAATAGAATTCTTCACAAACACTTTCAAAAAATAGAAAAGGAGGGAACAATTCTCACCTCATTCTATCAGGCTAGTATTATCTGGATTTCAAAACCAGACAAAGACATCACAAGAAAAGAAACCAATATCTCTTATGGATATAGGTGTAAAAATCCTCAATAAAATACTAGCAAGTGGAACTTATCAATATATAAAAAGAACTAAACACCATAACCAAGTGGGATTTATATCAGGAATGTAAGGTTGATTTAAATCAATTAATACAATCCACTATATCAATTGAATAAAAGAGAAACCACATGATCATCTCGAAAAATGTAGAAAAACCATGTAATAAAATTCAACATTCCTTCATAATAAAAATATACAACCACCTAGGAAGTGAAGGAAACCTCTTCAAGCTAATAAAGGGCATCTGTGAAAAATCCAAACTCACATTATACTTAATGATGAAATGGAATGGTTTCCTTCCAAGAACAGGAACAAGAGATGGTTCTCTACTCTTGCCACTTCTATTCAGCATTGTACTGGAGGTCTAGTCAGGGAAACCAGGTAGGAAAATTAAATAATTAAATAAAAGGCATCTATATTAGCAAATAAAAAGAAGTAAAACTATCTCTACTTTTAGATCACATATTATTACATACAAAAAATGTAAGAAATCCACTAAAAAGTATTAGAACTAATAAACACATTCAGCAAAATTGCAGGATACAAGGTAAATATACAATACAAATTCTATTGCATTTCTGTATAGCAGCAATGAACAAACCAAAAATGAAATTAAGCAAACAACTGCATTACCTTAAAAAAAAAAAAGGTGGGGGGTACTGGGTGGCTCAGTAGGTTAAGCATCTGACTTTTGATTTTGGCTCAGGTCACAATCTCATAGTTTGTGAGATTGAGATTGAGCCCCACTTAGTTGGGCTCCACGCTGATAGCTCAAAGAGGGCTTGGGATTCCCACTCTGCCCCTTCCCTGCTCATGTGGGAGCTCTGTCTCTATAAATATAGATAAATGAACTTAACAATAAAAACAACTGCATTAATATAAGCATCAAAAAGAATACTTAATAAATTTAATAGAATTGCAAAACTTGTAATCTGAAAACTACAAGATATTGCTAAAAAAAATTAAGAAGACATGAATCAATGGAAAGACATCCCTGTTCAAAGACTGGAAGGCTTAATATTGTTAAAAGGGCAACTCCTTTAAAAAAAAAAAAAGGGGGGGGGGCGCCTGGGTGGCTCGGTCAGTTGGGCGTCAGACTTCGGCTCAGGTCATGATCTCATGGTCTGTGAGTTCGAGCCCCGCGTCGGGCTCTGTGCTGACAGCTCAGAGCCTGGAGCCTGTTTCAGATCCTGTGTCTCCCTCTCTCTCTGCCCCTCCCCTGTTCATGCGCTCTCTCTGTCTCAAAAAAATAAATAAACGTTAAAAAAAAATTTAAAAAAAAAAGGGCAACTCCCCAAACTGATCTACAGATTCCATGTAGTTTCTTGAAATTCTAGCTTGCTTTTTTATAAAAATCAATAAGCTGATTTAAAATTTTATATGGAAATTTAAGGATCCCAGAATAGCTAAAACAATTTTAAAAAAGAACATAGTTGGAAGACTCACATTTCCTCATTTCAAAACTATAGTAATGAAGACATGTGGTAATAGCATCAAGGGAGACATATAGATCAATAAAACAGAACTGGAAATTCAGGGAAAAACAAAATCTCATACATTTATGATCAACTGATTTCTGATAAAGTTGCCACGACCATTTAATGTTGAAAGAATAGTCTTTTCAACAAATGGTGTTGGGACATCTGGATATCCACATGCTACAGAATGAAGTTGGACCTCTTATCCCACACCATATATAAAAATTAACTTAAAATGAACCAAATATCTACCAAATATCTGTATGAGCCAAAACTGTAAAATTCTCATATGAAAACATAGGTACCCCTGAATTAGGCAATCATTTTTTAGATACTGTATCATAAACACTTTCATTTCAAGGTACATGTCCATGAGAAATGGGAACATTATGTCCACACAAAAACTTATACATGAATGTTCATAGCAGCATTATTAATAATAGCCAAAGAGTATCAAGTGATGAATGGATAATCAAGTATGTTCTGTTCATACAATGGAGTGTGATTCAGCAATAAATGAAGTACTGATACATGCTACAACATGGATGAACTTTGAATGCATTATGCTAAATGAAAGAAGGTAGTCACAAAGGACCATATATTATATTATTCAATTTCTGTGAAATATCTAGAGTACAAAAAAAAACCATAGTGGCAGAAAGTAGATTGGTGTTTGCTTAGAGCTGGGGAAAGGGGTAGTTGGGTGGAAATGGGAATGACTGCTAAAGAATATAGGGTTTCTGTCTGGGGTGATAAATATGTTTTAAATTTGATTGTGGTGATGGTTGCACAACTCTGTAAATATACTAAAAACCATTAAATTGTACGTTTTAAATGGCTATAGTGTATGGTACATGATTTATATATCAATGTATTATATATCAATAATGATATATCAGTAATGTTTATTGTTTAAAAAAAAAAAAAAAAAGAAGGAAAACCTTCAAGACTCCAGAGGAAAAAGGATCATGGCATATACCAGGGCTGTGACAGTGGGATGAAAAGATAGATTTCAGATGAGTTTAGGAGTTAAAAGCAACAGAACTTGGTGATTTGGTTGATTAGTTAGGAGCGCTAATCTGGTTTTAATAACTCAAATAGTGTCTCCTTCAGATCTTTGGTGGTAAGATCTAGCAGCGAAGCTAGATCATCAGTGGCTCCTCCCCCTAAGCCTAATGAAATAAACCAAAACAATGAAAAACTAGCTCTCAGAGGAAGAGGAACAGCCTTAGCCTGGGAGAATTAGTGAGTCACACTGTGATAGTAAAGCTGTGCCACTTGTTAAAATATTGAAATACTTCCATGATGGTTGGCAGCTAGCTGCTACCTGGAGCCACCTACCTCCCCCAAGACTCCTGCCTCTACACAGCTTCCAGCTACTAGAGTCATCTTGGCTGCTCCCCCTGCCCTCCACCCTCCCTCTTGAGATCTTCAGCAACTAAAATATTAATCTTTAGTTTCTCCTGCACAGGGGGGCCACCAGGACATTGCTGAAGCATTATGGTCCATACTTTTCCTAATTGGTGATATCTAACTGAGGATGCTCAAGAGAAAACTGCCTATGGTTATTAGCCAAGGGTGGAGGTAGGGTTTACCCCCAGACAGGCTAACTGCTACACTATCCTTCTACTTTCTAGAATTTTTTGAGCTTTTCTCTATGGCCTTATGTAAGTTAATTTTAGTAAAAGGTCTCTGAGTAAATGAAAAAAAAATATTCTCTGTTACCAAAATTTAGGGTTTGATACAGGGTTATTAAATTGATATTATTTAATTACATAATTAATTATGTAATCATATTCAAGAAATATGAAAATGAGTGCTAACTTTAATTTTTTTAGAAACTTATTTTTATTTATTTATTTTAACATTTATTTATTTTTGAGAGAGAGAGAGACAGAGACAGAGAGCATGAGCAGGGGAGGGGCAGAGAGAGGGAGACACAGAATCTGAAGCAGGCTCCAGGCTCTGAGCTGTCAGCATGGAGCCCGATATGGAGCTTGAACTCAGGAACTGTGAGATCATGACCTGAGCCAAATCGGATGCTTAACTGACTGAGCCACCCAGCCACCCCTAATTTTAATTTTTCATTACAAATTTGGCTATAAGAAAATTTACAATTATATATGTGATTCTCATTCTATTTTTATTGGAGAACATTGCTCTATACTCTTATGTATTAAATCATTATTTATCAAACACTTATTAGTATTTACTGTTTGCCATGCTCTGTGTGGCAATCATAGAGAAGCACTATTCAGATGCCTGCCTACAAGAGAGCCTGCTGTGGGGAGCATTACTGATTGATGGTCCCCAGCTGCTGCCACTGAATGCTGAGGCCATGTTCCCTTTCCCGCCCAACTAACCACCGCTGCCAGCTGATGACTGAGTGGCAGATATACTTGTGCCAGCTTTTCCTGCCTGATATGAGATTCCTCTACCAGGGAGCTTTGGTTCAGGCCTCTCCATGGATCCGGCTGAGCCTTTCTTAGAACGGTACTGTGTTCTGAGGCTCTGTCCAGCCTTCCCTTTGTCCTTTTACAGGTGTCAGAAAAATACTGCAGTCTGCAAGCTCCCTGCCTACTCCTGCTCCTCTTCCCCTTGTTCCTCCCAGAGCTTCTCCCTAATAAATCCCTTCTGTGTCTAATCCCATTTTAGCATCTGTTTCTTGGAAGATTTAAACTGACTCACTCTGTTTTAAGCACTTTGTAAATGTTAGTTCATTTAATCCTCATAACAGCTCTGACAGAACAACAGTGAGGTAGGATAACCATTACCCCTTTTTACAAACACAAAAACCAAGATAACAAGAGGTTAAGCAACTTGCCAAATATCCTGAAGAACTTAAGTGGTAAAGGCAAGATTTGAATACAGCCTGGCTTGACTCCATTCACTTAATCACTACACTAAGCTACCTTTCCATCTTTCGTGGGGTGGCACTAATCTCAGAACACACTCATGATACAGAGTAAAATGTATTTTGGTTGATACAGAAAAGTAGGATGTGCCACACAGAACTCAGTGGTCAAGAGTGTATATGGCCTATTCTGCATACAAGCCTTAACTGAGAGGATAGCGTAGCATTCACACTATGAGAAAAACGATATTAATAATATCAATAACTTATTCAATATTATATTATATAAAGAATACTGATATTATTTAATTTATAATAACATTACATGAAGTTTAAATTGATGGTTAATTATTAATATATTAAGTTATCAATACTATGTTATATAGATATTTTCACATATTTCCTGATACTTATACTTTTAGACAAATATTTCAGAGATCATATTAGAATTCTTTTAAGTTGATATGTATGTATTGTTAAGTGAAAAAACTGAGTAGTAATTGAGGTATGAGCTCATTTGTGTGTTTTTTTTAAGAACAGTTTATGTACATAGAAAAATTCTGAAAGCATACAAAAGAAAATGTTATTAGCCATTGCCTATGGGGTGCAAATTGTCACCGAAGATGGAAAAAGATTTTAGAGGGTATCTCTATTCACTTTATAGCCTTCGATACTTGCACATATAAGTCATAAGACTGCATTTTTTTTGTACTATAAAAATGCACTTAAAATGAAATTTTAATAAATTATCATGAATGATGTACTGTTAAAAAGAATTATTTATGAATATAAGCTCATTTTATCTTTTTATCAACCCTGAGTATAAAAGGCAGTATTAAACAAAATAAAAAAATAAATGCAGCTATTATTTCCATATTACATAAGAATATGTTTATATTCTTTAAAAAATTTTTTTTAATGTGTATTCATTTTTGAGAGGCAGAGAGAGTGGGAAACAGAACTTGAAGCAGGCTCTGGGCTCTGAGCTGTCAGCACAGAGCCTGACGTGGGGCTTGAACTCACGAAATGCAAGATCATGACCTGACATGAAGTCAGAGGCTTAACTGACTGAGCCACCCAGGTGCCCATATTCTTTTTATGTACAGCCCATACATTATAATAAAAGCATGGCATATCTATAATTATCATTTTCCTCATTCATTCATTCAACGAATATTTATTGAGCATTTATTATATATTAGTTTCTAATAGTGGCTAGGCACTATACCTTAGGGATTATAGTAGTGAACAAAATAGAGAAGTTTTCCACTGTCGTGAAACTTACATACTTACTGAGGGAGGAAAGAAATCAGTTAATAAACAAGGACATCAGTTTAATATTTAGAGTGGACTAATATTTAGAGTGGACTAATATGATGGCTCTAATATGACTTTTTTTTAATAAATTTTTTTTTAACGTTTATTTATTTTTGAGACAGAAACACAGCATGAACAGGGGAGGGGCAGAGAGAGAGGGAGACACAGAATCGGAAACAGGCTCCAGGCTCTGAGCCATAAGCCCAGAGCCTGATGCGGGGCTCGAACTCCCGGACCGCGAGATCGTGACCTGGCTGAAGTCGGACGCTTAACCGACTGCGCCACCCAGGCGCCCCTGGCTCTAATATGACTTTTAAGAGGTAACATTCAAGCTGAGATCAATGACAAAATGGAGTCATATGAAGACTGGTGGATAAGTAGTAAGTAAAGGGAACAGACAATGCCAATTCTCTAGTGTGAGAATGCATGTGACACATTCAGGGAACCACTGGAGGGTAGCAGGCTAAGGAGGAAGAGAGCAAATACTAAGTGGGGGAGCAGTTAGGTGGGTAGAAGATCAAGTAGGACTTTTTAAGTGCTAGTAATGAGTTTAAGAAGTTTGGGTTTAAGTAAAGTGGGAAGCACTTGGAGGGTTTTCAAGAGAAACAGCTTGATCTTATTTAAGGAAGCAAAGAGAGGACACAGGGAGATCAGTTGGGAATCTATTATCTTAGTAGAGGCAAGAGATGATAGAACCTTGGACTAGGGTGTTGCTATGCAGATGGAAATTAGTGATCAAATGCAGGATATGTTTTGGAGGTTGAGTTTATGGGACTTGTTGATGGAGTACATGAGGAAGGGGTGAAGAGAGAAACAATAAAGAATTAGAATGGAAATTTTTGTCTTGAGCAACCTGATGGACCTTGGGGCTTTTTACTGAGATGGAAGACTAAGAGAGGGGGAATCAAGAATTTTATTTTTTGGCCACATAATGTTTCAGCTGCCTATTCTATATCCAAGAGATGTCCTGCAAAGAGTTGAATACATATGTCCAAAGTTCCCAGAGTGGGAATGACAGGTAAGACTGAGGTCTTTTACGTCCAGATTGAGGTTTATCTGGAGGAGTGTGCAGATACAAAGAGAAAAAGGGGCCAGCACAGCATCCTACTAGGATTTCTAGGGCAAACCAATGCCTAGAAATCACAGAGAGGACCAACCAAGAACTTTCAGAAGAAGCAGCTAGTGAGGAAGGAGAAAAAGCAATCAGGTGAGGCTCAACTGAAGGCAAGATAGTAAAGCAGCTTCAAGGAGGGCGTGGTGACTGTAGAATACTGCTGTCAGTGAAGTAAGATGAATACTGAGCAGAAACAATTGGCTTTGTTAACATGCAGATCACTAGTGTCCTAGAAAAAGTCTTCAGTGTCAGGGTGAGGGAGTCAGCCAACTAGAGTAGTTTAGGAGAGAAATTGAGGTGAGATGTAATTGCAACTATTATCATTTGACTAATACTTTCTAAAGACAGTGCACATTTTGATTTGTATTTGCATTTACAAATGCCTGGGGGAAAAAAATCTCAAATATTTGTTACAAGCCTATGTGTTTTGTTCCCATGTTGAATTTCAGATTTGGCATCTCTGTAACTACTGCATTTAAAAACAAGTTGAGATATAACATACATTCTAAAGTGCATAAAGTGCACTAATCTCAACGGGTACAGCTTGATGGTTTTTTATGTGTACGCCCTTGTAACCAACTGTTCAAAGATAAGGAATGTAAAAGTATCCCAGAAGATTCCCTTGTGCACCTTTCCAGCCTGTAATCCCCTAGAAGAAAATCAAAATTCTGACTTACATAAACATCCATTAGCTTTACTACAAAAATTTCCAAAAGAAACAAATGAAAACTCTAAAGGGCGCTTAATTGGACACTTCTTTAGTGTAAACTTACCAACTGGCTTGAGTAAGTATGAATACCAATCATTTGGCGCCAAAAGGTGAAACAATATTTAAGGCAGGCCGCTCCGTAGCCCCTCCCCACTCCCTACACCACGCCCCCTGCTTGCTCTTTTCCTTCCGAACAATTCTAGGGCTCGCCAGGCGTAGGGAAGAAACCGCTTTTCTGTCATGCGCACTAGGGATTGGCGCTTTTCCCTCTCTCTACAAACCAGTAGGACCGGGCTTCGTCCTGCGCATTGAGAGTTTCCCAGGAACGCGCGCGCGCGCGCGCGCGCAACTGCGCGGTCATGCGCATGAGCAGATTAGCTCGCTGAGGGCGGAAGTGAGGAGCGGCTGCGCAAAGGTGGGGGGCGCTGCGCTTGCTGTGGGGTGGGCGAGCTGCAGAAATGACGGCCTCCAGGAGTCCCGTGGTTCCTGTGGCAGTGTTGCTGCTGTTGGCTTGCGGGGCTCCCTGGACCCACGGGCGGCGGAGCGACGTGCGCATCATCACAGACGAGAACTGGAAAGAGTTGCTGGAAGGAGAGTGGATGATAGAATTGTGAGTGTGGGGCGGTCGTCTCGGGTCCCCTCGGTGGGCCGGGAGGTCCCGGCTGCTGGATCTAAATCGGGACACCCGCTTCCATTCAGCTCAGGCGGGTCCCAGCTTACCCAGAGCTGCCACTCGGAGCCGACGACCCAGCGCCTCAGACTCCTCCAGATCCCTAAAGTCCTCTTCGGATCGGCCGCTGGCTTGGTCCCACCCCCTCGTTTCTAACCAGGGAATATTAAGTTTCTTCTAAATGGTTTCGTTTCTAGTACTGTGGTGCGCCTAAGAGATAAGAGTCCAACTTCGCATTTTTTCTACTTTTCATGACTTTGGGGGTTGGGGGTGGAAGTGGTTGGTTTGACTAATTCCTATACAGTTATTTATTTTAGAATCATCCTTCGCAAACTTCTATCTAGACTTACTCTTCACCAAACTTTACAAAAGAGGAGATTGAGCAGAACTTCTCTCCTTTTGTCTTTTATCCTTTAAAAGTCCATTCGTAGTGTTGGAATTTGAGACTTTTCACATTTTATTTTATGGATTAAGTATATTTTAATTTTAAATGCTGAGTAAATTCAACTTGGATTATTGTTATTTTTTTATTTATTTATTTTTTTGCTTTATCTTGTTTTTGTTTTTTTCTCTCTGCACGTCTCATTTTTCTTTTGGATTCGTGTTTCTGCAAAGTACTTATTGCTCAATGTCCTGGATTGTTACTCTCAGATCTAAGTGTTATTGCAATAAAAAATAAAGTTAATGTATGAGAGTGATTATAAACTCTTAGGACCATCAGGTCATCATTTACTGTTTGGAGGAAACCACGTGTCTGTGGTGATTCTGTTCTATTAAGGTCCCCTTTGCATCTGTAGAAAATAAATTGTCTGCTTTTGCTTTAGTTGCTAAATTGGTGATGGTGGTAGTGCTATTGATCATAGTGGTATTAGTGGTATTAGTGATATTAGTAAAAAACACCACTTTTGAGTGTTAACTGTACCAGACACTGCTAAACACTTTATATACATTATACTATTTAATTTTCTACAAATCCTTTAAGATCGGCATTATTTCCCACATTTTACAGGTGAGAGAAATACCTAAGGGTTTTAATTAATCTGTCCTGGTATTGCTATACTGGCTTTCCTTTCCAGAGCCTAAGCGTAGGTATGCAGTAATTGTTAGAACGGTCCCCTTCTTTAACAGGGTTCAGATGAGTGTTTTCCTGTATCCTTGGGTTGCCAGTTAATGGATGAAGGTGGACATCCCCAAGGGAGAGTGCAGAAGACCAAATCGATAACTCTTGAGTCATAAAATCAAAAAGGCATAGAACATTTATATGGAGTAAAAGATAGGGGAAATTGTTTATGCACTATACATTTAATCTGTAACTTAGTGAAATGAATTTTTAGGCAACATTGAAGCTGCAGCCAAGAGGAAATATAACCAGGGACAACATTTGATTTTTATTGTCATGAATAAGTTGGCTTGTGCCCATTTATGGTTTCATAAATAGTAATTAAACAATAGTGATTATGAATTTATATACATATGTCAAGTAATACTTGAGGGTTTAAAAAAAATTTTTTTTTAATGCTTATTTTTGAGAGAGGGAGAGAGAGAGCACGAGCTGGGGAGGGGCAGAGAGAGAGGGAGACACAGAATCTGAAGCAGGCTCCAGGCTCCATGCTGACAGCACAGAGCCTGACACGGGGCTCGAACCCACAAACTGTGAGATCATGACCTGAGCCAAAGTCAGACAACAGACTGAGCCACTCAAGCACCCCTTGAGGTTTTTGTTTTTTTTTTTTTTTAACTGATTTGATCAATCTATGTAAATACAGTGGTCAAAAGTTAAGTATTTGGGGATTTGAATTAGAACTTCTCTGTGAAATTAGACTATACTGTAGAACTTGTTCTTACTTTTTTCCCCCTTAGCTTACTGATTTACGTGTTAAGACTTTAAAAAGCACAAAAGGAACTTGTAAGGGGGATCGAGTATTACTAATGAATGATAGTCTGCTCTTATTACAAGTCTGTTATCTGCATTAAACCCATCCTGATCAGTTTTGTTGCAGAGATATTTTTATTGAAATACAATCTGTTGTTAAGGACTTTTGCTTTCATGTATGGTACTAGTCTTGTTTCCCAGTGTCTGTTACTTTTAGGAGTTTTATTTTCATGACATAAGTTAAAATATAATGAAATGCAGAAACTGAACTCTTGTGTTCAGCAAGTACAGGCTTTATTCTTCCATTAAAAAAAAAAACTGAGTCAAATTGAAAGATAATACACAATAAAGTGAAGAATAAAATCCTGGAGAAAAATCAGGGCCTTGAAAGATGCTGAATACCAGAGGAGTAATTAAAATGCTAATAAGTTTGGCCATAGATTTGTAAACCTGAGGTTTTAGAAACTGGCTAACCAAGGACTGGCCAAAGGAATTTTGTATGGTCTGTCCAGTGTTTGTGTCCGGGTTAAGTTTTGAGGTAACATTTTTACATAAATATGCAGATTTTCAGCTTCTTTTAAATAAGATAGAGCCTGCTACCTAGCCAGAAATCCCCTTGTGGCAATCATGCTGAGTGGAGGTTCCCCTCATAAGGAGCATGCATTTCCTTTTTCGCCACGGCCCTGGGCACTTCCTATTTTTCTCCTTACTAGCCCCTTGCCTTTGTGACTCCTGTGGTGCAAATTATTCAAACGGGTGAACTCCAGATTTGGTTTTGAGTTTTCTGGTGGCCACGTATTCATAGAGAGATTCAGAGGTTTTCAAAGAGCTGTTTTGGGGGGCCCCTGGGTGGCTCAGTCTGTTGATCTTCGGTTGAGCATCTGACTCTTGATTTCGGCTCAGTTCATGATCTCACAGACGTGAAATCAAGCCCAGTTTCCGGCTCCAAGCTGAGCGTGGGGCTCTCCCTCTCTGTCTCTCTGCCTCTTCCCTGCTCAAATGGGTGCGTGCTCTCTCATTCAAAATATATAAACTGATTAAAAAACAAAGACTGTTTGGCATGTAAACTTATGAACTTATTTTTGTGTCTGAAGAACTTATTCTCAGAATTTTACGTAATGAGCATCATCAGTTATAGTTTTGATTTTCAGAATGTTAGCTGCACAGTTAAAACTCTTTCATCTTCACAGAATTAATCACTTTGCTATCTTGTTTTTAGTATAAAACAGTCTTCACAAATTACACATTTAGAATTGTTATATCTATATGGTCATATTAGAATGCTTAACTTTTTTTTTAAACTGTATTTTATAGTTATGCTCCATGGTGTCCTGCTTGTCAGAATCTTCAACCAGAATGGGAAAGTTTTGCTGAATGGGGAGAAGATCTTGAGGTTAATGTTGCAAAAGTAGATGTCACAGAGCAGCCAGGTACTGTAAGTCTGTGGTTAGTCTGCAAATTGGGTTGATATGTTCATCCTGTTTGCCACATCACTTGGTCTTAACTGCCTTTCATTAGGTTTTGAAAACATAACTGTCTGGGGGCGCCTGGGTGGCTCAGTACGTAGAGCGTCCAACTCCAGCTCAGGTCATGATCTCAAGGTTCAGTTTGTAGATTCGAGCCCCACGTCAGGCTCTGTGGGAGCCTGGAGCCTGCTTCGGATTCTGTCTCTCCCACTCTCTATGCCCCTCCCCTGCTCACAGTCTGTCTCTCTCTGTTTCTCTCTCTCTCAAAAAATAAGTAAACATTAAAAAAACAAAAACAAAAACATAACTGCATAACTGTCTGCAGTACTTACGCTGACTCACCCGCCTCCCTGGTGAGGGATCCTTGTGCAGTGGCTACAAAAAGCAGATTCTGTGGTTGTGTATGCAGCTCCTTCCTTTTAGGTGTTGCTGTAAGGGACGTTGGGGGTGGTGCCCTCTCCCTGTTCTGGCCCATGTAACTGCCTTTGATCTTTTTTTTCCTTTGTATCCCAGACCCCAGACTAGCATGTAAGATGCCTTTGAGAAGTCCTAGAATACTGTGGTTTAGGTGGACATTGGCCAAGCCATCATTTGCATCCATATACCAAGCTTCAGAATAAAGAGCATGTGGTTGAGGTTTTTTGTAGAGCCAAGGGTACATTCTCTGACAAGTGAACCCAATCTCTTAATTGGGTTTCAAATTTAATAACCTGTGGTTTGAGGGCATGCTCTTAATACAAAGCTCTCATGTCTGTGGGGTCAAATACACTCCTGACTTGGCCCCCTGAACAAGTGGCAGGCCCTGCTTAAGGATGCTCCTTTCTTAGACCAACCTCATCTTACCTGATCTTGGTCACAGTAAACCTGGGTTGTTGATTCTGTTCCCACCCCAGATGGTAATAAGAGCTAATATTTATTGAGCACTTAGTACAAGTATTGCTCCAAGTGTTTTGCATTTGTTATATAATCCTTATACAACCTTGTGAGTTAGGTAATATGAGAAAACTGAGGCATAGAGAGATGAACTCTCAGTTATATTAGAGCTTAACACATGGTTAATAATGTTATTGTTACTGCTCATCTTAGGAAAGATTGAAAATATTTTTCGTTTTTAACATCTTAAACTCTTTGTTTTTTTGAATGGCAAGTGGTATTTCATTTGATTTTAGATCTTTCTAAGACTACTGTTATATTGTGCCACCCTGTGACTCATTGCTGGTAGTCTTATCACATAGTGTTATAGTTGATCAAATGTTAATATATATATTCACAGACATCTTCAGTATTCAAGCCTTACATACTTTTAACTGAGATAATGTGCAGTAGTGTTGATTTTAAAGTTGCTTCAAGTACATAATTGGGATTTTTTTCATTGTTACAAAGCTCAACTGTTTGTAGGTATAATTTCATATTCATTCCCTATTAGTATTTAAATAATTCAGAATCAACTTTTAAGTAGTAAGTGATTGTTGGCTCATATAAAACCTGTTGTTTCTTGTATTTGTTTCTAATGTTTCCTTATCATTTTTAGGACTGAGTGGACGATTTATTATAACTGCTCTTCCTACTATTTATCAGTAAGTATTTGAAGATTCTATCGTTACGGAGAAGGATGCAGCATAGTATAATCAGAATAAAAGACCTCTGGCCTGAATCATGTTTAAAAAGCATTATATTCAGTAAGGCTCAGTTTGTCCTTCATGCTATTGTAGGTGCGTTAGATAGATGGATGACTATGAAATACTTCTGGTCACAGAGGTTTGTAGCTATTTTGTAACCTTCTGAACTCAGAGGTTCACATGACATGGTGTGATACCATGTAGCATAGTAAAGATTATGAGCCCAGGTTTGTGTTAAGTCCTGTAGAAAGTTTGGTAAGGAAAAAAAATCACTGGGCAGGGTGGTTCCTAGAGAACATGGGAATATAAACGCAACCTCAGAGGTAGAATTTTCAAAAGAGTGTAGAAGTAAGCATTCCATCCTTTGGATACTCTCACGAACAGTCATAAATAGGAACACGGTGTGTTCAAAAATTAGCTAGGAAAGGGCTGTAGCTCAGTCTTCAGACGGTAATCGGTGAAATGGTTGAGTGTTAAGTCAGAATGAACAAGATTATGTAGTTTTCTGTGTCAGGTCTTTTAGTTTGAATTTATCTTCTAAGCTGGGGATAGGAAATCTCAAATCTGTACAGGCGTACCTTGTTTTACTGTGCTTCACAGATGTTGGATTTTCACAAATTGAAGGTTTGTAGCAACGTTGGATCAAGTGGGTCTGTCTGCACCATTTTTCCAATAGCATTTGCTCACTTTGTGTCTCTGTGTCACATTTTGGTAATTCTTGAAATATTTCAGACTTTTTCATTATTATGTCTTCTGGTGGTCTGTAATAAGTGATTATAGCTTGCTGAAAGCTCAGATGATGTTTAGCATTTTTTAGCAAGAAAGTATTTTTAGATGAAGATATGCATAATGTTTTAGACATAAAGTTCATTCAGCTGGTGGCTTGTGTGGCAGGAGGTACTTTTCCTCATTTAAATTTCTGAAAGCCAGTTGGCAGTTTTTTGTGTCTCTACCTCACTTTTCTTTGGCATCTTTTTTTTTCCATGTGTGTATCTGTTTCTCTGTGCCTTTGTATTCACCCCTGTTCCTTTTGTATCTATTCATATGTATATTCTTCCTCTCTGGAAGTGCTACTGTTCCTTTTTACTCCATCCTTTTCTCCACTTCCCCCTTTACTGGTTCTAATCAGTGTCTCCCATTTTCCTTCTCCCTTCTTAACATCCCCTGAACTTCCAGAATTTCCTGTCCTTCTTTTATAATTTTATTTTAATGTTTTATTTACTTTTGAGAGAGAGAGAGAGACAGAGTGTGAGCGGGGGGGAGGGGCAGAGAGTGAGTGAGACACAGAATCTGAAGCAGGCAGCAGGCTCCAGGCTCTGAGCTGTCAGCACAGAGCTCAACACAGGGATCCGGGGCTCGAGCCCACAAACTGCGAGATCACGACCTGAGCCAAAGTCGGATGACTGACTGAGCCACCCATGCGCCCCTTCTGTCCTTTTTTTAAGTCACATTGTTTATCATGCCCCTAATTTTTGCCTTTTGAAATCCTACATATTTTTCCCCTAATTTTTGCCTTTTGAAATCCTACATATTTTTCAAAAACAGCTCAAATGCCATTGCCTTTACAAAAACTTTGTGTTTTTGAGTGGAAGCTTCCTTGTAGTCTTTGGCACTGGAAGGCTAAAGGATTCTTTAACCCTACTGTAGGTGGTAGGGAGCTCTTGAAAATTTTTGTACTTAAGTGATAAAGTATTATGTAGGATTAGACTGGCAGTATTATTTTTTTTTTTTAACATTTATTTATTTTTGAGAGCTAGAGATAGCACAGGTGCAGGAGGGGCAGAGAGAGAGGGAGACACAGAATCTGAACCAGGCTCCAGGCTCTGAGCTGTCAGCACAGAGCCTGACACGGGGCTCGAACCCTGGGCCCGTGAGATCATGGCCTAAGCCGAAGTTGGATGCTTAAATGACTGAACCACCCAGATGCCCCTAGATTGGCAGTATTATTTAGGGTAGTTTGGAAATAGTGAAGTTGTGGGAGTAGGGAGAGCATTTTTGAGCCTATGAGAACTCCCTACATTGGGAAGGGGAAGGAGGAGGCAGATGTCAGGAAGAATGCAAAGCATACTGTAAAATAGAATCACTGAAATAGGAAAGGAAACACTACCAGATACCTCCAGCAATTTAAAGTAGCATGGTTAAGATGATGTGATTATGGCTGACAATACCAGAAAAATGCCTTCAATTTTTAACCTGTAGCTTAAAATAGCTAATAATTAGTAAGTGCCAGATACTGTCTAACAACTTTTCATGTAGCCATCCTTTTAAGATGTGCATTGCACCTTTATCGAGGTATAATTTACATAGAACTATGGTTTCATAATTTTATAATTTGGAAAAGTAATAATTGTAAGGCTTATGATTTCTTATAATGCCACTGCTTAAATAAATTTGGAACCAAGATGTTATGAGTTGGTAATTAGTGTTGTTACTTGTGCAATTTGTTACTTGTGCATTACTAATGATTTTGAATATAAGGATTGATTATAAAATGAGGTTAAAGAAAAAGCAAAACAATGCTAAGTTTATTTGGTGCTGTTTAATATTTAATTCTGATCCCCTTTAGTTGTAAAGATGGTGAATTTAGGCGCTATCAGGGCCCAAGGACTAAGAAGGACTTCATAAACTTTGTAAGTGAGAAAGAGTGGAAGAGTATTGAACCCGTTTCATCGTGGTTTGGTCCAGGTTCTGTTCTGTAAGTATGAGGGATTTTCTTTTATCTATTTCAGAATTAATTGGACCAGATAATTATATTTTGTGGAAATAAAGCATTCATACCCAGTTTTAGTTCTTGGAGTCTTAAGGTACATTCATACTTACTGCGATATTTGTAGTTTGACTTTTTCTTCTAAGTCAGATACTTTGATCTTTGGTAAGCTAGAAGGAGGCATACGCTAAAATTAAGTTGAAAGCCTTTTCAGGAATATTTTAGCTCTCCAGATAATGGTCATTTGTATCCTCAAAAACGAATTGATCTCCCTGAGCAGTGTAATTGGTAAAGCTATCATTTCAGCTTAATATTTGATAAGCCTCAAACATGTGCCTACTCTTGTTACCGTTATATTTTATACCCTTATATTTTAGTTCTTAATGTGATTGCATTATTCTACCCATCTGATAATTTTTTGGTTGAATAGGATGAATGAACAATGAACTTAATGGTATGGGTAACCACTGGGCTTAATCTATAGCTGGATACATGGAGCAGTAAGGATTGGAAATAGCAAGAGTATTTTCAGCTAGCCTTTGGGGTATAAGGCCTCTCAGGTCATATGAGAGACATCTGGAAATAATTGAGTTTTGCTGAGGTCTCCATGGACTCATCCTGGTTTGGCTAAGTTATCTCTTCCTGTCCCCTCACCACATTTGCCCTTAGAGGTTGGGGAGTTGTTACACCAACGGTGTAAGGTATAAAAATGCTCTGGATTCTGGGAGTGGAGGAAAGATCAGCCCTAAGTGATATTTTGAAATCGAATTTTGTCTTTAGCTCCTTTCCTTATCACCTCTTTTCCTGTGAAAATCTCTAAATTGAATGGTCCTGTAGCTGTCAGAATTCCCCTTACTGAACCACCATGCCCTAGTATTCCTGATAGAATCTAATTAGTGCTGATTATAGTGAGGCTACACATTGCTTTATGTTTCAGTTCCCTGTTCCTATGCCCATTTGCAATTTAAGTGACAGAAGCAAATGATTGAACCACATTTTTGTGTCAAACTGAAATTGCTCCTGATTTTTGTTAATTTGAAATCTCCTAGACGAATCTTACCCTCTCTAGTAGAAGAAGGTATTCCTTGTACGTCTTTGTTGAATCCTCAGGGATTCAGCAGTGCATGCCTTTTTTATTGGTGGACCAAGTGAGAGACACTTGTAGTGTCGGCAGGCTCACCCACCCAGTGTGGGCAGTCGGAGTAGGTCATCCTGCATGCGGGAACTTTGGCTTAGGTGTGAATTGATCTATATGTTGGTGGCAATCCTTGTGCTAGAGAGGAAGCAAACCCTTCTTAGTTTTGCCTTTTTTCTAACTGTCTAAACTACTTGGGTTTATGTGAAAATAATAATTATTTATGTTTATATGATGTCTTAGCATTTATTTCATATGAAATTTCTTTGTATATCCTTAAATGATATCAAACTAATACAAATTAAAATTATTTAATTTTAATACAAAAGGGGAATAATTGTTAGGTGGGAAGGATCAGTTCAACAAGTATTCCCAGTTCTTCCTTCAGGCTCCCTTCTCTCCTCATTCTTTGGAGGGATTTTAAGGGTTAATAAGAGTTGTCATTTGCCTACAGTACACTTGACTTTAGGCAACTGGTTCCTTAGAACTTGTAACCCGTTATGCAGAGTATATTGGAGACATCATCAGATGAAAGGTGAAAGGCTAAAGTCAAAGCAGTAGGGAAAGGGAAAAAGTTACCAAGTGTTTTATTTATGAGGACATCACATAGTGACAGCAGTTCAAGAACTGTTCATTTTTATTAATAGGAATTCCTAATACAAGCTTGAAATCAGTGATGTGCTGCTAGTCTTGATTAACACCAGCACTAAAATCTGTTACGTTAGGGAATTTATAGCCTGAAAAATAGAAGATCTAGATATGCACACATTGTCTTTCGAAGGTATGTGTCCTATTCAGTTTTTTAATCCTTTTTTCTTTCAGGATGAGTAGTATGTCAGCACTCTTTCAGCTATCCATGTGGATCAGGGTATGGGCTAGAGTTTTATTTCTATTTGAAACATTTTTGACACTACCCAAGTTTTTTAAACAACCAGGGTTTTTAAGTTTATTCTTTCCTTTTGATTTTAGACTTGCCATAACTATTTTATTGAAGACCTTGGATTACCAGTTTGGGGATCATACACAGTTTTTGCTTTAGCAACTCTGCTTTCAGGACTATTATTGGGACTTGTAAGTACTTCATTTTCAGAGTACATGGAAGAAAAATATTTTAAAATCTGATGATTGAATGTAGGTACACTAAGCTCTATCATATACATTCAGATTACTTGTGTTTATTTTCGCAGTGTATGATATTTGTGGCAGATTGTCTTTTTCCTTCAAAAAGGCGTAGACCACAGCCATACCCTTCCAGTAAGTATATTTTTAACGTTTATTTTTTATTCGCCATAATTCTGTTCATTTCTGTGAACACAGTCACACATATAGCAAGTTGCTTGTTTAGCTTAGGTTTCTAAATGTGGAATAATAGTTTACGTCAGAAACGGAAGGAGGATATAGATTTCATGTAAGAATTCCAGCCTGGATTTAAAAATTTTTTTTTTTTTCAACGTTTATTTATTTTTGCGACAGAGAGAGACAGAGCATGAACGGGGGAGGGGCAGAGAGAGAGG
Source organism: Prionailurus viverrinus (assembly GCF_022837055.1). Lineage (NCBI taxonomy): Eukaryota > Metazoa > Chordata > Mammalia > Carnivora > Felidae > Prionailurus > Prionailurus viverrinus. Next base: position 94,587,830 of record NC_062566.1, read on the forward strand.
GAGACACAGAATCGGAAACAGGCTCCAGGCTCTGAGCCATCAGCCCAGAGCCTGACGCGGGGCTCGAACTCTCGAACCGCGAGATCGTGACCTGCCTGAAGTCGGACGCTTAACCGACTGCGCCACCCAGGCGCCCCTCCAGCCTGGATTTTAGAACATAGTTGTTTTCTTGGCTTTTGTAATGTGGAGATTTTTAACATTGCATATAACTTGCAGATACTTAATAACCCTGATCTGGTGTCATTTTATTTGAAAATTTCATGATATTCATGGGTCCATTTGAGTATACTGGAGTCAGAAAGAGTTGAATATGTTCTACTCTGGTAGTCGTTCATTATTATAGTGGCCACATTTGAAGGTTTTTCTTTGAATCGTAGCCAAGTCTAAGTTTTTCTGGTAGGATATTCGGGAAAGCAGTTCCTGTAGCTGATTGAGGATTTGCATTAACACTGTACTACAAGATGAGTTGATATAATTAGAAGTATTCACTGCTATCTGTCTTAATATAATTGCTCTCAGCATTTGGTTTAATCTTGAAAATTACACTGTTAGGGAAGCCCTCCTGTTTGCTGTTTATAAAGAACTCTCACTTTGTGCCCTCCTATTCACTTTTCAGCAGCTCTCTAGATTGTATGAGTGATACTCTTCATTTTGTGGTTGGGGAAAGTAAGGCTCAGAGAGGTGAACTATTTTTCTAGGGTCACAAAGAAGTGACAGAGTAGAGAATAGAGCCTAAAGTAGACTGCGGGCATGACATTTTCATTGTGCCACCTTTTGTGACTTTAGGAATTATCGAGGTCAGAACTCCTGAAGTGAAATCAGTCAAGATTGCATTTACAGTCTACCTTGTTCATTGGATAGCTGACAGGTTATCTTTTCATTTCTTAGATGGTTGCATCAATACTGAAAAGGACACGTACAGGGGAAGAATTCATTCTATCCAGCAATAGCCACTGACCTGTAGGGAAAGAAATGTGAACACAGATTACTTAAAAGACAATTTAAAAGTTGGTGGATGTACATTTAATACTTATATCATTGAAAAACCTTAAATCTAACAGCAAATTAGTTTCAAGTAATCTGTGGCACGACTGATAGATTTTAACCTGGACTTTAATATGATACCACCCCTTCTATAGCAGGCCACGTGATTTGAGTTGTTTTTCAATGTCTGTGTTTAGCTTTGATGTTGAGTTGCCAGGGAGAGACCCAACTCAGTCTAGCTTTAAGCAAAATAGGGATTTACTGCTTCATGTAGCAAGGAAGTCTGAGGGCAGAGTTGGCTGGATCCTTGGGCTCAAATGTTAAAGATGTTGTGTTTCTGAACCGCTTTGTTTTCCATGTCTTTCCCTGCTTCATTTTTGCCCTTTCCAGTCCTTAGCATAAAATGAGTAAGAAAGCAGTGGCTCACAATCCAGAGTAGGAAGTATGCTTTTTCCCTACACCCAGCTATCTTTTGGAAAAATTTTGGTGCACTCTACTTGTGTAAAGAGCTCACTTTTTGGAACAGTCCGTGTAAACCAGGGTTTCTCAACATGGACACTTTTTACCTTTTGAGATGGATAATTCTTAATTGTGACAGACTGTCATTTGTATATTGTTGGGTGTTCAGCATCATCCCACACGTTGGCAGCAGCACCGCTCCTCTTAGTGGTGACAACCAGAAATATCTCCAGACAGTGCTAAGTGTTCCTTGGCAGTGGTGGGGTCCGGGGAGCAAGACCACCCCCCGTGGAGAACCACTGTTGTAGGCTGTAGTGCCTACCACAGCTACATGGGGTGTGGTACTGGGAAGGGGCCATTAACCCAGCTGAAAGAGCAATGTCAGACCAAACCACAGAGTGCCCACCATGTGGTCATTTCTTCTCGTGTTTTTTTCTGCCTTACACTCTCAGGCCTCCCTACTCTGCTCAGGATTGCCTAAGATTAAGGCAGTCTAGGATCGCGGATTAGACTAAAGCCTCTTGGCCCATTTCTCTGTTCTGTATCTCAGTAACATGGTGTGTTCGAAGTTTAGGTTAACTAGCAACAGGTCCTGTAAAGAAAAATGGAAAAGGTGTGTGTGTGTGTGTGTGTGTGTGTGTGTGTGTGTGTACACGTACATAGTTAAAAATTCATTGAGCTGTGCACTTAAGCGTTATACATTTTATTGTTTGTAATTATGCCAAACAAAATTATATATGTGAGGAAGAGGAAGCACACTTGTGAAACTCCTTGGAGAAGAAAAACACAATGGATAGGAATATAACGTTGTAAATGTCTGATTGCTGCTCACCTAGAAACTGAAATGGGTAGTGTTGAAGTTTGTTTCATTGCACTTATTAACTAGAAGATTTAAGAGCAAATAAATATGGTTCTATTTAATGTAGTATATTTTCTTACAACATCCACATGCACGCACAGCATTAATTCTGGTTTATTAATTTCGGTTCAGTTTATAAACAGGCAGGTGATTACAGTGAATTTGGTAAATAAGATGGATCTTTCAAACCAATTTTCATTTTTATGGTGTCACTTATTTTTAAAGATAACTTTTTCCTTTTAGAAATCTAAACTTATGATTGATAAATAAAATCCGAAGCAGTTTATGGGCCTATGAATCGTGTCTTGATTTTACTGTAGTGGAACTCTAATACATCAATGAAAAAAACCATTTCTGGGTCTTTATCTTTTTCTGTTGTAATGCCCACCGTGAATGATGTCTGTGTGCATACAATGTGATTATAGTATTACTGACTATATTCCCTATGCTGTACTTTTCATCTTTGTAACTTATTTTATAACTGGAAGTGTGTACCTCTTAATCCCCTCTGGTCTTTATCTTTAAGAAAAATTATTACCAGAATCTTCTCAACCTTTGAAAAAAGTGGAGGAGGAACAAGAGGCTGATGAAGAAGATGTTTCAGAAGAGGAAGCAGGAAGTAAAGAAGGAACAAACAAAGACTTTCCACGGAACGCCATTAGGCAACGTTCTGTGGGTCCTTCATTGGCCACAGATCAATCCTAGTTGATTTTTATAGATATCATAATATGATTTTGGCAGAAACAGAAGATGGATCATTTTGGTTTGAAGTAAACTGTGACATGCTTGTACATTGCAGGGTTCAGTCTAGATTGTCATTAGATTGGACAGACTATCTTCAGAAAATAAAAGTAGCACTACATAAAAAAGTTTGAAATAGGATTTAAGAACAACAGTATGAATGGTTTAAACAATTCTTTAGGTTTTGAAAAATCTGGTGCCAAGCAATAAGGTTTGAGTATTTTTATTTAATAATGTTTCAGATCTTCTGAGTTGAAAAATTGCATTTCCCGAGTATTGCATTATTGAGGTATTTTTGGAGATTACTTTGGAGAAGATTTCTCATTTGATATAATTTTTTTCAGTTTCACTGTGTGAAAAAAAGAACATATTTCCCATAAATGGGAACTTTGCCCATTGACTCGAGAAATGTGTGGTTCAGTGACAACTCTGGTCATTTCACAAATATAGTCCAAAATTTCTTCATATTTTTAGATTATGCAACTAATAAAGACTACCTTGCTTTAATTAGTTTTCTACACATGGTAATATAGGATATTCTTCTGATTTAGGAAGTTTTTATATAAGTCCATGGTGTTGTCTTGATTCCTGTAAAGGTCGGTTGCCTTTTTTTGTTCCCCTCTGTTCACTGTATGGTTAATGTTTTTCTTACCATGGGTTACATTTTTCTTTTTCTAAATTGGATAATTTTCTGGAAACATTTTTCATGCTTTAATAAATAGCCCTTTTTGTTTCAACTGAAGCTTACTGAGGATTCCTTAAAATTGAAAAGCTGTTTACTGATCATTTAAAATTTTGGCCACTCATTTCAGATTTTATGTCATTCTGTTGAACTTCTGAGGTTTTTGTTTGTTTGTTTTGCACATGAAGGTGAACATTCCTGATTTTTATTTGATCTTGTAGAAAAGCCTTGATATTTTACATTTTGAAAATTCATAGAAGCTTAATTTGATATAAAATAAAGTTAACATTCTACTCAGGAAAAAGCATCTTATAGTGTATGTTTTCACTGTATATTCATCATCACACAGAAAATTCGTAATTGATTTTACAAAGTCTGTGTATGCTTGATGTTTAAAAATCATAGCATTCTTTCGTTTTTGAACACAAAGTCTGTATTCTGCTGTACTTTTTATTGTGTAGTGTTTCACAGGTGGGCATCAGCAGGATGGGACATTTAATATAATTTTACACCTCAAAGAGTACAGAACTTTCACTTTACAGCAAAAGGGGGGGGGGGTGTTGGGTGGCAGTAAGAACTGTATTATCTACAAGAAGGGGAAAAGCCATAACTCAGAATGAATCACTTGCCCATTATTTAATAGACAATTTCTGTAATGTCCTGTTTTGTCTAGATTCTGCTGTGTGAATCCATTAGACTTATACAGTATCGTAATGTACAACAGTTTTCTTCAAAGACCTTGCCTTTAGAATATTAAATATTCTACCATTGAAGAGTTTTGGATGTATAGTAATTTTGTGATGCTTTAGAAAAATAGACTAAGCACAAAATAAACTTTTCTAAGCACTTCACTAAAGGCTGGAGACAAGTGTGATTTCTAGTTGCATCTTTAGAAGTACTTCATTACTTTGTATTTAACAATGTTCAGATGAATAGTTGTGTCACTCTGTTCTTGATTTGTATAATCAAAAGGCTAGAGTTCTACACATTTTTTTTGTTATTTGAGATGATAGAGGAAAATAGTACTCGTTAATCAGGTGTTCCACTTTCTAGTATTCTAGTATACAAGACATAGACTTTAAGTTCTTAATTAGAAAATACTGTATATACAGAAAATTAAAAGTAGCCTGAATAGGTAGAGACATGATATTTCAGAAAACAGATGGTTTTGCATTTCTTCAAGATTGTCACTCTAGACACCTGAATATCAATTTTCTGTCATACGAGAGGCATATAGAAACTACAGGATCATTTACCTCTAACAGACTCCTTTTGTTTCCCTTATTGGGTTAAGGGGGCTCAACATAGCAGTTAGTTATAAATCTTAGGAGAGATTAAGGTGCAATATCAGCATCCTGGAGAACTCTGCCCCCCACCCCACAATAATTATTCAGTGCTAACGTGGAAGTGTAAAACTGATAACTCCAATAGCAAAGGCAGTTCTAGGGATGCCTGGGGGGCTCAGTTTGTTGAGCATCTGACTTCAGGTTATAATCTTGTGATTCATGAGTTCAAGCCCTGTATCAGGCTTGCTGCTGTTAGCACAGAGCCCACTTCAGATCAGCCACACTCCCTCTCACTGTCCCTCCCCTGCTGGTGCACTCTCAAAAATAAATAAACCTTTAAAAACAAATGCAGGTCTACCACATACTGCCTAGGTCAGCAAGAATGACAGAAGTTGTAATGAAGATTCCTGTGTATATATTAGCTTCCATTCACGACGGTTCTTTTTTTCTCCACATTCATGCCAACATTTGTTACCTCTTGTCTTTTTGAGTTAGCCATTCTGACAGGTGTAAAGTGATACCTCATTGTGGTTTTGATTTGCATTTCCCTGAGGATTAGTGATGTTGGGCCTCTTTTCATGTGTCTGTTGGCCATCTGTGTGTCTTTGGGAAATTGTGTAGTCAAGTCCTCTGACCATTTTTAATAGGATTACTTGGGTGTTTTTGGTGTTGCCTTGTACAAATTCTCATATATTTTGGATATTAGCCCCTTACTGAATAGATCGTTTACAAATCTATCTTCTCTCATTCAGTAGGTTGCCTTTTTATCTTTTGGATAGTTTCCTTCGCTGTGCAAAAGCTTCTTCTTTTGATGTGGTCCCAATGGTTTATTTTTACTTGTATTCCCCTTGCCTAAGGAGACATACCTAGACAATGTTACTAAGGCTGAAGTCAGAGAAATTATTGCCTATGTTTTCTTCTAGAAGTTTTATGGTTTCAGGTCTCACATTTAGATCTTTAATCCATTTTGAGTTTATTTTTGTGTATAGTGTGAGAAGTGGTCCAGTTTCATTTGTAAATGATGCTTTTGAAAGCAATTTTCTGTCAAGTCAGTTGTGTCCTTATTCAACCCAGTGCATCAAAGGCATAGATCTGGACTTAATTATATTATGAGATTAACATTTTTGAATAAACATTTTAACTCATTTTAGGATTACCTAGGATATTATGATGCATAACACTAGTTTAAGGTATAATTCTTTCAATAAATTATTTCTTTCCAGTTTTACTGAGGTATGATTGCCAAAAAAAATTACTTTTGATAGGGATCTTTTATTAATAAGATAATTAATTTGAGATGGAATTTGAGTGGTCCTACTGAATAATTGTATAATTCTAAAAGTAAAATTAAAAATTTTAATGTTTATTTATTTCTGAGACAAAGAGAGACAGAGCATGAGTGGGAGAGGGGCAGAGAGAGGGAGACACAGAATCAGAAGCAGGCTCCAGGCTCTGAGCTGTCAGCACAGAGACTGACATGGGGCTCAAACTCAAAAACCGTGAGATCATGACCTGAGCCAAAGTTGGTTGGTCGCTCAACCGACTGAGCCACCCAGGCGCCCCTAAAAGTAAAATTTTAAATATATCACTTACAGATTTGGGTATATATTGCATATCTAGCAACTTCTGCATTTGTTCTAAAACCATTAAAGCTAGAACAAAAATTTAAATTTGAAGTTTGATAATATATAAGTAGTAAAGTCATTATCTGAACAGATCTAAAATATATCCTTTTAAATTTTATTTACTAAAAAATATTTTTTTTAATGTTTATTTATTTATTTTGAGAGAGAGATAGAGCACAAGCATGGGAGGGGCAGAGACAGTCACCGAACTGAAGCAGGCTACAGGCTCTGAGCTGTCAGCACAGACCCCGATGTGGGGCTTGAACTCATGGACTACAAGATCATGACCTGAGCTGAGCTCAGACCCTTAAACTACTGAGCCACCCAGGTGCCACCCAGCAAAAATGTTTATTTTGAGAGAAAGAGCATGAGCCAGGGAGGGGCAGAGAGAGAGAGAGAGAGAGAGGGAATTTCAAGTGGGCATGCTGCAATCAGTGCACAGCCCAACCCAGGGGCTTAATTTCATGAACCATGGGATCATGACCTGAACCAAAATCAAGAGACACTTAACTGACTGAGCCACCCAGGCACCCCAATATATCCTTTCCTTTAATGATTGTTTCTTTTGACTCATTAATTACAGATGATTATGATAATATCAGTATTGTGGCCATTAATGAAATCAACTGTCTCCTTTCTACCCATTTGGCTGTGTGTAACATTTTTAAGCCTATTTTTGTTGTTATCACAACTCAGACTGGTTGTATCCTGAAAATGAAAACATGAAAAATGAAAATATAACAAGTAATTGACCAAATAGAGGTGTGCTTCTCTGAAATTTCTTTTTTTTTTTTTTTTAACATTTATTTATTTTTAAGAGACAGAGCACGAGCAGGGTGGCGGGGAGTGGGGAGCAGAGACAGAGGGAGACACAGAATCCAAAGCAGGCTCCAGGCTCTGTGCTGTCAGCACAAAATCAGATGCTCAACCACCTGAGCCATCCAGGTGCCCATCTGAAATTTCTTTTAAATCTAAATAGAAGTAAGTCTTTTATTTTATTTATTTTATTTATTATTTTAAAAAAATTTTATTTTTGAGAGACAGAGCACGAGCAGGGGAGGGGCAGAGAGAGAGAGAGAGACAGACAGACAGACAGAATCTGAAGCTGGCTCTAGGCTCTGAGCTGTCAGTGCAGAGCCCGATGCAGGGCTCAAACTCACAAACCATGAGATCATGACCTGAGCCCAAGTCGGACACCTAACTGACTGAGCCACTCAGGTGCCCCTATTAAATCCATTTTAAACTGAGTGTACATATACTTTGAAGAATAACTTAAGTAATTAAGTATTTTTAAAAAACATCCTTAGTTTTCAGTGTTTTTAATAAAACGTCACAGAAATAAGGTTATTAGTAGGTTAGCATATATCAACTCAAGTATTTAAGATTCAACTTACTGCTACCTGGGCATTCCACAGGTATGTTTAGATGTCTCTGCTTCCACAGAATCAAGTATACACTTGGTTGAGAATGTTAAATGCTATTAACTTCATCTCCCCCACCCAACCCAACTAATATTCCTGAAACTATTTTAACAAATCCTCTTGTCTGTCAACATGTCTCACGTTCCATCTGTTGGTTTAAGAGTCAGCTCAAATCCCTTAAGTCCTTTCTGGCCCACAATCTTTTGTTTTGTTTTGTTTTTTTCCAAAAAAACCTAAAATGTGGATTTTCACCATTCCCTGGCAGTTAAATCACATTCTGTCTTGTTATATTTCTTCTCTTGCATTTATTATACCAGTTAACTGGCACTGAGCAAATCATAATACATCCTTTGGTCTCAAGTTATGAGTTAAGTGATTTCTGGGGTTCTCTACCTTGAAGAAGATAGTCACTGCATTCATAAGTTGTCTCTAAAACCTGATTGTCATCACTTTGAGGCCTGAAAATACTTGTTAGAGACAAAGCATGCTGTTTCGGCGAGATTTGACAGAAGTTGAGAGACCTGGCTTCAAGTCTTGTCTCTGCCCCTGACTCAGAATGTGACTACTGCCTGTCTGTACATTGATTTTCGTTTTTGCGAAATGAATGCAAGTTGAGTAGTCTAGTTGTTAGAAAGTTACTTTGAGGAAGTTCTTGAAGTGAACAATGGAGTTATTTGCAACTTTAGCTTCTTGGGCAGGTTTTCTAGAACATAAATGCCATGTGAATGGAGACAGTTGTGAAGTTAGTCATGTTGACAGTAAATCGTGGGTGTCATTAGGCACCAGCTTGGGTCCTCAATCTGCCGAAATGGAGAAGCAGGAAAAGGAAAAGGCTGTTCTGCCTTTGCGCTCCTAGTACACACTAATGTCTATTCTACTTTCTGACATGCACACCCTTCACAGCAGAACCCAGATTTTATGTTCTCCATCTTTTTCTTGACAGCCATGTGCTTCAGGACAAGCTGAGGCTCTTCTCACTTACTAGGGGTGAGTTTTGGTTCTTAAGACACATGATAATCCAAACCAGTGATTGACATGGTCAATGAACATGTCCAACTTGAGCCAGTGAGGATGTGGGGGCTTCTCGTAAGGTCTCTTTCCTTAAAAATGAGGACTCAGAGGCATGTCTCTTTTTTCTGGAGTTTGCCATTTTCTGGATGTGATGCCTAGAATGTTGTGACCATCTCACTTCCTGAGGATGAAGTGAGCAAAAAGGAGGACAGAGCCAAGAGAATCAGAAAAGCAAAGCTTGAGCTTTGACAGAACACTCCCTATCTCTGAACATCTTGTTATTTGAGATAATTTTCCTTATGCCCTAGCCATTTTCAGTTACTTATAACTAAAGTATCAATATGGCTGTCACCTTTCTGGACTCTGTGAACAATGGTGTCTTGATTTGGGTTAACTTAGCTCAATTCCATGTCATCATCAGGTTGCTAACCTCAAGCCATGGTTTACTTTTCTCACTGTGACAGCCCAAGTTCAGGAAAAAGAGTTAATCTTCATATATGTGGTTGAAAGCAATTGATGGGTTAAGTCAGACATGTACTCCAAACAGGCTTGGTAGTGAGAAGTTAAGTGAGTATAGTTTTCTGTTTTGGGGGGCTATTTTTTTATTCCTCATATTTTATTACATTAATATTAGAATCTTGTAAGCATTAGAGATGAAATCCTAGAAGCTAAAAATAGTGTGTTGAGTGTAAGTATAGCTAACCATTTCGTGTTAACTCAGGCTTTGAGCCTAAAATAGCCTTGTTTAGCTTGTAAGATCCTCTTTGGATTTTGTTTAGTGAGCAAATTCCTATGTATCATTTTTGATAGTAACTTGAATTTTCTACTGAGAATGGGAATAATATAAGTTTGAAGATGGTAAGAAGGAATCATTTTGCCATTCTGTCCCCTTTGAAGAGGAGGAAGAAAAGGATGGGTGAGTAAAGGGTGACATTTGTTTATGTCTTCTGGAATGTTTCTCTCTTTTCTAAGTTTCTTGTTTGTGTTTTGTCAAGATTAAACGACAATGTATGTGCAAATGCCAGTCATAACCTAGCACATGCAAACAGCTTGATATGGAATATTTCTTAATGTTTATGAAAGGGGATTCCAGTCAAATAACCCTACTGCTTATGAGACTATAACTTGCATTGTAGCTTGAAGTGTTTATTTCGCAAAACCGTCGAGAATGCAATTACTTTTTTTGATGTTTGAGCTGTCAATGCATGCTTTGAAGTACCTCATTGTTGAAGGAACCAGATGCCTTGCTAACTTTGAGTTATATGCATGCTGCATGTAAACATTTTTAGTTGTGTTCAGTGTTTATGTGTGAGTTCAAGTTGTTAAATGGCTCCAGCCTTCAGGCTGATTTTTAATCTGGAGATATGTAAATTTCATAAAGTGATGTTACTTACTCTTACCTTTGGATATGAGCTTACAGAGAAATTATAGTATACAGAGACAGGATAATATGATGAGTTTTTTAAAGAGCTATTTTTTATTCTGAGGTTATATCCTCCTTCTTAATGTTTTAAAATTAAAAATGCTAGATTTTAAAAAGTGGCCTTACCTTACTAAAGTTAAGAGTTGACAGTCTCTTGTGAGTATCCCAAATTTGGAGAGTTTTACTGGACCATAAAGTTTTGAAGTCTGGGAACCACTTATCTTGTCCAAGATGAGTAAACTGAAGTTTCTTCCCTAGACGGCTCATGAAAGGCAAATAGAAAATAAAAATTCAGGTCTCCTCACAAGTGATTTCTTCTTTCTTCACAAATTTTTCCCTGAGTGGGGTTATTGGAAGCCATGCCTTGTTATACAACTGTAAGCTTAAATGTTCTGTTCATATCGTTACATCGAACCCAAGTCTGACCTGGGCGCCTAGGTGGCTCAGTCAGTTAAGTATCTGATTCTTGATTTCTGTTCATGTTATGATCTCATGGTTTGTGAGTTTGAGGCCCACGTTGGGCTCTGTGCTGATAGCATGGAGCCTGCTTGGAATTCTCTTTCTCTCTCTCTCTCTCTCTCTCTCTCTCTCTCTCTCTCTCTCTGCCCCTCCCCTGTGTGCACATGCACACTCACTCTCACTCTCTCAAAATGAACTTAGCCTCCTGTGTTAAGAAAAAAAAAAAAGAAGAAGAAGAAAGAAAGAAAGAATCCAAGTCTGATCAAACAGGGCTGTTGGCTCATAGATCTGTCAGGTGACAGTTTATATTACTGTGCAACTTATGCCTGCAGCAGTCTCATTTTTCTGTGTCTCTGTTTTAAATTGGATCATGGAGGAGAATAATTGTCTTTGAATTTTAGCTTTATCAGTAACATTTCCACTTGTTAATATAGACGCATAAGATTAAATCTATACTGGTGCTAAGGAATAGAAAGACCAGTTGGGTACACTGAGGTTTTGACAACTTATTTTTTTCTGGTTGAAGCATCATTATAAAATATAGTATCAAGAAGAAGTACTGAGGTTAAGTTCATGTCAGTCGTATTCATGTCTTGGCACTACAGTAGCTCACTAAATGTTTGCTCAGTGTATTTATTTAGCTGTTTACCCCTGACCTGGAGTAGATAATCAAAGAAAACTCTGGTGGTGCCAGTTATCCAACTTTGTCCAGAATAATTTTTATTAGAATGTTTTCCGTTTTATTTCACTAATACACTGTCCCCTGATTCCCAAAGATTTACCTTATCTCTCCTGAGAGGTATTGTGAAGAACATTTTAGTCACATGTGTCCTGCGGTAGAGCTTCCAGAGGGCTTTCACAAACGTCTCATTTGACTCACAACCACCTTAAGAAGTAGGTAGGGCAAGTATTATTATTATTTTAACAATAAAGAAATGGAAACTCCAGCCAATAGATCTGATTCAGGTTTGCACAACCATTAAGTAGTGGATTTAAGGCTTGAACCTAGGTTGACTTACTTTAGTAGAGTTCAGTGTTTCTAGATTATCTTTAGATCACTAGTCCCACAAGAGGTTTCATGGAGTCTCGTGGTAAAATGGGTTTGTATATGCTGTTCCTATGGATGCTGGTAGCACAGACGAAGTCCCTGTACCAACAAGACCAGTTTACCTTTGTTCATTGTGATATTTCCCTTTATAATAAAACCTTTGTTTGCGAGGGTAATTTGTTCCAGAAATATGCTTGTAATCCAAAGCACCTGTGTATCAAAGCGAATTTCCCTGTGAGAAATAATGGAAACTCGGGTGCTTCATTCCACAACCCCAAAATATTCATATAAAAATGATTACAATATTGTAATGCAGTACAAAATAATAAAATACAAAATATAAAGAAAAATAAATTAATCTGCACTTACCTTTGAAAACCTTCATGGCTGGTGTAAGGGAGACAGAGAGGAAGGTTATTATATAGGACAACTTTCACTATCACTAATGGAATCACTGCTATCTATTGGCTCAATGGAATCTTTTCTGCATGGGGGCCATTGTATATGTTTGCTCAGATGTTGACTGTAGTACAGTATTAATAAACTCTTGTCATATACTGCATTTAGTATAGCTGGCAATAAGGCAGAAAAGGAAAAGGTCTGTGTCTAAAGGCAGCCTGACCTAGAATGAAGCAAAGCATTCCTGAGCTTACTCTTGTATGGAAAAGCAAAGGACCGTCCATAGGTGCTTTGAAGTGACAAAAACACACTAGTGCTAGTTGTGGGCACTTTCCAGCGTTCTGAAAAATCACTCATTTCTGCCAAACACCTTGGCCTGAGACTGAGCATCTGAGCATGGGAGAGACGATCACCCACAATCCCACAGTGAGAGAGAGAGACAGAGAGACAGACAGAGAGGAACCATGGCTCAGTTACGATCATGTGACATCTGGCATCAGGTACTAGTATTGCAAGATATCGCCTGTTTATCAAGTTAAAATTTATTAGAAATGTTTGCTCATCTTTCAGAACATTCACAGAACAAGTTACTCGCAATCCAAGGTTTTACTGTATTTGAACATAGAACCTCTTTTTAAATTAACATTCTTTAAATATCCCAAGACGTTAGTATTCCTTCAAGTATACTTTGGGTACTTTGGGGGAATGTTAGTATAGTGATTTTCTTTCTTTCTTTCTTTCTTTCTTTCTTTCTTTCTTCCTTCCTTCCTTCCTTCCTTCCCTCCTTTCTTTCTTAATGTTTATTTTTGAGAGAGAAAGACAGTGTGAGTGGGGGAGGGGCAGAGAGAGAGAGGGAGACACATAGTCCAAAACAGTTTCCAGGCTCTGAGCTGTCAGCACAGAGCCTGACGCAGGGCTCGAACCTGGGAACAGTGAGATCATGACCTAGGCCAAAGACAGACGCTTAATCGACTAAATCACCCAGGAGCCCCAGTGTAGTAACTTCTATACCATGCTACCCTCATTTTATATGGGGCTTTTTTTTATGGCACCTCATAATCTAAGCTTCCTACTCAATTGTCGAATGCTAGCTTTCTGAAAATATACCAAAATAATCCTACTTATTTAAGCAAAGCTGAATTTATTCTTTACTGTGGTAAGGACAATCACTTCATTGACAGTCTTATTAGGGTTTTGAAGTAAGGGAGAGCAAAATCAAGTTATGTGAGTTCTTTTTGCGGTCTGATTTAAGGTGGGTTTCTTGATTTGAGGTCTTGTTTGTGGCTGGACAAATTTGGTACTAGGATTTTAAAGTAAATCTTGAAAAGTAAATAGTCACTAAATGTTACCTGTTCTGAGAAAAGAGTATATACTTTGCTGAGGGTGGACGTTGAATAGTTTAGTGTACAGATAAATGACTTAAAGGAAGTTCTTAAAATGAATAATAAAGTTCTTTGTAGCTTTAGCTTTCTGGGCAAGTGTCCTAGAATATTAATGCCATTGAATGAAGACAGTCAAATAGTAAAAGTTGTTAATGTTGACAGTAAGCTGTGTAAGTGCAAATAGTTTCGGTTCTCAGTATTGCCATTCTTTGGCCTGAGCTGAAAGATTCATAACAAGGGAGGTGATCCCACAGACTTTACTGCAGATCGTCACTGCTATTTGTGGCATCATGATCATGTATCACAGTTCCCAGATGACTGTTTCAGCATGCACAGTGTTAGTTTTTTCTGTTCTTTTTCTTGATCATTTCTTTAATTTTGTGATGAGACACCAGTTGCATAGCAACATTTAAAACTTGCCATCACCCATCTGAGCCCCTGTATAACAAATTCTAAGAGAAGGACTATGATCAGAGTTTGTAGAATTCTTTTAAACCCTGAGCCAAGAGTGCCCAAATTAAAATAGAAGGACAGATTTCATTTCCATTTAGAGTCTGTAGTACCAGATAGGGGATTATTAGCCAAGTTACCATATTTTGTGATTTTTTTTTGTTGTTAGCTTACCAGATCTATTTAGTAGTATTAAAGATGCCAGAGAGGTCTGCAGTGATATAATCACATCATTTTCCCCTAAAACAGTACATGCTTCCTCTCAAGACACCAATATTATATCTAATGGGCTTTTATTTCAGTTCAATTTCCTGAATCTCTTGGATGAAGATTTCCTTGGTGGAACTTTATAGCCTTAGTAGATTTGTCTAGCTTTCCTTTTCTCTGAACCATAGCATGTAAGCTGTCTCCCTATTTCAAGGCTTCTTGCAAAGTGAAATAGTCTAGCAGATAATAGACAGCAATCCAGAATTCTCTGTGAATCCTTAGGGCTCAGTTTTTAACCTAAGGTCCAATTTTTCTCCTTTCATTAATTTACCTAATTTCCTTTTCTGAGAGGCAAATTGATGAGTCTGAGTGGGTAATATCAGACTATCCTGAGGGCAGGTTGTCCATTTACCATGGTAACAACCCCTGGGCATTTTGCAGTTTGTAGCCAATAGACTTTTGTGTTACAGATCTAATTGTATTACAAAGTCAGTTTTGTGTTACATATGTAGTCATTGGTGGCCACTTAGTCGTCTGTTTTTGATTAAAGTACCCCTAATGGGGTTGTCAATTAGTTTTTTTATGATTTGGGGCCACTTGAGTAGTCTGGTGTCAAGACCATTAATTAGGCACATCTAAAGTAAAAGAAATAGTGTGTTTTACCTGTAGCACTGGATAAAGTGAGACAGCTTCCAAATATCTACCATGTATTCCCTAGTTCTTTTCCAAGCTCCATATCTGAGAGTTCAAGTACCATAGCTAGATCCCACAAAAGGTCCAAATAATAGTTTTGGTGGAGACAAGAGTCTTTTTTTTTCTACATATGACATGATAGAGGATTTTAGATTTCTGGCTGTCTATCTGTGTGTTGTTTGCCATCTAAAAATTTGCCT
Source organism: Prionailurus viverrinus (assembly GCF_022837055.1). Taxonomy (NCBI): domain Eukaryota; kingdom Metazoa; phylum Chordata; class Mammalia; order Carnivora; family Felidae; genus Prionailurus; species Prionailurus viverrinus. The sequence continues at coordinate 94,603,159 of NC_062566.1, forward strand.
GATACTCTTGCCCTAAGTGGCCTGAAGTGATCTCAGAAAATGGTTCCCTATTCAGTGGATCCAGAAAACCCTACTAAAGTAAATCATGCAAATCAAGAAGTTCAAATCTTCTTGTTTACTTTAAGAACACATGTGAAACTGCCAGGCCATCAAGGGTATGCATGTCCAAAAAACCACCAAGTATCTGAAAGATGTCACTTTGCAGGAGCTATGTGTGCCATTCCTTCGCTACAATGGTGGAGTTGGTAGGTGTGCCCAGGCTAAACAGTGGGGCTTGACACACAGTCGGTGTCCCAAAAAGAGTGCTGAATTTTTGCTGCACATGCTTAAAAATTCAGGGTGTAGTGCTGAACTTAAGGGTTTAGATATAGATTCTCTGGACATTGAGCACATCCAGGTGAACAAAGCCCTCAAGATGCAATGCAGAACTTAGAGAGTCCATGGTCGTATTAACTGGTACATGAGCTCTCCCTGCCACACTAAGATGATCCTGACCGAAAAAGAGCAGATTGTTCCTAAACCAAAAGAGGAGGTTGCACAGAAGAAAAAGATCTCGCAGAAGAAACTGAAGAAACAAAAACTTAGGGCCCAGGAACAAATCCTGCATAAAATAAATGCAAATAAAAGAAAAAAAAGTAAAAAAAAATGCCTAATAAAATGATTGAGTTTACGCAGAAGTTACCAGATTTCATTCAAGGAAATGGAACCAAGGGAAACCAAGTGGCTGCTCCCAAAGGGAAATATGTACAATTCCAATGATTAGTTTGGTTGTATGCTCTACTTGTTCATGAGTCATTTGTCTCTTCCAGAAGGCCAAATCTGGGTTTTAAGGTAACGCATACTTTAGGAGGATTCCAAGGCAAGTCTGCTCATACCTGTTGATGATAAGGTCAGAGGTATTACATGAGTCCCTTGCCATATTTGGTCATGCCTGCTTGCTAGTAGCGTGTGGAGTCTAGAATCAGATGTAATATTCCTAGATGCCCAGATAAGTCAACTACTCATAAGGCAAAAGTTGTTGAACCCCAGTGGAGTCATTAAAGCCAATGAGAATATCTTCAACCATAGAACTTGGAGAGTCTCTGAGAACTTTGCTAAACTAAGTTTCAGAACTCCATTTGTTTTTTTTTTTTTCCTACTTTTCCTAGAAATTGGGGGCAATATGCATAGCAGACTTTCTGAGTAAGTGGTAGGACTTTACAAAACTCTTTAATAAATAGTCCCAGGGAAACTGGTGCTTTGTTTACTAAAGAGAGAGAGGCTGGAATTCCTCAGGTTGGAGCATGAAATTAGGTAATAATTTTTATACTATAGGGCTAAAGATCTAGTAAGAAAGGATTTCAGTCTATCCTGAGAATAAGGATAGAACAATGACCAGGGCATATTTAAAACCCATAATAGGGTATACTTGGATGAAATCCATTTGGAGATGTTCAAAGAGGACCTGTATTTGGGGCTTTTGTCCAAGGCCAACCTTTAAAGTTTTACTAAAGTTATACTGGTGACATGGGACATGCATCAGAGACACCAGCAGCAATCTTAGTAAAGTTTCCACACTGGGATGCTTAAATTTATGTCACATTTATGACTGAATTAAGGGGTGCACAGGTAGCTGGTAAAACATTATTTCTAGGAGTGTCTGTGAGGTTGTTTCTGGAAGAGATTAGCATTTGAATCATTAAACTAAAGATTTGTACTATCAGTTTGGATGGGCAACATCAAGTCAGTTGAGGGCCCGAATAGAATCAAAAGGCTGAGGGAGGCTGAATTTTCTTTACTTTTCCCTATGGACATCAGGATTCCTGGTTTGGGGGCCTTTGGAAGTGGACTGAATTATATCACTGGCTTTCCTATTTCTCCAGCTTGCAGAGAAGATAGCAGATTACAGGACTTCTTGGTCTTCATAACTATGTGATCCAATTTCTATAATATCTGTGTGTGTGTGTGTGTGTGTGTGTGTGTGTGTGTGTGTGTGTATCTGTCTGTCTGTGTTTATTCTGTTGTGTCCATTTCTCTGGATAGCCCTGGCTAATATACCAATGTTGGTTCAGTACAGTGGCCAATTTTTCCTTGCTGTGGTAAGTAGTTTCGTGTAAACTTTTTACCATATTCCATGATGAGAGTGTCAAGACATTATCCCTATGCAGTTTGCATCCAGATTTCTTCCAGTATTTCTCTTCTCATTCTGGATCTAATTGCTGGCATCTTGTAATAGCCTCACCTCTCCAAAGATTTGGTCTTTTGGGATTTCATGAACACTAGGATTTTAGTAAAGGATGCCTGTCTCGCATCGTGATCAGCCATGGCATTTTGTTCAGTGTCATGTTATCCCTTTTGTGATAAGTTCCAACCATTATAATGACCAGTACTTTAGGATGTATTAGAGTACTTCAAAGTTCTTTAATTTTCTTATTGATCTTAATTAGATTTTCTGCTGAGATCAAGAATCATATGTGCTATCAGTTTATATATCAATTCTCTTTAAGTAACCAACAGGCTCTGGTGAATATACTGAGGCAAATTTTGCCTTCTTGCAGGGGGTCATATCCTAGAGGGGAAGTGTGAGACCTGTTATAGTGTATCTCTCCTGATAATTTTCTATGTAAGTCCATCAACAAAGAAGTTTAAGTCTGGCTTCTCTAATAAATCAATTTGGAGCATAGATCATTCATGCACAGAGATTAAACAGTCGTGAGTGTCCTCTTCTCCAGGTAATAGAAGTAGAGCAGCAGTATTTCGAATATAATAATGAATATAAATGTGTGGGAAAAAAATAGCATCTCATAGAAGATAAGCCCACCTGGTGAGAACTGTATATTACTAGTAAGCAGCAAAGATTGTACAGCATGGGACACCATCAAGTTTAAAGGAGACCCTAAAACCAAGTCTGCAGAAGCCTCTCCTAGGTTGGCGGCTGTAGCTGCCGCCCTTACCAGGTCAGTAGGTCTTGCCACCAGGTTAAGAAGAAGATTGTAGTAAGCCTTTGGCCTCTAGTGATTCTCTTGAAATTGAGTCAGAACATTAAAAGCTTGCCCAAACTCCTCTTGTACAAATAGAAAGGTTTATGATAATTAGGAAAAGCCATGGTGAGACACTATTGAAGAGTTCAACTTTGCTGTTGTAGCAACACAAAGACAGCCTTGGGTAATCTGTAAATGAATGAGTGTAGCCATGTTCCAATAATACTTTATTTATAAAACAGGTACTGGATATGGACCTTTTCTTTTACTAAAGAATTTAGTCTTTAATATTTATTATGTTAATAATATTTTTGGAGTTCTTTTTACCATCTGATTTTGTGTTTTGTAAGCATTCTTTTTACATATGTATTTTTTCCCTTTTCTTGGATTGATAGAGATTTTTTAAAATTTTGTTTTAAATTTCATCTTCTCCATTGAAAGTGATGGTCTCTATTTTATTTTTTTGTGGTTCTAAAAATTCTAACAAGCATGTTTAATTGAACAAATTCAAAATTTAATCACTGTTTTTGCTCATCACCCAAATTATATACTATTATTTTTTATTTTACTGGTCTATATTTAACCCCACATTTCAGTACAGTTGTTGCTGCATTATACAGTCAATAGTAGCTTAGATTTTCTTATGCACTTTCTGCTTATTTTGCTCACCATTGATTTTTGCATCACAAATCATTTTTGGGGGGAGTCCATTTTACTTCTTCCTGGAGTAGGTCTTGTGAGTTTTAGAAGTAAGTTAGACTAGTTTCTTTAGGGTAATCTTTGCCTCTAGCTGTATTTAAGACCTTCCCTTCATTGTTCTGTAATGTTTAGTTGTGAATCTCTAAGCTTTTTTAGGACTCATCGGGATCCTTGAATCTGAGAATTTGTGCCTTTTATCAGTGTTGGAAAATTTTCAGCTATTATGTTTTTGAACATTGCCTCATTCCTATATTATTTATTTGTTTCTTCTGGTAGTCTTAGTAGAGATGTGTTAAACATTTTCCCTCTGTTCTCAATATCTATTACATTTCTTTTTATATTTTTCGTCTATTATTCTTTCCTTCATCCTGAGTAATTTCTTCAAAATTATCTTTGATAATAATTCTTTCTTCAGCCACATCTAATCTTCTCTTTTATCTCATTATTGAGTTTCCAAGTCCAATGATATGTTTTAAATTTCTAGACACTCTACTTATGAAATACGCCTGTTCATACTTTAAGTACTATCTTAAGTACATATTTAAAGGTAGTCAGTAAATTATTTCCAGTCACTGTGAGTCTGAAATGGTTGTGTTCTGTCTGAGTGTTAGTCACGTATGCTGATTTTTTTTCTCTTGTACCTAAGGGATTTTTTGTCTTAATTTCATATTTGCTTTATCTGTGAATTCTTGGGAGCCAGACTTCAGGGTAGACTAGGATTTGCATTTATTTCTGCCAGTCACTTGGGAGTGTTTTTTTTTTTTTTAATGTTTATTTTTGAGAGAGAGAGAGAGCAAGATGGGGAGGGGCAGAGAGAGAGGGAGACACACAGTCTGAAGTAGGCTCCAGGCTCTGAACTGTCAGCACAGAGCCCAATGCCCAGGCTTAAACTCATGACCTGAGCCAAAGTTGGACAGCGAGATCATGGCCTGAGCCAAAGTTGGACGCTTAACCAACTGAGCCACCCAGGTGCCTCATTGGGAATTTTTTTTTTTTTAAATGAAATTTATTGTCAAATTGGTTTCCATACAACACCCAGTGCTCATCCCAACAGGTGCCCTCAATACCCATCACTCACTCACCCCTGCCTTCCACCACCCATAAACCCTCAGTTTGTTCTCAGTTTTTAGGAGTCTCTTATGTTTTGGCTCCCTCCCTCTCTAACCATTTTTTTCTTCTTCCCCTCCCCCATGGTCTTCTGTTAAGTTTCTCAGGATCCACATAGGAGTGAAAACATATGGTATCTGTCCTTCTCTGTATGACTTATTTCACTTAGCAAACACTCTCCAGTTCCATCCATGTTGCTACAAAAGGCCATATTTCATTCTTTCGCATTGCCACGTAGTATTCCGTTTTGTATATAAACCACAATTTCTTTATCCATTCATCAGTTGATGGACATTTAGGCTCTTTCCATAATTTAGCTATTGTTGAGAGTGCTGCTATAAACATTGGGGTACAAGTGCCCCTATGCATCAGTACTCCTGTATCCCTTGGGTAAATTCCTAGCAGTGCTACTGCTGGGTCATAGGGTAGGTCTATTTTTAATTTTTTTAGTAACCTCCACACTGTTTTCCAGAGCGGCTGCACCAGTTTGCATTCCCACCAACAGTGCAAGAGGATTCCCATTTCTCCACATCCTCTCCAGCATCTATAGTCTCCTGTTTTGTTCATTTTAGCCACTCTGACTGGCATAAGGTGATACCTGAGTGTGGTTTTGATTTGTATTTCCCTGATGAGGAGTGACGTTGAGCATCTTTTCATGTGCCTGTTGGCCATCTGGATGTCTTCTTTGCATGTCATCCTTGGCAGGGTCCATGCTAATCTTCTGTGTATCGTTCCAATTTTAGTGTATGTGCTGCCGAAGCAAGTACATCCGGATGTCTTCTTTAGAGAAGTATCTATTCATGTTTTCTGCCCATTTCTTCACTGGATTATTTGTTTTTTGGGTGTGGAGTTTGGTGAGCTCTTTATAAATTTGGATACTAGCCCTTTGTCTGATATGTCATTTGCAAATATCTTTTCCCATTCTGTCGGTTGCCTTTTAGTTTTGTTGATTGTTTCCTTTGCAGTGCAAAAGCTTTTTATCTTCATGAGGTCCCAATAGTTCATTTTTGCTTTTGTTTCCCTGGCCTTTGGGGATGTGCCAAGTAAGAAATTGCTACGGCTGAGGTCAGAGAGGTTTTTCCCTGCTTTCTCTTCTGGGGTTTTGATGGTTTCCTGTCTCACATTTAGGTCCTTTATCCATTTTGAGTTTCTTTTTGTAAATGATGTAAGAAAGTGGTCTAGTTTCATTCTTCTGCATGTTGCTGTCCAGTTCTCCCGGCACCATTTGTTAAAGAGACTGTCTTTTTTCCATTGGATATTCTTTCCTGCTTTGTCAAAGATTAGTTGGCCATACTTTTGTGGGTCTAGTTCTGGGGTTTCTATTCTATTCCATTGGTCTATGTGTCTGTTTTTGTGCCAATACCATGCTGTCTTGATGATGACAGCTTTGTAGTAGAGGCTAAAGTCTGGGATTGTGATGCCTCCTGCTTTGGTCTTCTTCTTCAAAATTACTTTGGCTATTCGGGGCCTTTTGTGGTTCCATACAAATTTTAGGATTGCTTGTTCTAGCTTTGAGAAGAATGCTGGTGCAATTTTGATTGGGATTGCATTGAATGTGTAGATAGCTTTGGGTAGTATTGACATTTTAACAATATTTATTCTTCCAATCCATGAGCATGGAATGTTTTTCCATTTCTTTATATCTTCTTCAATGTCCTTCATAAGCTTTCTATAGTTTTCAGCATACAGATCTTTTACATCTTTGGTCAGGTTTATTCCTAGGTATTTTATGCTTCTTGGTGCAATTGTGAATGGGATCAGTTTCTTTATTTGTCTTTCTGTTGCTTCATTATTAGTGTATAAGAATGCAACTGATTTCTGTACATTGATTTTGTATCCTGTGACTTTGCTGAATTCATGTATCAGTTCTAGCAGAATTTTGGTGGAATCTATCGGGTTTTCCATGTATAGTATCATGTCATCTGCAAAAAGTGAAAGCTTGAGTTCGTCTTTGCCAATTTTGTTGCCTTTGATTTCCTTTTATTGTCTGATTGCTGATGCTAGAACTTCCAACACTATGTTTAACAACAGTGGTGAGAGTGGACATCCCTGTCATGTTCCTGATCTCAGGGGGAAAGCTCTCAGTTTTTCCCCATTGAGGATGATATTAGCTGTGGGCTTTTCATAAATGGCTTTTATGATGTTTAAGTATGTTCCTTCTATCCCGACTTTCTCGAGGGTTTTTATTAAGAAAGGATGCTGAATTTTGTCAAATGCTTTTTCTGCATCGATTGACAGGATCATATGGTTCTTCTTTTCTTTTATTAATGTGATGTATCACGTTGATTGATTTTCGAATGTTGAACCAGCCCTGCAGCCCAGGAATGAATCCCACTTGATCATGGTGAATAATTCTTTTTATATGCTGTTGAATTCGATTTGCTAGTATCTTATTGAGAATTTTTGCATCCATATTCATCAGGGATATTGGCCTGTAGTTCTCTTTTTTTACTGGGTCTCTGTCTGGTTTAGGAATCAAAGTAATGCTGGCTTCATAGAATGAGTCTGGAAGTTTTCCTTCCCTTTCTATTTTTTGGAATAGCTTGAGAAGGATAGGTATTATCTCTACTTTAAATGTCTGGTAGAATTCCCCTGGGAAGCCATCTGGTCCTGGACTCTTATTTCTTGGGAGATTTTTGATAACTGATTCCATTTCTTCGCTGGTTATGGGTCTGCTCAAGCTTTCTATTTCTTCCTGTTTGAGTTTTGGAAGTGTGTGGGTGTTTAGGAATTTTTCCATTTCTTCCAGGTTGTCCAGTTTGTTGGCATATAATTTTTCACAGTATCCTGATAATTCCTTGTATTTCTGAGGGATTGGTTTAATAATTCCATTTTCATTCATGATTTTATCTATTTGGGTCATCTCCCTTTTCTTTTTGAGAAGCCTGGCTAGAGGTTTATCCATTTTGTTTATTTTTTCAAAAAACCAACTCTTGGTTTCATTGATCTCCTCTACAGTTTTTTTAGATTCTATATTGTTTATTTCTGCTCTGATCTTTATTATTTCTCTTCTTCTGCCAGATTTGGGTGTCTTTGCTGTTCTGCTTCTATTTCCTTTAGGTGTGCTGTTGGATTTTGTGTTTGGTATTTTTCTTGTTTCTTGAGATAGGCCTGGATTGCAATGTATTTTCCTCTCAGGACTGCCTTGACTGCACCCAAAGCGTTTGAATTGTTGTATTTTCATTTTCATTTGTTTCCTTATATTTTTAAATTTCTTCTCTAATTGCCTGGTTGACCCATTCATTCTTTAGTAGGGTGTTCTAACCTCCATGCTTTTGGAGGTTTTCCAGATTTTTCTTGTGGTTGATTTCAAGCTTCATAACATTGTGGTCAGAAAGTATGCATGGTGTGATCTCAATTCTTGTATACTTATGAAGGGCTCTTTTGTGACCCAGTATGTGATCTATCTTGGAGAAGGTTCCATGTGCACTCGAGAAGAAAGTATATTCTGTTGCTTTGGCATGCAGAGTTCTAAATATATCTATCAAGTCCATCTGAAACAGTGTATCATTCAGGGCCCTTGTTTCTTTATTGATCCTGTGTCCAGAGGATCTATCCAATGTTGTAAGTGGAGTATTAAAGTCCCCTGCAATTACCACATTCTTATCAATAAGGTTGCTTATGTTTGTGATTAATTGTTTTATATACTTGGGGGCTCCTGTATTTGGCACATAGATATTTATAATTGTTAGCTCTTCCTGATGGATAGACCCTGTAATTATTATATAATGCCCTTCTTCATCTCTTGTTACAGCCTTTAATTTGAAGTCTAGTTTGTCTGATATAAGTATGGCTACTCCAGCTTTCTTTTGACTTCCAGTAGCATGATAGATAGTTCTCTATCCCCTCACTTTCAATCTGCAGGTGTCCTCAGGTCTAAAATGAGTCTCTTGTAGACAGCAAATAGATGGGTCTTGTTTTTTTTTTAATCCATTCTGATACCCTATGTCTTTTGGTTGGGGCATTTAGTCCATTTACCTTCAGTGTTATTATTGAAAGATATGGGTTTAGAGTCATTGTGATGTCTGTATGTTTTATGCTTGTAGTGATGTCTCTGGGACTTTGTCTCACAGGGTCCCCCTTAGGATCTCTTGTAGGGCTGGTTTAGTGGTGATGAATCCCTTCAGTTTTTGTTTGTTTGGGGAGACCTTTATCTCTCCTATTCTGAATGACAGACTTGCTGGATAAAGGATTCTAGGCTGCATATTTTTTTTCTGTTCATCACATTGAAGATTTCCTGCCATTCCTTTCTGGCCTGCCAAGTTTCAGTAGACAGATCTGTCATGAGTCTTATCGGTCTCCCTTTATATGTTAGAGCATGTTTATCCCTAGCTGCTTTCAGAATTCTCTCTTTATCCTTGTATTTTGCCAGTTTCACTATGATATGTCATGCAGAAGATAGATTCAAGTTACGTCTGAGGGGAGTTCTCTGTGCCTCTTGGATTTCAATGCCTTTTTCCTTCCCCAGGTCAGGGAAGTTCTCAGCTATGATTTCTTCAGGTACACCTTCAGCTCCTTTCCCTCTCTCTTCCCCCTCTGAAATCCCAATTATGCGTACATTATTTCCCTTAATTATGTCACTTAGTTCTCTAATTCTCCCCTCATACTCCTGGATTTTTTTTATCTCTTTTTCTCAGCTTCTTCTTTTTCCATAATTTTATCTTCTAGTTCACCTATTCTCTCATCTGCCTCTTCAACCCAAGCTGTGGTCGCCTCCATTTTATTTTGCAGCTCATTTATAGCATTTTTTAGCTCCTCCTGACTGTTTCTTAGTCCCTTGATCTCTGTAGTAATAGATTCTCTGCTATCCTCTATACTTTTTTCAAGCCCAGCGACTAATTTTATGACTATTATTTTAAATTCATTTTCTGCTATATTGCTTAAATCGTTTTTGATCAGTTCATTAGCTGTCGCTACTTCCTGGAGTTTCTTTTGAGGAGAATTCCTCCATTCCATCATTTTGGATAGTCTCTGGGGTGGCTTGGAACTTCAGGGCTCTTCCTCTGTGCTGTCTGGTGTAACTTGAGTTGGTAAACAGGGCCACAGTCAGATCTGATGTCTGCCCCCAGCCTGCTGCTGGGAGCCACAGTCAGACTGGTGTGTACCTTATCTTCCCCTCTCCCAGGGGCAGGACTCACTTTGGAGTGGTGTGGCCTCTGTCTGGGCTACTTGCACACTGCCAGGCTTGTGGTGCTGCTTCAATGGGATCTGGCGTATTAGCTGGGGTGGATCGCAAGGTGCACAGGGGCAGGAGGGGTAGGCTCAGCTCTCTTTGCCTTTGGTGGTCCGCTTCAGGAGGGGTCCTGCAGCACCTGGGAGGGAGGCAGACCCGCCAGAGGGATGGATCCACAGACGCACAGTGTTGGGTGTTTGCGCGGTGCAAACAAGTTCCCTGGCGGTAACTGGCTCCCTTTGTGATTTTGGCTGGAGGATGGGCGAGGGAGCCGGCGCTTCCCACTGCCTTTGTTCCCCGCCAAGCTGAGTTCTGTCCTCCGGGACTCAACAACTCTCTCTCCCGCTCTCCAAGCAGAGCTGATGACGTATAACATTCCAGATGTTAAGTCCCACTGGCTGTCAGAACACACTCCGTCCAGCCCCTCCACTTTTGCAAGCCAGACTCGGGGGCTCTGCCTTGCCTGGTGGGCTGGCTGCCCCTCTGCTGCCCCAGCTCCCTCCCGCCAGTCCATGTAGCACGCATTGCCTCTCCGCCCTTCCTACCATCTTCCGTGGGCTTCTCGTCTACGCTTGGCTCCGGAAAGTCTGTTCTGCTAGTCTTTTGGTGATTATTGGGGTAAATTAGGCAGATGTAGGTGGAATCTAAGCGATCAGCAAGATGTGGTGAGACCAGCATCCTCCTTCGTCGCCATCTTCTAGGATCCGGGAATGTTTTAAATTAAATTCGCACCTTGGAGTTTTTCACACCCAAGGATGCTACAGATTTTGTTTGTGCGTGCAGGGCCAGCTTTTGGAGAAACTCCCAGAAGAAACTTTCCTTCTCCCAGAGCTAAGGTAAAATAGATATATTTCCTTCCTATCTGCTTCTGTGTTCATCTTATTTTCTCGGGAGTTTTGGGTTTCATCTCATCTCATCTCACCTGTCATGTTAGGTCCCACGTTTTCTTTTCTTTTTTCCAGTGTTCTTATTTGCATAAAGACCAAAAAGCTGGAATCCACTAGCATCGATCATCAGAAGCATCAGTGGTAACTGTTAGCTCTTACACTTAGCTATCTCACTTAATTTAAGTTCTTGCTTCATTTTTGCTTGTGTAGTGCTTCTTCATAGTGCCCAACTATGATTGTAAAGAGATTAAAAAAACAAAACAAACATTTTATCCAGAACTTTTCAGCATCTGTTCCAGGAGTTTTTCTTAAGTTATCCAGCCTACTAAGTTATTTTGCCTGAAACAGAAGTACTCTCCTGTTCTTTTTTGTATTTTTACAATACACTTAAAAATATCTCTTTACATTACTTTAACAGTGTTTTGAGAAAATCAGATATTAACAAAAACTTTTTATTGTGGAAGATCTTTTAGCTGTGACATTGGGGACTTCTTTGTACTGAAGAATGGGGTGGTGATGTCACATAGAATTGAGTTTAAATTTATAGCTGCATCCTGAAATTAAGTGTGATGCTTTTGTTCCTTTTCTTGTCAAATATTTTTATTAAATCAGTTGACTTTGACAGATGAGTGTATGTATCTCAGAGTATGTTCCTGTGTCATTTCATTCAGTTAAGCTGTTATAACTGATAGCTTCAATTGATAAATTTTGCTTATTTGAATGAAACTTTAAAATGAAAGAAAGTAGATATCATGAAGTTATAAATGTTGAAACTTTTACTCCTAGATATGCTTTCCATAGTGTTAGCTTTTTATTAAATTTATAAAGGCCAGAGAGTGACCCTTTCATGTAGTGGAAAAGAAGTCAAGAGAAAATACTTGAGAGTTACTGTCTTAAGATCTTATTTAGATAAAAATCAGTTTTGTAACAAAGGACAAAATAATTAATTAACCTGGTAAAGATAAATTTTCTTTTACCTTGAAAAGGGCACATTTGTAATTAGTTTTATGCCTGAGGTACAATTGACTCAACAACAAAGTCTCAGTATGGTAAAATGCAAACCTCATTTATTTGGGTAGAAATGAATAGAAGAAAAGGTTCTGGACTTGTGTCCTGGGCTTCATAGGGTTTGAGATCTCCTTAAATTGTGTACAGTCTTACATATGTATATTTAGATTTGTGACTTTTCCTGGTCCCAGCCCTACTTGGCTTTCACATCCCCTTTGGCAAGGTACATTTGTGCAGTACACAAACTCTGCAACTGTATATGGTGGTTAGATTTCCCAAAGGCTTGCATCCCATAGTTTGAGAGATTGAAAAGGCTAAATGAAACCTGATTTCACATATTGAGCAACACTTGTCTTACGGTGTTGGGATTTAAAAACTTAAAAAGTCATCCTCCTCAGGTATGTTAAATGTGGAGGTATTAAGAGTAAACTCTCTCAGACTTTATTTTTCATGTTAACATTTCTTTTTCATTTATACCTAAATCCTTTGTATATTTGTTTGCCACACCTGGTAGGGGCTATTCATTCCAAGAGAAGTGGCTGTCTTGCAGATCTTCAAAACCTTGCTCGATTTCTTTTGTCTTTTTAAAAACGTTTTTTTGACGTTTATTCATTTTTGAGAGACAGAGCACAAGCAGGGGTGGGACAGAGAGAGAGGGAGACACAGAATCCGAAGCAGGCTCCAGGCTCTGAGCTGTCACCACAGAGCCCAACGTGGGGATCAAACTCATAAACCATCAGATCATGACCTGAGCCAAAGTCGGATGCTTAACCAAGGTGCCCCCAAACCTTGCTGGATTTCTTAAAGACTGGGCTTAAAATACATCATGCTTGGTTGTTGACTGTTTTTTCAGCTGACTTTTCAGACTGGCAAGGAACTTGGGTACTGGTTCACTATAATTTTGTTTCACAATTCCTAATTTTTCTTTTTAAGGAAAGTAGCTAATAGATCTTTTAAAGAAAACACATGAACATTACCAAAAGAAAGAAAACAGGAGAAGAGAGCAACTAAATTTCAGTGTGCCAAATATAAAGTGATACAATTGGCATAAATTGTTAGGCAGCTGCTTTGTAAAAAAATTGTTTTTAGTATCAGTAGGGCCGAATGTATTTTTTTTCTGAAACATTTTAAGATTTAATTAAAATAATCCAATATACTGAAAAACATACTACAATCACCTCTTTCAGCCAACATACACTGTCTTTATTTAATTATTAAAGCAAATATGGCAAAATGATAAACATGTCTGAGTAAAATATACATTGTCACAATTATTACTTTTCTTTGTTAGCTATTACCTTTGTTACACCAGGCTCAATCATTACCCTTGAGTCAATTAACAAGAGCTCCTGATTATCTGCTCGCAGGCGAAGACCAGATTTCTTTAACCAATACTCAATCTGCTAAGAGTATATTTTTCCAACAAAAATGCAATCACGATGTGTGCCTCCTTATGCCTTTAACCTCACTTGGTCTAGAACTGTTACCTATTTCCTCCCCTGACCCTGACTTTCCAATGTCACAAACCAGCTGTGGAACACCTGTGTCCTGTCTTGTGTGTTTCCACAAGGTGCCATTTAACTTGTGACTCTATCCCCTATATTCTCCATGATAAGCTGGAAGCTACTTGCCAGTCACGTGCTTCACGTTGTACCACACTGGGCATGTAATCCTTGTGAGCAGCCATTGCTAGTGATGCCAGTCTTGAATGTTGTAACGGACTGACCTCTCCACTGCAAATGCATTTTTTTTTTCCATTAGCCACTCACTAGTAATGGTTGTGGTATCCATTGACCAGTTTTGTCTACAGCAGTTTGCTTTTGGGGGGGTTTACAGCATAGTGATTTTTTAATACCTCCGTTCTTTTTCATTTCTTAGATAGCATTCTTTCATAAAGAGTTTTCCTGCTTCAACTGGGGTATAGACAACAAATGTGTCAGGATCCATGGTTAGTACTTTACCTTTGATTATCAATTGTCATAGCAGGGTTTTAGTGTAATGGTAAACCCCTCCGTGGACAAATGAGCTCCCCTTCTCTCTTCCTTTTACTCTCCTCATATACTGTGGTTCCAAAGATTTTTTAAAAATATTCATTTGCATTTATTAGGCCTCTTGGTGCCAAAATCATTCTCATTTGGTGGCTGGTCATCCCCTTCATCTTGCTTCAGTAGATGATGTGCTGGCCTTGGTCTTTCTGGAACAACAATATATCCCAGCTTGTTTTGTAAATTGCCTGCCTTACACCTAAAATTATCCAGTTCTTCAAGAGGCCATGGTTCTGTTTACTGGGCTGGTTTTAGAAATCAAGATGTAGATGGAAGGTATGGCTTTGGCACATGGGCTTCATATGTTCTAGAACTTTTAGGGTACAGAAAGTAGTAAAAAGTACAAATAAAATTATGAGCATATATTACTATTTTCAACTATAATTTAAGTTGACAATATTTTTATAAATGTCTTGTATTTTATTTTGGTAACTTTTTTCCCTTTAAACTGAAACTTGTGGTTTCTAATATTAGCAGAGTACTTGTCTGCTTTATTCAAAATATATTACATAGTTTGAAAAATCATGTGCCATTGTTTGTTTTATTTTGTTTTGCTTTTTTTTTTTTAACTGGAATAGTGATAGTTTATTGTAGATTATTTAGATTGTGTTCCAGTCTGAAATTTTTTTTTAATTTAATTTTTTTAATTTACATCTGAATTAGTTAGCATATAGTGCAACAATGATTTCAGGAGTAGATTCCATAATGCCCCTTACCCATTTAGCCCATCCCTACTCCCACAACCCCTCCAGTAACCCTCTGTTGTTCTCCATATTTAAGAGTCTGTGATGTTTTGTCCCCCTCCCTGTTTTTATATTATTTTTGTTTCCCTTCCCTTATGTTCATCTGTCCTGTGTCTTAAAGTCCTCATATGAGTGAAGTCATATAATATTTGTCTTTCTCTGACTAATTTCACTTAGCATAATACCCTCTAGTTGCATCCACGTACATAGTTGCAGATGGCAAGATTTCATTCTTTTTGATTGCTGAATAATACTCCATTGTGTGTGTGTATATATATATATATATATATATATATATATATATATATACCACATCTTATTTATCCATTCATCCATCAATGGATATTTGGGCTCTTTCCATACTTTGGCTATTGTTGATAGTGCTGCTGTAAACATTGGGTGCATGTGTCCCTTCGAAACAGCATACCTGTATCCCTTGGATAAATACCTAGTAGTGCAATTGCTGGGTAGTAGGGTAGTTCTAATTTTTTTTTTAAGTTTTTTAACGTTTATTCATAGTTGAGAGACAGAGAGAGCACAAGCGGTAGAGGGGCAGAGAGAGAAGGAGACACAGAATCTGAAGCAGGCTCCAAGGTCTGAGCTGTCCTCACCGAGCCTGATGTGGGGCTCAAACTCACCAACCGTGAGATCATGACCTGAGCAGAAGTCGGACGCTTTACCGACTGAGCCACCCAGGCGCCCCTATTTTTAATTTTTTGAGAAACCTCCATACTGTTTTCCAGAGTGGCTGCACCAGCTTGCATTCCCACCAGCAATGCAAAAGAGATCCTCTTTCTCCGCATCCTCACCAACATCTGTTGTTGCCTGAGTTGTTACTGTTAGCCATTCTCACAGGTGTGAGGTGGTATCTCATTGTGGTTTTGATTTATATTTCTCTGATTATGAGTGATATTGAGTATTTTTCATATGTTGGTTGGCCATCTGAATGTCTTCTTTGGAGAAGTGTCTATTCATGTCTTTTGCCCATTTCTTCACTGGATCTTTGTTTTTTGGGTGTTGAGATAGAGAAGTTCTTTATAGATTTTGGATACTAACCTTTATCTGATATGTCGTTTGCAAATATCTTCTCCCATTCTGTCGGTTGCCTTTTAGTTTTGCTGATTGTTTCCTTCGCTGTGCAGAAGCATTTTATTTTGATGAGGTCCCAGTGGTTCATTTTTGCTTTTGTTTCCCTTGCCTCTGGAGACATGTTGAGTAGGAAGTTGATGCAGCCAAGATTAAAGAAGTTTTTGCCTGCTGTCTCCTCAAGGATTTTGATGGCTTGCTGTCTTACATTTAGGTCTTCCATCCATTTTGAGTTTATTTTTGTGTATGGTGTGAGAAAGTGGTCTAGGTTCATTTTTCTGCATGTCGCTGTCCAGTTTTCCCAGCACCACTTGGTGAAGAGACTGTCTTTATTCCATTGGATATCCTTTCCTGCTTTGTCAAAGATTAGTTGGCCATACGTTTGTGGGTCCATTTCTGGGTTCTCTATTCTGTTCCACTGATCTGAGTGTCTGTTTTTGTGCCAGTACCATACTGTCTTGATGATTACAGCTTTGTAGTGTAGCTTGAAGCCCGGGAATGTGATGCCTCCTGCTTTGACTTTCTTTTTCAAGATTGCTTTGGCTATTCAGGGTCTTTTCTGGTTCCATACAAATTTTAGGATTATTTGTTCTAGCTCTGTGAAGAATGCTGGTGTTATTTTGATAGGGATTGCATTGAATATGCAGATTTCTTTGACTGGTATTGATATTTTAACAATATTTGTTCTTCCTATCCAGGAGCATGAAATCTTTGTCCATTTTTTGTGTGTCTTTTTCAATTTCTTTCATAAGCTTTCTATAGTTTTCAGTGTATAGATTTTTCACCTCTTTGGTTAGATTTATTCCTAGATATTTTATGCTTTTTGGTGCAATTGCAAGTGGGATCAATTCCTTGATTTCTCTTTCTGTTGTTTCATCATTGGTGTATAGGAATGTAACCAATTTCTGTGCATTGATTTTATATCCTGCGACTTTGCTGAATTCATGAGTCAGTTGTAGCAGTTTTTTGGTGGAATCTTTTGGGTTTTCCATATAGAGTATCATGCCATCTGTGAAGAGTGAAAGTTTGACCTCCTCCTGGCCAATTTGGATGTATTTTATTTCTTTGTGTTGTCTGATTGCAGAGGCTAAGACTTCCGATACTATGTTGAATAACAGTGATGAGAGTGGACATCCCTGTCTTGTTCCTGACCTTAGGGGGAAAGCTCTCAGTTTTTCCTAATTGAGGATGATATTAGCATTGGGTCTTTCATATATGGCGTTTATGATCTTGAGGTATGATCCTTCTATCCCTACTTTCTTGAGGGTTTTTATCAAGAAAGGATGCTGTATTTTGTCAAATGCTTTCTCTGCATCTATTGAGAGGATCATATGGTTCTTGTCCTTTATTTTATTGATATGATGAATCACATTGATTGTTTTGTGGATATTGAACCAGCCCTGGATCCCAGGTATGAATCCCACTTGGTCGTGGTGAATAATTTTTTTAATGTATAGTTGGATCTGGTTGGCTAATATTTTGTTGAGGATTTTTGCATCCATGTTCATCAGGGAAATTGGTCTATAGTTCGCCTTTTTAGTGGGGTCTCTGTCTGGTTTTGGAATCAGGGTAATGCTGGCTTCATAGAAAGAGGTTGGAAAATTTCCTTCCATTTCTATTTTTTGGAACAGCTTCAAGAGAATAGGTGTTAACTCTTCCTTAAATGTTTGGTAGAATTCCCCTGGAAAGCCATCTGGCCCTGGACTCTTGTTTTTTGGGAGATTTTTGATTACTAATTCGATTTCTTTACTGGTTATGGGTCTATTCAAATTTTCTATTTCTTCCTGTTTCAGTTTTGGTAGTGTATCTGTTTCTAGGAATTTGTCCATTTCTTCCAGATTTCCCATTTTATTGGCATATAATTGCTCATAATATTCTCTTATTATTGTTTTTATTTCTGCTGTATTGGTTGTGATCTCTCTTCTTTCATTCTCGATTTTGTTTATTTGGGTCCTTTTTCTTTTTGATCAAACTGGCTAGGGTTTTATTGATTTTTGTTAATTCTTTCAAAGAACCAGCTTCTGGTTTCATTGATCTGTTCTAATGTGTTTCTGTTTGTTTGTTTGTTTCGATAGCATTAATTTCTGCTCTAATCTTTATTACTTCCTGTCTTCTACTGGTTTTGGGTTTTATCTGCGTTCTTTTTCCAGCTCTTTAAGGCGTAAGTTTAGGTTGTGTATCTGAGATCTTTCTTCCTTCTTTAGGAAGGCCTGGATTGCTATATACTTTTCTCTTATGACCACCTTTCCTGCATCCCAGAGGTTTTGGGTTGTGGTGTTACCATTTTCATTGGCTTCCATGAACTTTTAATTTCCTCTTTACCTTTGTGGTTAGCCCATTCGTTCTTTAGTAGGATGTTCTTTAGTCTCCAAGTATTTGTTACCTTTCCAAATTTTTTCTTGTGGTTGATTTCGAGTTTCATAGCGTTGTGGTCTGAAAATATGCACGGTATGATCTTGATCTTTTTGTACTGGTTGAGGGCTTATTTGTGTCTCCATATGTGGTCTATTCTGGAGAACATTCCATGTGCACTGGAGAAGAATGTATATTCTGCTGCTTTAGGATGAAATGTTCTGAATATATCTGTTAAGTCCATCTGGTCCAGTGTGTCATTCAAAGCCATTGTTTCCTTGTTGATTTTTTGATTAGATGATCTGTCCATTGCTGTGAGTGGGGTGTTGGAGTCCCCTACTATTATGGTATTACTATCAATGAGTTTTTTTATGTTTGTGATTAATTGATTTATATATTTGGGTAGCCTACATTTGGTGCATAAATGTTTACAATTGTTAGGTCTTCTTGGTGGATAGACCTCTTAATTATGATATAATTCCCTTCATCTCTTGATACAGTCTTTAAAGTCTAGATTGATATAAGTATGGCTACTCTTTCTTTTGTTGACCATTAGCATGATAGATGGTTCTCCATCCCCTTACCTTCAATCTGAAGGTGTCTTTAGGTCTAAAATGGGTCTCTTATAAACAGAATATAGATGGATCCTGTTTTCTTATCCATTCTGTGCCCTGTGTCATTTGATTGGAGCATTGAGTCCATTGACGTTTAGAGTGAGTATTAAAAGATATGAATTTATTGCCATTATGTTGCTTGTAGAGTTGGAGTTTCTGGTGGTGTTCTCTGGTCCTTTCTAGTCTTTGTTGCTTTTGGTATCTATCTATCTATCTATCTATCTATCTATCTATCTATCTATCTTTTCTCCCCTCAGAGAGTCCCCCTTAAAATTTCTTGCAGGGCTGGTTTGGTGGTCACAAACTCCTTTAATTTTTGTTTTTATGGGAAACTTTTTATCTCTCCTTCTATTTTGAATGACAGCCTTCCTGGATAAAGAATTCTTGACTGCATATTTTTCTGATTGAGCACATTGAATATATCCTGCCACTCCTTACTGACCTACCAAGTTTGCGTGGATAGGCTTGCTGCAAACTTGATCTGTCTTCCCTCGTAGGTTAAGGACTTTTTTTCTCTTGCTGCTTTCATGATTCTCTCCTTGCCTGAGTATTTTGTGAATTTGACTATGATATGGCTTGTTGATGGTCGGTTTTTATTGAATCTAATGGGAGTCCTCTGTGCTTCCTGAATTTTGATGTCTGTGTCTTTCCCCAGGTTAGGAAAGTTTTCCACTATAATTTGCTCACATAACCCTTCTACCCCTATTTCTCTCTCTTCCTTTCCTGGGACCCCTATGATTCTGATGTTTTTCCTTTTTAATGAGTTACTGATTTCTCTATTTCTTACATCGTGCTCTTTTACCTTAATCTCCTTCTTTTCTTTTGCTTCATTACTCTCCATAACTTTGTCCTCTATATTGCTGATTCTCTGTTCTGCCTCATTCATCCTTGTGGCCGTGGCATCCATTTGAGATTTCAGCTCAGTTACAACATTTTTTATTTCATCCTGAGTAACTTTGACTTCTTTTATATCTGCAGAAGGCATTCTAATCTATTTTTTGACTGCAGCTAGTATTCCTATTAGCGTGATTCTAAATTCTGGTTCAGACATCTTGCTTGTATCTGTGTTGGTTAAGTCCCTGGCTGTCGTATCTTCCTGCTCTTCCTTTTGGGGTCAGTTCCTTCGTTTCATCATTTTGAAGGGAGAAAAGGAATTAATGGGGTATAAAACAATTAAAGTTAAAAAAATTAGAAACACACACACACACACACACACACACACACAAAATCGAATAAATGATGCTAGATCCTAAGTTTGTTTTGGTCTGGGTGTTAAAAGGGGCTTGATACATTAGAGAAAAAAGGGGAAAGAAGAAAAAAAAAGGAAATCCTTTGAAAATTTGAAAAAATGAATACACTGAAGTAGACTAAAATGAAATGATGGAAGTAAAATAGAATTTGAAAAAATTTACACAAAATTAAAAAATATAGTAGAAAAAAATTAAAGAAAAATATTATTTTTTTAACGTTTATTTATTTTTGAGACAGAGCATGAATGGGGGAGGTGCAGAGAGAGAGGGAGACACAGAATCGGAAGCAGGCTCCAGGCTCTGAGCCATCAGCCCAGAGCCCGATGCGGGGCTCGAACTCACAGACTGTGAGATCGTGACCTGAGCCAAAGTCGGACGCTCAACTGACTGAGCCACCCAGGCGCCCCAAAGAAAAATATTTTTAATAAAAATTGAAAATAAAAATGAGTTTTTTCTCTTTCTGTATTCAGAAAAAGAAAAGAAACAAAAAAGAGAAAAGGGAAAAAAGAAAATAAAAGGAAGAAAGAAAATTGAATAGATGGACCAGTAAACAGACTGAAATATGACTGAAATTACTTTGTTTTCCCCTAGAAGTCAAACTATGAAGCGCTTTATAGTCCAGGCAGAGAGACTTGTGTTTCTGAAGAGCAAGGTTGACCCAGTCAGGCGGAGCTTAGTGTAATGGCTCCATTCTGCACTAGATGGAGCTGCTTAGCTTACTGGGGTGGATTATTGTGGCACTTGTAGGTGAGTATGCACATGAGTGGGAGCGGTAAAAATGGTGTTACCCAGCTACACAGTCTCTAGTATCAGAACTCTGTTCTCCCTGATCAGCAATTGTACACCCCTCCTTTGTCTTTGGCTTCCATCCACTCCCCGCTTTTACACAGTCTGTGACCAAGCCCCAGGCAGCACCTCCCTCCTGAGTTTTGTCTTAGATGTGGCTGTTTTTCCCCGTCCCCTTACTTCTGAGAGACTGCAACTTTGTCTCCTTCTGCCCCTCTGCAGGAGGGTCTCACTGAGCAATGGCTGGGTGCTGTTTGCACCCAGGGACGTTTGGGAGACTGTGCTATTGCTGATGCCCAGAGCCTGCGGCTGGGTGCCAGCCTATCCCAGAAAAAGTTTGTGAGATAGTGTAGCAGGAGTGTTTCAGGGATTATGGAAAATCACAGCACACATCTGGCACCAGGCTTCACCCTTAATGACCTTGTTCCAGCACCAGAGAATGTGGTTGTTTTCCCAGGTCCACTGGGGCCTTGCCTTTGGGGGACCCACACAGCCTCTACCAGGTGTCCTCCCAGCAGGGGAACCACCTCTCCCCATGTGGCCTGAAGAACCCTGGACTCCACTCTGCTCCTGGGGATTCGCCCTTCCCATCAGAGCACCGCCAGGTATTGAGCTGTGGTGTTCAGACTCTGAGCTCCCCCTGCTCATAGTGTTAATGGAATTTAAACTCTCTCCTTTCTCCTTTCTCCCTTTTTAGTTCAGTCCCTGCGGCTGTTTCCACTTTTCTACTTTCTCTCCAGCTGCTTTTGGGGGGGGTTGCTTTTCCTGTATTCTCTTCCCTCCCCCACTGTCTCTGTCCTCTCTCTGCATGCAAAAGCGGCTCCCTGCCCTTCACGGCTTCTCTCTCCCCGAGTTCACCTCTCTGCGCCACGTACCTGTTGAATTCTGTGGTTCAGGTTGTGCAGATTGTTGTGTTAATCCTCAGATCAGTTTTCTAGGTGTGCAGGATGGTTTAGTGTTGGTCTGGCTGTATTTCATGGATGCGAGACACACAAAAAACTTCCATGCTGTTCCGCCATCTTGGCTCCAATCCTGGCTGAATGCATTTTTATTAAATTGAATGGAAATTTTGCTAAATTGTATTTTTTTTAGGCTCCTTTGCTTTTTTATTCTTTGTATAAGTCAACTTTTTCCTATCTGGTATTCATCAAAAGAGATCTCTTCTTTAAAAAACTGTAGGACTGGGGAGCCTGGTGGCTCAGTCTATTAAGCATCCGACCTCAGCTCAGCTCATGATCTCCCAGTTCCTGAGTTCGAGCCCTGCGTCAAGCTCTGGGCTGATAGCTCAGATCCTGGAACCTGCTTCAGATTCTGTGTCTCCTCTCTCTGCCCTTCCCCCTCTCATGCTCTGTTTCTCTCTCTCTCTCTCTCAAAAATAGATAAACATTAAAAGTTTTAGCAATTTTAGCAATGGACTTCCTTAGGAGCTCATGTACAAATAAGTCCTTGAGCAGTGTGTATGCGTTCTTCTGACAATCTTTTCTCCATGTGGCAAAAAGAAAACCCAACTTAATTTGGCTCCTGAATTGTCTGTTCATGGATATAGGATATCCTCATTGCTTATTCTATCACTCTCTCAAAGAGTTATCACTCCTTTGGGAATCACAGTCTACCTCCATCTGGAACATGTTGCTTAATGAGTAGACTTCTCATTTGTAAATATCTATAAGGCTATTTTATGCACTTAGTAATATACTGTCACTGATTGGTATCTTCTTCATATTTGTGTCTGCAACTTGTACTTAAGGGCAAGCATGTATCTTTTTCTTAGCTTAGGTCTCCACCATCCCCTCCCCTATACTCCTTCAAAGCACAGCCCATGACAAAAAGTGCTAAAAAGTAGTTTGTTTCGAAGTAATCCCACTGAGCAAGAATGAGGGGTCAGGGGGATTGAACAAGCAGGGAGGGGAAGCTCATACAGTGATACATCATTGAGTTGTCCATTCCTATGGGTGACTTGTGCTCAGTCTTGATAGGGTATTGTTTTAAATGTGTTTCATAACAGTTTGCTTGGGGGACAAGAGGGGGAAGCTTTTATCCATTGGTTTTTGTTTCCTATTGGCTAAGGCTGGCCATGCAAGCATTAGCTCCAAGAGGTGGGACCAAAAGGATTTACAGTGGTGTGAATGAAGTGTCCAATAAAATTTTGTGAACTTGGGGTGCCTGGGTGGCTTAGTCGGTTAAGCGTCCGACTTCAGCTCAGGTCATGATCTCACAGTTTGTGGGTTCGAGCCCCGCGTCGGGCTCCGTGCTGACAGCTCAGAGCCTGGAGCCTGTTTCAGATTCTGTGTCTCCCTCTCTTTCTGCCCCTCCCCTGTTCATGCTCTGTCTGTCTCAAGAATAAATAAACATTAAAAATAAATAAATAAAAAAAAATTTGTGAACTTAATAGGACCCAGCTCAATTCTGAGCACAAACTATGCATCCAGTGACCACTTACTGACGTCATGGTTATCGCTCTGACAACAGAAATAGCACAAGTGTCACATTATTATTCCTATTTCCACCAGTCTAAACAAATAGGCTATATTTTATTTTATAATGGTTTTAAACAAAGTATTGTTCTGCTGATGTTTTTATGGTATCCAATATGCTTCCTACAGAATTTACACATTAATATCTACAGAACTTAAATCCAGCAGTCCGAAAAGGTATCATGCATGTAATACCCTTCAGAAATGTGCCACATAGACATGTGTTCACTTAAACACTTAAAAAAAATCCTTAAAAGAATTTTTTTTTATTTTTAAATAAGTGTTGACTTACAGAAAAGACTGGCAAAAATAATACAGAGTTCCTGTATAACCTTTACTCAGCTCTCTCTCATGTTTATACTTATTACACAGAATAATAGGGCTATTAACACTGACACTCTACTATTAACTAATCTATGAACCTTATTCGAATTTCAATAATTTTTCCACTAACGTTGAAGAAACCCCTCTGGTCCCAGATCTAATCCAGGATCACACACTGCATTTAGTCGTCATGTCTCCGTGGTTTCCTTTCTTTGTTTTTCATGACCTTCTGGAGAGTACTGGTCAGTTATTTTCTAGAATTTCCCTCAATTTGGGTTTGTCTGATGTTTTCTGATGACTAGTGTGAGATGATGTATTTTTTTCAAGAACACCACAGAGGTTAGTTTGTACCCTTCTCAGTGTATCATATCAGGGGCACATGATATTGCTATGCCTTATTAGTGGTGATATTCACTTTGATGGCTTGATTAAGACACCAGGTTTCTTCCCTGTAGGGTAATTCTTTTTGCCTTTGTAATTAGTACATGTCTTGTAGGCAGATAGTTTGAGACTGTGCAAATATCCTTTTTCCTATAATAACTTTTGCCTGCTCATTTTATTATCCATTGATGGTACTTCTATGCAGTAGTTATTAGGTATGGTGTTTGCCTAATGGTGATTTCCTATTTACTTCATTCCTTCCATATTGATTAATTGGAATGCTAAGTATTTTCATCAACTTTGTGTCATGAATATAATCCATCATTACTTATTACATATATTGTTGCTCAAAGTGTTCTTACCTTGGCTATGGGGCACTCCTTCCAGTTAGCCCCCATGTCCTGAGCGTGCCCCTATTAATTTTTGACCACTTCCTTCCTTTCTGACACTAGAAGAGGTTCCAGGTACATTTTCAGTTTTTCCTGTGCCAGGTTTGGAATCTCTAAGATTTCTCTAAGGAGCTTTGGTTCCATTAATTAGAGAATTTCATTGTGTCTGGGCCCTCTCAGAAGATAGAGCTAGGAGATATATGTATGTGTGTTAACCCATGCTTACGCACATATTTTAATCTATTTTTATAGCTCTTTATCTGTATCTATGTTAAAAGCAATGAGTTCGTATTGATACCTCTGATTACAGACCAGTATCACAGGATTCATTCTAGCTGTCTTCACCCCACCCCCCTCCCGCCCTTTCTTATATTGTAATGTCTTTCTTTGGTGGTCAGAAACATGGCTCCCATTATCCATGATATATTTACTTATGTGTTCAGAACCAGTAAGATGGCTTCAGAATTGCTAACTACCCCTGTGAAAACCAAATTTACTAAGTACAGTATAATATTTGTGCATAGTTCCTTTGGTCTTAGCTCTTTTTACAGTAGATAGTCAAAATACTGTTTCTTAGGCTAGCTCTTGCTTTCCTACCTTCTTCATGTGGTTATATTATTCATGTAATACAGTTCAATTCATTTGTTACTGTTTATTCCATTTTTGGGTTACCCCCACCCCCTAATTTATTTTAACCATTTATTTTGAGGGGACATATGAAAGCATAACATGATTTTAAGAGTCAGATTTATTAAAAAAATTTTTTTTAATGTTTATTCATTTTGGAGAGACAGAAGTGACAGAGTACAAGTAGGGGTGGGGCAGAGAGAGAGGAAGACACAGAATCTGAAGCAGGCTCCAAGCTCGAGCTGTCAGCACAGGGCTCCACACACGAGCCGTGAGATCATGACCTGAGCCGAAGTTGGACGCTTAACCGACTGAGTCACCCAGGTGCCCTAGAGTCAGATTTATTTTAAACGAAGTATATTCAGACTAGTTTCACTGCCCCCATTTAAATACTCTTTTCTTTTTCCCCATTTTTTTCTGCACTATTCCAACTTACTTTCTATAGGCAAAACTCATTAATTTCTGGTGTAACCTTTTGGCATTTCTTTTGAACAAATCAATGAATATATAATGAATACATACATATATATTGTTATACACCCTTTTGTCTTACATTAAAGGTAGCATAGTACAGATACTCTTAATTTTGCTTTTTAAATTTTATATGTTTTGGAAATCACTTCATATAAATTCAGAGAGATCTTCATTCTTTTTTATAGCCGCATACTATTCCATTGTGTGGATGTATCATAGTTTCTTCAGCAGCTCCCCTACTGAGGGCATTGAGCATCTAGGTTGCTTCTAATATTTTACAGTTACAAACAGTGCTGCGGTGAATAATCTTGTACATATTTATTTTGTATTGTTGGAGGTTTATTCTCAGAGTAGATTCCTAAAAGTGGGATTGTGGGGCAAAAGTGCGTCTATAGTTTTTGTTAATTGTTGTCAAGTTTCATTCCAGAAAGGGTTGTTATTGGCCTTTATTCCCACCAGCAATTATGAGAGTATTTCACCCCAGTTTTGCCAAGAGAGTGTATTATCATACTTTCTAATTTTTGCCAGTCTGATAGATAAAAATGTTATCTCAGTGTTTTTTTAAATTTACATTTCTCTAACATTTTTTTTTTCACATTTTAAGGACTATTTTATATTTTGGGGATGAATTGTCTCCATATCTTTTTTTCCCTTTTTCTTTTGGCTTTTTGGTCCTTTCTTGATTTTCAAGAGCTCTTTATATATATAGCATATGTCTTGCAAATATTTTCTCCCCGTTTGTCAGTTGTCTTTCGTCTTTGATGATTGTGGGTTTTGCTTTTGTTTTTGTTATACATTGTATTTATTCTTATGTGGTCAGATTACCAGTCTTTTGTTGTTTCTGTATTTTAAGTCTTTGTCTCTATGCCAAAATTGAAGATGAATTTACTCATATTTTCTCCTAATACTTGTATAGTTTTATTTGTTAGATATCTGACACATTTAGAGTTCATTCTTTCGTATGGAATGCATACAGATTTGATTTTACCTTTTGTTCCAAATGGCTACCCAGTTGTCCTGACACTATTAAGAAGTCTATCTTTGCTCCAGTGATTTGAGATGTCACTTTTAGCATATACTAAATTGCATAGAATTACCTATAAAAATTTATCTTTGCTCTTTTTGTACTTTGTAATGGTGTGACTGGTGTTATATTACCTATTCATTGCCTGTGGCCACAGATAATGCTCCAGATTGGTTTTTGTTCTGAAAGAATAATCAAGCTAGAGAAATTTACCTTCTGGCTATGAATTTATTAAACACTGTTACCTAAATTGAACCCACAGCTATGAGGCATGGCTCCTTCTGCCCAAATGTTATCAGTGTCAGTGTCTGCTGTATTGTAAAATCATTAGGCTGAAATAAAGCTTCCTAAATGAGTCTCAGTGCTATTTGTTTGGAACTACCGAATTGAGAATGTGAAGAATGGCCTCATGAGCCCTAGCTTTATGAAGGTTCGTTGTCTTTGGCGCCTTGGCTGTTTTCTTAATTCAGCTGCTAGATCTAGGTAGACAAATTGTAATACTGTGATTACTGCCAGAGTAGAGTCATTAGAATTAGGTGGTAATTTAACTTTGTAGGAGTTACCTACATCTAGGGTACAGAGT
This sequence comes from Prionailurus viverrinus, assembly GCF_022837055.1. Lineage (NCBI taxonomy): Eukaryota > Metazoa > Chordata > Mammalia > Carnivora > Felidae > Prionailurus > Prionailurus viverrinus. Next base: position 94,630,145 of record NC_062566.1, read on the forward strand.
TGCCTGGCAACAATGGCATCCTTGTTAAAATACAGAAAACCTGAAACAAAGTCTAGACATTGTCCTTTCAGATGGTTTTATGCTGATGTGAGGAGAAACACCAACCCAGGGGCACCTGGTTGGCTCAGTCAGAACATGAGATTCTTGCTTTTGGGGTTCTGAGTTCAAGACCCACATTGGGTGCAGAGATTATGTAAAAATAAAATCTTTAGGGGCACCTGGGTGGCTCAGTCAGTTAAGTATCTGACTCTTGGTTTTGGCTCAGATCATGATTTCACTGTTTGTGAGTTCAAGCCCCATATTGGGCTCTGCGCTGGCAGCATGGAGCCTGCTTGGGATTCACTCTCTCTCCCTCTCTCTCTCTCTCTCTCTCTCTCTCTGCCCTTCCCCCACTGTGCTCTCTTTCTCTTTCAAAATAAATAAATAAACATTAAAAAAATAAAATCTTAAAGAGAAAAAAAAAAAAGAAAGCACTACCCAAAAGAATCTTCCTATTTACAAAATAAATGAGCTGTTTGGAGAAATAGATTAAAGAAGACTAATGCAATATTGTATTGCATTAGCCTTTTCCCCATCTTATAAGGCCTGCCTTAAGTATTTGATTAGTGCTGTACTCTGGCTTTGCTTACAAAGCACCTCAAATTTGGGGGCTTTAAATTTCAGAGTACATATGTGGAAAGTGCCCGAAAGCCAGAGGAATTTTTATTTCTTGCTCTTATTGTGTCCTTTTATTGTAATAATGACTTATTTAAAAAATTTTTTTGAGAGAGAGAGAGAGAGAGAGGGAGGGAGGGAGGTGAGGGGCAGAGAAAGAGAGAGTGAGGGAATCATAAGCAGGCTCCAAGCCCAACTCCATGTTGGGGGGCTGTAAGGGAGGGCGACATGGGGATTGATTTCATGACAGTGAGATCATGTCCTCAGCTGAAATCAGAATCAGATGCTTAACCTACTGAGTCACCCAGGTGCCCCAATACTGACTTATTTTAATGTGAAGAAGAAAGTTGCAATGACAAATGAAGCTGAGTCTCCAATCCAAGGATTTTTTTTTCTTTTACAGACATGTTATTCATGCCCTTGGCCTCCAGAGGGAGCAAGAGGGTTATACTTAAATAGTAATCATTCCTGAAAAAAAACTTTCTCCTCTGTTCTTCTCTTCCCTTCTCTCCTTCTTCTCTTTCTCTTCTACGCTACCTTCATAAACATGTAGATTTTGTGGACTCGTGTCCTCTTTATCATTTTCTATTTCCGTGCTTCTTTTTATGTGACATTCACATAGTTTTCCCTAAAACCTTATTAAGTGTGCCTGTCTTCCGGTCGTCAGAACTTCCATTCCCCTATGATGCAGGAGGTACCTTACTGTTTCAAAAGCGTGACTCTCAAGGAACCCAGTTGCAAGTTTGTTTCAGCAGTTGGGGATATTTCTTTGGAAATAGTGTTGGTTCTTTCACCCCCATCGCCCCACTCTGCCCCTACCCCCAACTCAGAGGGGGGCCTACATATTCTGATTTCCCTCTGCCTCCCCAATGGCAGAAATGTTAGAGTGTGTGGTGAAACACTAAACCATAGGTCCATTTTGAATAGAGACGCCCCCCCCCCCCCCCCCGACCCCGGGTGGCTTCTGGGCTGAAAAAATGGTCCACCATGAGATCCTTTGTTGACAGAAGGATCAATAGGGACTGCTTTGTTTCTTACTGGTCTCCTGCTTGTACAGGGAGTTTTCTCCACGATGAAGGATCCCAAGTAAGTATGTGTTACTTTTCTCTAAGATAAAAGTCTGTGCAGAAATGATGACCTAGTTCTGACATATACATTTTCTCTCTCCTCTGTGGTTATAGCTAAAATCAGGATGAGTTTGTGGAACCTGAGTCTGGACCTTAAATGTTACACTGAATCTTGAGACTCTGCCTTGAGGTAGGTTCGGATTGGGTCAGAAATTTTCCTCCTGTCCCTCTTGTCCTAATGTGGCTTGGCCTGCAGAAACTTCCATCCCTGGTACAGTCCATGCATGGACCTACCCATTCTTCATAAGGAGTGTTGGGCTTTAGGCATACAGATGACTGACTCCCAAATGTTTATCATCCTCTCTGGCCTCCCTTCTAAGTGGCCTATTTGACATTATCACTTGGATGTTTAGTTGAAATTTCAAATTTACTGGGTGCAAAACAGTCTTTGACTTTTCCCAAATGTGTTCTCCACTATTCCCAAATTGACCACCATCTCTCTGTTACTCACTTAGGAGTCATTTTGCTTCCCCATTTTCTTCACCCCCTACCATCTCATCCTTCAGTCAGCTCTGTTCTTATTCCAACGTATTTCCTACATCTGCCTACTTTGCTCTCTCTTTCCTGATCTCTGCTTCACTTCTACCAGACAGCATGCTATGCTTCTCTCTCATCCAGACCATTAGGAGAGATTCCTTAACAGGTGTAATGATGGCAGTGGCTTGGAAAAATTAAATGTGCTTTTCTCTTTTTTTCAGATACAAAGGGATAAACGAATACAAACTGAAAGAGTTAAGATTTGGCTTTTGACATTGAAAAATAGGGCTGTGCAGAAAACCAGTAGATTTGAAAGCTTGTCTTTGTAGGGAGAGAAAGGATTTCATAAATGTTTTCAGTTTCCATTTACATAGCAAGGATCAGGACTCTAAGACTAGATCATAAATTTCTCCCATAACATATAGAATGTCTGTACTATTCACCTTTAATGCTTAGTGATAAGGCTGGAGTTCTGAAGGTGGGGCTATGGTAATGAAGCCTGCATACCTGCCCAAATAGATTTTTGTAGAAGGAAGACAGAGAGAAAGAAGACAGGAGATAATGGTCAGTTAGGGATTCTAATCTTCCCTTGGGGCTGTAGCCCAGAAGGAGAGAAGTCAATTAAATACTTGGAGGAATACAGAGGGCAGAGGGACTCCTTCTTGGCTTCTAGTCTGGGACACTGGGGAAAGTCACCTGGAGGCCCTGGGAGGGGGCCTTCCTGGCCAACCCGGTGAGTGCCTACATGGAAATAAATTCAGAGATGTGGTCAGGGAGAGTGAGGGTCTCATTTGTATCCCGAAGGCTTCCTCTGTTCTCTCTAGAATGAACGTTGAGTTCAGAGCCACCAGGGCCAACATGGGCCTGTTGAGATGGGGACTTCGAGGCATCCAGAGAGGCCTGTAATGCCAGTGAGAGAGGAGGTGACTAGCAGTCCCACCCAGCGGAGAGCTTGGTTACAGACCAAGATGTATACCAGCTCAGCCTCAGCTACAGCCCCTAATGACACCATTGTAGGCGGGGACAAGGGACATTGCTGGAGAGCTAGAGGAACCCAAGGACCCTGCATGGTTTTGAGGACTCTTCCACCAATTCCATAAGGACATGCATGCTTCTCTCCCTCCATGCACCATCCTGGAGGGCAGAGATTATGCCATAATCTAGAGACTAAGCATGTCTAACCAAAGAGGCTGAAGAGGTCTAAGGGTTCTCTCCCATGCTCCTTTTATTTTCCTATAGTTGATAACCGCTAGTGAGTTAGAATAGATCAACTCTAGACCAAGTGGGAGTCTAATTTCTCCACACATGTGAGTTCTGGTGTAAGTTCACTGTAACGCTGTGACAGTGGTTGTGTCTTTGCATCTACCTGTAGCACCCCTACAGTGCCTAGTCCACAGAGTAAGCAGAGCACGCCTTAGAAGTGTGAGAAGCGAGCATACCATCTTCCTACATCTTCCGAAGGCTTTGTATTGGGCACAGGATGAAGCATCAGCACCTCACCTCAGAAGGCTCCATATGATCAGGGCTTGTCTTCCTCTCTCTCCTCATCCTAAACCTTGTCCTCCAAGCTCCAGCTCAGAGGCCCTTCTGTTCCATGAACAAGCTCTCCTCTTTCCCGTCTCAAGCCCTTGCACTTGCTGTTTATGCTGATGCCTTCCATTTGCCCTTTCAGAACCAACTTCCATCCTTTGTCCTTTTGTCCTTTGACCCCATAGGCTGACCATATGAATTGCATCAGTGGACACACTAGCGTTCTGGCTTCCTATTGGAATTGGCCAAGGGAAGACTAGCAGGGGATCAGAGAGAGGGAGGGAAAAGATACTTATTCGTGGCATTTATTCTCCCTGCTTCTTTCTGGCTAGGTCACTGGAAATGTTCCTGGCTCCCCCCACCTTTGGTAGTACTGGAGTATCACCCACTGTCTCTCTAGTTTCATTAAATTCTGTCTATGACTTTTTATTTTTAATTAAAAAAATTTTTTTAATGTTTATTTTTGAGAGCACGCAAGAGGTAGGGGAGCAGAGAGAGAGGGGGGACAGAGGATCCAAAGCAGGCTCTGCACTGACAGCACTGAGTCCAATGCAGGGGTCGAGCTCACAAACCATGATATCATGACCTGAGTGAATGTTGGACATTCAACTGACTGAGCCACCCAGGCACCCCAAACTCTATCTGTACTTTTGTCCAGAGTCCTGTTTGGGTGGTGCCTGCTTCTTGCCAGACCTCAGCTGTCATATTCTTCTGTATGCTCCCTTCTAGGCTCTCTGCATGCTGGTTTCTTCTTCTTGAGTCTCAGCTCTGATGTCATCCCCCTCAGGGAGTCTCTCCCTGAAGACCCACCATCTCACTGCCCACAACAGTGGCCTGCCTCTTGTCCTTCACTCTATCACAACATATTTTTTTAATGTTTATTTATTTTTGAGAGAGAGATATATATAGTGCAAGCAGGGGAGGGGCAGAGAGAGAGAGGGAGACACAGAATCCAAGCAGGCTCCAGGCTCTGACCTGTCAGCACAGAGCCCAACACAGGGCTCGAACTCACAAACTGTGAGATCATGACCTGAGCCAAAATCGGAGGCTTAAAATGACTAAGCCACCCAGGCACCCCTATCACAACATATTTTTAATGTCTTGCATTTTAGTGATCAAAATCTCATGCTATCCAATATTGTCCAATATTGGGCAATATCTGGGCTCCCTAAGAAGAGCAGGGCTAGCGCCAGTAGAGGTATTCTCAACACTAGCTGATTGTCTGCGTCCCCTGTGGAACTTACCCAGCTGTCTGGGCTGTACCCCAGAGCCACTGGGTCATACATTCCAAGGGATGGGTTCAGGAATCTGTACTTAAAAAATTTTTTTTAATGTTTATTTATTTTTGAGAGAGGGAGAGAGAGAGAGAGACAGAGCATGCATGGGGGAGGGGCAGACAGAGAGGGAGACACAGAATCTGAAGCAGGCTCCAGGCTCTGACATGTCAGCGCAAAGCCTGATGTGGGGCTCTAACTCACGAGCCACGAGATCATGACCTGAGCCGAAGTCAGATGCTCAACCAAATAAGCCACCCAAATGCCCCAGGAATTTGTACTTTTTAGAAGTTCCATAGATGTTTCTTTGATACAGCTGGGTGAAAGACACTAGACTAGCTTAAAGAAGAGGGGCTTTGCTTCCGTTAATTCAGGGATCTGATTATGTTGTTTTAACTCTCCTGAACCATTAGCATAAGGCTGATGAGCCAAATCCACTTTAACTCACTTTGTGTTTGAATCAGTCAATGTTTCCACTCATGTCTTTGAAATCACTTCTCAGTGGCTATAATAGAGGTCTTGAAAAACTTGGCATTTGAAGGCTACTAGTATTTTTAATTTATAAAGTAAAAAACTGAAATCTGGAGAGGTTAGCAAACTACTCAGCCACAGTGGCCCTGAGACCATTCTTCTTCTCCTGTTAAGCTGTATTATAACTCAACAGCCCATTGCATAAAATTCTTTTAAAATATGACACCCACCAGGTCCCTGTAGAGTTTTCTTTCTTTCGTTTCTTTCAGTGCTCACACTGATCTCCGTAAAAGGCAGCTTCATCAACAAGTTTGGTATTGCTGTCTTCAGAAGCATTTTTCAGTCCATGTCTTTCTGTTTGTTGCTTATGAAATAGCAGGCATCTGTGAACCTAATTGATGCACTCATTGGCCCATGTCAGCTTCTGGTCCTATGTGTACATTCAGCTTGTACAGATTTACAGTAATATCACATCTGGAATTCTATGATATATATCCTCCATTTTTACTATGCCATGAATATTTTTTTCTCTGTTTAATTGAATTTAATTTTATTATTTTATTTAATTTTATTTTTTACAGAGCATCCAGTATAATTTATTTTATTTTATTTTATTTTATTTTATTTTTTTAAATTTACATCCAAGTTAGTAAGCATATAGTGTGACTGATTTCAGGAGTAGATTCCGTAATGCCCCTTACCCATTTAGCCCATCCCTCCTCCCACAACTCCTCCAGTAACCCTCTGTTCTCCAAATTTAAGAGTCTGTAATGTTTTGTCCCCCTCCCTGTTTTTATATTATTTTTGCTTCCCTTCCCTTATGTTCATCTGTTCTGTGTCTTAAAGTCCTCATATGAGTGAAGTCATAATATTTGTCTTTCTCTGACTGACTAATTTCGCTTAGCATAATACCCTCCAGTTCCATCCACGTAGTTGCAGATGGCAAGATTTCATTCTTTTTGATTGCCGAATAATACTCCATTGTATATATATGCCACATCTTCCTTATCCATTCATCCATCAATGGACATTTGGGCTCTTTTCATACTTTGGCTATTGTTGATAGTGCTGCTATAAACATTGGGGTGCATGTGTGCCTTCAAAACAGTATACCTGTATCCCTTGGATAATTACCTAGTAGTGCAATTGCTGGGTCGTAGGGTAGTTCTATTTTTAATTTTTTGAGAAACCTCCATACTGTTTTCCAGAGTGGCTGCACCAGTTTATATTCCCACCAGCAGTGCAAAAGAGATCTTCTTTCTCCGCATCCTCACCAACATCTGTTGTTGCCTGAGTTGTTACTGTTAGCCATTCTGGCAGGTGTGAGGTGGTATCTCATTGTGGTTTTGATTTGTATTTCTCTGATGATGAGTGATGTTGAGCAGTTTTTCATATGCTGGTTGGCCATCTGAATGTCTTCTTTGGAGAAGTGTGTATTCATGTCTTTTGCCCATTTCTTCACTGGATTCTTTGTTTTTTGGGTGTTGGGTTTGATAAGTTCTTTACAGATTTTGGATACTAACCCTTTATCTGATATGTCGTTTGCAAATATCTTCTCCCATTCTGTCAGTTGCCTTTTAATTTTGCTGATTGTTTCCTTCATTGTGCAGAAGCTTTTTATTTTGATGAGGTCCCAGTGGTTCATTTTGCTTTTGTTTCCCTTGCCTCTGGAGATGTGTTGAGTAGGATGTTGCTGCAGCCAAGATCAAAGAGGTTTTTGTCTGCTTTCTCCTCAAGGATTCTGATGGTTTTCTGTCTTACATTTTGGTCTTTCATCCATTTTGAGTTCATTTTTGTGAATGGTGTAAGAAAGTGGTCCAGGTGCATTTTTCTGCATGTCGCTGTCCAGTTTTCCCAGCACCACTTGGTGAAGAGACTGTCTTTATTCCATTGGATATTCTTTCCTGCTTTGTTAGAGGTTAGTTGGCCATACGTTTGTGGATCCATTTCTGGGTTCTCTATTCTGTTCCATTGATCTGAACGTCTTTTTTTTTTTGTGCCAGTACCATACTGTCTTGATTACAGTTTTGTAATACAGCTTGAAGTCCATGCCATGAATATTTTTAAAATTTATTAAGTATAATAAACAATACCCGTTTCAGTATAGGTAGTTGAATTTTGACAAATGTATGTACCTTGTAACCACCACCACAATTGAGACACAAAATATTTCTAGGGGCACCTGGGTGGCTCCCTCAGTTGAGTGTCTGACTCTTGATTTTGGTTCAGCTCATGATCTGGTGGTTGGTGGGATTGTGTTGGGTTCTGCTCTGACAGCATGGAGCATGCTTGGGATTCTCTCTCTCTCCATCTCTCTCTGTCCCTCTCCTGCTTTCTCTCTCTATCTCTCTCTCTCTCTCTCTCTCTCCCTTTCTCTCAAAATAAATAAATAAACATTAAAAAAAAAAAGATACCAAAGATTTCTTTCCCTGCAAAAGTTCCCTCGTACAATGCTGTGGTCAGTTGCTCCCTCCACTTTTGGCCCAGGCAACCACTGATCTCCATTCCATCACTACAGATTTTGTGTTTTCTAGAATTTCACAAGGTGAGATCATACATACAGGTGATTTTGTGTCTCATTTCTTTTACTCAGCGTAATGTTTTTAGATGTAAATTAAAAAAAAAAATTTTTTTTTCAACGTTTATTTATTTTTGGGACAGAGAGATACAGAGCATGAACGGGCGAGGGGCAGAGAGAGAGGGAGACACAGAATTGGAAACAGGCTCCAGGCTCTGAGCCATCAGCCCAGAGCCCGACGCGGGGCTCGAACTCACGGACCATGAGATCGTGACCTGGCTGAAGTCGGACGCTTAACCGACTGCGCCACCCAGGCGCCCCATAGATGTAAATATTTTTTAATTGTTCTCTAGTCTTTTTTTCTCTTACCTAATATTTCTACTACCACCACTCTCCTGCTCCTTTAAACCAGGTAGCTTAAGCTTGGCATGTATATTTTCTGTCCCTTCTTATCAAAATGTACCCGTCCAAGAGAGCCTAGATAATTCGGTTTGTAAAGCTTCCTTTGTGAACACAGACTAGGACAGCAAAGGGCAGAGAATGGATTTGGAGGGGCAAAAGGAAAATAGTCATCAAAGGTAGGTATTCCTGCTAGTAGATGAGAAAACTGGGAAACTCAGAAGGTGCTTACAAATGGTCACTGGCTGGGACAGGCCTCTGTACAGTTCTTCTGACTCCAAATGCCACATCTCACTTCCCTGCAAGAGACTTTTTTTTTTCTTAATAAAAATGTAAAGACCCCAAAGGCGATGAAATGTAAGGAAATTTAGAACCTGCACAAAGGCAGTGATATTAGTGATAATAATGGTGATCGTAGTGACATTAGCAACAGTGGAGATGCCGAGATGATGGCAGTAATGGTGAAGATGATGGCCACCACGGTGGTGGTGCTCCAGAGTATCACACTGAGGTCCAGGAAGCACTGAAGGGAACAGAAAACAAAACCCCATCTTTTTACAGTGCTTTCACCTATTTTTTTTCTCACTTCAACTTTGCAGTAATCCTGTGAGGTGTGTATTATTATCATTCCCATTTTATTTTTATTTAGAAAGAGAGTGTGTGGGTACAGTGGGGAGGGGCAGAGGGAGAGAGAATCTCAAGCAGGCTCTGTGTCCAGTGCGGAGTCTGACATGGGGCTCAATCCCACGACCCTGGGATCATGACCTGAGCCAAAATCAGGAGTCAGATACTTAGCTGACTAAGCTACTCAGACACTCCTACCGTTCCCATTTTAGAGGAGGAACCTGAAGACAAAGCAGTTACTCAACTATTGGCAAGAGAAGAAGGTGATAAACTTTAGTCCACTCTTTACAGTAAGGTGTGAAAATCAATAAGCAAGTATTTCAGTGGCATGTATTAAGCATTTGACAGATTTGAAAAATAGTTCCAGTTGTTAACACTTATTTTTCTCCCAAATTTTCACACTTACAAGTAAATTTTCTTCATGCCAAGTTATTGCTAAGTATACTAGAAAGAATGGGTTGATCTGTATTAACTTGGAAGGATTTCTGTTTCTTTATTATTGTTTTCCTTAGGTGGGGAAATAAAGATGCAGGTAAATGTAGATAGTAGGTTCTATTTTCATTAAATGAATATTAAACGTATTGAACTGTGGCTTTCAGTCTGGTTTGGCCAAGCTGAGGCTGGTTTCAGGAGATGAGCAAGTGGGAGGAGATGGAGGTCAGGTGGCTATCTCTCCCGTGCTCCCCACTCTGCCTGCTCCCTCCTTGCTTGGCTCTAGTTCAGGCAGGTGATCACAACTCCTGCTGATCTCTCCTTTCCCACACAGCCTTGACCCTCAGGAGGTCCCTATAATGTCCTTCCTTCCTCTTACCCCTTAGGTTTAGGGTCCTAACAGCCTCCTGCTGTTCCCAGTTGCTGGTTGTTTTACCATTCCCTTGACCTTGCCACGCCTTTTGTGCCCCTAAATTAAGCTAATATTGCTCAGCTCCTAACCCTTCTGTGCCCTGCTTTTCAGTGCTGGGCTGGGACTTTGCAAATTATACCCCTCTGTGCTAGCAGCAGCCTGTCATTTCTGCCAATGCCACAGGTAGCCTTCGAGGCTGAGGAGGAGGGACTTGATCTTCTCTTTGCTTGCTTTTCCTATTCTAGTCCCCCATGACAGCTGGGATTTCCTGAACAATTAGCACAGCGGGGTACCTGTATCAGCTGGGCAGCACCTCTGAACTTTTGGGTTGTAACAACCCCAAGCTCTTCACTTGATTCCCTGGCCAAAGTAGTGCCAGCCTCTTTTCACACTAATCAGTCCCTATCTATCTATCTATCTATCTATCTATCTATCTATCTATCTATCTAGTTGTTTATTTAATATGTAATCTGTACACCCATCGTGGGGCTCAAACTCATGACCCTGAGATCAAGAGTCTTCACAACCCTCTGGCCAAGCCAGTCAGGCGCCCCTAGCTGCTTTTTTACACTTAACTTTTCTGTGTCCCCTCAGTGAGCCCTTTCACGTACTCAGCTCTCTAACACCTTTTTTTTTTTTCCTTTTTATTGTGGTAAAAAACACCTTAGTTAAAATTTACCATCTTAGCCATTTTTAGTTGTACAGTTCAGTAGTGTTAAGTGTGTTTACACTGTTGTGAAACAGCTCTTCAGAACTTTCTCATCTTGCAAGACTGAAACTCTGCACCTGTCGAACCACTCCCCTTCTCCCCCTCCCCCACGTCCTTGCAACCACCATTCTCTTTTCTGCCCTTATGAATTTGACTGCTTTAGATACCTATTAAAGATCTCCAACTCTTTTAAACTAATTCCTTTTATTAAAATAATGGGCATAGTTTTTGTTTTCCTGATTGGATTTTGATATATCTCTGTAAATAGTCCCCTCTTTAAATAATTTTTGGTTAACTCTTTGAATGTGCCCCTTGATTCCTGCTGGAATCCCCACTGGTACACTATTTTGGGGGGGAATAACAATTGTTAAAATAACAATAATGGTAAAAGCCCTTTTAAAACCCAAAGCACTATATATTAGTACCATATTCTATGTTATTACTATAATACTATGTTAGTGGTGGTATTCCAAATGAGGCCATATCTGAACCTCCCTTATAGTGTTGCTTGAAGCACTAACATCCAGAAGAGGATGTTAGACATGAGAAAATAGATGCAAGCTCAGAGTTTCAAAAAACCCATGGCTCTGAGCCTGAGGCTCAGAAAGAGAAGGTAAATGGGAACTGTCCCCTTTCCTAGGAGAGGGTGTGGGGAATATAACAAAAGCCCCATAATCCTATTCACAAGTTACCATGGGGAAGAAGCCAGGGTGTCTGTGTCCTTAAGTGATACAGAGACTCTGGCTCTGGTCAGGATGAGACTCCAATCCCAGATGCCAGTCCCCAGCGATACAGTGACACTTCAACATCCTAACTTAAAATGAAAAATCTGGTTGCTTTTACCGAGTAGGAAAAGACTGGAAAATCCCCAACCACTAGCCAACTCACATATGCCAGAAACTCCTTGCAGCCATAGCCTTGGCTAGAGAATTCCCTGGCAGGGTGGGGTTCCCCCAACCTCTTTAAGAGGAGCCCTCCTCTCTGAGGAGGTCAGATTGTAGAAGGAGGCGCCAGTGGTCTTGCCCAGGGGCTTTAAAGGGACTATGGGGGGGGGGGGGCGAGGGCAGGAAGTATTGTGAACAAGTCCAGTGAGGAGGGCCTTGGCTTTTTTGAATAGTGTCCTGGTTGGCCATGCACTCTGGAGAATACAGTCAATCCCTGCCAGGAAAGAAGGACTCAAAACACAAGTCTGAGTGAGATTAAGGCATTTTCTGTAGCAGCTATTAATCAAGAAAACCTTAGCTACAAGGGCAGGATATTACTCATTTCTTAAACTATTTGACTAGGTTGGTCTCTTTGTATTTGGGTAGGACTAACTATGATAAAAAGCTCACCCACATGAGTTTTGTGGCTTGATGTTACGAGACTCACACATGGGCTATTCTTCTAATGCCCAGGAGCTCTATAAACCCAAAGAAATTATTTGAATTGTGTGTGTACATGGTGACCTGGAACAATTTTCTAGGGCCTGTAAATGTCATCTGATTCACAAGAGTCCATGCCCCCTCCCTGACTCCCCATCCTCAAACTGCAAATAGCTCTAGATTATGAATCATCGTAGGACGGGGCCATAAATTTCATCTTTGAATCTCCAACAACATCCTGCTTGATGGGCTTTGTGCACCATCTTATTTGATTTTATTTGATTTATTTTTAAATGTTTATTTATTTATTTTGGGAAAGAGAGCGTGAGTGGGGAAGGCGCAAAGAGAGCTGGAGAGAGACATTCCCAAGCAGGCTCTGCACTGACAGCATGAGCCTGACATGGGGCCAGATCCTATGAACCATGAGATCATGACCTGGCCCGAAATCAAGAGTTGGATGCTTAACTGTATTTTAATGAATATTTACTAAATAGAACATATATATAAGCATATATGTAACATATATTCATATGAATATATAACATATATATATTCAGCTTCTAGGAATCCACAAAAAAGTCTTTCTATCCTGAAGGCAGACTTGTGATTGGGTGACCTTTTGGGGATCTCAGTAACAGTTCCTTCTATTTACAAGGTGGCTCTTTGCACAGGGGTATTCAAGAAAAGAGTAAGCACTAGTTTGGAAAGCTGAGTGCCAGCATTGTTTCCCCCACCAACACTCCAGGCTTTTTTTTTTTTTTTTCCAATTTCATCATCTGAAACCTCATAGTCTCTTCCTGTCTCTACTACTCAATGAAATTATTATGGGGACTCATGATAAAAATGAGAAAGAAAGGAAGAAAGGAAGAAGTGAAGAAAGAAAGAAAGAAAGAAAGAAAGAAAGAAAGAAAGAAGAAAGAAGAAAGAAAAACCATAGCATGAACTGAAAGTCATGGTATTAGTATTGATAGATGAAATAGTTGATCGCTTGCTTTCACTTCTAGGTTGTTAGAAGGAAAAAGGAGACAAATTGAGGGAGGAAAAAGATGTAATAAGACACTGTTATTAAGATCATAGTAAAGTAATATGACATAGTGTAGGTGAACAAGGAAGGAAGATAGCTTTGAGTCTCTCACTTTAAGACAATAATGTAAATGAGTCAAAATATTTTGGGAAGTGAAAAGATTATTATTATTTTTTTTTACCATTATCCTATTCTTAGTTTTTCTTTTCATTTTAGTTATGACCTCTGGTCTGCTAGAGACATTAAGTTGGGGGGGGGCAGGGGTAGGGAGTGGAAACCAATTTCATTGATTCTAGAATACACATTTTCACCTTCCAACATCTCTGGGAATCAGATGGTGTCTGCTACACTCATCGGAGATGCAGTTATTAATATGGCCAAAACTTGGTCATAGCTGCTCATTATTGTCATCGCTTTGATTAAGTGTATTTCTGTTACTGTAACTGCCATTTAAAAGGTCCTCAGAAGATTGTATGTGATTTGGCCTTGAAATGAAAAATTATGTTGCAAAAAGGCACAGAAACAGAGCAGTGGGACTTTAATTTGATATTGGTGAAGCAAATATGCATGGTTGGAGGGATGAAGAGTTGCAGAGTTTTTGCAAAGCAACAACCAGCTGCTTTCTGGAAGCTTAGATTGGAAGAGCCATCCCTCAAGTAGAAGAAACTCTGAGATCCACAAAAGAGTTGGCCATCACTAGCCCAGCCAAGTGACGAGAGAAAATGCTAACACATGTTGGATGGATAAAAGAAACGTCAAAGCAACAAGAGGCTTGCACAACTGTGGAGGACTATGGTTAAGACATGCGTTGTCACTTAATGGACAGTATTTTCTCCAGTGGTACATAAGAAAAGGTGTGCCTTACAATCAATGGAAAATGGTACAAATGCAGGCTTACAGAGTTCAGGGAGCCACTACTATTTTATAGCAAAAGACAGTTCCAATGCTTTCTCTGCTGGTGGGCATACAATTAGGAGATTTAGCATAAAATTGGCAGATAGTTGACCAGGCACTCTATGAGTAGGAGCATCCTGTATGCTTCTGATGCCATGTGCCCAAATGACTGTAACAAAAAGGAGATCGAACAGCTCTCAAGAATATAGAGGGGGAGGGGCACCTGGGTGGCTCATTCGGTTTAGATGATTCATGAGTTCGAGCCCCATGTCGGGCTCAAGTTGACAGGATTTTCTTTCTCCCTCTTTCTCTGACCCTCCAATATTTGTACTTGCTCTTTCTCTCTCTCTCAAAATAAACAAATAAACATTAAAAAAAAGAGTATGGAGGGGGAAAGAACTTGTCTTCTTAGATGTATGGATTTGAGATGGACAAAGGTTTTTTTTAAAAAAAAAAGTATAGTTTTTTATTTAAAGAAAATATTTACTGTTTGGGGATGCTTCTTATACAATAACAAAAATTAAACATGAATTCTTAAAATGTTTATTATTTTCATACCCCACAGCAAATATAAAAGATTTTCAAGTAAATTTGACTAGTAAATATTTAATTGTCTTAAAGATTATACCTTTAAATTTGCCAAGCATGAATATTTTATGGGTAGATTAAATTCTATAAAGTCAATTATTAATGTCCCTAAAATAACAAAATTACTTCAGGTTAATAAAAATGCCAGAAAATTAAATATTGCATATATCTACATTTCTGCCAAATGTCTATTAACAGAACATGAATAAAAAGAATACATGCAACTTGTTTCCTTATACATCCCACCCCATCCCCACCTTGACTTTCCTCATGTGGGTATAAAAATTTTCAGCCATCTCTGGTTCTTAATTCTCCATCATGTTTGTGGTAATTCTTAACCTGGGGTACATGGGCAGAGATTCATGGATGGGCTCCAATGAGCTTGTGCTGCCCTGAAATTATATGAAAAATCTTGGGTCTTATATGCTTTTTGATGGTGTTGAGGAAGGGGATTCTGGTTGTTACCAGTTTCTCAAAAGCATCCATTTTTTTAAAGAACAAAAGAGTCCATGAACTACTAGTCAGCATTTTGGATCAGTTGGGACCTGGCCTGGGGTCCCTCCCAACAGGAGGTACTTTTAGTGGGTGTTCGGTTATAGTAGGAGTGGGAGCTAGACCAGCAGCAACTGAGCTGACTGGTCTCGTGACTCACGAGAGAGACGAGACACCTGGGAAATGGGCCTTGTGATTCTGTCTTGGTTTTGGGACTTGGCTGCCAAAATGTCCCTGCTCTTCCTCAAAATAAACAAAGAAAAGCCATCACATTCCTGTGCCTTCCAGGTTCAATCTGGCACTTTGAACTGTGTTTTTAAGTGACAAAAACCAGGTCTTAATCCTTTAGTTTTCCTCTCCCCCTGGCAGGTCCAAGATATCCTGTGATAAGGATAAGCTTAGGGGAGGGCTGAAGAGGCAGTGATCCAGGCCACTTGCTGCTGGTGGCAAGGAATCAGGTTGGATGGATTCTCATTTAGTTCCATAGAATTCCTGTACCTCACAGGACTGGCTTGGCTTAAACTGATGCTCAGCCTCTGAAAGTCCTAGGTTAAGAGGGGTCTTGAGAGCTAAGAGCATCTGGGACTTTAGCTAGTATCAGAAAGTTGTTGGAGAGCTTGTTCAAAACAGATTTCTTGGATCATCCCTACAGATTCTGATTCAGTAGGTCTGGGGTGGAATCCTGGAATTGTTCTGTTTGTTTTTTAGATCAGTGTCTCCAAGTGATTTTGAGAAAGGGGCTATAAAGAGTTCTGCTTTTTCGAATGTTGAGAGCTTGGATGAAGAGAAGGACATCTGGGCCCTCAGACATTCTGTCCTCTATGAGTTGACTCTGTTGAGTCTGGGTACTCTCCTTATCTCTAGAGAATGGCCTTAGAGGGGAACCCTGGGTCTGTTTTGTTTCTCGACAGATGTGATGCAAGGACAGGGGTGACTTGGGTCTCGGTGCCATGGCTCCCTTAGTCTTGGCAGATGGGAAGCCACTGCTTAGCCCTGTCACCTCCAGTATTTCTCCCCAGCCAAGGGCTTGTATCCCCTAAAAGAGCTATGAGTGGGGGTTGAAACATCTTGGTTAATTCAATAACCAAGAATTGTCTTTTGGAGGCTGTGTGTTTCCAAGCCCCTAACCCCACCAAAGTTGTGCATTGGAGCTCTGAAGAAGACAATATCCAAAGTGGCAGTTGCTGTAGCCTTCTTGCTGGTAGGAGGCAGAGTAGTATAGTGGAGAAGCATCCATCTGGGAGTAGTAAGTTATTCATTCACTCATTTCTCCATTCACTCAACAAATACTGTATTGCTTACCATACGCTAAGCACTGTGTTAGGTGCTGGGATTCAAGAATGAACGAGACATTGTGCTTTCATGGAATTCTTACTCTGGTCAGAGTGAAAGACATTAAAAAATGGTTTTAAAATTTCTACATAGGAGGGAATATTGGAGCTTTAATCTGGTTTTAAGAGAAAGGGAGTGGCATAGAGAGTTGTCTTGAAGGTGATTTTGTACTGCAAAATGACATCTCTCACATTATCTGTTTGTTTGGGGTAGATGGTGAAGAAGAGCTGATGGAGAATGTCAAGTGGTCAAAGACACCTCCCTCCCAGCATAACACAAAGCTACCCCTCTGTGCCAACATCAGAGAGTAAACAAATCATTATCTAATTCATTTACTCAGTCAATCAATCAATCAAGTGATTAGTTAATGACAGCCATAGTGCAAAGAAGTATAAGGCCTTGTGGGAGCTCACAAAAAGGATAATTAGTCTGGGGTAGGGCATGAGCGAAAGATTTCTAAAACAAGTAACTTTGAAGCTGACACCAGAAAAAAAAGGTAAGAATGGGTGTGGAAGGAGCGGTGAGTTGGGGCCCAGCCAGGGTGGCTGAAGCTGAGGTAACATGGGGAAAAGTATCCCCATGAAGTTAGAGAGAAGCAGGATGAGAGCCTACAGGGACTTAGGGAGTTGTTTTTTTTTTTTTTCTTTCTACTTGTCGGTATGTGATCTTGAGTAAGTTTCCTGATTTCTCGTCTGTAAAATGGGGGGACAGAGCCAACCTGACAAGGCCATGGCAAAGATGAAAAGTTGCTTTGTAAAACATAGTCTTACAGAAACAAAATTATTATGGCTGCTCAGTGTCTAGTAACTCACTTGAAAATGACAGACTGGTTTTGGCAAGAGCCCAGATGGGACCCTCCTTAGCTCTTCAAAAACCTCTCTGTGTAGGAAAGGAAACAAGTCTCTTCTGTTCCATCAACCCTGGCTCTCTTGGCCATGCCTCTTCAGACCCTTCTCTGGGCTCAGCCAGAGCCGACATTTTCTCCAACAGGCTGTCTAGCTTCTAGAAGTTTCTCAGTTTCTGGGTGTGCCATCACTTTCATTTACTCTTGTGGTTTTTCTGACAATGAATTCTAGCCCATGTGTTTTGTTGATTTTCAGAAAGTAAGTTTGAGGGATGCCTGGGTGGCTCAGCAGTTTGAATATTCAACTCTTGATTTCAGCTCAGATCATGATCTCAGTGTTGTGGGATTGAGCCCCGTGTCAGGCTCCACACTCAGTGGATTCTCTCTCTCTCTCTCTCTCTCTCTCTCTGGCCCTCTCCCCTGCTCATGCTCTCTCTCTCTCTCTCAAATAAAAAAAATAATTAAAAAGTAAGTTTGAGAACAGCAACCTGTGGTTAGATAAACATTCATTTTTTATCTCAGTAGCTTTATATTAATGGAATCTCTACAGATGGATGAATCAACATGACATTTGACAATGGTGTCACTGAACAGGAAGTATACCTAGCACTTATTTCAGTTGTATACATGAAGTACTACATGGTTCACAAATGGTCAGTGCAGAATCTGTGGGGAAATGAAGATCTGTCTACTCTTTACTCCTCTGGTCATTGTCTGCTTTTTAAAAGTTGGGTGAATACGCATAAGCAAAATTCCTAGATTGAACGTGATTATCTGCCCTTAAGATGTTATTGTCAACTTTACAATAGTTGATACAACACCTCTCTTCCCAAGGATAGGTACATCCCCACATTAGCACTTCTTCTTGATTGCATATATGTTTATTAAAATTTAGTCAGGGAGGAGATTTCTCTGACTCAATAAACGAGACACTGGAAAAATTTCTGGGCTGGGAGTCAGAGGTTTTGAGTTCTAATTATGGCTTAGCCACATGCTAGCTGTGTGACATTATATGAAACGGACAAATGGTGTCTTATAAAAAAAGAGGTTTGTTTATTAACTTTTAAATGACAAGAAAGCTGAAACCAGGAAGTTATTGCCTAGATTTCAGCCGCCAGTAAATGATGTCATCCAGGACCAGGTTCCTTGGGTCTTTTCCTTTCATAGCCCTTATCATGTGGCCCTTTTATCCTCATGCTTATAGCTTTATTGTCACAAGATGCCCATCCCGGCTTCAGACCCCATGGCTACTCAGGCATGATGAACAGGAAAGGATAGTACGTCCACATCTGGCTTACTTTAAAAACAAAGCAGAGGATTTGCAAGAACGTCTCAGGACTGTTATGTAGTCACTCATAGCAGCAGGGAGGATATTTAGTTGTGTCACCTTGTGAAGTGGAACGTAGCAAGGGAGGAGAGCTTGCAAGTGCCTATAGGCTTAATCAAGGGGCAGCCTCTGCCCCGGAGTTTTTGGACCATTTATATTGTTTCGGACGTCAGTTTCCTCAGTTTTAAAGTGAGGTGGTTTAACCAGAATGTGGATGGTCTCTGGGGTTCCCTTAGTTCAAAACCAGGAATTCTCAAACTTATTATTATTTTTAGGTAATTCTTACATTTGAATGTATATGCAGATCACCTGGAGAGCTTGTTAAAATGCAAATTCTGGTGACGGGTGGGGGTATGAAGCCTGAGATTCAGTTTTACTGACATAGGAGTTTAAGGCGTACAGCATAGTGACTTGACATACATATATTGCGAAACGATTATCACAGTGAGTTTAGGTAATATGCATCGCCTCATGAAATTCTGCATTTCCAACAGGCTCCCAAGTGATGGGGATGCTGCTGGACCACACTTTGATTTGCAAGGTTCTAAAGGTCTATGAGTTGATATTTTGCTGCTTTTCTCAGTGGACAAGCCAGCTTAAGGCAAACACCATACAAAGTTCGTAAGTTGCCTAGAATGACTCTGAATTCACAGAAATGTTTCTTCCAGCAGTAAGTGTGCACATTCTTACTGATTTTTCAGCATTTCCAGATCTAGAGGAGGTAAGAGCTAGAGTCTCAGTCTTAGAGAATAAGGTCGAGGAAAGGACTTTTCTAATCCTCACAGGAACCCTGTGAGGCCAGTGTGATTGCTCTCGTCTCACAAATGAGGAATCTGAGAGGGAGAGACTCAGTGAGGTGAAATTACTTTCTGAAGGTCATACAGTTGGTAGTTGACAGGATTTCGATTCTAAGCCAGATCTCTGATTTCGAGGTCTGTGTGTTTTCCGTCTCTCCATGCTGACCCTTGCAGAGGCCCACACGTGAGAGGCGCTAAGGACAAATACAAAACAGCCCACAGTTGAGTGATAATTAGCTTGTTTCAGACCTGCCCATGCTGATTAGCATCCATTTGCCCTCCCAGATCCCTTCTCTACAACCCCAGGGAGACTACCTCTACCTAGGCCCTGGCCTCCAGTTGGATCCGGCCAATGGGAACCACCTCCAAGAGACTGCTGGAGTGGAAGAGACAGAGGTGGGATATTGGTTCACTCCCTGTCCCCGTGGTTTCTTTACTTCAAGGCCATGACTTAGGTGGCCTCTTCTTGGCCTTTCCCTGGTTTTCGGTAACTGCTTCCTCCCCTTGTCTCCTCAGGCCTGGGGGATAGTTGCTTCCCCTGTTGCTAGATCCCTGGGTTGCTTTGTGTTTCCCTTAACCTTGCCTACACCTCCATAAATAGTCCCTTTGGCTGCCTTCTTGAGGCGCTACCCGATGAGATCATGACTCGCTGACTCATTTCTTAAAAGTTTTCAGGTGGTGGCAGATAGCAGTAAGCAGTAACAAAGTTGGTGGAAGATCTGGGTTGGGGGGGGGCTCCAATAGTCAGGACTTGGAGAGAAGGCAGGGCTTCAGCTGGGGAGGGTTTGTGGACAATGGAGAGAAAATATTTAGGAAGAGCTTCCGGCAAAGTCAAGGATTGGAGGGGCATGGGGATCTGCCACCATTTGGGAATCAATCAGAAAGTAAGTGGCCTGGGGTGACACCAAATAAGGGTGGGTTATAGTAACAGTGGTAACATCATTATGTGCTATGTGTCATTGTGGCCTAAGTGCTTTACTTGAACTAACTCATTTAATCTTTGGCAGCCTCTGAGTCACCTCATTTTTAGAGGGGAGGAGGAAACTGAACCATGGAGAAATTACAAACTTGTTCCGGGTCACCCAGCTATGGAGTGGCCAGGATTTGACTCTTTGTGGTCTAGTTCTGAGCCTCCCTCAGAACTCTTAAGCTGTGCTGAGGCACAGATTCCACTGAGTGTTTTGGAGACAGGATGACATCTGAAGAAAATAGTATTAAAGGGGCAGAGCCTAGATGTGTGGGGTAGAAGGCATGCTGGGAGGGAAGAACAGAGGAATCTAATGTGCCCTACATGGAGCCGTCAGCTTAGCACAGCTCTGGGTCACGTGTGGGAGTCCACATCCTGCCCTTTTCTGGGTGTGATGACAGAACTTCTGTCTTTCCTTTTTGTAGTCCTAGGTCGAAATCATTTGGTTCTCCCAGGGGCAGGGAAATGGAAGGGGCCTGGTGGTCAGGATGCTGGGAGCAGCCCCCAGTTGCCACAGACAGAAAAACCTGGAGAAGGAGAGGTTCCCCCACCCTACACCTCTGCATCATTGTGGATTGAAAAAGAGCACATCAGGATTTAGCATAATTATTTTTGTTCTTAATCTGCTCACTGAGGAATTTCTTTAGCAGCTAAGATAGCTCCAATGGCCCTATTTATTCTCTATTTTCCATGTGGAAATATTGATTTAACCTGAGTCTGATTTTTCCTCCTCTAGAAACTGGTGGTAATGAAAGCCACCAGACATGTAATGTGCACACATATGAGGGCCCATGACACAGAGACTTACCTTCGGCAGGTGCTCACAAATACTAGTGGAAATTCTCCTTTCTCCTAATTCACCTTACTTCTGTCAAAAGATAAACTGAGGCATATTAAAAAAATTTAAGAGTTTATATGAGCAAAAATCGATTTCAGTGGGCAGCACCAAACCAGAAGTGCTCTACCAGCAGGAGCTGGGGCCGTGGGGACTTTTATAGAGACAAGGCAGAAGCAAAGGAAGGACATTTTTGGCTCTAACTTAACATCTAGTTTGCTGTTTGTGATCGGTTGTCCTTAGGTTTCAATTTTGTAACCTTGAGGCATTTATAGGCTTAGGTTTTGGTTTGCTTACTAGGCCAGCACGGCATTAGAGCCACCTAGACTAATGGCCTCCTTGTTTAATTAGTTGATCACTTTCTTCCATTTAAAGTCATTACAAAGGGGCGCCTGGGTGGCTCAGTTGATTGAGCGTCTGACTTCAGCTCAGGTCATGATCTCGCCATCCCTGAGTTCAGGCCTTGCATCGGCCCTGTGCTGACAACTCAGAGCCTGGAGCCTGTTTCAGATTCTGTCTCCCTCTCTTTCTGCCCCTCCCCCACTCTGTCCCTCTCTCTCTGAAAAATGGATAAACCTTAAAAAAAAATTTAAAGTCATTATGAAATGATAATAAGTGCGTTAGAGGGTTTTTTTTTCTCCCTGCCTTCCTTCTCCTTTTCTTCCGCCCTCCCTCCCTTGCAACTTTATTGTGAAAAATTTCATACACACATAAAAGTAAAGGGACAGTGAAATGCACCTTCATCATCATCTAAATTTAACAGTGTTCCACAGCTTGCCATATTTAGTTTCTCTATTTTATTTTTGCTGAAGTATTTTAAAATAATACCAAATGTTATAAATTTTACCTCAAATACTTGAGTGTGCATTTCTAAAATATAGGAATCTTTTTTTTACACCATGACACCGATCTACCTAACAAAATTAACAGTAACTTCTTACTAGCAAGTCCTACCCAAACCGTATTTGACTATGTTCAAGGCCAACATAATCTTTTTTGTATTTGGTTTGATTGAATCAAAATCCCAACACGGTGAGGAGCTACAAAGGGACAGAAACCAGCTACAGTTTACAGTTCTTAGAGCTCAGGAATTTCTTCGCCTTTTGCACAATGACTCAGCCTTACCGATAAAGTGCACCCTAACATTTGTGGTTTTAACTGTCTGGAAACAACTCCAGATGTCCATGGCATTTCGCAAAGTCTGCCGAGGCACACATGTGAATCCTGGGCATTTCCGGGGCTGTGTCTGGGAAGGAATTGTTCAGCTAGAGCGTGCGCCTTGTCGAGAGCAGGCAATTGGCTTCTCAGTGATGTTCTGTTGTCCTCTCTTGTTCTTTCCTGATTTGGGATTTCACATATTGGGACAATTTAAAAAAAAAACAATTAGAGTCATACATAGGATTATTGATTTTTTATTTTGCCAAGTAAGGACATTAGAAAAATATCTCTTATCACCATTATTTCATAAAAGGAAGGACATTTTAATATTAAAAAGACAGGACTGACATCATTTCAGAATAAAAGGGCATCTTTCCCCAGGAAATGGTAGTTGGTCACTTTATGCCGACATACATATGTTCTGTGGTTCCAGTTTTCTCATTTTGCCATGGACTGGGGAGCAGCACTCCATCATAGTTTGGTATTTGGGAAGCATTTCTTTACTCAACATTGCTTGGATGGTAAAAACTTGCCAAGTGATAAAATATGTCATTCTTTTTTTTGAAAAATAACCATTGAGTGGGAGATGAAACTTGAGTAAAAGTTGAAAACAAAGTTATCTTGTGATGTGGGGGCAGGTACAGGACAGAGGTGCCACTTTTTTGAATTGTGATTCGGGGACGTGTCAGGAGCCAGGCATAAACTTTTTCATATTTCCCTATCGGCCTGGGATTGGATCAAGGGATATCAAGAATTAATCATTTTAAGTCATTAGACTTCTGATGAAAACTCTTCTTGGTTCCCAAGAACTCCTTTGGATCTTGCTCCTATTTTCCGGTCCCGTATTTCCATCCTTGTTCTGTCCCCCCTACTTGCCACACACTGTGTGAGACCACGGGCATTTCGCACACGCTGAACCTCTCCCACAGCCTAACACCGACGCTGAGCCCATGACCCACACATTTGTAGCTCTCACCTGCTCTGCTCTTGAGACCAGCAGGTCCAGCTGCCATTCAGCACCCTCACTTGAGTATCTTTGGCCCAATCTGGCTCCTCCTCCTTGCTTCCCCACTGCACACAATGGAGAAGTTGCTCATGTCAGAACCTGGGGGCTCATGTCAGAACCTGGGGGGGGCAAAATATATTCCTAGTCTGTTCACTTCATGCCGTGATCAATGCTATTGCCCCTGTCTTGGTTACTATTCCCTCTTGCCCGGGTTCTTGTGATAGTTCCTCTTAATCCCCATCTCTACTCTAATCCCATTGATCTGTCCTTCATATAGTAGGCAGGATGAATTTCTTAAGATGGAACTTGTGCCATGTTGCACCCCCTGTTCAAAACTCTGAGGACATTTGGGACAAAATGAAAACAAAAATCCCTAACAGGGCACACAAAGGCCCTGTGGTTGGCCCATTACTCAACCCTAACTCCATCTCAGGTTACTTCCTTTGCATTTACTATGTTTGATGAACACACTGTACACTTTGATTTTCTTGAACACTCAAAACCCTTTCCTACTTCAGTAAAGGAACACATGGTATTCCTTCTGCTTAGAAAGTTCTCCCCACCCTCCCACTCTCTGCCTGTTCCCCCTCCAGACCGTAAGCTTCCTGAGGACAGATCCTTGACTGTCCCTTTCAGTAGTGAATAACCAACATCTAATACAGTCCCAGACAGAGAGTAAATCTGCGTGGTAAACCTATGTTGAGTGAGTGAATGACTGTTCCAATTAACATCAAAATTCTTCCATCTTCGTAACAGGAACAGAAAGGGGAGGCTGCATATATTTTAGGAAGAAAAAAAAGGCTATATTTTTGCTAGCTCAGCCAAATTGATATTCAGCCTTGAGTATTCAGGCCAGTATTTATCTCTACACTAATAATACGGGACCTTTCTGTGAAATAAGCCATATTTTAAGTAGGCTCCACTTTATCTGCATTACCAAAATTGTCAAGGTTCCTGTAAAACTCCCGCAAAGGATGGTCTGTCTTTAATAAAGTGCTAAATCTGTCCATTTCTGAAGCACCTATAATACTCCCATTAAAAAAAACTAAGTGCCTTAGTATCGCTGGTTATTGAAAAGGCTAAAATCAAATATACTAAAAATGGCCCCATAATTTAAGCTTACCTTTTTGTTACAGTTTGAAAAGAGAAGAGTCAACATATTTGTAGAACCATTTCTTATCAAGCTTTTCAATAAATTATGTAATTTTAGTTTTTCTTTTAACGGAAATGAGATGTTTTCTGAGAACAGTAAGCCCGTGCTGAGGTCCCCCATTTCTTATTCCCATTTATTTATTTATTTATTACTTTTTAATGTTTATTTATTTTTGAGAGAGAGAGACAGGGCAAGAGCAAGCAGGGGAGGGGCAGAGAGAGAGGGGGGACAGAGGATGCGAAGCAGGCTCTGTGCTGACAGCAGAGAAGCGTGATGCAGGGCTCGAACTCATGAACTGTGGGATCATGACCTGTGCTGAAGTCACATGCTCAACTGACTAAGCCACCCAGGTGCCCTGCCTCTTATTCCCTTTTAATGCATTGTGTTAGTGACTCACCTTTAACACCATGTCCTATTTGTGAATTATCTCTACTTTCCAACTTCGCTTTTTACTCCCTGGTAATTTAGTCTCTACATTTATTTTCTGCATATGACTTATCCCCTCAAGCTTCTTATGAATGGGAGTTGTTATCTTTTTCTGTAGCATCCTCAGTGTGGTGATCAGGTCAGGCCAGGTCATACAGTAGTAACAAAATGTCCAAAATCTCTGGGGCTTTGTTTCCTACTCCACTTACATGACTAATGTGGGCCAGCAGGGGGATTCCTATCATTTGTTCTCTCAGGGACCTCGGCTAATGGAAGGCCTCATCTTCACCCACATCCCTGATGAAAACAACGGTGGGAAGGAAACCTGACAAGGCACACAACTGGCTTTTAAAGCTTCTGCCAGGATGTAACACATATGGTTCCGTATGTGTGTCATTAGCTAAAACAAGTCACGTGGCTATGCCTGACTTCAAAAGAGGTGAGCAAGCGAAACTCTAAAATGTCTCTGGAAAAAGGATAGTCAGGGACCGCAGATGCACTGCAGTCATGATTCACAATTGGTGCCTGCAAAGCCCTGCTCAATTCCAGGGCTCCTCATGCGAACTTCCATCATAATTGCTTACTGAAGTTTGGAGACACCTGAAGATCTACATGTGGGCTAAAGGTAAAGGAGAAGGCAGTTGCTGGTTGGAAATGAAGAAAGTATTGCTATAGTGTATTTGCATTCTCCTGGTTTCAACTTCCCTTCTAAAATCTGGAAATAGGGAAAACTCTAGAGAATACTTTTTTAAAAAGGGACCCACGTGAATACCTACTTTACACAGCACATAGCTATGCATGCACTAATGACCTGACCCTACACCCTGACCTAATAAACATTTCTGCCAGTGATTTCAAAGACCACAGATGTTGACACTCAGAGAACGTTTGTGGACTACATGAACCTGGGAGGGGAGTGAGTGATTTGGGTGATAGAATTATGATTCAGAGCTGGAATTCTGGTCTGGATAATGGGTGCACTCTAAGGGATCAATGTGTAATGTTTGGGTCTAAAGCCCTATTACATAAGTACAGGATGGTAGGTCTTTGAACAACAGCAATGTGTGAAAAATCTCCAGGGCTTCCTGTTGACATAAATTGTATTGTTATTCAGTGGTGGGATGTGGTAGCCAAATGAGCTAATAGAATGTCCACATGGAAGCATAATACCCAGGTCAGGGGAAGGGCTCAAGGACTCTGCTCAGCTGGTGCGTGGAAGCTTGAATTCAGTTTGGGATGTCACTATTTGAGGGACCTGGGCAGATGAGCTTGCCCATGGGGAGAGTACCTGGATCGCCAGTGGCATAAGAAAACTCAAGGAGGAGATGAAGGAACTGGGTCTATTTAACCTAGAGAATGGAGAGACATGATGGGGGAAGTATGGGATGGGGAGGGCCGTCTGCCTAATCAGAAGGTTACCAGGTAGAAGAGGGAATTTATTTTGCTACAGAAGACAGAATAAGGTTAGGTTGTAGGGACACTGATTTTGACTCATGATCAAGACTAGAATCCTGTGAAAGTTAAGTCTCTGGTAGGTTATGTTGTCAGGGGATTTATGAATCTAAAAAGTAGAGTGACCAACTATCTATCCAGTTTGCTTAAGACAGAGTTTTCTAAGACTTGGAATTTTGAGTGCTAAAATCAGAAAAATTTCAGGCAAACTTGAATGAAGTGGCCACTCTACCAAAAAGGATTGCCCTTAATGTAATCTAAGGTCTCTTCCAATTTAAAGACTCTCTGATAGGTTGATTTTCCCAGAAAATCAGGCAAAGCAGTTATTCTTATATACAATTTTCCTAATCCTTGCTTAATTTAATCAAAAGGGGCTTTGCATGCTCTCTAAGCAATTGTTCCACACTTGTGTTCAGATTTAATTACTGCTGCTAGATCCATGTCCTATAATTGTATCATATAATGAGGTGACATTTCCCTGCAAGTCCAAAGTCTTTCATTACATAAATGAGCATTTTAGAAACAAGGAGCTACACCTTTCTTAAGAAACAACAATGGATAATTATTTGATAGCTTGAATGGCTGTTATTCTTAAATAAAGCATTAAGGAGGTGAACAGCAATATAGGAAGTTAAGTTCCATCATAATGAAATTTCGGTTGGATTATGCACAATACAAGGGCTATTTGTGTTCAACACATCCTTGTGGAAACTTTATTATTTTCTTTTAATCACTTACTGTATTTGTGATTCTGGAATAAATTTATTCAATCAAACCGCAACCTTGCGGTTTTGTTTGTTCTTTGGGGTTCAATGTTTCTGTGTTAGAACCAAGACTTCAAAAAGAGGTTTTGTAGTTTTCACCTGGCATTCTTCCTGGTGATGTACCACCTGCTCATTCTAACTATTTAACTTCAGTGAAACCATAAGGGATAGTTACTGAGTTTGGACAACTTTCCTAAGCCTTTTCTCTTACAACTCACTTGATACAGCCATGTAAGTAAGTTCTTTGAGAAGAAAAGAGTAACTGGTAAATAGGCTCTATCTTTTGTCTAGTTGGTGATTTATAGAGAAGAGAAGGAGTCCCTTCAATTTTAGGGCTTTGCACTCAATCCCAAGAATAGAAATCCAGGGAGGTGAGAGAATCATGGGAAGACTCTTGACGTGGCTTAAGGGAAGTGGCAATTTAAAAAGTTCCTCCTGAAAGGAGAGCAGTGGGGGACTAGCTGCTCATTCAAACCCACTCCACCACATGCTCCCTTCTACTTTAGTTTGGAATCATGCCTTCTGGGAATTTTCCTTGGATTGACACCTGACTCTGCCTCTCAAACAGAAATCACTCTGTTCTTACACCAGTGCTGGTGACCGTTCACTGTAGTGGTTGGTGAGAGACTTATTACAAGGCCAGGAAAAAAGTGGCTCATGATAAATAAAGCCAATAACCGTGGGTACAGTGTTGGATGTTCTACTCATTTAGGTGGCAGCCATGCAAGAGAGGCACACACAACTGTCTGAGATTTGCCTTCTGGTTATAGAAGCGCTGTGTTTACTTGACCATAGAGCCTCTGAAACTCTAGCTGGGAACATAATATAAGCAATAGAATGTAGAAGGACAGTAATACCCCCCCCCCCAAGGCCTTATGGGGAAGAGATACATTTGTTACTATCATCCAGAGCCTGCCTGGCAGCTTTACCAATCTGTTACATTCTCACAGATAACATTCTGGAATATCAAACTGAGCCCAGAATTCTGTGCTTACCTTGTGCAGCCCTCCACTGTTGATTTCTAAAGGAAGCCAGGACTATGAATATTTTCAGTGGGCACTGCACTTTTGATCCAGATTCTCTCTGAACTTTTAATAAATCAACCTAATGGTAAATATTGGAAATCCACTGTTCAAGTTCAGAAAGGACCCACTAAAGGTAAAGAGCATGAGTTCGTCAGTGATAATTAGCTTTATTTTATTTTGCGGCATAATTAGCTTTATTTTGCGGTATTTCATCCATGTTGCCCTTTTCTAGGTTTGTATTTGAAGTTGTCTAACGGGATAAAGGTGGGTTTTTTTCCCTCCTTCAAGTGACTGCTTACTTTTTTCTCTCTTGGTACTCGTTTCCTGGTTTCACATCCTTTTCTCATGGTGTTCATGTTGAAGGAAGGTGAATATCTCCTTACCATTTCCCACAACTAGTGTAAGTGCAATAAGTTGAGAAAGAGGAGTGTGAAATAATTTGTGGGCATAAAAAAATAGAGAGATTAGGAGTGTTAGGTCTGAAAACTCAGTGTGGTGGGGATGGTGTGGATAAAGGAACTCTACAGTATCAATTGGTGTGAGAGGAGCTGTAGGACATAGTGTGGCTCCTGCGGCAGACCCCTCACGGACCTGACAGGTGAGCCATGGCTAGCCCCCTGCTATCCACAGCCGCTCGTATGGGGCTGATGGGTCTTGCTGAACAGGATAGAATGTGATCTCTGATCTCCTGTGACTGCACTTTTCAAATAATCGTGTTTACATTTATGGACTTATTGTGAAAAACTGAAAGTTGCAGATTGCATTCATATCGCCCATGGAGAAATCTCCCTCACCAACACCCAGCGCGTGGCCAGATACGGTTACCTCCACTTTCCTGCGCAATTGCTTTCTGCATTTGCTGTGTTTTTCTGTAGGCTGCCCCGTCGGTGTGACCCTGTCTGCACACGGCCTCCATGTCACCTGTCTTGTCACCTTTAATCCAGCCCCTGCCTGAATTGCACTGTCATGTTCTAAATTCAGCACAGAGTTCTTGTTTTTTTTCAAACTGGTATCAAAGAAAAATTCTCCATGGGCAACCAAGCTGTTTTTCTTTTACTCCATTTGCTTTTAAAAAGGCTTTATAGGGGCGCCTGGGTGGCGCAGTCGGTTAAGCGTCCGACTTCAGCCAGGTCACGATCTCGCAGTCCGGGAGTTCGAGCCCCGCGTCAGGCTCTGGGCTGATGGCTCAGAGCCTGGAGCCTGTTTCCGATTCTGTGTCTCCCTCTCTCTCTGCCCCTCCCCCATTCATGCTCTGTCTCTCTCTGTCCCAAAAATAAATAAACTTTGAAAAAAAAATTTTTTTTTAAATTAAAAAAGGCTTTATAAAGTAATAACATGCATAATATACAGTTACGAATATAACTGTGCTCAGGCAAGTCACCAAGTTATTGTTTGGTTTCTAACTTTCTTCCTCAAGACATCAATCAGATACTTGGAATAAACAGTTAACACCAACACGCCCTTGTATTTCCTGTGTGAGTCTTGTCTGTCTTCCCTATATAATTCTCAGGTGCTTAAAACAAGTTCATGCTCTATTTGACCTTTGCACCGAACCCACGAAGTCACTGCAGGTGATGTTTGCTCTTGCACTCAGCAAAAATTTTTTAAGATTTTTAAAAAGTTCATTTATATATTTTGAGAGAGAGAAAGAGAGGGGGGCAGAGAGAGTAGAGAGAGAGAATACCAAGCAGTCTCTGCATAGTCAGTGTAGAGCCTTCTACAGGGCTTGAACTCAACATCGAGAGATCATGACCTGAGCCGAAACTAAGAGTCTGACACCGAACCAACTGAGCCACCCAGGCACCCTATACTCTGAAATTTTAAGTGAGATATTAGGTCCAATGTCTGAGGCAGTCAACATAACAATGATGCTTCCTTGTTGTTGTTATTGTTTTTTAATTCCTATGGATTGCACAAAGATAAGCCTCTCATCTTTTTTTTTTTTTAATTTTTTTTTTTTCAACGTTTATTCATTTTTGGGACAGAGAGAGACAGAGCATGAACGGGCGAGGGGCAGAGAGAGAGGGAGACACAGAATCAGAAACAGGCTCCAGGCTCCGAGCCATCAGCCCAGAGCCTGACGCGGGGCTCGAACTCACGGACCGCGAGATCGTGACCTGGCTGAAGTCGGACGCTTAACCGACTGCGCCACCCAGGCGCCCCAGGCCTCTCATCTTTGTATTTATCATTATATATAAAGGCATTAGAGAGACAATAAGGTTTGCTTAACCTGTCCCTTTGATACAGAGGATGAGTGTGTGTGTGTGTGTGTGTGTGTGTGTGTGTTTAGCATAAAGAGAAAATATAGAGTGAGAACATTTTTTTACCACAGTCATTTAGAAGGTAATGAGCTGGTACGATTCTTTAGCATGAAGGCAACTCTGATGTGCTCTACTTTTACCACACCCTAAGATGGTTGTGTTGTAAACTGGGTTATGGTATGTTGACTTCATTATCACTGTTATGCCCTTATAGCAAAATCGCTATCCTGATAATTAGCATTTTCAAAAGAATTTCTTTGCTTATGCGTTTTAAAGATGTATTCTGCCTCAATTTTGTTTTTAAGCAACAAATATTTATTGAGCATCCTATTTGTGAAGTCTGTACAAGACAGTGAGAGGGAAGGGACCCCTGTCTTCAGGGAATTTATTTAGCAGAAGTAGATGAGTTCATATATGCATTTAAAGTGTGAATACGAGATTATTAGAAAAGAAGCATTGTTAAGCCTCCCACTGAAATATTTCTGCTTCCTCTGAACAAGAACAAAAACATACATTGCTGGTTAGTATGCCAGCGTAGTGAATACTTAGATGTTGGTCTTATGTTAGCACCAAAGTGTTAGGTTATGTGTACCTTAACACACATGTGTTGGGGTGCCTGGGTGGCGTAGTCGGTTAAGCGTCCGACTTCAGCCAGGTCACGATCTCGCGGTCCGTGAGTTCGAGCCCCGCGTCAGGCTCTGGGCTGATGGCTCAGAGCCTGGAGCCTGTTTCCGATTCTGTGTCTCCCTCTCTCTCTGCCCCTCCCCCATTCATGCTCTGTCTCTCTCTGTCCCCCAAAAAAATAAACGTTGAAAAAAAACCACACATGTGCACATTTATTTAGATCAGTGACTTTCAAACACATTTTATCTTTTAAAGTAGCAAAGACTGGCTGAAGTGAATGGAAGGCAGGAGACCTACCCACTTACCTGTTTCTGCCACCACCTTTCTTCATGCAGTAGCCTCAGAGCATAAACTGAGAAGCCCTGCTTCAGATTGTTAAATATACAAAACTTTATCTTACAACATTAAATTATTACAACTGTGATCCATTTACACAAAGATGATTCAATACATGTTGTAATAGTACCCTGGTGGATTGCTATGTTGCTTAAGTAATCTTATTGCCCCTTATTTGTCCCTCCTTCCTAATCCAGGACTTGCACCTCATTCGGTCTACTTGGTCTGTGAATTCTGCTCTGGCAATTGATGTTTTGGGAAGCATAGCCATGATGATGCTTTGATCTCTGGATATTTAATAGCATTCCATTCCATTCCATTATAACCTACTCTTATTTCTTCAATATTTGCCCTTTCTCAACCCATTCCTCTAAACTTATTAAAACGTTTAAAACTTTTGTAGGGAGTCAAAAGCATTTACTAGTAGACATAGTGTTCTTTTGCCAGAATGTTCCAATTGCTAGCTGTTCTCCAGTTTATGAGAAGACTTTAGCAGAGAGCTTGGCACAGTGGCTAGCCGTTGATCCTAGCCAAATCTCATCATAAATGGGAAGCTCCAGGTTGTGACATGAGTAGCTTCCATGGGACCTGGAAGGTGAGAAGAAAGTGTGGTCCAAATTTGAAGGGAATGAAAGTAGAATTGTTTTGCTTTAAGTAAATGTATTTCATTACAAAATATGCACTGTAGAAAATTTGGAATATACAAAGAAGTAGAGAAATAAAGACATAGAAAAATCATATGTAGTCCTATCACATAAACAACTATTTACATTTTGGTTAGTCCTGAAGGAAGGAGTGGACAGCATGAGGCAGACTAACATGCCCAGCAAAGGCTGGCCATGGTGGAGAAGGTGAGGTGTCTGTGACAGGAGTTCAGACTCTGGTCAAATAGATGACTAGGTAACGTGAGGCAAAGTTGGAAAGGAGTTTCACATTTTAGTTTAGAGGATCCATGGGCCCAGGATGGTACAGGGAAGGTCAGTATAACCAGTGAAATGTCTGGGATTTTAAAGGCCAGGGCAACTAGTGCTAAAGGAAGAATGAGGAATTTGAGCAGAAGCTGATTTGGAAGCAGGTTTGGGGTCCATAACAGAAGTGTTTCCTCCATAGAATTTGTGTGGCCAGAAACAGAGTGGGGAGCAGGGGGCGTGGTTCAGATAAATGTAAGAAAGACAATCTTATAAAAAGGCTGATCTTGGGGTCTGGAGAGAAAAGGCACCTTTTTCCTCTGGTGGCCAAAACTGTGGCCTGGAAGGTAGCAAGTTGGTGAAAATAAACAAACAAAAAGGAATCCAAGGGATGCTGTCTACAGTATGGCCTTCAGACTAGAAATTCAAGAAACTGGGAGAGGGGAGTCACTGTAGGGTGCCCAGTAATTTATTATCCAAACTGAGATACTCTTGAAAACAAAAGGGTGCTATGAATAATTGTGCAGTGAGATCCAGGAGTGTCCCAGACAAACCAGGACATATGGCCACCTCTTTTGTCATTAAGTACCTCAACCATACACAATTTGCAGCTTTACCACAGAAATTTTCTATAACCAAATTGGTTGCTTGATAATACCTACCGCATTTATTTTCCTAATAAATATCTGTGCCTCAGTTCAGGCGTGTATCATTTTTCTTCTGAATTATTAGCAGAACCTCTAAACCAGCTTTCCATCTCCATTCTCCAAACTGGTGTCCAAGCCATTCCCCTACACTTTGTTACCAGAGGGATATTTCTAAATCATCAGTCATTTCTTGTTCCTCTCTGCTTAAAATTTAGTGCTTTGCATGGTCCTTGAGGTAAAGTTTGAAATTCTTACCATGGCACACCAGTTCAGTCTAGTTCAGATCATTGAATGTCCGCTGGGGTAAACATTAGAAACAGGCACCTTTCCTCCAGCCCTCCTACCTCACTGCCCGCCATGTTTGCAATGATGTTTTCTAGCACCTCCGTGCCATGCTATGAGCGGTTCCTTCTGTCTAGCACAGCTTTCCACACTCTTGACTAGTTCAATATTTTTTAAAAACTCAGCTCAAGTTTCACTTCTTTTTAGCAATGTTTCCTGTTTATTCTCAGACCGAGAGCGCTTTATGTTCCCCCTTCACTCAAATATGTGCCAGTATATATTTTTTTGTTAGAATTCTGTTGCACTGATTGTTATAGTTTGTCTTCCCCTGCAAGAATGTGTCTCTTTGATGGACAGGATGGTGCTATTCATGTTTTTTTTTCTCTTTCTCTGTATTATATCATCAAGCAACATGACTCTTCTAGTTTTATTTAAAAAAAATGTGAACTGGGGTACCTGGGTGGCTCAGTCAGTTAGGTGTCCAACTCTTGGTTTCAGCTCAGGTCATGATCTCATGGTTTTGTGGGTTCGAGCCCCGCATTGGGCTCTGTGCTGGCAACACAGAGCCTGCTTGGGATTCTCCATCTCCCTCTCTCTCTGCCCCTCCCCCACTCACGCTGTCTCTGTCTCTCTCAAAAATAAACTTAAAAAAAAAATTAAAAAAAATTTTACAAAGTTTTAAAAATGTAAACTTGAAACTATCCCAGTAGTCATGTCTATTATGGATGAATGTTTGTGTTCCTCCAAAATTCATATGTTGCAGCCCTAACCATAGTAATTAGCGTTAGATGAGGCTGTAGGAAATGGGCCCCCATGATGGGATTAGTACTTTTATAAGAAGGGACACCAGAGAGCTTGCTCTCGCTCCATGATCACGCACCAGGGAAGCGCCATGTGAGCATTCGAGGAGAGGGTGGCTGTTTGCAAGCCAGGGAAGAGAGTCCTCGGAGAATTTGCCATGCTAACACCCTGATCTCAGACCTCAGCTTCCAAAACTGTGAGAAAATTACTTTCTGTTGTTTAAGCCTAAGGCATCTTACTATGGCAGCCGAGCAGACTGATAGACCTTCAGAGGAAGAACTGCCTATTGATCATTTTGTTTACTGTCTCTCAATCAGATTTCTAGCTGTAAAAAAAGGTTTCTTTTAGTTCCATGGTAACTCAACATTTAAAAACATTTGTTTTTCCTTAATTAAAAAAAGTAATACATGCTTGGGGTGCCTGGGTGGCTCAGTTGGTTAAGCATCTGACTTCGGCTCATGTCTTGATCTCACAATTCATGAGTTCGAGCCCCTCATTGGATGAGCACAAGTCCCACTTCAGGTGAGCTTGACCCTTGTTTGGGGTGAGCCTCGCATGGGGTGAGCTGTGCTTCAGGTGAGCCCCACATCTCTCTCTCTCTTTGTGTGTCTCTGCCCCTCGTACGACTCTCTCTCTCTCTCTCTCTCTTTCACTCTGCCCTTGGCTCACTTGTACCCTCTCTATAAAAAAAAAAAAAAAGTAATACATGCTCAATGTACAAGATTTGGAACACACACACACACACACACAAAGGAAAAAAATCACCCATAATACAACACATAGAGAGGATCACTGTTAATATTTTGGTGCTTGGTTTTCTAATATTGTATACAATATAATGTATAAATATGTGTGTATACACACATACACATATTCCACAAAAATGGGATCATTTGCTTATGATTTTGGAGACTGCTTTTGATACATAGTGCACATTTTCCTATGACAGTAATTATTCTTCTGCAATATTATTTTGTTGTTTGTTTTCTATCAGATCAACATCAGATACCAGATAAATATGTAACTCAAATTTAGAAGTAACTCTTGGTCTGTTCTTTTCAGAAGTAATTAAAATTTTATTAGTTTATTAGTTCCTCCAAGCCAATAGTTTTTCACTCCTACAAAGGTTATGTATGTAGTTTCCTGTGGTTCAGGTATGGCAATTTCTGGCAAGAGTGTTATGGAGAATCTTAAAACTCATTTATTCATTCATTGATTAATACATATTTATCAAATACCCACTGAGTAGTGAGTACTATGTTTGTATTTCTGGAGAGAAATTCAGCAGCATGTAGTAAGAATCCTAAAAATATTCATGCCCTTAAAACTATGCATGACCTTTGTTCCAGTTATTGTACCTTTAGAAATTTGTTGTGAGGAATGTCTTAGATGCACAGATGGATTTATGTTTATTGCAGCATGGAAAGCAAAAGAATGGATGTGACATAAATTTCCACCAGGAGAGACATAGTTGAAATAATTGCGGCCCATCCATACGATAGAACATTTTTCAGCCATTAAAAGTACTGTTTTCAAAGAGTATTTAAGAATGTGGCAATTGCTTAGAATAGAATGTTAAGTAAAAAAAAAGTTAAAAAATTATGTGTACGGTATGTGAACCCAGTTTTGCACAAAACAAGCCGAAATAAAAGTCTATTCAGAGAAAATAAAACAGAATACCAAAATAGTAATGGTATTTTCTCTAATACCTGGATTCTTGATCATTTTTATTTTCCCTTTATTATTCACTGTATTTTCCAGAGTATTTATGGAAAACATGTATACTTTTGTGCTTAAAAATATTTTAAGTGATTAAAAATATGCAGGATAGTTTATTAATTTTAGAATAATAGAGCACCTTTTATTGGAATCATTGTTTCATTTTGGTGAAATGAAATGCTTCAAAAACAGATTAAAGATTCATCTTTATGGTGATGCTAAAAAGCTTTGGGAGTGTTTTTGATGAAGAAGAAATTCACCAGAGAACGAGGGGAGGCATCACCAAAATACCCTATTCGCTTACCTTCTAGACCCAGCTTAAGAGCCACGCTCCTGAGGCATTTTCTCTGCACCCGACTCCAGCACCACAGATCCATCTAGTCGAGCCACTGATCACACTGCATTGCGATTATGTTTCTTCTTTCTCCTGGATTGTTCAGAGCCTAGCATGGTACCTAGTTCATAGCACTCAGTAAAATGTAGGGTGCAGAAATGAATGACTTCCATAAACACCAATAATGCCCAATCATCCTGTGAAACTCTGAGACCTGAGCAAACCATAGCTAGTATGTTGCACTTGATGGAGTGATACCAGCTTTATTTAAGAGGAGCAACTGAAGTCAGGAGATGGGATGGATTGTGTCTCTACAACCTCAGTGAATGTTTTCCATTTGTTGCCCTTACTCTTGTTCTCCCA
The DNA here is from genome assembly GCF_022837055.1 of Prionailurus viverrinus. Classification (NCBI taxonomy): domain Eukaryota; kingdom Metazoa; phylum Chordata; class Mammalia; order Carnivora; family Felidae; genus Prionailurus; species Prionailurus viverrinus. The sequence continues at coordinate 94,666,495 of NC_062566.1, forward strand.
AGCCCTTGCCTTACCTGAATTAGCCTTCACGTTTCTGAAGTGAGAACTGTTAAGCAGGAAGGAGGCTGCCTGCTCTGTGGGTCAGCTTCCTGCATTATTTGGTCCTGAGTCCTGAGGTAGTTGATGGTAGTCCTGTGGTAGAATGGTGCGTGTCCACACATGGAACTGTCTTTTTTCCAAGTGGGCTGGGGAAGTCTGCTGGGGTCCTCTGACCTCAAAAGCCTAATAGGGGCTCCTGGGTGGCTCAGTCGGTTGAGCATCCAACTTTGAGTCACATCATGATCTCCTGGGTTTGTAAGCTCGAGCCCCACATTGGGCTCTCTGCTGTCAGCACAGAGCCGGCTTGTGATCCTCTGTCCCCTTCTCTTCCTCTCCCTCCCCTGCTTGTGCGTTCTGTCTCTTTCTGTCTCAAAAATAAATAAACATGAAAAAAAAACTAATAAAGGAGCAGTCATACAGTAAAGACATTGGGGTGGGGGCTATCGACCAGTGCTTTTTTGTGTGGCAGCACACAAAGATGGGGGCCTGGGCTAGGAGTATGAGCCTTGCTAACAAGCAACCTGCCCTCTGGCTGCTCTTGTTGTCATGTGAAGGAGCTGAAGTCAGTGAGCAGATGGCTAGAGCACAGGACTCTTTCTGTTCACTTCAAATTCCATTCCTATGGTGTAGGACTGATTAATGGGACATGGGTCACATTCTGGCTCCCAAAGCCATGCCCACAATTCCTGTTGGAATCAGTGGGAACTGTGGGCTCATAGCTGAGGGCAATTTGGTTTCCTTAGATGAAGAGTATAGAGTGTATGGTGTGGATGTGTGTAACAGAGAGAGGGAGGGAGAGAGGGAGAGACACTGAGAGAGGTTGAGATTGAGAAATACTGAGTACTGGTCTTTTCCAAGAGAAAGGACTAAAGACATCCCTGTGTGTTTGGGGATAGTCCTGTCTTTGCTGTCATGAATCACTCTACTAATAGAAAGAAATAACTCCATCTCTCTTAGATCCCATTTAATATTCATGCCCAAAATAAACTGAGTTCTTGCCCTGATCTGGCTCACTGACTATTACTTTTCAGCCTGAGGGAATGGATTATCCCCGTGTCATCTCTTCCTGATGTTCGAAGAGAAGAGGGTGAGGGTGGAGAAACTGAAAAGGTTGATTCCGCCTTGCAAAGAGTGGAATTAAGGCCACTGCCCTTTCGCCCAGGATTACTTTGTGGCAAATGGCTCATCTTGGTTTTCTGAAGCATACCACCTCTTATTAACAAAGGCCATTGAAGGTCACTGTGATTGGCCTTCATTTCTCTAGTGTCGCTCCCTTTCCAGCCAGGGCAGATCTCAACTTCTATCTTGTCTCCTGGTAAGGCTGCCTTTCCTGCGTGGGATTCTGAAAGACTCTACTATTCGATATTCAATTTTGCAGACTATTGCCAAAAGCTGTTTACATGTCCAGACACAGAATTGAATGTGTTTTCTATTGTCTATAGGAGCTCTTCGTGAAGGGTAGCAGAGAATTCAATTTTCTGATTTGGCCAGACCAGGCTGATAAGAGGTGTGTTGTCGGTGCAGGGCCTAGAAAACCGTGTCCCAGGTGGATCATGCCACCCCCACCTCCAGGTGAATCTTAGTGCCAAGAATTTGCTCTCTTAAGTTGCATAACTTGAAAATAAATTTTGGTATCCTATAGGGTGAATGTTCATGCCTCGTTCTTCTTCTTTAAAATTGTTTTACATATTGTCATATATCATGCTGTCATATTCCAATCAAAATTGTTTTAGGTTTTGATTGTACTTTCTCTTAAATTATAGGTTAATTTGGAGAGAGTTATCTCTACAGGATATTGAGTCCTATCACATGACATATCTTTCCATTTATTTGGCCTTCTTTCATATCTTTCAGGAAAGTTTAAGTTCTCCAATTAAAGTCTTGCACATGTGATTATAGCACATAATTCACTGCCTGGATACTCCAACGTTTATTGAATAAATATATTTTTGTTAATATTATGAAGAGAATAAGAGTTCAAAAAATGTTTTATTCATTTTTTATCCAGGAATATTTCTGAAGCATCTTTTTCAATTCTAATACTGTACGTCTTGGATTTTCTATGTATAATAATATAGTCTGAATATCAGAAGTTTTTTTTTCTTTTCATTCCTTATACATTTCATTTTTTTTTTATTGACTTATTTTACTTGTATGGTTTCCAGTACAATGTTGAATAGAAACACTGATGGAAGACATCTGTGTCTTTTCAGGAATGTATTGGGAAATCAAAGTCTCCCCATAATATGTATGCTTTCAATGGATGCCCTTTATCAAGTTCAGGAAGTTCACCTTCTATTCCTAATTTTTTTAAGGTTATTTTTATTTATTTTGAGAGAGAGATAGAGAGCAAGTGGGGGAGGAGCAGAGAGAGAGGGAGACAGAATCCCAAGCAGGCTCTGCACTGTCAGCACAGAGCCCGATGTAGGACTTGAACTCAGGAACCAGGAGATCATGACCTGAGCCGAAATCAAGAGTTGGAGGCTTAACCCACTGAGCCACCCAGGCCCCCCATTCCTAATTTTAAAACCATGGGTGGGTTTCCAGTTTTATTAAGTGCAATTAAAAAATGAAAATCGCTTGATTGTATGTGCTGATATTCATTTTCTGCACCTACGTTTGTTCGGCGTTCAGTCTTTAGTATTTGTCAGAGCACTGATGCAAATGGGCTGTGAAGTAAGAGTGTTCTCGGTTTCAGTTCTTGTTCTGTCACTTCCTGACTCCTGACTTAGGCAAGTTACTCAAACTCTGTGTTCTACCTCATCTCCAAATGGAGTTAACGGCAACACCTGCTACATAGATATTAAATGGAATAATCAAGTAAAGCTTTTAGAATAGTTCCCAGTGCTTTTTGAACATTCACTGTATATCAACTGCTATTTTTCTGCCCATTGCTACTATTTCTTAGATGCTCCTTGTATCATTTTGGTATGAAGATTATAATAGTACCTAAAAAGAGATTGAGAAATGTCTCTTCTATTTCATTTCCCAATATAGCTTATATAGGGTTAGGACTTATATTCACTGAAACTTTGGTAATACAAATAATAAATAAAATTAATAAAAATCATCTGGCCTGGAATTTATATGGATAATTTTTTTGCTATTTAAAAATATGCAGATATATTTAAGTTTTGAGTCAACATTGACAAATTTGCCTAAAAATTATAAAGTTAGTTCTCCAGGCGACTGGGTGGCTCAAAGTGTTTGACTCTTGATTTCGGCTATTCTGCAAAAATATTCTGTGGCATGGTTGCAGAGTGTTGTGAGTGTACTCAATGCCCAGGAATTGTACAATTTCAGTCATATAAACAATTTTGAAATTAATAATAAAGACTATACAAAACACAAAATGATAAAATAATAGTTGAAATACAGCAGAAAGAGAGCACAAATGGGGAGAGGAGGAAGCATTCTGCTAGGATGTTGGGATTGGGTGATTGAACTGAGAGTCATCCTACAACTAGGTGTCCCCATGGGGCTGTGGGGGCTCTCAATATCTCTGGGATCCTGGTGGGGGCAGTGACAGGGACAGGGGCAGGGGAAGGAAGGGGTAGGTTTAAGCCCCACGTCTGGCCCTTTGCTGACACTGCAGAGCCTGCTTGGGATTCTCTGTCTCCCTCTCTCTCTGCCCGTCAGCCATTCACATGCTCACTCATGCTCTCTCTCTCTCTCTCTTAAAATAAACTTAAATAAATAAATAAATAAATAAATAAATAATTAAATAATTAAAAAAATAAAAATAATAAATTTAGCTCTCAAAATTTGGATTCACAGCATTCACTTAGGTCATTTCTTCAGTGTCCATTGCACCTGAAATGATTATCTCTTTTCTACTTCTAACCTTGTTTAATCTGTGCCGTTTCTTTTTCCTGACTGGTCTTACCAGAAAATAATCTATTTGATTTGCCATTTTGGAAAAACCTTGGCTTTATCATTCCTTTCTATTGTTCCTTCCTGTTGCCTTTGCTGTATCCATTCATCTTTCTTTGAGTTTTATCTTTACTCTTTCCGACCCCTTGAATGCCTAGTTCATCTTATTTTTAGTACACGCAGGTACACAAAGCTATAATTTTTCCTTTAACTCTGCTATAGCCATATCCTCAAGTTTTGGCCTGTTATGCTAATGATTTCTACTCTGAGTTCTTTGTTAACCCAAATTATTTGGATATATGTTTTCTTGTCATGTGTAATTGTTCCACTGTTTCAAAATTATGTCTTTCTGTTGCATTTGGGGGATTCAGGATTCTATATTTCCTTTAGGTCTATGTTGGTAATTATAATTCAAATATTCTGTGTCTTACTAATTTTTGGTCTGGGTGACTTATCACTTTCTGGGAAGGTATATTGGAATCTTCCTCTATGATTTTCCTTTTTTTTCTTTCCTCCCCTGGAGTTTTGTAGCTTTTTGCTTTATATATTTTGAGACCGTATTGTTTAGCACAACAGAATCAGGCTCCTTCTTTCTTCCCACTCCAAAATTCCTTTTCACTTAGTTTGTTTAATATGAATAATTCTATTTGCCTAAATTCTATTTTGTCTGATGCTAATAAGGCTCCGCTAGCTTTCTTGCAGTTACCATTTGCCTGATACATCTTTTTCTCATCTTTCTATTGCAAATACTGTACAGTTGGAATTTTAAAAGTACCAGCCTGAGACTATATTATAGCCAGCGGTTTTATTGTTTTTTCTTTTCCCATTGATTACTGATATATTTGGGACTCTTTTCTTCCATCTAATTTTATGTTTTTATATTACTCTTTCTCTTTGCTATTCTTTTTGCTCTTTTGTCCTTTCAATTTTTTATTTATTTTTCTCTCTCCCTTTTCTAATTTGGAAGTTATATATTTTTGTTTCTATTAGTGGTAATCTTTAAATTTTTGTCATCATACCTAGGTATAAAGCAAACATTTCCCAAACTGTGTGAGGACTTTTAATTTGTCCCAATTTTTTAAATTGTGGTAACATGTATATAATGTAAAATTTTACCATCTTAAGTATTTTTAAGTGTACAGTTTGGTGGTATTAAATACATTCATAATATTGTGGTGCCATCATCACCATCCGTGGCCAGAATTCTTTTGTCAAACCGGAAGTCTGTATTCATTAAACAACTCTCCCAGCCTCCCCAGCACCTGGCAACCACCTTTCTACTTTCTGTCTCCATGATTTTCACTATTCTATGGACCTCATAGAATTGGAATCATAATGATTTGTCATTTTGTGGCTGTCTTATTTTACGTAGCAGAATGGGGAACTTCCACTATTTATTTTTTTTTTAATTTTTTTTTTAATGTTTATTTATTTTTGAGACAGAGAGAGACAGAGCATGAACGGGGGAGGGTCAGAGAGAGAGGGAGACACAGAATCTGAAACAGGCTCCAGGCTCCGAGCTGTCAGCACAGAGCCCGACGCGGGGCTTGAACCCATGGACTGCGAGATCATGACCTGAGCCGAAGTCGGACGCTCAACCGACTGAGCCACCCAGGCACCCCAATCTATTTTGGTATTTTTAAAGATTTTTTTAAATATTTATTTTAGAGAGAAAGAGAGACAGAGCGTGAGTGGGGGAGGGGCAGAGAGAGAGGGAGACACAGAATCCAAAGCAGATTCCAGGCTCCGAGCTGTCAGCACAGAGCCTGACGCGGAGCTCGAACCCATGAACTGTGAGATCATGACCTGAGCCGAAGTCGGACGCTCAACCGACTGAGCCACCCAGGCGCCCCGGGAACTTCCACTATTTAAACTCTGCTCTTCTCTCATTTTCATCTTGGGTACCTACTCTTTTCTTCTATCTTGTTTCTGACTTTCTGTTAGTTATTTGTGTTATTATTGTTTTCTTTATTGGCAAGCTTACTTAGATTTATTACTATACATATTGACATTAGTGTTCATTATCTCATCTGGCATCTTGCGCCTTTGTTTTGGACTACATTTCTTTCTTAACGAGGCAGAGTTTTACTAGACATTCCAGTGAGAGTCCATGAGTGGTAAATTCTTCCTTGTCTTTGTCCATACGTGTTTTTATTGTGCTTGCTCTTTCTTGAATTTTGGTTTCGTCAAGTGTAGGATTCTAGGTTGACAGTTATTTTTTCACAATGGTATGAAAATACTGTTTCATTTTCCTGTCGAATATACTGTTGCTGGCGGGAAGCTGGCCGCCAGTCTGGCTGTCATTCCCTTGTACGTAATTTGTCTCTTCTCTATGTCTGCTCAAAAGATTTTCTATGGTTTTTGAAATTCTGCAGTTTTACCATAATGTGTCTACTGGTAGAATTATTTTTATTTATCTTCTTCAGCATGGGGTAGTTATTCATTCTAAGTAATTATACATTCAGTTCTGAAAAAAATCTTAACCATTTTCTTTTCAAATCCTGCTTTACCTTTATTCTGTCTTTTCTCTCTTTCTAGACATGTATTTTTACTTTCACATTCTAGTGATCATATCTCTGAATTGATTTCACATTTCCTGTCTCTTTATCTCTCTGTATAATATTCTGCATGAGTTTTTAGATCTATTTCCCATTTACCTTATACTCTCTTCAACTGTTTCATCTGCTATATCTCTTAAGATTTTCATTTTTAGCACTGTATTTTTAATTCCTAAAAATTCCATTTAAAAATATGTCTATTTTCATACTTTTATTTATGATTTCCATTCTTTTAAAAAGTATCTTCATTATTTTAAACATACTAATTTTGTAGTCTGTTTCAGAAATTTGGCATAATAATGCCCCCATGTATTACATCTACTGGTATTCCCTCTTGGTGGCTTATTCATTTCTTTTATGGATTTTAATACTTTATTTTGAGCTTTCTATCAACAGGGCTTTTGTTTTTTTCTTGTGGGACTTCTGGATTAAGCATCCCTACAAGAAATAGCTAAAGTATAGGGTCAGGAAAGTTATATATTTTTTGCTATAGGGGACCAAGCAGCAGCAAAGAGACAAGTTCCAAGTGAGAGAGGACAAAATTGAGAGAGTAAGATCGTGGAGAAGGTGAGAAGCAGGAAGGTAAGGAACCTAGGGTTAACTTTAAAGAAAGGAAGAGAAGTACCCATTTCTTTGAAATAGGAGAGAAGACAAAACTGTGGTAAAAAATATAGAGGAATTTTTTTATGAATATAATTTATTGTCAAATTGGATTACATACAACACCCAGTGCTCATCCCAACAGGTGCCCTCCTCAATGCCCATCATCCATTTTCCCCTCTCCCCCATCCCCCATCCACTCTCAGTTTGTTCTCTGTATTTAAGAGTCTCTTGTGGTTTGCCTCCCTCCCTCTCTGTTTGTAACTATTTTTTTCTCCTTCCCTTCCCCTATGGTCTTCTATTAAGTTTCTCAAGATCCACATATGAGTGAAAATGTATGATATCTGTCGTTCTCTGACTGACTTATTTCACTCAGCATAATACCTTCCAGTATCCAAAATCTATAAAGAACTTACCAACTCAACACCCGAAAAACAAATAATCCGGTGAAGAAATGGGCAGAAGACATGAATAGACACTTCTCCAAAGAAGACATCCAGATGGCCAACAGACACATGAAAAGGTGCTCAATGTCACTCATCATCAGGGAAATACAAATCAAAGCCACACTGAGATACCATCTCACAGAGTGGCTAAAATGAACAAATCAGGAAACTACAGATGCTGGCAAGGATGTGGAGAAATGGGAACCCTCTTGCACTGTTGGTGGGAATGCAAACTGGTGCAGCCACACTGGAAAACAGCGTGGCAGTTCCTCAAAAAATTAAAAATAGACTTACCCTATGACCCAGCAATAGCACTACTATGGAGGAATTTTGAGTAAAGAATCTGAGAGGATTCTAAGCAATGACTTACTAATCTTCTTTAAAAAATTTTTTTTAATGTTTATTTTTGAGATAGAGACCCAGAGTGTGAGCGGGGGGAGGGTCAGAGAAAGAGGGAGACACAGAATCTGAAGCAGGCTCCAGGCTCAGAGCTGTCAGCACAGAGCCCAATGCAGGGCTCAAACTCACGAACTGTGAGATCATGACCTGAGCCTAAGTCAGCCGCCTAACCGACTGAGCCACCCAGGCACCCCAATGACTTACTAATATTCTCAGAATAATAAATGAGTTTGTCTTTCTAGTTAAGACAGTTACATGTGTCTGAGGAGACCAATGCTTTTAGAAGTGGTATACGGAAACAGGAAAAGTTAACAAAAATGGTCAGTAAGGAGTGAGGACCCAGCCGAGTTTAGAGAAAATAAGCACAGGGATGCAATCCATGTACTTTGGTGTTTTGTCCCATGTTACTTGGCATTTTGTCCCACATTACACATAGAATGGGGGGAAGCAACAGTAAGAGTGTCCCGGATTTGATGATTGGCAATCTAGTCACAGTGGGTAGCTTGGGAGTATTTTTTTTTAATGTTTATTTATTTTTGAGAGAACGCAAGTCGGGGAGGGACAGAGCAAGAGGGAGACACAGAATTCGAAGCAGGCTCCAGGCTCTGAGCTGTTAGCACAGAGTCCAACGTGGGGCTCAAACTCATGGACCGTGAGATTATGACCTGAGCTGAAGTCGGATGCCTAACCGATTGAGCCACCTGGGAACCCTGGGAGTAATTCTAAGGTTCGGGGGAAAACCCTGCTGAAGTCATTTCTGATGAGTTCAGGCTGGGAAAGGGGCAAATGAAGCCAGAAGGACATTGATGGTTTAGGACACAGAGAAGGATCTAGAGAATGGAGGCCCAGAGGAGGTGGGGACAGATTTAGTAAGAATTAGAGGGCTGTAGAGTGAGAAATCAAAGGAGGTTTAGGTCAGGAGGAGGAATTTTTCAGCTTGAGGCCTTGGTGATGGAACAGTTGAGGATATCAATAATTCTTTGTGGATTGGTTATTTCCTAGATATTTGGCATCTGGAGGAAAAGTTAGTTGCTCTGAGCTGCAGCATAGCGATCTATTTCAATTTCTTCTTCTAAAAAGTGGGAATAACCAGCTTTGCAGAAGTCTTATCCTATATTTTATTTGATTATTTTTATTTTTATTTATTTTATTTATTTATTTTTATTTATTTTATTTATTTTTATTTTAGCCTCACAATCTCTTTATTATGATTTCTGCTGCACCCAGGATCTGGGCGTATCAGCTCCTTCAGGGGTGAAGGCTGTGCCATGGGGAGGGGGTGGGCATGCAGCTGTAGTGATGGGAAGGCAGGGCCTGAGGATCTCCCCCTTAGCTTACGGTCAAGGAAGGGCATGAGGGGCCAGAGGGCATTGGATCCTCCAGTTCCTTGAGTGTTCTCAAGAGCCCTGCTCACAAGCCTGTGTTTGGCTGGGAGACAGATCACAGCTCATCTCTTCGAGGAGACTAGGCCTGAAGGCCTTTGTTTCGCATGGATATGGAAAGGCCTTGCTGCTTATACCTCCATGTTCTCATCTATGGCCATGCCAACCCATGCATGAGTTGAATGAATATGCCCAGGCTTCTTAATCACTAGCCCAGACCAGATGTGACACTCTCTCCTCAATCCAGATCATCAGGGCATGTGCCAAAGGAAAGAAGGTTTTCCTTCATGCTAGTTGGGTCTAGTGGAAATTTTCTTTCCTTTCAATGTTGCCAAAAGCAGTGGCAGCAGGAAAGCAATGGTGGGAGCAGGGGAATACCCAGTCCCACCCCACTCTGGGACTGAGCTATAGTGCCTTAATATTTTCCTGCACTAATATTTTCCATTCTATATCCATTTATCCCACATTTTAAAAAAAGGTTCATAATAGGTGCTCACCAATTTACAAAAATCTCCAAGGATTTTGTCTAGCATCTTCCTGGGCTTTGAACTCTGCTTCTTCAAGTGCTTACCCATAATTCCTGGAATCTCTGCTTTTGGGCTGAGCTCTTGGTTTGGGATATGCAGCGGATGATACAGCCACTCCCTGAGAGCGGCCCAAGGCTGTGACTGACAGTTTCCTCACTGAGCCAGCTGCAGCAGCCTTTGGCGTGTTTCTCCAGAGTGGCGATTGTCATCAGCCGCGCCGTGGCTTGGCCATTTTCCATGCCAACTGCGGTTGCATCTGCTCTCCTTTTCCATAAGACGTGTTGGCTGGCTTGGTGCTTTACCAGACTGCAGCGGGCTTTGTGGGTCTCTGTCAGCATTTCTTTCCTTCTGCCTTCTTGGTCTCAGCTGTTTCCAGGAGGGAGCAGAACTTTGTCGCTGAGTCATCACTGGCTGTGATATGGGAAGTTGGAACAACTTTTAACTTTTTCTTGTTAATTTATATCCGTAACTTTACACACACCCGCACCCCGAGCTCTCAGGGTTTCTTGAAGGGGAAGATTCATAGGAAGGGATTGGTTTAACAAGGATAATAGCCTGGGATGGGACATAGTTCCTCCCAGTCCAGGCGTTTCCCCCACCTGCTGGTGGGGAGGGGTCTGTTCACCATGCCATCTCACTGGGACTTGCTCTGAGGTCTACATAACTGAGATAAATGCAGGAAATGCAATGATGGGATTGCATTAGTTCTCGAGAAAAGTGTTTATTTGTGACTAGCCTACTTAGGAAAATGGAGTGGGAAAAAACAACAACAAAAAAAAACAAAAAAGGAAAGTTTTGATGCAGAAAGAAAAATAGGATGGTAAGAGGTAGAAATAGAAGACTACAGTGAAAGATTAAGCAGATGGGCTGTGTCTGCTCTAAAATGTCCCAGGATGGTGCTCCTCCTGGCTTTGCCCTGGATTTTCCATTTCTGAAGACATTTCCAGGTCATAAGTCAAGGGGACATATTCGAAAAGCCTTATGATTCTGCTGGAATGTGAGTGCTGGGGAAACCCTCTGGGTGGCCGAGGGCTTGCAGGTGCTGGAGGTGGGCAGAGCGGGTGGAGAACAGCAGGGAGGGATGTTGGACCAGGTGACCACGCTTGTGGAACCCGAGAGCTCTCCTTTTTGTAAGCAACTTTGGAGTTTGGCCTGTAAAGGACAGCCCAGTGAGTCACTTCTGCCGAGCTGGGGCAGGAAATTGCTACTTTTTGCTCTCTTCAGATTTCAAAAGTCTGTAGGAGATGTGCAGCCATAGATTAGATCTTTCTTATTCCCCTTTTTACTTTGATTTAAAAAAAATCACAGTCAGCAAAACCTTCCCCACTCTGCCTCACATCTTTTTTCTCTCATTTGGGTCACAATAATTCTGAGCACTACATAGGTACTTTTCAGATGAGAAAGCTGCGTATTGCCCCAAATCCTGCTCTAAGGGTCACCTTTTCCCCAAATTTATGACTAATCCCTGATCAAATGCTCATATTTTCAGAGCAGTCATAATTTCACTTTTTTGCATGTCCTAACATCTGACATGGACATTTACCTAGATGCCTTTCTCTCTGAGAGAGTGGGAGTGTGAGTAAGGTAGGGGCAGAGAGAGGGGGGCAGAGAGAAAGGGAGAAAGAGAATCTCAAGCAGGCTCCATGCTGTCAGTACAGAGCCTGATGCGGGGCTCGAACTCAGGAACTGTGAGATCATGACCTGAGCTGAAATCAAGAGTTGGACGCTTGGGGCGCCTGGGTGGCGCAGTCGGTTAAGCGTCCGACTTCAGCCAGGTCACGATCTCACGGTCCGTGAGTTCGAGCCCCGCGTCAGGCTCTGGGCTGATGGCTCAGAGCCTGGAGCCTGTTTCCGATTCTGTGTCTCCCTCTCTCTCTGCCCCTCCCCCGTTCATGCTTTGTCTCTCTCTGTCCCAAAAATAAATTAAAAATGTTGAAAAAAATTTTAAAAAAAAAGAGTTGGACGCTTAACTGACTGAGCCACTCAGGTGCCCCAGGCACTGTTCTTAATTGCCTGATGCCATAGTGTTTGGGTTGTGACTGTGTAGCATGCTAATCTCTAGATATCCATAATTTTATTTAGTTTTTTAGTCCCTATGAAGTAGGTATTGTTATTAATCTCATTTTATAGAGGAATAAAATGAAATCAGAAGAGTTATGTAAGGCAATCCAAAGTAATGCAGTTGTTAAGTCAGTATTTGAATTGAAGTCTGTCCTACCCCAAAGCCTAAACATCTAACCAGTCTACCGGGGACTCTCAATCTGTGCCCCTGTCTCCCCTAAATTCTATGTGAGCTTTTGTGCACATGATTTTTTTTTTCCAGGAAGAAGGATCATGGTCTGTATTGGATTTTCAAAGGGCTATGGTCCCACAAAGCACTGAACTATTAGAGTTGGTAGATCAGTTAGGATGCTCTTGGTTGCAAAAGAAAGAAAACCCACATCAAACTAGCTTAGTCAAGTGTCATACACAGTTTCATCAGGATTTCTGTTTCTTTTCTCTGGTAACACTTTGTTGGCTTTGTGTGTTGACTTTGTCCTCAGGATTCCCTCCTTGGTAGCAAAATGCCTGCGGTAGTTCCCGATTCAGTGCTGTTCAACATGGGTCCAAGGAGAGTGTTTCTCTCCTCTCCACCATACCACAAAAATTGTGGGCTTCACTCTGATTGGACCCACCGAGATCATGTGCCCCTGTCTCCATAGGTTCCTGGGGTGGGGTGGGCATGAGCTGATTGGCTGTGCACTCTGTTCCTACCCAATTCCTGAATCAATCCCAACCCAAAGAGAATAAGGTTACACTGAGTACCTTAGGCCCCTGGGGACCAACGTTGGGGGGTGGTATTTGAGGGAAGGGTCATTTTTGCCCAAAGAGCATGGCTGTTTCATAATGGTTAGGGGAGGAGTGGAATGGGTGAAGAGGAGGCATCCAGTAATAACCAATATAGTTAGTATTCTTCCCTTGCTATCTCAAAGAAGACCTTAGAACAAACTCCCTATCTTAATGGGACAAGATAAAAGCAAATTCCGGGAACCTGGGTGGCTCAGTTGGTTCAGTGCCCAACTCTTGATTTCGGCTCAGATCATGATCTCATGGTTTGGTTTGTGGGTTTGAGCCCTGAGTTGGGCTCTGTGCTTACCATGTGGAGTCTGCTTAGGAATCTCTATCCAGCTCTCTCCCTGTGCTGCCCCTGTTCCCGCATGTTCTCTTTCTCTCTCAAAATAAATAAATAAACTTTAAAAAATTTAAAAAAAAAAAGCAAAAGCAAATTTGGCTTCTAGTAGGAAGCTTGTTGACATTTCATTGTTCTCTTTGATTTGAGGAGTTCTATATCCTGCCTTTCCTCTATCCCCAATCAGAGTCTATTTAGTGAGACAGGATGCCCCTACCAACTAAGAGATATTTCCTTTAGATGCAGTTCTAATTAGAGTTGCTGCTTCTGAGAAAGACTTTCATTCTCTCAGTTACACATTTCTTTGGTATATTTTCCACTTGTTTAAGAGTGTATAGTCTCAGACTCTGAGAGTGGGTGGGGAAAAGGAAGAGCATTTAAAAAGGAGAATGTGAGGGAAGACAGGAGTCCTTTTTATAAGAAACCAAGCAGAGTAATGACTGCATGTGTCTGAAAATATAATTATCCTCTTTTGTTTGCTTGATAGAGTTTTGATAGATAGAATCTTGACAGGTCTGTTATGAAATGTTAAAATGTAATTTAGGTTAAAAAAATCTTAATTAACTTAAATTATAGTCTGAAGTCATATTCCAGGCTTTGATCGTTTTATCGCGTGTGACACAGCAGGGGCTGCAGGTGCAGCTAATCCAGCTGCTGCGTTAGCATAAAAGAAAGAAAGAAATGGTTGATTGGCTCACTGGACACCCCTGGGGGGGATGTATGTATGCACAGAGGGAGGCCAATGGAATTTGCTTCCTGCTCAGAAATTCCTGGAAGATGCTCTTAAATTTAGAGCTGAGGGGGGCATTGTGGGTACTTCCATCCATTAGAGAAGAAAGCCCAAGCTCCTTGGGGCAATATTAAGTCTCTTCAGGACATGGCCTTCAACACCTCTTCAGGCTCAGGGAGACGTAAAGTGCAAAGGGGAGAGTATTGGCCTCAGAGCTAGAGGCTAGACTCTTTCCTCTCCTTTTGGCTGTTGACCATTCCAGGATTAACTGTTTAGGGTTTCTGAGTGTTCCCTCAGTGCGCTGTGAAAGCAAAGAAGTCATGCTGACCTTCCTTGTTATGCCATATTGTCCCATCACCCTTCCACACCTGTCCCAGATGTCCCCTTCCTCTGTCTCCCTCCCTTCCTTATATTCTGTTACTTTTATTTCACATGGCCTTTCTCCCTCACACCGCTTCCCATCAAAGAGACTGAACATTTGTTCATTAGGGGCATGATGTGTCTCCTCACTTCATCCCTGGTCCTAGTAGAATGATTTGTAACATGGTACATGGTTAAGTCCTAGATTCAACTTTGCCAGAATGAATGTTCACCAACAGGTTTCATCATCCATTTGGCTTTCTTAGCAAACATCAATAAAAACATGAAATCCTTCAGTGAGGCAGAAGGAGAGAGGGTAGGTGAAGGTGACACATAGCTCTGTAGCATAGGTGCTAGATTTGGAAACACGGAGTTCAACTCCTGGCTAACTGCTGACCTTGGGCAAGTTCCCATTCTGGGCCTCCTCTTTAAAAATGGGGATGATCATAGGACCCACTTCGTTGGGTGGTTGTGAGGAAAAAATAACATGATGAATATAACACATACTGAGGAGATTAGGTACTTAATTAGTCTGAAGATTAGTTCTTCTAGATGAGAATTCTACATATATGACATTCAATAAATGTCTTATTCTTTCATGAAATGAAAACTGAGCAAGAGGAGAGTAAAGCTTTCTGCTCATGTTTCCCAAGGTGGAGACCAAGAGACATCTCCATAAGACGTTTCCCTTAGACAGTCTGAGTGACTGGAGGGCAGAGGGATGGTGGGTGGGGAGTGCTGTGCCCCAGCCTGATCACACTGCTGCCTGTTTTACCATATCAAGAGGCTGTTAGCCTCTGAAGCATTTTACCTTTAACATTTTCAGAAGCTACCTGTCATGAGGACTAAATCCTATATCCATTTTCTTTCAAGAGTCAATAATAACATTTGTTAAGCACTTATGATGCATCTATTGCATCTCTGTATTTTTATGTAGGTAATTCATTTCATTCTCACAGCAATCCCCTAAAGTCGAATCCCAGCCTCACAGAGGAGGAAACGAGAGCATCGGGCAGTCAACTGCCCAAGGTGAGATGGGTAGAAGTGATGGATGCAGGGTCTACACCAGGCTGGCTCACCCTGGACCCCGTGCTCTTCACCTCTGACCCTACTGCCTCTCCTTGGTTCTGATGTCTGTACCCCAGGGTCTGGCATGAGTCCACAGACACCCACCCACCCAGCTGCCCTTTCCTACGTGGGTGCTCTTCTCTTTGGTTTATTGACTCAGTTTCTGGTTCTCTATTGAATAGTGATAAAAGGTAATGCATTTTTGAACTTTAATGCCAAACAATAGCCTTTAATGTGGCTATCATTTCAAAGGGAGAATCATGATTTCAAAGAGACTTAGTGAAGTTTAATGAATTCACTTGTCAGAAAGGTGATTCTCCTAAGGCTCGGGGAGTTAAAAGGGAATTGAACACAAGCCAAGCAGATTGATGTGATGCCTTTGCTTGAGGCCTGCAAGAGTCCAGTGTGAGGCAAATGGAAAGGGCCAGCTGCAAAAATGGGTAGGCACACATTTCCTTTCTTCCACCACATGGGGTGTCCTTATTCTCAAGCTTCTCAGATGCCCTTCCCACCCTGCAGTCCTGCCCCTGGCTCTGAAACCCCACACACCTGCAAGAAAGCAAAAACCAGTTTTTAAATAAACACATTGCACATGCTTATCTCGAACCCCAGGGTGGAATCAAGCTTTGGAAGGGGAAAGAGAACGTGTGAATTTTACTATTCTTCGGAGTATCTTGGACTCTATCTGCTTGTCTCAGAGGAAACACCAACGGTTCTCTGGGCTGTCTTTTGTGCCTGGGAAGACCAGGGAGGCCTTCGCTGCCTCTGGGGAAATCTCAAGAGAATATTTCTCCCATTTGGTTCCAGGCATTCCTGAAGTAGATATTTTTAATTAGGCTTAGAGGATCATTTATACAAGGTTCTTTCTCTTTGGAACCTGATGGTTTAACATCTGCTTTGGGGCAAAGGTATATATATATATATATATATATATATATGTATATATATATATATATACATATATATATATATATATATATACACACACACACATATACACATATACATATATATATATAGACTTTATTTCTTTCCATTAACAGTTGTTTACCATGCAAAGTCCCCATGTATAAACAGGATGGGTGTTAATAATGCTGCAGAAGTTGTTGTGGAAAACCACCTGGCCTCAGGCCTCTGTGTATAACATGCTAGGACACACAGTAGAGTTACTCAGCCAGGGTGCCGGCAGGATGCAGGGGAGTCAAGGCACCCCACCCGCCTCTGCCCTGCCTGTTCAAAAGGTTTCTCTGTTTCCTTACTTTTGACATGTGGGGTGGTAAATATGAGAGCTTACTGAGATGTCAGCTACGGGAAGCTAGATTCTGGGTAATGCTGCAGTGTAGTATTCCAGACTTGAAGCCCTTAAAATAATTAGACGTATAAGTACTTGAAAGGCTGAACAGCGACAACGATGAGCTGAAGAAAGACTGAAACAAGACGTGACAAGCCTCATACAAATTATTCATAATTGCATTCTGATTCATAACAGGAGTTAAAGCAGCCTGTAAGCCCCACACTGCAGCTGGTTATATGAGAGCACTGGTCTGTTGATTTGCTCCCTCCAGTGAGGACAGGCCAGATAGAGAGGCCTTTGGGAGGGAGATCACTGTAGATAAAAATGATCCTTCCAGGCCAAATGGTCTTTTGGCTGAAAGTCTCAGAGATTTGGTAACCACAGTTGGACTATAACCAAGGAAAAGACTGAGGAAATTCTCAGCCATAGGCCACCTGGGTAGACTTTTGGGGGGTGGTGGTCCCTTCTCCACCTCTGCCCACACACTGCAGATTATCTCTGGAAAATGTCCCACAGTCCAATCTTTCTCAGGGTGATGAACTGTCTACTTCAAAATTACCTAGACTACTTATTAAAATGCACATTTCAGGTCTCCCCCCAGACCCCGTCATTCAGAAACTGTGTCAGTACAGCTGGGGAATCTTCTCTTCTAGAAAATATTCCAGATGACTCTTTATACTTAAAAGTTCAAAAACCACTGCTGAAGCCTGATAGGCAGATACTTTCTTGGGCTCTGGCATCATTTAACCTTTTCTTTAACTCAGGATGAGAAGGATCTGTTACGTCCCAGATTGGACATAGATGGGCAAGAACTTGATGCATCTCAGTAGGCTTATCCAGTGGTTAGAAAAATGAATGAGCAGGTGTTTCCTAAGCATTCTGTCATAGAAGAGGTGCTCAACGTTTGCTGTGTTTGTTGGTTTGTTGTGATGTTACTGGTGAAGGATACTCAGGTCATATGGTAGGTTCTTGCCCTCCAAAAGCTTTCACTTTGGTTGAGAAGTTAAGGCCAACACCGACGAAACATCTGCAAATCCTGTGAAGTAATAGATAATTTAGTACAAGATTGCCTGGTATAAAAAGTTATAGGTTAGATAAAAAACAGGCTGGCATAGTCAGAGGAAGCCTCATAGGGGAGATGGGATGTAAGCTGGATTGTGAAGAATTGGTAGATTTGGGGCCTGAAAAAGAAGGCAGGAAGTTCCTGGCAAGAGGAACATGATGGCTGGAGGCCCAGAGGTAGAGGAGGGCTGGGGGATGGATGGCCCAGTAGGAAGATCAGAGTGGCTTCAGGGAAGGGATGTGTTAGGAAGTAAGTGGGATGGCTGATCACAAAGGTCCTGAGAAGCCAAGTAAAGGAATGTAGATAAGAAACGGGAGTGGAAGCTATTGAAAGCTGTTGAGGAGCAAAGATAACCCTATTTCATGGGCCCAGCAGGGTCAGGAGAGGTGTTATTGTTTTGGTGGTTCCCAAAGCTGGGCATCACTTACATGCTAGTGGGGAAAATGGTGAGGAGTCAGATACATCTGGGGAGACTCAGTCTAGAGTCTGCATGTCAGATATACGGTCTGGAGCAGATGAGGCAACGCAGGGCAGTTCTGGGTCTGGCAGGGAGAGGGGTCAGTCCAAGATGGCTGGAGCCAGATAGAGAGTTGAGTCGAGGTCACGGGCTGTGGAATCTACAGTAGAGAGGGCCAGGGCTTCCCAGGCCAGGCAGGAGGCCAAAACAGACATTGAAACTAGCAAATAAGGAAAGACTTGGCACAGCAGAATCTGTGGAATTAGTCTGGTTATCCACGGTGAAACAAGGCTCATGGGATCTGTTCTTGGGAGACCCTAACAAAAAAATCAGTATTGTGCTTTAAAGGGCCATCCCACATTGCATGCGCATGGGCTGGAGCCAAGCTCCACCCAGCTGTGAGTTATAGTTAAGATTGGCTTTCCTCTGTGTGGCATGCTGGCAGGACCATTCTGGAGTCTGCCCAGAGCCACAAGTATAAAGGGGCACTAGACCATAGGCATATATGGCTGATTTCTAGGAAGTCCTGATTCCCCTTTTTCTGGTGATGCTCCTCAATCAACAAACCTGTACTTTGAGGAAATTCACATCACAGAAGCAGAGAATGTCCAAATACTAAGGGAGATTTTAGATTGTAGCTCAGGGACACCAAAGAGATTTTTTTCTCCTGTGCTAACTCCAGTTACATGACGGTGGCTGCCCAGAGTGCTGGGTCTAACGTGGGTTTTGCGGGAAAGAATAGACTGATTGATCAGGGATGTTTGCCATGGGTATGGGAGGAGTGTGTAAATATTGTCCCCAGTGCCACCTATTTGCCATGTCTGATCTCCTCTGTGGGGATCCAGAAGGCCGAGGATGTTAAATATGTGACCCACAGCAGTTCTAGGACTGGGCCTGTGGTCCTCTGACTCCCAGGCCTAGTGTTTTTCCTCTGGATCACACAGCCTTCCTACCCTCCTACTCACCATGGGGCTGTCACACTGACTTCATTTTCCCAGTCCCACCCTTGGCTTTTACTAGACTGTGTTAGGAACTTGGCCATAGAACTAATTTGCACAATGGCTAAACTTGTTTTACATGTGATCAGAACTCTTGGGGAAGGATTCTAGGAAGAGGAATTACAGATTGATTCAGAATTCCCGAGTACTGGGAAATGCAAGTAGGAAGGGGGACGGCAAGAGCTGACTGAGAGAAGCAGGGTGAATGAGGAAGCAGCCGTGGATTGGCATGACTTTCATGGCATTGAAGTTGGTGGGTGAGAGGTGGGCATGTGGTGGGAAGGAGAGAACCCTATGCTTATGGAACAACCACTGTGAGAGGTAAGGTGGTCCTAGAGGGCACGTGGGCAGTGGCCCTGCTCACATAATGTAGCACACAGTGAATGTCAGAACAAAGAAAAGCCTACTGTGCTTATAGTGTTTGGTCCTCACAGCCAGTCTGGCTGTGGATCTGATTAGCCCACATTTTACAGAAATAGGAAGTGAGTTGGGTCTCTGAATGGTTAAGGAACTCAAACACTTCAGTAAGAGGCTGATCATATTACAGATTCCAAATCCCATCTCTTTCCCCTGGTAGGGAGAATGCCTTCTTAGGGAACCTAGTATTTCAGAGAGATAGCCAAGGGTTATCTCGTTCTGCTTATTAGCCTTCTCTCGGATGAAAAACTGTCTACTTCCAGTGTATGACACATAAATCCAACCTCATTCCTAATTCCTAGGGTAGAGGCCAGCTCTGTGTGTTGTTTGCTTTTGCGTTGTGTGCATGTTTTATTGACGAATTAACTTCAGAGGAAAGGGGTATGTTTGGAACTTTATAACTGCATCTGTCACTTCTCTTCGTCAACCTCTTCTCCTCTCCCCTACCCTGCTTTTTGCTAAGAGAATCAGGGATAAACCGCTTAAATAAATGTGCAGCCTGCTGAGTCCAGACTGCCCTCAATTGCTTGTGGTATTTTGAGACATAAAATGTTGTTATTTGAAGCTGTTCAAAGAGGCTTCCAGCACATGCCCGGGCAGGGCCTCAGGGTGGGCAGAGCTCAGCTCAAATGCTGGCTCCACCAGGCTAATAACAGGGTAACATGGCTCCTGTCTTACGACCAGCCTCAGAAATTAAACCTGCACTTCTGGGGCCTGGCTGGAAACCAGCCCTCCTTCCCCTGCCAAGGAGGAGCTGTTTCCCCCGGGACTATCTACAGAGATAGTGTGGCCACTCTTGGGCATTAAAAGCAAACTGACTGGTTTAAGCCATCTATTGCTGTTAGTGTTGGCTGCTGCAAGTGAGGCCAGAGCCTGGAGGAGGCTGGTGAAGGGTTGCCCACCTTCTCTCTTCAGTCCCACCATTACTCTACAGTAGCCCTATAGTAGTCCCTCCCCTCCTTATCTGTGGTTTTGCTTTCCACAGTTTCAGTTACCCTCGGTTGACCGCAGTATGGAAGTAGGTGATCCTCCTCTGACGTATCATCGGAAGGCCATAAGTAGCCTAACTCAATGTCACAATGGCTGTGTCATTCACCTCGCTTCATCTCAGCACATAGGTATTTCATCATCTCACATCATCACAGAGAGAAGGAGGCTGAGTATAGGACAATAAGATAATTTTGGAGAGAGAGACCACATTCACATAACTTTTATTATAGTGTATCATTGTAATTGTTCTAGTGTATTATTAATTTTGTTATGTCTATTTATTTGAGAGAGAGAGAGAGAGAGAGAGAGAGAGAGAGAGCATGAGTGGGGGAGGGGCAGAGAGAGAGGGAGATGCAGAATCCAAAGCAGGCTCCAGGCTCTGAGCTGTTGGCACAGAGCCCAACTCGGGGCCCAAACTCCCGAACCATGAGAGCATGACCTGAGCCGAAGTCGGATGCTTAACCCACTGAGCCACCTGGGCGCCCCTGCTAGTTTGTTATTATTATTAACATTGTTCATCTCTTTGCCTGTTTTATAAATTCAGTTTTGTTATACATGTACAGGAAAAACCATAGGGTTCAATGCTATCCATGGTTTCAGGCATCCTTTGGGGGGGGGCGGTCTTAGAACATATTTCCCACAGACAGGCGGTGAGACCACTGTATGTGATTTACTCTAATAGTCCTACAAGCACACTAGGGAGCATGGAGGGTTCATCAAGCTCATTTAATACCAGAAAACCAGGACACAAACTTATTAAGGCTTAAGGTTACATCGAAACCCTAACATTTGTGTTTTGCTTTTGTTTTTTGTTTTTAAATTTTATTTTATTTTATTTTCCAGTTTTACCAAGATATAGTTGACATATAACATTGTATAAGTTTAAGGTGTGCCACATAATGATTTGATATATGTATATACTGCAAAAATGATCACCACATTAGGTTTAATTAACAGCCATCACCTCACATAGTTACATAATTTTTTTTTATTGTTGAGATAAAAACTTTTAAGATCTGCTCTCTTAGCAACTTTCAAGTATGCAATACACTATTATTAATTCTGGTCACAGTGCTGTACATGATATCCCCGTGACTTATTTATTTTATAACTGGAAGTTTGTACCTTTTGATTCCCTTTACCCATTTTGCCTACCTTCTGGAACCCTGACCTTTGGCAACCACCAATCTGTTCTCTGTTTCTAGGAGTTCAGTTTTTTTTAGCTTCCACATAGATGTGAGATCATATAGTATTTGTCTTTGTCTGAGTTATTTTGCTAAAACCCTAACTTTTAAAAATGGAAACCCAGCTTCTACATATCTGTAGAAATGATCATTTATGTGAATTAAAAATAATCAGATTCTATTTTAATTCTAATTTAATTTAATTTTAATTCTATTCACTGCTCCTTCCTGAAAAGAGATAATTATAATGCAAATGAAAAAAATCTCAATACTTCCCTGTTTTTAGAGCACCTGGGTGGCTCAGCTGGTTAAGTGTCCTACTTCGGCTCAGGTCATGATCTCACAGTTCATGAGTTTAAGCCCCGTGTAGGGCTCTGTGCTGACAGCTCAGAGCCTGGAGCCTGCTTAGGATTCTGTGTCTCCTTCTCTCTCTGCCCCTCCCCTGCTCATGCTCTCTCTTTCTCTCTCTCGCTCTCAAAAATAAATAAACATTAAAAAAATACTTCCATGCTTTGTTTTTTTGGAGAAGAGAGCAAACTGAAATCAACCAAAAAACACTTAACCACATGATATGTCAACAAGTTTCTACTGTTTTGCTTAGAAGACTTTCCAAGTGTTACATAGTTTCATTTTTAAAACACTGAATCCAGAGTCCTTTGCTATTAGATTTTAAGAAATTTCATATATACATTTATGAAAAAATAGGTTCTTTGTGAAAACTTGCAACCTGCTCTAAAAACAGAAAACAAAAGTCATCCTCTAGTGGAAATTAGAAGTAACAGTTTGCATTGCTATAGCTTCATTCTGTTTTTCTATGCCTACGTAATTTTCTTTGAACAAAATTAACACCTTGCTCAATACACTCTGGAGTCCTCATTTTTTTCACTCCACATCACCTCAACCTATTCCTGTAACATTAAGATGAGAATACATTATTTATAATGGCTGCACAATATTTCACCATTCTCTTCTTGAATTTTTTTTACATTTAGTTGCTAGGACAGTGCGCTCGCTCTCTCTCTCTCTCTCTCTCTCTCTCTCTCTCGGTTCTCCACCTTAGAATCTTCTAAATTTCTGCAGAACCTCTCCAATTTCTTTAAAAAAATTTTTTTTAATGGTTATATTTATTTTTGAGACAGAGAGAGACAGAGCATGAGCGTGGGAGGGACAGAGAGAGAGGGAGACACAGAATCCGAACCAGGCCCCAGGCTCTGAGCTATCAGCACAGAGCCTGACGTGGAGCTCGAACTTGTCAACCAAGAGATCACGAATTGAGCCGAAGTTGGACGTTCAACCAACTGAGCCACCCAGGCGCCCTGAACCTCTCCAGTATCTAACAGTGGGAAGTTCCCCAGAGTTCAGTCCTAAGGCTTCAGGCTGCCTCTCTTCTCCAGCTGTACTCTCGTGCCCAGTGATCCCATCCATTACCGTGGCCTCAAATACCATGCATGTACTGCCAGCTCCCCAGTTCTATCTTTAGAGCTGAACATAAGTACACCTGCCTTTTGGCCATCTCTGTGGCATCTCTATGACTCATGAACGTATTAAACTTAGTAGGTCTAAAGCTAAACTCTAATGAACCTGCACCCCAGGTCCCAATCTTAGCAAGGTCTCCATCCTTGACCTACGGCGGGCCTCCACCTTGGTCTGATGTTTTCTTTGACTCGTTTATATCACACATCCAGTCCTTCAGCAAAACCTACCAGCTCTTCCCTTCAAGAATGTTTAGAATCAGAACTCACCTTTCATCTCATCTTCATTGCAACCACCCTGGCCCAAATCACCTTCATCCCCTGGTTGGATGATTTCAAAAGCTACCAAATGGGTCTTCATCCTGATTCTTTTCTGGACCCTGACAGTTGATGCTCAACACAGTAATCAGATACTGTCATCGGTCTGTTCAAAAGCCTCGAAGGGGTATTCCAAACTCACTGCTAGTAAAAGCCGCCGCAAACCATCAGTGCTTCTACACCCACCCCTCTGGCCCACGTCCACCCTGCTCCAGCCACACAGGTGTCCAGTTTGCTCTCCCTTTGGAGCTTTGCCTGGGTGTATCCTAACCTGATAGGTTCTTCCCCACAGACAGCTGCCTGTCTTGTTCCTCTTTGCTTCTGGTATTTCTGGTCAAATACCATCTTACCTTTGACAGTTCTCCCTGAACTATATGAAGAGCTATCTTCCCACCCAATACTTCCTCTCCACACTCCTGTTTTTATTATTCTCCATATTACTTTCTCCATGGAGCATATGTATTAGTTTCCTACGGCTGCCATAACAAAATACCACAAATAGGGTAGCTTGAAACTACGTAAGTTTATTCTCTCCTGCTTCTGGAGGCTTGAAGTCTGGAATCAAGGTGCTGGGAGGGTTGGTTCCTTCTGAGGGTTCCGAGATTCTGTTCCATGCCTCTGTCCTGGCTTCTGGTGATGGCTGGCAACCCTTGGCATTCCATGGATGTAGGTACACCACTCAGTCTCTGCCTCCATCTTTACATGGCTGCCTTCCCTCCGTGTCTCTTTCCTACTTCATAAAATGCTACCAGTCATACTAGGTGAAGGTTCACCCTATTCCATTTGACCTCAGTTAATTTAATGAATCCATGTGCAATTATCCTTGTTTCCAAATAAGGTCACATTCTGAGTTAGGACTTTAACACATGTTTTCTTGGGGACACAAAACAGCCCATAGCAGCATACAACATATTTACTTGTTTATTTGTTTAGTGTTTATTTTATTAGGTTATTTGGGTCTTTATCCTCTCTTATTGGGCATTTAGGTTGTTTCTGATTTGGACTTATTATAAACAATACCATAACATATCTTCATTTTTTTTACATATGTGAAATTTATTGTCAAATTGGTTTCCATACAACACCCAATGCTCATCCCAAAAGATGCCCTCTTCAATACCCGTCACCCCCCCTCCCCCCCTCCCCCCCCATCAACCCTCAGTTTGTTCTCAGTTTACATATCTTCAAACACACTTTTTTTTCCTCCTTTGATGTCGATATTTTTTTTTCCTTAGGGCAAATTCTCAGGTCACAGACCCTCAAAGAGTCAAAGAGATTAAAATTTTTTTATAGTGTTTGATTTATACATCCTCATTTGAACCACTTGGACTAAAGAGGATAGTCATACATATTTGAAGACCATTCACATACACATCCATCTTTTAAGACAGTGGCCTCCCAACTTTTGTCATGGCTATAGTCATTAATTAGTTCATATTCTCTTAGTGGGTAGAGTTTCCTATTAACTGGCCCCTACCTACTGGACCTGGGCCAGATTCAAAACTGAAGGCAATGCTGTGTGGGCATGGTGTGAGGGAACCAATCACCCCTGGGAGACTGGGAGAAATCATACCCATTAAATCCCTCCTAACCATGCAGTGCTACATGAACCAGCCAAATCCCCTATTTAAAAAATATATGTACATATAAGATGATCAAATAAAAGGCCACTCAGCTAAAGGCTGTTGTTTTGTCTGGAGCAAGGGTGAGCAAATGGCACCGATTATCTGTGAAGCTGGCTGGACATTGCAGTCAGTCAGCTGAGGTCCCTGAGTATCTATGGTGCTGATGGATAATTCCTCCTTTTGCTGAACTTTCCCATGGTTCTCTGTAATAAACTTTTATACCTGCTAACAATTTGTTCACATATCCTGCTTGTAAGCCTGAAGAGAATTTGACTAACAAAGCAAGCACGATATTGCTGTACAGAAGGAATGTACCCCTTGACGATCTCACCAATGGTTATGCCTGTAAGCAACTGGGTCACCTCAACCTTCCCAGCTCTGGAGGTTGCCATGAAAACCTTTTCCTTAGGTTTCAGTTCAGCAGTTATAAAATGGCAGCTCAGTGTTAGTTTATTTAATTACTGGTTCGAAAAACTCAGCACTTAAATGTTCCTTACTTATTGTATACGAAGTTCACTGATAGACTGAAAATTAGTTGTAAGTGTTATCTGCTAAATAATATTCTTCATTCACTGGGAATTTATCTAACACTGATCTCAAATTATGTAACAATGAAATTTCAGATTTACTGTAGACACAAAAGTCCTCAGACTTATGGAATTTGAGGATCCATATTGTATAATCTATCATTTGATTTCTGTTGTTGTCAATTGTCTGAGCTGTGGCCAACCTGAATGCTTTGATGTTTCCATGTAGTGTTGACCCTTATGCAGAAAATAATCATCAGTTAAATAAATAAAACAATTAGGAATGGAACACTGGTACCTATAGTAGGCACAATTTTAAGATGAGCCCAGTGAGTCATACTTGTAAAAGCCTATGAATTGCTTTTAGCAAATGGGATATGGCAACAGTAATAGTCACCTCCATTGTTATTGTTATATAAGACTCCATTGTAGTAGATTCCAGAGAGAGAGTTTGTCCTTCTGGCCTTGAAGAAGTAAGCTACCACATGGCAATGAACTGTGGGCAGCCTCTAGAGGCTGAGAATGGTACCCGGGTGAGAGCCAGCAAGAAAACCGGGACTTCAGTCCTTCATCTACAAGAAACTGAATTACGCTAGAAACCATGGGAACAGGGCAAAGGCTCCCACACTCCAGAAAAAAATGCAGCTGGGCTGACACCTAGGCTGCAGCCTTGAGAGACTCTGAGCAGAGGACCCAGTTAAGCCATGCCTAACTTCTCACCTGTAGAAACTGAGAGAATAAATAGATGTTGTTTTAGGCTACCAAGCTGGTAGTAATTTGTTACTCAGCAACAGAAATGCAGTACTGTCTCCTTATCCCGGTAGCATGCAAGAGAGTGGGTTTAAATCTCACCTCTGCTACTTACTAGCTATACAGCCTTGGCAAATTTTAACCCCTCTGAGCCTGTTACCTTAACTATTAAAATAGTACCTACTTCAGGGTGTTGAGGATTGAATGAAATAATGCATGTAAGTTACTTAGCATGGCACATGACACTAGTTAAGTTCTCAGCAAGCGTTTTTCATTGTCAGCAGAGATGGGGCATTTTTAGTTCCATAATGCTAAACATTTTCATCGTTTCTTTTCTCCACGTACCCCAAGTTTGGAAGATTTTTGTCTATCACTTTAACTGAATTTGTTAAGTAATCATTCACTTCCCCATCTATTTCTGCTTAATTAGACACACAGAGCTTCTGATCAGCTTGCAGTAGTAACATAATAATTATAATTAATATAATTTGGCTAAAAGCAATGACATTTGATGTTATAGTTAATGCAATTTCCATTAGCTTTTGAAATATTAGAAAAGAGTGGTTGAGCCTTGTGAGAGTACCAGATTTGGACCCTTGCTGTTAGTTGATTGATGGGAAGTAGGCATTGAGTGACCTTCTGTAGTTCAGCAAGTTAATCATGATTTACCTTTATATGTCACCATATTTGCTCAGGTAGTGTTGGACAGGTGAGATTGGCTGAAAAGAAAACCAAGATCAAGTGAAAGAATAAAGTGCTAAGAAAGGACAAGAAAGACGTTGGATACAATATTAAAATTATTTTAGGCACTTACTTCTTGGAAAGTAGCTTTAGAATGGCTAAAGTTTTAGGAATTGTGCAATGTCAAGGTTTGAGTAATGGTAGAATGAATAATGTATTGATGCTCTGCATTTGTATATTTTAAAAAAAATTGTTAATGTTTATTTATTTTTGAGAGAGAGACAGAGTGCAATCAGGGGAGGGGCAGAGAGAGGAGACGTAGAATCTGAAGCAGGCTCCAGGCTCTGAGCTGTCAGCACAGAGCCCGATGCAGGGCTCGAACCCACGGGCTGCAAGATCATGACGCTTAACCGACTGAGCCACCCAGGTGCCCCTATATTTAAATGTTCTTATAATTTATGTTTGTATAGGAATATTTGAAGTATGATTACTACTCTTTCATTAGTGCTTTATTTCTTCTTTGAATATTAATTTTTTTATTTAAAAAAAAATTTTAATATGAAATTTATTGCCAAATTGGTTTCCATACAACACCCAGTGCTCATCCCAACAGGTGCCCTCCTCAATACCCATCACCCACCCTCCTCTCCCTCCCACCCCCCGTCAACCCTCAGATTGTTCTCAGTTTTTAACAGTCTCTTATGGTTTGGCTCCCTCCGTCCCTAACTTTTTTTTCCTTCCCCTCCCCCATTCTGTTAAGAACAGAATATTATTTTTAAAAACTGCATTTCATTGAATTGTTATCATCAAGGCCTGATATATTCAGTTTTTTGCTGAATACTTTTCAAGCAGATTGCAGACTTGATGGCAAATTTTATGTATTTAAAAATTTTTTTTTGATGTTTATTTATTTTTGAGAGACACAGAGAAACAGAGGATGAGCAGGGGAGGGACAGACACACACACACACACACACACACACACACACACACACACACACACACCCCACATAATCTGAAGCAGGCTCCAGGCTCTGAGCTGTCAGCATAGATAGAGCCTGAGGAGGGGCTCAAACTCATGAGCCAAGATCATGACCTGAACTGAAGTTGGTTGCTTAACTGACTGAGCCACCCAGGTGCCCAGGAAATTGTATGTATTTAGTAGAAGTTTCTTTTATACAAGCTTACCAAAAATTCTGATAAACAAGAAATGGCTATGTTGTAATGAACTATTTCATCTAGTTTAAAAGTATACTGATTTTTTAAGTGCAGAAAACAAAAATAAAGCTTAAGAAGTACATTCAAAAAGTTAAGGTTAAATAAATTGTATTTTCCAGTTTATACTCTGAATATACCTTGAAAAACATAAGTTCTGTGATACAACGTACACAATGCATGCAACAGGCACACAGTACATACAACACCCCACAGTGCACACACAAAACACACAAATGGCAACCCATATTAGCATTTAAAGGGCTCTGAGAAGTCCTGCAGTAGAGCACTATTGAACTTTATTTAATCATGTTTTTCTGAAATTAATCTCAGAATCCTTCCTCCTCCTCCCCCAAGTGACCTTGATTTCTGATGACATGGTGCTTTCTGGAAAACACTTTGTGAATGATGGCTCTGGGAGATTTTCCCTAAGGAGTTAGCTATTATGTAGGATAAGTATAAGGTGCCCTGAATATTTATGGGTGAACTTTGCAACCATTAAAACAACTCACAAATGAGACACAATACCTCCAAACTATGTAAAGAACATTGAGGATCCTGGCAAGTACTGGAAACTCTGTTACTTCCTGAGTCCAGGTTCTTTCTTTTATGCACAGATGAAGCCTCATGTAGTTGCAGTGCCATTCCCTGCTCATGTAGGGACAGAGGTCCTGATGAACATAAAGGTGGTCACTTTCCTGCAAAGTGGGTCAGTAACCCCAGGTTAGAAGTCCCTCTCCCAGCTGTGTCAGGAGACTTTGACTTGACAGCATGATGTGGAGCAGTAGGCTATTTGCATTCCTGCTCCAGAGGGATCAGATCAGGATCCAAAGGCAGCGCCTATCAGCTTTACCCCACCCTGTTTATTTCATGGAGAAAGACAGAGGACTATATTTCAACATCTCAAGAATGTACAGTAGGGCTTGCAGGGTGCTTACTCTAAAGATTAAAAAGGTTTTATCTTCATAAGGAAGCTTTGACATTTGCTGTCAGGATGCCAGACCACAATTCTATATAAGCTTTCTTTAAGGTTCAACCGACAGTGTCTCGGGTGCTGAGAACCTTTATTGCCAAAATGAGAATGAATGGCTGCACAGTCTAAGGCGTTAATGTTTTGTATTTTGAATAAAACTGTGATTGTTCCAAGAGTGTCTTAAACGTTATAAAGTAAATCAAATATTTTGGCAACTCCTAGATAGGCCCTTTCTTAGTAAATTACCTGTTTATTAAGGTGCAGAGCAATGAAAGAATTTGCTAAAAATTGTTTTGCTTCAGTTCCCTCAACATTTGAATACATACAAGATATTTTGCTGTGTTCTTTGCCTATTGATGTGCCCCATTGGTAGAAAGTAAATATCTGATACCTTCATTCTTCCAAGATAATTTCTACTCATTGAAGGTCTTATTTGATGGGCATTGCAGACTGAACACATCCCAGAGTCAGCCTGTCTGCCTTATTATTTTTTTTGATTTTTAAAAATATTTATTTATTTTTGAGAGACAGAAAGAGACAGAGCACAAGCAGGGGAGGGGCAGAGAGAGAGAGAGGGAGACACAGAATCTGAAGTAGGCTTCAGGCTCTGACATGTCAGCGCAGAGCCCAACACAGGGCTTGAACCCATAAACCGTGAGATCATGACCTGAGCTGAAGTCTGACGCTCACCCGACTGAACCACCCAGGCGCCCCCTGTCTGCCTTCTTAAACACACAAACTTAAGCAGCCTGGCAAATGGTCCTCAACAAAGCCAGTTTCATGGGAATCAAATTGTTTTTTTCATGGGAATTTTTAAATGTTAAAGGACAACATCTATTCATAAATTAGTTTCTGATTAAAAAAAAATTTCCCAATCACCAATGCTGAGCTTTGTGCCAGTCCTTACTAGCCTTTTAGTGTATTGTCTTGAGCTGAAACACTAGAACCAGTATGTTGAAAGACACGTATGTTTCAGGAAGCTGCGTACTGATAGGATATTTCTGCCCTACCAGAAGTTCAGAGACAGGAGCTTCCTTAGCTTTAATTCTTGAGATCATTTCTAGAGATTGCGATCATTTCCAGAGCCTTAGTCTAGGTGCTGCGATTCAGAGGGTGGCCTCCTAATTGCTCGAGTGTGGATTGTAGTGGTGAATTTTATGTGTCAACTTGGCTGGACCATGATACCCACATATTTGGTCAAACATTATTCTAGATGTCTTTGTGAAGTTAGTGTTAGATGATATTAACATTTAAGTCAATAGACTGTGACTAAAGCAGATTGCTTTCCAGAATGTGGATGGGCCTTGTCCAATCACTTGAAGACCTTAATAAAAAAGACTGATCTGCCCAGAAGGAGGGAGAATTCCACAACATTTGTATTTTCCCAGATCTCTAGCCTGCCAGCCTAGCTTACAGATTTGGACTTGCCAGCCTCCATAATCATGTGAGCATGACTCTTTAAATAAATCTCTCTCTCCCCCTCTATGTACCAATCCTATTGGTTCTGTTTCTTTGGAGAACCCTAATACATGGGTGGATCTTTTACTGTGCCTCGTGGTCAACTCAAGAGCTGCCGTATAAAGAGCGGTCTGGAATGACAAGCAAGACTTTCAGCAGTCTGTCTGGGTCTCAACATTTGGCTTTGATCTTTTCCTGGAGCTTAGCTTCTGGGTGCTTCCTGAAAATCCTGGTACTGACCCTCAGGCTGGCTCCTTATACACCAGTTTGACTCTGCCTTTTGTATAAGAAAACAGGCTCCCTTATGAACGAGAGTCTGAGCCCTCTGACGTTTTTCTCTCCAGCTAAAATTATATGTGGTGTGCTCCTAACTTTGTATAATTTAAGGATCTATTCAGAATTTAAACAGTAAACATGTCTGAGTTCTAATATGATACAAGGTTAATCAGTTAACAATTCTCAAACAGCATTTTCTTGTACTTGCCTTATACAAGTCACATAACGCTGAGCCTGTTCTATTATAGTGTCATTTTATATAATTTTGTGTATTTCTGCTTATCATGTTTCAGCGGATCCTATGCTGGAGGAGAGGACCTATAAAACATCTAACGCATAGTGTCATTTGTGTAAATACAATATTATATGTCAATGATCTAGTTCTCAATGGTGGTAACACAAGTATTATAGTGTTATGATATATCACTATATATATATGTGACTATATATATGTGTGACTATATATATGTGACTATATATATGTGACTATATATATATATATATATATATATATATATATATATGGAGAGAGAGAGAGATCATGTTTACTGAATGCTTACTATGTGCCAGGCACTGTTGTGTAGGTACTCCAACAACTTAACTGAGAGAGGTGCTATTATTAGCCCCATTTTGCAGATGGGGAAACTGAACTGCACACCTAGCAAATGGTCTTTGAGATTGCTTGACTGTCCTTGTTGGGAGGCACTTCTGGCGCCCCACTGATGGCCTTGAGAATTTCCCCTTCTGCTTCAACCCACAAATGTAATAGCATAGTAATCTCCTAAACTCACGGTCAAGGACGTTACCCTGAGGAGCTGTTTCATCTTAAACTTTTCTGGCTGACTCTCTTTTCTGAGGTCTATTCTAGTGTCTGATTTGTCATGATTTCTTTTTATTTATTTATTTATTTATTTATTTATTTATTTATTTATTTATTTAACGTTTATTCATTCTTGAGAGACAGAGCATGCATGGGGGAGGGGCAGAGAGAGAGGGAGACACAGAATCCGAAACAGGCTCCAGGCTCCGAGCCGTCAGCACAGAGTCCGATGCGGGGCTCGAACCACAAACTGTGAGGTCATGACCTGAGCCGAAGTCTGACGCTTAACCGACTGAGCCACCCAGGTGCCCCTGTCATGATTCCCTTTGTTCCTCCCCTGCCCTTCCACAAATGACCCCTAGTTTGCTGGGTTTCTGTGTCCTGTCTCTTTTCCAGCAAGCTTTGTACCTGTCCCCAAGGGCTCAGCGTGCTCAAGGTTATGGCTGTACCATCAGAAAGCTCATTCACTTCCTTCTCAGCTTCTTGGTCTGACCTGTTCTACAAGACTGAGGGCTCCGGATAGCTGAGGTTTTCTATCCATAAAAGAAGTACACCCATTCCTTTTTTCTGACTTGTGCATAGGATGATTTAGCCTCTTTTCACATACGTTTTTCCTTCAACCAAAGTTAACTTTGCAGATTTCATTTAAATACCACTTCAATGAACTTGTTACAAGTTCTCAGTGCTTCTGGTTCTGTTTTTTAACTTTGAGAGGGCAGCCTTCTATTGCTGTAATACACTGAAAAATCTCCCTAAAGCCAAATGAGCCTTTTCTACACTTGTCTCTCTGGAGCAGACTTCGATTGCCCATTTAACATATTCCTTCCTTTTGTGCCAAAGCATGCTTATTGTCTGTGTGTGTTTATGTCTTCTTAAGTAGCAGAAGTCCATCATACCTGGGGCCCATGGCATTGTAATTGTGAAGTAGCTGTAAAAATAACTACCTTCCTTAAGGCACCTGGGTAACTCAGTCGGTTAAATGTCCAACTCTTGATTTCAGCTCAGGTCACGATCTCATGGTTCGTGGGTTCGAGCCCTGCATCGGGCTCTGCACTGACAGTGCAGAGCCTGCTTGGGATTCTGTCTCCCTCTCTGTCTGCCCTTCTTTCCCCTCTAGCTTTCTGTCTCTCAAAATAAATAAATAAACATTAGAACAAAGTACATTCCCCCAAAACAATGGCTGCTACAATCCAATGCATTAATTCCTATTAGAATTATAAGGGTTGAATCCTGCTAGAGCTGAGCAGATAGGGCTCTCATGGTCAGGAGGCGGGGGTGGGGGGCAGGGGCAGGAAAGAGCGGATGGACTGGGAACTCTCAGACCCAAGAACAGGGCCCTGGAGTCAGAAATAGGCAGTTGCTTCTGATGGTTACTGACATGGACACTGAGGAAAGGATGGCCAAGTTGGAACCAGGACAGAGGGGCAGGGAGCCAGAAGTTGAGGTGCCAAGGACATAAATGGAAAGCCAACGGATATTTGGGTTCCTATCCAGGCTGAGAATTCTGAGGCCCTGAGGCATCTCCACTGGTGCTTCCTCAGAAAACAAAGTTCTTCTGAAATGACACGAAAACTCCCATTCTCTGCGGATTAAAGGGTCTGATTGTACTGGAGCTAGGACATGAGAGCTCTGCATACCAATGGTGATATCCTTGATGGTACATTCATGCCCTTTTCTAGAGAAGGAATTTCAATGCTCCTGAAACACTGAATTTAATTGAATTGAACTGAGTTGAGTTGAATCCAATTGAAGAGAAAGTGTGGGGGTGGGGAGGGAGAGAGAGATTGAAAGAGACTGAGAGAAGGCTGCAGTTGGGTTGAGGCAACCTACCTGAAATTCGTATTTTAAAATTTAAGCGTTTGTTTATCTCCAATCATGATGTTCCATTTGAGAAAGGAAGGGAATCTGTCTTGTGAGTCAGATACTTCAGTTTAACTGTCTCATTTGTTATTCCTCTCACAGCAGAGGAAAACTAAGTAAATTGTATAACTGGAATAATTACACTTCCTATTTTTGGGCACCATATTTGCCAATTCTTTCTTAATAGCATTAGAACAAATTCAGTGAAAACTCATTGTGTGGTGCAAAGGGCAGTAGTGGTTAACATAACTTGACAAGTAGATCCCTGTGGATTGGAAAAGAGGCCATACGGGTCCACAGATTAGAGAGATACGGATCTAGACAAAATAATTTTTGAAGCATCTTTAAAGATATTATTCCAGCTTAATCCATAAACATAATTATAGCATTCCCCCACTTATTTTGCAGGTACTTCATCATTCTGTCCCCTCTAGAGAAGAATAATCTCTTTGATAGGATAACTCTCATTTACCTCTAGTGTAGCTGGGATTCCCACGCATAAACCTGCATAATTAGAGGCCCACAGGAGATCTGACAGTCTTTCACTTGGTTTGTCTCTCAAAAACTCTCATTCATTTTTAGTTTCTCTGAAGCATCACAAATGCCTTCCCTTCATTGTGCTCAGGTCCCCAGCATCCCGCCTCAGGGCAGCGGACTTTCTGGAACTTTCCTGAGACACGGCATCTATATCTAAACACCCTGTGGCCTGAGTTCTGGTAAACAATGAAAGGCATGTATGGACTTGTGAGGATGGGAAGATTTTTGCCTTTGTGCTTTTTGTCAGTGGGAAGCCCAGGAGGCTGGCCCTGTTTCAACCTCTACACCTTTCTTTTTATGAAGATAATGATGATCACAGAGTCATATTATTGGCCTCCCTGCAGGCACTCAGAAGCAGGCAGCCTAATGCTCTGATGTTCCTTTGCCTTTCATTTAAAAACGACATGTAGAAACACATAGACTTGGTCAAGATAATTTGTGAAAGAATCTTTGAATTTAATTAAATAACATTTAATAATAATATAGTTAGTTCATTTGCATTGCGTATTGCAACATGGAAAGGACTTTCGCATGTGTTACTCCATGTGCTACTTGAAACATTAGACCTGTCTTCATGATCACACAAGTGTTACAGCAAATGTTTTCCTTTATTTCCATTGGGAAGTATGACAGAAACAGAATATTTGCCCTTGACTCTTTCGCATATGCTGTCCTATTTTTATGCTTTTCATTATAGATTAAATCCTTTCTTAATCTAGTGCTTCTCAAAAGTCTCTTGTACTTGTCCTTCTATAGCCTAGTGCTTAAGCCAAATTTGGATTCAGGGCCATATTCTTGTTAATTTCCTTTGTAACAAGATGTGTTGTTAGCAATCTGTGCAGCTCCTTCTTTGGTTTGGACTTGCAACTGGCAAACTCACAAAGCTAGAGCAAAGGGCAGGTGGGCTGGCCTCCGGGATAATGTTTCCTCTTCTTTTCTGCAACAGCTTGCATCTGAAACAGTCCCCCCAAAAGGATTATTTGATGAAATTTTGACATTTGGAATATATAAATAGACTTCATAAAATGGTATGGATGAACAGAGATTTTTCTGAACAAATATATGAAAGAGAAAATAAATAACATTGAAATGGGAGCTGGATCCCTAAATCTGAGTTGAAGAAGAACTTCTTTCTTTTTCCTCAAAGCCTCCAAAATACTGAGGTGGGCTTCATATCAATAGCCCTTTTAGGGGGCTATGCTCGGGGCGGTGGGGGGCGGGGTCTGGGCAAACAAAGTGAGGGACAAAATGCAGAATTTTACCAAAACACCCTTTTTATTGAGTCTATCGTACATACAAAAAAGTATGTTGTGTGTGTATTGTATGTGTGTGTGTGTGTGTGTGCATGTGCACAGATTTTCTAGCTCTGCTCGCTGAAAAGGCCTAGAAACAATGACCATCTGGTAAATGAGCATCTCTGGTGCCCAGACTGTAGTCTTGAAATATCATTTCCCCCTAAAAGAATCTAGAGAAATAGCTATTTCCAGGTCTGGGGTGGGAAATGAAGATGTGTCTGGAACATCTTGTCATACTAGATAGTGAGAACACTTATCAAAGACCACCAGGATTATGTGAAAAACACTCCAGAACCAACTTGAAGAGACTTCTGGTGGCCAACAAAGGGAAATTTTGAGCTTTGAAAAGGATAATAATTAAAATTGATTGGAACCCATCAAATAACTTTAAATCCATGGCTTCATAATGCTATTTAAAAAAAATGATCCCCTTTAGAGTATGAGAGGGAAGCAATTCTTTTTGTGACAATTGGTAGATGAAGGGAAATAATCATTTATTCTGCTTTTCCCAGGTGAATGATACCACCAAGTAACCAAATAGTAGATGAGGGAAAGCATGTGTTTAAAAATTATGGATTAATGAGGAGAAAAGAAATGCTAGAAGTAGAATATTACATTCTTCAACCCCCTCTCAAGTAATAGAACATTGAACATCAACAGCTGCTACCGTCACAGAGAGACAAACAGACATCACATGACTCTTGAGGAAAGAACAAATCAACACCTAGAGTCTTGCAAAAGATAAAACCCAGGGATGAACAGTCCTCTGGATCCAACTGCCCATGTGCAGGACAGAGGAACATGGTGATCCCCCCTGTGTGTATAATCTGCCAAATCCTGAACATAGGAGCTCCACAGGTCAAATTTCCAGAGGAGTTGCGGGCAAAAGAAAGGGAAGGAGGAAGGAATCTGTGGAATATAAGAGACTTTACAAGACATGTCAAATTGACAAATGAGTAATATTATACTATAGTATCTAGGGATGCATGGTTACATGATAAAACTGCAAACACAAGGGTATGATTACTATAAAAGCCAGGGTTGTGGTTATGTTTGTGAAGAGGAAGCCACATTGACCAGCACAGGACATGTTGAAGGGCTTCATTAAGCTATGTGTTTGCTTTCTGCAGTTTTTTTTTGAATCTGGGTTTTATTGTATAATGGAAAGTCTGAAAGAGAAGAAGAAAACCTGGATAGCAGTTTTCACATTTACATTTTATGAATGATGTGAGGGCTTTGATAGTTGAGAGCCGTTTGGGTCAAGGTGCAGTACGAGGGAATGATAAAGAGCATGAGCTCTGGAACTACCCCAACAGGGTCCAAATCCCAGCTTGGCCACTTGCCAGCTGTGTAACCCTAGGCAAGTTACTCAGCTTCTTTGTGTCTCAGTTTTCTCATCTGTAAAGTGGATGACCTTATAGTTTCAACCTCAGCGCATCATCGTGAAGTTTAAATGAGAAGATACATGTGAATGTTTGGGATATTGCCAGGCATATATATAGTAAGAGCTCAATACACGTTGGCTATGTTATTTCTATTTCTTAAAACTTGCTTTTCTCTCCTGCTAATTTTCTTCACACGCCACAGCTTTATCTCTTTCTTAAAAATCCTTGGTGGGCAGGGGGAGGAGGACATCCTCTTCTAGTGTAGTCCATGCCTCTCTTCTCCTTCTATCCTCTGCTTTCTCATTCTGTATTAAAGACCCCAAAGGAAGCATCTGGCAAGACAAGGAAGGAAAGAAAGATCCCAACCGGGCAGTCAGAATGTGTTCAGGGATGAGTGGCGGGAAAAGGAGTTTTCTTATTTGCCACTGGATCCCCAGCATCTAGAATAGCATACAACACTATGTTGGCACATACTAGACAATTTGTTGAAGAGGTGAAGGAAATAACTTGCAGAACATGACTTAGAAAGTGTTGTTTAAAAGTGCGTGAAGAGTCAGAAACGATCCAGGTCTTTATTTCTGCCTTCTTCCTGCCTTGCTGGTTTTCTTTCCTGTTGCCCCATTTCAGTATTCATGGCTTTGTGAGTCAGTCTAATTTAGTATCTGTTCGTAAAATTGTATATTGCACCTGCTCTTCTTTTAGAAGCTACATGTTGACCCCCGTGTGCCTGCCAACCATCTTGCTGCCGTGCCCCTCGGAGCTCCTTCCTGCCCTGTGGATCCATCCATTTTGTCCCCTCTTCCTCTGATACCCTTCTTGTCATTGTTCCCATACCTGGCTCCTTCACAGTTGATGGTCCCAATGTAGATGGGTCCATTGCAGCAAAGCCTTCTGAACCAGTCTCTCACAGGTAAATCTCTCAGGCTGAATCCTCCTCTTTTTCTTCAAAGTACCTACTACATATATACTTGTGAATAAATATTTGTTGAATACTTGGAGGAGTAAATGGCCATTACAACAAATAATTAGATACAGGCTATAAGAATGGAAGCATGAGAGTGAATTGACTTGTTCATTGTCTCTGCCATAACTTTCATGAAGGAACAATGACTGTTTAGCTTGATACTTTTTAGTTCTTGGCGGGTGCTCAAGAAATACTTTGTGAATGAATGAATGAACAAGTGCATAATGCATGCAGCCTCATGCTTGGATTTGGGGTAGGTGGTTCTACGAGATGAAGGATCAGAAACTCATTGAGAAGGTATAGCAAGAAGATGGGGAATCCAGGGCTGAGATGCTCACACCGTTAAGGAAACATGCGGTTGTACTAAAGATCTGCATACAGCCAGGTGGACCACCTCATAGCTTTATCCAGAGATGGACTGGAAGACAGGGCTTAGGAACAGGGACTGAGGCTGAAGCCAAGTCCCAGGGCCCAGGGATGGTGAGCTGGATTGCTGAGTCTACTGGGCGCCCAGTGGGCAGTCCTTGAGACACTGACTCCAAGGGGCATTTCTGGATTTCTGAGAGTGATTGACATCTGGGTTCTACCAGGACCACCAGCATGGCCTGCCCCTGCCAGGGTGCTTTAGGACTTAGCCTGTACTTGCAGACAGAGTATAGCTTAGCAGGCTTGAATTTGAACTTTCTTTCTGCCACTTCATAACTGTGTGACACTGGGCAAGTTTTTGGCTTCTCTGAGACTTGGCTTCATCATCTATAAAACGCAGATCAAAATACCTACTTTCTGTGGCTGTTCGAAGATGAAGTGAGGTAACGTCAAGTGCCTTGTTGGGTATTGCTCAACTCTGGCTGTGCATCAGAATAGTCCATGCCTAGTGTTAGCAATGTACACACACACCCAGACCCGACTATTGGAGTTTCTGGCTTAGGAAGTCTAGGGCGGGTTCCAAGCATCGGTGGTTTTAGGGAGCTTACAGGTGATCAAGACACTCCAGCTGAGTTGAGCAAAATTGCCTTGGCGCATGTAGGCAACAAGACACGGTAGGCAGCTTCCTCATTCCCCTCTTCCTCCACGGCCACCACCTCATCTTCTTTCTCATCCTTTCTCCTTGTTTCTTTGCTATTGGGTGTGGGTGTAGGTGGGCTCAGTCAGGAGATGGTTGGGGGAGCAGAGACATGAGAAACAAGTGAGGGCTAACAGTGTTTATGTTGGACATGGATCCCAGCAAATGGCTAGATGAAAGCCACAAGATTGAGGTCTTGGTGCTAATTAGTCAGCTTTAAACATCTGGAACAACAAATGTGAAGGTGTGAAAGGCAGTACTGCCAGTATTTCATTTGCATGAAACAACTCTTCCATGCACTTTTCTGCTATGTCTGTATTTTAGAATGACTTTCTGCTGGAGAGCTTTGGACATTGTCAAATAAAGTACAACCCTTCTAAAATCAAGGTGGTAGAGCTAAGTTACTCGTGTGATGAAAATTTATTAAGTGCCTCCTGGGCTAAGGACCGTGGAGATAGGATTGCTTTCCTTCAATAACTTTGTACTGAGCACTGCTCTAGGTGTTAGGATGTATCCATGAAAAAAAAAAAAAAAAAACAGATGAAAATCCCTACCCTCTTTGAGCTCACATTCCAATGGGGAGAGATAAGCAGTAAAAAGTAGACCTAGTAAGTAAATCATAGAATGTTAGACTGTGGTCAAATGCTATTTAAAGGTATTTTATATGAGACAGTTAAGGAGACACATTGGACAGGGGAGACAGGAAGCCTCTGCGGGTCAGGAAGGGTGGACAGATAGGACTTGTAATATAACAGGATCACGTTGGTTGCAGCATTGAGAATAGATTATAGGAGAGCTGAGGTACCAAGGAGAAGACAAGGGAGGAGGCTTCTGTATGAACCCAGGGGAGACTCTTGGTGCTTTGGACTAAAACAGCAGCAGTGGAGGTGGTGAGAAGTAGATATATTTTGGAGGCAAATTCACCAGGGTTTCCTGACAGGTTGAATTGGGTATAAGATAAAGAGTAGAATTACTGATTCCAATGTTTTTTTTTTATTAAAAAATTTTTTTAATGTTTATTTTTGAGAGAGAGAGTGAGACAGAGTGTGAGTGGGGAGGGCCAGAGAGAGGGAGACACAGAACCAGAAGCAGGCTCCAGGCTCTGAGCTGTCAGCACAGAGCCTGACGTGGGGCTCGAACTCCTGGACAGTGAGATCATGACCTGAGCTGAAGTCGGACGCCCAACTGACTGAGCCACCCAGGCGCCCCAGGGTTTTTTTTTTTTTTTTTAATTGTTTGGTTTTGTTTTGTTTATTTGGTTTTGCCTGAATAACTGAAAGACTGGAGTTGCCTGCAAGATGGGAAGACTGTGGGTAAGGCCAGTTTGGGAAGGAATACTGAAGTCTGCTTTGGGTCATTTGAGTCTGACCCCTGAGTGGAGATGTCTAGGAGGCCTTGGACCTGGAGTTAGAAGGAGTATCTGGGATGGACAGGCACATTTTGGGAGCTATCAGGGTATAGGTGATATTTAGAGCCAGGGACTGCTTGGGGTCCCTGGGGAGTGCAGATGGAGAATTGACAAAGCAAGGACTGAGCTCCGAGGCTCCCACAAGGTCTGGAAGACAAGGGGGAGTGAGAAAGGAGAAAGATGAGGAAGGGCTGGAGAAGTGAGAGGGAAATGAAGAGGGTGTGGTGACCTGGAAGCCCAGGGGAGCAAGTGTGGTGAGGACAAGGGCACTGGGCCAGGTGCCACTTGTGGGTCAGGGTAGAGGACAGAGAAACGCCAGCTGGGTTTCATGATGGGGAATCCATGACACACCGTGACAGGAGTGGTCTTCCGTGCAGAGGTTAAAGCCAGCTTGGAGACAGAATAGAGGAACGGCAGGGAGCTGAGTAGGAGAATTAAGTCCAGAAAAGGTTTTTGTTCTTTTTTCTAATGAGAATGACTGTAGCATTTTTGTGTGATGATAAAAATAATTGGATAAGGGATGGAAGGATTCTTGATGCCAAAGGTGGGGGGGGGAGCTGTTGGAGCAAATACCCTTGAGTAGGTGGGAAGGGATGGATCTAGAGCACAGGTTGGGGGTGGTGCATGGGGGGGTCATCCCTGTATTAGGTGGGAAGGTAGCACGCGTGGGTGCCGATGCCAGTGGTGAGTAGTGGGTGAGTCAGTGGATTCTTTTTTTTTTTCTTCTTCTTCTGATGGCTTCAGTTTTCTCAGCGAAATAGGGAGGAAGGTCATCATCTAAAATTGAGGATGGCAGAGAAAGTATCAGAGGCCTGAAGAGGATGGATAAAGTATTACATGGTAGTCTAGGAGAGCAGGGAAACAGACACGGTTGCTTGGCAGCAGTAACAGCTCACCGCTGTTCATCATCGTGAACTTGAAGTGGGATCGGTGAGCGTGGCTGAGCTTTTCCCTAGCCACATTTAAGTGTTCAGGCGCAGGCACAGGTTGCTGGATTTAACTGGGGCTGAGGTTTTGCCGAGTGACAAAGCTAGAGGAGGCAAGGGAGCCATTATGATAATTGGCCAGGTAATTTAAGCAGTGAAAAAGGGAAGAGGACAAGGGATGGTGAGAAGTGGTGGGATCAATGGATCCACAGTCCCAGTGGCTGAAGGCTTGTAATAGTTGGGGCATGAAGTGAGTGAACTGGAGAGTTAGGAGGTGAGTGGTCAGAGACTGGGATGGATGACAATGAGCATGTGGATGGTGGGGTAATTGTTCACCGTCGTGGATGACTGGGCTACCTTTTGTATTCCTCCTTGCACTTAGATAGGACCAGTGACTACTTCTGGCAAGTGGAATGTAGGTGGGAGTGATGTGCCCCGTTTCTAGCCTGGCCTGCAAAAAACCCTTCCGTGCAATCCCATACCCTCCCTTTATTCTGACAGCCAGCTGGATGCTGAGAATCCAGCCAAGGACTGTAAGTTCCTGGGGTGTGGCTGTACCTCAAGTTAGAAGGATCCCAGGTCCCTGAACTGTCACCTGGATGACCCTCCATCCAGCCCCAAAGGGGTGATATACCAAGAACCATACATAAGCTTGGAGTGTATTTATTTTGTTCGATTCTTTGGTATTTTGCAAAGCACAGATCCCCCCC
The DNA here is from genome assembly GCF_022837055.1 of Prionailurus viverrinus. Taxonomy (NCBI): domain Eukaryota; kingdom Metazoa; phylum Chordata; class Mammalia; order Carnivora; family Felidae; genus Prionailurus; species Prionailurus viverrinus. Next base: position 94,708,311 of record NC_062566.1, read on the forward strand.
CCCCCCCCCCCCCCCGACTAAATCAGGTGTTGAAATTATTGGCTTGGGAGGGTGTGTCCTTGGGAGTGAGTGGTGGAGGGGAGAGTTCAAACAGGATGATTAGGGGAGGGGAGTTCAAGTGACTAAGAGGATGGATTTGGATGCTCCATCTGTGTGCATTGAAATCACCAAGAATAGGGAGAGACGTAGTACAGAAGAGAGGGACAGTGAGCTAGGTGCTGAAGTAATCACACAATGGGCAGGAGCCAGCAGGAGTGGGCCATGGCAACAAGGAGAGGTAGTGAGGGCTATAGGGGTGATGGCACGAGAGAACATGCTGAGGGTTGGAAGGAAGGAGCGGAACAGTGTGGAGGCAGTATTTGTGGGGGCAGGGAGGACACCCACTCCACCTCCAGGCCCAGTACTGGGAAGAATGAGGGGAGAACATCAGTGCTGCAGGAGAGCTGCAGGGGAAGAATGCCCTCAGGAGCCCTAGGTGAAAGGAATATTCAGAATAGATTTTGCTATAGAAGGGCTGTGGATCCGCTGGAGAGCCCTGTGATTAGAAGATGGAGACAGAACAAGAGATGTGCAGACCTTCTGGGGAGTAGAAAATCGGAGACCTGGGGCCACCCTGAAGTCGGGCTTCTGTGGATCCAAAGGGATCAAAAGCGTGATGTGAGTAGTCTGGGGGACCCAAGGCAGAGAGTGCTGGCAAAGGGGCTGGAGAGCAGGGAGCAGCTGGGCTTCCTGGGACTCCACCTCGACCCCTGTCGGTGGATTCCAAGAGGTCTGGAGAAACATGGAGTTAGTCCTACTCAAAGAGCCTTCTCCAAGCCCTCAGACTCCTCGTCCAGCCCCAAGGATGAAGGAAGAAGGCCTAGGGGAGTTCAGTCTCATAGTGGGATGAAAATACAGTCTCACTCTCGGGATGCCCACGTTTATAGAGAGAGAACACAGGTGCCCACGTAACTTTGCCTCAGTGGGCATATCAGAGCAAACGTCATTTAAAAGGTTGCTCTGCGCTCATTGGTAGAAAACAGAGTCAATATGCCATCCGCTTTATTGTGGTTGGCTGGGCAGCTGTGTACAAGTGCCACCCACCCAGGTGAAACTTTGCCATTTCCCCAAGCCCCAATGCCTTGCTTCTCACAGAGTGGGTCCACCAGCCAGCAGCCTCAGCCTCACCTGGCCACTTGTTAGAAATACAGGATTCTGCCCCACCCCAGACCTACTGAATCAACATCTACATTTGAACCAGATCCCCAGGTGATTCGTATGCACATTCAAGTCCAGAAGCACTGTGAATGGGTTCCTTGTTATTAGTAGGAACAAAGCTGGTGCCTCCATGAAGAAAAAAGGCAAGTATGAGAAGAAGCCCCAGGAAAGATTACGTGTTACTCATCAACCTTAAAATCCCAAGTTCAATGCATCTTTTCCCCAGCCCTGGCAGTGTATTGGATTCATGTGAACTTCATTAAAAAATAAAACAAACAAAGTTCTAACTTGCATGGCTGGAAAAACATTTCATTGTTTCTTTAGGGAGAAATAGATCAGCACAGACAAAGTTGATTATACAGAATAAGGAAAAAAACAACTCTGAACTTTTAACCTGCCTGAGTAGTCATGGAAGTCTTAGAATCATAGAATTCCAGAATGTAGAGCACTGGTTCTCCATGTTGGCTATAGATGAGTGTCACCTTGGGAGCTTTCAAAAGAAAAAAAAAGTAGCAATGAGCAATGCTGAGCCCCAACCCCAGGTATACTGAGTTGAGTGTTCTGGGGTTTTCAAAAGCCCTGAGTGATTCTAATACAACAAGAGTTGAGCCTCACTGTTAGAAATAAAATTACATACATAATTTTCAGTGATTGAGTAGCCAAAGTCAAAAGGTAGAAACAAGTGTAGTTAATTTTAGTAATCTATCTTACTGAACTCAATATATTCAAAATATTATTTCAACATGTAAATAATATGAAAAAAATAATGATGAGATATTTTATATTCTTTTTCCTTAACTAAGCTTCAAAATCTGTTGTGTGTTTTGCACTTACAGCACCTCTCAATTCAGCTGAGGCACATTTCAATAACTCCGTAGATTCCTGTGGCTAATGGCTATTGTATTGGACAGGACAGCTTCAAGGAATAGTGTAGCGCCAGACTGTGAAAGATTTCCACTTATGGAAAACAAAATGATTGTCTATTTAAAGTAGAAGAGATGGTTTAGGGGACAGTAAGGTATAATTCTACATTATTTCCCATTTACAAACAACCTCTTAAAGGTTAGTTTGGAAATTCAGTGAGGAAGTAGAATTTAGAAGGTTTGCAAATTTTTTTTTCCAAAAAAGGACACGTTGGGTGGGATTTAAGTGATGTAGTCAGATCCTTCCATAATGCTCTATAAGGCACATGAATACTGTGCTGAGTCTTTAGTATCCGATGATATTGGGACGTGTTGGACTTCTGGTTTTGATCTAGGAAAAGGTAAGAAGGTAGTCACTGGCCACATTCCCTTTTTCTCTCCTGGAATTAACCAGTATGATGTACAAGCATCTTTGGGGATTTTGGTGTCTGCATAGCTGAGTCAAGTGCTAGAATCAGGGTTGTGAAAGACTAAAATTCTGTGGCTTGGCATTCCTGGCCCAATCCTTCTCAGAAAACAAGCATCACCCACAGATCTCCCAAACCAGTTGTTGAGTATAATAGAGATCTACTTTCTAGGATTAACATTAGATTGGATTCTTAGAATCTGATTTTTTGCCATAGGTTCCCCCTCCCCAAAGGAATTAGAGAAATCACTTAGTCAATGGCTTGCATTAAATTATAACCAGGTCATGTAGCTCTTCTGAGCGTAAGGCAAATAAGTGGAAAACCTTAGAGACATGTGCTGAGAGCTAGGTTAAACATGTTTCCCAGGACAGATTGCAGAATAGTTTACCACTGCTGACGGTGAAGTGCAGAGGCACCCTAGGGGGATGGTCTCACTCCCAACCCCCATCTGTCCAAGTGCCCATTGCTCATGTCAAGGCTCTTTTCCACCATAATGTCTTTGCTTCCACCAAAGCTATTCCTACCCAAAGCTGACTATGGTTTAACAAAGGAAAACATCAAGATGGACGAAATTTATCTTTGGCCCCTCTAGTCGCTCCATTTTGTGCTCCTCCCCCACCTTTGCCAGTAATAGCCCCTTCTTCTGAAGGCCCTGGAGTGTGTCTCTGCTGTCGAAATCCTTCTCAGCAGAGTCCTGAACTCATTCACACCATGGAGTAACCTGTTCCATCAAATGGAACATAGTACAAATGTTCCATAGCTTACAAATGACACATAGCTTTCTCTCCCCATGCGTTTGTGATAAAGGAATAAAGCACTTCCAGAAGAATATTAGGCATTGGCTAGGTGGTGGAAGATTTTTAAAAGGCGAGTGGAAAATTAATAGCACTGAATAGGCAACAGTGTCCCGATAGAGGAAAGGATGGCGTCGGAGAACCCTCAGGGGAGTCAAGTATGAACCTGCAATAATGATAGGCTACCACCAGGGGGCGCTTCAGTGCCTTGGTTGGGTGGTCAAACTCCAGACGTTTACTATAGCCAGAGAATAAGGTAATTTTTACTTCTTTAAAAATGTAGAACTTAAATAATATTACCAAAATTAGGCCAAAAGATGGTTCATATGAGTAAGTTCTTAAAAAAAATCAAAGCCTAAGAAAAAAATGTGCTACCTGTCTCACCACTCTTTCAGGGTTCATACTCCCAGATGTCATGATTACATTCCTTCTGACGCACACTCATTTCTGTTTGGGAGCCATACCCTTTTATTAGGACAAGAGAGAACACTTAAAGGGGACTTTTGCAATTCCAGTTAGCCCAACAGTATTCTGTAACTTTCTCTCTTCCTGTTCTACTGCTATGTGGAATGGAAGGAGCAGCTCTCTGTGTTAAAATGTGGGGATTATTTTGTAAATTTGACTGTGGAGAATAGTTACATGATATATATCTGTTTTTGGTGAAGTATTCTTAGCTGATATTTTCAAGATGTTATAAGGGATTTTGAGGTCAAATTACTCGGAAGTCACCCATTAAGAAAAGCCTAACCCTGGCCAAATGTGTATGATTTAATCTGTCTGAAACCCTGCAGTTGTCCCCTTTGCTTAAACATGAAGGCAAATGCTGTCTAATGTGAATGAACATAGGATAGACATAGTGCATTAACTTGAATTACTGCTGAAAGGTATATGAAGACATATTATAAAGAAATCTTACTGTTTGACTCAGGAGTTTACACTTAACTAGGTAGCTGTAGGGAGCCACTGAAGGTGACGAGGAGGATATTCTTGCAGTGGTGCTTTAGCTGCCCTTTGGGAAAATGGAAAGGAGGAGAGGAGCCCCAAAGCTTGGTGGAAGTGAAACCTATAGGAGAGCAGCAGATCGGATGTGGAGACTAGGGAGGAAAGGGGAGTTAAAGACGATTCAGATTGGGGCACTTGGGTGGCTCAGTGGGCTCAGCGTCCGACTCTTGATTTTGACTCAGGTCATGGTCTCACGGTCATGAGACGGAGCCCCACGTCAGTGCAGAGCCCATTTGGGATTCTCTCTCTCTCTCTTTCTCTCTCTCTCTCTCTCTCTCTCTCTCTCTGTCCCTCCCCCACTCAGTCTTGTTCTCTCTCTCTCTCTCTTTCAAAATAAATATATAAACATTAAAAAAAAAAGATGATTCAGGTTTGAGCACAGGAGGAAGATAGTGACTGAAAGAACAGGGAGGTCAAAAGTTGTTGGGGAGAAATATAATGATCTTGAACATGTAATGTTTGAGGATCAAATAAAAGATATACTGAAGCACTTTCAAGAGTAACAGCAGTACTCTCAGGTGATAAAATAGTAACAATAGTATCATTTATTAAACGTGGGGCAAATATGTTGACTTTGATTCTTTGTTGGACAGGAGCAGGGACTATCAAATAGAATTGGCCGAATGCAAATTCAGATTCCACAGTTTAACTAGCTGGGTTATCTTGGGTAACTTAACCTGTTTATGTTTCAATTTCCCCATCTGTAAAATGGAACTGTCAGAAGTATCTGTTCATAGCATTGTTGTGAGGCTTGAGTGAAATCACACCTGGAAGTACCCAGAATAATGCCTGAAATACAACAGTAATTCAAAAACAATACTGCCAAATGCTATAGAGGACTCCAAGCTGATAGGGAGAAAATAAAAACCACGCATTGCATTTGGCAAAGGGAAGTGAGTAATGACATTTTGAGGGAGAGTTTCACAGAGTGGTGGTGGGGGAGCACAAAGCTTGTCCTCAGAACGTTAAATTTCAGTCACAATGTAGAGCAGTAGTAATAGCAAACTCAACAGAATGGTAACTCATGTGTATTTCTTTCAAAGTGGCCTGTTGGAATTTGTTACACATTGGGGGAGTTTTTCCAGTCTTTCTCATGCACAGGAACAAAGTCTGACATAGTAACAATATGTAAAAGAGTAGATGTTTAATATTTATAACATTCGTGTTTGTTTTTTCTCAGAAGAAAATTTAACAGTATAATTTGTAAAATGGAAGGAATCTAATTATCATGTCCATGCTGAGTAGTATGTTATCACACCTAGGAATTGCATTGGTGAACATTTAAAAAATATATATTTTTTTAATTTTTAACTTTTTAAATTTATTTTTGAGAGAGAGACAGAGCACAAGCGGGGGGTGGGGGTAGGGGAGCAGAGAGGGAGACACAGAATCTGAAGCAGGGTCCAGGCTCTGAGCTGTCAGTACAGAGCCTGACATGGGGCTCAAACCCATGAACCATGAGATCATGGCCTGAGCCAAAGTCAGTCACTTAACCAACTGAGCCACCCAGGACCCCTTGATATACAGCTTCTAAAATATTATGTACCTTGTCTTAATATTCTTCACTATAACACTTTCCCTGGGATTCATACTAGATGTAGATCAATGATTTAATTACATCTTCTCACAGATGTTTTTTAAGGGTTCTCCTGAGTCTTAAATCAAGTTGGTTGTATATTAGTATCAAAATTTGGTTTCTTGGAGTATGAACATGTAGAAAATATAAAATTTTCTCTAATTTCATTTATAAAATGTAAAATTAGAAAAGCAATACAATCATATTTTTAAAAATACTGAAAAGTATTTACACTACTATTCAATAAATCACTTTAGGCAATGTGGACTATTTACTTCAGGATTTCTAAAAAATGACATTTCTTTTTACATAGTTGTAAATATCCCATATATGCAGTGTTGGACCTGCTCTTTAATATGAAATTAATAATTTTTAGTTGCCTACATAGTCTCCACAACCATCACTTTAATTATTGGATAATAATTTATCAAGTAAATATACTCTAATTTACCTATTTATTCCCTTCTAGCTGAACATTGGTTTCCTGTTTCCGTTTTTTACTGTTCAAAATAATAGCATTGAACATATTTAAGGATGTAACTGTTTCATATTTAATATTTTTTCTTTCTTCTTAGAAGTTGCACTGGGGATCAAAGGGAATATGCATTTATATAGCGTTTGGTATACACTGCCAGGTTAGTCCCCAAAGGAAATACGTGTGTGTGTGTGTGTGTGTGTGTGTGTGTGTGTGTAGTTTTGCTGATAGAAATTTATGCCTTATTTTAGTTTGTAATTCTCTGATTCCTTGTAGGTTTGAGTCCTTTCCTAATTGTACCCCTCTAAAGTTATTTGCTTGTTCAAGAGCTCTTTTGTGTTGGCCCAATTTATAGGAAAGCAATTCTTCTGTTTAAAATTGGCAAGTGGTTACAATGAAGTTAGGTTATTTATTGCTTTCTGATACTCTCCGCCCTCACTAACCAAAGTACAGATTTCAATCTGCAGCTATGCTTTTGAAATGTAGCCACAATATCAATAAGCTTTAAAAGGGCTTAATAATGTTTGTGCTGAAGTAGAATAAATTACCTGAAATACTTCCCTCAGAAAAAAGCTTCAGGGGTCCTTAAAAAGAGAGAGAGAGATCTTTAAAAGGCAAAGTTTGATGACATGAGTAGCGTGAACTTATAGAAGGCAGTGGGACAATTTGAAAGTATTTATTAAAAGTAATTAGGTTGGAGAGACTAATATTAGTCTGAAAGGAGCAGGAACAGATCCTAGCAAAAAAGTAGGACAAAAGGAGAAGAGAGAAAGTTTATTGGTGGGTTGGGGGGATATTTCATGCACTCCAAGGCAGGGATATAGCTGAGCCTCAGGAAGAGACTCGTGGGTGGGACTCTCTAGGGTACCTCCTTTCTCTCAATCTCTATCTCAGCTTCTCTCTCAATGCCCATTTATTCTTTTAGTTAAGGCCTTTCAGTCTTGGATCCAAAATTTATTGGCCAGACTTAATAGAGAACCCTACCCACAGTCCACCACAGCTGTGTGGCCAGGAACTCCAGAGTAGAGAGACATAGCACTTCTTACCAAAACTGTTTGGGTGGTGAGTGAGTGGGTAGAAGTCATTCCTAGAAAATAGGCGCTGAGCAAAAAAATTAAATAACATGCGTGCTATATCTGCTATCCTCTTTTCTTTTCTGCTGGCTAACTACAGCTTTAGCTTTGTAGGAGCTCTTAGTCTACTCTGACTTGACCATTCCTCCAATTGGCTGGATAATGGCACTTCTGGCAACACGAGTATGTTCCAGTGATATGTATCTTTTTGTATATTTCTATTCCCATACAAACAGTGACTTGTAAATGCCTATGTGTGTATCTTGTGTGTGTATAGATACAAAGATAGAAAGAGATATTTTCTCAATTGTGTCTGTGAGAAAATTCTAGGGAAAATACCTCATTTTCGTTGGCCAGATAAGTTCTAGAAGTACTGAGCTGTACGAAGATATACAATTTCTGTATTGCATGACTTCTCAAGGTCTTTAGTGCATTATATACTTTTAAGTTTAGGAAGCAATCAGTCTGTCTTTCTCCCTCTTCAAGGTATATAATGCACTATATACCTATTCTATATTAATTTGAAGAACATCGTGTAAACACTTTGCATATTATATAGAATGCAGTTTGGGAAGGGCTGGCTTTGGTCCAAAGATAAATCCGAAATTCCCTTTGGAAAAGGGGGTTGTGTGCAAAAGAGAAGATAGTTTGTTAAAACCCAGAGGAAAAGGCAGCTGGAGGAAATAAGCACCTTTGGAAGAAGATCAGCCAGAGCGGGGGATGAGGGGTGGGAGTGAGTTCTAGCCCTTACATTTTCCATTGACTTGTAAAGACCTCAGGTGAGCTGTGACCTCTGCTTCCTCTAGTGGAAAACACCAGATTGAAATGTCTCTTTTCTGGATCACCAACTATCTTTTTCATGGTGCTTGTAATGATTTATGAAACACCCGGCCTTGAAATTTAGCACTATTTGGTAAGTTTCCGTATAAGCTTAAGATCCAGATACTTCTCAAAAACAGTAAGAGGTCTAGCTACTTCCTTCAATTAAAATTATCATATCATTAACTAGGTACAGTATTTAGTAGATCTTTCAACTTCCTTATTTCTCCCTCCTTGCTCAAGATGTTTCCTTCTATATCAAGAGAAAGAGTTTGGTTTGTTGTTGTTGTTGTTGTTGTTGTTGTTGTTGTTGTTTTTTCAGAGGCTACCTATAAGTTATTGATTTAAACATTGAAGCTATTGGGGCACCTGGGTGGCTCAGTCCATTGAGCGTCTGACTTTCTTTTTTTTTTTTTAATGTTTTTTTCATTTTTGAAAGACAGAGACAGCACAAGCAGCAGAGGGGCAGAGAGAGAGAATCCGAAGCAGGCTCCAGGCTCCCAGCTGTCAGCCTAGAGCCTGATGTGGGACTCAAACCCATGAACCATGAGATCATGATCCGAGCCAAAGTCAGACGCTCAACCGACTGAGCCACCCAGGCGCCCTGAGCATCTGACTTTTGATTTCAGCTCAGGTCATGATCCTTGGATTGTGGGATTGAGCCCTGTGTCAGGCTCCACATAGAGAGTGGAGCTTGCTTAAGATTCTCTGCTCCTCTTCTTGCTCTCTTTCAAATAAAAACGGTAATAAACAAATAACTGGATAAAAATAAAAATTGAAGCTATTGTTTTTAACATCCTTGAAGCCAGCCAAAAATTGGTACATAGAACTTTTGATATCTTTTAGACACCTTAAAGGTTAGTCTCGCAAATCATTCATTCATTCAATTACTGTTTGTTGTGTACTTAAAATTTTGTTTTTCAACGTTTATTTATTTCTGGGACAGAGAGAGACAGAGCATGAATGGGGGAGGGGCAGAGAGAGAGGGAGACACAGAATTGGAAACAGGCTCCAGGCTCTGAGCCATCAGCCCAGAGCCCGATGTGGGGCTCGAACTCACGGACCGCGAGATCGTGACCTGGCTGAGGTCGGACGCTTAACCGACTACGCCACCCGGGCGCCCCTGTTGTGTACTTATTACAGGTCTGGCTTTCTCCTAGGTGCTGGGGCTGTAGCAACAAACAGATAAAACCCTACCCTCATGGATCTTCCCTTTGAGTGTGTGTGTGTATGTAGACTGAATACAGCCAAATTACAATATAGTGTCAAATATTTGGCAGTAAGAAGAAAAATAAGCAGGATAAAGGGATAAAGAGTGACTGAAGGTACTATTTCAGATAGAATGGCCAAGGAAGTTCACTTTGTTCAGTTAACATCTGAGCAGAGACTTGAACTAAATGAGGGAGTCAGTCATGAGGTTATATAAGGGAAGGGAGTTCCAGGCATCTGAAAAGCAAGTGTGAAGGTCCTGAGGTGGTCATGTGCTAAGTGTGATTCAAGAGCTACAAAGAGGCCACAGTGGCTGGAGCCAGGTGACTGAGGGATGGAAAGATGGGAGTTGGTGCATATGTGTGTGTATTTGTGTGTGTGTGTGTGTGTTGGGGGAGAAGCAGACAATGAAGAGCCCTGTGGTCATAGGAATAACTTTTTATTTTATTCAAAGTATGAAAGGACATAAAAACCAGAATACAAAGCATCAGGGTCAGTATTAGGTATGTTTATCATCCTTTTCCCCCTCAATCCCTATAGCTAAAAGCTTTTTCCTTGCAAGGGAAAGAAACACATGTCCTATCTGGCAAGCACTTTGGGATTAGGGCCACAGGAAACAACAGTACCACAAGCATGAGAGCCACAGTGAATATGCACTTTCCAAACGAGATGGGCATAGCTGCTGCTTTGGGGTTCAATTTGTGGTCTATAAATATCACTGTTCATACACGCCATTAACTTGGTGACGGGGTGAAGAAAGGCAAATAGCACCAGCTTGGAACTGCCTAATGATGAGTCAGAATTGCTGTGTTTCTACCTGTATGCCTTAAATGAACAGAAAGCTATTTGTAGGTACAGAGAGGCATGCTGGTGCAAGCTGGGAAGAAGCATAAATCAGGTGACTCTCAAGACTTCCTGGTGTCAGGAGCAGAGAGTTTTTCTCTGTGCCCTTAGAAATCCACTTAAAAAGAGATTAGGTGTGAGGAAGTAAACAGTCCTCTACCCTCCTTGGAACACATGCACTGCGGTGGGTTTCATGCAGGGTACTCGCACCTAACTCTGGGAAATATCTTTTTTAATGACACGTACACATGGTGACAGATTCCAGGTGCCAGGGCCTGATGGTGCGGCTCACCAGTCACTCTGCACTTGGAAGCTTTCAGTTTGAACCCTGGCCTTGCCCCTGAGTGAGTCCTCTGGTTTCTCCTTGCCCCTCCACCATTGTTGGTGCTGGAGCCAGAAAGAGCCTGGGTTCCAGTTCTAGTTCCACATCTCGGTCACCTTGTGTCTGAATTAGCAAGCACATACCCTTCCAGGGCCTCAGTTTCCTCGTTTAAAAAATGGGAACGATAACACATATCTGTTGTTTTAGGATGTAAAGTGTGCAGCAAAGAACCTGGCATTCAGAAAGCATTTGCAGTAGATCTTGGGATGCAGTAAATAGAAAATTAAATTTCAGTGTTATTATCCACATCCAATAGTTTAGAAAACAGAGTTCTGAAAAGCATGGAAAAATTTACCAATTGATAAAATGGCAGAGATAGAGTTTCAACTTATGTCTGCTTGAATCTCAAACCTGAATCCTTCTAGGATCCCGGGTGGTCTACTGAGAGAACATTACCATTAGCAGATACTTAGTGTTGTACTAAAGGAATCCACTGAAAATAAAACAACAGGGGATGTGGAGCCAGAGGGTTTATTCTTCTGGCCTAGCCTCTGAATCTCATTGGATTCTGTGAATAATTAATGTCCAGGAAACAGAGCCAATCCTGTTGTTGATGGATAAGTAGAAATGTATTCTTAGGCAACACTAGACAAAGATGCTTCTTGCTCATTTTCTAAACGAACTCCTCTTCCTGGCAGTCTGTTCTAGAATCTTCCAGCCCTTATAGACACCCTCATCTTGAGCCTTAATCCCCTTCATGGGGGCCACTACCACTCCTCTAATAGCTTGACCCAGACATGAAGACAGATCTTAAATCTCACTGTAGACATCTCCTTCTTGGAATAAATAGCCCTGGTTCTTTTAGATTTCTCATAAGACCTGTTTACTTAGCTTTTTAATAATTTTCACAACTCTTTTCTGGACATTTTCCAAACTTTTCACTACTTGTCTCAATTACTGAGTCCAAAATTAGACATTTAGCTCTGACAGAGCTCTGAGAAGGTGAACCAAAGGACTGGCCCCAGGGTCCTGTATACCCTGGTCCTGTTTATATGTCCCAGGAGCATGGTCTATGTTTATGCTACAGCATATTGAGTCATTTTCCTTGCATTTCAAAGAAATGCCAACTTTGAAAAAAATCAATAAATTAGGAAGCCAGGGCTTTTAACGGTATATAACAGAGCTGCTATTACCACTACAGTAAGGGTCAATCTCTATACATATCTTTTTTAGTTCTAAGCAAAAACATAAAAATGAGTGATTTTTTTTTTTTTAGCATCAAGAATTTACAAAGCATGTCAAGCAAATGGATCACTTAAATGCAGCATATTAGTGTTCTTGGCCTGAGCAGAGCAAAATCCTCAGGTAATAAACAATTTGGGAGGGACCCATAGGAAGTAAGCAAATAAGCCAAGATAAAGACTTTACAGCACAAGTCTTCTTTGAGTTTTTAAAGTACCAAGATTTGGTTTTTCAGTTATAACTTTTGGGAGATTTAAAAGGGAATACTTGGAATAGAGAAGGTTGCAGCTTTTTGCTTTTAAAAATACCCTTACATATATCTAGCCACAGGGAAACATGTTCATAATTTGATATTTAAACATTCAGTATGTGATTTGGTTAATTATTTTGAGAGCTAATACCATTTCATTAAAAATTTCTTTCAATTCAGTTTGGGGATTAGATGAGTTTTCAAAATTCTCTTAAGTTACGGTTTATCGCATTTTTGGTCAGTGCTTTTTTTTTTCTCTATGGGAATATATTTTCCATTTTCGATTTCTATTTCATTGACAAAAAATATTTCCATTTACAGAAATGTGTTATCTAACCAATTGATTAAGCAGACATCAGGCTAAGATTCTGTCTCCCACACTAACCAACTAGGTGACCTGGAAAAAATGACTAAAACTCTGTGGCTTAAGTTTTTTTTGTGACAATAAATGTACATAGAGTTTTTAATGCAAGCTTAGAACATGGTAACAGCTCAAAAAATGTTAATGTTAGCTAACAGAGATGTAAGTACTCTTACATCTTTATTCACTGCTTCTATTTGTTCAATTAATTTGAATTCTAATCTAGTCCTTTAAAATACTAGTCATCTCACTATTTTAACAATCTCCTCATTGATAAAAACATAACATATCCATCAAATTAACAACCCTTTAAAAATTCCAGTTGAAATGTTGCTTACAAAATTGAACTATTTTCTTGCTTTTGTTTCTCTGACTTTACCTGAGATACCTTTTATTATTTCTTCATGAATCTTTGTTAACTTGTGACATTTCTACTCCTTATGAGATTTGTGTGTGCTTTATGTCATATCTTTTTTGCCAACCAATATACCATGGTTTTCATAATTGTCCCCCCCAATCACATGTGTACCCCTTCCTTTCCTGTGGTTCCAGGATAGTTTATTTTTTAAAGTAAGAACTTCTATTTTCCTGATTTTATATACCCATGACATTTTTTTCTCTCGTGAAGTTTTATTCTTCTCTGACAATTTTCCTAAGCCAATTGGAAACTTGGAAAACATTGGTATTAAGTTTCTATCTAAAGGGTGCCTGGTTGGCTCATTCAGTTAAGTGTTGGACTCTTGATTTCAGCCCAGGTTATGATCTTGTGGTTCTTTGTGGGATCGAGCCCCGTGTCAAGCTCTGTGCTGACAGCATGGAGCCTGCTTGGAATTCTCTTTCCCTCTCTCTGTGCCCCGCCCCTGCTTGTGCTCTATGTCTATCTCAAAATAAATAAACGTTTAAGTTTCTAGCTAATAAAAAATGTGTAAGTGGGTGAACAACATCAACGTTCAACTTTTCTCTGCTAATGGAAACAAAAATGATCATACTCTGTGGTAAACTGTTACCTTGGTGACAACAATGAACCTTGACTCTTGGTTCACACCCTTGTATAGTTCCCTCTTACATTGACTCTGGACTTGGGCATGGAACTTTGGCCAGTGGAACATTAGCAACTATGATACAAGTGAGAGCCTGAGAAGTGCTTTGATCTTGGGGCTTGTTTTCTTGGACTATTTGCTCTTGGAACCCACCTGCCATATTATGAAAAAGCCCAAGCAGCCATGTGGACAGGCCTAGAGAGCAAAGGACTGGGGCCCTGGCCAACAGTCCTCATTGGGATCCCAGTTCACAGCCAGCACTAACTTGCCAGCCTTGTGAGTGAGCCATCTTGGAAGTGGGCCATCCAGCCCCAGTTGAGCTGCCCCAGCTGACATCATATGGAGTAGAGACAAACTGTCCCCACTGGATCCTGATCAAATGACAGAATTGTGAGCAAATAAATGATTGCCACTGTCGTAAGCTTCTACGTTTTGGGATGGTTTCTATGTAGCAATAGATAACTGAAATATACAATCACTCTCATTCCTGACCTCAGGTACATAATCAAGAGAAATTGGCAGCAAACTGACTCAGGGCTACACTGATGCTAGACAAACGTATATCGCTTCCACCTAAGACATAATTAGATCTCGAGAACAGGGGGAGCCTGAGGCTCAGGTGAGCAGCAAATGGCGCTTTTCTAGAGGTGGCAAAAGTTTCCTCCCTCCTCCTTCTCCTCTCCCCACCATCCTTATTGACATATATTCATGGACCACCAGTCAACAGGACAAAGTTCCTGCTCTGATGGAACTTATTTATTCTCCTTCCACTTCAGTTGTTTACCAAGATGCCATAACCTCTGATAGTTTGAAGTCTGACTTAATTTCTCATCCCTTATACAGTACCAAATGTTGACAAATGACCCAAAGGCGGCTGGCCAGGAGAATGAGCAAGTGGGTCGTTAGCCCATTTTCAAAGACAGTGACTGACAGAGATGACAGAAGAATTGAGATCTTACATGTGCTGCATTCATCCTTAAGAGATAATTTTTCTACACATATATCGCCTGAGGTTGGAAAACTCTGCATTTCCCTTTCTTCAGTGGGCAGTGTGTCTCTTAAAAGCTCCCATGACCCAGATTTCCCTGTGGAATGTTTCCAGGCACCTCCTTGCCTCTTCAGTACTCATGAGGTTTGTGATGTCTCTCCAGATTCTGCACACCCCTTGGTGTGTGAGAGAGTAGGTGGGTTTTAGCAGCTGGGGCAGAGGCTTGCAGGGTGAGACAGCTCTTGGCTGCAGTTAGAGAGAAAATAAAACGGGTGGTACGTTCCAATTTCCTCTTATGCTGAGCAGCTGACCAGAGGACAAGCGCTGGAAATCCTGGAGAGGTAGAAACAAGTGGAAGAGAGTTTATTGCTCTATAAATACTTCATTTACTCTGAAGCAGAGGACTCACTGGTCATTTGAGGACACAATGGAAGATTAAGATGTTTTCCTTGTAGGGAGACAGTACAATGCAATACTTGCAAGAATGGGTGCTGGGGACAGACTGCTCAGGTTCTTAGATTTCTTTCATCACCTATTAATCTTGTGACCTTGGTTAGGGTATTTATATCACTAAATCTCAATTGCCTCCATGTGTAAAGTAGGGAAAATGGTAATCCCTGCCTCATGAGTTGTTGGTAAGAACAAATGTGCATGGTAAATGCTCAGTAGACATCACCTGTTAGTATTAGCTATTGTTCTTTCCTTAAAAACTGCAATTTACTTCCACCAATTGAGTATATTCTTTAACCTGCAAAGCAGAAAGGACCATTTTAACTATTCTACAGACACACTTTTTGAGATACATTCTGGTTTTGTTTTCTGATAAGAAACCTACTTGCAGGGACACCTGGGTGGCTCAGTGGGTTAAACATCTGACTCTGGATTTTGGCTCAGGTCAAGATCTCACGGTTCATGAGTTCGAGCTCCATGTCGGTCTCTGTGCTGACAGCATGGAGCCTGCTTGGGATTCTCTCTCTCTCTCTCTCTCTCTCTCTCTCTCTCTCTCTCTCTCTCTCCCTCTGCCCCTCCCCAGCTCTCTTGTTCTCTCTCAAAATAAATAAGTAAACTTAAGAAAAAAAGAAATCTACTTGCAAGATCGAAACTGTCTAGCTTCAGAAAACCTTTAATCTAAAAATATATTTTAAAGCCATATCTCATGAGTCTTTTCATGCATGTAATCATTTAAATGGATCTGTATCATCAAGAATTTAAAGTAAAGCATATTCTTTACAACTCAGTATACAAGTAGGATTTGTGAGGCAGCTTTGAGTGGTTTATGGCTGCAGAAAGTTTTTGATCATGCATCCTTCTTGGAGCAGTCCATTCACCAGGGAGCTAGATCTAGGATTCCTATTATTTGAAGAATCTTAAAAGAAGTTCTATGTTATAGGGTCTTTATTGTCAAGCCAGTTCATCTATAACCACGCAAGTCAGTTTACTGACAGAGCTTGACAAATGCTGCATTTTATATTGTGTTTCCTTTATCTCTCCCCTTCCTCCCCTTCCTTTACCTCCTTCTTTTCTTGCTCTGGCCCTCTCTTGCTCTCTATCATGTTAAGCCTTGCATTATTCTCCTTCTGAGAGATGAGGTGTTTTTTTTTTTTAAGTTTGTTTGTTTATTGAGAGAGAGAGAGCAGAGGAGAGCTACGTAGAGAGAGAGAGGGAGGGGGAGAATCCCAAGCAGGCCCTGTACTGTCAGTGCAGAGCCCAATGTGGGGCTGGAACCCATGAACCATGAGATCATGACCTGAGCCGAGATCAAAAGTTGGACACGTAACCAACTGAGCCACCCAGGCACCCCTGAGATATGAGGTTTTTTATGCCCATAGAACAAAGAAGGTCATCCATATAATCTTTAAACTTTACCTTGTAAAATAGAACTTATCTCTTCTCTCCATTCAAACTGTGTTTAAAGACTGGGGTGGAACTTTTGAGTGTGTTCAGTCTCCCTTCTTCCTTTGGTAATCAAGGCATGCGAAGCACACCTTAGAGTCCATCCACATGCACAGAGGACTCATGGACTCTATAATTAGAAAACCATGTTCTCATTTTATAACTACTACTCTTTATCAGTTACTTCCATGCCCAATATCCACTCTGTAGGGATTTGCCTGTTAATTCCCTCATTTTGATGTGTTCTAGTCCTATTACTTCTAGGAATGGGCCCAGCGTGGGTGCCAGATTACAGCAGAGTCAGATTTCAAGTACTTGTTTTAACCAGAGATACCTGAAGGGCACACATCTTTCTGTTGATTCATAGGTCTGCTCATAGTCAGCAAGAGACCTGGATCGTTCTGACTTCCCAGTCTTGAGAAGTGTCCTGTTATTAGCAATGAGTCTGGGTCCTAGAATCTGGAAAAATGCTCTATGCCTCTTGTGAACAGGTGAGAAATGACAAATGGATGGCCCTGGGAGGTGAGAAAGTTTAATTATTTTCATGATGGCTTATATCAATATTTGGCAGCATGTCATGGCTCATTTGATAGAGCATGAAAACACGAGGGATTCCGTTTTTACGATACGACCCTGTGAATTTCCTTCAATGAAGGAGCCATGTCTTATTTCTCCCTGCGTCCACTTAGCACAGTATGTTGGCAGTGAGTAGGCATAGAGGAAGCACTGATTGCTTGAATAAATGCATGCCCTTGTTCAAAGCTTCGTCAGTTACCATCTAATAAATGCAATCATTTTTGTGATTAAGGCTCTTAAGTTCTGACGTTGGCAGACAATTCATTGCCAGGATAAATTTCTGGGTATCCCTTCACAGTAGCATAAGGTCTGACCCCTCCATGCTCTTCTGCTTTCCTAGGACCCAGTGAATGGAATGTCGCCCTGGGATGTGGAAATCTCAAGTTTCCTGGATGTAGGGAAGTTTAGAAGGGAGAGTCAAATGAAGATTCACAGTCTTGAGATCGCTGCTAAAGGTGACCTAGGAAAATGCTCCTCTCTCCAATCATGGTACGTACTACAGAGATGGGAATTTGGTAGAATAGAAACAAGAGTAGAAACTTATGCTTACGTCCCCTGCCTGACTCTGAAGTTGATCTATAATTGACATCTGTGGGAAGGAAGGCAAAGAACCTCTTCTTTCCTGGACCACTTTGAGAAAACATTAAGGCGGTTTTCAGTTCCCTCTTCCCTTTTGTGTATAATCCAGCTCTCTTATTGTATAGAGGAGGAAACCAAGGATCAGAGTGGCAAAGTGGTTTTTCAAAGTTATCTAATCAGCTACAGGGCTGGAGCTAAAATCCAGGGCTCTAGAGTCTTCAGTGCACTGCTGTTCTGTCAGCTTCCCATTCCATCTTCCACCCAGTTCCATTCTCAGAGACCTCATCTCCTGGCCCCTGTCACCATTATCATGACTGCAGCATATGGAGAGCTCACTATGTTGAAGGCACTGTGTACTTGCCATGCATTTCATTTACTCCCAACAACTTCATAAGGTTGGTCCAATTATAATCCCCACATCCCCACAGCATGGATGAGCCAGCTGAAGTTTAGAGAAGCTAAGTATCTTACCTAGGTTTCCATAGCTGGTGCTGATTCCAAAGTTCATGCCCTTAAACACTGTGCCCCACATCCCTGTAAGGGGCTTGATTGGTTCATGGTCTGTGTTCCTTACAGAGCTTGCTTTTGTTTTTTTTTTTGTTTTGTTTTGTTTTTTGTTTTTTGTGTTTTTACTATCAATTTGAGTGTAAATAGCCTGTGTATTAGTCTTCTAGAACCACCATAACAAAGTACCACAAACTGTGAGGCTCAAATAACAGAAATTTATTTTCTCAGAGTCCCGGAGGCTAGAGGTCCAAGATCAGGGTGTCAGCAGAGTTGCTTTATTCTGAGGCCTCTCATTTTGGCTGATGGATTTTCACTTTCTTCCAGTGTCTTTACCTGGTTTTCCCTCTGTACATGTCTATGTCTTAATTTACTCTTATAGGACACCAACCATATTGGATTAGGACCCACCCTAATGGCCTCATTTTAACTGAATTACCTCTTGAAAGACCCAGTCTCCAAGGACAGTCATACTCTGAAATATTGGGTGTTATGAATTTGGGGGAGGACACAATTCAGCTCGTAACAGCCTGATGTGCTGTCACTTCCCAGGGTATTTTCATTTTGAAGGAAGTCTCTTAGATCTATAAACGCTTAAGCCCAAAGTAATAACCTATGGTGTGTGTTTCAAGCACTAGACCAATGCAGTATGCACTCTGTTTTTAAGGGGAGGTGGGAAGAACACAGGTTTTAACTTCACTTCCCATAATGTTGGCCAATCCTGCCTTACAATTAGCTTGCGTGTGTGAATTCTCAGATCATTTGAAGGGACTTGGATTATGAGAAAAACAATTAAAACTTGTAGTGCTTGTTCATCAGAACCTCACTTGACACCATACATTTCTAATGATCATCCCTTCTGGAATAATCTGTAACCCTCACAATTTAATGTCCTTAACAGCAATTTTCAAATTCCAGAGGTGTCTCGGGTGAATTCCCAGGGTCAATGAATGACACATCCCCAGAGTCATTTACTGTTAGCTTGAGAGCTATTTGCTTGGCGTGCAAATAATCCCCTGGCTCCTGACTGAAGAGAGGCCAGTTCTTCCTTCTCAGGAAGGCCCTTGAGTTCTGTTTATAAATCCTCTTTTGTCATAAAATCCAGACCCAGAGAGCTTCCACTTGCACTCTGGCTGCATGCTGTAATGAAGGAAAATCAAGGATGGGATGTGTGGACAGTTAACATAACTGGACCCCAAGAGCTGCCCACCTGGAACCCCCAGAATCATGAGTCAATGAGGAAATGAGAAAGAAGCATTATAGGTTTCAAAGTGTGGGGCCTCCTGGGTTTCTCCTTCCCTGGGTGATGTGGGGCTTACACAGTGGCTCTATTGTTCAAAAAAGACTGAGGTGCCAGGCTCCTGCCCTGAGAAAGAGTAGCAACGTCTCCCCTTCTCTCCTCTTCCTGTGCCCTCCCCCTTCCCCAGTGCCTTGGCATCTGAACCTGTTGTTCAGGTCAAGCCAGCTGGTGCAGGTGCCATGGTATTTTATTGGACCTGTCATACCTGTGTCAGAAGGGTGTCTGTTTATGACATAAAGTGATGACTGTTGCTTCCTTTCCCCATCACAACACCCGCAACCCCCTGGCTGTATTTTTCCTCGAAGAGTAGCTGGGTTAAGGTTATTACTCCTAATTTAAACCAGTCCGTGTGATGGCAAAACATTAAAAATGAACCCTCCGTCCTGGGTATCTAATCCCAGCTCTTCTGCAACTTGGTGTGTGAGTGGCGTGAATTGCCTGACCTTTCTGGGCTTCTTCTGTAAAATCACGTCTCAGTTCCCTTAGAGCTCTGTGTCAACTAAGAAACAACCAAACAGTGCGAGGCTGTTGGCCAAGCTGCAGGATCTGTGAGGCCCAGCAGTGTTCCAGCCCTGTTTGTCAGTGACTGCAGGGGCTGATTCATTCTGCCTCTCCGGCGGGGTGAGGGGGCAGAAGTGCCAGTCTCTGTGCTGTGTGCTTGGTGTCTCCCTCCTTGGGACAAGTCTGGGCTTCACCCCAAGTGCCCGTGAAAGCGGGTCAGAGCCTGTGAGAGAGGGTGGACGCAAGGCAGGGGGTGGGGGTGGGAGTCTCTCACATTTGTTTTTGGTCCTCAGAACATACCAGATGGACTTAGGATAACTGAGGATCTGTGAGCCAACATTCTTGTCAGGAGGCCAAAGAGGACAACGCCAGAACCGTTCTGTGCCACGTTGTGCCGAAGGGTGACACTTCTCCTCAGAGGCTAGGAGCCTGAGGGCCTGCTCTCTGTTCCCGAGAGAGGCAGATGTGGTGCAGAAAGTTCCAGCATTGCCTAGTTTTGTTCATAGCTCTCAGGCACCTTGGCTAGAAAGAATCATCTAATTCATCACGTCTCTTTCTCCCACCTCTCTCCCTATCTTCCTTTCTCTTTCTCTCTTTCAAAAAAGCATTCAGCTTCTCTTTTCAAAGCTATAACAAAAATGTTTATTGTTTTTAGTTTTATTTATTTCAAGTTTATTTATTCTGAGAGGGGTGGGAAGAGGAGAGAGAGAGAATCTCAAGTAGGCTCTGCATGAGGCTCGAACCCACGAACGGTGAGATCATGACCTGAGCCAAGATCAAGGGTAGGATGCTTACCTGACTGAACCACCCAGATGCCCCCACCATGTTTATTGTTTATAAATAGGAGGGTGAAACCACAGTGAAGAAGTTTAGTTCCTGCTTCATGGAACATCTTTTCTCTGGAACACTGATTTGTCTAGCACTTGAATACCCACAGTAATCTTTGTTGGGTCATCAATAACTGTTTAATAAACATTCGGAACACCTGGGAAGATAAAGATTTGAATGTAATATATTTTTCCACATACTTGAGAAATATGTTCCATGGCCTAGAACTTTCTTACACATTTATGCACTCACCAATGTGCTATTAGTTTGTAAATAACACGAAATGTTTGCTCATGGAGGTGGAAGGGATTTTCACATGATTCATAACCATCTGGTTATATAGCAGGAAATGAGGTGTTTGTCAAATTTCTTTTTTTTTTTTTTCCTGAAGAAGTTAAACATGTGTTCCATGGCCCACAACTGTGAGAGGTCTTGTACTATTTATCGTTATAATCCGTGGGCTTGTGGCGCGTGCATTGCCAGAGAGTTCGGTGGCTGCTGAACACAGCTGCCCGAAGTTAATGATTCAGGAGCCACCATCTGCGCTGAGCTGTCTCCGAGGACGGCACACAGACCCATCCAGAGGCAAGGCAGTGCTCAGGCTCACAAATTAACATCCTGATCCTCAGAAAACTTTCCAGGTAGAAGGGCCAGTTTTCTGAACTTTAAAACTTCAGGTGAGTCATGAGAATCTTGCATTTGGGGAATCTGACAGCCGATTTAGTCAGCCAGCCAATGTGACAAGTCGGACACTAACGTGTAGCTTGGCAAGCTACAAGGGTCTTACTAATGGGTTAGCTCCAACAACCTCCTTTTTTATATGCAAATCCAATTTCCCAATTACAGTTGTGCTCAAGTGGGTGTTAGGTGTTCATGTAGTTAAGGCTAAGTGTTAAGCCGCATCATGTGTAGAGTTCAGGGGATTCATCTCTTGCTGTGACTGTTTGTAACTCACCCTCCATGGATCCCCTTCTGGAAGGGGCTGGACGGGAGAAGAGCTGGCCCTTGGTTTGGTCAGTGAGGAGAAGAGAAGAATCTGAGAGATAATATCTTATCTGCAACGGGAGGTTGGAACATAGGCGGCCTGCCTGATGAGTTGTCAACCCAAAAGATTTGGGTGATTCTCTTTGGGCATATGACCTGAAGAAAGAAACTAAGGCAAAAATAAAGAGGTTCAAGCAAAGGATGGTGTGCACACACCTTGCAGAGAGTTCCCCCATCACAAAGCACAGCCACAAGTCCCATTTTTAAAGGGGTCTGTGGCTTCTGCCGTAGGTGGGGAGGTTAAGTATTAAGATTAACAAGGTGGGTCAGATGCCTCCCTCTGACCCCACAGTATCATAGGCAGGTTCAGACCTAGAGTTGAGACAAGACATGTGAAGTTTTCAGCAATTTTGAAATACGTGCAAAGTATATGTTGTATGCAATGATGATTTGTGGGGGAAGGAAAATAACTTCTACGTAGTAATCTGTTTTTTGCCTTTCTTCAAAATTAATGACATGAGTGTGTTGTTGTACTTTGTGACTTGCTTTGCTAGCAAATTGGTTATCTTTGATATATTTAAAAGTGTGAAGTCCTGGGAGAAAGTTTAGAAGCATTTGGGCACAGAGAGTTTTTTTCTAGGATAAAAAGAAGCAAATGACCTTAGGAGAAAGTCGCTGTATATGTACCACAGACATACAAAAAAGAGTTCCAAAGATAAGGATTTTCTTTCAGATTTAGAACTGATTAGGTGCTTTTCTTGAAACTAGTATTTTTATTTTATTAAAACATTTTTTGATATTCATTTTTTTTTTTTTTTTGAGATAGAGATTGAGACAGAGCATGAGCAGGGAAGGGGCAGAGATGGTGACACAGAATCTGAAGCAGGCTCCAGGCTCCGAGCTGTCAGCACAGAGCCCGATGTGGGGCTTGAACTCACCAACTGTGAGATCATGACCTGAGCTGAAGTCAGACGCTTAACCAACTGAGCCACCCCGGCGCCCCTGAAACTAGTAATTTTAAATCTTTGGTCTGTTTCCTTGCTCATGACATGGAGATGTTGGTACTTGTGTTTAAATTATCGAGGCCATCCTGAGATGAGAACAGTCGATCTAACTGGGCTCCTCCACCCATGATCCCTTCTCATGTCTGCTGGCAGAAGTGGGTGTTCATTTCAGTGCACATTGCCCCGAGGTAGGAGTTACGGTCCATAGGCAAAGCAGAACTAATTTTCTTTCATTCCATTCCTGGTGGAATGCTTTTAGCACCTTACTCAAGAGTGATAGATATGCATTAATAGACAATTTCTCAAAGAACATTGTCTCATCATCTCTGTATCAAAGACACATAGATGTACCAAAAAGTGTCAGTTAAAATGGCCAATATTTATAAATTGAGCAAATTGTATATATTTTTTGCATGTGTAACTACTCACTAGATGTTCTTAGATTATGAAAAGGGCACTTAAAAAAATCTCTGATAACCAGTCTTTTGGAACAAAGAAATAATGGTAAATCTAGCTAATTCTTTTCTAGTTTCAAAAAGTTGCATCTGGAGGCACCTGGGTGGCTCAGTTGGTTGAGTGTCCAACTTTGGCTCACGTCGTGATTCATGGTTTGTGAGTTCGAGCCCCACGTCAGGTTCTTGGCTGACAGCTGGAGTCTGGAGCCTGTTTCAGATTCTGTGTCTCCCTCTCTCTCTGCCCCTAGCCTGCTCACGCTCTCTTTCTCAAAGATAAATGTTAAAAAAATTTTTGTTAAAGTGGCTAATAATTCTCTCTGAAGACAGCAAGTAAACTGAAAGATTGGGAATAAAACTCCCAATCAGGGACAATGAACCTCATAACCTTCTCGCTTGTCCCTAGGTTTTCCTCACTCTAAACCATCCTACCCACTGCCGCCTAAGAGAATGCCTCAAACCTAGGTGTGCTCACTCCTTGGCTCATAAAATGTCCATGGATCCCCAGTGC
Source organism: Prionailurus viverrinus (assembly GCF_022837055.1). Taxonomy (NCBI): domain Eukaryota; kingdom Metazoa; phylum Chordata; class Mammalia; order Carnivora; family Felidae; genus Prionailurus; species Prionailurus viverrinus. The sequence goes on from NC_062566.1 coordinate 94,731,964, forward strand.
TTACTGAATAAAACCCCAGCTCCCTGAAATGGTCACTTAGTACCTCTAGGGCCTGGCCATAGCCCCATTCTCAAGTTCTGTTTCCCACACATTTGCTTGTCCTCACCCCAGACAGGCACACCTTCAACTCACTGCAAACTTCTCACTGCTCCCTGGGCAAGCCCTTTCCTATGTGTCTACCATTGCTCATGTGCTCTTGTCTGCTGATGCCCTGGCCCCAGCTCTGCTCTTGGAAACCTTACCCTTCCTTCATTCCCTGAGTCAGAATTAACCACTCCCTCTTCCACCTTCCTCAGACATCACTGCATAGCTCCCTTCTGCTTTGTATTAATATCAAACTATCTCTGCACATTTCCCACACTAGTGTGTCGGGCTGTCGCTTTGAGGGATTATTTAATCTTTCATCCCTCACAGTCACCAGAAAATAGAAAGTGTTCAATACATGCTCAATCTACTACTTTCCTCTGTAGCAGACATTAGCCCCCATCTGAATGTACTACATCTTTTAGTATAGGTATCTATGTCTAGTGAAATCTCATTAATCTAGATTAAAGTTGAGGTACTAGTCTGAGTTAGAAATATATCTGATCATTAGAATATTGTTTCCAAAATATGACTTTATTATTTTTGAGGGCCTGCAGTTACCAGAGTTAGGGTGTAATGTGTTGTTTCTCCTTGAATTGATCCTGATGAACCATTTGAAATAATGCTCTCATGATAGCCATAACAGTGCCCACCATGTTTCAAGTTCAGTGGAGTTATCGATACCTAGGTAGATGCTCCCAAAGCATTTATCTACCTAAGAGAACTGTTTTCTTAGAATTTTTATTCCAGAATTATATTGATTGATTCTCTCAAGAGAAACTTTAGCCCAGCTCTTATCATTATTAGTGAAATTGTTGAATCAATTCAGGTAGAATTGAGAAGTTTTATTGCATAAGGCAAAATACAGAGGAAGAAGAAAGTAAAAAAAAAAATGAAATCTGTTTTTTCAGGGAACATTGCTTTGTTAGGAATTATTTCTTGATTATAGACCATTAGTAATTTGAACAGATTTTACGAGGCTTTGCAATTTTATGCTAGTTTCAGGTAATAGTGAGATAGCTAGTAAGTACTTTATTTATGTAAAATAAAAATGACATAGACTTAGGATATAAATGAATAAGCTATTTTCTTATTTATCTATTTTTCCATGTTAATTAGTAACCAGAACTTAGTCATTTGCTGAAGCCAGCTTATATAAAACACATAAAACAAATGTCTGTTATTTTATCAGTGCTGGTACATATATGAATAATAACAACTATCATTTAGTGAATGCTTACTGTGTGCCAGGCACTCTTCTAACAATCTTACGTTTATTAACTCACTTAATTCTTTTTTTTTTTTTTTAATTTTTTTTTTTCAACGTTTATTTATTTTTGGGACAGAGAGAGACAGAGCATGAACGGGGGAGGGGCAGAGAGAGAGGGAGACACAGAATCGGAAACAGGCTCCAGGCTCTGAGCCATCAGCCCAGAGCCTGATGCGGGGCTTGAACTCACGGACCGTGAGATTGTGACCTGGCTGAAGTCGGACGCTTAACCGACTGCGCCACCCAGGCGCCCCTAACTCACTTAATTCTATGAGATCATTTAATTCCTGTAGAATTTAGGAGACGTGATGGAATTATCATTTCGTTTTAGAGATGAAGTAACAGGCACAGAAAGGTTGAGTAACCTGCCTGAGGTCACACAGCTGGTAGGTGGTAGAATCAGGGTACTAAGACGGTGCTGTCTACAGGTAGGGACTGAATGAAGCTCCTTAGAGATAAAGCAGAAAACTCAGGGATGCCTGGGTAGCTCAGTCAGTTAAGCCTCTGACTCTTGATTTTGGCTCAGGCATTGATCTCAGGGTCATGAGATGTAGCTCCATGCTGAGCGCAGAGCCTGTTCAAGATTCTCTCTCTCCCTCTCCCTTTGTTCTTGCCCCACTTGTGCATGTGCACACACGCACTCTCACAAACAAACAAACAGACAAGCAACTCCAGAAAACTTCGTCTCTGCCTCATGCTGTTATGGCCGGAAGTTCCACGGGGTGAAAGACAATAGAGGGATTCAAATAAAAGCTGATGGAGGTCAGCAGAGGAAGAAATTGCTGCTGGTGGGAAGCTGAGGAAGACTGCCTGAAGAAGGTGGCCCATTAGCCATGTTGTCTAGAAGGAAAGGACTTCATGTGGAGACGTGGTGTAGGGAAGGGGACAGAGAGAAGTGGCCCGATGTCACAAGAGTCTGGTGCAGATCCTGAGACTCCAAAGTGAAATTCTGGGTACGTGGGCAAGAGTACTGTGAGATTTAAGAGGTACAAACTTCTGGTTATAAAATAAATAAGCTATGGGATGAAAAGTACAGCATAGGGAATAGAGATGATAATATTGTAATAACTTTGTATGGTGGCAAATGATAAGGAGACTTCCTTTGTGAGCACAGAGTAATGCACAGAATGGTTAAATCACTACATTGTACACCTGAAACTAATATAACATGTCAACTATATTTTAATTAAAAAAAAAGTAGCGTGAGGGTTTTTGGGTGGCTCAGTCAGTTAAGCATCCAACTCTTGATTTCAGCTCAGGTCATGATCTCACAGTTCGTGAGATCAAGCCCCATGTCAGGCTCTGGGCTAACAGTGTGCAGCCTGCTTGGGATTCTCTGTGTCCCTCTCTCTCTGACCCTCCCCTGCACATATTCTCTCAGTCTCTCTCAAAAATGAATAAACAAAAACATAAAAGGAAGAGTAATGTGAGATTATGGTTAGAAAGGCACCTGGGTCCACACTGTGGCTTTTAATGCCCACATAAGAAATTTGTACTTTCCAGGGGAGGAAATGGGGAGCTATGGAGGAGGTTGGAGCAGGAAAGCAACGCACAAAAGCAGTTTTTCAAAAAGATAACTGGCTGCTACTTACAGGGAAGATTGAAACACAGAAGGACCAGAAGCTGGGCTAGGTGCTGGGAAGTGTCTCAGTGGCGTGGGAGAAGGTAGGGATGGATGGTGGGGACAAATGAAGGAAGAGCAGGAGGCATGGCAGCAGAGTGGGAAACTGGGCTTTTGGGACCCACCTGAGTTTGGCACTGGCACCCTCACTCTCTAGCTGTGTGTCCTTGGGTGACTTCTTTATCTTCCCCGGGGGAAAAATGGGGATCATAATGCCTGCCTTGTGGCGCCGCTGTGAGTAACGTATGTAAGGCCACTGTCACCGAGTGTGTGCATACAGCAGACCCTGATGATAGCCACCGAGGAGGGTGGTTGTCCCTGCTGTCATCCATCACTCTTGCTGCTGCTACGGATACTTGCTTTCGGGAGAAGAGATCCTCAAAGCTGTCTCTACAGTCTTAAATGTCTCTGAAAGGAAGATGAGGCACCTTTCATAGAAATAAGAAACACAGAAGCCGGAGCAGACTCAAGGAAGGAAAGATGAGCTCAGTTTTGAACAAGTGACTGGAAGGTTGTCCTTTTCAGGATACACGGAGCTCTGGAGGGAGATGGGGCAGGAGCCCAGGCTCAGAGAGTCAACTAATAAGGGGCAATGTTTAACTGCTCTCAGGAGGGCAAGTGGGGGGATCCCCACCTATAGCCCCCAGTTCTGCAGGCCCGTGCACACAGTCTGTGCACCCAGGTGGGCCACTGTTGTGATTAGCCTTAATTGGTATTTTGCAGCAGGGTCAGAGTCCTACTTCCTTCTGTGTAAACCATTGTATGTGGACAGAGGTAACTGGATGGGGTTAATGTAACAAGCCTTTCCCCTGCGTAGTTGCCTCAGGGACATGGAGGATGACCTAGACTGGGAAGTGTTACAGAGTCCTCTCTACATCCACAGGAAGGAAAATGTTAACATGTCCCACTCTGCATGTTGTTTACCCCCAGGGAACAATAGGAGTTTTAAAGTGGTACCTCTCTGATGCTGGAAGGCCCTGAGTCTCTAGGAGAAGTCTGGTGGCCCTGGAACTAGGCCTTTGGAGGTATGACAGGAAGGGCCTTGGACAAGGAGTCAGGAAGGCAGATTTCTGGTGCTGGTGCTCTGCTCCCCACTGGAGGGCTGACGTTGGATCAGTCAGTTACATCTCCGGGTATCAATTTTTTTCCCTGACAATTTTGAGATTGTGCTAGAATCATAATACCTGAAGAATAAATCACACAATCCCTCCCCAGTCCTCATCCTGATCCTAATGGTGGCTCACCTTGGAAGTGGTTTTCCAAAACCGGAGTGAAAAGCCCTAATGTCATTCTTACAACTCATATCCTTTTGTAGAAAATTTCCAAATCTTTTCTTGTCCTAATGATTTAAGGACATATGCTGAATCAGAAGGAACCTGCCATTTTAGTGCAAAGAACTGAATGAAACTCTGAAATTCTGCATATATTAGAGTTAACAAAGTTAACTCTTTGTTATTAAAGCCCACTATGAACCTGAAATGCCTTTAGGTATGTTTCAGATTAAAAAAAAAAAAAGATCACTCACAACATAGATATTGAAATATTTTACACCAGAGGGATTTTAGATGGTGTATTCTCCAACCGCATCTGGGTTATAGATGAGGACCCTGAAGTCCAGGGAGGTTCAATGTTCTGCCTAAGATCATGGTGCAAATGAAAGTCAGAACCAGGAGCAGAACTGAGTTCAACGACTTAAGAGTCATACCTGAGAGGAGATGAGGTAGCATTCATTCATGGTCACACAGTGGTTCTCAGACATGAGTGTATGCCAGGCTTCCATGAGGAGCTTGCGAAACATAGCTTCTCAAATATATTTACCAATCCAGAAAAAAAGACCTTAGAATCATTACAGCTTCTCCCTTAATATTTTGCAGTTGTCCACTATCACCTAATGCAACAGTGGAGTTTGTTGTTGTTGTTGTTGTTGTTTTTTTGGCAACTCAACTTTATCCAGTCTCTTTAAAACATCCAGTGTTTGGAGAAATAAGAATCTCTTTGTCATTTCATCGGTGTACATATTATTTAATTAAATTACGTAATTACAATAAAAACGATTAGCATAAACATGTTTGGGAACAAACACAATGGATTCCTGGTAAGCATACGACTCACCTAGTGGGACTATAAGTGTGTGGGTTAACTAAAAAGAGCCTGCCAGCTGTGAGCACTCAGCATGCTGGGGCATTAGACATTAAGTTTATGTAAAGAATAGAGAGTTATGGTTATTCCAGGGGACTATTTAGATTTTCAAGAGCACTTCTATACAGTAATTTATTTAACCAATTTCCTATGTTGGGCATCTAAAGATTTTTTGTTGTTGTTGTTTTTGTCCACCGCCCCCACCCCCCCACCCCCCCACCCGCCGCCCTCACTGTTAAAAGTAATGCAGCATTAACTGTCCATGCAGCTAATTCTTTGGGGCACTTTCCCAGAATTGGGACTACTGTGTAAAATTATATACATCTTAAAGACTTTAAATCCACATTTTCACATTGTTCTTTTAGAAAGGTTTCCCTGGACTTGATATTTTAAAGCAGCATTTAAAATAATAAGAGACCTTTTAACAGGGAGTCTAATTAGGCAACTAACTTTATTTTTTGGCGTGTGGCAGGAATTTAAGTCTTATTTTATCTTAAAATGGTGATTTCACCTCTTCCAAAACATGGCAGGAGAACACCTTCCCTTTGTTTTCTGTGACAATAGCAACAGTTCCCACGGATGGAATTTATTTTTCATCTAGTAATTCAACCCATTTGGTTTTAGGATGTGGCCAGGCAAAATGAGCCAAAAATGCAAGATTAAGGCAACTTGATTTTTAGGCTTTGTATATAGTTGAGCTTTGGGTTTGGCCACTACAAATAGTTTCCATGGTTTGGGAGGTTTTGTTGTAGCAACAAGTTCCTTGGGCAGTAGTCTGTAAAATGCAAGGTCCCTCTGTGAGGAACATCTTGAACTCTGAGAGTCAAAGGAGCAGATCAGGTGGTGTCTTGGATGGGTTCTCTGGAATGCCCATCCTACCCCAAGCTCAGGCCAACAGTAAAACAGTCATCCATTTCTCTGAAGAGTTTTTCCACTGTTCGCAACAGCCAGTGGTAGTATTCAACTTGCTAATGTCAACAGGGCTTGAGCAGGGAGGGCTAGCAGAGGTATGTGACTCAGCCTAAGATGAAGTCACTCTGCTAGAGTGAATTTGAAGCAGCTGCTCTTCTCTCACCTCCTTCCCACAGTGTTTGGGGTGGTGATGCGGGTGCCTGATTGGGCTGGACTCCTTTCTTTCAAGGGTGTTTGTCCGTGGAGATCACTGGGCTCATAAGGTTTGAGGATGGATGTTGAAAAACAGGCTTGGGGCTTGGGTAGGGGGTAGTGCCCAAGGTGAGGGTGAAAACCGTGGCCCATCCAGGTCACCCATCACATGAGCTGAGCCAATGGCAAGAGCCACGGAACTGGGCCAAAATGAGGGCCTTTGAGTAACCAGAAAATTAATTGGTTGAGGTCTTGGCAAATTCTGCTGAGAGAAAATGGGACTTTCATTTGTGTTTAGCAAATTTGCATGGGTAAACTGTGTTCATTTAAAAAGGCTGGGGTAGGGGTGTCTGGGTGGTTCCATGGGTTAAGTGTCCGATGCTTGAATTCAGCTCAAGTCGTGATCTCACGGTGGTGAGATCTCTCTCTCTCTCTCTCTCTCTCTCTCTCTGTCTCCTTCCCTCTCTTTCTCCCTCTTCTCCTTTCCCCAGGTTGCTCGCTCTCTCTCTCTCTCTCTCTCTCTCTCTCTCTCAAAAAAAAAAAAAAAAAAGGCTCGGGTAAATGAGCCGCAATAGTCTTGAAAAGAATGCCTGCAAATGGCAGTAGGAGAATTGGAGAGTATTTTGAACCCCAAGTTTTAAAAAAGGTGGGAGAACAGGAGAGTCAGAGGCACTTGTCTCAGGCAAGGCAGTTGTTCCTCATGCCCATAGGTTAGGGGGCCAAGAAGGTTCTCTGAATCCCTTTTAAATCTTTCTCCCAATTGCTTATGAATTTTTAAATAACCTAATATAAATTCACTTTTTGAAGAGTATATCATATCTGAAAGTAGTTTTGGAATGAAAGATATAAAATAGTATATTAAACGTGTATAAGATAAAATAAGGGTATCATGCATCTGGTTTATGGAAAATAAAGTCCTTTGCATGTTCTTCCCCCTTCTGAGAAATTATAATCCTGATTTTCGTGTTGATCATCACTTTGCTTTTAAGATTTACCTTTTATATTTATTTTCCTCTAATACATGTTACTTGGTTTTACCTACATTTGAACTTCTTATAAATGGTATAATACTATATTCTGCAACTTAAAAAAAATCCATGTTGTATCTTGGAATATTCTTGTGTGTTTCTATAGTTCATCTCATTGCTATATATAATTGGATTGAGTGAATATGCCACAATTTGGATTTTATTCTACAATTGATGGACATTTGTATTATTTCTAGACTTTTGCTACCACAAAACAGTCCTGCTATAAATATTCTTGCATGGTTTTTCTGGTGCATATGTGCAAGACTTTCTCTAGATCTATTCCTAGGAGAGAAGAGGTAGGATCATAGGTGTTGTAAATGTTCAAATTTATTAGAAAAAGCCAAATTATTTTCCAAAGCGGTTGCAACAATTTAAACGTCCACTGGTAGTGTATAAGTATTGTCACTATTACTTGCTATTTTCAGAAGTTTTAATTTTTGGTTTTCTGGTAGGCATGAAAGACATTACTGCAGTCTTAATTTACATTTTTTTCTTACTACCAATAAGCTGATATTTCTAGGTTGATTGCTATATTTTCTCTATAGTAATGTCTGTTCAAGCTTTGACTGTTTTTCTTTTTTTTGTTAGTAAAATTTTGTTATCTGTTATGAATATTAAACTTTTGTCTGTTGTATTTGTCACAAGTATCTTCTTCCAGTTGATGGCTTGAATTTTCACTCCCTTTTTGGTGCCTTCAACATACAGAAGTACCTAATTTTAACATAGTGAATATTTGCTGAGTCTTTCCTTTATGGGTTGTGCTTTTAAGTCTTATTAAAAAAAATGTTTTTCTATCGCACGATCATAAAGATATTCTATTTTTCCGTAGATGCTAAAGTATGATCTTTCTCTCTTAACTCTCTAATTCACCTGGAATTGACTTTTACATGAGCTGTGAGCAAGAGCTCCAATTTGATTGGTCTTTCTTATGGATAACCAACTGCTCCAGTTCCATTTTTTTTTTTTGAAGTCCATCCTTTCTTTACTGTTCTGTAATTCCTCTCTGCCATACACAACACGTGCACTCTGTTCTGTTTTATCCCTGACCCATATTCCAGCATATTCCAGTGTTTTAATTGATGTAGTTATATAATAATTCTTGATATCTGATTATGTACATTCTACTCTCAGCCAATTTTTTATCAAGATGATCTCAATACTTTTAGTTCATTGTGTTTCCACATATTCTAAAGCACAGCTTGTCTAGTAATATATCTACCACATACGTTCATACAAAAGAGAAAACTAAATCTTTGGAGATTTTGGTGTGCATTGCATCAAATTTACAGATTTTTTGGGCAATGGCATCTCTGTGGTGTCTAGTTAACCATTTCCTGTTGTGACCTTAGCTTTTACATTTATTTATTTTTTATCTTTGAAATAACATTTTGTGATTTTCTATACTAAGACCTTGTACATTTTTATTAGATGTATGATTCTGTATTTTTGATGCTATTGTGTAAATCAGTGTTTTTAAGATCATGTCTTAGAGTTTGTTGTTTATATATATCTAAAATTGTGAGCCTAAACATGTAGTACGGGTGGCAGATGATGATCATTTGAACCAGGGTGGGGGAGGTGAAGATAGTAGGGGTGGTGAAATTGTGTATATATGTTTAAAATCAAGCCATTAGGATTTGTTGTTCAGTGTGACATTGACATCTTCTATATGTTTGTATGTATATGAGAGATTCTTATATGAGCTCATATTTTGAAAACTATCTTTGCTGGTTTTTTGCACCTAGGTCAAAAATGATTTCCATCACAGAGAATGTTCTCTGCTTCTGCCAGGCTCTTGGGCAACTACTAACCCCAAAACACTTTAATTCCAGTATTTACCTTGAGCAATTTTAGATGACCTCGGTAGCATAAAGCCACATAAAATCTGGATATCCAAAGGAGACTTTTCTCCTTCCCACCATCCCCACAGTTGGAGAGAGGTACTTTTCATTACATTACTCAGGGATGAGGACAGGTTTATTTCTAGTCTACTCCTTAACTGAATAGCCCTGATGAACCCCAGCTTCAGTGGGGATCTCTTATTAGCTTCCCCATGGTCTTAGGTAGAGAGATTTGTCTCTTCTGTCCTGAACCCATGAAGACAAAAACTAATGCTTAGTTTCACCTGGGGTTGGCAAATCCCTCGGGGCAAAAGCCAACCTAAGTGCTCTGTTTACCTTTCTTGCTTCGTGCTTTAAATTTAGGTTTTTTGGCCTCAGAGAATGTTTTGCTTTCTGGACAGCTTATCAACAAATTTGAAAAGATGCTAAAAGACATTTTTATCCAGGATTTTAGTTTTTCCCACAATGCTACCAGAAATGAATATCAACTGCATTCCTCTAAGCTGAGGCTTTGGTCCTTGTTACAATGTAAATGTCTTTGCTTGAGACAGCATGTTAAGGCAGTATTTCTCACAGTGGCATCTTAAAACCACTGCCATAAAATTCATGTGGCATGCTTGTTAAAATGCTGATCATGGGTCACATCTCAAACTTTCTGATACAAATCTTGGGATGGAGGGAAGAAGAATGTATATGAAGCGTTCCAGTGGAGAATCACATTGTTAAATTGTTATCTGTCTTTTATGCTTTTGTAAAAATTACTTTCAAATTCTTTTCTGAAACAAATTTTCATAACAAAAAAGGTTAGGAATACTTGATAGCTGGAGAAAAACATCTTCCTGATAGTGACATCAGAAAAATTACTCTTCTCTGTAAAGAATCCAGCATTCACTGATTACATTTCCCTGACCACTACAATGGGGGTATTCTCACCTATATCTTTAGGTTACTTGATCTCAAAATAACCTTGTTTTACTGAATTTTCTTGAGACCAGCCAAGGAAATGTGAAGGCTCATTTTTCAGCCACATTTATAGAGAAACTATGGAGCCTCAAAAGGTTAAATAGCTTCTCCTTTTAGAAAGAGGGGGGAAAATTCTTTAAACATTCTTATAAAAATATGTTTGAGCATAACTGCAATTATTCTCTCAGGAGAAATTCTTTGAAATGGATTCACCAGGTCAAAAGGTATGCATATTTTAAGATTCCCCATCCCATAATAAAAACAGCCTTATTATCCTGATTGTAAAAAAATATATATATATACCAGTATAAACTCAATGCTAGATATATGTGCACTTCAGAAAGATTTAAGAAGAAATTAAAATTACCCCAAACCTGGTACCCAGAGAAAACCGTGGTTAAACATGTTCGTATATTATATACCTTATTAGATTTTCTTCTTATGCATACACATACTTTCTTTTTCAAAGAACAGAATAATCCTGTTTTGCAATCTGATTTTTAAAAATCAACATTATATCGTGGATCTCTATGTAAATGTGAATTTTGGACAACTGCGTAGTATTTTATAGGTGTTGTACACAATGTGCTTATTGGCTAGCAAAATACCTGATACTAGCAGGTTCTTCATTTGTTCATTCAACAAGTATTATATTATCCAGCTTGTCATGCCTGTAACTCCTCCTGGGCAGTCTACCCCTGTCTTTTCAGACAAGACAGTAATCAGACATCTACGTTTTATACCATGTGTTCCCTCTTCTCCTCTGTCTGCTTATTGGGTGAGGGGTACTTAGAGGCTCAAAGAATCCACAGGCTGGGACCTAAGGTGTGGTTTCATAAGCAAAGGATGTGCTAGCTACTGAGATTCCATTTCTTAAGAATTTGAACTAAAAAATATTCAGAGGAAGAGACAGCAGCAGGAGCGTTACTGAAGTCATCTTATATTGCAGGAATGGAGAGTCATAAAGGACCAAGTTTAGGGCACATTCATTAAAAAAAAAAAAAGCAGAAGCTATGAGGTAAAGGCAAGCTATGGAGATGGAGGAAGCCAGGGGTGGGGTACAGGAAGAAGCAGCCAATGGAAGGAGGCTGAGTCAATTCAAGGCAGAGCACTACAGCAATATCCCCATTTTCAGTCTGCTGGTCCTTCCCTTAGGTCACTGCCTGCTTATGCTGGGGGTGCCCCAGTTCTACCAATTCAATCCTATTGTTGGATTTCTGCTAGATTCCATTTCCCTGGTGCTCCATGTGTCCTTACAAGTCCATCCACCAATTCATCCACCCATAGACTGGGGGTTGAAGTGAGTCTCTGTACCCAGAAGCCTAAGGATATAAATAACACAATGGTTTTGATAATTTAGACCCAGGGTTACTTAAGGGAATGGATTTTTTATTTAACTTTGTTCAATATATTCTTTAAATACTCCATATAATTTTGGTTTTCTAATCTGTCAGTAACTAAAAAGTAGTCTGTTAAAGTCTTTACTAGTATACTATTTCTGACCATCTTTTTTCTTATACCTCCAATTATCACTTTATAGAGTTTGATGCAGTTCGTTTCCTCAAGTGCTGTTTTAATTTAATGTTCATTGCCATGACACCTTTTGCCTAACATTAGTATGGCCACCTTGCTTTCTTTTTTTGGGTGTACTTTCTGATATGTCTTTAGTTACTCTTTTCTTTTTGAACTTTTCCATATCACATTTTTAAGTGTCTCTTATTGAAAGTATAGAGATTTTGTTAATATTTTTTGTTTAGACCTATCTGAAAGTCTCCAGAGTTAATAGGACAAGTTCATGCACTGTGTAACCATCTCGAAGCTCATTTCGTTTTCTTCCTGGGTCCACAGTTTCCCTTGGTGTCAGGTGTGGGCACATGACTGAGTTCTGGCTAACAGAATATGGTGACAGTGAAATGCCTGCACTTCTCAGCCATGATCCCTTTGTCTTTCTGGTCTGCATGACGATGCCACGGCAGCCTTGTAAACCACAGGTGAAATGGCAGTCTCTACTGGTTTGAGTCCCTGAATAACTGCAGGGAGCAGAGACCCTTTACTGCCAATTGGACTCTGTATGAGAGAGAAATAAACTTAGGTAAAGCCACTCAGCTGCTAATGCCATGACAGCTGGTGTGAACTAATGCAAGAAATGGTAAAGAAAGCGGGTGCTACCATAACCCCAAACTAAAACATATAGTACTGTCTTAAGAGCTGAGGAGTGGGCAGCAAGGAAACTGATCTCAAAGACTAGGGGATGGAGACCCATGATTTGCAATGGCAAAATGTCTGGAAAAATTTTTGTCAGTGATAACTTGCAAGGTAGATAAAATGCCTCTGAGCTCTTAGTTCTAAGGGAATAAATTGACTACAAGATTGTTATACTGTATGGTAGATGATAGTGTCTACATTTTATGACATTTTAGAAGGAAAAGCTCAAGCAATAACTGCAGAGACCTGAAACTTGGGCTTTTAAATAGGAAAAGTTGATGGCCATAGGGCTCAAAGAGCAGGAAACTAAGTTGAAAGAAGATGTTGAGGAGTTAAAGCCCTTCAAGACTCAGTCCAAGGCAAAGAACTCCTTAAAGGTACGGTATTCCTTACCCAGCCTCCCCAAATAGCCACCATTAAATTGAGAGAGTGGAAAGGAGTTGAGTAAGAAAAAACTGGATTCGGATTGGGAATTATGACCAGGAAAGAAATTTAGGTATGGTTTTTGACACACAGAACTTCTTGGAAGCAAATGCACTAGGTTCTTACTAAGGGCTTGGAAAAATTATGTAACCAAAGATTCCTTAGAGCCTGGATATCATTAGAAACCTCCTCTCTGATCATAAACTTGGGGACTGGTGGATGGAGGTGACATGTCTGTGTCATAATATAGCAGCCAAAGACTGCTATACAGTGGCCAAACATCTGGGCCATGCTCAATCCCAAGTGAGACCCTTTCAAGTAGTTTCTGCCCTGTGTTTGGTAAAGCAACTTCACGAGAGACCAAGTTCTGAACATTGTTTGTTCTTTGGGCCAGCCTTCTGCCCTGCCTCTTACCTACACATCAGGAAGAGTCCCACAGCACTGGGGAGGAGCCCAGGCCTGCAAGCTTTCTCTTTGCTCTGGCTGCATTTGGCCTTGGGCCTTCTGTGTAGTTTCTGTAGAATGCTGCTGATCTGCCACCGGAGGAAGGTTTCAAAGGAGCTGGAATCATCTATCCTGTAGCTGTCTTCCACCCTCAGCCAGACTTAGAAGCATTGCTAAGTCTTCTTGAGGCTCCCTTCCCCTCCCTCCCTTCATTCCTTCCTAAATTTTTAATGACTTTATTAAGATATAACTCATATACCATGCAATTCACTCATTTTGAAATTCATTGATTTTTAGTCTATTCATAAATACGTGCAACCATCACCACTGCCAATTTTAAAACACTTTTATCACCTCTAAAAGAAACATGTACCCTTCAGTTATTTTCCCCTATTCTGCAACCCCCCCCCCCAACCCCTAAAGCAACCACTAGTTTACTTTCTGTGTCTACAGATTTCCCTTCTGGACTTTTCATATGAACGGAATCATATAGGGAGTAGCTTCTTTCACTTAGCAAAATGTTTTTAAAGTTCATCCATGATTAACATGTATCAGTACTTGTATGAATACACCACATTTTGTTTACCCATTTGTCTGTTAATGGACATTTGAATTGTTTCTGTCTTTTGGCTAGTATAAATAATGCTGCTATGAACATTTAGGTACAGGTTCCCTTCATTTGTTTCTTACAAAATCCTGTTATTTTCAGGAAGGAAGTCTCCAAGTCACCACCTAGGGCTTTCCTTTAAGTTGCTTCTGTCTGTAATCCATCAGGAATTCCTTGAAGTCCTAACATACTGATAGTGCTCTTTCCTTCTTTCCAGAGCTGATGCAGGTTTTCCGTATTTGAATATTCTTTTGATACTTTTAGTCATGATCTAGAAGGGAAAGATTTTGCTGGGTTTGAAGTACCTTATTACCAAAGTCATTCTTGTAGCCTTAACAAGAGGATATTGAGTATAAGTTAAACTTTTTATTTTTATAACTCAAGTTCATCCTCATAAACTAATTTATTTATTTAGTGAATAATTCAGGTTCCAACGACATACATAATTCTGTTTGTTTTTTTCATGAAATGGCCTTAGAAAATTATTTCCCTTTTTACTTACTATCATCATCAGCCTGGAGAGTGGTATTTAGAGAGTGATATTTATATATTTTAAATCTTCTGTAATTAGGACAAGATTTGAACCAATATTATCTATTTAAATTTTTAAAATAAAAATTTACATAGAAAATTACGAATACATAATACATGTCTATTCATGTTTATGAAGTGTACATAGAAAAATATGAATAGTGACAAATATTGATCAATTCTATGAAGGGAACTAATAGTATAAAAGGAGAGAGGACAAGAGGGGGGCCTAGTCAGAGTGTCCTGGGAAGAATTTCCTGAGAAGAATTTATCATTTAATAATTTATTGTAGTAAATAAAATTGATTAGTGACCTTAAAAGATGTTTTAAATCTGAATCTTCTCATTTAATATTTGGGCAGTACTTTAATGATGAAGTGAAATTGAGCAGGCAATCAGAGTTGGCCTGGTAGAGAAAGGTTTTTCACAGTGCTGAATAGGAAGATCAATGTTCTCTGGGCAAACAGGTCTTTTCTGTGATGTAGGTGGTAGTCGCTAGCACGGTTTGCCAATACTCCCCTCTAGCAACATGGTGGATTGGACTCACTGCCCTTTTGAAGTTGGGTGTGGCCACATGATTTACCTTGACCAATGAGATGTGAGCAGCAGTGATGCGCATCGCTTTCGGGAGCAACCTTTCTGAGCCAGCTCCCCTTCCCATAGTTCCCTTCCCACTACCTGGGGGAACATGGAAGTTCATGGTGAGTCGAACCCCTTTATCAGCCTCGCTCCCTGAGTGAGTATGGCCGCAGAGCCTTTTGCCAGCCTGTTGTGGACCTGCAGTATGAGTGACCTAGAAACTTTTGCTATGAGAGGCCACTGAGATTCTGGAGTTTAGCTTATTCTGACCTGGTTCATCACACGAGTTTCAGGATAGGGGCGCTTGATAAGATCAAGATAAACCAGTCCTTTCCAGGAGTTGCCTTCTCCCCCACGTCTTTACAAGTGCACAACCTTCATATCTCATTGTGGAGTCTCAGTGGCTATTTCCTTATCTGGGAACTCCATGGCTATTGTGGTGTTAAGGAACCATACCCTGCAGCCCTCCTGGCCAGAAAAGTCCATCTGCCAGGGAGCGGGCCGCTTCTTGCTTCTGCTGCAGCTCTTCTTGCATGTGGACCTCGAGACTAGGCCCCTTTAACTAGTTACCAGGACCTTAAGCCTTTGTCCTGGAGCTGGAACTGAGCCCCTATGATGGCTGACCCTCCTTTCACTTCAGAGAAACTTTCCATCTTCTCTTCCTCACCCCTTAGTGGACACCCCTCCCAGATTGTTAAACTCATCTGTTCCAGAATCTTCTGGACAAGAACTTATTCTGCTGCCTCCCAGGCCTTTTTTTTTTTTGAGGCTTCTATAGTTTGTCACCACCATCGCACTGAACCGGGGGATGATTCTGGACATACTCTTTTTTCTTTTATATCAGCAATGGGGGCAGGGGAGGTGCCTGCTTCACCAATTTCCCCTATTTAATTTCTTTGTCCCCCTTTTTTGTTCTTATTCCCACTTCTTAAAGGTTTACTAATAAGGTGACTTACGTCTGGAGAAGTGGCCGGTTTCTCTGTGTAAAAATGATCTAGCACTCTCCTGGGGCTCAATATAGGAAAATTTAAGAAGTAAAATGCATAACCCTTGAGTATAAAATGCTTCCAGCCTAGTTAGAGAAAGAACTTGTTTATTTGAAATAATGCGTGAGTGAAAGAGAATTACATTCAAGCATTATGTATTGTTGAATTAATTAAACATCATGTATTGCTCAGTTAGATGTGGCTCTAATGCCCGGTGGCCTACATAAGCAAACCAGAACCTCAGACTGTAAATGCCTCAAGGTTATGGAATTAAAATCTAAGGACAGTCAATCACAACCAACTAGGCTTCAAGATATAGCCAGTCAATAATTTCCATACTTTTCTTCTGCCTTTTCTCTACAAAAGTTCCTGCTGAGCTTCTTTGATGGAGCTCTCCTAACCCCTTTTGGTTTGGTGCTGCCCCATTGGAATCAATTTTTGCTTGCATAAACTCTTAAAATGTTTTGCCATGCCTCAGGTTATCTTTTAACAGTTTTTTATGCCAGTGAATTCTATGTCATGTTGTCTGGACAGTTAAAAAATTGGGTAGCCATTGATTAGGCGTGATGAGATAGATTAGTCACCGATGAAGCTGCACAGTGCTTGATTCTATTAATAAGGTAAATAAGCCTTGACGAGGTATTGAAGAGAAAGACTGCTGCATTCCTTCTCATCCTCTGGGATGAGAAAGAGCAATAGACTTCAGAAGAAATGTGGAAATAGAACATTTTTGTTTCATAGGGTGAATGGATCTGTACTGAGAGAAGGAAGTCACCAAGATGGTGACATAGGTAGTTCCTGACTTCACTCTCCCTCACAGAAACAACAACTAATAACTATTCATGAACAAAGTACCACTGAGAGCATCCTAGAATATGAAGGTGAAGCTGGAGCACCCCCATGTACCACGTAGACCAAGACCTTAGAAAGGTTAAGAGGAGCAGCTGACCACATTGCCCCTCCCCCAGGCCGCTACAGATTACCATCATAAATACTGACTGGTAAGGGAAAATATGCCAAAGTTATATTGTGTAATATGGTAATATGGTGAATAATTCACTTATATTCATGAATGTAGTGAAAATAGCCATAACTATAATAATCTGTTATAAGTTACACTGTTAAAAATATGTAGGTTGTGACAGCAATAACCTAAAATATGAGGGGGAGGAGAAGTAAAATGCAAAGTTCAGGAATTTTATTGAATTCAAATCTAAGTTGTTTTCAGCTTAAAATAGGGTGTTATAATTTTTTTTAGAGAGAGAAAGAGTGTGTGTGTGTGTGTGTGTGTGTGTGTGTGTGCGCGCGCGCGTGTGTGGGGAAGGGGGAAAGGAAGGGGGAGAGAGAGACTTCTTAAGCAGACTCCATGTATGGTATGTAGCCACACGCAGGGCTCGGTCTCACAACCATGAGATCATGACCTGAGCCAAAATCAAGTTGGATGCTCAACCTACTGAGCCACCCAGGTGCCCCGGGGTGTTGTAATTTTAAGATATTTTACATACTGAGACAAACCTCCCAAGTCCACATGTGGATATAAACAAGCTAAGCACTTCGCGAAATTGTTTTGTCTACATTTTATAAGAATTTCCAAGAGCACAGTGAAAGTAGAAAACGTGGCAATCCCATTTAAGTTCAGATCCTTGATCTGCATTGTATGGAAATCACAGGCTGTGCATCAGCCAGGATGCTTCAGTTGAAAGGCAGAGGCAGCCATTTTTGTTAACCTTCTGTGACTTCCCAAATATGTTCCAGAAAATGGCCTCTCTTTTAGGGATACATGGCTTTGGGTACACCTTCGCTGCAGGCAGTCCAGCAGGTGTCATGCTGTTAAACTCCTCCTCATGGCTTTGTTGTGGTCTAAAGCATTGTTCTAAAGAGGAATTTCTGTTTGTCTTTTGTACAGATTTAAAAGTTTGCATGTGTTGTGTTGCTCTTTAGCAACAATCAGCAAAGCTTATGGGAAAAGAAAGTATCTCCAAGAACGGGAAAGAAAAGTGTGAGAAAAAGCAGCTGTCATCACACTCCTAGCCTTTCTGAGCCATTAATTTAGTTGTAGATTTCTCCAGAACAACTCCCTTCTCTATCCCTGCTCTACTCACTCCTGGGAGAACAAAAGGTCAGCATATTCTGTGAACACATCATGCATTTTGAGTTGGGCAGGACTCGCTTTCATACAAAACAGCTGAAATAGGGAATTCCAGTTCACGTTCTTCACCACCAGAGCCATCTGTGTCTGCCTTATCCTGGGCAGCATCTGGCCCCAGCCTCTTCCTCCTTTTATTTCCTGTGGCTCCATCCTTTGCTCTTGCTGGTGCCAAGCAGTGCTGCTGGTGCTCTTGTGCAATGGATGGTTTGGAGTGGACTGGATACTGCTGCTTGATCTCGTTCTCTGCCCTGGCCTCGCACCCTCTCTGATTATCTTCACCCTTGGAATCCCCACGTGAACTTCTCTGTTATCAGCTCTCTATCCTTTGTTACCTTGATTCTGCTCCTCAATTCGCAGGCTGGACTTGTGACCCCCTGCCAAGGGCTCCCAGGACTGACCCTGCACACCCCAGGGCTCTGTGTCTGGTTTCAATATCTTATGTGCTTCTGAATCTTCCATCCCTCCCTGGGGCACTCCCCACCTCATGCACTGCTTCCCCCATTGCCTCCATGCAGGTGATCCTTTCTTCTGAGCTCAAGTCCTGTCTTTCCGGCAACTGCTGGAACATGTTTTCACCTCTGTCTACCCATTAGAATCACCTGCGGAGCCAATAAAAAATACCAGTGTGCATGCTCCGATCCAGACCCAATTAAATCAGGACCCTAATCAAGGAATTAGTGATGTGTGACCAATTGTATTTCAGACTTATTATGGACAAGTTACTTCTCTGTGAATCCTGTTGTTCCCTTCTCCACTTCTGAACTTGAATGTCTCCTGTGATTTTCTGTTTCAGTGTGATAATTTTAAGGTGGGAATATGGGACAGAAAACTTGGCTTTTTGGCTGACAGGTCTTCAGATTGAGAGAATCATACTTCATAATCATACCTTATGAAGATATCATACCCTACCGTTCCTTAGACATGATTTAGAAGACGAAATTCTGGATCTCCAATCTAAACCTTTTGCTATAATGAGATGAGGCTCTTGAAGGTCAGGGGAGGAAGAGAGTGGATTTTGTATGTGGGAAGAATAGAAATAATTAGTGGTTAGGGGATGGACTGTGGTAGATTAAAGATGGCCACAAAGCCTTTGATACCCCTCCCACTGAGAGATGGAATCTGTTTCCCCTCCCTTTGGGTCTGGGTTGTCTATGACTACTTTGACCAATAGAAATGACAGAAACAATATTGGGCCAGTTCTGGGCTGAGTTGTTTATAAGGCAGTGGCACTTTCTGTCAGTTCTTGAACCCTGAGCTACCATGTAAGAAGTCTGCCATATAAGAAAATTAGGTAGAGATTCCCTGTGACTGCACGGGAAGAAAGATTGGCTGAGCCTGGACTCCCGTATGTTTCCATCAGTGAATGAAAGAAGTGAGTGAGGCCATTTTTCATCCTCCAAACTGTCAGTCCAGCTGCCAGCTAAATACCACCAAGTAATCCCAGTTCATGCCACATGGAGCGGAAGAATCACCTGATTGAGACTTACTCAAATTCCTGTCCCTCAAAATTGTGAAATCTAATAAAATGACTGTTGTTTTCAGCTACTAAGTTTTGTGATAGTTTGTCACAGCACACTGGATAGCCGGAACTCCCCTCCAGGTGATTCTAATGTGCAGGCTAGCCATTTAGAAATCATTCCACCTGGGTAGCTACAAATATTATTTTTCCCCTAGCCCCTATTCACACATTACACAACATTTGCTTCATTTTCCACCTAAGTAAACTATTTTTATGTGGCAAAAAGACATCTCCTGCATTTGGGGGAGATAATCCATAATATTCAATAAAGTGTCATGGACTTTTAAAGAGACCAAACCCTGGAATATGAATCAGAAAACCTTGACTTTATTCCCAGCTTTGACATGACTAGCTCTTGTGACCTTGGGTGAGTCATATATCTTTTCCCAGTCTTATTTTTGATGTTTGTAAAATGAGGAAGTTAGACTACGTTGTCTCTAAGCTCCCTTTCACTTGTGGGGTTTTGTGGCAGTCGGTGTAATGGTGTGTGGAATAATAACTATCAATAGGGAGATATTATTTTCACAGAAAAACACACAGCCCATCAATCTGCTCTTGATCACCACTGACTCAGTCTAGATTTATAACCACCACCCCGGGGGTTTGAAAAGCTTTGTGCTTACATCAGTAGTAACTTCTTCAGGCACTTAGCTTCCTGAGTGTGCATGCCTGTTTTGCATGCACAAAGTTCAAGAGGAAAGAACAAAAAAGAAAATAAAGCTCAGTATCCATTCTTTCATTCCATCAAACTCTGTAGATGCTTTGTGTTCACTGTGATTATGCCAGGCCAAAGACTTTCCGTGCCATAGGCTGTCCTGGTGGAATGAAGGATACCGTAATGAAATTCATGACATGTAAGTTTGGATTTACAATTTGGCAACAAATCCCTCTGTGAGTCCTCAGAGCCTCTCCACCTCGCCTTAGTGACATGTTAAAAGCTGAAAGAAAGCATTCTTTGTGTGGAAAGCTGAAATATGCTCCATTCTAGGACTGTAAATATAGTCACTCACTTCCTCCATCTCCAGTTAAGCCTTGGTGACCTTTCCCAAAGTATTCTTTTCTGGCCTCCATTAATAGAAGAGGATCTAACCCATTGCTGCTAACTGTACACATGATAGTTGTGTGTCAGGTTTGAAACCTGAAAAATGGTGTCTCCATGTCAATTGGAATCATTTCCCAGTTCCTTTACTCTTAAAGTTCAGACATAACCTTGTATAGAAGCTCACATATTCTGGTAGTTAAAATCAAAGTCAAGCTTTTTGCATACCACAGGGAATCATCAAAAGAACAGTTCCTTCTCATAAATCAGACCAAGAGGAGTCCCCAGTAAGAACATTTCTCTCATCTTTCCCTTGGCACAAAATGTAGCAGTACAAAACATGAACTGCATGGTGTTTACTACCCTTGGGTGGCAGCTGCTAGAAGGCAACATTGCCATCTGTATTCAAGGGACCTTTTATTCCCAGCTGCATAAGCCAAGCCACAGGACTTGCAAGAATGCTTGGGATGCTTCCTGTGAACTTAGGACACAAAGAATCTGTGGTGTGGCTCTGAAATGGGAACCGCTAAAGAGAGAAGAGCTGAAAGGGACTTTTATTACTCTAGTAAGGACATTGCTATTCATGTATACAGTATGTGTGTATGCAGAAAACAGCTCATATGTGTGTGTTGGAGGATATGTACATGGTGGTGTGTGTGTGTGTGTGTGTGTGTGTGTGTGTGTGTGTGTGTGGAGAGAGAGAGAGGGACACACACACACACACACACACACACACACACACACACACAATTGAGGTCATTGTTTTCCACATCTAACCCAGAATGGTGTTGGAATGGCTTAGTGGGCATTAAGCCATCATACCTGTGAGTGGCCAAGTTCAATAAGGGAACTGCAGAATTAGAGAACGAGCCTGTGTTTTTCTTATTAATGGTTAAGCCATTGACTCAGATAAAGGGAATTTCAGTGTTTACCAATAGGAAAATGGTCACTCAAACTGGAAATCCTTCCAAAACAGACTCCCTATTTCACTCAACATTGAGCAATTTTGGTATGCCAGGGGCTCTCAGAGAAGGTTTCTATGAAACATTCAAATCGATATGCTTCCAACTCATTCTTTCTTCCCTTAAAGGGCTGTGAAAAAGTTACCGGTAATACCACCTGGTACAGAAAGTGAAAAACTTGAAACTTTCTTTTACATCAAAGTCAGAGAAACCATCACACGTGCCAGGGGTCTTTAGGATGATTAAAGCCTGTATTCATAGCCTCTCCTTCTTAACCAAGGTCGTAGTGAAAAGCAAACTTGAGTTTATAGTTCATGGTCCTTAACTGAAGCATCATAGATTTACATACACAGAAATGTAGCAGTAATACAAGCAAGACTTTGAATTTCACCTGATGTCAGTGATGGACGCTGTTAATTATTTCTCCTCTTATGTACTTTTTCCAAATTGGGGATAGAATTATGAGCAGTGTAGGGTAAATGGGACCCTGAGGATGGCTTAGTTTTTCTTAATCTCATCTAACTAACAAATAGAGATCAAATTGCAAGTAGAATGGTTTTTAGGTGTCCATGTGGAGTTTCTTGGTGAGATTACTTACATGCAGAGGAAGCACCCCTTTTAAATGCACCCATTTTGTAAGGGTGCCTTTGAACTATGTGATCGGAATAAGACTTGTACTTCATTACTTCCCTTCCATTCCTGGAGGAAGGCTATCACCAAGTAAGATATTTCCTTGTTTAATTTGATAATGGCGCTAAATTAAAACAACACAACTCGTTTGATTTAGACAATCAAAAGAAGACAAGATGTAGCAGCAAATATTGAAATTAAGATACAGTAATGACACTTTTATTCAAATTGATCCAGTTTTTAATGATACAGTATTGGAAAGGCAGAGAATGGCAGAAATGCTGCCTTTGGTGAAGATGTGGTCCTAGGTGGATGAAACCCAGCTCCCTTTCCAGCCTGATCATACACACACACATAATACCTCAAGTGTGGATCTCCAGGGAGTTAAAGAAGACTTGTGGTTTATAAGGTTGATTCTTTTTCCCTCCAAAGAGCTGTTAAATGTGATTAATACAGATGAAATTTGGGAAAATTCCATTTTCCTGTTACAAACAGAAAGGTAGAGGAATTCACAGTGATCTGGAACACAAAATTGTTAGTCATGAGGTGATTCCCCTGCTTTGACCTTTGTGAATGATGAGTTCAATGACTTCCCAGTACGAAACATGAGTACTAAAGCCTGGAACTCAAACTGAAAGACCCCAGGCCTCATGTTAATTGTTAACTTCATGATTTCTACACCAAATACAGGGCTTGCTCTTAAGCATTTACAAAAACAGTTTTTATTGACATGGGAAACCTAAAAATAACCATAGCCTTGAATACTCAGATCACTGAGCCTGGTTAGGACACCAGCCAAACTACAGGATGAAGGACTCAGATAGTTGCTAGGAGGAACTGGAGTCTGCCCAGTGTGCTGGGTATGAATAGTGCTGAGAAAGGAGGCAAGTCAAAGGTCTTTATGTCTGGAGCTTAACCTCAAGGGCAGGGCCCATCCCTGAAGCCAGATATAAAAGTCTCACAGCCATTTCTGCTGTTGGCTTTTGCACTGATGAACAGATAGTTCCCACATGGAAAGATAGAGAAATGGCCTTTTAAACATGTTGAAAAATGTTCATACTTACTCATAATTAATACAAGGAAAACAAAACAGATACAATTTCTTGCCTGTTGGATTAGCTAAAATTAATAAATCTGACAACATATTCTGTTGGTAAAGGTTTGTGTGTGGGGGGAGAATAGGCATTCACATACATTGCTGATAGGAAATCTAACTGGTACAACCTTTCTGGAGTGAAATTTGGCAATATATTTTTATTTTTTTAAGTTTATTTATTTTGAGAGAGAGAGAGAGTGAGAGAGAGCAAGTGAGCATGTGGTGGGGGGGGGGCAGAGAGAGAGAGAGAGAGAGAGGGAAAGAGAGAATCCCAAGCAGCCTCCCTGCTGTCAGCCCAGAGCCAGACGCCGCGGGGCTTGATCTCACAAACTATGAAATCGTGACTTGAGCCAAAAGCAAGAGTTGGGTGCTTTACCAACTGAGCTACTCAGCTGCCCCTGGCAATACCTTTTAAAATAGCATATTTACCTACCATTTGACCCAGTAGTTCTGCGTTTAGAAATCTAACCTCAAACATATCTCCAATAATATGGAAAGCATGTGTACAAGGTTGTTCACTGAAGTATCATTTGTAATTGAACAATATTAGCAATAATCTCAATGCCCATACATAGAAGAATGATTGAACAAACAATGATTTGTCTATACATGGAGTACTATGTATCTCTAAAAAGGAATAAAGAAAATCTTTATGAAATGATAAGGAATGATTGCAGGATACATTGTTAAGTGAAAAAAGCAAAGTGCAAGAATACTCTTCATGTAAGGAAACATAGGATATTAAAAGCAAATATATGCATCTGTTCAGTTCAATATAAGTAATACAAAAAGAATAAATCAGAAGGGAATGAAATTGGTTATGTACAGGAGGTGGATGAAAACAGGGTCCAAAGAATAGGGAATGAGGTCAGAGTAGTAAGGACAAAGGGTGAGCAGCAGTTCTATGAGTACACCTTCCTGTACAGCTCTGGCTTTTAGAACTATGGCAATGCCTCACATATCCCTCTCTTGCAATAATTAATTAAACCCAACCAAGATAGAGCACATCAGTAAGAAAAGAATTAACCTAAGTAACTTTGGAAAACTTTGAGTATGTACTATAACACTGAAGACAAAAATAACTATACAAATATTGTACACAAAGTTGGTAAATGTTTTTTATGGGGAGAAAGAAGGATTAAGAATTCCATGAAGAAATAAAGATTATTGGCATAGTCTCAAAGTTTCACTCTTAAAGATTCCCAAGGGAAAAATAGTGTCTTTATGGTAGAAAAATCTGTCAGCTACCATCATAACCAAATCACCAAAGTTGCCACCAGTAATGACATAGGGATATTGTGTACCCCTTGATGTGGTGCACTGAGAAGGGCATAACATAACCTCTAGGATTTTCTGCAAAAAAAAAAAAAGTATAATTATGAGAAATCATCAGATGAACCAAAATTGAGGATATTCCACAAAATAACTGGCCGGTACACTTCAATAGTGTCCAGATGATAGAAGACAAAAAAGGCTAAGTAAGTGTCATATGTTAGAGGAGATTTAGATGTGACAACTTAAGGCAACACATATGGAATCGTGGATTAGATCCTGAGGCAGATATGATTTGAATTTTTCCAGTTTTCCCACTTGTCTGAATATTATTTAGTAGTAGTATGTGAATATTAATTTTCTGTTTGATCATTGTAGTATGATTGTGTAAGATGTGAATGTCAGGGAGACTGGCTGAAGGACATCCGGGAACTCTGAACTACTTTTGCAACTTTTCTGTAAGCCTAAACTTATTTCAAAATAAATTAAAAAGAAATAGTTGGTTAAAGAGGAACAAAAGGCGACACAAATAACCATTTTTGCCTTTTATTAAAAACCTTAAGAGGCCAAGTCTTGAATTTATACTACTAAAAAGAGTACCAACCACATACAATTATGTTTACTTGAACCCAAATCATATTAAAAATTATTCATATTAAGAGAATATGTGAAAAAAATGACCCTTACAGGGATTAGCTGGTTTCTCCTCACCTGGTGAAACACAGCTAGAAATAAGACATAAACCAGAGATATTTTATGCTCGTATCTCAAATTCTCTGCACAGAAGTCCTTACACTTTACTTCAAGAAGATGCCCTTCATCTTGATTAAGAGCCTATTCATTCTTACTTCATGCATAGCTCTATTAAGTTTTCTCTATGGTTCAAGCTCTGTCTGGTTTTCCAGCTCATAACAGGTGAAGAGAGAGTAATCGTGCATCTGATCACTACAGGGGCAGAAACAGTAAACAGCCCAGTGATGTGTTGGCTAGATCATAACGTTTTTTAAAATTTGCAAAGTTGAGATATTTAAGCCATAATTGGGTGGGACTGCCTGTGGCCACTCTGACTTGCCCTCTAACACGCTTCACCTCCTGTCACATGGCACTGGAGTAGCGGCAGGCATTTTTGAGCTCCAGGTAACTGAGGTGAATTAGGGTTTATCAGGATATATTTGTATATTTTTCAGTCACTTCTGTGTATCGTTAAATCATTGGTAGCTGATCGAGGGTAGGGGTTTATTCCAGGAATACTCCCACTCTCCCAACTTGGGATCTAATTTTGTGTTTGTCATTTTGTATTCTTAAAGAGCTCTTTCCTCCCCCTCTGCTCAATGGTATGGTCTTCAGGCCTCTAAAAGTTTGAATCTACCCTTGACAATGACTGTAATGTTTGAGGGAAGACCGAGTTAGAGGTGTTATAACAAGGAATTAAGTAGGGAAAAAACTCCTATTAATTAACATAAACAAAAGATTAAAAAAAAACATAGTGCTCTGGGGCTATTTAATATGTAGATTAAGATTCAGCATACTTCAGTAGATCCTAAGGCCATCATTGTATTGAAGCATATATGATAATTGGTATTAGTTCTAATGATCCTGAGTCATGAAGTAAAGCTTAAACTGTTGAATATACTCTGTTAAAAAATACAGAGAAATGTATAATTCATTTGAGGAAGATTTCCTTTTCAAATGTTTAAAATGAAAGTTTTGATGCCTATGCATCTAAATCTTCAATGATCCAGAAGACTTACCTAAAAACAGTTGTTTATCCAAGGATTTAGATGGCCTGGATTTTGCTCTAATTTGGTTAGGTAAAGCCTGAATGGTGCATTATGATCCTTACTCAAAAATCAGAGTGGTGTGTTAGACCATTCAGTTGGATCAGATTTCCATGATGGAGATCTGAATCTTCCCTGCATTTTTAGCACTTTTCTCATGGAAGAGTTGTGAATGAAGTAGGCCATTCTTAGAAAGTCCTGGAGAACCAAGATTTGGCTGAAGATGCTTTGTAGAGGCAGAATGGTGTCAAAGAATGTCTATAGGTTATACAGCTAAAGAGATGGATTGTATTTGTTTAAAAAAAAAAAGCCAGACAAAATAGGACAAATACTGTATAATTTCACTTATATGGAGTACCTAGAGTAGTCACATTCATAGAGACAGAAAGTAGAATGGTGGTTGTCAGGGGCTGGGTGGGGGGGGGTGGGGGAGGAGAGAATGAGGAGTAACTGTTTAATTGGTACGGTTTCACTTTGGAAAGATGAAAAGAGTTCTGGAGGTAGTGGTGGTGATGAGTTGTGCAACAGTGTGAATTTACTTAGTGCCACTGAACTGTACATTTAAAAATGTTTACTGTGGTAAATTTTATGATGTGTATATTTTACCACAATAAAAAAAGTAAAATAAAGCAACAGTGAGTTGCCAACATAAGTCAATTTTGTAATATGTCAAGCACAATAACTCAATAAGATAGGAATTAACTAGTCCTATTCTCCAAGTGTGGAAACTAAGGCCCAGAAAGGTTAAGTAACTTAGTCTAGGTCAGAGAACAAGTGATATGACCAGGACTCAACCCCAGACAGTAGAATGCCATATTTTAGAACTTCAAAATCTGACAGACATAGGTCTGATCATCAGGTTTGTGCTTGACATATAGTAGGTATCTAATAAATGTTTTCTACTACTAATGTAGACTGTGCATGAGAATTTGGGTTTG
The DNA here is from genome assembly GCF_022837055.1 of Prionailurus viverrinus. Lineage (NCBI taxonomy): Eukaryota > Metazoa > Chordata > Mammalia > Carnivora > Felidae > Prionailurus > Prionailurus viverrinus. The sequence continues at coordinate 94,759,174 of NC_062566.1, forward strand.
TCTTTGTTAACTCTTACCTAAAATTTGGTGATTTTTCCTGTGTGTAATTGAAGCTCGAAAGCCATGGTAAAGAACACGGAATGTGCCTGAAGTTGAGGCACTATGGGAGAGGTTTGGTTTTTGGTGGTGACTTGAATGAAAAAACAATCCCTTCTTTTCCTGCAGTGAGCTTATGACTGGAGTCACCTGAATTGGCTCTTACAGCCTTTTGAGCTGGGCATCAGGCAGACCTCCACACATATTTGGACTGCATTTTGATGACTCAAGTTTACTGGAAAGTTCTTTGGGGCCATTTAAAAGGGACACTCTTGAACCACAGAGTTGATCTCAAGCATTCCAGAACAGAAAAACACAGCAGTAAAGGCAGCTTCAGAGTTCTGCCCTGCTCTGTTGTCTTCAGAGTTGGGGAGATGGTCCCTTCAGATTCCTGGGCTGGAGGAGGAGACTCCACCTGAGAAACTGCAGATTAAGCCAGCCTCACCAGAGCCAGGACCTCTTTAAAGGGTTGTCCTTCCTAAATACTTATGTTCTGTTTGTTTGTTTGGTTGGTTGGTTGGTTTGTTTTTTGGCCAACCCATGAGGATTGCCTCTCATTAGGCTAAACCTTAGACTAAAAGCCAGTTATTTTCTCAACTGGAGGCTAGGAAGACTTTTTAAGTATTTGATCCCAGGTCTTTTAAATTCTAAACCTCTTGCTCTAAACCAATAGCTTTCAACTTTTCTGCATGTAGATTTCCTTTTGATTATTGCTTAATTTTGGACACTTTCCTAACCAAGCCAGTCATTTATTGAAGACCTATTATGTTATGGTGGTAGGGAGTGAGGTGGAGTAGCAACGACTTCAGTTAAATATGTTGTTTCAAAGGACATCCCGATTAAATGCATTGAGTCCTGAGAACATCCCCATGAAGCAAGTCTCTGCTCAGGGATCCAAATTCTCCTTTTCCAGGCAAGCAGGAGGTGCAGATGGCTCCCAGAATTCTCTAATCTGATGATTTAGCACAGGGCTTCTCAGCTCTTCTCCTATTAACATTTTGGGTTGGATAATCCTTTGTTGTGAGTGAGGTCCTGTACATTTTTCATGTTTAGCGGCATCTTTTACTTCTATCCATTAGATGCCGTACCACACCCCTAACTTCCAGGTGTGACAACTAAAATTGTTAAGACTCTGGTAAAGTGTCCCCTGGAGGGCAGAATTCTCTTTGGTTCAGAACCATGTTTACAGCAGGCTTGGAGTCACTACTGCAACTGTGGTGTCTGGTCATGCTCCTTCTGCCACCTGCCTTCTTCCCCACTATGCCTCCTGCAGATATGTTGTGTACTCAATCCCAGTCTGGCCTTGTCTTATGCTCCACAGCCTGGAATAAGACTCAGGGGGACTTCTGGTCCTGCCCAAGTGCTTAGCTCCTGACACTTCAGTGAAGAGATCACCGGGCCACTCCAGAAGTTCATCTTTCTGGAGATCTCTGTGTCCTGTCAGGGATCTGTATGTCCATCCTTCTGTCTCTCCTGAGTCCCAGTTTCACTTTCATGGCATCTATGCCTCAGAGCCTGAGGTTTGGAGTTGTGGCTGTCTTCAATCTCCTAGTTTCATCAGAGATGGCTGAGTTTCTGTTTCTATGTTCCATTCTTTTAAATTTTTATTTATTTACTTAAGGAAGGGAGTTGAACTGAAATACCCCATTCTGTGATCTTCACCTGGAGACTTTGATCCAGTTTTACTCCGTGTGTCACAATACTATGAGAGATTGAGAGAGAGAGAGGTTGGGGGGAGGGGATGAGAGCAAGCATGCTAGAGAGAGCAAGCAAGAGAATATGAATGTCTAAATGTAATCCAGTACACTTAGAGCTTTGATAGAATCTGTCCTTCTCCTATATTGGTGTTGGAATTAAGTTAAAGAAGGTATATGGAGCTCCTTGTAGAACTATTGCATTTCAGAAAAACATAAAAAATCTTAGTTGTGGAGGGCGCTTGGGTGGCTCAGTCGGTTAAGCATCTAACTTCAGCTCACGTCATGATCTCATGGTTCGTGAGTTCAAGCCCCTCACTGGGCTCTGTGCTGTCAGCGTGGAACCTGCTTTGGATCCTTAGTCTCCCTCTCTCTCTGCCCCTTCCCCTGTTGTGCTCTCTGTCTCTCTGTCTCTCAAAAATAAATAAACATTAAAAAAATCTTAGTTGTGGGAATAATATAATAATGTAAAATTGCTTTAGAAAATTGCCATAAATATACAGTGTATTACATGTGCCTGGTAATTATATACTGTTTAATGAGATAATTAATCTTTCCTATCTCTGTACACTCTGATGAATATAGAAACATTGTCTGTTCTCCTTCTGAGCACCTGAAAAGTGAGGATTCTCAAGGCCCTACCCTGAGGCAGGCTTGCTGTCCCCTGTCTGTTTATGTGTTCAGAACTCCCTGTAGCACTCAGCCCATGAGGAGTCCCTCAGGTCCAGGTGCAAGAATCCTTTTAATTGAGCTTGTTCTGTAAAGCACATTAAATACTTTTTATACTTTTAGATGACTTAAAAGCATTCATGGATGGTAGTGACTATAATAATTCTGATATTGGTATAAAGTGCTTAGTGGTTTGGGGTGAGGGGGTTGAACTAATTGGTTATCCCTTCTTCCCTCATTGTCTTTCTCCCCTCCTTTACTGTCTCTTGTCCTTTCTTTCCCTCCCTAATCTTCCCTTTCTCTCCTTTTCCCTCCTTTCCTTTCTCTTCCCTCCCTCATTCTGTCTTGTGCTTGCTCTCTCTGACATATATACACTTGCACGTGCTCCCGTCCATATTTTTTCTAAGGCCTATCAGGGGTTTCCACACTTTGAGAAATACAATTTCAGTAATTGCCAAGTATAGTGCTAATTAATTAGACATCCAGAAAGAAGACTAATCTTGAAACTTACACATAAGACTAAACGGCCCCGTGAGTTTTTTCTGTGATTTCACTCAGGCAAACTCCTAGAGAGCACCAGCCTGGCTTGCCTCAAGTTTTTCTGTCTTTAAGTTGTTAAATATTTATCCCTTCCTCCTCCCGCCCCCAAAATATTATAAGCTCCTGGGGGCATGAGCTATGCCTTTTAAACTTATACTATTCTAGTGACAGCTTAAGAAATATTTGTTGACACATTTGACATATTGATTGTCCCAAGTCACCTAATTTCTGTGGTTTGTAATTAAGCATTGCTGGTCAATTCTCCCTCCTCTGGGGCAGCCTCCTTCAAGGTAACTCTATGCCAGGCTTCTCTAGTGTAATCATTTTGATATAAAACATGGCAAAACGTTATGTTTCACCTCTGAAGAAGAGCAAGAAAGCCCACAAAGTAATGCATTATTTTGTCAGGAAGCCACAGAGTACAAAATAGAAGAATAAGCAGTATCTGGCCTTGTGCCTTGATGCTTTCTGAGGTAGGATTCCTGGTGCAGGAATCTCTGTGTGACTCTGGCTTCTGCATACTAATGAGGTCATGAAGGCACTAGAATGGGATTAGCTCCATAGGACTTGAAGCTGATGCCCATTGCCCATAAGCTTTTTCCCCTCTCCCCACCCCTGGCCTAGGAGACCCACATTCTACCTAGTTCTGAGAAAGAAACCATGCTTGTTCTCTCTCTTTCAACTGAACTGACACATTGAGCCCAATGTGTCAAAGATACTCAAAAGTTTGAGCAAAGGCTCTTCTTCTGACTTTGTTTCATCACAGCCACGCCTGCTAGGGAAAATGGCACGTACAAGCAAGAAGAATTTGGAAGAGTCCACGATATAGATTTTTTATTTCTTCTCCCCAGATCTTTCTATTTATATCCTATGAGTGTCAAAATGGATGTGACTCAGCTGTGAAACACCAAAGGATTAGGCAGCATGTAACTCAACCCTCAGTCTCTTAGCATATGGCAAGGTTTGTGGCTGCCAAAAACTATGCAGACTCTTGTCTCCAAATGCATACGAGCAAAAAAACCTGCGTTGCGTGAAACCTAAGGCTGCACCTTCACCAGCTTGTACTGCATATGTGGCCCTTCTGGACCTGATAAGACTGAGGCTTCAAAGGACTTATACCAGTAGTTGGTTTGCCTATATGGACTTCATGCCTCACCCTTCTCTCCAAAAAGACTGTCTCGATGTAATCTCTGTCCTCATCTTTCATGGGAAACCGTGCAAAAGCTCTCTCTGCCCAAGTTTCTTTGATGCAGTCCCCCCCTTAGAAAATAAACAGGGAAGTATTTTTTTTTCCAGCATTTTCCAGAATGCTAGAGACTGGCTTACCTCCCACTAGCAGAGAATAGCAAGGCTGATTGCTTTCATGAAGAAAACTTTGTGTGTGAATGTTTGAGGTAGAGGGGGGGAAATGTATTATTCCCTTCAAGCTGTGAGTTTTTATCTGGTCAGTGCTGGTCCCACCATCAAGGGACTTAATGATAATTTTGTGGCCATCAGACACTCTTGAGGGTCCTCTTGAGGACTGCGTGAGACTGGGGTGGGAAGAGGCACACTCCCATGTTGACACAGCAAGAGTTGTTTGTTGTACAGGGTTGCCATGATATGAATTTGGGATTATGCCTCAGCTCAGTTTTTCCTCTCCCATTTTCCCTGGACAATCTATTACAATTCCATTGTTAGCAATATATGCGGTCAGTTATTTCGAAAGCTGCCAGCCCACATTTGTGGGGCTGATGGAGAATGGGGGAGGGCAAGGGAATTTGGACTCATAGTCCATTGTTGTTAAGTACTTGAAGGCCCTTTCTCCTTCAGGTGGTGATGGCACAGGGAGGATGAGAGCCAGCTCTTCTTTTGGCCCTGGCAAAGGTCACTGAGCCCTATTCTCCCTTAAGAGTTTCGTTTTCCAGATTTCTCAAACGTTTTCTAAATTGCTTTAGCAAGCCCCCTTAGAACTGCTGGGGTGTGGAGGCATCTCCATGCGTGAGTCCTCTCAGTTGTTAATGTCAGTTTCTAGGGAACTCACATCCTGGTCCATTCCCCTCCAGCCTGAGATGAAGCAGCTCCTCAGAGATGTCTCTGAAGCATTGTGCTTGAAAACTTCAGAGATAATATAGTGATCATTGAAATGCTTCAGGAGCCTGGAGATGGCCTAACTTTGATTGACTGTTTATTCTTCTCTTTAATGGACCCAGGAAGAAAGTGAGGGTCTGTGTCCATTCAGTTGACCATCAAGCCTCAGTGACTCTCTGCATAGGCTTGGTTCCTGCCAGGAGAAGCTGGACTATCATCTAAAACAGTGAGAGATTGGGCAGTTCCTTCTATAGCTCTCAGCCTGAAAGACTCTCTTTGCTCCTGATCTGATCTATGTGTATCCATAGCCAGCCTGCTTTGTATGAGGGTTGTAGCTGGGCCCCCCCACAGAGCCCTCGGGCCCACCTGCCTTATGGAGAGTCATGTCCCAGGTTCCTAGGCCTGCACAGAACTCTCCGCCTTTTGCCCTGTTGTCATCAAAGCCAATGATCGGGTCTGGGTTGAGGGGTTTGGGCGCTTCCTTTTTTGTGACCTCAAAAATGAGTCCTCTGTGGGCTTTCCTAGTCCATGAGAAGGAGAATGGGAGGAGAATCTGCTGAAACGGAAGTGAGAGCTTTTACAAACAGCCAAATCCCCCATGATTATAAAATCCTACACTGTTAGAGCTAAAAGGAGCCTTAAAGATCAACTAGCCCAATCATCTGGCTTTGAAGTGCAGGAAACAGACCCAAAAGGATTAAGGGACTTGCTTAAAAAAGATTTTTTGACACCTGCTAACTAACACCTTATTAGAGACTCCTTGCAGCATCCAATATAATAGGGAAAAGGCGAGAAAAGAATATCTTCCCAGGTGACATCATCTCAGGTGCTCTTCGTCTTTATACCCTCGACAGCTTGCACAGAGAAGGCTCTGTAAATGCTTTGTATGATATGAAAAAGCAAAGAATCATCCACTGCTGTGATTCTGCATTTGTCCGTAATTAACTCAATACATACTTATTAAATAATGATTATTATGATAACAAGCAATTCTTACATTTACTACATACCAGGTATTTGTAATGTATTTTCCTCATTTAATCTTCACACTGATCCCGTGCAGTAGGTAGCATCACTACCTCCATTTTAGAGGAAAGGGGGGCAAGAGCATTGAGTGGTTTGTACTTACCCACTGCCATAGAGCCAGGAAATGGTGTGAAGATTCAGACTCATCATGACTGGTTGCAGAGCCCATTCTTCACTTCCATGGTGTCTCTCAGAAATCAGTTGTGTGCCTCATAGTGTGCTAGGAGTTGTAGAAGATGGTTAGTTTTCCTGAGATATTTACATTTTCTGGGATAAAACAAGATCTGGGGATTCCTGGGTGGCTCAGTCAGTTAAGCATCCAACTCTTGATTTCGAATCAGGTGATGATCTCAGAGTTCATGGGGTCAAAACCTGTGAAGCATGGAGCCTGCTTGAGATATTCTCTCTCCCTCTCTCTTTCTCTCTCCCTCTGCCCCTACCCTAAGTACATGCTCTATTTCTCTCTCTCTCTCAAAATAAATAAATAAACTTAAAAAAAAACAGGATCTGCATAGCAGCAGAGATTCGAGTCAGAGCAGTGGTAGAGGAAGGGATCATAGGAATGACTGATATTTTCCCCAGTGCTCTTGCTTCTCATTTCCATCTTTGGGAAAATTTACCTTAAGAATGAAGAAAAAATAGAGACAATTTGAAGATCGATAAGAGGCTGCTGCTGCCCAAAGGAAGAATAAGGGGAAGTGAAGAATGGAAATGCTATGGCCACAGAGTAGGTCAGTGCATCTCTCTATGTACATACATATGTGGAAGTTGGGGCTACCTGTATTGGATTCTAGATCTCTTAGTTTTCTGAGTCTGTAGCATATACAAAGAAAGATGAGTTGAGTGGTTTGGAAGTCATGCAATATGGTTCTAACTTTACTTATTCTTTCAGAAATAATTTAGTGAGAGTCTACTATATATCCTCTAGTGCCTCAGACCCTTTGGATTTTGTCAGTAATCAACAAGCAATGGTCCTCACCCCCAAGTGAAGGCTCTAGTGAAGGTGATTACAGGACAGGGAGATAAGACCTCTGATTGACATGAGTGCAGGCACCATGCCAAATCCTGACAATATTAAGATGATTATGGAGCATTCCCTTAAGAAAAGGACTGAGGTTCTTTGCCTGGGAGAAGACAGACATAGGGAGGAAGTGATTGACATGTTGGAGAGAAGGGCCATCCTGGGGAAGTAAGCCATGAGCCCGTGGTTCCTGGGAGACCTTGGGCAGGCAGGGAAGACAGCACTCGTCATTGACATAGTACTGGAAATTCCACACTGCCTGTGAGGAAGAACTGAAAAAGGTAGTTGTCTCCTCCAATATTGTTTTAATGCTCTGTCCCCATATGACTAGGCAAATGTGGTCAGAGATCCAGGACTTACAAGGAGGGTACAAAGGAATTTTTTGTAGCTTCTAACTCATTGCATTTCCCCTGGTTTGGAGTGGCAAAGTATAAATGAACAGAGCGCCCATAGGGGCTATAGGTAGCAACCCCAAGGCCACATCGGACTATGGGGAGAAGCAGCAGAACTTGTGTAACTGTAGTTGGCCTCCTTAGGTTCGGAATTGTAATAGGTCCCTAATGTCCTTAGAAATCACAAAAATTGTTTTCTAGAATGGCCTCATCACCTTGAAACTCTGAATTAGCTTTCTAATTTTGCTATCTCTCCTGCTCGCAGAGATGGGTGGTGTTCTGCATAATCTAGTGCACCAGCTTGAACACCAGGAAGAAGTCATACTTACTGGATGCAGATACTAGAGACTTTCCATTATTTTCTATCACCTGAACATATCAGAACTTCCACATATGCCTCCAGGCCTTTACTCATACTGTTCTGTCTGGAGCACCTCTCCACAGGGCAGGAAGACACCTCTGTGCAGATTATGCCCTGTTAAGGGCAACAGGCTGAAGAATAAAGGGAGGGTTGGCTTTCTGCTTATAGCCTACACTCTAGGAACCTTGGGTGGAGCTGTATTGACTTACAGGTAGGGCCTTTTCCTCATATGAACAAAGGATCCTATAGGTAGCTCCCCTTCACCCCCATTCTCCAGCTGTCTAAATCCTACTCATCTGTCAGGATCCAAATCCAGTTATATGCCACTTATTCCATTCATCACCCCTCAGCACTACTATTTTGCAGAATTAGTTGTTCCTTCCTTAGCTTCCTCAGAGCACCTTCTTTATAACTATTACAATTCTTATCACAACTTAAATTGTTTTATTATTGCTCTGAGGGCTTAAAATGCTAGGTTGACAGCTATGTACTACTTGAAGATATTCTGTCTTTTCTGGCCTCCAGTATTGTTGTGGGGAGGCTAGCATCATTCTAATTGCTGTTCTTTCATAGGTAATATGTCTTTTCTCTCTAGATGTTTAAGATGATCTCTTCATGTTGTTGTTCACAGATTCATTATAATGGGATTATTTGCAGATTTCCTTTCATTTATTCTACTTGGAAGTTTTTGGAATTCCTGATGTTTAGGAAATCCTTAGCTATTATCTCTTTAAATTAAAAAAAAAATTTTAATGTTTATTTATTTTTGAGAGAGACAGAGACAGAATACAAGTGGGTTAGGGGCAGAGAGAGAGGGAGACACAGAATCTGAAGCAGGCTCCAGGTTCCGAGCTGTCAGCACAGAGCCCAATGCAGGGCTCGAACTCATGAGCTGTGAGATCATGACCTGAGCCAAAGTCGGATGCTCAACCGACTGAGCCACCTAGGTGCCCCAGCTATTATCTCTTTAAATATTGCTTTTTCATTATTCCTTCTGTTAGCTCCTTCTAGATTTCCAAATAGATGTATAGTAGACGTTCTTACTGTATTCTCCATCTGTGTTTAACTATTTAAAAAATACACTTTATGGGTTGCATTTGGAATATTTACCTCCATATTCTGGTTTACTAATCTATACTTAAGTGTGTGTATATCTAATTCCACACATTAAATCTGTGAACTCCTTGAGGTGAGGGACTACATATAGTTCATCTTAGTTTAGTGTCTGGGACATAGCCAGTGAATAATAAGTGTTTGCTGAAATTAATTGCTTGGCATGTTGGAGGGGTTATTGTTGGCCTGATCTTCCTGTTCAACTCAAGGTACAAATACATGCTAAAATACAAATTGGTTATCTGCTGGCAAAGAAAGAGGAACCATGAGGGCTCACTGCTTACAATAATGATATATGGGACTGGTTGGACTATACTGCTCTCTCTGTGGTGGAAGGGCAGGTTCAGCCAGGCAGGAGCACATGGCAGGCTTGCCTACCAACCACGGCCAAGTCAGGTTTTCTCTTTCAAACAAAACTCCCAGATATCATTCTGCTTATGCAATAAAACTGGGGCAGGAAATGAGACATACTGCCAAGTCCCAAACCTAGGGAAAAGCCACTTTTGAATTGGGTTACCTCACCCAGTTTGATGTAGGTATGATCTTGACATCCTCCCCCACTTAAAAATACATGAAAGAAGGTTACCATCAAGAAAAAGGAGTTCAGTAAGTCTCAGAAGGCTTGTTCAGACTAGTTGTGGTATCTCATCCCAGGCAGCAGGTAAATGGGACAAGGGTAGGCAAATAGCGTATGCAGCCTCCCCTTGGAAATACCTGCTGCTGTGGTTATCCAGAGCAGTCTACTTTTTAAGTCTAATTAAAAGGAAAAGTTGTCCCTGCCATCTTTGTGGAACACATGTCTACCCCTCAGTTGTTGTACCCAGCTGCTGGTGACCACAGTCATGCACAGGCAAGGTCACAGTCCAGAAAAGATATGCATGACTTCAGAGGGAGTTTCCCAGAGTGTTTTTGGCCAGGGGGGGTAGGGATGGTGGGAAGGGTGAGTCTCTCCCTGTGGCATTCAGCGTCTGGCATTCGGCCATTCTTCAGTGGGAGGTTCTTGGAGAGAAACACAAAAATCAGTCTTCAGGGCAGTTCTACAAAAGGGCATGTGATGTCTGCTGCTGATTTTGAGATTCCACCCAATGAAAAAGGAATCTCAGAACACAATGAATCTTTCCCTCACAGCTTATGTGATTATCAGGCTAAGGTACATCTTCTACTATTTGTCGGTGCTGGCATAGAACAGTTCCAGAGCCACAAAGAAATAGCTGGTCCACGATTCCAGAGCAGGCCATTTGAAATTGAAGGATGCTCTGTAGTCCCTGATCTGAAATCCTGACTTGGGCATGCTCAGTGGTACCCACAGTGATCCCAAAATGTGTCATCAAATTATCATAACTAGATTAAGTTGAATTAACTTTATTATTACTAATAGATATGTATTAAAAACATATAGTGGAGGTATCTAATAGAGGCGAACATTATAGGATGATTGTTAAAGCCTGGAATTCAGGGACATTAACTGAATGCAGTCCAGGTAAAGCATAAAACCACAGCTGGATGATTCGTCAGGCCCCAGGGGAGTCCCCAGCTCTTGGGTCAGCACAGAGGAACAGATGGCAGCCCCAGTAGGTCCAATTTTGATTTCCTCTGCCTGGAAATCTTTTGCTTTATCTCAGCCGGGGATTTCAGCTATTCCGGATGGCAGTGATTTCCATCTGGGCCTGTGGTGAAAAATAAACCTCTTCTGAACCATTAAAATTCATAAAGCTGTTAACAGATAAGATGTAGAAAGCTCTTGATATGTCTTTGTGCATGTGATTGTTGTCTGTTTTGGGTGAAAACACTTATACCTGTGGTGAAAATTCAGTACACTTATAACATTGAATCTTTCATGCCAAGACCCTGTGACTTATTGTCCCAGAGGTAAGGTAAGAATTAAATGAGATAGCAGTGGTAGTTTGGAGATGATAATGTTACTACCATCTTCTCTTACAGCTGTCTAGGGAAAAGATATGGAAGGAAATTTGAGAGAAAGTTTTTTGTTTCATAATTTGAGCTAGGAATTAAAGTAGAAAGATTTCTATATTAATAGAAATCTGGAAAGACAGAAAACCAGAGCAGAAGTCACCACCCAGGATTGACTTCTTGCTCACTCTCAATGTTCTCAATGGTCTCTGACCATTTTTTCACTCTTTAACCCAAAGCAACCATCTACCTGCTTTGGACAGCATCTGTTAGCTCCCCCAAATGAAGCCCAACCAAAAAATCCCCCCAAACATCTCATTGAGCACAAAGTAGAATGCATGTGAGGAACCTGCTTCTGGGAGTAACAGCTCCTTCCAGGGTCCAGGAATGATGTAGGCTAAGAGTGAATGTGAAGATGGTAAGTCCCCTTTCTGATGAGGTCAGTACCACAGAAAAGTATGAACCTAATGTTTTCAGATATTTAGACTTCTTATGAGATCCAAAATTTAAGATTTTTATATGAGGTCTCCTGAGTTTTAAACATTGATATTTTTCAAAAATAGCCATCACATGGGCCAAATAAACCATGTGACTGTGGACTGGATCTGATCTGCTGGCTACCAGTTTTTACCCCAAATGGAAAAGCTCCATGAATTGTTATCTACCTTGGGCCAGCCATTGTTCTAGATACTATGGACATCAAGATGAGGGGAGTCCTATATATGATCCTGGGAAGTTCACAAACCAGAGGGGAAGAAAGACTGACTTGCAAATTGATCATATGAGCTCACTGTGGAGAGTGATCTGGATGTGCAGGTGAGGGGCAGCTAGCTCACCTGTGGACTCTGCATGTCACAGAAAGCCACCTGGAGGCAATGATGCTAGAGGAGTTGAGTCTTGAACCTGAGTTGACTCTTGAGAGTTAACCAGATGAAGCAGGTAGACGGGACATAGCAGGAAAAGATCACTGCAGGAAATGAAGATGAGCGTAGTCTGGCTGGTGAAGACACCTATACAGCTCAATAAGTGATAACAAGGTGAAGCTGGGGATGGAGAGACCAAGGAAGACTTTTCTGTATTAACTTGTTTGGGCTTTATCCTAAAAGCAAGGGGGGGGGGGGGCGCCATGGAATGCTTTAAGCAGGGTAGAAGCATGGTAAGATTTCTGTTTTAAAACTATACCTTCAGCATGTATTTGGAACATAAATCTCAAAGGGAAGAAGACAGGCATCAGGGAAATATTTAAGAACCTAGAGTAGTAAAGAAAGCAAGAAATTGTAAGGGCATGAGCTAGGGGTGAGGAAGACAGCAGAAATTTGATAACTGTTTAGGAAGTTAGATTGGAAGGACATGGAGATTGAAGAAGGGGATGAAGGAGAGACAGTCAAAGATTACTCCAGATTCCATACCCAATGATGGGTGGGTGATGGTTAGGGTGACTATCCCTGTTTTCCTAGGACTGTTCTATTAAGACTGAGAGTCCCACATACTGAGAAGCCCCTCAGTCCAGGGCAAATAGGAATGGTTGGTCACTCTAGTAATAGTTCTCCAACTAACATGAGAAACAGTAGAAGAAGCTATAAGTCTGGGAGGTTGGGGAGATAATGAGTTGATTTGGAGCATATTGAATTTAAGTGCGAGCGGATGTTGAGATGAAGATATTCAGTAGGCCTTAGATGAATCAATAGCTCAAAAAATGGTGGGTGGGGGTGGAGCTCAAAAACGTGAGAATTTTGACTTGGAGAGAGTGGATTTAGAGGCCATCAACATAAATAGGGGTTGTTTAGGGCCATCCAGGGAGAATCATCCAGGGAGAGACTATAGAGCAAAAAGGGAAGTGGATCTAGAATAAAACTGCAGAATGAAACATGGCAAGTCCAGTGTTTGGGGAGCATACAGAGAAAAGAGAGCCTCGGAAACAAACTAAGAAGGAACAGTCAGAGGAGTGTAAGAAGTACATACTAAATGCTCAGTCTTGGAAGCAAAGTGAGTAGAGAGTGTCTCAAGGCATGAGCCATCATGGGGGTCAAGAGCAAGGCATGTCCAGGACCATGGTGAGAAAAAGTGGCCTCCTCATTGGTGATCTTCAGTTGAACTTTCTTAGTGGTTTTATGGGTAGAGGCCAGTATACTCCTGGGGAAGAGTGGATGTGAACTGAGAAAATGGAGATGGTAAGTACAGTCTCACCACCTGAGAAACTTGAGGGAAAGGGAAGAAGAGAGGTAAAGCAAAAGCCAGAAGACCATGTATGGTCAAGGAGGAGCTATTTTCTTTAAGATGGCTGAGAACTAAATAAACTTATGAAGCTTATAGACTTATAAACTGAGAGGGAGCAATTGGTAAAAAGAAAATTAAAGATACAGTGACTAAGAGAAGTAATGAATGGATCAGGGCCCATGGGGAGATGAAATGATAAAGCCATTGGCCATTGGCTTTAGGGGAAAGAGGGATGTGGCACACTCTGGGACTATGGGAGGGAGGGCAGGTTAGGATAGTGCTGAGGGAAAGGAGGAATGACAGGTTGGAAATGGGAAGGCATAAAACAAAGAGTTGTGATTAATGTCAGCAAGGAGAGAGTAAAAAATGAAATATCAGAGGAAATTATAGACATGCTGAAGATCTACCTCAACCACTACTTTTAAGAGGAATGATTATAGTCTAAAGATTCAGGGCATTTTCAGATAACAATGGACATACGGTTTTTGGAAAGCTTCAGGAAATAATTCAGAAGTGACTGCATGTTATTTGAGAGGCTTATCCAATCATTCCCTTTAGAATGAAAGGGTCTGAGTCAGAATCAAATAGCACACATGCACACTGCTATCGACTGAATGAATTCTCCCCCATATGTTGAAACATCATCTACAATGTGATGGTATTGGAAAGTGGGGCCTTGGGAGGTGTTTAGGTCATGAGAGGGAGCCCTGTTGAATGAGATTAGTGCCTTTATGAAAGAGACCTCTGAGGGCTCCCTTGCTCCCCCTTCCATCAGATGAGGTCACAGCAAAAAGACAGGCATCTAGGAAGTGGGCCTTCACTAGACACAAAATCTGCTGGAGCCATGATCTTGGACTTCTCGGTCTCCACAGCTGTGAGAAATAGTTTTCTGTTGTTTATGTCTCCCAATCTGATATTTTTGTATAGCGGCCCAAAAGGACAATACACACACACACACACACACACACACACACACACACACCCCTACATCTATGCTTTGTGCATAAACAATTTACAACTTGCTTGGTCTCCAAGCTGAGTTAAATCTCTAAAAGTATTGTGTTCAGGACCAGTCAGGCTGAAGAGAAGGTTTTGCTAGGTGGGAGGTCAGTGCAAAAGTACAGAAAAGCAAAGTAAAAATTACCTTTCTAATTAAGTTGTGTATTCAGTTAGGTTGAGCTTAGAAATCATTGAGGAGTCATTCAAACCAATCTTGAAACACATGCTTTAAGAGGAAATTACCATAAGCAACGAAGCAGGGCTCTGCTCCTCGCCAGTCCGTGGGGGAAGCCACAGCAACACGAAGCCTATGAGAGAGCCGACGTCCCACAGGGAGCCAGCAGGGAGGTCCCCACACTGCCACAGTGAATCATCCTTGCTCACAGCCTGGTGCCTTCCCTGGCACAGGGAAATGCCATGGCATTTTACTAGTTGTGCTTATTTTGATCAACGACTAAGAGCCACGTAGTGATGCTGTCCAGGGTATGTACTTTACCTTCTCCATTTTTTTTTTTCATTTTTAAAGTAATGTTGTTTTTTTTTTTTCCGGCATAAAAACAGTTGGTGCCCTTTGTAGACATTTAGGTCAATGCAGAGAAATAGAATTAAGACCAAAACACATCTTTATGTCGAGCAATGTTAACATTTTGGCATATTTCCTTCTTGTCTTTCCATTGTGGTTTTTAGGATGAAGAGAACTGATCTCTTCCTTTCTGAGAAAAGCCGATAATCCCAGGACAGGAAAAACTTCCTGGAAGAGGCACCAGAAGATCTGGGTTCTAATCCCAGCTTCGCCACTGAGTATCTGTGGTGTTGGCAGCTGCCAATCCCCTTGAGACTGCTTTCTGGTTATGAGATTACGGCATCGATTGGCTAACCTCTAGGGCCTATTCCAGCCCGGGCCTCTGATATTCTGACTCCCTGAAAGATGTGCTTTTGAACACAAATTCTTCTGGAGCAATTATAGCTCCCACTCTGAAATCCTGAGTCTTCTGAAGCTATGAAGAAGGCTTTTTGAAGTGATGTGACTGCTTTCCTATCCTTTTGTTAAATTCTGGAAATTAACAAATGCACTGAGTAAGGATGCATTTCAATGCACAACATATGGCAGAGACTCTCTAATGAGAGAAGGTGTATGATTATCCAGTGAGCTGGGTAAAGCTAGTGCCCTGCTTTGTTCTAGCTAGCAATCGAGTTAAAAAATCAGGAGCTAAATAAACCTATTAACTAAATCTGGCTCAGAATTTCCCAAACTGTGTTCTCAGAGTGAATAGGTATACTCTAGAAAAAGAGAGCAATAGTCAGGTAAGTTTAGAAAAGGTTAGGTCAGGGGTGCCTGAGTGGCTCAGTCGGTTGAGCATCTGACCTTGGCTCAGGGCATGATCTCGTGGTTCACTGGTTTGAGCCCCTCATCAGGCTCTGTGCTGATAGCTCAGAGCGTGGACCCTGCTTCAGATTCTGTGTCTCCCTCTCCCTCTCCCTCTCTCTCTCTCTCTCTCTCTCTCTGCCCCTTCCCCACTCGTTCTCTCTCTCTCTCTCTCTCTCTCTCTTCCTCTCAAAAATAAATAAAACATTAAAAAAATTTTTTTAAAGAAAAGTTTATGTCAAGTAAAATTTAATGGGTTTCTTTACTCTAGGATGTCTTAGAACTTGAAATATGCTTAAACACATAGGGAATACCAAGACGGCGATAGGCAGTATGCATCCTGAGCTAACAGGATCTTGGACTATTTTGTCAAGGAACACTGATTCACATCCCAAGGTGTTAGTCTTCCATAGAGCACAGTTTGAGTAATATTGTTCTAGCCCCTTCTTTCAATTCCCAAAGATGTGCTTTTTTAAGGCACCATTGTGGTTCTTTTAATAATTTTTCCTGACTATTCCAATCATCGTGGTGATGTCCTGAGCTGGATTTTTAAAAACCATAACCCTCTTGACCCTGTGTACTATATTTTATACGTTTAATAAATTCTTGCATTGCATCTGCAGGACAATTTTTAATTTTCTCAAATGTATATTTACCAACTGAGTGGTAGTCTGTGCCTGACACTATACTAGCATTCTTAGCTCTGACTTTTACCTTTATTCGTCTGTATGATCTTGATGAGTCATTTAATGTCTTTAAGTGAGGTAGGCTGGAGTTCATTTAATCTCTTCAGGTGATGTAGGCTGGAGTTCAGGAGCAGAGAACACCAGGCAGAGAGCTGCCCAAGAACCAGCAAGCTCAGATTCACAGGGTTTGTGGGAGTGAGAGGAAAAGCAAAGTTCTGGGGATCCCGGTGTGAGAGGAGAATGTAAAGGGAAAGGCAGAGGAATCTGAGCTCTCCATTGTGATAGTAGGGCCTCTTTCTCAGGGCAGGTCAATGCAAAGATGGAAAAGGTGAAGGGTAAAGTTCAGGGTCTGCAGAAGCCTCGTCTTCAGGAGGGAAGATTGGGAACCAAAATTCAGGAGAGATCTTGGACCTGGGCCTCATCTACCTGTCATTGTCTAGAATAGCAGGAAACACGCTGGTGCAGTGGGTAGACTGTGCCTGCAGACATGTGAGCTAAGGATCCAGGGAGGAAAACAGTTCCTTGATAAAAAGTTTTGGAAGCACTGGATTCAAGGGGACTCTGGGTGGGAGTTTATTTCTACCTAGCTAATCTTCTAATGGGAATATTTCTTTATAGATTGCATAAACCATTCCTAGATAAGGTCTGAGTCTAGCCTGAAGTGGAATAATACTATTACCATGACATGCTTAATAACAACAAAAATATATAACATAATAACAACATAAATATATGTGTGTGTATATATGTACATATATACATGTACATATACATATGTACATATATATACATATATACACACACACATATGTATATACGTATTTTTTAAATAAGAAGTGTCTTTATCAAGAGTCTTGGGATGTAGGTGATAGAAAAAAGAAGCTTCCATGAATAATTAGCAAAAATCAAAACTTATTCTTTCCTCTCCTTCCTCTGACTCCTCCCTCTCTTCCTGTCCTGTTGTCTCCTTCCTGCCGTTGGCCATGAACTCACTTCCCACTTTTCTAAACTTTTCTAACTCTGGGGAGAATGGTATGGTATTTTCTAGGGATGTTGACTCAGAATCATGTCACTGGTGCTGTTATCCAGACTTTTTTATTGATTTTAGCCCCTCAATAACCAGACTTCCTGGCTTGAGCTTTTGAACCCCCTCTACCCTTTTCAGTCTTCCACTAATATCTGAAGACTTGCTGTGAGCTGGGCACTGGGACACAAGATGAGCGGGGCAGACACAGTTCCTGACCTCAGATACAGACCGTCTGACTCTTGGTCCCCCTAGGCTCCTGGAGTCATGGGATGTGCCCCAGAAGGCCTCACCCCCACCCCCAAACTCTGGCCTCCTTGGCTACCTTGATTCAGCCAATTTGTCTTGTCTTTGGCATATCTGACTATGCTTTGGATCATCTGCCCTAGGATACCTGTTATTTCTTTTCCTCCCTACTAGGTCTCCCCTCTCTCTTCTACCCCTCCTTCTCTCCCTCTGCCTCCTGCCTACTCTCACTGGCCTCATCCTCTCCACAAGCTGACTGTATTCTGGAGCTCCAACCCATCCTGCTCTCCCTGGCCCAATTGGGCCTCTGCTGATCCCACTTGTCTTAATGCATGAGGACTTGTGGCTGGGTTTTGTTCCTGGCAGGGAGGGGGGCTGTCTGCTCAAGGGGAAGTCTCTCATGCTTTCTGTTTCACTCTAAAAAAATGGCACAGTGATCGACTGCCTGGCTTTGTCAAAGGACTTCAGTTTTCAGAGGGCCCATGAATTCAGATACAAATGTACACAAAGCTTTGCTAATTCCAACTTATGGGGGAAAAAAAATGAAGGAAGGCATCAAAATGCCTCAATTACAAGATATTTGTAAAAAATCCTTATATTTAAACATAGTTCAAACTTAATAAATGAGACCATGCAAAATGCTAGAATGTAGAAATAGACAACAAACTGAACAAGAGGTCTGGAGAGCTAGCTTTGTAGGTTCCTCATGCCTCTGACAAAGTGTGATCTGAGGCAAGTCACTTCACCTCTCTGGACTGCTCTTCTCCAGCTACCTCTCCCTACAATGAAAAGATCCATTCAGACACTGTATGATTTTCCTCCACTTTAAAATAGCAGTTGTGGGGCACCTGGGTGGCTCAGTCAGTTAAGCATCAGACTTCAGC
This sequence comes from Prionailurus viverrinus, assembly GCF_022837055.1. NCBI lineage: Eukaryota > Metazoa > Chordata > Mammalia > Carnivora > Felidae > Prionailurus > Prionailurus viverrinus. The sequence goes on from NC_062566.1 coordinate 94,777,429, forward strand.
TCAGGTCATGATGTCACAGTTCGTGAGTTCGAGCCCTGCGTCAGGCTCTGTGCTGACAGCTCAGAGCCTGGAGCCTACTTCAGTTTCTGTGTCTCCCTCTCTCTCTGCCTCTCCCCTGCTTGTGCTCTGTCTCTCTCTCTCTCTCTCTCTGTCTCTCTCTCTCTCTCTCACTCTCTCTCTCTCAAAAATAAATAAACATTAAAAAAACTTTAATAAAAAAATTTAAAAATTTAAAAATAATAAAATAATAAAATAGCTGTCTGCAAAAACCACAAAAATGGACTACCTCAACCCCTCTGCAACCTTTACAAATAAAGAAGTGGTATTGCCATATTTAAGAGTTTTTACTATAATGATGTTTGAAAACCTTCAGAGACTATTAGAAAAAAAAAAAGAGACTATAAATCATCAAGTGTATGATGACTAGAAAAAAACCTGACAGAAAAGTGGGTGTTGTGGTTGACAAAGCATTTTTATAAAAAGCAGATTTGAGAAGATACAAGTCTCTGTGGTTCCAGGCCTTCGCTTTGTAGTGCATCTATTAAAGTATTTGGGGAGGGGTGCCTGGGTGGCTTAGTTGGTTAAGCGTTCGACTTCAGCTCAGGTCATGATCTCACAGTCTGTGAGTTCGAGCCCTGCATCAGTCTCTGTGCTGACAGCTCAGAGCCTGGAACCTGCTTCGGATTCTGTGTCTCCCTCTCTCTCTGCCCCTCCCCTGCTCATGCTCTGTCTCTCTCTGTCTCAAAAATAAAAAAAAATAAATAAATAAGTTAAAAAAAATTAAAGTATTTGAGGAAACTTATTATTTTCCCTTTGAAGCTAATGATGTGGCAAAGAGTCCAAGAGATGTTCCTCACTTTCTACCCTGCAGATAGGCTTCCTAAACATCTATCGGTTATTAAATATCACAACTGAATTGTGCCTTACAAGATGCCCTGGTCAAACAGTAGGTTCCAGGTGTTGGGAATTAGAAAGGTTCTACCATAGCCCCTCACTGTAATCGGGTGAAGGGTTTAATCAGTGAGTACAGAAATATCCCTCATGGGAGCTTTCAGTAGGGCAAAATGGCTGATTTATAAAAAGCATGAATGCTTTAACACAGAACAAATGTTTACTAATGTGGAACAAATGGATGAAATCATGAATATTTAGTGAATCATGGACTCCTGTACAGAAGAGGAACTTGAGAACTCAGCCTGTGCTTGCTCTGAGATATGCTTGGGTTCTGACATGATTGTTTGTTTAGTAACCTTTCTAAGGTGCTTTGGAATGTGGGCCAGATAGAGTGGGTAAAATGCAGACACGCATTCCATATGAATAACTTGATTCCTTTGTTTCCGAAATTCAGCTGTTCACTCTTTGACCTATTTTGTTTCCTGTGTCATAATTTTCAATAATCTTTGAAGAGGGAAGAGAGTTGTATTGTTATGATATGAGTGGTTGATACCAGCAATTAATTGTCCCTCTTTCTTGCCTGGCCCCTTAGCCATCTCCCCTCACCCCACTCTAATCTCTTATCTGTCTGGGGAAATGTTTGCCAAATGACTGATTAGACTTTCACGGTAAATTGCATTTTTTGTAGATGATCCTGATAGCTTTTTCACAGCTTCCCTAGAAGGTTCCGAGATTATATATCTTATCTTCAAGCTGCTTGGTGTCTTTACTCTAAACCACATGCTATCTTTAAGGTTTTTTTGGTGTGTTTTAAATGAGAAATTCCTTTGAAGTTTGGGAGACAGTCTTTCTGAACTCAGTCGATGCCACAGTACTATCCTTCCAGACCATTAATGATGCAATTCCAGAACCAATTGGATGATTGATTATTTATAATTAGGAAAACTAGAAGATAAACAAGGTGGAGAAAAAAAGAACTGAAAGGGAACCTGGACTGTGTTCTAGTCTGAACCCTGACTTCTTTTGTTGGACTGGTGTTGGGGTTAGTAAAGGGTGAATCGCAGTGTCCAGTTTTTCCCTGAGCAACCATCCCCGTGGTGTGCCTTTTGATTCACAAGCCTTGATGTCCTCTTGGTCTTTTTCATGAGAAGTCTGCAGCTGTTTTAAGCTGCACAGAGGGCTGGCGATGGAAATGAAGGACTGTATTACTGAAACACTCAAGCTCATTGGCTTTGGAGATCATGGCTTTGACTTTGTGGCTTGGGCTGCCAGAGAAAATGAGGGAGCATAAATTAGCAGGGATGGCAGAGTTCCGTTAACACCCCCTCCCAGCTCTTCTCCATCATCTCTGTCAGGTCACAGAGTGTCAGGGGTACACAAGGCAGTACAGGGAAGTATTGACTGGTGCTAGTAACTGGCTAAAGAGTTTTCTCTTGGGGTACCTGGGTGGCTCAGTTGAAGTGTCAGACTCTTCATTTCAGATCAGGGCACGATCTCATGGTTCATGGGATTGAGCCCCACGTTGGACTCTGTGCTGACAGCATGCAGCCTGCTTGGAATTCTCTCTCCCTCTCCCTCTCTCTGCCCTTCCCCTGCTCTCTCTTTCTCTCTCTCTCTCTCTCTCAATAAATACATAAATTAAAAAAAAAAAAGTTTTCTCCTTATGTTGGCCCTTATATCTATTTACTTATAACTGAAATCCATTGATTTTCCTTTGGTCTCTAAAGCAACAAAGAGCAGATCTTACTTTCTCTGATAATCTATCATCCTCCACAGTATTCTGTTGTTTTATTTATTTTTTTTTTTTGTGCTTCCTGTAATCTCTCAAAGATGACTGTCCTTTAGGCCCTGGAGTCCAGTTCATACGTGCTGGGATTGTTGAGGCCACCTGAAGTGACAAGGCCCTCTCTCACTAGCTTCTTGCCTATCTGGGACTGAAATTCCCTCTTTGCATTGTTCTACCCTCTTTAGGTTGAACACCGGGCTTCCTTGTTGAATAGAAAAGTCAAGGGGCGCCTGGGTGGCTCGGTCGGTTAAGCGTCCGATTACGGCTCGGGTCATGATCTCACGGTCCGTGAGTTCGAGCCCCACGTCGGGCTCTGTGCTGACAGCTCAGAGCCTGGAGCCTGCTTCAGATTCTGTGTCTCCCTCTCTCTCTGACCCTCCCCCATTCATGCTCTGTCTCTCTCTGTCTCAAAAATAAATAAACATTAAAAAAATTTTTAAAAAAGTCAATTGGACACTTCTTTTTTCTCTCTTACCTCCCTTACCACTACATCAAGCAAAGTCCTTTGCTTTTCTCCTTGTTTCAAACATACCTTTAAAAGCAATTTCTGACTCTAGTATTTTTTAAAAGTCTCAGCTAATGCTGCTCTTTAGCTTTCCTGACACTATTTTCTTATTATTTTTTAATGTTTATTTATTTTGAGAGAGAGAGAGAGAGTGCATGCACAACTGGGGGAGGGGCAGTGAGAGAGGGAGAGAGAGAATCTCAAGCAGGCTCCCTGCTGACAGCACAGAGTCAGACACGGCACTCCATCTCACAAAACCACGAGATCGTGACCTGAGCCAATATCAAAAGTTGGGCTCTTAACTGACTGAGACACCCAGGTGCCCCTTTCCAGACACTATTTTAACAAGCTCTCACTAAATGACATAAAACATACTCTTGTTTTTCTGTTAATGCAATTTAATATCCTTATTTTTTCACTTGGTATTACATCATGAGAATCTCCCAAGTCATCAGATTTATTCATACTGTGTTCATTCTCTCAATCATTGAGCAGGTACTATGTGCCAGAAACTATCTTAAGTTCAAGATGTGTTGGAGAAGACAATAGAAACAGGGTTTAATATTGGAAATCACTAAATAATTACACAGATCTTTTTTTTTTATTTTTTACATTTATTTACTTTTTGAGAAACAGAGTGAGACAAAGCATGAACAGGGGAGGGGCAGAGAGAGAAGGAGACACAGAATCTGAAGCAGACTCCAGGCTCTGAGCGGTCAGCACAGAGCCCTACGCAGGGCTCGAACCCACGGACCGTGAGATCATGACCTGAGCCGAAGTCTGACACTCAACCGACTGAGCCACTTAGGCGCCACAATAATTACACAGATCTTTGAGTAATCATAGTACATGACACAAAGGAAGCACATGTGGACCATGATAGGGAATACATGGGGGAACTTGGCCTAGTGTGTCACGTAAGAGAAACTTCTCTGGGCAGCATGAAGCATAATATGCTTCGTGATTCCCCTGTTTGGGGACTTTATGCTGTTTCCAATCTTGGCTATTTTTAATAAACCTGCAATTAACACCTCTGTGCATAAGCAATATTATTTCCTTAGGGTAGAGTCATAGACATGTAATTACTGGGTCAAGAATGTGAATATTTTATGGCTCTTGATACATTTTTAGTAAAAAGTTTTCTAGAAGCAGCTGGTGCTTTTGTGGCTGGTGAGGGGTCTTGGGCCACCACATATCCAACTACTTTCATGGAAATAATGAGTTGATTTTAAGAAATCAGTAAAATTAGTAGTGAAAACAATTGGTATGTTTCTTGCACATGCTCGAAACTGATGCTGTTTAAAGCATAGACCTCTGACTGGCGTAGGTCCTAGAGATGTTGATTAGGAGTCTGTGATAAGGCTGGAAATGGACAATTAAACATTTAAAAACCTTTATGGCGCTATGATAGTGATTTCATGTTAAAAATTTGGCTGTGTATACTGTATGCTACTTGTTCATTTTATCTTTTTCCTAGTAATTAATTATTATTTTTTACAATGAAAGTATTTGTTCATGATAAAGGAGGAGGAAACAAGTCCTTCCCCACACAGTTTGTGTGGAAGCTAGTGGAACCCCCTTAATCAAATTTCCTTTTACAGACCCAAAGTCCCCTGGTGCCATATAACAATTCCCCTCCTCATGGGAAACCACTGGGATTAGCAAATTTTGCCAACAAACATGTACATTTAAGTTAAGCCACACAAGATCTGTGAATACCTTTCCCAGAAAGATAAAGCCCACCCATTGCAACAATTGGGGCATGTGTTGTTTAATGAATTTCTGTGAGACATTTCTTGGTCCAGGAATTACAGTTGCTCATGGTTTTATTTTTGGTCTCAGAATGTAACAAGGTACTTGACCACTGAACCTGCCTGTATGGAGACAGTGGAATTATGATTAGGTGCTGCCACTGCCTGTTGTTTCTCCCCAGAGGAAGTAATGAAAGGTGTCAAAAAGCTTCCCATCTCTGAAACCTTTTGCCAATTGTGGTCATGGAGGTTAGCTGTGGGTTAAAGGCTATGTTGTGTCCTTATCCCCAATAGCAGAGACCAGAACTGTTAAGATATTTGATATGATGAAGAAATCTCACCAGTCAAGGGCTGAAACTCGTGTGGATAATACCTGCATATAATTTAGCACAGTATTGGATGGGAAATAAAAGGAACAACAAAATGGTTTTTTGCCAATTTGTCTGAAAAAATGAAAACCAGATCTAGCTCAGAGAAAGGGTTCACCCATAATATTGCTGAGGTCCCCAATGTGTGAGAACTGTTTTCCTAAAAACTCTGCCTACCACCAATTTGCTGGTCAATATAAGAATCAAGCATTTTTTTTGTTGTTTTTCATTTTGCATTAAGGGAAAACAGGTAATAATGAGTTGGAGTGTTGACTCTGAAGTCAGAGTGCCTGGGTTTAATGCCTCGACTCTATGTTTTACTAGCTGGTGACCTAGTTGGAATTACTTTCCTCTCAGTGCCTCAGGTTTTCATCTACATCATGGAGACCATAACAATAAAGAGAAGTTCCATGTAGGGTATCTCATATACCCAGTTCCTGAATATCAGATCGTCAATAAATGTTAGCTGTTCTTACTCTTATGATAAAATTCATTAGAAGACATTCTGTTGAACAGGAAGGAAGGAAGGAAGGAAGGGTGGGAGGAAAGAAAAATCACAAAGCAATGGAACCCTTGTCACAGACTTCTTCCTGTGGAATGTTGGAGAAGAGCACAGGATTTGGGTCTAGGTGACTTGGGCTCTGGGCCAGGCTATGCTGTTCATTAGGTGTGTGATCCAAACAGTCATGAGATGACACTGAATGTCAGAGTCCTCTTCTCTTTTGTAGATGGAATGATGTTAATAATACCTGCCTCCTGGGTTGGTTGTGAGTGCAAATGAGCTAATGTATGGGTAGGAGCCTTGTAAGTGGTAAGAGTGATAGGGGTGTGGGCTATCTCTATCTACAACTCTTCCTTTGCTATGGCTTTCCTTGGTCATGTGCCTGCTTGAACTGGCTCTTGGAGGAGGAGGAGCCTTCCTGAGTTTGGGGCTTTGGGGCTGGTGTTTTCCCTTTTCTCTGGGCTTCCGTGCAGTAATTGTTCATTGAGACTGAATGGGTAGACCCCATCTACCTGGTTCCTGGTAATTGAGAGGTGAGTGTTACTGCTGGATATCCATGTGTGTTTTCTGAATTGCTTCATCAGAACAATGTGCCCATAGATGAGGAAAAGCTTGGTCGTGGACCATTCTGAATTTGGTTTATCAGTGTAAACTTCTTTGGAAATGGAACTGTGAGGAACCATAAGTCAAGTCTTTTAAAAAAATTTAAAAAGTGACTCATAGATGAAGAAACAAGTTAAGAACCCAGAGGCTAAGAGTTCCAATCCCATGTGGCCACAACTTGTTAGTGACATTGGGCAAGTAGCTTACTTGATCACTTGGTGGCTTCATTTCTTTGTCCATAAAATGTGGTATTATGGTACTAACCTACCTTGCTAGAGGGTTACAAAAAATAAAATTAATTTTGGCCACATATATATATTTCAGCTACCCACTGCTTCCAGAACTATCTGGTTTGGGGCAAGTTGGAAACATGAGAAGAGCAACTTTTCCTATTGTAGTTCAACCAGAATCTCTAGAAGTTTGCTCTTTCCTTCATGAATTTTCTCAATTCTATTCTGTTAGTTGTTTACTAAATAACACTACTCTATTGACTTAATCCACGGGAAAGGTCCTGGGAGGCTCCCGGGAAACACTAACACAAGATGTGGTGTTGACACTTCCAGAAACTCTTAATAATGGCCTTAAAACAGGGATCAGTGCAGCCTCGCCATAAGCCACACTGCTTCCAGCCAGGCTTCAGGGCCGCCAACACCTAACACTCCACGGGGCACGTTGCAGGCCTTCGGCCTGAAAGACACATTAATTCATTGTCCACAATAGCCATTTGCACTTCACTATTAGAACGCAGTCATTGTTTTCTTCCTGAGGCTTTAGTGGGGAAAGAACAATTATACTCATATTTATTTCTCTTCCAACTAAAGCCTCAACTTTGCTGGCAGTAGAAGAATGAAATCTCTGTAAACCCAGCACAATGAGAGCCGAAGAAACAACAGCAGAGGAGAAGATAAATTTTTGGAAGACAGCAAACGGGTGAAGTGGTGTCTAACTTTGAACAGAGAAAGCAGAATGTGCTGAAAGCCAAGTAATTTGTGCTGGAGAACCTCAGAAAGACTGGAGAATTAAAGAGTCTGGGTTTTCTGTCGGCAGGGATGAGGGTAGAGCTGAAAGTAGGAGAACTGGGTTAGCAAAAGCTACCCCTGCCTTAGCCTGTGCTACTGGCCTTCCCAGTCAGAGCCAAAGGCAGGGATTCTGTATCAATAGGTACAGCCCAAGGGGCTCAGGACTTGGAGACTTCAGTTAGAACATGGGGTAGAAATGAGGTAGGGGGTCTGTAAACAGAAAGGAAGAATTGCATACTAAATGATAATATCTCCGATCCAACTTGGCCCCAGAATGCTGGCAACCAGGCTTTTCATACCTGAAGCAGAAGGCTGGAGAATTGCTCTCCAGGGAAACAGACAAGCTCGGGAGAAATGGCCTGCAGAAACAGATTTAGGAGTCCTTTAACAAAAAAGCTGGATCTCTGCTAGGTCAGCCAAGGATGAAGTCAACCCGTGATAATCGAACTCATTCCCTGCACATACGCAAAGCTTCCAATCAACCAAGAACCACCGGAAATGAAAGAACTACTCAGTATCAAAAACAGAAAACAAAATAAAATGAAAAGCAAAAACCTGAAGCGAAGGAGACAATATTAAGGAACATATGAAAAATAGGGAGAAAGATTTAACAGTTTTAGAAAATTAACAAAGACTTTGAGTCATAAAGTGTAAAAGAAAAAAAATGCTAGTTTAATTTTTTGAATAACCAGAATGGTTGTTTCTGGTTTTGTTTTTGTTGCTTTAAATTTATTGAACTATAACTTAGTAACAAAATACTGCAATAGCTAAATGTACCATTTGATTATTTTGACATTTGTATGCATACATAAAACTGTCAGGACGATCAAGAAAATGTATGTTTCTATTATTCCCCAAAGTTTCCTCACAGTCTTTTATAATTCCACCTCCCTCTGCCTCCATTTCCAGGCGACTATGATTCTTTTTTACTGAAACTATAAATTAACTTTCACTTTCTAGAATTCTAAATAAATGGAATCATACAAATACTTTTTTTTTTTTTTTTTTTTTTTTGGTCTGGCTTCTTTTACCAGCATGATGAGTTTAGAATCATTGATGTTGCCCCATATATTGAAAGTTTGTTCCCTTTGGTTGGGTAGTATTACCTTACATGGCTATCCACAATTTGTTTACTCATTTACACGTTGATGGACAGTTGAACATTTCTAGTTTTAGGCAGTTACAAAAGTTGCAGTGAACATGTATGTCTTTCTGTAGACATGTCTTCATTTCTCTTTGGTAAATATCTAAGAGTGCAATAGCTGGTTGTAGGGTGCATATTTAACTTTCCAAGAAGTGATCCAACTGTTTTCCAGAGTGGTTGTACTATTTTATATTCCATCAGCAGTGTGTGAGAGTTCCTGTGGTTCGACATCCTCGCTGGTGCTGCATATGGAAAGTCTTTTTCATTTTAGTCACTCTAATGGAGGTCTAAAGCTTTATTGTAGTTTTAGCTTTCATTTTCCTAGTGAAGATTGATGTTGAGCATCTTTCCATGTGCTTCCTGGGTATTTGCATATCATATTTGTGAGGTGTCTGAATCTTTTATCCATTTTTAAAAGTAGGTTGTCTCATGACTGATTTTTATAAGAATGCTCTACATTTTGGATATAATTCTTTTATATGACTCATGAATATTTTCTTGCATTTGCATATTTTAATGGTCTTCTGAAGAGCAAAAACCTTTAATTCTGGAAAAGTCCAGTCTATCATTTTCTTTCTTTTGAGATTTATATTTTCTGAGTCCTGAGAAGCCTTTGCCTTCTCTAAGATAACAAAACTTTTCTCCCATATATTTTTTAGAAGATGTATACTTTTAGGTTTTACTTTTAGGTCTCTGAGCCAATCATTTGAATTAGCATTTATGTATCATGTGAAATGAGGACTGATACTCATTTTTTCCCCCATACAGATATCCAGTTGATTAGCACAATTTGTTGAAAAGACTTTTCTTTCCCTATAATATCATTTTGGTACTTTTGTCATAAATTAATTTATCATATATGTATAGGTTTGTTTCTGAGTTTTCTATTCTGTTGATTGATCTATGTGTCTATCTTTTTGCCTGTACAAAACTGTTATTGTTACTATAGCTTTAGAGTAATTCTTAAAATTAAGCAAGCTAAGTACCCCAACTTCACTCTTCTTTTCTAAAAATTGCCTTGATTATTCTAAGTTCTTTACAATTCCACGTAAATTTCATAAGTTTGTCAATTTCTGCAAAATATCTTGCGGGCATTTTGATAGGGAATCCATTTAATCTAAAATCAATTTGGGGATACTTGCTATTATAATCATGTTGAATCTTCCATAAATGTCAAATATCTCATATTTTAGTCTTCTTTAATTTTTGTCAGTAATGATTTATAGCTTTCAGTGCAGAAGTCTTAGAAATATTTTGGTAGATTTACTTCTGTTTTATGTGGTTTTTTTGGTGCTACTAAAATTTTAGTTTTTTGAAAATTTATTTTCAAATCATTAGTATATAAAAATACAATGGTGTTTATATCAACATTGTATCCTGTGACTTAGCTTAATTCACATATTGACTCTAAAAGGCATTTTGTAGATTTTCTAAAATTTTCTATGTAAACTGTTTTATCAACTGAAAATAAGGACAGTTTTACCTATTTCTTTAATAATTTTTCTTTTTTTCTCTTTTGGTTTTGACCTCATTGCTGGAACCTTCAGTACAACGGTGAATGGGAATAGTGAAAGGATTTATTCCTTTTTTTTATTTTCTCCAAACTTAGGGCAGAACAATTCAGTCTTTTACCATGAAGTATGAAGTTAGCTGTAGGTTTGATTTTAGATGGTCTTTATTAGTGTGAGGTAATTCTCTACCTTTCAGTTTGCAGTGAGTTTTTTTCTTTCTTTAATTATGAATAGGTGTTGTGTTTTTCAAATAGTTTTTTTACGTCTTTTGAAATGATTGTATGGTTTTTCTCCTTTATTCTGCTCATGTTGTGAATTATACTTGATTTTTAAAATGTTAAGTCAAGATTGCATTTTGGGATAAAATCTACTTGGTCATGATATAATATTCTTTTAAAATATTTCTGAATTGGGGCGCCTGGGTGGCTTGGTCGGTTAAGCGTCCGACTTTGGCTCATGTCATGATCTCACGATCTCACAGTCCGTGAGTTCGAGCCCCGTGTCGGGCTCTCTGCTGACAGCTCAGAGCCTGGAGCCTGCTTCAGATTCTGTGTCTCCCTCTCTCTCTGCCCCTCCCCTGTTCATGCTGTCTCTCTCTGTCTCAAAAATAAATAAACGTTAAAAAAATTTTTTTTTAATATTTTTGAATTTAATTTGCTAACATTTTGTTAGGTATTTTCTGGCTATACTCATGAGGAATAGTGGTCTTTAATTTGTTTTTTGTTGTTGTTTTTGTAATTTGTAATTTGTAATTTTTTTTTGTCAGATTTTGGTATTAAGGTTCTGCTGGCCTCATGAAAACAAGCTGGGCAATGTTCCTTCCTCTTCTGTATTCTAAAAATGTTTGTATAAGATTGGTATTATTTCCTCCATGAATGCTTTATTGAATTCACCACTAAAATGCTCTGCATCTGGAGTTTTATTTTTAGAAAGATTTTTTTTTATAACAAATTCCATTTTTTATATACATGAAGGGTTATCAGATGTTTGATTTCTTTTTGTATCAATTTTGGTAAGTTGTATTTTTCAAGAATTTTCACTTAATCTAAATAGAGTTCTTAACATAATTTTTTATATTATGCTTTTTTTCCTTTAAATATTTGTAGGATCTGAGGTGATAACTCCCCTTTTAATCCTCATATTGGCAATTTCTATTCGTTCTCTCTTTCTCTCAGTCCATCTTGGGATTTGTCAAATTTGTTGATCTTTTTGAAAAGCAGATTTTGTCTTTGATAATTTTCTGTTTTATCTGTCTGTTTTCTAGTCCACTCGTCTCTGTCCTTATCTTTATCATTCTCTGACTTTTAAAAATTTCTTCCTTATATAATATATGCATTTAAAGATATTTTAGCTGAATTCATTTTCATTTAGCTCAAAATGTTTCCTAGTTGCCCTTGTGATTTTGTCTTTCACTCATGAATTATTTAAAAAGGTGTTTAATTTCCAGATATTTGGGGGTTTCCCTAGATACCATATTGTTATTGATTTCTTGTTTTAATTCCACTGTGACCAGAAAATACAGTCTGCATACTTCAGTCCTTTAGCATTCGTTGGCCCATTTTATTATCCAGCATATGGCCTACCTTTGTGCACTTGAAGAGAATAATATATACTGCAGTTGTTGGATATTATGTTTCTTAAATGTCAGTTAGGTAGTGATTGATAGTGTTGTTCACATCTTCTGTGTCTATGCAGATATTTTATCTAGGTTTTCTCTGAATTGCTTACTAATGGATGTTAAAGTCTCTTGGTATAATTGTGGAACTGTTTGTCTCCTTACTTCTGTCAGTTTTGTTTTCATGTATCTTGTTATTAAATGCATACATATTTATAATTGTTATGTCTTCCTAATGAATTATTCCTTTTATCATTATAAAATACTCATTGCTTTTTTTAAAAAGCTCTTGGAAAATTAAGATATGATAACTGAAATTTTAAAATATATTTGTTAAAAAGAAGATTCAGAAGATAAAGTTATAGAGACCCCCATCCCCCCAACCAACAGCAAAAACAAAGAAAAGGACAGTGATGGAAAATGATAGATAAATAAGAACCTAGCAGAAGTACTCAGTGAGATCCAGCATTCAAATAATAAGAGTTTAAAAAGAGAGAGAGAGAGAGAGAGAAACCCAAGAAATAATATAAGAATGTTTCCTGTAAATGAAGGGCATAGTTTACCAGATTCAAAGGACCTCCCTAAGATCCATGAGAGTGTAGGTTGAAGAGCTAGACCAAGGCACATTTATGAAATTTCAGAAGATCTGGGTGTTTTAGGGACCCTTTTCTTTTCATTCAACTGCTGAAGGGATGATGATAGCCATGAGAGAAATACCTGTCCAAGGAGAACCAACAGGATCCCTCCCTTTCAGTTCCTAAGCCTTGTCCTCAGCTTCCCTGAAATTAGACTCATATAGCTGAGGCAGTCCTGCCAAGAATTCAAAGCTGCCCTGTTCCCCTTACCCAGGTTTCTGGTTTGACTTGAGTCATGTAAATCTTTGAAATGTTCTTAGTCCTCAAGCACTCAGGCGCCAGGAATCTTTGTTGAACCACTTTAGCAAGTTAATCCCCTGGTTGTGCTGTAAGTCTGTTAACCAGATTCAATTAAGAATAATGTACTGTGTGCTGCTTTAGGAGAGTATTTGCCCCTACATGTGATAAGACCTAATGGTTACCCCATAGAACACTTATTAGTTATACCCTTAAGCATTTTGGGAAATAATTTTCAAATTAGGTATAATGAGTTAAAGTATTTTGGAGGTCATCCAAATAAGGGTACCTAGGCCAACAGTGGAGGCGCTGGGAAGATGTGAGGGCCTGGGATTATGCCCCTGCCAGCCCTGCTCCTGCTGCTGGTCCCCAACCCTAGGAGAATTGTTTACAGCCACAGTTTTCTGGGGCCATACCATTAGCGACAATCAGGACTTGGCCTTGACTCACCCTTTCATGTGGCTCTCAGCCACTTCTCAGTTTTACTCTGGTTCAAATTCATACGAATTCATATTCATATTTAAAAGGCTTTCAGTGCAGGACCATCTTTACTCAGCCAGTGGTAGGTTTCTGCTGCCATTTCCAATCCCCTGAGGCCACCACCACTGCTACTCCTCAGCCGCCCCAGCTGACTCAGAACCTGACACTGCTTCTCCAGTGATTGTAGCTTCTGACCACCTAGAACTCTTCACACTTCCAGAGGTAGTCTTGTTCTTCCTGTTTTACACACCCTTGGTTGAGGACATTTGAGCAGGTTGGGACTGGTACTCCTTCCATTTGAAGACACTATCTGTAGTGTCACCAAGCATCTTCCTTGCTGATTCTGGACTGATGCTGCAGGTTAGGGCCCAAGATTCTGGCCCTATCTCAGGGAGTTTTCTGCCTTTCTAGAGCAATGCCCCCCACCCCCCACTCCTTTATCCCTCTTCTGGTTTCAACCACCCACATCTGAGATGGGAGCATCTTTGTCTCCAACTTATTACTAAGGATTGATAGTCTTACTCTTGGAGCTAATTTTGATGCTTTTATACTTTTTTTTATCTCATTAAATCTTAAGATCTTATGCAATATAATTTCTCTTGTCTTAGAACTGTCCAAAGTTCTCAAAGGAAAGATGCAGACGAAGGCATCCCTTCGAATTCTTGTTGCTAATCATAGTTAACATTTACTTAGCACCTACCATGTGTGAGGCACTATGCTAAACATGTTACTTATATGATCTCATTTAATCTTCACCAAAACCATATGAACTCCCCGTTTTACAGGGAAAAACCCTGACTTAGAGAATCGAAGAAACTTCCCGTAAATTTGCAGAGAAAAATAGCCAGGCAGAGATTAGGATCCTGGTTTTCTGGAACCCAGAATCCACACTCTTAGTATCATTTGGTCTCACACAGAAAAGACTTAGGATACTAGCCATTCCAATGCAGAGAGACATATAGTAAGTAGTCTACATCCAGGTCTGTGTGGACTGATTTACATTTTACCTCAATTCAGGTAAATGCTTGGTACTTATTTGTTATCATCACTGTGATTAGCTATCCTCACAGGATAGACAGGGCAGTTCAGAAATTTCTCTGCCCTTAGCAATTTGAAAGACCAAACACATACACAGGAGTTAAATACTACATGATGAAATTTCATAGCTTAGCTAACACAGAAGAGGATGGACTAGTGACATAGTCAACAGGGATCTAGATTTGGCAATTTAGGCCTGGCAGGGAAGAGTTAAACCTCAGAACGCTACATAGTACAGCTGAAATGAAGAAATGAGTGGCCTGGCGTAGCTGGAAAGGTTTTCATGGATATGGATGGACTTGAACTTACCCTGAACCAATGAGATTTGGGTTTATGGGAAAGAAGAAAGGAAATTCTAAGTAAGGAAAGTATGATCAAAGGTGGGGAGGAGGGAATGAGTGTGGGCATTTGGGAAGGCATCAAACTGGGTCAGATTAGAAAGTAGCCCACGTTGGGGAATGGTGGAGGATACATTTGAAAAGGATCTTGAGTGTCATATTAGAAAGTTTGGAATTAAGTTTGAAGGCAGTGAGGGATCACAGAAGGCATTTGGATATGAGAAATATAGGCCAAAAAAGTTCTTATGGAATGTTTTTTTCACAGCATGGGTCATTTCACCATATCAAACAGGCTAGAGTCAAGATGTTAGCACTGAACTCCAGAAAATTAGGTTCTGTTATCCATTTAGCATTAGAGCCACATTCTTCCTGCCTAGATTTTTGCCTAAACTGAGGAAAAACCTTATGTGGTGAGAGCTTGCTCACTGTCTCAGGGTAAAAGAACTAGATGGTTTTAGTAATGTGAGTCATCAGTTATGATAATGCCCCTTCCAAAATAGGGTTGTACCTGCCAAGAGAATGACAATGCTTGTTTCAGCTAGCCAGAACATGTTGTCTCTCTTAGGCAGTGTTGAGGCTCACTGACAAATTCCTGTTCTTTGCTTATCTTTTTCCTAGATTCTGAGCAGACTGTATATTTTTCATTATTTCCTCAGTCAGGAGACTATGCAGTTTACTTAGTTATAAATGGATTTACATCAACAACATTCACATCCTGAGGATGCAGACAGGTCAACCTGGCTCTTTGAACTACGTGGTTTTTCTGGACTCAGTTGGATGAACAAGCTGTTCTCCTTGCTGTAGAGTTGGGGAACACTATAACCTCAGGAGTCACTATTGCTGGCAGCTGATTTCACCCATTCTAAATTGATAATGCTTTCCACTTCGGAGAATGTTCTTACTCTCAAGTTCTGGAAGGGTTGTGGCCACTTTGAATCATGAACCATTATATGGAGCTATTAGCATAATGTATGATTTTTCTGTCCTGTGAATCTATAAATAGCATGAAAAAAATCTCTTTGTTCTTCCCTTGTGTTGCTTTCAAAACTTAATATGGATAAGCTACTATAGACTACCTGTATCATCCTAGCTAGTGATATTTAAAATTTTCCTTTACAAACTTCTCAGGTCATCATAGCAGGAGACAGATAATATCGGAGATGCTTCCTTCCAAACTTTTCACCAAAATACCCATAAAACTATACAAAATATGTGAAAAAGGAAGGATGATATACTGTAAATTTAAGATAGAGAAAGGCTACATGTTGAGGTCCACAGGGAATGTCTGCTAATCTAATTGTCAGTGAGGTGGATTGAGAAATATATTCTTCCTTTTTTTTTTTTTTTTGAGAGAGAGAGAGAGCATGTGTGAGTGCCAGCACAAGCAAAGGAGGAGCAGGGGCAAAGGGAGAGGGAGAGAGAGAATCTCAAGTAGGCTCCATGCCCAGTGCAGAGCCTGATCAACATGGGGCTCGATCTCATGACCTTGAGCCCATGACCTGAGGCAAAATCAGGAATTGGACACTTAATCAACTGAGTCACCCAGGTGCCCCAAGAAGCATATTCTTTTTTTTTTTTAATTTTTTAACGTTTATTTATTTTTGAGACAGAGAGAGACAGAGCATGAATGGGGGAGGGTCAGAGACAGGGAGACACAGAATCCAAAGCAGGCTCTAGGCCCTGAGCTGTCAGCACAGAGCCCGACGTGGGCTTGAACTCACGGACTATGAGATCAGGACCTGAGCCAAAGTCGGACGCCCAACCAACTGAACCACCCAGGCACCCCCCAAGAAGCATATTCTTAAATTCACAAAATACATGCCTCATGCACTGAACCCAGCTAGTGCTGAAAGAGAATAAAACACAGAAGTACCTTGTCCCTATCATTTGCCCTCAGCTATTTCAGAATCTTAGAGCTGCACTGGCCAGGAAAGCAAATGGTCCAACTGGGAAGAAACTATCTTCTGAAATAGCCAGAGTCAAATCCAGAGTCATGCCTCCCAACCCAACCTATCAGCTTCTTTCCTTCTATATTCATGTAGAGATATGGCTCTCAGGCAGGAGGTATATGGAAACAAGCAGA
Source organism: Prionailurus viverrinus (assembly GCF_022837055.1). Lineage (NCBI taxonomy): Eukaryota > Metazoa > Chordata > Mammalia > Carnivora > Felidae > Prionailurus > Prionailurus viverrinus. The sequence goes on from NC_062566.1 coordinate 94,793,938, forward strand.
GAATGTTTTGTGTCCTGGAAGGGCTAATTGTGTGACATTAAGTGCCATAATAGGGAAGAAGCAAGAAGAAGGCAGGGGACAATGCATACTGGGAAGGCATATGATCTTTTATGTACTGCCCTCTAAAACAGAACAGCAGATTGACTCTTGGTCTCTCTCTTCTTAGTCAGATAGAATAGGAGAAGCCCTACCCAGAGACCTGGTAGACCCTGAAAACGGAGGTAGGTACTGTGTGAGTCAGTTTGCCCTTCAGATCTGCTTTGCTTGTACCCAAGAGGAAAGTGAGGGAATATTAAGTCTCTTCACCAGTACTATCTGTTGGCAAGTGCCAGACTTGAACATACTGTTCTCTTTTCTGTCTATGAAAAGACAGAAAGATGCCCAAAGGGGTCCTAGGAAAAGAATACTGCAAGATAAGAGACAGGTATCTTTTCCATTAAAACTTGAAGCAAGCTTATCTATCTGGAAATAAATTTCTCCAGGAAAGAGAAAAACATGTTAGCAGAAATATTTTTGGTATACTCAGAAAGATGTGAGAAGGCATAGCCACCATGAAATAGGATTCAGGGGCCATCAGGATAAAAAGATTGAGATGAAAGATGATTTGTAAAGGTTGAAACAAATATGCCCAAAGTATAGTAGCAAAATTCAAGCCTGTACTGAAGAGAGTAAATATAGACAAGACTCTACAGAAGTCAAACTGGTAAAGTGGAAGGTAACATAAGGAACAGAATGACCAAGATGAAAATGTTGAGAGAGAAGACAGAAAACACAAATCTTATCTAAGAATTATATTTATTCCCAAAGAAGAAATGGAACAAAATACTGGAAACAATGGTCAAGCATATGTCAGAAGAAAACTTTCCAGAACTGAAGAAGATCTGAGATAACAGACCCAAATAGAGACATATCTCTTAAAAGGTTTGTGTTTCCAGGTTAAGGAATATTTTAGGCATTTAGACAGAAATGAATAGGTTATTAATAAAATAAACACCCAGCTGGGGTCAGACCTCTCAACCCTAAAGACTAAAAGACTATTCTAGAAGATAAGGTTGTCTCTTAAGGACATCATATTCACCCAAAGAGATATTTATGTGCAAAGACCGTAGAAATTCATTTCTAGATTTACAAGGAAGTAGAAAATCCAGCCCACATGGTCCGTTCTATAAAAAAATGTATTTCAATCTGAAGTCCAATTGATCAACAGGTAAGTTGGTATGAGGGCACACACACAGAAAAGTACAAAATGACTTTCAGTGAGCAATTGGAAATTATTAAAAATATTTTTAGGGGTGCCTGGGTGGCCTAGTCAGTCGAGCATCTGACTCTTGATTTTGGCTCAGGTCATGATCCTGAGTGCTGCATGTGAAACCTCCTTGAGATTCTCTCTTCCTCTCTGCCCTTCTCCCCCACTCACATGTTCCCTCTCTCTCTCTCTCAAATAAAAATTAAAAATTTAAAGTTTTGAATATGATTACAAAACTATACACAAAAGCTAATACCTATTGCTGAAAAAAGATTTACGTAGGTCTGAAAACCTTAAATTAGATGAACAAAGATTGATAAAAGAGGAAGTAGGACTGTATTCCAAGTTTTCCACAGCGAGTGGGTATCTTTTCTACAATTAGGGAGAAAATATAAAATGTTATTATTTAATGTGAGTTAATGTTTTCTCTGAGTGAGTGATTCTAGTTTGAAAATTCTCCAGGAGAATGCTTTTCAAGCCAGCTTATCTCTAAAACTGAAATTATTATAGGATCAGATGGGCCATGTATCTGACTTCAGTTGGCAGTGAAGGAAATCCTAATAAGCTGAAGCTTTAAGAAACTACATCAGGAGACAAGATATATAAATGGTTTTCTTTCTTTCTGTATATATATTTTTTTCAAGTGACGAAAACTGCTTGCATCAGTGAAAGTGAGCCATATGCAGTGGTAACTATAACTAGGTTGACTTTGGTGGGCTGAATTTTCTCACTGGACATGTTGGTCAGAAAAGATTCTTTACTGCTTATAAGAGTTTGCTCAGAAACTCATGAGTTGCAGTTGAACCAATGTAAGAACTTTTAAGTAAGTTTTTCTCTGTGGTTTTTGGCTTTTGTTGAAGTTTTGATCTGAAGTGACAAGGAAGAGGAATCTTGTGAATTTTTACATATCCTCTTCTTTGTAGAATGAGTATGGGAATGAGAAACTGGAAATTACGACTATGATGAATGTATGAAATAATTGTGACTTTTAAAAAATACTAAAGCTTGGTCTAAATCATTATCTTTCCCAATTTTTACTGTGCTGTTTATCTTTGCTGAATATGTCTATACTAACTATGGTTGTTGTTTTTTTTTTTAACGTTTATTTATTTTGAGAGAGATAGAGCATGAGTGAAGGAGGGGCGGAAAGAAAGGGGAGACACAGAATCTGAAGCAGGCTCCAGGCTCTGAGCTGTCAGCACATAGCCTGATGCGGGGCTTGAACCCACAAACTGTGAGATCATGACCTGAGCTCAAGTTGGACACTTAACCAACTGAGCCACTCAGGCACCCCCTAACCATGGTTATTAAAGGGAAAAAAAGTGCTGGAAGAGATTTGGAGAAAATCCATAATATTGTGGTGTAAATATTTGGTTACTTGGGGAAATCTTGCTGCTACCTAATTTTTAATAAAAACAGAAGACCCAGTTCTTGGCCAGGATAAAATTAACAACCTTCCCTGCCCTGTAATTCTCAAAAATTTCTTTAAAAAAAAAAGAATTACATTTGATTTTTTTAATATGAAACTTACTGTCAAATTGGTTTCCATACAACACCCCGTGCTCATCCCAACAGGTGCCCTCCTCAATACCCATCACCCACCCTCCCCTCCCTGCCACCCTCCAACAACCCTCAGTTTGTTCTCAGTTTTGTTGTTTTTTTTTTTTAATTTTTTTTTCAACGTTTATTTATTTTTGGGACAGAGAGAGACAGAGCATGAACGGGGGAGGGGCAGAGAGAGAGGGAGACACAGAATCGGAAACAGGTTCCAGGCTCCGAGCCATTAGCCCAGAGCCTGACGCGGGGCTCGAACTCACGGACCGCGAGATCGTGACCTGGCTGAAGTCGGACGCTTAACTGACTGTGCCACCCAGGCGCCCCTCTCAGTTTTTTTTTTTAATTTTTTTAATGTTTATTTGTTTCTGAGACAGAGAGAGAGAGAGAGAGACAGAGCATGAGTGGGGGAGGGGCAGAGAGAGAGGGGGACACAGAATCTGAAGCAGGCTCCAGGCTCTGAGCTGTCAGCACAGAGCCGGATGCGGGGTTCGAACTCACAGACTGTGAGATCATGACCTGAGCCGAAGCCAGGTGCTCAACCGACTGAGCCACCCAGGCTCCCCAGTTTGTTCTCAGTTTTTACGAGTCTTTTATGTTTTGGCTCCCTCCCTCTCGAACCTATTTTTTTTCACTTCCCCTCCCCCATGGTCTTCAGTTAAGTTTCTCAGGATTCACATAAGAGTAAAAACATATGGTATCTGTCTTTCTCTGTTTGACTTATTTCACTTAGCATAACACTCTCCAGTTCCATCCACGTTGCTACAAAAGGCCATATTTCATTCTTTCTCATTGCCACGTAATATTCCATTGTGTATATAACACAATTTCTTTATCCACTCATCAGTTGATGGATATTTAGGCTCTTTCCATAATTTGGCTATTGTTGACAGTGCTGCTATAAACATTGGGATACAAGTGCCCCTATGCATCAGCACTCCTGTATCCCTTGGGTAAATTCCTAGCAGTGTTATTGCTGGGTCATAGGGTAGATCTATTTGTAATTTTTTGAGGAACCTCCACACTGTTTTCCAGAGCGGCTGCACCAGTTTGCATTCGCACCACAGTGCAAGAGGGTTCCCATTTCTCCACATAGTCTCCAGCATCTATAGTCTCCTGATTTGTTCATTTTAGCCACCCTGACCGGCGTGAGGTGGTATCTGAGTGTGGTTTTGATTTGTATTTCCCTGATGAGGAGCAACATTGAGCATCTTTTCATGTGCCTGTTGGCCATCTGGATGTCTTCTTTTTTTTTTTTAAATTTTTTTTTTCAACGTTTATTTATTTTTGGGACAGAGAGAGACAGAGCATGAACGGGGGAGGGGCAGAGAGAGAAAGAGACACAGAATCGGAAACAGGCTCCAGGCTCTGAGCCATCAGCTCAGAGTCCGACGCGGGGCTCGAACTCACGGACCGCGAGATCGTGACCTGGCTGAAGTCGGACGCCTAACCGACTGCGCCACCCAAGCGCCCCCTGGATGTCTTCTTTAGAGAAGTGTCTATTCATGTTTTCTGCCCATTTCTTCACTGGGTTATTTGTTTTTCGGATGTGGAGTTTTGTGAGTTCTTTATACATTTTGGATACTAGCCCTTTGTCCGATATGTCATTTGCAAATATCTTTTCCCATTCCGTTGGTTGCCTTTTAGTTTTGTTAATTGTTTCCTTTGCTGTGCAGAAGCTTTTTATCTTCATGAGGTCCCAATAGTTCATTTTTGCTTTTAATTCCCTTGCCTTTGGGGATGTGTCAAGTAAGAAATTGCTGTGGCTGAGGTCAGAGAGGTTTTTTTCCTGCTTTCTCCTCTAGGGTTTTGATGGTTTCCTGTCTCACATTCAGGTCCTTCATCCATTTTGAGTTTATTTTTGTGAATGGTGTAAGAAAGTGGTCGAGTTTCATTCTTCTGCATGTTGTTGTCCAGTTCTCCCAGCACCATTTGTTAAAGAGACTTTTTTTCCATTGGATATTCTTTCCTGCTTTGTCAAAGATTAGTTGGCCATACTCCAATTCTGGAGTCTCTATTCTAGTCCATTGGTCTATGTGTCTGTTTTTGTGCCAATACCATGCTGTCTTGATGATTACAGCTTTGTAGTAGAGGCTAAAGTCTGGGATTGTGATGCCTCCTGCTTTGGTCTTCTTCTTCAATATCACCTTGCCTATTCGGGGTCTTTTGTGGTTCCATACAAATTTTAGGATTGCTTGTTCTAGCTTTGAGAAGAATGCTGGTGCAATTTTGATTGGGATTTCATTGAATGTGTAGATTGCTTTGGGTAGTATTGATATTTTAACAATATTTATTCATCAATCCATGAGCACAGAATGTTTTTCCATTTCTTTATATCTTCTTCAATTTCCTTCATAAGCTTTCTATAGTTTTCAACATACAGATCCTTTACATCTTTGGTTAGGTTTATTCCTCAGTATTTTATGATTTTTGGTACAATTGTGAATGGGATCAGTTTCTTTATTTGTCTTTCTGTTGCTTCATTATTAGTGTATAAGAATATAACTGATTTCTGTACATTAATTTTGTATCCTACGACTTTGCTGAATTTATGTATCAGTTCTAGAAGACTTTTGATGGAGTCTATCGGGTTTTCCATGGATAGTATCATGTCATCTGCAAAAAGTGAAAGCTTGACTTCATCTTTGCCGATTGTGATGCCTTTGATTTCCTTTTGTTGTCTGATTGCTGATGCTAGCACTTCCAACACTATGTTAAACAATAGTGGTGACAGTGGACATCCCTGTCGTGTTCCTGATCTCAGGGGGAAAGCTCTCAGTTTTTCCCCATCGAAGATGATATGAGCTGCGGGCTTTTCATAAATGGCTTTAGTGATGCTTAAGTATGTTCCTTCTATCCCAACTTTCTCGAGGGTTTTTATTAAGAAGGGATGGTGAATTTTGTCAAATGCTTTTTTCTGCATCGATTGACAGGATCATATGGTTCTTATCTTTTCTTTAACTAATGTGATGTATCACATTGATTGATTTGCTAATGTTGAACCAGCCCCGCAGCCCAGGAATGAATTCCCCTTGATCATGGTGAAGAATTCTTTTTATATGCTGTTGAATTCGATTTGCTAGTATCTTATTGAGAATTTTTGCATCCATATTCATCAGGGATATTGGCCTGTAGTTCTCTTTTTTTACTGGGTCTCTGTCTGGTTTAGGAATCAAAGTAATGCTGGCTTCATAGAATGAGTCTGGGAGTTTTCCTTCCCTTTCTATTTTTTGGAATAGCTTGAGAAGGATAGGTATTATCTCTGCTTTTAATGTCTGGTAGAATTCCCTAAGGAAGGCATCTGGTCCTGGACTCTTATTTGTTGGGAAATTTTTGATAACTGATTCCATTTCTTTGCTGGTTATGGGTATGTTCAAATTATCTGTTTCTTCCTGTTTGAGTTTTGTAAGTGTGTGGGTGCTTAGGAATTTGTTCATTTCTTCCAGGTTGTCCAGTTTGTTGGCATATAATTTTTAATAGTATTCCCTGATAATTGCTTGTATTTCTGAGGGATTGGTTGTAATAATTACATTTTCATTCCTGATTTTATCTATTTGGGTTAGCTCCCTTTTCTTTTTGAGAAGCCTGGCTAAAGGTTTATCAATTTTGTTTATTTTTTCAAAAAACCAACTCTTGGTTTCATTGATCTGCTCTACAGTTTTTTTAGATACTATATTGTTTATTTCTGCTCTGATCTTTATTATTTCTCTTCTTCTGCTGGGTTTGGGATGTCTTTGCTGCTCTGCTTCTATTTCCTTTAGGTGTGCTGTTAGATTTTGTATTTGGGATTTTTCTTGTTTCTTGAGATAGGTCTGGACTGCAATGTATTTTCCTCTCAGGACTGCCTTCACTGCACCCAAAGCATTTGGATTGTTGTATTTTCATTTTCATTTGTTTCCATATATTGTTTAATTTCTTCTCTAATTGCCTGGTTGACCCATTCATTCTTTAGTAGGGTGTTCTTTAACCTCCATGCTTTTGGAGGTTTTCTAGACTTTTTCCTGTGGTTGATTTCAAGTTTCATAGCATTGTGGTCTGAAAGTGTGCAGGGTATAATCTCAGTTCTTTTATACTTATAAAGGGCTGTTTTGTGACCCAGTATGTGATCTATCTTGGAGAAGGTTCCATGTGCACTCGAGAAGAAAGTATATTCTGTTGCTTTGGGATGCAGAGTTCTAAATATATCTGTCAAGTCTATCTGATCCAATGTCTCATTCAGGGCCCTTGTTTCTTTATTGATCCTATGTCTAGATGATCTATCCATTGTTGTAAGTGGAGTATTAAAGTCCCCTGAAGTTACCACATTCTTATCAATAAGATTGCTTATGTTTGTGATTGTTTTATATATTTGAGGGTTCTCATATTTGGCTTGTAGACATTTATAATTGTTAGCTCTTCCTGATAGACCATCTCATTATTATATAATGCCCTTCTTCATCTCTTGTTACAGCCTTTAATTTAAAGTCTAGTTTGTCTGACATAAGTATGGCTACTCCAGCTTTCTTTTGATAGATAGTTCTCCATCCCCTCACTTTCAATCTGAAGGTGTCCTCAGGTCTAAAATGAGCCTCTTGTAGACAGCAAATAGATAGGTCTTGTTTTTTTATCCATTCTGATACCCTATGTCTTTTGGTTGGAGCATTTAGTCCATTTACATTCAGTGTTATTATTGAAAGATATGGGTTTAGAGTCATTGTGATGTCTGTAGGTTTCATGCTTATAGTGATGTCTCTGGTACTTTGTGGTCCTTGCAACATTTCACTCAAAGAATCCCCCTTAGGTTCTCTTGTAGGGCTGGTTATGAATTCCTTCAGTTTTTGTTTGTTTGGGAAGACCTTTATCTCTCCTTCTATTCTGAATGACAGACTTGCTTGATAAAGGATTCCTGGCTGCATATTTTTTCTGTTCATCACATTGAAGATTTCCTGCCATTCCTTTCTGGCCTGCCAAGTTTCAGTAGATAGGTCTGCCACTAGTCTTATAGGTCTCCCTTTATAAGTTAGAGCCTGTTTATCCTTAGCGGCTTTCACATTTTTCTCTTTATCCTTGTATTTTGCCAGTTTCACTATGATAGGTTGTGCAGAAGATCGATTCAAGTTAAGTCTGAAGGGAGTTCTCTGTGCCTCTTGGATTTCAATGCCTTTTTTCCTTCCCCAGGTCAGGGAGGTTCTCAGCTATGATTTGTTCAAGTACACCTTCAGCCCCTTTCTCTCGCTCTCTTCCTCTTCTGGAATTCTTATGATATGGATATTGTTCTGCTTGATTGCATGCCTTAGTTCTCTAATTCTCCCCTCATACTCCTGGAATTTTTTATCTCTAATTTTCTTAGCTCCTCTTTTTCCATAATTTTATCTTCTAATTCACCTCTTCTCTCCTCTGCCTCTTCAATCCGAGCTGTGATCATCCCCATTTTATTTTGCATCTCATTTATAGCATTTTTTTTAGCTCCTCATGACTATTTCTTAGTCCTTTGATCTCTGTAGCAATAGATTCTCTGCTGTCCTCTATACTTTTTTAAGCCCAGCGATTAATTTTATGACTAGTATTCTAAATTCTTGTTCCATTATATTGCTTAAATCAGTTTTGATCAATTCGTAGCTGTTGCTACTTCCTGGAGTTTCTTTTCATCACCTTGGGTAGTCCCTGGGGTGGCGCCAAACTGCAGGGCACTTCCCCTGTGCTGTCGGGAGTAACTTGTGTTGGTGGGTGGGGCTGCAGTCAGACCCTATGTCTGTCCCCAGCCCACCGATGGGGCCACAGTCAGACTGGTGTATACCTTATCTTCCCCTCTCCCAGGGGCAGGACTCACTGTGGAGTGGTGTAGCCCCTGTCTGGGCTACTTGCACACTGCCAGGCTTGTGGTGCTGCTTTGATGGGATCTGGCATATTAGCCAGGGTGGATCTGCAAGGTGCACAGGGGTGGGAGGGGCAGACTTAGCTCACTTTGCCTGTGGTGGTCCCCTGTGGGAGGGGCCCTGCAGCACCACAAGGGAGGCAGCATTCATTCTGAGGGATGAATCCACAGAAGCACAGGGTTGGGAGTTTGTGCAGTGCAAACAAGTTCAGTGATGGGAACTGGTTCCCTTTGGAATTTTGGCTGGGGGATGGGAGAGGGAGATGTTGCTTTCCAGCGCCTTTGTTCCGCGCCGAGCTGAGCTCTGTCTTCTGAAGCTCAACAACTCTCTCTCCCGGTGTCCTCTCACCCTCCTCACTCTCCAAGAGCAGAGCTGTTGACTATTAACATTCCAGATGTTAAGTCCCTCTGGCTGTCACTCACTCTGGCCCCTCTGCTTTTGCAAGCCAGACTTCAGGAGCTCTGCCTCACCGCATGGGCTCCCCCTCCACTGCCCTGACTCCCTCCTACCAGTCCATGTAGCATGCACCACCTCTCCACCCTCCCTACCCTTTTCTGTGGGCCTCTTGTCTACGCTTGGTTCTGGAGAGTCCCTTCTGCTAGTCTTCTGGCAGTTTTCTGGGATATTTAGGCAGATGTGGGTGGAATCTAAGTGATCAGCAGGATGAGGTGAGTCCAGCATCCTCCTAGGTCACCCTCTTCCCCCCTCGTTCCTCCAAAATTTCTAATTAATTTTGTCACTGATTGCTGACAGCTTCCCTGTGGCTTCTCAACTGTAAATGTTTCAAGCACGTAGAGGATGGATGTAGTAAGGTTAACAGAGAATCACCTAGAGATATTTGTAGACTATGAATTGTCCCAAACCATTCATCATTGTGCTCAAAAGGGTTTGTTTAGCATGTATTTGTGCACTCCACAAACATGGTACAAGTCTTCCAGGGTAGGGATTTTGAAAGATGTGTAATATTGATGTCTACAAGGGCCAACCAACAGTTGTGATAACTTACAGTGCACACAGACTCCACTAGTTGTGCAGAAGACACAGAATAAATATGAATCTCAGTCTCTGCTCTCAAAGGAATGGAAAGCTTATTGGGGAGACCATGATAACACAAATGAAATGATTAGCCAACAGTCAAGTGTAAAGATGAGTTATATTGTCTTCCCGTATCTGTGTTTGTTTATTCCTCTGTAAAAGAGGAATAATAAAACTACTTCTCCCAGGAGGGCCTGGTACACATGAAGTACTCAGTAGAAGTTAGCCCATCCTGACTGTTATTTATATTATTACTAATTTGTAAATGTGATAGAAGGTCAGAGAAAGAAGTGATCAGTGTGTGCTGAAACAGCGAAGAAAATTTACTTAAATAATTGCAATTTGAGCTTGGCCTTTGAATGATGGGTAAAACCTAGTGAGATGGTGACCTGAGCAATGCAGATGTCACCTGAGGTGGGAAAATGGTAGCTGTGGGGGCATGTGGGTTGCTGCCTCTCTAGTTAAGATAACAGCCTGACTGGTTCAGTGGGTGTGTTGGTCTTTTGGGATTTGTGGGAAAGAAAATTGACTAGATAGGGTGGGGAAAGATTATGGAGGCTTTACAAGTCAGGCAAAGGAGTTTGGGTTGTGAGATGATCAGCAATGAATTGTTTAAACTTGAGTGAAAGTGGGGGTCAGGACGGTTGGAAAGAGTGGATTGCTGCAGTCAGGGAGGTGAGAGAAGGCTGTTAAAACAGCCCAGTTGAGCAGTAATCAGGGCTGGGTTAGCAGAATGGGGAGTCAGATACAGCCAAGGAACTATGGAAGAAGTAGTGACAAGCTGGGGGAAAACAGCAGAGCAACGGAAGACAAGACTATGTTTTGAGATCTGGTGCCACATTTTCTGAGCCCAGCATCAGGATGCAAGGTTGACACATACATGTGTGTTTATAGAACGATTGAGGTGGAATAATTGAAAATGTCACTGAAAATGCAACTTATGAGAACCCTAAGTTTATGGCCAGGCAGAGAACAAAGACCAATAATAAATTGGGAAAGAATATGAAGAGAAGGGTGTCTGTCCTCTTCGATGTTCTTTTTGCTTCTATCTATTATGTATCTGTATTCCTGCTGTATAGAAAATTAAGACCTAGGAAGCAACTGTTGGTTTAAAAACCCAGAACTGTAATAATCTATTTTGCACATGTGTATCCTCCATTAGTGCATGTGGTGCCTGAGGGTAAGAAAGCATTGTGTTCACATATATCAGTTGGGATGTCTGGTGTCCTACCAGGACCTAGGTGCAGATCCTGACACTAACGCCCCTGAGTGAGTTACTCAACCTCTCTGTGTTTTAGCGCTTTCATGATTAAAATGGAATAATAGGGGCACCTGGGTGGCTCAGTCGGTTGAGCGGCCGACTTCAGCTCAGGTCATGATCTCGAGGTCCGTGAGTTCGAGCCCCGCGTCGGGCTCTGGGCTGACAGCTTGGAGCCTGGAGCCTGCTTCAGATTCTGTGTCTCCCTCTCTCTCTGACCCTCCCCCTTTCATGCTCTGTCTCTCTCTGTCTCAAAAATAAATAAAAAATGTTTAAAAAAATGGAATAATAATAGTATCTACCTCACAGTGATATTGTGAGGCATATGAGAGATAATACATGCTAAGTGCTTAGAACAGTGCCTGGTGAGTGTGAGATATTATCTGGGAGGAGATGTGGTAGTGGTAGGTTGTGGTATACTGGTGAAGGTGACAGTTCACTTCAACCCAGTAGTGGTCAGGAGACAATCTCCAACTAGTATGTTGAAAGTGTGATTGTCAAAGATGATCTTGTGAAACCACGTGCATGATGCTGTGCAAGTAAAGAGCAAATATCGGGGGGCCCTGGGGTCACCTACTAGGGCCAGTGTCTTAAGTTTCAGAGTGTTACCTTGATTCATCATTCATACAATGAGCACTTAATTAAAACAATGCTATGCGGATTGCATTCTTATACACACAGCACTTGAAAGGCAAGAATGAAAATACTAGGTACCTACTATTTGTAAAAGTATAAGCTATAAAAGACACAAACACTTCATAAGTTAATATCACTTGAATTTCAGGTTGAGCTCCCTTAGATCACGTTTTCCCTGGTCAAACAAGTTGGCTTTTATTGTAGCTCTTGCACTGTAGACAAGCTATATCTTAGGTCCTGAAAAGTGGCGAGATTACAATAAACATGTAGGGTCAAAGGAGAACTCCCAGTCACTTGACTGAAAACTGGAAAGAATTAGAGTGTTTTCTGGCATGGGGGCTCCTCCAAGTGCTTTCTGGAGTGGACCATTCAGCCAGTAAATCAGTAACAGAGATTAGAGCATATGCAGAACTGGCCCTTTTGTTGTTCCGGGAACTGGCCCTAATTTGTATTAGGTTTTATTTTGTTTGTCCAGATCATACTTTATAACTGCATTTTCCCTTGGGTGTACCTGAGAGCAAGCAGTATGATGCTGGGAACCACAGCTCATGCCATTTTTCAAAGGAGTTGGATGTTTCAGGGATTGGAGAATGGGGATCATTTTAGTATAGAAAAGAAAAACATGTCTAGCAAAAGATGACAATCTGAACTTGATTAGTGCTTTTCATGACATAAAAGAGATGCTGCCTCCAATAGAATTATCTGGCTTTACCTACTTTGGGCTCAAATCCAGATGTTCCCTAGAGCTATTTGCTGACCGCCTGAAATGTTGACTGGGGCTTATGTCATGGCACATGGGCAGGATGCAGCCCCTTTTTCTGGAGCCAGCCCTGGCACATGGTGTCATGGAGACTGCAGAAGCCCACACCCACCTTTAGCTGCAGGCCAGTACTCTCTCCAGGGCCAGTGGAGAGGATCCTCATTTCATGTTTCTAGAACAAACTTGAAGGGCAGCAGAGCAGGCTGAAAGAAAGGCTCTGTAGATATTTCTATGCCCTGTTTTTACCGGGGAGTCAGAATTGTGTTTTTCTCCGTCTCTGCTCACTGTGAATCACTGGGAACAGTAAACTTTAGGAATGCCACATTCTTTTGAAATGGGAGAATCTGTCTGGAACACAGAAATAGGCATAGTACAACTATACCTGGTGAACAGGGAAATCCAACTGAGGGAGGAACTGTGCCTGTCTAGTTGGTTTTTAATGAATCTAGTGATGTTTCCTCCTGTTCTGGTTTAAAAAAATTTTTGAAAGCTAAATATGTTTAGTCACACACTGGAATACTATTATTATCAATAACAGTTTGGTTTTATAAATGTTCTTTCCTTAAACCATTATCTTCGGGGATTTTTACTGCAAGATTAATTGATTCGTCCAGTAAATACTGATTGCCTGTTTTTTAATTCATTAGACACTGTTCTGAACACAGGAGATGTAGTACTGAGGAAGACAGTGGGGCTGTCTGCTCACAAGGCACTTAACATTCTAACTGAGGGGGACGGACAGTACACAAAGGGCAAAGCCAAAAGTCAACAACTTAGAGCTTGTGCTATTTCCATTATGCCATGTTGTTTTAACATTTGGGTACCTTAGCACAGTCCCTCAAACATAGAAGACATTCAATAAATCTTTGTTAAAATATGGGAAGAGTGAACATTTCCATTAAAAATTCTTCCTTTATTTTTAACACCAAATCCCAAAATGATGGCCTAGGGTAAGAGGTAAATAAAAACAATAACATTAGCCCTGCTTTATTGAGGAGCTGAACACTGTTTGGAACTATCGAGAAAAACTCAGGACTTGTGTTTGAATTAGAACCCATGCAGGTTTCAATCATGGGAAACATAATCCATTTAGCTTTCTTCAGCAGAATAAAATGTAATACAAGGAATTGAACACATTCAACATTGTCAGAGAGTGAAACCTGACCTCCTAAGGATTGTGAATCAAGTATGAGGAGTCACGGTGCCTGAGTTATCTGATAAATGTGCGAAGAATGATATCAGCAAGATGGTGAACTGTGTGGTTCCTGATTTCAATTCCCCTCATGGGAAGAACAACTAGAAACTCTCCACAGGCAAGACCCTTTTGTGAAGGTCTCAACATTGTTGGAGAGACTGGAAGAGGGGTTGCTAGGCTGGAACTGCAGGATGATTCCCAGAAAGAATTACTAATCTGACCTGTCAGGAGGAGCCCCTCTGCCTCCTTCTGCTGCAGTCAGGAGCAGGGTATGAATCAGAAGTTTGTTGACTGAACTGTTGACTTCAAGAACACATCCCCTTAGCTGCAATGAAACATTCAGGAAAACTCCACTGCCACCACCAGAACAGCCCCTCATCTGTTACACATCTGGAGACTAGACCCTGGAACACTGCTGCAGAAAAGCTGCCGCCCACACAAACCTGTTTCCAAAAGCAACAGTAGAGGCAGCAGAGGGAAAAGTCCCTCTCTCACATTCATTTTCCAAATCTGCTACACTTGCATCTAATTGGAGGATTGATTTGCAAACCAAATTCTGGCTGCAAGGAGCCTGGAGAAAGTAATTCTTAGCTTTCCAACCTCTATAGTAGAAAAAAAGTAGAGTGGATGATGGGTGCCAGTTTCTCATATCCACATAGTCTTCCCCCTTTTAACCCAAATGCAATGTTCATCACTTGGCAAACCAATTTGGAAACAAAAATGCAGCCAATGAGGTAAGTTTTTGGTTGACATCAGTCAGATGTAGTTCTCCTCTGAGCAATGAGGAGCTCATCTTCTTGTATGAGAAGCTTCTTGGACCTGTGTTTGTATCATGATGCTTCTGTCCTCAAAGAGAAAAGAATTGAGGATTAGATTATGCCCTGGGAGGTCCTCAGAAGAACCCAGCAGAACCAAGCTTGTGAGCATCAGTGAATGGTAGGCTTTTGAGAATCCTGAGATCATGGGTCTTAGGAGGCCAACCACTAGCTCCAAGAAGGTGAAATATGCCTCCAGGCCCTTCCCTTTGCATCGCAGCTCACTCACATGGAAAGTTCACTTGCAGAGTGGGAGCGCCTGGGTGGCTCACTTGGTTAAGCATCTCACTCCTGATCTCAACTCAGGTGAGCCCACTTAAGTTGACTTGACACAAGATTTAGATTAGCTAATACAGGCATGAAGGTTATACCTCATCCTTCAGAAGTTTGAGCTGAGAAACCTGGCAGCATTTCATGCCAGTTAAGGACACAACCCTTTTCCTTGAGTTCTCAAAGAAAAATTCTGGCTTGACTCTTGGATTTAAATGTGGATGTTTATTAACTTGATTCTCAATCAACAGGTATCTATTTCATATAGGAGCTTATCACCAACCTAGTGTACTCGTGTTTCTTGGGTGAGTGCTAGAAGGTCCCCAAGCCACAGATTCCTTCTCTGTATAACATGGGCATTAAAAATAGTCATATCACAGGGAGGTTGGAAGGTTGCATGAGAACACATAAGAAAGCACTTCACATATTTCCTGGCATATATTTAGCACTTGGTCAATGAAAGCTTTGATCCCTTACCTGCATGATTCTCCTCTTGATGGATAGTGTGGTGACCAGATCTGTGTGGGCCACCAAATACACTGCCTCAATCTGTGCCTACAGATTTCTGCCCATTTCTTTTGAAAAACTGAGGCACTTTAACAAAGGTTATTAGCAGTGATTAATGGCCATACCAGTGGGAGGAGATTAAGTCCTTTTAGTATGATTTGTTTTACAAGGCAGGGAAGACTTCCATGTAAAATGGTAAAAATAAAGAAACTGGCATTTACAGGAATACTTTTAGTTGTATAGGAAATTTATTTGTGTAGAAGAACCCCTTTGTGACAATAACTGATAATGATATTTTTTCTTTCTTATTTTAGTCTAAGGTGGTTCCCTAGAGACAGCATGATAGAGGTTACATGGTCCCATGGAAAATCCTGAGAGTAGGACTAAGAAAATCTGTTTTTTATATCTGCCTCCAGCATTTATTAACTGTGTAACCTTCACACAATCACTTAAAGGCTGTCAACTTGAGTTTCGTCATCTGTAAGATGGAAGTAATAATAACCATTTGCCTATTTCCTAGAATCCTGTTGAATGTCAGTGGCATCTGATGCCCCTCCTCACTAGAATTACCCTGCTGTGAGATCCTATCTTGGCCTATATTATCCCAAGAACATCCCCCCCACCTTCTTCAGACCCACCTTAACCCATGTTCCAATCCCACAGGGCCTTGAAGTAGAGTGAATCATAAAATGTGTGTGAACCTGGCTTGATATAGCATCCTTCCCAGTTAAACAGATCAACCTCCCCCCCAACTGCCACCTAGAAAACTGAGTAATGGTGCAATTTCAGGAAAATTTGAGCCAAAGGAATTTGGGGAGCTTTATTAGTTGTCTAGGGCTGCCCTAACCAAATACCACAAACCTGAGTGGCTTAAAATAACAGAAATCAAGTCTCTGACAGCTCTAGAGGCTTAGAAGTCTGAAATCAAGGTGTTGGCAAGACCATGGTCTTTCTGAAGGCTCTAGGAAAGAATCTTTCCTTGCCCCTTCCTAGCTTTTGGTGGCTCCTAGGAATTTTGGCATTTCTTTGCTGGTAGCCACATGACTCCAGTCTGTGCAAGTGTTTTCACATGGGTTTCTTCTCTGTGTCTCTGTGTGGCCTCTCTTCTTTCTTATATGGACACCAGTCCTTGGATTTAGGGTTTAATCCAGTATGACCTCATCTTAACTGTATCTGTAAGACCCTATTTCCAAATAAGATCACATTCTGAGGTCCTGCGTGGACATGAATTTTGGGAAGACACTATTCACCCCACCACAAGGCACCTTTAAATCGTGCCCTAATGGGGTGTATGCTTTCTCAGCAAGGATATCCTTAGATCCAGTATACACGTGTTTGAGGAGTAATGCCACCTTATCATCCTCCATCCCAATCGCACCCCCAACTCAATTCTGTACAAAATTCTTTGCCTGTTGGCTCTCTACCCTAACCATAAATCTGGGTGTCCCCTTGAACTCATCCCTTGCCCTCATTGTTCCCTTCCCCTTATTCCGCCCAGTCACCAAGGCCCATGCATTCTTGGTCTCTCCCCTGTCTTGGTCTTCCAAAGTCAGCCCCAGCTCTTCCAGGGCTGCCTGGGACAAGTATGAGCCTCAAAGCTGCACCCCCTGGCTCTGATCCCATTCTCCAGTTCCCATTTCCACATTGCCCCCAGAGCCTTTAGAAATGCAAATTTAGGTCATCTCCCATCCCTGCTAACTGGTGACTGCATCTAATCTCTCAGCTGACTTCCAACTCATCCCCTCTCTTACCTGCTCCCAGGCTACTTCACTCCAGTCACACTAAATGCCTTGCACTTTCCCAAGCTCACCTGTGCTCTGTGACACAACATGCTGTGCCAGGCTTACCTGACTTCCATCTGGTTACCTTGCAGACTCCCTTTCAGCTCCATCTTCACTTTTTTTGAAGCCATCTCTGATGATTCTCAAGCAGGGTTCCATATACCCTTCTGTGCACATTTGACTCTCCTCATCTGTATGCACAGTTGGCTTACTCCAAGGATTTTCTTGTCTCTCACACTAGGTTCCTTCATGGTGTGTACCTCTCTTCTCCATATTCCAGATATCTGTATCCCAGACACCAAACACAATACGAGGCACATAGTAGGTGGGTCTACGAAATGCTTGTCAAGTGAGTAAAATGAGGTCTTCCAACAGAGTTTAGAACTAGTAAGTGGCCAAATCAGGGCCACTACGTGGCTTATTCATATGTAGTGTGTGGCTCTTTGAGATTTCTAATTTTCACATTAGAATATTCAACATGTGATTCTCCAGGGTCTACTGAGGTCATGCCGTCTTTTCGTTTAGCAGTGATTGCGTATGTCGCTACAGAAGCATGGGCATTTCCCAGCTGAAGAATGTTGATATATATATATTCATATTTTATTTATATGGCTATCTTTTCCTACCTAAGGGGAAAGTCTTCCACAGGTTAACTTCTCTGTGGAGCCCAGAGGGTTTTAACAATGGGAGACATCTGGAAAGCACCTGTAGCCAAGCAGAGGGGTTGCTGAGAAGTGTATCAGTGTGCGTCTCAGGAACTGCCTCAAAATTCCACGTCTGATTTTTGCTGCACTGCCTCCTTGAAGTTCCAGGCGTATCTTTAAGCTGGATTGCTTTCTCTCTGGGAGTCTGAATGGACTCAGGAGGGTACCCGGCCACGAACATTAGTGTATGCAGTATGGTACAGCTCGGTAGCAAGGATTCCCGTGTGGAATTGTTCTGTGCACGTGATGCTCTGGACATTTCATTCCCCAACTCCATAACATTTATGAAGTTCTCACTGTTCACCTGTTACTGCATCTGGCGCTATGGATATATGGAAAAAAAAAAAAAAGATGACGATGATGACTAGAATAGCGTGCAAAGAAACCAGATTGTCTTCTTGTAACTTCAGTGGCCCTGGCACCATGCTAATTTCACTTTCCTGGTCAGTCCAGAGCTTTGCTTATCTGTAGATGTAAACACAGTCTGAAAGTGGTGATCTGGGGGTAGGGATGCTTGTCCTTATGTTGAAGATGCCAGTGATCCCCTTTTTTGTCATTTAACATATATTGTCATATAAGCCCCAAATCTCTGGCCTTGCAGCCTTTAAAAAGAATGATGTAATGCTATGTGGATGGCATGGAAGGATGTCCCAGATACAGTATTAAGTGAAGAAAGCAAGTTTCAGAACAGTGTATGTTGTGTGTGTATGAAATATAAAACCATTTTTAGTTTTGCAGTATTGGTTGAAATACCGTCCGGGGACCGGCAGGATCAGCATTACCCAGGAACCTGTCAGGAATGTGCATTCTTAGGCCTCACCCCTGACCTACTGGATCAGAAACTCTGGGTGTGCAGCTGGCAGCATGACCTCTAGGTGGTTCTGATGCTCGTGCAAGTTGTGGAACCACTGCTCTGCGTGTCCGTTTCTGGGAGAGTTTGCTACTGTGTACAGAGTCCCTCAGGACACTAAGGATGGGTCTGTAATGCCTTTATAATTTGCACAGGGTCCCAGGAAATGAATCACTTATGTTTTATAAGGGATTTTGACTGTATTGTTTCTGAGTCATTGTATTCATGTATGCCTCTTCTTTATGTGTTTATTTTTCATTTTGAGGAGAGCACAAATGGGGGTGGGACAGAGAGAGGGGAACAGGGGATCTGAAGCGGGCTGTACACTGACAGGCTGACAGCAGTGAGCCCGGTGCAGGGCTCACACTCACAAACTGCGAGATCATGACCTGAGCCGAAGTCGGGCGCTCAACTGACCGAGCCACCCAGTCACCCCTCAGGTGTGCCTCTTCTTTACAAAATCAGTGAAACAAAAAGCCAACGAATTATATGTGCAAAAAAATATTGGCAACCCTATGAAAAAAAAAAAGAATCCCTGGAGGACTATACCTTCAGCTGGTGCTTCTCAAACTTTACAGATTACTTAATGGCCTTGATAAAGTACAAGACTGGCTTGAGGCCTGGGGTTCTGCTTATCTAACCCCTTCTAGGCCAAGGTGCTGTTCTGTGGGCCATGTTTTGAATAGCAGGCCACTAAGACGTTATCCCCGGTTATCTCTGGAAGGTAGAACTGTGAGGGTCTTCACTTTACATTTCACCTTTGTGCATTATTTGCATTTGTTTTTTAGACAAAGAACTGTATTCTGAGAGAAGAGTAAAGAATTTAAAAATCTTTCACCAGAATTTGCCTTACTTCTACATCTCTGTGTTCTGCAGATTTAACCTTTAAAAAAATTTGTAAGAGTGCATCAAAAGGAAACTGATTTCTTGTCCCCCTGCATCCCCATGCCACCCAGATCTTTATAGATGTGAATGTTTAAAAGCAATAGAGTTAGGTGTAGGGGGCAGTTGGAAGGCATTCCTATTAGCTAAAATGTTTCAGTGGCAGGCATCAGAAACGTAACTAAAATGGCCTTAAGAAGTTAAAGGAAATTTTTAAGAAAGCCAAGGAAAATGCTGCTGTCACTCATAGCTGAATCCAAGCCTTCACATGACATTTTCAGGAATCGGTCCCTTGCCATCTCTAAGCTCTGTTTTCCTCTGCAGTGGCTTTATTTTCAGGCCCTCCCTCTTTCTCTAGAATGGCCACCAGAAGCAGTAGGCTCTGTTCTACCAGGTTAGCAGCCACAGCCATGTGAGAAGTCCCCTTCCCTGCTCACGTTCCAGGGATGACGCTCGTTGTGTACGGACCCATCTCTGAATCTATCAGTGACTCCGATTGGCTTGACGTGGCCACATGCCCACTTCTGAAGAAGCCTGGGGGTGGTGTAACCTCATCTGAACCAGCTGAGAGGAAGGGGTGGTTCCCTGAAGGAGAACCAAAACATTGATACTAGGACGAGGTGAAATAGATGTGGAAGTGGAGAGGTGGTGTTCTGTTATTGTGCAGATCTCCAGCCCCGTCTTCTCTTTTGACTTCTTTGGAAACCAGGTTAAGTGATTTATCCATAGACAGGATAATAAACACTGGAGCCAAGACTTTCCAATTTCTGTCCTTCTGCTCTGTCCCCTCCATGGTGTTATCTCCACCTTCTGGAAAACCAGGAATGAATCAAACACGAAGCTTCTATGACACTTGATTGCCATTGAAATGCCTTTTTAAACACTGCATTTCATGATATGAAACTTAAAGGAATTGTAATTGTACGTCTATCATCTTTGAGGCTCCTCCATTAACTGCCCAGAGTAAGAAAACCACATTCCTTCTGTGATAGTAATCCTTGCTACTCCTTCCCTCGTTGGGGAAACAAGTCAAAGCTTGACAGAGTGTAGCTGCTGATCTACTTGGGAGAAGTTCGAGCCCTAACCAGGT
Organism: Prionailurus viverrinus; assembly: GCF_022837055.1. NCBI lineage: Eukaryota > Metazoa > Chordata > Mammalia > Carnivora > Felidae > Prionailurus > Prionailurus viverrinus. Next base: position 94,814,376 of record NC_062566.1, read on the forward strand.
GATCCCATGAGTGAGGTGGGTGCCCTGTGGACAGAGGGGCTCACACCAGCCTCTGATCTTAGTTTGTGGCATATATTATCCCAAGAGCTTGATTAATAGTCTAGACTGGGTCCTCCCTTTGGGCGGGCTGTTGCCCTCCCAATTTTCCCAGGCACCGTGATATCCCTGTGGACAGGTACAGGCATGCATCACAAATCTGGAGGCTCGCCCAAAAAGTATGTCTGCTGTTTGTGAAGGGGCAATGTAGCAATTACCTGTGAGTAATGTAGTGGCAGATCTTCTATGAGAAATTAAAGCTGAAAAAAGAGGGCTTTCCTCTCCTTGAAGGACGTATATTGGCTGAACCAACTCTTGCTTTGAGGACTCTTTCTTCTCCTTTCTCTCAATTCGATCCCTTTCTCCCCAGACATCCTTTCTTAGGCACCCCGCTTTCACAGTCGGCAAGCCATGGGAATAAGAAAGAATTGGCTGGAAGTAAATTGTCTGCTTGCTCATAGCAGTTGAAAGTTTTCTTTCGATGCTTCTGGTTCCAGGGGAGGGAGCTGAAGATTAAATCCTGGAGTCTGCCCCATTAGAAGAGCAGCAGCCTGGTTTCTGGTAACTACAGCAGCAGGTAAGAAACGAACGGTTGTTCTTACCTTTTGTTTTACATAAAATATAATTTTAAGGCAGATTTGATGTGACATGTCCGTGTATTAGGCATAGTAGAATCACCAAAAGATTTAAATAATATGATTTCCATGTGTAAACCACCCTCGACTAGTGGGAGGATTGGTTCTGCTGGCTGGAGAACCTGTCTCGGGATTTCTTTTGGAGGCAAGCGGTGCCTTGGGTTGTTCCCTATAGTAGACATCGTGGTCAGTGCCAGGAAGAAACTCATGTCTTGATGAATTAGACAGCATCTGTGTTCTCTAGATTTTCACTTGCAGTGTGCATATTTACAGGTGTATGTATCCTGTACTCCAGACACACAATCACCTTTGGTAAGAACACTCACAAAAGCACAGATGATGATCTGACTGGAAGATAGGCCCCTTTTGATGCATTCCTATTCTAAGTTTTCCAAGAGCCCATCTGTTGACTTCTTAGAAGACAACACCATGCATTTTTTAGGAGGAAGTTATTAGGAGTGTGAGAAATATTGAATAGGTGTCAGTTGCATTAGTACAGTTACTTGCTCACCCTCTGGATCACAGCAAAAGGCTTTCATGTATTTGGGGGTCATGCACTTCTTTATAAGGAATATAACTTAGTAAAAGTAGACAAGAAACCATAAAGTGAACATGATGAGCTGTTACAGAGTTTGTCATAACCAGTTCCCAAGTGTTGTAAAAGTAAAATATGATGTGTGTGTGATAGGAGGAAGTAATAAAGGGAATATGGAAAGGAACAAAATGGAGTTTTATGAGAATTTTTAGGTCTACTTTTTATTTTTTTTAATTTTTTTAAATGTTTATTTATTTTTGAGACAGAGAGAGACAGAGCATGAACGGGGGAGGGTCAGAGAGAGGGAGACACAGAATCTGAAACAGGCTCCAGGCTCTGAGCTGTCAGGACAGAGCCCGACGTGGGGCTCGAACTCACAGACCACGAGATCATGACCTGAGCCGAAGTCAGCCGCTTAACCAACTGAGCCACCCAGGCGCCCCAGGTCTACTTTTTAAAAACAAACTGAGTTTGTGAGTCAGCAACCAAAGAATCAATTCTCTGAGAAAACGCTTGTGAATGACCAAGTGTTTCTTGTTTGCTGGGTGGTGGGGAGGGGAGAGGGAGAGAGATGGAAAAAGGGAGGAGATACTTTCCTCACGTACTGGGTTGGAGCCTGGCTTATTTTAAATGCACCTCAGTAACCACTTATTCTGCAAACAGCACCTTTTGTGTTCTGGGCACTGTGCTGGGCTCAGGACTATATGTGTCATGCTCAGTTTCCTCTTCAGTAACTTTTGCCCACCTCTTGTTAGTGTCACCAACAAACAGACAACCACAGAGTTTAGTGCAATTACTTATCACTGGACTGTTCAGGTGGCCTGGTTACCTGAACTGCTTATGTATCGGTCTGCTAGAAAAATATATATTGTCTTCCAGTTGAAATGACACCCTGTCAAAAAGAAACTTCCTCCTGAGCTTCCTAAAATCCAGTTCTCTGAGGCCAAGGAATAGTAGAGCACTACTATGAGATTTGTGCTCTGTTTGTGACTCCTGTTTTCTGGGTAAGTGAGGCGCTGATCCTTGACTGGAAGCTTGGCCTGGAGCCATGCAGGCTCTAAGACAGGGGCAATGCCTTGCCTGCTAGTCTCTCACCCAGAAACTCTGTGGAAGTGAGGGGTGGGGTATGGGTGGGGACCCTTCCCCTTTGGGTGTATCTCAGGGGACCTGCTTCATCAGCTGGCAACAGGCCCTGGACCCTCAGCGAATATGATCGAACCTCCTTACATGCCAGGCCTGGGCCCTCTTCTGCTTTGGGAAGCTGGCTTCTGAGCTGATTTGAGGCAGACCCAGAGGCACGGTGGATAGATATAAATATTACCTCATTACCAGCACATGCTCTCCCTTTTCACTTCTTTCCTATGGCTGCATCTTCTCTTGGTTGCTATAAACAGCACCATTCCCCCACTCTGGAAAAGGTCTGAGTTTGTCACTGGTGGTCCCTCGGCTCTGCCCGTCTCCCAGTTCTGGTGAGAAATGCTGCCATGAGTGAAATAACAAAGCAGAGGATAAAATGTACAACACAAAAATAATAATAGCACCTAACATTTGTGAGACCTGCCTGTGTGCCAGGCGCTGTGCTAAAGGCTTTGTATACCTGATCTCATTTGTTCTTTACAACTACCTATGAGGTGGGGACCCCTGGTATCCCGATTTTACAGGCAAAGAAACTGAGGCTTAACCATTTACTTACTGCTTGCAATTCAGACCTAAGTGCCTGACTCCACAGCATTTAATGACAGCCTGTGATAAGAGTGACAATCAAATTTAGCTTGAATGCTGGCCAAGGGAAGATAGTACACACCAGTGAGCAGGGTGCTGAGGCAGATGCCCTCTGGCCCTCTTGGCTTTCCTGCTCTGCAGTGATGCCTCTGGAAATGTCTACTGGAGACCACCAGGGAGACCAAAGGGATTGCTCGGCTGCCTGTGGCTTCTCTACAAGTGGCTTGTCATGCCTCCCTTTGAGGTCTGGCAACCAACATTTATCTTGGTCTTTGTTTACAAACAAAGGCCATGCATCCTGTTCTTTCCTTGCTATTTGGGGCTGACTCTAATTTTAAAGGAGCATATGTTCTAGTTCCACTCTGCTGGTGTTTTGGGACAGACGTTAGCCCTTAAGAGGCGTCAGGGAATGTTTGTAATAAGTTCTTTCCTTTCCTTGATTTCAGCTAATATATTCCCTAGAGCCTACCTGGAACCAAAAAGAGTTCTCCTTTAGAGATGGTCTCTACTTGGTCAATTACCACTCCTAGTACCTTTTTGAAACTACTCTGAGGAAGAATTTGGAAAGTCTCCAGGCTGTTTACCCATGGGCTCCACAATTCATAAGTCACATCACAGGCTCATTTCTGAGGGGTCCTCTCACATTTTGAGCCCCTTCCTGTTTTCAGCATTTAGGCAAACTCTTCTACAATATGGATCTTGTCCAATGAGACCAAAGCCAAAGAAGGGTTCCGATCAGCCCCTGCACCAAGCCTATTGGACGGCCCTTTGGTTAACTCAAGCAGTGCATCAAAACCCCATCCCCTTAGACTTCTTGCAGACTATTTTTATTGTGTGACTTGGCAATGAGCTAGTGAAGTATCACCTTCTTTGAAATTTGGCCTTAACTTGCTTATTTCCAGTTTCCAACTGTTTCCCCTATTGTATGTATTTGAAGAGAATGAAAGCATTGGAGGTCTGGGGCGGCAAAAAGGAAGAGGACTAATATTAATTGAACACCTACTATGTGCTACATATTCCACTGGTCTCTATACACATGATATGATATTTAATCCTGATGGAACCTAGGAAGGTAGGAAGGCCCATTTACAGTTGAAGAAGCTCAAGATTCAAAAAAGTTAAGCTACTGTAGATGGAAGTGTAATACAAAGGTGGGGCAGAATTCACATATTCCCTTATCCCATACTGCCTTCACCATGTCACCTGGGTTCTACAGCCTTTCCCAGTGGACAGAGTACACTCAGATCTTCATGATCCTGGGATTTAGGTATGTGATACCTATTTGGTAGATGAGGAAACTAGATTCAGAGGGTACTGCTTGGGTTAATGGAAATCAGCTGCTATTAAGCCTTTGCTCATCTCCTATTCATCTCAGACAGCTGAGAAATGGTGTTCAGGTGAAAAATTTTAACCCCCAAGATCCTAATGAAGAGTAATCTATTTGTATCACTTTTGGTTTTCCAAACCTTGATCTTAGTAATGTGTTTACTTACATATGCCCTACTCTGTGTTTCTCACATAATTTTATTTCAGAAATGCAGGTCAATGTTAATGAAATTAAATACTTATCACTTACACTGAGACAGTTTTCTGTTCTGTTACTCAAGCTGATTCCTTGTTATTGAGCAGTTGAGATGGTCCAAAGAATACAAGTTCATTTCTTCCTTTTGCTTTTCCTTTTGGAGTGTGTGGTCTCCAATAAGGAAATTGCTGAGTCAAATAGTATAACAAATTTTATAGCTCTTATGAAAAATTGCCAGACTGCTTTCGTCAGAAACCTCACATTGTCACCAGCAACAAACACAAGGACTCATTTTCCTCCAATTCCAGGCTGGCCTGCTCTTTATTGAGCTGAATTTATTTCTAGTTCTCCTCTCCAAAAGTTTTGGGAGTACTAATCTTCGAGTGTCTTTCTTCTCATCACTGAGCCTTCTACCTGAAGACTGACACTGAGCCCGCTAACCACACAAGCCTCCAGTCAGAGTAATAAAGACGTGAAATGCCATGTTCCATGGCCTAACAAAGTTGGAGAGGGGAATAACAGGTATGGAATGAAATGAGAAGTAAAGAGAAATATTAAAGAACCCATGGTGAATAAATAGGTCAGAGAATAATAGAGGATATGGGAAAATTAGCCTCTTGCGAATTCTTCAAGCGTGTGAAATACACGTATTCATTTATTGGTTTATGTGGTAGCCAGCCTTCAAGATGGCTCCTAATGATCCCTGCCTCCTGATATTAGCGCCCGGTGTGGTCCCCTCCCACAACCTATCAGAGTTGGTCTGTGTGCCCAGTAGAACACTGGATAAGTGATGGGATGTTGACTCTGATATTAGGTTATAAAAGATGTTATGGCTTTCATTTTGGTCACTTTCTCCATTTCTTGGATCACTCACTCTGGGAGATACCAGCTACCATGCTGTGAGCAGCACTCTGGAGAAGCCCATGTAATGAAGAACATGGTGGTGACAGCATTCTACTTGTGGTGGAGTCCCAAGTCACACCTCTGCCTGGAAACCTGAACCATCTGCTCAACTCTTTGCTCCCTGTTAGACTGTAAATAGACATCAGTTATCCATTGCTGCAGAACAAACCACCCCCCAAATAAGAGTGATACCCTCGTGTTTGGGGCCACAAATAGGAATTGATGGAACAGCTGGGGTTGCTAGAACTCTCCATATGGCCTTTCAATGTGGGCTTTATCACAGTATGGAATTCTCCCAGTACCAGTCAGACAAAAATAGAAGCTGTAAAGCCTCTTGAGGCCTGGGCTCGAAAGTTACACAACATCACTTCTTCCACATTCTGTTGGACAAAGCAAATAAAAAGGCCAGCCCAAATTCAAAGGGTGGGAGAAATAAACTGCTTCTTAACAAGACGATTTGTAAATAGTGTGTGGTTATATTTAATCCATCAAGCCCAGCTTCTGGCCATAATTATTTCAATTTCTCCCATAATATGTAAAATACACTCCTCTCTCCCAGGACCCCCGTAGTCTCATCCAATGACCACATCAAGCTCAAAGTCTGTGATCTTGGGGCACCTGGGTAGCTCAGTTGGTTGAGCATCCAATTCTTGATTTCAGCTCAGGTCATGATTTCACGGTTTGTGGGGTTGAGCCCCACATAGGGGCTCCCTGTTTATAGCACAGTGTCAGCCTCTGTGGGAGGCTGGGATTCTATCTCACCCTCTCTCTCTGCCCCTCCCCCCTTGCATGCTTACTCTCTCTCTCTCTTTCTCTCTCTCAAAATAAATAAACTTAAAAAAAGAACTATGGGTTGTCTATGTATCTCATTATTGTTCATTCCATTATCCACAATTCTTTTGGGGACTGGCCTCTACAGTAATGCTGATTAAAATACAGTACAAACCACAAATGTGAATGAACTACATATGTGGGGTTTTGTCTAATTCTAAGAGAAGACCCACAATTTAAATAACAGTAAAAACAAAACAAGTGAAATTAATTTTAGTGATAAATTTTTTAACTCACTATAATCAAAATATTGTTGCAACTTTATGTTAGTAATAAGATATTTTACATTTTTTAATGCTAGGTTTTTGAAATCCAGTATATATTTTATGCTTATAGCACAGCTTAATTCAGACTAGCCACATTTCAAGTGCCCAATAGCTACATGTGGCTATATTGGGCAGCCCAGCTTGATTACTCAGAGCTATTTTGGGATTAGGCTCCTATGAATCTTAGAAGCCCTTTGTCTAGTTGAGAGGGCCCTCTCAGCACTTCCTAAAGTGTTTTCGAGGTCTTAATTAAGGGTCTTACACCCTATCTTTGATCAGTCTTTACTCTGAGACCATCTCTTCCTTTGAGAATCCTTTGCCAGCTGGAGAGAGTGGAAAGAGGAACTTTCTAACATAGCAAATCCTGAACCTCCCTTCTTTCTTCTCAGTTTTCTGTTTGCAAACATGGGTTCTGGCTTTAACTCTCTTTCCTTGTACCTTATTGTGCAAGGCTAAAATATCCACTGGTGCTTTAAGCATTCTGCCCAGAAGTCTCTTTAGCCAGACCAATAAATTGATTAAATCTATTTTCTAACCTTACAAATTACTACAGATGACAGTTTTGCTGATTGTTTCAGCAAGAAGGGCTGCCCGTTTCCCAGCCTCCAAAACCAATTTCCTCACTGCCCTTCCAGCCTCTCCCCGCCATCTGGTCCCAAAGGCAATACCACATGTTATAAGTCTTTGTTCGGCAGCGTCCTCCTCACCAGGTTCTGTTTTAGTCACAGTAGAGTAACAAATAACCCTAAAACGTAGCGAATGAAAACAACAGATTATTGTTTCTCCATGCTTCTGTGAGTTGACAGGCTAGTTTAATTGCTGGTATTACCTGGGCTTATTCATGCAGTTACCTTCAGTTTGAAGATCTTGAAGATTGGTGGCTGGGCTCAGCTGGGCCAGCTGGGCCTCACTGGCTCCATGTGCTCTTTCATCCTTTAGGAGGCTAGGCTTTGTCACACGGTAGCGGCCGTGCTCTGAGGGTCCAAGCTTTAACGTGAAAGCACTTATGTAACCTCTAAGAATCTCAGTTTTGCTGATTGCACTGGCCAGAGTAAGCCCACGACCAAGTCCAGAGTCAACGTGGGAGGAAACTACATAAGCGCACGGTCTTGGAAGGCACGATTGGTTGAGGAATAACTTGTATAAGGCCTGCCATGCTATCTCTTCCAGGTATCTTATGGATTACATGAGGTAATTTGTACATAAACACTTAAGGTCTCACGGGCAGATACCTGGGAACTGGGTTCCAAAGTTGCTTGTACCTTATGTTTGGAAAGATCCATCCATGCTTGCTGCATTGGTGGTCTAATCGGGAGCAAAGAGTTGAGCAGACAGGTTATGTTATATGTCAGACGATGTGCAAAAAGCTTTAACTATGTTAGCTCATTTCATCCTCCAAGTAGTCCATTTTACAGATGAGGAAATGAGTAACAGAGAAACTAGTTAACAGCCAAGGTCATGCAGCAAATTAGAGGCGGAACCGGGGCCTGAGTCCAGGCAGCCTGGCTCTCGGGGCCATGCTCGTAATCGCTGTCCCACAGCTGTCTCCGTTCAGAGAAGGCAGAAGAGACAGTGCAAGGGTGGAAAATGAGGCCTGGAGTGCAGAAGAGGGCAGGGCGACACGTCAGAGTCTGTGTACGATCTTTTCAGGCGTTTAGTCCTTTGGGTATTCTGCATAAACTGTTCTTCTAGAACTCTTTTCTCTGGCAACCAGCTTTCCCAATCAGGGCAGATGTGTAGGGAGGTATTTTTTTTTTTTTCCTAGTTGATCTCACTGGATTCTCCTCTCTGAGCTGAGCTTGTTAGATTGAAAATATTCTGATGTGTTGTGAAATATTGGCTGGAACACTGTCCAGAGAGCATGCTTCTCAGAATACCTTGGCACGGCTCCTCTCATGCTGGTGGCGAACACACAGGTCCCAACAGAGTGGAGTCGCTCTGGGTCTGCTGCTGCCACTGCAAGATTTACGATATATGAAGGTGCCAAGTTTGTAGGGTGAGAAAAAGAAGCAGCTCACATTTACAATCATGTTTTTAAAAATCTGCCCACATGTTACTGGAGTTGTACTTTAAAGGCTTTTGCCAGATAACACATTTTGGGAAATGATGGGGGAAATCTTAAAGATATAAACTAAGGTAGGAACAGTATGATGTAGTGTGTGTGTGTAAAGGAAACAGATTTGAATGAAGCAAGATCCATGCTACTCGACTGTTTTTAGATTAGTTTTTGTTTGTGTGAACGTAGAAAGGCCTGGGTAATTAAGATGTCCTCAGGTAGCAGAGGAAGAAGATTTGTGAGGTTGAAAAAACATGGAGGCCGTAGACGATGCCTCGTATACATAGAGGGGTGTGAGTCACACACCCCTTAAACGCCACACACCCTGAGCACCCTGAGTTGGAAGCCCATGCAGTGAGCAGTGAAGTGAGCTGTTTCTGGGTTAATTTCTATCGAAAGTGTCAGCAGTTTCAGAAATGTTGGCCTAAATTAGGAAGCTGTTTTGATCTCTGATGTCGCAGGGATTTTTGCCATGAATACTTATAGGAAATGTGCCAACTTATCAGGGTGGCTTGTCATTAAGGAAGCTGATGCTTCAGAGAGCTTTTCTTTTCCTCCTTCATAGTATAAATCATTTCCTCTGCCCCAAAACTCTTAACAGTTTGGGCTGAAAGCCATGCTATTGCTGAATAAGAGATCGGAAATGGAAATTCAGAATCTCTCCATGCCCTGTTCCCTTCCGCCTTGCTTTCTCATTTGGGGTGTTTACGTCATTTTAAATGAATGGCCTTTTAGGCATTTCTAACAGGAAATAATCTAGAGCATTAGCTATGATTTATCTCGTGGAATTTCAGCACTTGATAGGAGCCATTTATTCCCATGTTCTGCATTATTGGTTCCCTGACCGAGCATATGGAAATCAGGTATGTTGTCTGTGCTGTCTTTCTATACCTCAGATTCCTGGTATGTTTAAGAAACCTGGAATTTTTTTTTTTTACTCATCGCTAATTATATCCATGTTTGGAAAGAGGAAAGTCAGGCAACCCGCAACAGTGATACTTCCTTATGGAGCAAATATTGCTTAAATTACGTTATCTCCTTTCTAGTTAAGTCCTTTTTATTGAAGTAGTAGAGGTTTTATTTGTTCATTTGCTGGTTTTGGTAAGTTAGGTGCTTCTGTTGCAGACTCCTTCCTGATACACCACAAGATGGAATGTGACTGTTTTGAAACAGTATGCAGAATGGATAGTTCCTGGTTCTGTGGGCCCAGCCAGAACTGCGTTACCAGATATCAGGAGCCACTTTTGATTTGACATACCCAGAAAAGAGGGTTTGAAGGGAGCCAGTGAGAAAAGGAGACAGGATTAAAACAAAACAAAACAAAAGGCATTTCTGGTCAGGTCAGAGTAAGGTTGTCCTGGTCTGGCGATGAGCTGCTGAAAAATGGGAGCTGGAGCTGATGCTCACGTTTCTACCTCAGCATGACTCTCAAAAGCACTTTTTGTCTTTCCACGTAAAGATTTATTAAGATGCTGAAGGGAGCCGAGCAGGCTCACATTACCCAGATTTGTTGTGTTATGTTTTTATTGAAATTGACACGGCAGCTGCCAGTCCGTTTAATTGAGCTGTTCAAATCCTAGCCGAGAAGCCAAGCAGCCAAAGGCATGGCGCCACACCCCTTGTTCCTCTTTAGGTCCTGGTGTTTAAACCTGGCTCCTACGAGCGGGTCTCAGGTTGCAGAGCTCTGTCTTCAGGCAAACTCCAGTGGTTATGAATGGTTCTTCCAGCAGCTGACAGTGTTTTATTTGGTTTGGCTTTTTTTATTTTTATTTTTTGCATTTGGGATCTCCAGCAAGGAAACAGAGCCCCCGACCCAGAGGCAGGGGTGGGTGGAACTTCATGGGTATGACTCGAGAGAGCTCAGAAAGGCTTTTTGTCCCTCAAACATCTCCCACTCATTTGCCACACTAATAGGGGGTGATTTCTTTGTGTTAGACAAATACCCCCTTTAAAAAAGCATATCAATGGCACCATAAGATAGACTTCTTAATCTTCAAAATTTTATGTGAGCTGGCTACCTTAGATCCATTCTTTCTCGTGGCAAACTGGGCACCTCTGAGCGCAGGCAATGGGGCTCACGGGTCAGACATAAGGATAAAGACCAGAATACAGGGTGGAAGGCCTGGTTGCAAGGTAGGGAAAGGGCTCCTGCCAACTGATGTGTGGATTCAGAGTGCTAATGGTTCCCGAATCTACGTCCATCCACAGCCACAGCCCTTCTCCAGAGTCCCAAATCCATATTGGCAATAACAATTTCCCTTGGATATATCCATCTAAAGTCCAGTAGACCTTAAATGGAACGTGTTCAAAATTGAATCCGTCTCTTCGTTTTTGCGCCAACTCACACCTTCTCTGCTCCAAGTTTTCCTGAATTTCTCCTCAACTCCCCCCACCCCAGTCACCAGTCCTGAAAATTTTATCTCACCCGCTTCTCTGCTCTGCCCGTGACTTCTTTCTAACTCTGAGCTTCTTCATACAGACGATTGCAACAGCCATTTAATTGGTCTTTCGTCCTCTACCTCTTTTTTTGTTTCCTCCTTCACACCACTGCCAGAATTAGCTTTCTATATATAAATCTTATCACTATTTGCCCCTCAAAACCCGTCCTTTAATTACCTGCTGTTGCCACAGAATAAAATCTGAACTCCATAGTGTAGTATGTGGAGGCTGTCTCAGTCAGGCACCCCACCCATCCTATCCCCCGGCCTCACTGGAGCACAGGTCTTTGATTGTGCTTATGCTCTGTCTTCTGCATTAAATGACATTTTCCACCATTCCCTTAAACCTGGCATCAATAGCACCTCCTCTGTGAAGCTCTCTCCTGCTCCCCCAGCCACCCCCTCCTTCCCCAGAGCACCCTAGACCTTGCCACTTCTGTAGCATGGATGTCGAGTAGGTGCCTACACACAGGAAGTGCTCTATTAATGTCTGTTGTTGAGTGAAAGAGATGCTGGTGGGAAAAGAGCTCCATGCCATGACGGAGGTGCCAGAGGGAGAAGAGAAAACACTGAACATCAGATTAACACCGCAAATGAGACAATCATTTACAACCCTCAGACTAGAAAAGATGAACCACACTCCTTATGCCCTGCCTCCAGGGTGGACGAGGAGAATGGACAGCTCCCTTTGCTGTTGGAAGGATGGAATATTGGTCAAGGATTCCTGTAGGAGAATTTTGACAGGATGCATCAAAGCTTTTAAAGATGATGGAATTTGACCCAGCAGCTCCATTTTGAAGAATCCATCTTAAGCGAGTGATCTGACAAGGATTTGGTAATGTTTATGTAAAGATCCTTATTTCTATCAGCAATAACATAGTGACATCTGAAATGTCAAACTATAAGCAATTGATTAAAGAAACTACAGCACATTTTTATCCTGGATTATTAAGCAGCCATTAAAATGATAACATGAACCTGTACTTATTAACATGGAAGGATCATATGTGTGACCTGCCGTGGAGTGAAAAAAGTTGTTTATAAAAATATATGCATACTGTAATCTCACTTCAAAATACTGCATTCGAAAAAAATCATGAGGGTATGTACTGTCACGTCAACTGTGGTTATTTTGAGTTGGTGGTATTCACATGTTTCTATATTTTCTGAATTTTGAAAACTGGTTGAAGTACGTGTGCACACACATACACATGCACACTGCCCCCGCCCCCCCCCCCTTAAGTTATTCCATTAGTAGAAAGAACAGAGAAAGCAGAAGATGGCAGGCCAGCTGACTGCCAGTTCCCAGCTCCTTGGTAGCCTCAGGGCAGCCTGGCCGGTGGACATTTAAGGCAACGGAGAGGCAAATATGTCCCTACCTTTTCTGTTAATATCCTAGCTAGTCAAGAATCCTTTTGAGGATATTTGGAAGGTGTTGGGGGGGGGGGCGAAGAAGGAGGCAAATCAGTTAGTGACCCTGAATAATTCATGGCCTTAAACCTTTCTAAAGTTCTACTGTAAGGAAGGGGCACCTGGGTGGTTCAGTCAGTTAAGCATCCCATGCTTGCTTTAGGCTCAGGTCACCGCTCAAGGTTCAAGAGATTGAGCCCTACTTTGGGCTCCCCCCATGACAGAGCAGGGCCTGCTTGGGATTCTCTCTCTGTGTCTCTCTCTCTGTCTCTCTCAAAATAAATAGAATAAACATTTAAAAAATAAATAAAATCCTACTACAGAGGAAAATAATTTTTAGAAATCTCATCAGAAATCAGATCTGGCTGAGCTAAAACCTAGCAGGGAAGCAGGCAATAGCTTTGGAAGCCAATGACCTTCCTCTCCTTTCCCCACCAACACATTTCAGATCACAGAACGCCTACTAATTTCCAATTCAATTAGAAGTACTTCAGAGCAAGTGTTTGTTGAAAATACCACCCAGGGGGAGCTGAAAGGGGTGGGCTGGGCATTGCCGTGGTGACAATGGTGAATACAGGATCCGGGAGTGTGGCAGCTACATTTGACACGAGATCATTCCCCAGACCCACTGGCTGCTTGGTCAGACCCCTGTGCCAGGCAGGAAGTCAGGAGACACTATTTTCTAGGTGCCTGGGAATAGGGTTACTCTGCCTTCCAAGCTGGTCTGTGCACCTTGATCAGGCCTGAGCCCTTGGGGCACACAGGTGGGAGCCAGCTCCTCCTTTGCTACTCCTTCCCCTACGTTGTGAGCATTGACCCCTCAGGCTCCATCTTGGACCCTGGAGCCAGCTTCTCCCCTCTGCAGCCCCCCAGCCCTTCCTGTTGCTGTTTCAGTGCCAGAAGGCCTGGGCAGTGAGTGGACGAGACAGCACAGCGCCTGCTCTGTGCTCACAGCTCTGTCTCCCACTGGGTGACCCAGGCTGGCCCTGCCTGGTGTTGCCTCTTCTCTGCTCCCTCCCTGTGGCCACCCCAACTCATCAATCCCAAGGGCCCCAGAGGCGGCACTGGCAGCAGTTTAGGCAGTGTCTGTCCCAGAGCAAATTGTCTGGGAGCTCTGCCAGCTTCTGAAGAAAATCTGCTTTGTGAATAGGGGAAGAAGCCTCTTTTATACTTTCTGTTAATCACGTTATTCACATAAGAGAGTTCTTCGTGCTTCCTTCCTTTCCCACAAGCCCCTGCTTGTCCAGGAGCCTCGAGGAGACAAGAGCAAAGAAGTGAACAGGTGGTAAGCGATCATCCAGAATATAAACGAAAAAGTACAGTAAATGGCCTAAGAAATGGTTCCATTTTTCAAAAGCCTAAAGTATTTTAATAACACATTTTCTCAAAACAGAATTAAAAGAATGATTTAGCCTTAGGGCGGGTGGCTCAGTTGGTTAAGCATCTGACTCTTGGTTTTGACTCAGTTTGATTCGTAGGTTCAAACCCCATGTTGGGTTCTGCGCTGACAGTGTGGAACCTGCTTGGGATTCTCTCTCTCTCTCCTTCTCTCTCTGCCCCTCTCTCTCTCTCTCTCTCTCTCTCTCTCTCTCTCGTGCTCTCAAGATAAGTAAACAAGTTAAAAAAAAATGATTTAGCCTTAATTGGAAAGTTTATTGCAGCCCATTATACGCACTCTCCCTGCTTCACAAAACAAAGAGTAGCATGAGTTATGTCTTAAAAAGCAAAGTGTAATTAACATCTCTTGCCTACAAGGTTGATTCCTCTGTGCTGTTTCTAAGCTTATTTGATTTTCCCTGCCTCAACGTGTCCTTTAACTCTTGGCCTTTCTCTCTCCTCCCACCCCCTTTCTTCTATCCTGGGTCTTTTCCTTTCTTTCTTCCCAGCGTTCCCTACCTGGAAAAGTGAGTAGAGGCCAACAGCTCATGTGTAACAATAAAAGAATGAGATCTGTATGTTAGATCGTATTTAAAAAGTCAAAATTAGGTGAAGGACAGCCTTCAAGTAATGAGTTCAGGAAGTTATGCACTTAACATCACTGTGCACCATTTTTCACCATGTTTATACAAGTCCTCATTTGGGATTGCCTTTAGGGGTAATTTACAAGGTGCACACATGCACACACACACACATGCATACAATCAATCTGTACACTTTAATTTTGTTCCCTGTTGATTATGTTCCTTCTTCATTAGATTTGGCTCTAAGTGACAAATTCTAAATGAAAAAAAAAAATCACTCCAGAAGGACCAAGATTTGCCACCAATAACAATACACATATGTGTGTATATTTTAAACAAGCACTAAGGATGTTCCTAACAGAGTCGGGCCAAAATTATTTTGTGAAAACAGAGTTAACGTTGGAGTCAGACATAGCGCCCAAAGTGGCCATGTGGGAAGATAGTGTTTCATTTGGATATACTGGCTTAGAAAAGTTGGATTTTTTTAATGATTTTATTATTTATTAAAGTTTATTTATTTTGAGAGAGAGAGAGAGAGAGACAGAGACAGAGACAGAGACAGGGAGTATGTAAACATGAGCCAGGGAGGGGCAGAGAGAAGGGGAGAGAGAGAGAATCCCAAACAGGCTCTGCAGTGTGAGCCTGGAGCCCAACACGGGGCTTGAAACTATGAATCACAAGGCCATGACCTGAGCTGAAATCAAGAGTCAGATGCTTAACAGACTAAGCCATCCAGGCGCCCCTGTATGTTGTTTGTTTTTAATCAGCTTTGTGGCTGGGTAGGGAAACTGTTGTGACATGTGATATGCACTAACATATATTGAGTGCATTCTCTGTGATGTGCCAGGATCTGTGCTGAGCTTTTTATGTGCAGTATCTCATTTAATTCTCCCAACAACCCTGAGGGAAGGCTGAGGCCTTAGAGGCGGGTGACTGACCAAGGTCACACAGCTAGGGAGTAGCAGAAGGAGGATTTGGACCCATTTTTCTGACTCCAGGGCTCATTCCCCAAGTTACCAACCTGAGGCAGGTCACTTGTTTTCTTTGTGCTCCTAACACATCTGGTTGTTCAGAGCATCAAACAAGACATTGCATGGAAATACATCGTAGGCTGTCGAGTGTGAAACAAATACTGTTCGTGCCTGTTTTTGTGCAGCTGTTTGCCCTTAGCTCATTATTCCCATTTTATATATTTATATATATATATATATATATTTTTTTTTTTTTCAGGAACTGGTTTCTCTATGTTTTCCTAAGATATTATTAATGATTTCCAAAAGATCTAAGAATATTTTATGACTACAGATTTTTGCTCTAGCCAATTGGCTTCCTTTGTAGATGTTTCTCACTTGCCTCATAAAAGAAAACTCTGTAGAAAGATTTCTCATTGACATACCGCAAGCAGCATGCATTATTTCCTTGTGATTTTAGAATCACTGACAGTATTTGGTCTTTATAGTTTTTTTGTTTGTTTGTTTTGGTTTCTGGGTTTTGTTTTGTTTTTGTTTTACTTTTAATCTTGGTGGTGGTTTTAGTACCAGCTTTCCAAAAAAAAAAAAAAAAAGATTGTGACTGACTCAAATAAGACAGTATCATAGTATCATACAGGCCAGTGGCCGTGAACTAATATGAAGAAGAAGGTAATTCTGATAATGTGAGTAACAGCTTTGAATTGATCATGAATATTCTTTGGGGTTGGGTGATGGATCAGGGTAACGCATTTCAAATTGTGAAGGTGTGCCGTCAATTGGATTGGCTTGGCTTATGAATTAATTGTATTGCCATTAATTGGCACAGAGCGTGCCATTAATTGGAAATGTGAATACTTTTTGTAGGTTGTAGAACACCTCTCTTGATAAGCCATCAATGCTTATGATAAAGCGATAGGATAATACGAGCGATAAGAAAACCCCATCGTATCACCGTTTCATAGGTGGAAAAAATTGAAACAGAAAGAAAAGAAAGAATCTTTTCCCTTAGAAGGGAAAAAGCTAGGTTAAAAGCTAGGAATGGGGCGCCTGGGTGGCGCAGTCGGTTAAGCGTCCACTTCAGCCAGGTCACGATCTCGCGGTCCGTGAGTTCGAGCCCCGCGTCGGGCTCTGGGCTGATGGCTCGGAGCCTGGAGCCTGTTTCTGATTCTGTGTCTCCCTCTCTCTCTGCCCCTCCCCCGTTCATGCTCTGTCTCTCTCTGTCCCAAAAATAAATAAAAACGTTGAAAAAAAAATTTAAAAAAAAAAAAGCTAGGACTAATAGAGTAGTTCTTCTAATTAAATGATAAATTCAGCATACATATTTTATTCTTCTCTTCTAGTAATAGTACTTCACAGTATATATGCATAGGACTCATATGGTCCTTTGAATCACGTTAGTTCTCTTTAATGTAGTTCTAGAATTGAAGAACCTTGAATTTTGGGTTTTGCCTCTGTGATAAGCTCAGACGCTAAATGGTTTAGACACTAGCCATGCTATTCTTCAAGGGCCTCATCTTTAAGGGGCTGGTATGGAGCTGGGGGTGGTAGATGGATAATAATTGTGCATACTAAGGCATTGTTGCAATTTAATTAATATTTATAAAGCACTTGGAAATCCTCAGATGAAAGGTGCTCCTCCAAAGGACAATTATCTTACGATCTCTCCCATGTTCCTGCTCCAGGTTTTTTGGCCAAAGTGAAAGGGGTTTAACCTAGAGTCTGGGAATTCTGCTCCCAGAATTATGATGAAGAGTGTAGACATTAAGCTTGTCACCCCTTGTGCAGAGTGATGGTTTATTTTGGGTTGCTGAAATGCTGCCGCAAATCACTGTGTCCCCAGGAGACAATGTCATATCATCTTTTGAGCCGGCCACTGGGGAATTTTCTGTCTCAGCAACTCCTTGTCCTTAAAGCGGGCTCATGCAAGAAAGTCACAACCTCCTCCTCCTCCAACTGGTGTAATGTTTCATTTTTGTCAAGAAGGATAAAAAGAACAGCAGTCTTCAGGCTGCAACACAAATGAGTGGATTCCAGTAGCCATGGGGGAGAGAAATTGGGAGGAAGAACAACCTGTATGCCCCCTCTTTGGTCCCTTATTTCTGGAACTCACCCACTTCCAGTCATGTGACCAGAATGAAAGGAAAGCAAAGATTGGGGCTCAGTGATGAGGTGTCTGTGGCATTGGGAGGGCTCCTGTCTTTGCTGCCACAGTGTCTCCTGGGATTGACCACAGCATTGCTGACCTCTGAGCACCTTGAGGGCTTCTTCTTCCTCCCCAACACTGAGCACTGATGTGCATTGGAAAAGAAGCCATTCACAGGCAGATGGGGAGGCTCTCTACCTGTGCTCTCAAAATGAGCAGTGTCCAGTTCAGTTCAGTTCTGACAAACACAGTGCATGGTGGTGTGAAGGGAACCTCTGCTACACTTTTTCAAAGTGGACCTCCAGGACCATCTGCATCAGAACCACCTGAAGAATGTCCTGAATCTGTGGGCCTGGGTCTCTGCATTTTATCAAGCTCTCCAGGTTTCTCTGAACTAGAACAATACCCTGACCCACTCCTTGTTGAGACCAGTCTTGCCTAAAAGTTTGGTCCCAATGACCCAAACAGGCTGGATGAAAAGAGCCAAAGAGCTCAGAGAAGAAAGCCAAACAGGCTCTTTTCAGGTTGCCTGAAAAGAGAGTAGCCATTCTTGTCAGCTGGCATATTAGGTGGCTGCTACCTTTTTTGAGAAAATATCATGTAAATTACACATCAGAGAATACTAAGGAGCTGATTCCTTTGGCTGTTCTTCTCAGCCCAAATCCACAGTTCTGTCACATGTTAAATACCTGTGCAAGACCTTTCTTTGTAATGGCTGCTCTGGCTTTACAGTGTAATCTGGGTGGCAAAGATTCAGGCAAAAGTTCTTGTGTTCCTAGAAACATGCTATTCATTTAATCGATGTTCTCAGGTACTTCCTGAATCTACTATCTATTTTTTCTGAATCTATATTTTTAAACTAAGGAGCATATATCTATCATTAGGAGTTTTTCTAATGATCCAGAGTCAGGTCTGGGTACCAGTCAGTTAAAATAGTTTAGTTTTTGACTTGGGCCAGGAGTATCTGATATCCTCTGTTATTACCCTTCTGTTAATCCCCTGCCTTCCTCATTTATTCACATCTGGGCCCTCTTATTTCTGCAGCTGATGCCCCTCTCTCCTCCGTAATCCTGATTGGAAGCAAACAATTTAAGCTTTCCCAGTCCCCCTAATGGAAAGAGCTTAGGCTGATGGGGCACTAACCAACTGTGGGATATCAGTGAAGTTACACAACCTCCCTGAGCCTCAGTGGCTTTATTTGTGTATGTGAGAAGAATAATTCTTACCTTGACAGGATTAAATTAGATTATGTATGTTAAGTGTCCTGCCTTGTACTGGTCACACAGAGTGTGCTCGATTACATGATATAATGTGAAGCTCATCTTCTCTGGGCTCTTAGACTGCTTCCCACACAGGTCTCTGCCTGCTCGCCTAACCCCGGATGCAGCCAGTCCTGACAACCAACCCCCAAGCACGATTTAGCTGGACAGAGACAGAGGAATCAGTCTCAAAGCACTTCTTCACCCTAGCACATTCTTCAAAAGTGATCCCTCTCAACAGTTTCTAAGATAAAATGTTTATTTAATACAAACAGTTATTAAGACTATGATGACAAGAAGAGAAAGGAAATAGTATAAGATGCAAAAATGTGGGGAGGATCATTGTGGGTGCTATTTTTATTTGAAGTATATTTATCTATTTTGAGAGAGAGAGACTGTGTGTGTGAGCATACAAGAGGGGGAGGGGCAGGGAGAGAGGGAAGAGAGAGAATTCCAAGCAGACTCTGTGCTGTCAGCACTGAGCCCCAAGTGGGGCTGCATCAAACATCCATGAGATCATGACCTGAGCCGAAGTCAAGAGTTGGGTGCTTAACTGACTGAGCCACCTGGGTGCCCCAATACTTTTTTTTTCTAAGCTTTTTTTCTCTCATTAACTGATAGAGTTTTCATGCATACCCCGGAGTTCCTGACCCTTTGATTCAACCATGGTCGTGTCCCTACCCCACATCCTAGAACTTAGTTATGCCTCTTTTCTTAGATTATGCTACAAAATAGAAACGGAGCCATACCTCACACTTTCCCTCATTTAGTCCCTTCCTTCAGTGCTCCAGTTTTCATAATGGAGCTCTGACCTTGGTCCCATATTCCAGGGCACTCCTCCCCACCCCTGTTCCCATAATCCAAATCTTAGCTCTGCCTTTGTCCCGTTTCTGACTGCTCGTTCTGGGACATACCTTAGTCTCCTTCTACCCCTCAGGCCTGCCTATCTCTAACTAGGCCCTTTGCCCAGTAGCAGGGCCTCTGTTCTCCATCTTTTGATGCACCACTGCCTAACTGCTTGAACTTCAATATATGTGCTGTCCAAATTCCCCATGGCTGGGCTCTGCCTACCTGTTGGGCCCCCACTTCTAGAACACTTGGTGCCCCCATCTGTTGGAACCCTGGATGGAACTATCCATGTTCCCTGGACACAGTGGCTTGGTTTGGCAGAATCTCCACTATCACCTGGGCCTACCTTCCACCACCTGTCTTGACCTTAATAACACATTTGCTCCTCCTTACTGCATGGTCTTCAGTGTTCAGTTCCAGTCAGGACACCGGCTGCATGAAATAGGCAGCCAATGATGCAGAGAGATTGTTGTCAGGAGACAGAATAGCTGAGTTGCTACTGCTGTTTCCAAGGAGACCCATCCCCTGGCTACTCCAGTAGCTGTGTTGAGGAAACCCATCAGGGAAGCTGAATTTTACCATTAAATAGCATAAAATCTCTTTACTGGGAGCCTAGGCAGTGAAGTTTGAATCCAGGAAAAGCCAGTTGCTAATACGAATAGAATGTGAGAAGCTTTAGACCAGCAGTTTCAAACGTCAGCAGGCTGAGATGCTGCAAATAGTTACTGTAGTAAGGCAAAGGGCTCTTTCTAACCTTCTGGGAGGTCACAGTTCTGACCACTGCTCTAAACAGCATCTTAACTTCATCTAGCCCTGAGCCAGGCTGTACCCAGGAGAGGGGAAGGTGCTCACATCTGGGAGAAGATGGGAGTTTCTCCTCCTGCCAAAGATTTGACCACTGGTCAACCTTGTGCTGTGAATTCCCTCCTCTAAGGACTAACCTTGGCTATTATGCATCAAGATACCCTCTTAAAAAGCAAAATGTGTTCCACTTGAGTTGAATAATAGATTATCTATTTGCAAGGACTGGGTTTTAGGCTAGCCCTTTGCCATCCAGGCAATTAGACATAGGGCAGGTCCACTTACACTGGGGACCAGCAGAAGGAAAGAGTGCAGGCGTGCACTGATTCAAGTGTCCACTCAGGAATACAGTTCAAGAATAGAAGACATCAGAGAAGGGAAGGGAGTAGGGCAGTCGGAAGCCAACACAGAAACAAACTGGAGCCTCCAGATGCCTTCAGAAAGAAGCAGAGTAAGGATGAGGGAGTGTGTGTGTGTGTGTGTGTGTGTGTGTGTGTGTGTGTCTTTGAGAATGAGGTGAAATACTTTCATTTGTCTATATTCATAACTCTTTAGATCCTTGTCATCTTGGGTGTGTTAAAAAATGAGAAAGTACTTGTGCTTCCCTAAATACAGACAAAATGGACATATTCTTAGTCTCAGATAAATATGAAAAGCTGTGGGTTTAGAACTTCATGTGTTTATTTTTTCATGGCACTTAGAATAAAATGTTCCAAATTTAACATTTAAAAGGGAACAAACAAAGTAACCCATTATGCAAATGGTATTATGGGATGGAGAGTCCCTGGGCAAAGGAAGATAGATGTATTTATAATTGCATTTTAATCTTCTCCACTGGAAACAATCCCTTGTCTGTTTTAACCTAATGCCAATCTTTGAATCAAGAGATGGTGATTTAAATTTAGAACTTGGTCAAGGTGGCTATCAATTGCCTTAACTATAAAGGATCTTGTTATTTTGCCTCTGAATCATAATGTCATTTAATGACAATTCCCATTGTCATTACGGATGTTGTGGTATGAAAGACTGAATGATGAGCTTTGTTGGATACTTTAGTTATTATTTTTGTCATGAAAAATGCCTAAAATTTGAAACTGGGAAATAACAGGCACAATTAAGGAAACAATCTGTAACTGATGTACTCCTCTCTCTAAATTACATTTTCCAATGGTTTATTTATAAAAGTTGACCAATCCAGTTTGACTGTTTCCATACATATAAGGCCATATCTCTCCCCTGAGGAGCTTGCTGTCAGCCATGCTAACAGCATTAATGAGTTTTCTAATCCAGACCAGCTGGAATCAAGTCTCTAAAGTACTTTATTCTGAGCAAAGAATATACCACTTGTCACATAGACATAAAAATTCTTAATGAAGCATTAATAAAGAGAACTGCTTATCCTTCATGTAGCTTTTGTAGAGGCCAATGAGAATGTAGAAATATAGCTGTTGAAGAAAGAGAGATTAAATTGTGTTTTTCTTGGTCATAGCTCTCAACTATTTGTGGGGATGATAGAATCTCAAATTTTGTCCAATGACCCAGCCCTGATCCTGAACAAAGTTGAGTTTTCCTTCCTTCAGCCCATTACAAAGCCTACAATTACACCATTGTCATTGAAGGAGGCAGAGACAAAAACACTTGACATTCTGCAAAGCAATGGTCTAAAAATGTAATCCTGCTACAATATTAATGTCAAGCCACGGCCATACTTGCCATTGAAGATCATTCTCCAAATGCAAGCTGGGTTTCCAATATGACTTGATGTGATAGCTCACAGTACTGCCTCGCTTTGTTCCTTGGAGGATTGAACAGAGGTGATGAGTAGCTCTGTGGTCCTTCCTCCCAAGTTCCTGTCTACAAGTATCAAGCCCCATTGTTCCTCCAAGCATATCAAGGCAATGAGATTTCTGAATAGATGTGCCTCAGCTATGGAGTTTCTCTTGGACAAGTAGCACATAAAAACAATTATGGAGGTTTCATCTGTGTAAAAGAAAAAAATCATGTCTTCATGCTCTAGCTAACTACTTATAAAATAGGGTTTGTATAGAAAAAGGAATTTGAGGGTTCACAGAGTCATGACTTCCAAGGGGCTCATTCCTATGGAATTATATGCAGCTTTGTTTCAAGAAAACTCCATTTTGAAAACAAAGTTTTGATGCAGCTTCATTTTCAAAATTGAGTTTTCTTTTGATACAGCTTTGTTTTCAAAATGGAGTTTTCTTTAATACTGTGCAGAGTGTACCATAAAGATACACTATAGTAAGGATAATTTATCTCATCTCATGACACACAAAAGGGATATTATTTAAAATTCAAGAGGAGAAGAGAAATGTACACTTAGATGTAAACTACCACCCATGGCACCCAGTCAAGTAAGGGCGTCATCCTCCAAGGGTAGCAAAGAAGAATTTTAGAATCCAGCTAGTCCACTTTGCTGTTAAGTAGCTTTATAAAATGTTGGGCAAGACACTTTCATTCTCTGAACCTCATTTCCAACTCTGTATGATGAGGATGTACTAATACTCATACCCCTTGTGGCTACTTCCCAGGAGTATTGTAAGAATCCAGTAAGAAAATGTATATGAAACTGTTTTATAAACTGTATGAAATATTATGTGTTATAGTGGTAGTCAATTTTCTTATTATTATTAATCTTATCTCTGATCTAATCTAGGAAGAAACTAATTTCCTTGTGACCCTGCTCATTTCTGAGGTCCCATGTATTTTCCCCCACTTTGGGAAATTTTAACCATTAGGAATCAAAATGATAGAAATCTTACTCTGAATCATAATTGGCTTCCTAGCTAGGATGTTACTGGGAGATCTGGATTATTTTATTGCTACCATAGCATCGTTTTCCCCTGAGTGGCTGTGGCTATTTAGTTATATAGCTTTCCCATTATAGAAAACATAGGAAACTAAGGCAAGGCAACTCTCTGTGATGCTTCATTTGTTCATGCATATATACAATCATTCATATATTAACTACATTAATAAATACCTATGTGCTAAGCACTGAGCACAGGAGAATGAATAAGATTCCTGTCCTCAAGATGGCTCGTTGTTCTACTAAGTCTAAACTAAAAGAGTTGATACGTGGTACTCTAGATATTTCTTGCCTTTCTGACACAATGCTTGGGATACAGTACATTTTAACAAATATTTTCTAAAATACGTGAACAAAACACAGGCCACTAGTTTTTTTAAAAGAAAGGACAAACTCATTGAGTTCTGATTTTGAGAGGCAAGGAGAGGTTTGAGCTTTCTGGGTCAATGTATCAGAGATTTCTATTCCTAAAATCTAGAACAGACTCAACTTTTAAATTACTTTTACAATGCAACAAGGAGGTCATGATGACCCTTACACTGCAATGAAATAGCGTTTGTACTCATTGCTGACTCATCTTGTGAAATAAAGAAGACTTTCTGTGGAGAAGTATTAGAAAGAAAGGAAAGGAATGAAGGTGGTCCTGAGGCAGAAACTCCTGATAGCACAAAATTTGGGGAGATATATCATTGGTGAATCTTATGCTTGATAATCCCCGGGACTCTTTGCCACAGAAGCATTATCAATCACTGTGGAATAGACAACGTGATTTACCTTGGCATTACATTTTAAGAGATGTTTACTGCACTCACTGGCAAAGCTTATTTGTAAACAGATATGCCTACCATGTTCCAAGGAATGGTGCTGTCAAAAACTTCACTTCGAAAGACAGCATGAGAAAATGCAAAGGTAAATCACAAAATGGGAAAAAAAATTCACAATTCATATGTCTGTCAAAGAATGTCTTCAGATATATGCAGACGTTTTATCACTAAATAATAAAAAGACAAACAACCTAATTTAAAAATGGGCAAGAGATTTGACCAGATTGACTTCATCAAAGAAATATACGAATGGCCAATAAACACATTTAAAACACATTAACTTCACTGGTCATCAGGGAAATACAAATTATATACCACAGTGAGATACCAACATATACCCACTGGAATGGCTAAATTTGGATAAGATGTGGAGCAAATGTTCTCATACCCTGCTGATGGGAATGTAAAATGGTGCATCTACTTTGGAAAAGAGACAGTTTCTTATATGGTTAATCAAATGTACCCCATGACCCAATAATTCCACTCTTAGGTATCTTACTCAGTACAAATGAAAATATATGTCTACACAAATATTCATATATGAATGTTCACAGCAGCTTTATTCTTATTAGCCCAAAACTAGAAACAACCCAAATGCCCATCAAAAAGTAAATGAATATACAAAGTGTTATATATCCATACAGTGGAATTAAATCTAGCATTTAGAAGGGAATGGACTATGGCTTCATGCAATAACATGGATAAATCTCAAAAATATTATGCTGATCAAAATAAAAATACAGACACAAAAAATGCCCACTTTATGATGCTAAAAAAAGTTAATCTATAGTTACAGAAAGCAAGTCGATGGTTGTCTGGGCTGGGGGTAAGGAGGATGTTATTACAAATAAATTTGAGGGAACTTTTTGAGGTAATGCAAATGTTCTGTATCTTGACTGTGAAGGTAGTTACACAGATGCACACTTTTGATGAAACTGTATATTAACACAGGTGCATTTTACTCTATGTAAAATGTAAACATTTTTTAATGTTTATTTTTGAGAGAGAGAGAGAGAGAGAGAGAGAAAGAGAGAGCGAGCATGAGCAGGGGAGGGGCAGAGAGAGAGAGGGAGACACAGAACTGAAGCAGGCTCCAGGCTCTGAGCTGTCAGCACAGAGCCCGACGCGGGGCTGGAACCCACAAACTGTGACATCGTGACCTAAGCTGAAGTCGGGCACTAACTGACCGGGCCACCCAGACACCCCCATAAGCTTGATTTTTAAAAACTGACATCATGAAAGGGCGTACATAAATGTGCTTAAGTAGAACTAAGGCAAAGTATTTATATTATATACAATTCATAGTAAAGTGAATACCTTTACTGTAGTAGAACGGAAGAGCTAAAGTAAGATTGGAGTGCATAACTTGAAGGAAGTGTTACTTGTATGTTCTTTTAACGTTCATACTGATATGTATCAGAGATGAAATACAATGCACCTGAATCTTCAGGAAACACTTACATATTTATGTATTTTATCTTCCAGTATAAATTATATAGCCTTAAAAGCAAGGACTGCTGTCATTTTTATTTAAACTTAGAAAAGAATGTGGAATAGAAGTAGTGATTTGTTGATAGAGTTGGGCAGGTTAAGAAACTTAAATGCAAACACCCCAGCCAAGAGGTAGGTCTTAACATCAGTCAAAAAGAGAAGGAGGAGGAGGAGGGAAAAGACCCTTTGCAGGGACCAACTGTTTTGAAATTATAAATTTTCACTAAAGAGATGCTGTGCTCTGATAGATTAGTCTCCCAGGGATGCCAAGTTCAATGAATTGCTCTGTGTGCTTTGTAGACACAAATCCCAGGCTTGGCCCCATCTACTCCCTTTCTTTCCCCTAGAATATATCTTGGGTCCAAGTCTCATATCTATTTTACAGCAAACACTGAGACTCCTTTGCTCAGGCACAGGCTAGTCCAAGATAGAGATCATGACTTACCCACCTTCCTTCATGAGCCTCTGGCTTTGCAACTGGCATGTGGGAAGCTTAATATCTATTGTGAAATGAAACATTCAGTTCTAAAATTCTGTTTCTCTACCTTTCTTAAACTCACCAAGACAAGTTTGTGAAGAAGAGAAGTGATACATATTTGCCATAAATGCTTATCTCTGGACACGTCATATTTTTGGTCCCATCCGGTTTAGGCCCATTTATGTATTTAGACTCCTCTCTGAGCTGTGCAGAGAGTGCTCGCTTAACATGCAATGGAAATTGTGGAGTGTGGAATGAATGCTTTTAAATGTAGTAGTCATTTTAAATGTACTAGGATTAAAGGTCATTTAAATGACTCATCTGTGGAAACATACAGTGGAAAGATGGCATTCTTAATTTAGCTGTTCCTTAGATTTGTTCTTGAGCAGAATTTTTAAAGTGGCTTAAACACACACCTCAGACCGATTTATCCGGGACCACTCATGAAATCAAAAATGGATTCTTATATAAAATGTCTTACTTCTAAGTGACAGGAAATAATCTTGTCTTAACCTCAAAATTTTAGGCTATGAATAACACACAAACAATAGCATTTTCCATTGCAAATTTTACATGTGGCTATTTTTATGTGAAGACATAAATCCAGAGAGCAGGGATGGGGTAAAATAACAAAACGATGGGCAATTTACACTTAGCCTTTGCAGATGGGCTTTACATTTTTCAATTAGCTCTGTCATTTAGGTTTCTGTCCATCATATCGCTGATATAAAATCCTGCAGCACCGTGTTTGGGGAGTAGTCGCACAATAATAAGAGTGCCTGTTTTCCCTTCTACATACAGTTTTAGAAAGCGCTCTAGGAAATGGAGCGTGAATTTGAAATCCAGTCATATGTATCTGCACCTTAGCATCATCATAAAATCATAGATTTGCACAGGTGTGCCCCTTTGGGGATTTGGAAAGACAATGCTGCCCTTCCCCCTGGATCGAAAATGCTTGCTACGCCAGAAATTTCTCCAGCAACTAGAGAAAATTAGACTTGGCCTGAAGGACTCAGACCAAAGAGACACATTGCTGTGGGCAAAGTTAAAAAATAACAGAAACTGAAAATGCAACACGTAATATAAAATTTTTTGTACTCCATGTGTACTCCAGTTGGAACAGTACGGGAGGTTAGCGTGGTACCTGTGCAAAGATGTCATGCAAATTCTTGTGTGATTCTCGTTTTACCAAAATGTAAGTTATAGATGTGATCTGCATAGGACAAAAATTACACAGAAATACAACCCCAATGTAGACAGTAATTATCTTGGGGAATTAGGACTCTGATTTTGAAACCTCTATTTTAGAATTTTTTTCCGCAGTAGGGGTGTGAAAATTCATAATTAGAAAAAAATAAAATAAGCATTTAAACACAAAATGATATGTTCACTCAAACTTGACTGCCTACATTTGAAAGCAGAGTTGACAAAAAGCTAATTAATTTTTTTTTTTACTTTAAGTACCTTAGGGAAATGACTTTCTAGCTATTCTTCTTTGAGTTTCACACCAGTACAGTTAACATACAGTGTTATATTAGTTTCAGGTGTGTAATATAGTGATTCAACAATTCTATACATTACTCAGTGCTCATCAAGATAAGTGTACTCAATCCCCTTCACTTATTTCACCCATCCCCCCACCCACATTCCCTGTGACAACCATCAATTTGTTCTCTATAGTTAAGTGAAATCATAAGGAATTTTCTTTTTCTGTCTGGCTTATATCACCTAGCATAATACCCTCTAGTCCATGCATGTTGTTCCAAATGGCAAGATCTCACTCATTTTTATGGCTGAATAATATATATATCTATATCTCTATATACCTATATCTGTATCTCTCTCTATATAGATATATATAGATATAGATATCATGTCTTCTTTATCCATTCATCTATGAATGAACACTTGAGTTGCTTCCATATCTTGGCTATTGTAAAATAATGCACCAATAATAAACATAGGGGTGCATATATCTTTTTGAAGCAGTGTTTTCATATCTTTTGGATAAATACCCTAGAGCAGAATTAATGGATCATATGGTAATTCTGTTTTATAAGTTTTTTTGTTTTGTTTTGTTTTGTTTTTGTTTTGTTTTTATTTTATTTTATTTTTTATATATATATGAAATTTATTGACCAATTGGTTTCCATACAACACCCAGTGCTCATCCCAAAAGGTGCCCTCCTCAATACCCATCACCCACCCTCCCCTCCCTCCCACCCCCCATCAACCCTCAGTTTGTTCTCAGTTTTTAACAGTCTCTTATGCTTTGGCTCTCTCCCACTCTAACCTCTTTTTTTTTTTTCCTTCCCCTCCCCCATGGGTTCCTGTTAAGTTTCTCAGGATCCACATAAGAGTGAAACCATATGGTATCTGTCTTTCTCTGTATGGCTTATTTCACTTAGCATCACACTCTCCAGTTCCATCCACGTTGCTACAAAAGGCCATATTTCATTTTTTCTCATTGCCACGTAATATTCCATTGTGTATATAAACCACAATTTCTTTATCCATTCATCAGTTGATGGACATTTAGGCTCTTTCCATAATTTGGCTATTGTTGAGAGTGCTGCTATGAACATTGGGGTACAAGTGCCCCTATGCATCAGTACTCCTGTATCCCTTGGATAAATTCCTAGCAGTGCTATTGCTGGGTCATAGGGTAGGTCTATTTTTAATTTTCTGAGGAACCTCCACACTGCTTTCCAGAGCGGCTGCACCAATTTGCATTCCCACCAACAGTGCAAGAGGGTTCCCGTTTCTCCATATCCTCTCCAGCATCTATAGTCTCCCGATTTGTTCATTTTGGCCACTCTGACTGGCGTGAGGTGATACCTGAGTGTGGTTTTGATTTGTATTTCCCTGATAAGGAGCGACGCTGAACATCTTTTCATGTGCCTGTTGGCCATCCGGATGTCTTCTTTAGAGAAGTGTCTATTCATGTTTTCTGCCCATTTCTTCACTGGGTTATTTGTTTTTCGGGTGTGGAGTTTGGTGAGCTCTTTATAGATTTTAGATACTAGTCCTTTGTCCGATATGTCATTTGCAAATATCTTTTCCCATTCCATTGGTTGCCTTTTAGTTTTGTTGGTTGTTTCCTTTGCTGTGCAGAAGCTTTTTATCTTCATAAGGTCCCAGTAATTCACTTTGCTTTTAATTCCCTTGCCTTTGGGGATGTGTCGAGTAAGAGATTGCTATGGCTGAGGTCAGAGAGGTCTTTTCCTGCTTTCTCCTCTAAGGTTTTGATGGTTTCCTGTCTCACATTTAGGTCCTTTATCCATTTTGAGTTTATTTTTGTGAATGGTGTGAGAAAGTGGTCTAGTTTCAACCTTCTGCATGTTGCTGTCCAGTTCTCCCAGCACCATTTGTTAAAGAGGCTGTCTTTTTTCCATTGGATGTTCTTTCCTGCTTTGTCAAAGATGAGTTGGCCATACGTTTGTGGGTCTAGTTCTGGGGTTTCTATTCTATTCCATTGGTCTATGTGTCTGTTTTGGTGCCAATACCATGCTGTCTTGATGATGACAGCTTTGTAGTAGAGGCTAAAGTCTGGGATTGTGATGCCTCCTGCTTTGGTCTTCTTCTTCAAAATTCCTTTGGCTGTTCGGGGCCTTTTGTGGTTCCATATGAATTTTAGGATTGCTTGTTCTAGTTTCGAGAAGAATGCTGGTGCAATTTTGATTGGGATTGCATTGAATGTGTAGATAGCTTTGGGTAGTATTGACATTTTGACAATATTTATTTTTCCAATCCATGAGCAGGGAATGTCTTTACATTTCTTTAAATCTTCTTCAATTACCTTCGTAAGCTTTCTATAGTTTTCAGCATACAGATCCTTTACATCTTTGGTTAGATTTATTCCTAGGTATTTTATGCTTCTTGGTGCAATTGTGAATGGGATCAGTTTCTTTATTTGTCTTTCTGTTGCTTCATTGTTAGTGTATAAGAATGCAACTGATTTCTGTACATTGATTTTGTATCCTGCAACTTTGCTGAGTTCCTGTATCAGTTCTAGCAGACTTTTGGTGGAGTCTATCGGATTTTCCATGTATAATATCATGTCATCTGCAAAAAGCGAAAGCTTGACTTCATCTTTGCCAATTTTGATGCCTTTGATTTCCTTTTGTTGTCTGATTGCTGATGCTAGAACTTCCAGCACTATGTTAAACAACAGCGGTGAGAGTGGGCATCCCTGTCGTGGTCCTGATCTCAGGGAAAAAGTTCTCAGTTTTTCCCCATTGAGGATGATATTAGCTGTGGGCTTTTCATAAATGGCTTTTATGATCTTTAAGTATGTTCCTTCTATCCCGACTTTCTCAAGGGTTTTTATTAAGAAAGGGTGCTGGATTTTGTCAAAGGCCTTTTCTGCATCGATTGACAGGATCATATGGTTCTTCTCTTTTTTTTTTGTTAATGTGATGTATCACGTTGATTGATTTGCGAATTGTTTTATAAGTTTTTATACCAAAATGAAAAGCTTTTGCACAGGGAAGGAAATCATCAGCAAGACAAACAGGCAACTTACTGAATGGAAGAAGATATTTATTTGCAAATGATGTATCAGAAAAGGGGTTAGGGGCGCCTGGGTGGCGCAGTCGGTTAAGTGTCTGACTTCAGCCAGGTCACGATCTCGTGGCCCGTGAGTTTGAGCCCCGCGTCGGGCTCTGGGCTGATGGCTCAGAGCCTGGAGCCTGTTTCCGATTCTGTGTCTCCCTCTCTCTCTGACCCTCCCCCGTTCATGCTCTGTCTCTCTCTGTCCCAAAAATAAATAAACGTTGAAAAAAAAATTAAAAAAAAAAAAAAGAAAAGGGGTTAATATCTGAAATACATAAAGAGTTTATACCACTCAACATCAAAAAATACAAATAATCAGATTAAACATGGATAGAGGACTTGAGTAGTCATTTTTCCAAAGAAGACGTGCAAATGGCCAACAGACACATGAAAAGATGCTCAGCATCACTCATCATCAAGGAAATGCAAATCAAAACCACAATGAGATAACACTTCACACCTGTCAGAATGGCTGAACTCAAAAGCACAAGAAACAACAAATGTTGATGAGGATGTGGAGAAAAAGGAACCCTCCTGCACTGTTGGTGGGAATGCAAACTGCAACAGCCACTGTGGAAAACAGCATGGAGGTTCCTCTCGGCCTTGTTTTTAAAGAATTTTCTTTCCTCATATGATGTTACACTTCCTCCTGCTTGATTTTAACCCCTGGAATCTATCATGCTGGTGGATCTTCCTTCCTTCTGCCCCCTCCTTTTGTGCTCATTGCATCACAATCACTGACCTCCTTACTTTCAGCTCATCTTACACTTCTAGAGTATGGCACACATTCGCACACCCTCCCATACACTTGCTTTAAAGGGAAAGTCATAAAATAGAAAAGATGTAATATTTTTATCTTTTAAGAGATCACATGCATCACTTGAGAGGTTCTCTGATAGGTACAAATTCTGCCTTCAGGCAGTTGACTCTTTCAAAGATGGATGAGTAAATACAAAAGTGGATGTTATAAGTGCCACGAGAGGGGTGAGCTCAGAGTCCTACAGAGGACACAGGAGGGGGTCAAGAAGGCTAAGGCTAAGGAGGGGACATCTATTCTGAAACCCACAGGACAGGAGGAGTGAGCTGTGTCTTTTGTGCAAGTATGAGTAGTAAGCCATAAGTTGATCTTCCCCCAGGACTGTCCCTGCTCTTAATAGGGACTGTCCTCTATAGACTGAACTCTATAGTTAAATAGCTGTCTATAAACCAGAAAGTCAAAGAGATGCACTAGAGAATAAGTACTTTGCATTCAAGCAGTGACTTTCTTCAAAAGGTGGAGTAGTCACTGTGCCTTGCTTACCCCCCTCACCCTTATCCCTAAGTGCACAGAACTTCCAACTGCTGCCACTTCTTTATTTGAAGACTTCCTCTAGTCTGGAGCCTTCTCTGTCCCACACTCCATCCGCAGGTAGTGTCAGGGAATTAATGCCCCAGAAGCAGGCCCCCATCAACAGCCAATAGGAGTTGGGACATAAATACCCCGGTCCCCTTGCTCCTTGTAGGGATGCCTCTGAGATGTGTTTCCCCAGAAATAAGCTCCAGTTGCCCACAAGGATAACTGCTTTCTTTCCTTGCCTCATTTTCTTGTCACCTTGTGGTGACATCTTCCAAATAAGTCTCTTTATAACCCTCAAATCCTAGGGGTGCCTGGGTGGCTCAGTCGGTTGGGCATCTGACTTCGGCCCAGGTCATTATCTCACAGTTCGTGGGTTCGAGGGCTACATTGGGCACTGTGCTGACAGCTCGGAGCCTGGAGCCTGCTTTGAATTCTGTGTCTCCCTCTCTCTCTCTCTCCCCCTTCCCTACTCATGCTCTGTCTCTCTCTGTCTCTCAAAAATAAATAAAACATTGAAAAAAAAATTTTAAAAACCCTCAAATCCTTGCCCTCATAATTGTGTCTGAGGGAACCCAAATTAAGATTCATGAACAAAGCACATTTGGAAACAAACGAACAAAGCCTCACTTCTTATATTGTATCTACACTTCCTACTTCACTATTCATCCGGACACTCTCCCTGTGAACGCAAGGCTCTATCACAGTGCCCGGCTCACCACTCGCTCACTGCTCTGCCTCTCCCTTTGAATTGTAAGTGTTTTGAGAATATTATGTCTCTGTATCTCCAGGACCCCAATAAATGCTTGCTAAGTGGATTTCCTGTGAGCTTTGTAGTCCTTGGCCAGCAAAAATGCCTCAGCTGAGGATATTTTACAAAATGCCCGGCAAGATGGACAAGGTGAATGAATTTTGAGAATGTTCTGGAAGAGAAACAACCCTGAAAAGTTCTCCACAGTAAGACTTAACCCCTGCCCATAAGTAAAGCACATGCATTACTATGTTTCAAACCTCCCTGTCTCTAAAGCGAGGATTAAGTAACACTTGCCATGATTTAGTGTCGGAAAAGTGCTTTGAAACTTCAGTGAGGCTCTACACGATTAAAATAGTAGCCACCGTTCCATCATTTAAATAATCTCATTGGCAGAGACCATGCATTAATCATCACAGAAAAGTATTTTTATATTCACCAAACATCTTTCATCTGAGAACATCACCATCATTTATAAACATTAACTCAGTGTATTCCTCATGATGACATGCAGACTGGTCCTTTACATGAATTGATAAACCAGGTCCTGAAATAGTGAAACAGCTTGTTCCAAAACATCCAGATTCGGGGCAAGAAACAGGTCACTACTAGGAGAGTTAGTAATCAAGAGATAGCCCTATGTAAATATTTGGGTAAATGAGGCAAATAGATCAGATAAGCAGACCCTTAAGGAAAGTAGCTCCCTCTCCTTTCTCTGCAGCTCGTAGAAGCAATCTGGGATTCCTGATGGGATATCTAGAAAAGCCTCCACTGAATTAATGGTTTCATGAATTATGAAAACCCTACAAAATATTTAGCAGTTGCTTTGTGCTGAGCAGATACTCTGCGTGCATTCCAAAGATGCCCATTCAAGTGTCCCTACGTATTTTATGCTCCTGACAGTGAAGATAACTACCTTCTAGCCAGATAAAGGGGGAAGGCTTCTGTGTCTTTAGAAAAGACAGATGGGTGAGGCATACATTAAAACGGCTTCCATTTCAGTAAAATATGATCCCTCTGTTTGAGCATCTGTTCTGCAAATGTAGCGGGAACCTTTCATCAAGACTGAGTGGCAAGTCTGCTGGTCAGCAGTTGCCAGTTCCTCTTGCTTATGCCCTGGTATTGGCAGGTGAATTCCCACTTTGACCAGTGGATCACCAGCCAAGAGGTATGAGTGACTTTGTGGCTCACCGACCCCTGTGTTGTCTCTCCTCAGCTGGCCCCCAGAAAGCACCAAAGTCAATAACGTGATACCAAAGGGGCACTTGGGTGGCTCAGTTGGTTGAGCATCTGACTTGGGCTCAGGTCATGATCTCACAGTTCATGAGTTCGAGCCCCACATCGGGCTCTGTGCTGACAGCTTGGGGCCTGGAGCCTGCTTCAGAGTCTGTATCTCCCCTCTCTCTGCCCCTCCCCCACTCGTGCTCTGTCTCTCTCTATCTCTCAGTAATAAATCAATGTGTAAAAAATTAAAAAAAAATAATGTGATACCGTGATGTGTCACACGAAGCATTGGAGCACTAGCCACTGGCACATTCTCAGCTGTGTGGCTTTGGGACAATCATGTTCTCTTTCTGTTACTCAAGCCCTCAGATCTGTAATTTTCCACCTGTATCACAGAATGCCTGCATTTCAGGAGATTTCTCAGAAGCCACTAAAGAGATCCCAGAAGGCAGAACACTAAGGTCCCCAACCTAGCTACGACCAACTGCCTCACTTTTTTTCCCCTCTTTTATATATTGAGTGCCCAAGCAAGAGTGCATTTGGAAACAAAGGGAAAAAAGAAGGCCTCTTCTTGCGAAAAAAAAAAAAAAAGTGTTTGAAAAATCACTGGTCCAGATATCTGCTTTTTTCTAACTGTGAAAACATAAAAGAAATCATTGAGATTGTTCTGATAGTCTATGATTCTTTTCTACCAGAGCAGAATGGGATTGAATCCTGTCAATGCAGGGAGACCTTCCAGCAATGCTAGTCAGCGGAGGAGCAGCCAAGAAGTTTTGTAGCATCAACGTTCTCACCGCCGCTGGTGCCCCCTCGGCAGTAAGGGCTTGGCATAGCTTTCCCAGCAAAGGCTGCTGCTTTCTCCTCTTTCAACTTCGTCATAAGGGCTCTCCCACTCCACAAGCCCCCACACCTCCTCTCATGTTCAGACACTTCCTATAACAATCATAAGTCATTTTTTCTGAAACATACAGAAGTAATAAATAGTCTGTCTCGTGGGGCATGCATGGTGGAACAGCCCACAGATGTAGAAACATGGTGTCTTGTGTTTCTTTTCCTGCCTTTCATCTAAATGGGCAAGAAAATGAACACTTCATAGTGCCTGAGAGCATGTTAATTCTGGTGCTTAAATTCCTTGGGCTTAAATCCTAGATTCTATACTTATTAGTCTTCTGGCCTTGGACAAGTTGCTCAACTCCCCTATGTTAGTTTACATGCACATCGGTAAAGAAAAAAGTAGCAATGACAATGACAATAATAATAACACCTATCTGCCTTTCAGGATTATGACAATTAGTTAATACATGTTAGTGCTGTAAAGTACCTTGCATTTTTTTAAAATTTTTTTTAACGTTTATTTATTTTTGAGACAAAGAGAGACAGAGCATGAACAGGGGAGGGGCAGAGAGAGAGGGAGACACAGAATCTGAAACAGGCTCCAGGCTCTGAGCTGTCAGCACAGAGCCCGACGCGGGGCTCGAACTCACGGACCGTGAGATCATGACCTGAGCCGAAGTTGGCCGCTTAACCGACCGAGCCACCCAGGTGCCCCTAAAGTACCTTGCATTTTAAGAAGTGCTACAGAAGAGTAAAAATACAAATGCATGCACATATACATATATACATGTACATGTGTGTCATTAAATATACAATATATAGAGAAAAATACATAAAAATATATTTTGTATATAAATCAATATAATTCTGATATTTTAACATAAACTTTCTCTATAAAATATACATATTATATATATTAGATATATCTACACACACACATACACACACACATGCACAAAGAGCATAGGTATTGGACCAGGCATTTTATCAATGTTGTTATTGTGTATGTATCTGTGTATTTATTACATACTCATTAGCAATCATTTCGCCCTTATGGATGAAGAAAAAGAACTGAGCTTTCTCTCCGAGCGAGCAGTAGGTGTCAAACTGAGAGTCTGGTCTCCTAGTCCCAGTGTCTCGGCACGGATCACTCTACGTGGAAAGATGCACATCCAAAAACTCTTGCCTGGCAAAGGCACCTGGCACCTGTATCTTGTAACAAAGAACCCAGTCAATGTTACTCTTTCCTCTAGTTCAAGTGCACATTTCCTATGACTGGAACAAATGCCAGACCACAGGATCTAAGAGAGATTTAACTGCTTATTCCCAGCTTTGTGACAAGATGCCTTGGGTGGGCCACCTGGCTGTAGACAGCCATGCCCACAGCCATGTGCTGGAGTCAGTGCCTACCAGCTCATGAGAGCCAACTGTTAGATTTTCAGGAATTTTGTGAGGCAGTTGTAAAACACAGTCACTCTTAAAACTTAACTTATGTAAATTTGCAATTACATAAATTATATTCTGGGGGCACCTGGGTGGCTCAGGCATTTAAGCATATGACTTCAACTCAGGTCATGATCTCACAGTTCGTGGTTTGAGCCCTGCATCGGGCTCTGTGCTGACAGCTCAGAGCCTGGAGCCTACTTCAGATTCTGTGTCTCCCTCTCTGTACCCCCCTCCCCCCGCTGGCACTCTGTCTCTCTCTTTCCCTGTCTCTGTCTCTCTCTCTCTCAAAAATAAAGAAATAAACATTACAAAAAAATTCAAACTATATTCTACACAAAGGTAATGAATACTCAACTCATCAAGTTCTAATTATTTTACTATGAATTACTGTCCTGTGTACTCCTGGGGTTCCATGCATCTACTGTATGTGGATGGCAGGCTGGGGTGCTATTCTGTATCTCTTGCCAACTGGGTCTTTAGTGGAGTCACCTTGGAAGCTTCATGTTGCTGTGGTGGGAATGTTTACAGGACAGAAATGAGCAAATGCTACAAACCAGGGTTCCGCTTATTGTTTTGTTGATTATGTAGACTTAGTTACATGAAAGTGTTGATAATGCAGTTTAAACTTAAAAGTGTGTTGCATCTACCTCAAGATATGTGTTGAGTTTTCTTATTTTACAGTGTAGAACCCCGGCAGATTCCACCTTAACAAAGTGACCGACGTTAATATCACCAATAGTAAGATATGTAAACATAACCCCTGATGCTCTCAGTCTGGCTTCAAGCTACTTTTCTGGGCATGGGAGCCGCCATTTGCATTTCCACCGTCTTTGCCCCGGTTAGTCTGCTAGACTCACAGCTGCCTCAGTCCACTTTTTCTCTGCTTGCCTTTTATGCCTGGTCATCCCTCTACTGCTGCCTGGAGTAACTCCTCTCTACCTCTCTGTTCAAGTGAACCTTGCCCCTTTACCATGCGCATTGCTGATTTTTTCCTCACTCCTACATGAAGCTCTCTATGAAGATGCCTGCAGTCTTCATTCTTATATTCCTGTATTATTTTCTATATTACTACTTCTTACAGTACCATTCAGGGATTACATGATATATTGGACTGCTGGGTTGTGTGTGCATGTTTATGTGTTATCCTCCAATATGCATGCCTTCAAGCCCCTAACAACAGAGACTAACTGCTTCCTATGCTTCTATAAATCATTCCAGAACCTTAGTGTGTATTCAATAAATATTTGTTGACTGCTTTTAAAAACAAATGGACACTATAAGTGATGTCCACATTTTCATAGAATATTTTCATATGTCAGTCCATATTTTCACATTTCAGTCCATATTTTCATAGACCCTATTATCCACTGGTTTTAGTACTAAAAACACAATTAACCTTCTAACAGTGACAGCAGTGAGAGGACAGCACTCAGCCCTAGGTTATCCCAAGGTTCACTCAACCTCATTTTGTAAATCTTCATCAACCCAGTGCCTAGCACATTGCCTGGCTCTTCGTGGGCTCTCAGTAAATGTTATAAATGTTATTAATCCCTTTGAGGGCTGCAACACGGCTATTAGGTCACTCTGAAGAATGTTCCCCTGGAACAGTTTGGAAATTGTTTTTTATGAAGAGTAACTGTGTCTACATCTTCCGTGTCTGCCCAATGCTTGGGCTACATACCTTGTGCCGCCCTCTTGGTTTGACCCCAGTACAACACAGTGGCAAAGAGAGTACAATTCAGAGGAGTCACAATGTCGCGTGAACAAAGCCAAGACCTGCTTAGGTTTTTGTTGTGCTTCAAAAAGAACCTGAAGTTCTTTCTGGGAAAGGGCAAGTTGATGGTAGGGAACTGCACTACTCGAGGGCATTGGCAATTAGCAGCATTGATAGGATTAATTTCTTAGGGTGGTTTGCTTTACAGAAAGGTTGCCTTAAAAAAAAAAAAAGCTGGATAAAAACAGGTTCCACATTACATTTGCATGAGTTGTCCTGAATGGCATAAATGATTTTTCTTAAGGCTGTTAGCTCAGGATCTGAGTAGGACACTGGTATTTTATGGGAGCAGGATGGAGGCAATCAGGGCTGCCTCTGTTTTGCATAATGTCTGACCTACTGCTGAGTCTCACCGAACGTTGGGGATCTTTGACCCATTCAAAATGAGAAACTGTGAAATAATTGTCTCCAGATATTTCTGTCCAGTTTGTCAAACCTAGTAATTCCAACTTATAGGAAACGAACATCCTCTTGAACTCTTATCAATAAAATGTCATGCTCCCAGCGTGGCATTACCAGGTCCTTAGGGCCAGGTTTCTTGCTCTTTCCCAGGATTCCATCCATCTCCTCTGCTCTGCATTCAGAGAGAGCTTCTGGGTCCTGCCTCAAATCCTACCTTGTGAGTCCTCGTCACCACCCACTGACATAACTCCCCTGTTTTCAGTTTTCACTGCAGTCTCCTTTCCACAGTGTGGATCCCTTTATCTGCCAGTTGCAGTGAGACCAATAGGAGGAAAGTGTTGAGAAGAGCAACAGCAATGCCCCTCCCTGGTGGGTGGGGAGAGAACCCAGTTTGCAGACGTGCATTGCCTGGTGGTGTTGCACTTGTGTGAGGCAACTCTGCCAGCTCCTTGCACAACCAAGGAGGTGAGTCAGTGGAGGGTGGAGGCACACAGAGGGCACACCCCATTCCTGTTGGCCTGCAGGGACTTGTTCACACCATGCAGATGGCTGGAGATCACTTCATTCCAAAGGCTACTAATTGGTTATTTTTTCTTTAAAAAAAAATTTTTTTTATGCTTATTCATTTTTGAAAGACAGAGAGAGACACAGCACAAGGAAGTCTGGGGCGGAGAGAGAAGGGGACACAGAATCTGAAGCAGGCTCCAGGCTCTGAGCTGTCAGCACAGAGCCCAACGTGGGGCTCAAACTCACTAACCATGAGATCATGACCTGAGCCGAAGTCGGATGCTTAACCGACTGAGCCACCCAGCTGCCCCTCGTTATTTTTTCTTGAACCACATGCTTAAACCAACGTCCCCTACATAAACAGCCATCACCCATTCCATATCACTGCTTTAAAAATGGAGGGATTTTGGGGCGCCTGGGTGGCGCAGTCGGTTAGGCGTCCGACTTCAGCCAGGTCACGATCTCGCGGTCCGGGAGTTCGAGCCCCGCGTCGGGCTCTGGGCTGATGGCTCAGAGCCTGGAGCCTGTTTCCCATTCTGTGTCTCCCTCTCTCTCTGCCCCTCCCCCGTTCATGCTCTGTCTCTCTCTGTCCCCAAAATAAATAAATGTTGAAAAAAAAAATTAAAAAAAAAAAATAAAATAAAAATGGAGGGATTTTGTCACTGTCCCCCTGGCAATATATGATTCAGTCATCAGCACTCAGAACTCAGTCCCAACAGTGCTGGAGGGTTGAAGAATGAGGAAGGCTGTGATGGTTAGATATTTTCTGGAAAAGTACCAAGGGCCTGGCTTCTTCCCTGGGGGACAATCTGAGTTGCTTGCCTTTTAAAACCTTTCTACCTTTCCTGTTTTGAATACCTGTCAGGTCTATATAAATATCACCATGTCTCTCCTTTGCCCAGCCAGCAGTCATTTTATTTAGCTTTTCCTTCTATAACATCTTGCTTACAGGTGTGGTCAGTGTCATAATCCTTCCCCTAAAACTGGAGATTAAAATTCTCAGCCTTCCAGAACTGGTGAATACGTGCTCCATCACGAGAAAAATCAATACGTGCCACCCCAGGAAGTGAGGCAGGGAGCATTTGGACAAAGGCCTCCACTTGAGCTTAGTAGCAAGGTCATTTGTGTGACCCAAAAGTTATGCTTTCTTGCTAGTTTTACAAAAAAAACCTGATGAGCGGGGTAGAGGAACAAGAACCCAGATACAACGAGAAGCACGTGCCAGGTACTCCCCAGTGGGAAACATGGACATTTGTCTAGCTATCACATCCCCACCACACCAGGTCTAAGCAACCACGGATCTACCCTGGGTCTCTCTGAATAGGCCTGTTCTGGACATTTCATAAAAATGGAATCACATAAAATGTGATTATATGATTGTGA
This sequence comes from Prionailurus viverrinus, assembly GCF_022837055.1. Classification (NCBI taxonomy): domain Eukaryota; kingdom Metazoa; phylum Chordata; class Mammalia; order Carnivora; family Felidae; genus Prionailurus; species Prionailurus viverrinus. Next base: position 94,854,542 of record NC_062566.1, read on the forward strand.
CTGTCTTTTGTGGCTGGCTTCTGTCACTTAGCCTGATGTCTTCCAGGATCATCGATGTTATAGTGTGTGTCAGTGCTTCATTCCTTTTCAGAGCCAAAGAACATTCCATTGTGTGGCTGTGCCACATTTTGTTTATCCATTCATCAGATGATGAACTTTTGGTTTTTGTCTATTATGAATAATGTTGCTGTTAACATTAGTGTACATGTATTTATGTGGACACAAGTTTCTGTCCTTTCCTTTTTTTTTTTTTTTTTTTTTTTTTGGAGTGCCTTTGCTAGGTTATATGGTAACAGTATGTTTCACTTTTTGAGGAAGTACCAAACTGTTTTCCAAAGGGATGAAACCATTTAAAAATTGCACCAGCAAGATAGGAGGGTTCTAATTTCTCTACATCCTTGCCAACACTTAGTATTATCTGTCTTTTAAATTTTAGCCATCCTGGTGGATATGAAGTGGTATCCTACAGTTTTGACTTGCTTTCCTTTGTGACTAATGATCTTGAACATGTTACCATGTGTCTATTGCCCATTTGTGTATCTTCTTGAAGAAATACTCTTCCAAATCTTTGCCTATATTTAAAAAGGGTTTTGGAAAATATTTTAACTTCCATTTTTGATCATTCATAAACCAGTCTAGCAGTATTAGGGAGAATGATTTGTATGGTGGACTGAGATAAATAATGGAATTTCTTATTTATTTGGGTGGGTTTTAAAAAAATATCGGCTTTTTAGAGTAGTTTTAAGTTCAAAGAGAGTTCCTCTATACTTCCCCCCCCCCCACCTATGCACGGCCCCCCTTACTAACAACATCCCACACCAGAGTGGTACATTATTACAGTTGATGAACCTACACTGACACATTATCATCACCCAAAGGCTCACTGTTAGTGTTGTACATTCTATTGATTTGGATAAGTGTATGAGGACATGTATCCATCATAGTATCATACAGAATAGTTTCACTGCCCTAAAAATTCTCCATGTTCCACTTATTAATCTCCCCTCCCCCGACCCCTGGTAATGACTGATCTTTTTCCTGGCTTTATAGTTTTTGCCTTTTCTAGAATGTCATGTAGTTGAAATCATATAGTATGTAGATCTTTCATATTGGTTTATTTCACTTAGCTATATATATTTAGGCTTCCTCCATGTCCTTGAATGGCTTGATAGCTCATTTCATGCTGAATGATATTCCATTGTCTGGATGTGCCTAAGTTTATTTATCTATCCACTTACTGAAGGACATCTTGGTTGCTTCTAAGTTTGGACAATTATAAATAAAGCTGCTATAAACATTCATGTGCAGGATTTTGTATAGACATAAGTTTTCAACTCATTTGGGTACATACGAAGGAATGTAATTACTAGATCATATGGTAAGTCAGGAAGTGCCAAACTGTCTTCCACAGTGGCTGCATCATTTTGCATTCCCGCTAGCAGTGAATGAGAATTTTTGTTGCTGCACATCCTTGCAGCATTTGCTGTTGTCAGTGTTTTGGATTTTGGTCATTCTAATAGGTGTATCCCATTGTTGTTTTACTTTGCAATCCCTAGATGCAATGTTGAGCATCTTTTCCTACACTTTCATCTGTAACTCTTTTTGGTGATGTGTCTGTTCAGGTCTTTTGCCCAGTTTTTAATTGAGCTGTTCATTTTTTTAATTTAGTGAATTTTAAGGGTTCTTTGTATATTTTAGATGACAGTCCTTTATTAGGTATATATTTTGCAAATATTTTCTCCCAATCTGTGGCTTATTTTATCATTTACTTGACAGTGCCCTTCATAGAGCAGAACTTTTTAATTTTAATGAAGTTCATCTTATTAATTATTTCTTTCATGGATCGTGCCTTTAGTGTTGTGTCTAAAAAGTCATTGCCACCACCGAGGTTGTCTCTATTATTATCTTTCAGGAGTTTTATACTTATATATTTTAAATTTAGGTCTATGATGCATTTTGAGTTAATTTTTGTGAAGGGTTTAAAGTCTGTGTCTAAATTCCTCCCTTCCCTCATTCTCCTTCCTTCCTTCCTTCCTTTTTCATTCCTTTCTCCCTCCCTCCCTCCTCTCTCTTCCTCTTTCCTGCCTCTCTTCCCTTCTTTCTTTCTTCCCTTCCTCCTTCCTTCCTTGACTCTGCCCATTTTAAAATTGAATGGTCTTTTTTACTCTCATAAGAGTCATAAGAATACTTTATATATTCTAGATATAAGTCCCTCATCTGATATATGATTTGAGAATATTTTCTCTCATTCTGTGAGTTGGTTTTTCACTTCCTTGATGGTGAAATTTGAAGCATAAAAGTTTTAATTTCATGAAGTCCAATCTATTTTTTCTTTTATCACTTGTGAATTTGATGTCATATCTAAGACTGTATTGCCTAGTCCAAGGTTAAGAATACTTGCTTCCATGTTTTCTTCTAATAATTTTACAGGTTTAGCTCTTTCATTCAAGTTGATGGCATATTTTGAATTAATTTTTGTACATGGTGTGAGGTAGGGGTCCAGCTTCTTTTTTCTTTTTCTTTTTCTTTTTCTTTTTTCTTTTCTTTTCTTTTTTTTTTTTTTTTTTTTGGCATGTGGATAACCACTTATCCTGGCACAATTTGAAAAGACTATTTTCCCCAGTAGTTTCTTGGTTTCCTTGTCAAAAATCAACTAACTGTAAAAGAGAATTTATTTCTGGACACTCCGTTCTACTCCATTGATCTATATGTTTGCCTTCATATTTGTACCATGCTGTCTTGATGAATATATCTTGTAATAAGTTTTGAAATTAGGAAGAATATGTGTTTCAACTTTTTTTGTTTTGGCTATTCTGTGTTCCTTGAATTTCCATATGAATTTTTAGGATCAGCTTGTCAATTTCTGCAAAGAAATCATCTGGGGCATTAACAGGGGTTAATAAGTTTGGTGAGTATTGCCATCTTAACAATATTAAATCTTCTGGTTTGTGAACATAGGATTCCTTTCCATTTATTTCTTCTTCCTTAAATGTTTCAACAATATTGTATAGTTTTCAATGTACAAGTACTACACTTTTGAAATTAAATTTATTCCTAAGTATTTTATTCTTTTTGATATTATAAATGAAAATGTTTTCTTAATTTCATTTTCAGATTGCTCACTGCTATTGTGTAGAAATACAACTGACTTTTATACATTGATCTTGTGTCTTGAAACCTGAGTGAATTCACTTACAACTTCTATTTTTTTGTTTGTTTTATGTTTGTTTGTTTGATGGCTCTATCTCCACTTTGTACTACTCTCTTCCCTTTTCTCTGAATTCTACCCTTTCTGATCTTCTTTCAGGTTCTCTAATATGCCAAGCTCCTTCTTGTCATAGGGCCCTAGCACATGCTGTTCCCTCTGCCTAGATCTCACCATTCTCCTGCATTTTTCACCTGGTTTACTCATCCTTCAGCTCTATCTATTTGAACTGCCCTCCCACCCCACTCCATGTCTGATTCTTTTCTGGAAGCCATCACAAATACTGTGTTCTTCCTTAACACATACCTCAGCTTATGCTCTCATTTGTGTTACACCTTGACTGATGTCCTTCTTCTCCAACAGATTCTAAGCCCCTCTCCCATTTTTCTCACTGTTATAATTTTCATCACTATGCCTGGCACATAGTGGATACTCAACAGCTACTTGTTGAGTGAAATAAAGAATGAATGGTTAGCACTGGAGAAATATAGCTATAATTAAGAACTTTGGGTGGGGTAGGGGGGTCGAAGAGCAAATTGAAGGTGGGGCACATACCATCTGTATAACCGATCTGGCCTCCTTCTGGAGAATTAAGTTCTGGAATGGAATGTGGTTATCTTAGGAAGGCCGAGGCATTGAGTGTGTAGCCAGTAACGTTGGATTTTCCCCCATTAAATCTCCTTACTTGGTGGTAAGAAACACAGAGAAAAAAGACCCAGCTATGTGAGTCATTTGTAGATAATAGCCGCAGTCTGACTTCTTATTCACTTCTTACCTTTCCTGGGGTACAGCTGACTTGTTGTGGGAGAGGAGGGGAGGAGGCAGTGGGGTAAAAGGGGAGGAGAAGGGGAATTGAAAAGATTCATTTATTTTTCTTGCCAAATCAATTCACTCTAAAAAAAAAAAAAATAGGGAAATCCCCAACCAGCTGTTCCAGTGACTAGCAAGAAAAATATTTCCTTGGAACACTGCAACAGAAAACACACTTTATGTGCTGGCCCTCCCGAAAGACTGCTCTGGAGCCTTGCAATTATTGTCCTTTTTGAGTGCTTCATTGATATCAAGGACAATAGTTAGAACAGGGTGTTTTTTTCCTAATTAGAATTCTCTTAAAAGTCTGGTGCTTCAACCGTGGTGCTTCAGTTGGAAATATTAAGATTAAGGGTGATAAGAGAACAGAGGGAAAGGTAGCGATGGGGTCTGGAAAATGAAGCAAAGATGAAATGGGCCTGCAGCTTTGTTGGCCCGTAACGTATTTCCTGTCCTATTCTCAGAATCCATGTTCCAGTTGTCAGGCCAGATAGAAGGAAAATGTGTGTGTGTGGTGAAAGAAATTTGGGAAATAGAGATTTGTTTTTTCATTTGGAGCTATAATTTAGAGGATTCTTACACATCTGAGATGAGGTTTTGTTCTAAGGGGTTTGAGATCTTTTAGATATAGTGAAACATTACATTATGAAACTAGGATACCATCATGGTAGGGGACACTGGTTTTCTTTGTGTCTCTGTCATCTAGCACAATGCCTGGCTCAGAGTAGAGGCTCAATGAGAATTCAACAGAACAGCTTAAAGAAGAGGATACAGGCCAAACTAAATTTGCAAATTAGATATTACAGCCCAGTAACCTAAGCCCATTTTCTTTGTTTTTTATTTCATCCGATTCCCATTGTCCCATTTTGTCTCCTAGACAACAAAGTGCACATATTTTGAGTATTTAATTTGTAGTTGTTTAGGGTAGGTAATTAATGATAAATTCTATAAGTAAATGAACCAAATCATTGTTTTACTGCCAATAAAATAAAATTCAAAGGAGAATGATTCAAAAGTAAACATTATATCTTACTACCTACGGTTTTTAAATGTCTTGCCAAAGGAAATTTTAAAATACTAAGCATTTACATTGAAACAAGAATGAAGGGGCGCCTGGGTGGCGCAGTCGGTTAAGCGTCCGACTTCAGCCAGGTCACGATCTCACGGTCCGTGAGTTCGAGCCCCGCGTCAGGCTCTGGGCTGATGGCTCAGAGCCTGGAGCCTGTTTCCCATTCTGTGTCTCCCTCTCTCTCTGCCCCTCCCCTGCTCATGCTCTGTTTCTCTCTGTCCCAAAAATAAATAAACGTTGAAAAAAAAATTAAAAAAAAAAGAATGAAAGAGGAAGTTTATGAAACCACAACACTTAAAGATATTCATTTCTTAGACTGATATGTTAAGCTATATACTATGCAGAACTACCATTTCTTATCTTCTCTCCTATTTTAGAATACCTCTCTAGTAGAAGAACAAAATCACAATTTGGAGTCCTTCCTTCTGAACTCTTGGAATCTCTGTCAGTAATGTAGATGTGAGGTGTCTTAGGCCAGAGGTTTTCCCAAGTGATCACAGCCAAGTTTCCAGTTCCTGCCTAACAAAATTCCCGGGGACAAAATTGTGGCAGACCTCCAAATCAGGATGACTTTACTTGACTTTAATAATTTGCAAATTGTTATATCTCTATATGGGTCAAGATTATTGAACTTGGATTTTCTTTCTTAGATTTCCTCTGCTCTCAAAGCTTTGTCTATCATTTACAAGCTCTATACATTTTCACTGTGCGTTGACTGAGGTACACTTCTGGATTCAGGGAAAAAGAACATACCCACTATTTTTTTATTCAAGGCACAAAGTTCCTTTTCTCATGGAAATTATGCCCTTGCAGAGCTTGGGATCTAGAGATGGAATTTGAGTTTTTAATAATTTGTTGCATGATTCTGAACAAGTCTCCTAACCACTCACTCTAAGACTCACTTTCTTCATAGTAGAATGGAATAAAAATACTACATGCCTCCCAAGGTTGTTCTGGGGACTAAATCAGGATGCAGGTGGGAGATGGAAGGCAGAGAGAAGTTGAGAAAAAAAAACACCAGCAGATTTTCAAGTCTCTTGACTACGTATGGATTTGAGTAGAAGTCAAAGGAGATCCTTTGGTAGGATGTAGAAACATGTGCATCCTTCAAGGGCATAGGAGAGATGAGCCTTGATCAGTTAACAGAACTGTGACTCCAGGTGTCATGGGAAAAAGTTTTGAGTGGGAGACTGTACACATGCTTATGTAACCAGGCTCTGGAGAAGTATCATTTGAAAGTGGTTAACAATTTTTCATCTTAGGAAGTAGGAACTTTAGAAAGGTAATGTGTAATGCCTCTGAGACATTTTCCTTGCTAAATTATGTGGTATGAGGCTTTTATTGTGGAAGTAATTTAAATGCCTGTAGGAGCAGAATATCAATGTTTCTCAAAGTATTTTCCCCAAACCACCTGCATCAAATCACTGGAGTGCTTGTTAAAACTACATACCAGGTCCCCCACAATAGAATCTCTGGAAGTTGGACTTGGAAAACATAATTTTTATTTTGGTAAAATACACATAACATAAAATTCACCATGTTAATCATTTTAAAGTGTTAATCCAGTAACATTCAGTACATTCACAATGTTGTGCGTCACTGCTGTCTAGTTTCAAAACATTTTCATCACCCCAAAAGATAAGCCCATTAAGCAGACACTCCACATGCTTCCCTGCCCTCCAGCCCCTGACAACTACTAATCTACTTTCTGTTTCTATGAATTTGCTTATTCTGGATAAATCCTATAAATGGAATCATATAATACGCGACCTTCTGTATCTAGCTTCTTTCACTTAGCGTGTTTTGAAGGTTCATCTCTATTGTAGCATGAACTTCATTCCTTTTTATGGTTCAATAATGTTCCACTGTATGGTATACCAGTTTGTTTATCCAGTCATTAGTTGATAGATATTTGGATGTTTTTCTTCCTTTGGCTATTGTAAATTAGTGTCTCTGTAAACATTTGTGTCCAGGTTTCTGTTTGAGCACTCGTTTATAATTCTTTTGGGTATATGCCTTCAAATGGAATTACTCACAGTGGTTGCACAACATATGCATATTCTACTAGCAACATATGCATATTCTAATTTTTCTACATCCTCATCAATACTTGTTATGTTCTGGGTTTTTTATTATAGCAACCTTAGTGGGTGTGAAGTGGTATTTCATTGTGATTTTGACTTGCACTGCCCTAATGACTAATGACCTTAAGTATCTTTTCATGTACTTGCTGGCCATTCATATATTTTCTTTGGAGAAAAGTGCATTCAGGTCCGGCGCTCATTTTTTAATTGAGCTGTTTGCCTTTTAGTTGTTGAATTATAGAAGTTCTTTTATAGTCTATAGTATACTAGACCCTTGTCAGGAATAGGATTTACACATAGTTTCTCCCATTCTGTGAGTTGTCTTTTCACTTGCTTGATAGTGTCCTTTAATGAATAAAAGTTTTAAATTTTGATGAAGTCCAATCTATTTCTTTCTTTTGTTGCTTGTGGGAAAGCACCAGAGTTGATTATGATTTTTGTGATCATGCTTATACACTAAAGCAGTACAATCTTGTACTGATGATATTACCAGGATACTATTTGTTGAGGATAGTATATTCCTAACGGTTGGATTTTCTTTAGGTGTGCATCCCTAAAAATAGCAAAGAAATAACATACATTCACCTTTGCGTCTTTTCAATTAAAAGATACTTAAGTATCATGTGTAAGTATTCTTTCACCTTAAATTTTGATTACAAGTAATTCTCATGCATTATTTAGAAGGGTTACGGCAAAACACAAGTACCAATTGTCTAGTCATCTTTACAACTTCCTTTTCTAGTTCCATTGTTCTGAACATTTACTTTTATACAGTATGTATCTCACATTCATTCCATTCACCAAAATCTTATTGAGCACCTACCATATGCCAATGTGCCAAGCATTAAAAATAGAAGAAAAAAAGACACGCTCCCTGTCCTTGTGGATCTCAGTCTTGCTGGAGATAAAAACATAGGAATTGATAAAAGATCATACCATACAAGAGGTTCCTATAAGAGAATAAGACCAAAGTGCTCTGGGGTAAAACAAGAAAGAATCACTGACTGTATCCTTTAGGTGATGGGTGTCTTCCAAAGAGGTCTTTTGAGCAGGGAAACTCCATGAACTAATTTAATTTTTAGAAATATAATTCTGGCAGCAATGGGAGAGAGGACTGGAACAGAACAGACAAGAGCCAGTCAGTGAAATCAATAAGAATGGATATTTTGGCAATTAATTTTTCCTCATATCATTTTATTCAGCCCTAGAAATGTTCTACAGTGCTTCAAATATTGATATGAGATGAGTTTTCTTAAATTTTTTATTACGGAAAGCTGTAGACATATAAAAACTCTTTGACTAGTAAACAAACTCCACATACCCATCAGGACAGATCCAACTGTTATCAGTACATGGACCAAATATTTTATCTGTGTCCTCTGCCCCTTCTCCCTTCCAGATATTTTGAAGCAAATCTCAGAGACCATATTATTTCATCCATAAATATTTTATTATGTAACTTCAACAGATGAGAGCCATTTTTAAAATATAATCTCAATAGGATTATCCTACCTAAATAAACTTAATAATAATTTCTTAATAGTAGGAGGTTTTTTAAACTCAAGAATTTACAAAAATATTTACACAAAGAATTCCATCTTATTCCCTATAGAAATTTTTTTCCTTAATATTTTTGGTAGGGGCTGGAGAGGTGATAAAGTTTCTTAAAAACTAAAATAATACTGCTTGAAATACACAGAAAATATGTAGTTCCTAGGACTATGTTAGTGATTAGCTTTTCTATTACATGTACTTAGGTAGGGAAGTCTCTACTTTGTTACAAATTTATAGTTTAAAAATAATGTGTATAAATTGGGCTGTTGAGAAATTTTACCTTTGGAATTGTTATTCAGTAATAACTCTTCACATTTGTGTAGAGCCTTGAATTTTCCAAAGTGCCTTCATGCCTGTTATCTAGTGAACTCTGATATCTCTGCTGTGCAAAGATGTCTATTATCTAATGTTTACAATTGTTATCAATTTTACTTTGTTGTAGCTTTCACACTTAGATTAAAATAATAAACAGTATATGCAAAATCCTTTACTTGTGAGCCAAGAAAGACTTTGTAGTCAGGCCTGCATGGGTATGAAAGGAAATTACTGTGAATAATATCTTATCAATTATAATTTACTTAATTTTTCATAGTTTGGAAATATTTGGTATTTATGCTCACACACAACGATTTTAAATTCATGGTTATAAGCCAGTATCTTTCATGGACTCAAAACCCACACATAAATTTCCTGGAAACTTCTGGAAAGGCTTGTTTCTTGATTAAGAAACAGTAACACTTGAATTAGGACAGGGTTTAGAGCTGAAAAATGTTGATAGGTCACCCTTAATTGGCGCTCCATTCTTTTTAAATCACTTCTTCATTTTTCATAAGCATTCCCAGACATACTAGACATAGATTGTCTTCAAAACAGTCTGTGGTAGAAGAACGTGGTTAACTATTCATCAAAGAGGTTGATACAAATGTCATTTTTAATATAAATTCTTGCTCTTTACCCATAAAATATAGAAAACGCGAGTACTCTTTAAATAGTCTCACTAAATATAATTTATCTGAATGCAAAGGATATTAGAAATACCTTTGCATTCTCGTATGCTTTTCTCAAAGAAAGGGTGAAAACCTTCCCCATGGGTAGAGAGGAGGGCAGAGACTGAGAGCATGGGCTGTGGAGGAGGACAGATCTGGGTCTGAAAACCACTGAATCTGAGTAAGCTGCATAGCCTCTCCGTGATTCAGGTTCCTCCCGGGATGTGCTGGAGTCTGTTAGACTGGCTCCCAAGGGCTGATTGTTACATGTGCAAGAATTTTTCCAGCCAGTGTGTAAACCATTGGCTGCTTAAAATCAGGCATGGTGGGAATATTTACATCCCAGGAACCAGGGAACCCTATAAATTAGCGTTCCCTCCCCATTCCTCAGAGCTGGTTTACCAGCACACTACTGCCTACCAGATAGGTTTAAGGACAAAACGAGTTGGTTTCTGTCAAGCATTTGCATGTTTTCCCCCCTACCAGAAAGCATTCAGTAAGTGCCAACTAGTAGTAGCAGCAGCAGTCTTTTACCATTAAACACTAATGCAACCAACTCTCAATTGTTTCCTTATCAAACTGATGCATGATCTACGATTTATCACCTGGAAACATGCTCAGACACAGAAAATAAAGCAGCCAAAATCATTGTGGGCCTTCTTACATCATCTTCATCCTGGCAAAACGTTTGATGGGAGAAAGAAAAGGAAGAAAGTTGTGACAAAATGAAAACAGAGGATTATATTTAAATTCAAAATGATCACTCGACTTTTGTCTTCCTTGAGACAGCTAGTTGGAATTTCATTATAAATGGCAAATGACAAAATGATGAACAACGTCAAATGCTTGGTAGAAAAATCTGACAATTCTGGATTTCGGCAACAAATGGCAGAATTCCCGACCCAGATTATGTTAAGCCCCAAAAAAGTGAATTATTTGTTCCAAAAGTAAGAATTCAGAGATAGGTCTGTTTTTGAACACAGTTTTCAGTAGGGCTCTTGCTAGCTCTTGAAAGTTCATTTTGTTTTCTGCCTTCGACTTTGTTAGCTACATCCCCAGACTCCATATGGCAGCCCCAGCAGTTTCAAATTCTATCTTTAAAGTGTCATTTTTAATGTTCTTGGGGCAATAGGGTGGCTCAGTCACTTCAGGTCCAACTCTTGATTTTGGCTCAGGTCACAATCTCAGGATCATGGGATCAAGCCCTGTGTCAGGCTCCTTGGTGAGTGTGGAGCCTGGTTAAGATTCTCTCTCTCTCTCTTTGCTCCTCTCCCCTGCTCATGTTCTGTCTCTGTCTCTCAAAAAATAGATAGATAGATAGATAGATAGATAGATAATAGATAGATAAAATAAATGAAAAGAAAAAATAATGTGGAAAGTTCTTCCCAGAATCATATGCACCAGAAAAGAGAAAAACACTTTTCTTAGAGTTCTTGCACAATGCCTGAAGTTCACTCTGATTGAATTGTCACATGGGTAACTCTAGTGTGAGAGCCTTAACAGACTGTGTCTAATAGAGACGAGAAAATGTACTCTTGAAAAAAACCGAGGTGCTATTACACTAAGGAGATGAGGTGAGTGTTGGGCAACCAGAAAAAAAAAAAAACTTTCTACTATATTTTTAAAATAATTTTTAAAAATAATCCCTACCTCCAATGTGGGGCTCAAACTTAACAACCCTGAGACCAAGAGTAATATGTTCTACCAACTGAGCAAGCCAGGCGCCCCAAATATCGTCTACTATAAATCGTCTTCACTGTAATTGGATAAAAATGACAACAACTCATGTACACATGTAGAATATAAGCACACTGCTTGCCAGTAACCTTCTCAGGCTGGGTTTCAGCTCTGAGCACTTCTGATGGCGTTAGAGACCTTAGTCATAGGGAGGCATGAATAGAGAGAGTATCTTTACAAGGAACTGATTTTGAGAAACCCAGTAAAAGATTGTTCAAAAGCTAGTGCTGGCAAACAAGTTTTATAATACCACCTTACAGGCAGATTTCAAATTGACAGTTCAGATACCAGGTGAGTGTTCCCGACATGCCATTGGTGCCTTGTTGACCAAGAACCCGAGCCCGTGGTACAACGACAGAGGTTTGGGAAGAAGCATCGCTGTGAAAATTGAGAGACGTAAAAACTTTTGAGTGTTCTGTAATGGAAACAAACCTGGTGGCATGTAGAAATTCCAGAGTCTTTGGCTATCAATTTGTTTTAGAATCTCATTCCAGGAAAGTAAGTTGTGACCCTAATGTTATGGAGAAGTTTAAATATTTACGCCAGAAAAAATAAAAAGGCACAAACCCCTCTATCCCCAGAGTACCCACCACTGACAGGTTACATAATTCTACACTCTGTGCATCATGGCCTCTGCTGGAAAGCTGAAGCTTCTGTTTCTCTTGGCTGCAAGTTTGTTCTGCCTGTGCCTGATGCCATCCTGATTCTGAGCCTTCTCTTGAAGCCACAGGCTGTCATACATGAGTCACAGTGGTTAAAATACAGCCTTTTCTGGTTTATATCATATGCACATTCTGTAACAGTCTTGGAGTGGCGTTCCGTGATTCACATCCTAGCCTGGTGTGCCCTAACCAAATACATCTTCTGGAGATATATATTGAGAGCCCTATAGTGCGTATTAGTATGGAGCAATTTAGTTTTTCTATCCCCTGGGAACTTTCTGTCTTATGGTATCCTACCCAAATGTGATTTGTTTTTAATTATTGTGACACTCGCCTTTATCTTCATCATTGTATATAACATACCAAATAATCCTGTGATGATGCCAAGGAAATGCCAAGTATTATTAGAAGAGTATTTTACTATAGTCACATCTGTAAGCATTTTGGAGGGTAGGCATATTTCCCAAAGATTTTGAGATTGGGTAGATGTTGGCACTCTGTGTGGCCCTGAAAAAAATATCTTAGGTCTTTTGTAATTGAACTAGAAACTGCAGACCAACCAAGAATCTGTAAATAGCATCACACAGCATTCATTTTAAAATACACAGAAAGGGGACACCTGGATGGCTCAGTCAGTTAAGCGACTGACTCTTGGTCTAGGCTCAGGTCACGATCTCAAGGTTTCGTGAGTTCAAGCCTCACATTGGGCTCTGTGCTGACAGTGCAGAGCCTGCGTGGGATTCTTTGTCTCCCTCTCTCTCTGCCTATCCACTACTTGTGCTTTCTCTCTCAATCTCTAAAACAAAACAAAACAAAACAAAACAAAACAGCCTTAAGCAATTTAAAACAAAGAAATACACAGAAATGTTAATGAGGTGCTGCCATGAAATCATCTTTTACTAAAAAACGAAATGTGCCCAACATCAGACTGCGGAGATAATTACCAATTTCTTTTCTTCTATGAAAAAATGACACCCGGAGATTTCTGGATCTTAGAAAGAAAGGAATTCCCATTATTTGCAAAAGTATCATTAAGACTGTGTAAGTGTGGCACCAAAGGACAAGTGCCACTTAAAAACAGAAAAATTAAAAAGAGGCATTGCCAGAAAATCAGTGAGAATGCTCATGATGGCTGAGCTCTGTAAGTAATGTAAACATATCTGGCATCTGTCCCCATTTTTTTCTTGGGACCTTTTAAATGAAAGGTTACTAATTCATTCTTAATCACCCACAAGCTGTTAGGTACCCCGTGGCTTGTAGCCATCAGAATTAATTGCAGGTGCCTCTGTGAATCTGCAACATAGCCTAGTAGGCTTAGGGTAATTAACTCTGGATCCCCTCTTCTTGTTCTGAAGTGCTTCTAATTCTCAGTGGATTCCTGAAGCCACAGTTTGCCATTGAGAGAACTGAAGAAGCTCTGTGGAAATAGAAAGATAACTGGACTAAATAAACTCCTGATTTTTGGAAGGGGAAGTGTGGGGAGATCTCAGTTAAAGCCTAAAGCACTTCTGTAAAGATGTTTCCCTGAAGAAGGAAAGATGTGGATTTGGTAGTGGTATATTTATCCTCAAACTTATGAAGAGGGACCCTGGTGTTCCAAAGTCCAGACTTCAAGGTCATCTTCACGTACTATAACATCTTTCCTATCAAACTGTAGTCCGAGGACTGGCAGCATTACCCGGGAGTTAATCAGACATGTGGAATCTGGCCACGCCAGACCTACATCAGAATCTGCATTTTAACAGGGCCCCCACGTGACTTGTATTCATACTGACATTTGAGAACCAGACATAATGCATGTCTGTGATACTTAATCCATTTAAGGAGCTTATCATTCTGTCTAGGTGGCATTCATATTCCATATATGACTGCCAAGCAGATCCAGAAAGAAGTGGGCGCAGTGTTGTTCCTTGGCAGAGCATGCTCTGAAGGCAGGGATACTGCCTTCCAGGCCTTTGGATTTGCATCACTTAGCTTGGTGCATGACATATTGGAGGTAGACAGATGGATGGATGGATGGGTGGGTGGGTGAGTGGCTGGCTGCTGGGTGGATGTATGGATGGATGAAGAGCATGGTACCTTTACCATTTTTTCTCCAAAAAATTCGAAAGAAAAATATAAATATATATAAAAAAATCAAGTCCAAGCAGAATTTAATTTTTGTTATTACTTCATCAGGAAAGGCTTGCTTAGTGTCATGATCACAATATAGTGACAGGCCAAAAAGGGCTTATTTTAGGAATTGATTGGGCAGTTATAGGCGTCCATCAGCCCATGGAGCCAGGTTTGGGGTGTGGAAGGGTGTTTTCCAGCAATGAAGACAACATTCCCTCCGCTAAACTCATCTAACACTCTGCATCTGGGCCCTTTGTTGCTATGTTCCTTTTTCCTGGCTGTGCCCTATTTCCACAACTAGAGTATAAACCTTTTAGAGACAGGGACCATGCCTTAAACATCCACTCCCCTGCCACCAGAACATGTCCACTGACCTGACCACCACAATGGTGCTCATGCCATGTCTGCTAATAATCAGAGTCCTATTTTAACACAGAGGTGTTCATTCAGAGAGAAACAACCTGTGCCTCCTTTTCTCATCTTAAATACACCTGTTCACTGATACCATTTCTTTTGGAAAGAGGCATGATATCCTTCTATTATTGGTTCATTTTTTCATTCAATAAGTTGTTGGAAATTAAAGCCAGCCAATATCGTGTAACAGGGGGTGGCTTCTGCTTCTCTGACACGTGATGAAAACATTTGTGCCTGTGTGTCAGTGCTACCCTCAGGAAAGAGCTCTGAGTGGCTTTGCCAATACCAGCCTCATCAAAGAGCAGCTTAGGAGGAGACACTCCATGACTCCCAGCATGAGTGGATTCCTGAGATGAAGCTTCAGGATATGGAGGTAGAAGTGGGGTGGTAAAGGGAGTATTAGGAGCACTGGCCATGAAATCAGAAAACTTGGATTTGAATTCCAGCTCCCCCAGTAACTATTTGTGTGACCTTGGGCAGTTTTCATCATGTCTGTGATTGTACAATACCTGGTAGCGTTCACCAAATACTAGTTTCTTTTGCCTCTCTGAGCCTCAGTTTCCTCATTGTGATGCAGAAAAATATTGCATCCTTTAGTATGTGGCACATTGACGTGCATAATGAATGCTTTGAATTCCCTCCCAGTTTGCTGGTCCCTGGTGCCACTCATTATGTGGCACACCCTGTTTCCCTGTGCAAGATCTCCTTGGATTCAAGTGTTCTATCGGAACAACTTCCATTTGTCCCTCACTGAAATGGTCTGAAACGATGGTTTATCTGCAAAGTACACTTCCTTTCAACACCTGTGGTATTCTCTGCCCATCCCTGATCACTAGTACATTCCTGGTTTACCCCGGCCCTTATATCTAGATCTCTGCCCTGTCTAATCCAAGTAAAAACCTTGCCCCATTTGTCACAGGTAACTGACATGTGGACAAATATCAGAACCAGAAAGTAGTATTCTTAGGATACTTCTTTGAACTTCAATAATTTTGGCATTCTTGAAGAAAGTATAATCTTTATAAATAATCTTTAAAAGTGACCTGAAGGCATATAAGTTCATTGTAGAAGAAAAAAATTGTTTAAATACAGATGATCAATGCGCTTTGAAATCTCTATATAAATGAACATATAATTCATTTTATATAAATAAATTCACAAATAAATTCATATAATGTAAAGCATATTAACATATATCATGTAAATATATGCTAAGATATTTTGACTATATGTATATGTGTATTTGCTCCATCACTAACTTAATAGAAACCATCAGAAACCACACATGTACATACACAATCTTAATATGTTATATATACAATATATAATGAATTTATGACCTGTTTTTTCTCATTTGATTATCCCTCATGTTATTGAATATAAGTCATAGGTTAAAGAGATTAGTGCCTAGAATATTGCTTAGCCCATAGCAGTTCACAGTGTGTGTATATGTGTGTGTGTGTGCGTCTGTGTGTGTGTGTGTATAAAGTAAACGAGTGTACATATGCTAATGTATTTTCTGTGTAAATTTTGAATTTTCTGTGATAGGTTTCCTTTAATGAGAGCAAATTTGTTGATGAACTGTCATGAAAAGTATACGTGAAATAAAAAGCCTGATTCTTTACTAAGGTGACCAC
The DNA here is from genome assembly GCF_022837055.1 of Prionailurus viverrinus. NCBI lineage: Eukaryota > Metazoa > Chordata > Mammalia > Carnivora > Felidae > Prionailurus > Prionailurus viverrinus. The sequence goes on from NC_062566.1 coordinate 94,870,815, forward strand.
CAGATAGGTGGACCCCTATCTGCCATAACTTGACATCCCAGAACCACACACAGATTTAGAATCGGTGTCCTGTTGGGTAGATTCAGCACTATAAGTGTAGACACCATTTTGCCTTTGAACTTTGGGGGCTTTAAGTGTAATATTTTTAGGGATTGGGCAAACGGTTACAGGTGACAAGTGTCCCTTGGATCCCCTGCCAACAGGCGCAAACTCTGATGCCTCTAGGGGCCAGGTAGAGATTTTACAGGAGAAGCAGACTGAACAGAATGCTGATCTAAACCTAGTATAGACAGTCTGAAAACTGGTGCCCAGTCCTTTCCAACAGGTAGCCGCTACTGAGGCCCATTCGTGTGCCAGTGTGAGGCCCAGTGGTGCCAGCTCTTCTGATTTTTCAAAAGACAGCAAAAATTGAATATTTATGGGATATTCCTAATTCTGAAATAATGGCAACTCATTTAATTTACAGTTATTTTTTAAACCACCTTATAGAGGTATGGTCAACATAGAAAAAAGCTGTACATACTTAATAATGTATGAAACAATCAGTTTGGGGATAAGGAGACACCTGTGAAGCCATCACCACAATCTATACCATAAACATAGCTGTCACCTCCAAAGGTTTTCTTCTTCCCTCTTTATTATTGTTGTTGTTGTTGTTGTTTATTCTTTTTTATTGTTATATTTTATTTTATTTTTATCACGGTAAGTGTACTCTTTAATCCCCTTTACCTGTTTCACCCATCCCACCCCCACCTCTCCTCTGATAACCAACAGTTTGTTCTCTATTGTTAAGAGTCTGCTTCTTGGTTTGTCTGTCTCACGGTCTCTTTTTTCCTTTGTTCGTTTGTTTTGTTTCTTAAATTCCACATACGAGTGAGATCATATGGTATTTGTCTTTAACTTGTTTCACTTAGCATTATACTCTGTAGCTCTATCCATGTTGTTGCAAATGGAAAAATTTTATTCTTTTTTATGGTCAAATAATATTCCATTGTATATACGTACCACACCCTATTTATCCATTTATCTATGAGTGGACACTTAGGCTGCTTGTAAAATAATGCCGCAATAAACATAGGGGTGCATGTACCCCTTCGAATTCGTGTTTTTATGTTTTTGGGTAAATACCCAGTAATGAAATTACTGGATTGTAAGGTGTTTCTATTTTTAATTTTTTGAGGAAGCTCCATACTGTTTTCCACAGTAGCTGCACTAGTTTGCATTCCCACCAACAGTGCATGAAGGTTCCTTTTTCTCCACATCCTTGTCAACATTTATAATTTCTTGTGGTTTTGATTTTAGCCATTCTGACAAGTATGAGATGGTATCTCATTGCGGTTTTGATTTGCATTTCCTTGATGATGAGTGTTGTTGAGCATCTTTTCGTGTGTCTGATGGCCATCTGGAGGTCTTCTTCGGAGAAACATCTGTTTATGTCTTCTGCCCATTTTTAAGTGGACTATTTGTTTATTATTATTGTTTTTCATTTTTATTTTTATTATTTGTGTGTGATAAAAATACTTAACATTACAAGTCCTACAGTACCCACCTGAGAACTTTAAGCCTCTGGATTAGGCTGGGGAGCTGTTTTGTTCACCTGAAAGACTGCAGATACTTGAATGCCAGGTGTGACTGCTTTAAAGGACTGACTGTACCTGTCATCATCAAGGCGTGCAATCTGTCATTTTCATAAACCAGACTTCTCAGTGGCTCCTGCAGGAAATCCTAAGTGGATGGAAGGTTTTGCTGGGCAATTACCATAAGTAATGTCAATACAAATAGAGGAGACGGCCAACATTTTTTACCTGGCTCAGTGAATTGGCAAGCTGATCAGAGGGAGAGGTCCTAAATACATTGTGAATAAGCTCTTCTCACTTCTAAAAAATATTCCTGGGACTAAATTATAAAAACCCTCAGATTTACCTGCTCTTGGAGGTCTACTGGAGTTAAAAGTCTAAATAGCATTTTAAAAAGTAGGTGGATGTCAAAAACAGACAAATCCCAGCCAAGTAACGGGAAATGTCATTTCAGGATAATAGCCTTAATAGCATCTGCACAATGGACATTAAAATATATTCTTTTCCTATAAATGCCCTTAACTCTGCAAGTTGGAGACATGGCTTTAATCAGACAGGTACTCATATCAGGTTACATCAGGATGTAAGCAGGGGATTGTACTTGCCTGATCAACATGGGAAAGAAACCCAGAACATTTTCTTTTATGGCTAAAGCGTTTTTTAAGGGAAATGAATAGTTAGGCATCTTTATTATTCAGCATCTACAAGTGTTAGAGTTGATTGAAAATGGAGGTTGACACAGTCACTACCCTGGAAATTTTTATGTAATTTCAAAGGACAAACGGTAATAAATACACAACTATAAGAAGAGAGGCACAAGAAAGATGCACCTCAAGTAATGTGGTACTCAATGGAGTATGCCCACTTTTGAGGTATAGAGTATACCTGATTCTGCTCTCCGTCCCCAAATGGCACGTACTCTCTGATGCAACTGGGGTTCAAGTCAGATCATGCCCCATAGTCCATGGCTCATTGGTGGGGCCAGGTCAGCACTAGACTGATCGAGGAGAATAAGGAAAGCTCAGGAGCTGACCTCCAGATATCCAGGAGATGCTAAGAGTTACTCCATAGAAAACACACCTGAATGAGATGTCCTGTGGGTTCTCCAGAACCACATTAAAAACATGCTGGAATGAGGCAGGAGGGGACACCTCCTCTTAGGTCTTCTCCAAACCAAGCACTAGTTAGCATCTGTATTGTATTTCTCCTGACCTAGCCCATTCCTAAACCAGCTCCTCAAAGGGCTTGGGAACCTAGGGAGATGATTTGGTCCTGTATCTTGGGGAAATTGAGCTGATTTTTAGCTTATTATTGAACACTTTCCTTTTGAAATGATGGGTCTGGCAATTGGGTTACCTTTTTCTTCGTTTCGTGACCTCCATCCATCTGTCCATTCACTTACTGTACTTTCAGTGAATGCCTACAATGCGCTAGACACTGTGCTAGGTGACAGAGATAGAAGAAATAATCCAGACACACACGGTTCTTCTCCTTACAGAGATGGCAGCCTGGTGTGGGTGGTGGAGGAGACTTCCATTACATACTCCTACAAATGGTGAATAATTATGATCAGGATAAATGCTATGCACCGGACACTCCTTTTGCTCTTCTTTTTCACACCCCCTCAGCCCTGCCTCTTATTCAACCCCTCTTGTGGCAACATGTTCCAGGCAGCCTTTGACTAGCCTCACAGATGTATAATTTGACAGTGCCTGTCCTTAGACCATGGCTGCTTCTTCCTTCTTGCCCTGCGGCTTATCTGATACTCAAGTGTGGGAACCTGCTCAGAACTCACATTTAGCTAGCCTGGAGGGCGTTAATACCTACAAGGCCACCTTTACTAAGTGGGAAACTAAGGATAATAAATTAATGCCTTCTCTTTTTATCCCATGGCTAGGCAGTTTTGAGATGTTTTTCATAAGGCTCTTCAAAATATTCCAGCAGGTTCAAGCATCAGTTGCCCACAGCAGTGGCCAAATCAATAGTATATCCTTTTACTGGCTTTTCCCCTTCCCTGTTTCATTTCCCTAGTTCCTCACTTCGATTTCCTGAAATCAATCACCAAATAAATTACCTTCATGTAGTCCTTTTTCAGGCTTTGCTTCCAAGGATTCTAGGTTAAGACATACTATGGAGAGGTATAATGGTTCTGAAAGTATATGTATGCATATATGTGTGTGTGTATTATATATATACATAATATGTATGTATTATATATATGTATGTGTGTATTATATATGTATATATATAATATGTATGTATTATATATATGTATGTATATAGACTTGCTATATGTATGTTATAGACTTGCTCTTTTATAAATGACATGTAGTTTTCCACTATTTTCCCATATATATATTATATATATAATATATGTATAATATATGTATATATGTATATAATATATGTATATATAACATATATATAATATATGTACATATTATAATATATATAATATATTTCCCATATATATGTACATATATATATAATACACACACATACACACACACACACACACAAACCCAACTTAATATGTATTGTAAGGGAATAAAATAATGTCGTAGCTACTCTACCACACATTTTTGGTGAGCTACCCAATAGTCATGTTCCCCTTCTCTGCTGACAGAATCCTGATTTTATTTAGGTATCTAGCCCTCAGGAAAGCTCAAGGATATACTCTATTTGGTCTAAACCAATTTTGATAATCCCATGTAATTTATCAATGATTGATCTGGAGGTGAAGATATGACCCAATTTGGGCCTGTGAGACATAAGAAAATGTTTGCTGGGAGCTTCTAGAAAGCTTTTTTTTCATACTTCAAAGGCAAGAAGTAGATTCTCTATGTATCTAGATATGACACCTAGACCTGTGTCGAGCATCTTGTGGCCATAAGGGTATCTACTCTAAGGACAAGGACTAAGATAGCATGGCAGAAAGCTCAGAAGATCTTAGATCTTTGATGGCATTGTTGGATCACTGAACTAGCTTACATTTTGGTATTGTTTTAGCTATTTTGAGCTGAGTTTTTTGTTAGCAAGGAAAGATCACTTTCCCTAAAGGGGTGGATACCTAACGCTATAACCAAAAACATCAGAACTGAAACACCTGACTAATGGTAGAAGAATGGATCAGGTTTTCTTTGGGGATACCTACTAACTAGTTTTAAGAAATACAAAAATAGGGGCGCCTGGGTGGCGCAGTGGGTTAAGCGTCCGACTTCAGCCAGGTCACGATCTCGCGGTCCGTGAGTTCGAGCCCCGCGTCAGGCTCTGGGCTGATGGCTCAGAGCCTGGAGCCTGTTTCCGATTCTGTGTCTCCCTCTCTCTCTGCCCCTCCCCCATTCATGCTCTGTGTCTCTCTGTCCCAAAAATAAATAAACGTTGAAAAAAAAATTAAAAAAAAAAAAAAAAAAAGAAATACAAAAATATCTGAAAGATATTATTCTTTTGGTGGCTATTTCTAATGCTACTTTGACCCTGAAGGAGTTGCTGATAGTGAAGAGCTAAGAGAAGAAATGGAGTGATATTTACCATGAAGAAGAGGGGCAGGCTGTGAATTTAGACAGCAATAAAGGAGAAATGGGACTATGAGAACCTCTAGGAAGATGAGGGCAAGCTTCCACCCAAATATCAAAATAATACCCTAAAACCCCATTAACAGGAAGCATACCTAGTGCTCAGATTTTGGTTTCTAAGACCATTCTCCAATAGAAGGAACCAGGAATCCTTGGAGAAATGGATGATTCTAGGACAGGGCAAAAATATACAAGATGAACCTGGCACATCTTATAAAGCCAGTAAGGAAGTGCTAGCTAAAAACAAAACAAAACCAAAAACTTAACAATGATTAGGGAATTCCAAAGGAATAAAGGAGCCAGTTGAAAAGAGCTCCCATGACCAACGCTGGAACACTTTGAGCAACAAAATGAAATGGTATTTGGATTAAACATTAATTAAAATTAATATCCAAAATTAAAATTAATATCCATAAGTCCATACTGATATAAATGAATGATTGAATAAATAAATAAGGAGAAGAAAGAAATTCCCCATGCCAAAAATTCCATGTAGTTTATGTAGATGCTCTGGTCTCAAGATGATGGAACATAACTCCCCATCCCTTAAGGGGGGGCTATGCAGAGTAACTTCTCTCCAAAGAGTAAAGTATGAAAAGGAGGAGAAAGAGTAACTTTACAGTGGAGAAACCTTACAAACACTACCTCAACCAAGTGATCAAGATCAACATCAATAGTGATACCATGTTGATACTATATATCCTTGATATGATGTGATGAAAATGGTACCACATCTGTGGTGTTCTTCACAGAAACCCATAACCACAGTCTGATCATGAAAAAAATGTTAGACAAACCCCAAAAAGAGGCATTCTATAAAATGACTGTCAAGGTCATTAAAAATAAATAAGATAAAAACAGAGAGGGAGGCAAGCCATAAGAAACTCTTAAATATAGAAAACAAACTGAGGGGTGCTGGGAGCGGATTAAATGGGTGGTGGACATTAAGGAGGGCACTTTTTGGGATGAGCACTGGGGGTCATATGTAAAAGATGAATCACTGGGTTCTACTCCTGAAGCCAAGACTACACTGTATGCTAACTAACTTGAAAATAAGTTAATAAAAAAAATTAAGAAATAAGGAAAGTCTGAGAAACTGCCCCAACCAAGAAGAGCCTAAGGAGATAAATGTAATGTGGTATCCATGATGGGCTCTTGGAACAGAAAAAGAACACTAGGTAAAAACTAAAGAAAACTGAGTAAAGTATGGACTTTTGTTAATAATAATATGTCAATATTAGTTCATTAGTTGTGATAAATATACCATACTAATGTAAGATGTTAATAATAGGGGAAACTGGGCCTGAGGTATGTGGAAACTGTCTATACTATTTTCACAATTTATCTATAAATCTAAGACTAGTCTAAAAACTTTATTAAAACTAGCATCCAAGTCTGAACTAGGAAACACTAACAGTAATAGTCCACATAATGTGAACTATCTCTCCAGTGCGTTTTTTTTTTCCTCAAGAAGCTTTCTTGGTTAAAAGGGCATTAATGGCATCACTAGGCATCGTTTTACCTGAGGGCCACCAGATGTCTGTCATCTGGCAAAACATTATTCCCTAGACTTTCCTGCTGAGCACGTGATCTTCAGATACATGTGGGAGAGCATTTAATTTCCAAGGAAGAATTCTACTGATGATGTCTATCTAAATAATGTGATATTTTTAACAATTTCAAATAATAGCAATGAATGCACATCATAAATATACAACTCAGGTAGTTCATAGAAAATTTAATCCAGATTTTATGTTCTGTTATTCATTCAACAGATAAATAATGACTGTCTACTATGTGCCAGGCAATATTTATACATACGAACATATATAACTATTTATATTTAGATATTTAGTTATAAGGAAACATAGATATTTGTTTTATTTTATGTTTATATTTATTATATTACTCATTACATAAAATAAATATATAATTATAAGTATATTAACATAAATATAAAGATGTATTTTGTGTAAATATGTATCCTATATATATAAGTCACAGGCCTTTGATTTTTACAACTGGGCCATGTAGAAATTGCCTTTGGAACTGATTAGTTCTAAGCACTCATAAATTTGTAGCTTTATCTAGATACTGATGTGGTCTGCTCCTGGTTAAAAAGACAACTGATAAATAGTAGCGATATATTAAAGAAAAGATAAAACTATTGAAATTGGCACTAACTTAATTACACATTGGGTTGGGTTTACATCGTATGTAAGATCAGAACTCTCTGGATGATTTGTTTGAAGGTTGGAACAGGAGATGTGCAAAGTCACTCTGTAATCACTCCCTGCCTTCCGATGTAGTCATTTGTTTGTACCTCAGCTACTCATAAGCTTTTTCAAAGCCAGGGCTAAATATTATTTACTGTTGTGTCTCCCACCTAACTACCAAAGGGCCTTCCTTATAGTTGGTGTTCCATACATCTGGTGTACGAATTAACGTTTAACTCTTTTCTCCTGTGACTTAGCAGGAGGCTTGACAGGACATCACAGCAAGCTCAGAATACACCATTGTGGTTACTACTTCCTCCCACCCACAAACATCAGCAGTAATTTTTAGAAAGCTTTTGTTTGCTCAGCTTAGCAGATTGGTATATTAATGCACTATACGTTTTATCTTTTCATATACTTTATTCTTCCTATCAGTCTCTGAACAATTAGATGGCATTTCTTTTTCTTCAAAGTGTCAAAACATTTCATAGCACCAGTTTACTTTGCAAAATTGTACATTTGAGTAGAGCCTTAATGATCAGAGTGAAGCCTTCAGCGCTGAAATGTGCTCTGTGGTGACATTTGCTTAATTGCTTCATCAGACAGAGGCTCAGTCAGGCTTGTCTTTCTCAGCAACTCTTATTTTTGATCCTATTATGCATCTAGACCAGGTCCTTGGTGGGCAAGGGAGTGAGGAGGAACGTTGGACAAAACTCTTTCAAAGAAGATTTAGTCCATAATTGTGTCCAAATTTCCCAATTCATAGTCCATCCCAGTTGTATGAGGATTGAAATGTAACTTACATGTAACATAGTATGGTAATGCCTTGTTTATCACTGGAGAGTGAGGCCATCACCTGGCTCCACCCTGAGCTGCCTTGTTTTCCTCTCTGCTCTCTGCACTGTACTCCTGTGACTTCAACTGAAATTTCTGCATAAGTGGCTTCCAGATCCACATAGAGATCTCTGACCTTTCTTCTAAGCCAAGATGCTTGCATTTCCAGACTCTAGAATTTTGCTTTTTGAGGGACCATGTTATTTTCTCCTGGCACTTTGCATGATACCTTGCATGCCATAAGGAAGGTAATAAATGAGCAAATAAATAACTGAATATATAATATGCAAAACCAAAGCTGATTATCTCAAAGCTGATTACCAAAGCTGATATCTCTGAAATTGTAGCCTTTTTAAATAGGAACTCTTCAAAAATGTCATACCTCCATGCCATTTTCAGCAAAATATTTTAAACATAGTTTAGCAATTTTACTTTTTTACTTAGAGATCACCATTATGAATATTAGTTGCTATAACATACAGTAACACACTAGATCTTAGGTGTTATTAATCATTTGAAGAAATTTTGCCCCTCTTCCAAATGAGTTCTTTTGTCTGCTTTTCATATTCTTTACTATCAGGATGTCTTCAGTGTCAGCTATCATTTCTTTCTGCCACCTATGTCTGTGCCTCTAGCACCGCCCCTGCCCCACCACGCCCTGCACCTCTCCTTGCCAAATTTTATGACTTTAACTGCTTTAAGCTAAGAAATCCAATAGCCAAGTTTTTAGACATCTCTAAAACAAAAATAAATAAGCTTGAAGCAAGGCCCTGAGGAGTTATTTTATGAGAACTGTGTGTGGATTTGCTTAAGTCAGTTTTTTCCACGCTGAAACATTTTTTTTTTGCCCTATTTCCCAGCTTGACTGTGTTAGAGATAAATGAAGTTTCTAGGTAAGAGAAAGTTGCATGCACACATGGCATGACCAATATTTCACTTGCTTTGGTATCTACTCTCTGATCCTAGAGAATGTGCCATCTCTCACTCAGGGGAGAAATAAGATCTGTAAGTCCACTAAGAAAATATCATCTTTTCCCCCCTCTGCTTCTCTTTAAAGGTCATTAATTTTTGCCCTCTTCTGCAAGGCTCCAGCAGTCATCTTTTCCAAGCGTCTCTTGGACTGCGGTCCTTAGACCAACTGCATCAGAAACACTCAGACTGCATGTTATCATGCAGACTCTTGGGCCCTAATTCCAACTAACCCATTCAGAATCATCTGGTAGTGGGTTCTACGTACTTTTTTTTCTGGTTTTTAAAGAAAGCCAGCTCCCCTGGGATTGATTCTCAGGCAGACTGAGAGTCTCCATCACCATGCTGGTGTCCCCTCTGGCATCCTTCACAGTTCTCCCCCACCAGCTTTCCTCAGACCTTTGTGCTTTCTTTGGCCATTTCAGACATTTTCTTTATCCACTTTATCTTGAATTTTCCACTCTCCAGATCCTCCAATTTCAGTACCCACAAGTACCTTCCTTTGAATATTTTCTATCTCCTTCATTAATCTTTCTCTAATTAAAAAGAAATAAGATACCCATTTTCTTTGTGTGCATTTAACTCCTGCCATCTGCTCAGCTGCTTCCCTGAACCTGCATGTATAAGTGGGCTACATAAACTGATGAAACATGTTTTCAGGAAGTTTTAAAGACATGAGTTTATCTTCATAAGTAGAAAGAACTAGATGATATATACAGCCATTTTTAGGCTTATTTAGAGTCTTGACTAGGTAAATAGTAATTTATTATTTTTTGTTGTCTCCACTTTATGATATTTGTTAGTTTTTTGACTTTGTATTTTTTTTTTTAATTTTTTTTTTTCAACGTTTATTTATTTTTGGGACAGAGAGAGACAGAGCATGAACAGGGGAGGGGCAGAGAGAGAGGGAGACAAGATTTGAAACAGGCTCCAGGCTCTGAGCCATCAGCCCAGAGCCCGACGCGGGGCTCGAACTCACGGACCGTGAGATCGTGACCTGGCTGAAGTCGGACGCTTAACCGACTGCGCCACCCAGGCGCCCCATTGACTTTGTATTTTGAAGCTCTTCTCTGAGGATTATGTTTTAGATTTTTTTTAATGTTCACTTAGAGTACACACTAGGAATCTATAATACATTATTGACGTGGAATAAATATGTGTTGATCAATATTTTGCATCTTTTTTTTTCTATATCACAATCTAGGTGTGAGAAAGCAGAAATTCACCTATCACAATGAAATGGGCATAAACCAACCCAAAACTAAGTTTAATTCTATACTTATTTAAATATTCTCTGATAAACTCTTGAAAGCTTTCATGTCGGTGTCCTATGTATTTATATAAGAAACCACATGAATGGAGCAGTAATAGTCATAAATGTAGTGATATTCACGCAGGTCAGCAACAGGGTGTCAGAAGAAGCATGGGGAGAGTTTTCAACCCTGATGAGTTTTATGTAATGGCCAAGTTGGCAGGTGATCTCTGATAAATCCCACTCCTTTGCACTGATCCCTCTTTTCTTTAGGCATCCAGAGTCAACCCAATGGGGTCCTTTCCATATCCTGCTCTGACTTGTCCTTCTATGGATTTCTCCAAACTCCAAATTTACTCTTGGTCCTTCCTTGATAAAAGCTTCCAGTCCATCATCTTTGTATTAGGGAGAAAGTAAGTAACCTGATGTTTGTACTTTAAAAACAGAGTTTGTTGAATGAAATTAATCTTGAATTGTTCACATCTATGAAGACCATATTCTTAAGCCCCTCTCCCCACCATCAGAAGACTATGGTTTAGCAGTTTGCCATTTCAATTGGAAGTATCACAATTTTGGGGTAAAACTGAGCTAAATTCTGAGCACATAATATTTGCCCTCTGAATCTAGGTAACTCTTTTCAAATGAAGTCCTTCTGGAAGAGCCATTTGTACCAGCTGCCTTCCAGGGGTGACTCAGGCAAATTCATATAGCTAACCATGTGTGACTATAGAGGAAAGAAATTACTGCAACTGTGATTCCTTTATATGAATGACAACATTAATTTCCTAGACTATCAGTCTAGTCTTCCTCTTGTGGCCTCTAACCCTAAGACTATTACAGAAAAGGTATGTTTAATCATTAAGTGCTAGAATATGAAATTAAGTAAAAACAAACAATTCAATTTGAAAATCCCTTCAATAGTGGAAGGGACCTTCTTTGTACTAGAGCCTGTTGTGGCCCAGAATTAGGAATGTGTTATAATCTACCAGTGCTTAGAGTAGAGGGAAACAAGTATCCTTTGTAGAAACTGAGTCTGAAGCTGTGAATCATGCATTTAAGTAACAGAGCTGTAGGTAAACATCCATAGATTTGTAGGGAAAGATTAGGTTGCATTTGATGATAGGCTTAGGTGGTTTTTTAACAACCCCAACCTAACATTGATCTGATGAGTTTCAGAAAAATAGTCTTGAATTCAAGAACACTCTCTTCCTTGGAGAGGAGGTTTCCATGTTAATGGATATGCCAACTTTATTCAGTGAAAATGAACATCAAAATCTTCTGAATGATGATCCTTTCAGGCTATTTTAATTGGGCTTTTTAGTATCATAATTCAGTCAAAAGAAAAAGGAAGAAATCACTATAGATTCATTTGTAACCTTATCCCAATTGGGAAAAAATTAATAATATATTAGTTCATCTTTCCTAGGAAATTTGATTTCGTAGAAAGATCCTGGTGTTAAATCATTTTATAAAACTGTTACTTCCAGCATTGCCAATTCACTTTATTTTCTTAGTCTGTAGAATTTGGCCCAAATCAAAGATTCTCACTTTGGCTTATTTTATAAGTCTTCCAGGGCCCAAGTCTAGCACAAATTGCTTCTTCAATTTCAAGATGAGTTGAAAAATGACAATTTGAGAGGCGTAGAACACTGCAAAGTAAATATCCATCACTCACCTCCATATCTCTATCCTGCCCCATCCCCAGGTCCATGGGTTCCATGATCTAAAAATGAATATCTTACTTTCTTAATCAGAATGTAAATATTAACCAGAAATTGCCTAGATCTGGGGACTAATGGAAGTAGATTAGGAGATTAGAGCTAGATCTCATCAGGAGTCATACATGATGCCATTCATCAGCTAGTGAAGGAGGGCAGGAGCATTGTTCAGGCCACATGGCACCCTGGGATCTTCAAGTTGGCCCAGGTATAAGCACTCTGGAGTCATAATTTATTAAAATCCTGGTGCCAAAACTGTTATGAATAACTAAGAGTGCAAGTCAATTGTGCATGGTGATTGTATGAGACCCCTAAAGTGTTAGCCTAGATAAAGCTGCTCATTTTACTTCTTATAAAAGAACATCCAAGTCATCTTCTCTCTTCCCTCTCTTTCTCCCTCCCTCTACCCATCCTCTTACCCAAGTACAATTTTTGTGCAATGACAAATCATAATGGGCTGGGAAAACATATTACCAAGAAGATTTGAATCAGTAAAGGCTTTCCTCCAGCATAAAATTTTATAACCTGAATTGAATTAAACATGATAGATTAATTAAATACAATTTGTATCATAGTGATTAGGGAATGTTCTAGGTATTATTGCTGCATAACAGACTACCCCAAAACTTAGTGGCATAAAACCATAATTTGTGATGCCCTTAGATTCTCTGGGTCAAGAATTCAGACAGGACACAGTAAGGATAGCTTATCTCTTTACATAAGGTCAAGGCCCTCAGCAAGGGAGACCCAAGGGCTGGGGGTGACTTGATGATTAGGGGCTGAAATGATTGATTCTGAGGCTTCTTTCTGACATGTCTAGTGGTTGCTGATGATTTCAGGCTGGGCGCTTATAGGGCAATTAGCTAAAGTGCCAAAAAGTAGACCCTCTCAGCATGACAGTCTCAGGATAGCCAGACTTCATACTTGAGTGTAAAGAGTGAATATCCCAAGAGAACCAGGAGGAGGCTGCATGGTCTTTGCTGACCTAGCCTTATACAGTGTCATTTCCATAGAATAGAATATTGCTTACATCCCAAACTCAAGGGAAGGAGTAGAAAATCCCACCTCTCAATGTGTCAAAAAAATTTTATACATGCTTTAAATATGTTTCAAAGTAGCGTCATCCATATAAATCATACCTATCAAGAGCTAGAGCCACAATAGAAAGAAAAAAGACTATAGTGGTTGCAATTTTGATTACATGTATATCTCAGTAATGATAGGTAGTAAGAAAGATGAAGATAAAGTATATGAGGACAGCATATGACAGTATATGAGGAAAGTATATGAGATCAGTATATGACAATACTAATGGCTATTGGAAATGCTTGATATAACTGAGCTTGGAAAGTCCAGGTTTCTTCACAAATATTAAGGTTTTATAACTGTACATTTAAAGATTTTTGAAAAAGATTTTCAAAACAGATTTTTGAAAACAGATTTTCAGAATTCCTACAAGGTAAATAACTTAGAATTGCAAGTTGTAAAACTTCTAGATTCTCACTGCCTTTGCCTCTTGAAAATAATTGTTTTATAAGCAGTGCTTAAACTTTTTGTTATGGAAAATTTCTTGGAAGTGCAGCTATATATTGATTGCATTTATTATAGCTATATTGATTATTTATACTAGACTTACTCAACGTCACTTAACACCCCACAGAAAAGCCCTAATTTCTCTTCAATCCTCCTTTGGCCACATTCCATTTTATTGAGTCTCTCCCTGCACTGTACTCATATTTGTCATGACTTATAAGCATTTTAATTCCTAAAGGGTAGTCTACTCATTAGAGTGAGAGAAAATGCATTCATGTTGGTGTCTTTGATCTTTGAGGCACTACATGATTTCAGTTTGTCTCAGATCCTCAGTTTCCTCTCTATAATAATGAATCTGGAAAGAAAATTGCATAACCTTGTTTTAGACAAAAATCTCTTATGGCTTAAAAAAATTTTTTTTAATGTTTATTTGTGAGAGAGAGAGGCAGAGAGTGAGTGGGGGAGGGGCAGAAAGAGAAGGATACACAGAATCTGAATCAGGCTCCAGGCTCTGAGCTGTCAGCACAGAGCCCAATGCAGGGCTCAAACCCACGAACCGTGAGATCATGACCTGAGCCGAAGCTGGATGCTCAACTGACTGAGCCATCCAGGCTCCCCTCTTTCTTATGACTTTTAAATGATGAGATGAAAAAAAGTTGCCCCCTTGAGAAGAGAGGAGGTAAGATGGAGCAACCAGTGGGGACCCAAGGAGATTAAAAGGCCTCCATTTTGAGCATAGAGCTCTGTGGTTCCAGAGAGAGCCAACCAAGGACAACTTTGACAGAAGAGATTATGGACTGAGGTAGGTCAGAATAATAGATGGTTTAAAGGATATAATTAACAACCTTCCTCTGAAGAGTAGAACAACAGCCTTAGAAAGAGGGGTCAAGAGCCCTTTTTGAAAGGCCTCAGGGCAACATCCTTCTTCCAAGCATAAGGGAAAGCAAATGTTTAAATAAGGAGCTCACCTACTAGTTACAGAGTGACTTCACTTACGTGTAGGAGTTTGTACTTGCTCAAATCAGGTACCATGTCACTTACAGGAACAAGTTTATTAGCGTGTATGATAGTCTCTAAAAATATAGGAAAAATATGTGTGCATGTCCCCTATGAACGTATTTGTAGAGAATAAAAAACACGGGGAAATTATCTTGCACAGGAATAGTTGCAGACCTGTTCCTGTCGCTTAACTTCCGATTTGTCAAGTCAGTAAGTCATGAGTGAAAACTTCTGTGGAAAAGGTTTTAGAATTCAAAAGCAATTGTTCGCTCCACACCCAAACCTCTGTTTGGCTCCTCGGATGACACTGCTATGGGGCCTCCTCCCTTTGCTCTACTCTGCACATGCAGAGAGGAGGTGGAGCCAAGGAAGTTGAAAGTTCTTGACACCACTGCCAGGCAGGACAAGTCTGGCAACTTTCTGAACAATGGAAATTAAATGGTCAAATTCTGTATTTCTCCCAGACTGATATGACTTGGAGACTGATGACCAGAGACTGATATGACCAGAGACTGATATGACCTCTCCATTGGAAGTTGCTTAGTGTAAACCTGCCAGTTACCACTGTAAACCATTGAGGGGCAGCTATAGTTGAGCTGTTTAAGAATGGATGGTAGGCTACCTGCTGAAAGGGATTGGGGGGGGGGGGTTGGTTTTAAATACTCTGAAAGAAACAACCCTTCTTGCTAAGGACTAGTGCCTGAGTTGTGGTCACTGATATGAATAGGCAACTATACGTGATCATCAAATGATGGAAGCATGAGTTCTAATTGGTTGAATTTATTTAAAGTTCCAGTTGGTCAGAAAATCACTTATTCCTAAGTTATGACAGCTATTGCTGTGAGACAATCATGTGTGGATTTTATATTTTACCTAGGTTATGAGTTTTAATTTATTCTAAATAATTATCTGGATTCTACAGATGATGTGCTCCAAAACACATTGTGTTCTTTTCAAATGGAGCTGAAAATATATGACATCTATATATGGTACAATTACTTACAAGCTTTATTTATATGACTTCCAAGGGAAGCTTTTAATATATGACAATTAGTTCTAAATCTATGTCAGGGTAGGTGAATGTTCATTTTCCGTTAGCCTGGCTTTCTTCAAACTGAAGGTCAAATGGTTGATAAATCCATTTAGCGTGTTTTGACCTACAATTTTTAAAAGAAACAGGATGGAATGGAATGGAATGGAATGGAATGGAATGGAATGGAATGAAATAGAAAATACCAGAATGCATGAAGTAAAAGTTAATACCATTTCATGTAACTTTAATTTCAGTCTCGTGTGTAGTGTTATTCTGGACCAAAATGGAAAACTTACGTCTTTCTGAGGGTCACAATACAAAAGGTTAAAATCCTTTAGGCTAGCCACTGGTTCTTGGTCTGGATACTCTCTAATATTTGTCTAATTGACTTCATCATCAAGTCTCTTCTCTGAGATTTGAGTAACTTGGCCAAGATCAATATAAGGTGGTACTAAGACCAATGGTTCATCTATCCACCCTCTCCTGAATTTCTTCAACATTCAAGCTGGACAGAAAATACTCTTACTCTAAAACATGCTACAAAACCTATCAAAAACATATCTGTGATAATGCTACATTATATTTCTGCAACCTCTTTTCTTAATGGTTTTAGGCTTATAGATATTAATGTACATGATACCTGTGTGTTAAAATTGTCTGTTTCCTGATGGGAAAGCCGATAAAACCATAAAATAAAGGGTTTTAAGGGCTCCTATTCCAGGACAAGTTTTCAACTCTATCTTTCAAGACACATGGCTTTCCAACCTGTTGTAGGTTTCTCTATCAGTAAGTTTTTATTTATATCCAAACTGTTTTCTTTTAAAAAATATTTATTTTTGAGAGAGAAAGAGATAGAGGAGTGAGTGGGGAGGGGCAGAGAGTGAGGGAGAGAGAGAATCCTAAGCAGGCTCCGCGCTTTCAGCACAGAGCGCCGATGCAGAGCTTGAACCCACAGACCACGAGATCATGACCTGACACGAAATCAGGAGTTGGACACTTAACAAACTGAGCCACCCATGTGCCCCTCAAGCTGTTTTCTCTTTAATCCCATCTCATTTCCACACTTTCTGTCCTCTGTGGAGAAATTCATAGAGAAAATGGTTTAAGCAGTAAAGCTTAAAGAATACATCTGGGAATCGAGAAATTTTATTCTCAAACTTTAAACTGGAAGCTGTTGAACTCTTCTCAGAAGAAGTGTATAGAGACTCCTGTGACCGTCCCATCCCTAGTCTCCATTTCCTCCAGTCTCCATGCCCCACATCGCCTTTCAACCAAAACTTGGAGCAGCTAATTCTTTCCTTGGGTCTCTCAGTGAGGAAGTGGGCCAGAAAGGGAAGGACTGCACCCAGCCATTAAATCTCCTTGGCAACTTGCCTAAACCTAAAAGAGGAGAAGGGAACTGTAAGGAGAAGAAGAGGAATATACCAAAATACATTCCAGATGGAGCCAAAGATTGAAGTATAACCATGCAACCATAAATGTCCTGAAGGAAAATATGAATGGAATTTTTTTTTAATTATTGAAGGGTAAAAATAATGACCCCCCCCAAAAAAAACCCAAACAACAAAAAGAAGGCATAAAAGAAAGAGTCAGTAAATTCAACTACTCAAAAAATAAGATTTTCTATTCCATTGAAATACACATATACAATGTTAAAAGTCAAAGCAGGTGAAATATCTGCTATAATTTATATAGTAAAAGAACTAATTTCTATAATATGTAGAGAACTCCTATGAGCCAAAAAGAAAGAACCAAATAATACAATGTAAAAATGAACAAATAAATAGGAACTAAAGGTCTTTTAAAATGTTATCTTTCACTTATAATAGGAAAATGCAAATTAAAATGGCACACTGATTTTCAGTTATCAGATGGGCAAAGATTTAAAAATCAGTAACATTATTTAGATTAAGGTGTAAGGAAAGAGATATTCTCATACATTTGTAGTAGGTGTGCAAATTGATACAACCTCTTTGGAGGATAATTAACCATACTTATCAATAGTTTAAATATACAGACACCGTGACTCGTCAATTCCATTCCTAGGATTTTATCAGATAGATATTCTCATACATAATGAAAAAACCGTATGTCCAAGATTACTGAAGAATTTTTTGTTGGGGAAAAAAAGCAAGCAACCTTAATTCTCATCTGAAAAAGGAAAGGCAAAATAAATTATTTATGTTCATTTGGACTGGATTACAAATACAGTCATTGAGCAGCTCTATGTGTACGAATGTGGAACCGTTGGTGAAGTATGTTAAATGAGAAGGGCAAGGGCGCCTGGGTGGCTCAGTCAGTTAAGCGTCCGACTTCAGCTCAGGTCACGATCTCTCGGTCCGTGAGCTCCGGCCCCGCGTCAGGCTCTGGGCTGATGGCTCAGAGCCTGGAGCCTGCTTCCGATTCTGTGTCTCCCTCTCTCTCTGCCCCTCCCCCATTCATGCTCTGTCTCTCGCGGTCTCAAAAATAAATAAACTTAAAAAAAAGAAAGTGGCCTTTAAATGAGAAGAGCAAGCCACAAACTCTTTGTGGAGTACACAGCTATTTGTGGAAACAGAAAGGGAGTGGCTGTTATTCATACATGCTGTGTATGCTTAGAACATCTGGAAGAATATACAACCAGATAACATTCATTGACTCCAATGAAGAGCAAGGTAGGTAGGCTTACATAGTCATGATTTACCCTATCCTCCTTTATCCTTTTCTCGCTTTTGAATCTTGTACAGTATGAATGGATCACCTAATGAAAAGGTATTTTATTTTAATTAAGAGAAAAGAAAGGAAAAAAACAAAGAGAAAATGGCTGAGGGAAAGAATAGGAGGGAGAAAGATATAGAAAAGTAGATGAGTTTTACTTCTTTTTGCTAATATTTATTTATTTTTGAGAGGGAAAGCACAAGCAGGGGAGGGGAAGAGAGAGAGGGGAACAGAGAAACTGAACCAGGCTCCACGCTGACACAGCACCCCTGGTGCAGGACTCAAAGTCACAAACTGTGAGATCATGACCTGAGTCAAAGTTGGACACTCACCTGATTGAGCCACCCAGGCGCCCATGAGTTTTATTTCTAATCTGGAAATTCAAAACTCACAAATTGGAATTTAGTCAATAAACATGTAAGGATTTTCTTTTCAGTGTTGTGTTAGCTGCCTAGGCATATCCAAACACTCTGGGTTCATGGAGTCATTCTAACTTTAGTATTGCAAGAAAATGACTCAAGTCCTCTTCCTGCTGGAGGAGCTCAGTGTTCGCCACCTCCAAGGCTTCTCAGAGTAGTAACATCTCCGCTGTGCACCTCTTATCCTATTTCCTGAATGGCATGAGGTTCTTAATTACACTTATAGAGTTTATCCTACAGCTTTGTGTCTTTCTGCCCTTTGCCAACTCAAATGAGTAACACAGCCTGTTACTTATTTTAATTTCCCTCCCAAAGTCTCTCAGAAAAAGCAGTTGGTCACAGGAGAAAGTTTCATCACAGCATGACACAATAGATGGTCAATATTAGATAACAGATTGCCCTGGATTTAAAAGTCTTTGGGAATTTCTTAGAAACCTATTTTCTCTAACATATAGATTCGTGCCTGGTCTCAGGGCCTCAGAAACTCAGATTCTCCCCAGCACCCCTTCTTTTCTCCTGTCCCTAGAACATCAGAATGGCTGCTTTTTTATCAAGGAGGGCAATCCATTTTTGCCTCTTCTGCCTTGGGAATTCTTCCGGAGGCTTTAAAAGAATCTTCTCCGTGGGGCACCTGGGTGGTTCAGTTGCTTGTGTCAGAGTCTTGATTTCAGCTCAGGTTATGATCCCAGGGTCATGGGATCGAGCCCCATCAGGCTTCACACTGACTGAGGAGCCTGCTTGAGATTCTCTCTCTCTCTCTCTCTCTCTCTCTCTCTCTCTCTCTCTGTCTCTCTCTCTTTCTGTCTCATTTTCCCTCTCCCTCTGCCCCCTCCCCTGCTCATGCTCTTGCCCTCTCTCTAAAAAAAAAAATTAAAAAAAGACTTTTTCCACCAACTGCATTACACTAGTAATGGGGGGAAGAAAGGTCTAAATGCTCAGTTATAGAGGACTGATTACATAAATTGTAATACGCCAACACAATGGAGAATGATACATTCACTACAAATTATTTGAAATTCCATATTTACAGGAATAGAAAAAATTTTATAACATATCAAGTGAAGTAAGAAGTTTGCAAAATAATGTGTGTATAGTCAATGTATATGATATAAATACGTATATAGTATGCATATGGTATATACGTATGTAATGTGTATACGTATGTTCATACATATATATGTATATGAATATATTATCCCATTTTTAAAAATTTATTTTGAGATGGAGAGAGAGAGTGTGTGAGCAGGGTAGGGGCAGAGAGCGAAGGAGTGAAAGAATCCCAAGCAGGCTCTATGCTGTCAGCACAGAGCCTGACATGGGGCTCGATCTCATGCACCATATCATGACCTGAGTTGAAATCAAGAACCAGACACTTAACTGACTGAGTCATCCAGGAGCCTGTATATTATCCCATTTTTTAAAAGCTCTACATAATATACATGTTTATATTTGTTGGAAGTATAGACATCAAAATGTTAACTGTATAACTCTTGGGGTGGCTTAGAGGATTTATTTATATTTTGAAGATATAATTATTCTGCAATAAGTATCTATTACTTAAAAAAAAATAAAAGTATAAAAGAAAATATCCACTGGGCAAGAGGGTAGCAGTGACAACAACTCCCCAGGGTCCTTCAGGGGCAGACTTCTGCTCTAAATAATCGGCTGATACAGTTAGAATCAGCCACTCCTGCCCCCCAGATGCCTGGTCCCTAAGGAGACCCTTTCCTTTTGTGCTCTCTTGCCCCAACACCTATTTTATAGGAGAATCTCTATCTTTGCTAAGAAAAGGTGAGATTCGAAAAGAATAAAAAATAAGAAAAAACACAGAATTTCCTTTCCTTTTTTCTTAAAACTGTAGGCAATTCAAATATTTAATGTAATGTTTTCTATAACTTTTCCATCTTAAGAGGTATTACAAGTTGGCCCCTCTTCTCTTCCCAGGTAGCCTCAAAGAAGGAGGATGAAATCTCATCCTCTAAGTCAACAAGATGAGACTGAGCTAAAAAGGGAAAAGACTTCCTAGGGGAACATGAGCATCAGTGATAAAGTATATATCAGAACCAGAAATCCCAGGGAATCTACCATTAGACTGTAGGGCCAAACAGAAAGGAAGCTGGATATGAAACACCAATGTGGGCTTACTGGTGGGCACAAGCTGGGTATGAGACCACACCTGGCCTGCACACTGGCAGGCTAGGCAGCGATGTCTACGTGCAAAGGATTGCAGCCTGATTCCTAAGTCAGAACAGATTGTCTCCCTTTACCCTAGGCACCTTCTTCTGAAAACTTGGCATATTTTATCTTTAGGGACCTCAGAGATCATTTAATATGCCTTTCTCATCTGAGGAACCAAAACTGAGACAGGTTAATGGATTTCGACAAGTTCACAGAGCTAGTTAATAGAAGAGCCAAGAGAAAGCCCACGGGGCTGGGCTAAAGAAGTAAACACATTTGGGATGACCAGGTGAATAAATGAATGACTGTTCCAATACAAGTATGGAACTCATTCTAGATCTAACACATGCTGCTTGCATTGCCCGACCATTGGGTGCTCTGTACATTTCCTCAGAGCATACCAGAAGGAATTGGTTGTCCACAGTAAATATTCATACAGATGTGCCTTACTTTGGGACACACAGGGCTACATTATAGGTAGATCTGACTATATCTCAAATACATAGGAACAACTCTGCTTACATAAAATTCTTTGTGAAATAGGTAAATTTTCTGGAAGAGAATAATCAACCTCAACTTATCTGCTATCTCACTCCAAATTTTCATGCGTAACATGCGCTTTGCATGGATCTTCCTATAGTAAGTGACCTGAAGGAGCTAACGGAGCATCCATCCTTCGTATGTGAACACAGCCTGGTAACCTCCACTAGAGAACATACATTTTGAATCATGATCACCAGCGTACTTACAGAATCCAAAGTTCAACTCTTTGTGTACGTTGTCCATGATATTTTCCTCTGTGGATTGAGAACAATTTTATAAGGTGTCCTTCTGTGTATAAGTTGCTTGGACATTCTAAAGTGAGGCTGAGAGGGCAGGATCACTGATTGTGACCGAATTGGTTGAAGTGGAGCATATATCACAGCTCCCTGTGCGGGAGGCCCTATTAACATACAGCAGGGTCATAAGCTCAAATGCCCACAGAGGCCAGATAGGGGATCTACATGAGCACAGCATGTTAGGTGAGAGAAGTTAGGGGGATTTGTTTGGGCAGTGGAGAGCAGAAAGTCAGTGCCCCGTCCAATGGGGGTGGGTTTTACTCAACTGTAATTCATTGTTACCAGGCAGAAATATATCCCAGGTTTTGATAGACTGTCCAATTGTCAAGAGAAAATCTAAATCTATACATTTTAATGTAAAATCGTTCAACTTGTTAATGTTGGTAACTAGTTCAAATTTCTTTGAAAACATGGCAAGTGATGGTCAAGTAAAAAGCTCTTTGGCCCACTGGTGACCATTTTGAGGTTTCTGGACACCCTATAAAGATATTTAGTGAGTGAGATTAAATATTATAAATGCGCGCATTCATTTTCTGAATAAAACACAGAGAAAGACCACTTATCTTTTTATACAAATCTTATGTATCCTTTAATCTACTTTAATCACTTCTAAATCAACTTAAATCACTTAAATCACTTAAATCACTTAAATCAACTTAAATCACTTAAATCACTTAAATCAACTTCCTAAAGTTGTCCCCAACTCTCTGACATCATATATCTGTATGGTCTGTACTAAACAGTCCATGGTCAATAAACTCTGTCCTCTTTCTCCTTGTTTGTAATTGTTTCACATGTGCAGATCTTATATTAAGACTTCATTATAAATAATTCCAGGACAAAAACCATAATCTAATAGTTCTTTTATGCCAGCTTCAAAGTTCAATAAACATTTGCAGTTGTTTTTTTTTCAGTAAAGGAAAAAGAGGATAGCCTTTGCTGACACACAAATACATAGTTATACTAGAAATGAGTTGAGTATCTTGACGTTCCTGAATTTCTAGCCTAGGCAAGCGAACAAATCCAAGTCTGTGGGCACTGTGCCCTGCTGAGCTGGCTATAGAAGCACTGGCTTGCTATAAATTTTTAAGAAGAAAGCAGTCAGTAGAATAGTTATGAGTTCATCATGCCTTTTCTAGAATAAAAATATTGTAGAATGTATATTATCCAATGGAGGTGATGTGGTCCTATGTAAGTCCTGACTTCAAAAAGTTTTCGGAGCCAACTCTTGTCTGCAGGAAACCTGCCATTGGTTTAGGCAGTAAGAGAATGGTAGGCTCACTTAGAGAAGGTCGAACTCATGTTTCACATTCACAAGTCAGAACTTCTTGGGCTATTTTAGAACGATTTGAAGCAGCAGAATCATGAGCTGCAGTCAACCTTAATCCAGAAATGAATGCATTGGGAGGAGAAATGGAGCAAGCCCTGAAACTCCAGAAATGACCAACCGCTATCTTTGTCCCGATGGGGTGGCCAAGCGATGGCTCTCATCACAAGCAAGTTTTGCAGTATGCTGGACATTAAAGTTATCTCTACACTAACAGAAGCAGGCTTCAGAGTCAGAACAGCTAGGCATGTGTGTCAGGGCAACCACAAACATGTCTGGGAGGGGGCCTAGTGTTTGGTTTGAATTGGCCAGTACCACTTGCACGTTGAGAAGTGTGGAAAAAATACCTCTGTGGATCCCTAAGTCCGCTGAGCTCGATGTGCCTTTGGGGAATCCAAAGGCTAAAGTGAACAGACCAGTTCTGATGTGAATTGACTGTCTGACCAAAGAAAAGCATTGTATTTTCTTCCTTACTGGGAAATACTGAAAAAATACTCACAGAGCACTTTTACTGAAAATGTTTTCTCTCTCCATACTCCTTATTTTCACAAAACGACCTATGTGCCTTTCAGATACTTCGCAGTTCTCATCATTTTCTGCATATTATTTAGTAGTTAAAAAAAAAAAAGAAAAACATTACCAAGTAAACAGGACTCATTACATTAGGAAGTAGATTTTGGAATGCAAAAAAAAAAAAAAATGAATGCTTTGGTTACTAAAAATAGTGCCTCGACTTAGGCAAACAATACTTGGGTCAAAATAAACGTTAACATTGTTTAGAAAATTTAGTTGTATCTCTGATATAATTATCACCTTCTATTCAATAGAATTTTCTAAATAATGAAACGTCTTTTTTTACTTGTCACTGTGTTGATCCAATTACATCTTCATCTGTAAATTTGTTTAAGTT
Organism: Prionailurus viverrinus; assembly: GCF_022837055.1. Taxonomy (NCBI): domain Eukaryota; kingdom Metazoa; phylum Chordata; class Mammalia; order Carnivora; family Felidae; genus Prionailurus; species Prionailurus viverrinus. The sequence continues at coordinate 94,894,891 of NC_062566.1, forward strand.
GCTAATAAAAAGCAAATGTGGAAAATACAATGAATGTATCTTTGGGATAATGGTGTTTATCTAAAAGTTACTATTAATTACAATGACAGAGTAATTTGGATTTCCTTTCTTAATTGCCTCTTATATTTCTCTCAACAGCCTTTACATCCAGTTTTTATTTCTCATGAGGCTTCTTCTGGTTGGAAACTACCAAATTTCATCAGGTAAGGAGTACTAAATGTGAACCTGAAAAGCTTGTTGTGAAGGAACCCAAGTTTAGAAAATCCAAAGATGTGTCAGCTCTGGACAAACGTCTAGAATATGAACTAGGAAAAGTCCAGCAGGATCTCTAGTTATTTTAGTGGATCTGACAGTTTGGTCCCCACACCAACAGCATCAGTGCCACCTGGAAACTTGTTAGCAATGCAAACTCTTGGGCCCTTCCTTGTGCTTTAACAAACTTGCCAGGTGTTTCTGATGCACACACAAGTCTGAGAATCTCTGCTTTAGATGGGCTTTATGGACCAAAGGAACAGAAAATATCTCCTCTGGATTGATGGGATTTGATGGATTTGATGTCTCTTCTTCCTTTCTTTTCTCCATTGTATTTTCCTCCTTCCTGCAAGTTCATCCATTACTCATTTAGCAAGCTCAAGTTTGCTTCACAAAATCATACTACATTAAAACCTGTAATTACTGTCTTTATGACAACTTAATTGCTATCTAATATGGGACTCCATCAAAATTAGCTATGCAGTAGAAGTTGTCGACTAATTAACTTTTTTAAAATCCCTTTTTTAGGCTTTAGAAGGAAAACCTCTGTAGTCACATAAGACACATCTAGAAAAGGGTGCCCACTTTCTAAGACGGTTGCCTTTTATGCCTAATATCTGTAGGATATTCTCTTTACAAGTTAATATTTTTATCTGGGCTGCAAGTGTTGAAGTTTCACCTCTGAAGTCATCTGCAAGGATTGTGTCGTCCAAAAGGAGCTCATGTTCTCTTGTAGTGTTTAGGATATGTTTGAGGTCTGAACAGTATTTGTTATCTCTAATTCTGGAAGCCAGTCTTGATAGCTTCCCAGCAGCCATTTCACCACCAGCCTTAATGTAATTTGGTGTAATCCTGTGCATACCTATGAATGTCTGCTAATCTATGAATTATGCTGTCATTCTGAAGTGATTGCTAAATGCTGCCCCCAAAATGCCTTTGTTCAAGATATCCCTCCCTTGCGGAGATCTACATGATTTCTTCTCTGTAGCATGCATATTTCATGGGCAAGTAGGTATTGGAGTCTCTAAGACTGTTTCCTTGTTTGTAAACTGGAGACAATGAAAGAATCTACTTGTTAGTATTGTTGTAAGAAATAATGAAAATAATCTAGATGCACTTAGCACAGTGCCTGGCTAAATAAATATTAGCTATGATTAAAAAATTATTGATAGAGGGGCGCCTGGGTGGCGCAGTCGGTTAAGCGTCCGACTTCAGCCAGGTCACAATCTCTCGGTCCGGGAGTTTGAGCCCCGCGTCAGGCTCTGGGCTGATGGCTCAGAGCCTGGAGCCTGTTTCCGATTCTGTGTCTCCCTCTCTCTCTGCCCCTCCCCCGTTCATGCTCTGTCTCTCTCTGTCCCAAAAATAAATAAACGTTGAAAAAAAAAAATTTTTAAAAAAATTATTGATAGAATTATACATTCAAAAATGTCACCTTAGACTTCATACCATTAAAAACAAGCACAAAGGGGAGAGATCAAGTGTATCTCCCTTGCATGATTCCAACCATTACTACATTATATTTTCCATGGAGATTTACTGTTTTCAGCTCTCTGCTCTCTTAATTCCTTGGCCATTGCTGGAACTCCAGCATGGGGCCAGGTAGAATTAAATACATGATAGAGTGTAGAAATCCATCATCCATGGCCGACCTGTAGGGCTAGGAGAGCACAGAGTAGTGTCTGCAATTAGTTCCTCTAATACCTATCAGCCCTTTAGAGCAAAATCCAAAAGGCCAACGGGATGACCCAAGTGCAGGCATCAGAAGTCAGAAGGCATAAAGAGAACTCTGAAAGGTGATTTACCTCCCTAACCTCTATTCAACTTACAAAACACAACATGTATCCAATTTTTAAAGATTTCGGGAGAAGAAAATTTCCCTAATATCTTATATAGATACTGATATAAATAGATTTATGACTAATAAATCTAACAAATAGATGACTTTGGTGAGAGAAGGGATGCAGAGATAGGAAAGGAGATTCTTGGAACAGAGGTATATAAAACATTAGGATTAAATAAATGTCCAATAAACAAGAGATTTCTGACTTTGAGTTAGTGACATAGAAAAATGAGAAACATCTGGAATCTGTACTTATTTTGCTGGTCAGAAACACAGTTGAGGTCCTTTTTTAAATTGTTTACTTTGTAAAGACTTATTAAAAACAAATGTCTAAGGTGGTTGAGAAGAGAATGTAGTTTAATTCAGAACCCCAAGGCCTTAAAGGGAACTCTTTAATTTCAAAGAGTTTTTACTTTCCATCAACTAAGCTTAATTCTGTCTCCTCAAAGGAGTCCTTTTGTTCCGTTTTAATACACAGTTGAAGAGTCAAAGGCTTACAGATCTATTTGAAATTTAATAGTACATTTTTGGGGGAAGATAGAGGACTCGTTTTTCTCATGATTCTTAAGTTATTTTATATGATTTTTCCATAACCAGCACTCCTCCATAATAAAATAATCTAATGGAAGGAGATCTACCTAGACATTGGCTCTTATTTTTATTAATGATGCAGTTGGGAATTATAAGTGAGGTTTCCCTCTTTTATTTCTGAGAAAGATTAGTTCTATGGATAGGCTTCTGCCCAAGACGGACTAGGGAGTGAGTATACAACAGGTTTATGGGTTACTTAAATCCTACTGTGTTCTCAATTGGGGCTTTCACATGCCCTTGCTGGGGCTCATAACTAGTCACTCACTAGAAGGAAAGCAGGCCAATGAGGTGACCCAGGGTGTTGGGATTCTGAAGGGACCACCTCCCCACCCTCTCCCACCCTGGGGATTATTTCATGCCAATACCCTGCTGTGCCTTTTATCATCCTTTCTGCCTGTATGAGACAAGGGAGAAGGGAGGTGGGAGGGATGATGAAAAGGAGATTTCTGGAAGTGAAATAGGTATTCTCTCCTCCTACATCAATCTGCTATTCTTCTTAAGTACTTTACAAGAAAGTAAATATTGTGAAGAGCCAGATCTCAGGTGAGCCATGGAATGGAATTGTACATTAGACATAAAGTGTACTAATGAAATTCTGGGGGCATACTGACTTCCCATGATGCTACTGCTGAACCAGTCTCATGCTGGTCTTTTGTATTCAGATCATGGTAATGAAGAAAGTCCCCGTGTCTTCTCTTTTTTATACCCAAGTTATTAAATTCAGGAGTGTGGACCACTTTACCTTACAAGAGGCAAGGGTTGGGGGCAGATGACCACATGCCAAAGCTGTCATTCTCAAAAAAAACAGAAGAATCTCCACTTATAGTTCAGACCACAGGCCTGGTTGTCTTTCTCATGAAGTAGCTTTACTGTAAATTAACAACTAGGAATACTTTGCGGGGATGGGGGGTGGGAGGTGGGGGGAGTGGTGTGGAGCTAAGTTTGCTTTCTAGGAGGCATTCCCAGAATCCCGTAATCATTAGCTTAGCTCTTGTTAAATTCATCATCCTCCAGCCTATTTTTTATTTTCTACTTGAAACATCTCTTTAGATAATGGTTTCCATAGAATGAATAGCCACTGTGTGGCTTCATGCTTTCTTTTATAAATGCAAAACCTACCTTTGATTCATTTTGAGGATAGTCCTTGGTGTTCTCTCCCTACCCTATTCTTTATGGTTTAGTAAGCATCAGTCCTCTCTGCCTCCAGCCTTCATCTTTTTGGACTGAAAGGTGTGATAATTCTCCCTTACACTCGGCCTTTCTAGTTCCCTTTTCTGGACATGCCCTGGAGTTTATTGGCCCAAAGAATTCCAAACATATAGGGCAGTATATGTGCAAAAGCAGAATATAAATATTCACCAAACCTTTAAAACTACCCTAGGAAAAAAGTGTGTATTTTTTAAGATCTATATGGATTTTGTAATCCTAAAATAAAATATAAACCCATTGCTTTTATATAAGACCAATGTGGATTTTTTCCAACACACTGTGAAGCCTATAAAAATAACTCTTCTGTGTCTAGAGAGATGATGCCCACCAGTTACTCAAAATGGCTGCCAGGAACACTTCCATTAATTCTAGTTTATAGCTGAGAATGGCTTAAATTTTCATCTTAAGATTTATTACTTAATGTAATTTTAAAATATGGCTTAAATTTTAATTTTAAGATCCAGAGATGATCTAAAATAAAAATTTGGAGGAAAAGAATTCAGGTCGATTTTCTACTGACATGAAATGATTGTGTAAAAGACAGGCTATGATTATAAAGACAGCTTTGTCTGCGCTCCTTGTGTGTGAGGTCTTTGGTCTTACGTCAGCTGAAGGGGCCCACCTGGCTTTGACTTCTCCCATAGATGCTCCCTGGCTGAGGGGAGTGGAATTACCTTTCTGTGACCTCCCTGTACTGGCTATACTTCATGGACTTCCTGGGTACCCATCAAACTGTTTCCATTTTCATGAGATTTTACAGAACTTTAAGTCTTCTAGTCACAAATTGTTTTCTTTGTGAAACCCTCAGACATTTGCTTTCCCTCTTCATCACAATGGCAGGAATAGAGCTTTCACATGATTTTTTAATGGGATTCAGCTGCCCAAACTGCAGTGCCTTCAGCTGCACTTTGGAATTTGCTATGTCGCTGCCTTATTTTTCATTTGCAGATGTCTGGAACTCAACCTCTTCTCTCCTCTTCCCTTCCCTTCCCTTCCCTTCCCTTCCCTTCCCTTCCCTTCTCTTCTCTTCTCTTCTCTTCTCTTCTCTTCTCTTCTCTCTCTCTTTCTCTCTCTGTCTCAACCAGCAAGAGCTCATGGACAAGAGCTGTATCCTTGCAAACGTGAACCTATCAGTAGATATTCCCAAATGAGGCAAATGTCACCCTATTTCAGCCAGTTTCAGCTATGGTCACACATGTTTTAAGAAAATAGATATGCACTGGAGCACCAGGTGCCTGTCAGCACCAGGCAGTCACCGGCCATCAAGTGTGACCATGAGCCAGAACAAATCCAGCTTGAGCCCTGTGGTCAGCGGTGGGGAGAGGAGCAGCCAGCATATGAGAGATAAAGGGGAGTCAAAATAATTCAAAGATCAAGGCAGGCTTGACACCCAAGACACAGGAAGACGATTTGTAGGAAGAGTCTCTGACACCAGGGTGCATGGAGTCTGCAGGAACCACAGGGACAAAGCATGAGGAAGCACAAGGCAAGTGTATGTGCCAGCATCAAAGGAGCCCTTCTGATCATTTCCTGCTTCTGAATGTCTCCACATTCCTGTGGGACTGACAGTAAGCCCAGTATAGGTGGGAACAGGGGAATGAGATGAGAACAGGCACAAAGAATCTGATGTATCCTTTAGTAGGAGGGGCAGTGACATAGAGGAGGAAGAATTCTTTAAAAGCACACATAGGAACATTAAACATAATGTAGTTTGCCAAGTCCATTCACACCGACTGAAAATTCCTCTGTCTTCTAGCTTTACACATGCCTATCTCATCTCTTCTTTTGAAGCAGACTGCTTTTTAAAATCTTTATCCTATAAAATTCAACATATTATCTCCTGTGACAGACCTTGTTTCTGCGCTCCATAAGTAAACATCACCCAATACGTCCTTCCACCCCTAAACTAACAAACTCCATCTTTTCTTTGAACCCCAGCATATTATCTCTTGGCCCAGTTCTCAGTGTTTCCATTTTCCACCATCTGCAAAATCTTCCCTGTCTTCAGAGCCCATAACAGTACAGATCTATGCACGCTGGGGACAGGAGTGTCCCAATATCGAATTAGTTACTTTGACCATCTTGTTTGACTTGTTGTGTATGGAAAACAGGTCCTTGTCCTGGTTCCATCTTGCACTGGCCATGAACATGAGGCAAGTGTCTTTCTTTCCTTGAGCTTCTCCTGCCTATTCCAATGAGCTATGGTAAGAATCAGATGAAGTAATGGAAGGGAAAGGATTATAAATTTTAAAGTACTACGGAAGGCATTGTTATAAAATATGGGTCCTTGGCTCACATTGAGGTGGGGTACCTTCAGTCATTCTTTTAGCTTGTTTATGTAACCTCTGGTGAAATATTAATAGTTGCTAAGTGGCATACATTTCAGTATTGCTTATTTCTTCTGTGGCTTTCACAGGGCAGTCACACCTGCCATGAACTGATAATTCCTCAGAAGGGTTGGGGTGGAAAGACATGTAACTAAAAGGGACTAGGAGGCCTCCGGTTAATGAGACATCTTAGATAGGAGTCATTTTAACCACTCCAACCCAGAAAAGGACAACAACAACAGCAGCAATGTTGTAAAAACCATAGCAAAACAGCCAATAACTTAGCACTGTTTCTTTTCACTTGAAATTTCCATTCACCCATGTTCGATCTCATAGCTACCACCATCATGGACATCAAATTTTACTGATGTCCTACTAGCTCCATTAAATTTCAATACGTATTTTTACTTATCAATTATGTGCCAAGCCCTAGCTACCACCATCATGGACATCAAATTTTACTGATGTCCTACTAGCTCCATTAAATTTCAACACATATTTTTACTTATCAATTATGTGCCAAGCCCTCTGCAAAGTGTATAACAATAAGTAATTTACAGATTCTTCCTTAAGAAACTCACATACGGATAAACACACACATAAATAATATTCACTGTGAACGTTGCTACAGGGGAGGTATATTCAAAGCGCAGGGGGAGTGCAGAAGTTGGAGTAACTCAGCCAACTCTGTATGGGAAGCTGGAGAGGAGGTAGCGTGTGAGCTGGGCCTTTAAGGATGAATAGAACTTGGTCAGAGAGTGAATACAGTCCAGTAGTTTAGTACATGGGCTGTGGGGCCAGCCCAACCGGTTCAAATCCCAACTCTGTCACTTCCCACCTGCAAAAGTTGGCTAGTTACTTATCTTTTGATGCGTCCGTTTTCTTATTTCTACCATATGATATTATATGATACTAACAGAGCCTACATCAAGGGTTATCATGAGCAGAAATCAGTTCAGGCATGCATAGTACTCAGAACAGGTCCTGTCATGTGGACAACCATTTAATTAGTAGTCATTATTATTGTTATTATTATTCTTCACCAAGTCAACAAGCAGGAAAGAGATTCTTGGAAGTCTTAGAGACCTGGTCTCTGAATTTAAGAGATTTCTTTTTTTTTTTAAACTTTTTTTTTAAACGTTTATTTATTTTTGAGACAGAGAGAGACAGAACATGAACGGGGGAGGGTCAGAGAGAGGGAGACACAGAATCTGAAACAGGCTCCAGGCTCTGAGCTGTCAGCACAGAGCCCGACACGGGACTCGAACTCATGACCTGAGTGAGATCATGTGAGATCATGACCTGAGCCGAAGTCGGCCGCTTAACCGACTGAGCCACCCAGGCGCCCCTGAATTTAAGAGATTTCTATGGTCATGATTATTATTATTCAAAACAATAAAGCTAAAACGTATGTGCTAGGCACTCGACACCTTACATATGTAGCTTGACTTCATTCTCATTGTGGTTCTGAAAGTCACAAAATGTACACTGAAATATCAGTAATGCTACGAAGAATATGAAGTGAAAAATAAGTGGCACGTAGGGTGGATGAAAGAGAAGTACAAAAGGAAGGATATTTATAACCTAAAGTAAGGAGGCAAAAGTCAAAGGGTTTGCAAAATAAATGGTAGGCTTGAGCCAAATGAGGTTCCAGACATGGTTTTTTGTTGTTTTTATTTTCATTTTTTGTGTTTTTAGTTTTTGTGTTTGTTTCCTTGCATGCTTATTGACGGGCCTGCCCTTTCCAGTCTACTCCAGTTCCCAGTGCCCATCTCCTACCCAAGCCTGAAAACATTTCAGTATTGAAGTTTGTGACATACAGACAAGGATCTAGAACCTGAAATTGGCAGCTTCTCACGTGTGTCAAACAGTGTTTTCATGCCAGGCACTGTGATAGGTACTTTGAGACACATGATCCATATAACATGCTGAATACAGGTATTATTATCACCAATTTACAGATGAGGAAACTGAGTGTGAGAAGGGCTAAGCCCTTAAAAGGACAGGGTCAGAGGCCCCAAAGCAGGGAAGTACATGGAGTGTTTGAGACTCATTTGACTGGAAAAGAGGATTTGTGCAGGGGAGTTGTAAGAGCACAGGTAGAAGGGGTTGGATGAGGGATGCCTGGGTGGCTCAGTCGGTTAAGCGTCCGACTTCGGCTCAGGTCATGATCTCACAGTTCGTGAGTTTGAGCCCTGCAGCAGGCTCTGTGCTGACAGCTCAGAGCCTGGAGCCTGCTTCGAATTCTGTGTCTCCCCCTCTCTCTGCTCTTCCCCCACTCATGCTCTGTCTCTCTCCCCTCCAAAAAAAAATTAAAACATTAAAAAAAATTAAAAGAAGAGGTTGGATGTTCTTGAAGGCCAGGCTAAGGAATTAGAACATGGCTACATGAAGGTAATAAGTGATAAGCTTCCTTTTCTTCTTTATGGCCTTATGAAACTCACCCACAGCAAACATAAGGGCTGCCACAAGGTTCGCTATGAAGTGGGAGAGGTGCTGGGAAGGGCGGAAGATGTTCACTCGTCTTTGGAGAATGCTCCGCTCTAGGCAGGGATGGTCCTTCAGCTCTCATGACAACATAAGGGAGGAAGGTCTGTCCAACAAATATTCTCAGCTGAGCTTTTATTCATATATTATGTCATTTTTAAGAAAATGGCCACTCGGTTTCCCTCCCTAGATTCCAGTCCTTGAGATCTGAGTAATATTTAAGTCTTACACAGCAGAGCGCCCTAAAATCAAGAACAAACTCTTTAACCTTTGATTCTAAGAAGTTCTTTCTGGTATTTCTCCTGTTTACTTTTTCGCCCTCATCTTGCTCCACTCCCATGATGCACCTCGGCCATACTATTGTTCCCGGAAAGCACCAGGAACAACAGTGCTTTTCTCCAAAGCACTGCAACAGGCCACACACTACCCCTAACCTCCATAATGCTTTGCTCTTACTTCTAGGATACAACCTCTCACTGAGAATGTGCTTTTTGTCTAGATTAGACTATAAGCTCCATGAAGGTAGGAACACTTGTTCTCTACTGATTGTCTGCATCTGACACATCTCAGCATGTAGTCACTACTCTGTAACAATTTTCCAAATGAACAAGTAAATGATTAAATGAGAGAGTAAGTGTTCTGATCCCCTGGTCCTTATGGTTCACCTTCACCTTCACCTTGCCAGTGAACTTTCCCCTGTCTAATTGTCTGTCTGACCCTAGATTCCCCCCAACACCAACTTGATCATCGATTTCCATGTCACTTTCCAGGTCTTACATATCCCCCACTCTATTTACCATCTGACACATGCACACGCTCACCACCACCAAAAACAACAAAATCTGTTTTCTCTCTCCTTTCTGGTGGTCATCCTTTGCCAAAACCTATCATTCTGTTGCTGTTAGCCATGAAACGTTTTGTGTCTCTTGGGTTTCCTCTCAGATCTAACAATTATGTTTGAATGGGCTCATCTGGAAAAAAAGATATGGGGATGGCAGCAACATCTCAATTCTATAGCATTGTTGTTGGAAGTTCTTAGAATAGAGAAGAAGTATGTGTGCTTAGAGTGTGTGTGTGTGTGTGTGTGTGTGTGTGTGTGTGTGTGGTATATCAACCTGCAGCTGGGGATGGTCTGGCTAACTCTCATGGAATGAGTAGCCTGGGAAGAACATTTGATACCTGCCTGCTCATTGGAAAGGGGAAGGCCCTAGCTGGGCAGTCCCAGCTCTAGGGGCTCAGGAGGAGCTCTGCCTAGCAGGCCAAACCTGGTAGTCCAGTACTGGCAATAATAATAATTGCTAACACCTATGAGAACTCCCTATGTTCCAATCACTGTGCTAAGCACTTAACATAGATTATTTCAATTCTTTCTTACATCAGCCCTATATGGTGGGAGCTCTTATTACTCCTGTTTTGTAACTAAGGAAACTGAGGCACAGAGAAACTAAGTAGCTTGCACAAGATTACACACTAAGTGATGGAGCCAGGATTAGAACCCGTGCATTCCAACAACAGAACTCCATCCACTATGGAAGAGTTCCAAGCAGGTAGCCCTTAATCACTGAGAGTTAGAATATGGAAGCAACACACATACAAAAACAAACATCTGTTTTTACAGTATAGCTCTCACAACTGGGGAAAATAGAAGAATCGTTTGCTTTAAGGAACAGGTAAAGAAGTTCGTTAAAAGTATCTTCCAGGGGCGCCTGGGTGGCTCAGTCGGTTAAGCGGCCGACTTCAGCTCAGGTCACGATTTCGCGGTCCGTGGGTTCGAGCCCTGGGTCGGGCTCTGGGCTGATGGCTCAGAGCCTGGAGCCTGCTTCCGATTCTGTGTCTCCCTCTTTCTCTGCCCCTCCCCCATTCATGCTCTGTCTCTCTCTGTCTCAAAAATAAATAAAACGTTAAAAAAAAAAGTATCTTCCAAACATATTGTATTTCTCAGGATGTTTATAAATTTGTAAATGTATTCCATTATACATACAGGGAGATTAAGGGAGCACTGGGCTGCCACACATTGAACTGCAAGTTCCCAGGAATTGTGCAGTGCACAGACTGCTCAGCCTTACACGGTGGCTCCAGAAGGCATGCTTCTTTATACCCATAAATTAATATAGGGACCAAATGACAATGTATTAATGGGGCTTGAGCTAGTGTGGCCTTCAAAAACTAAATAAAGGAAAACATGAAACAATGATAACCTGCCGATCATAATAGAATAGAAAGAAGATGTCTTTCCCAGTGTGGCTGCAGAGAGACTCTGCAATCTCCTCTGTCACCACCCCTTCCCACTCGACTTTATCAGCGTCACTTGCCACTGTTCCTTGCACACACATCTTCCCTTACTTCCTAAATTGTGTAAATGCTTCTTCCCTCTTCCTCAGCCTCTCCCCATCTTTCTTTACTTATTACCTCCTTCTTCAAGATGTAGATATTCTTCGATCCATTCATTCAACAGATGTTTTGGGAGCACCTACCATAACCCAGGCCTTGAAGAAGATGCAAAGTGACAGAGATGAGGAAGGTGTTCCTCAGCCCCAGGTTGCTCACAGTCTAGAGGGGATTAAACAAAGTGAGTCTTCTCTAGGGAGTTTTATAAACATTCTCTTTTCTTCCCCCCATCTAGAGGAATTCTCATGTTCTGGAAACATGTACAGTGCATTTCCGTATGGGTTAAGGAACGATGTAAAACACTTAAAACTAATACATTGTAGAAAAACACAATATTTTGAAAGCTGTAAATCAGTAAGTTTATATGTCTGTATCTCTTCTGGTCCATTTTGTGAGGGGGCAATAAAAATGGAAAGTTAAAGTTCAGTTGATTTTCTCTAGATACTTGCCAAATTCTTGACATCACATTTTACTGTATTGTTAAGATTCAAAGAGTCTACCCAGTGCTTGTGCTGAGCAAAAGAAACGTATATATCAATCTAGTCTGGAAATGATTTTTTTTCATTAAATGTGTGAGGCTTAAGCCAAACAACTGTATGTAGTATGAAAATAATTTCATCCCCAAAGACATAAAGTAACAGATTATCTTATGAGAACCATCACAGGTGAAAGACTTTAAAAAATATCCTCTACTATGGATATGAAGCCTCAGCTGGCCATGCATGTTTCATTTGAGACACAAAGCCTTATCTTAGTAGACTATGAGCTCCTTTTGAGCAGGAACTGTGTCTTATTTACTTGTCTAGTTCAAGCACCCAACATAGGGCTCAGTAAGTATTTGTGAATATGTTATTCTGCTGATCAAAGTGGAAGTCTTTGTTGTTCTCTGACGGTTTGTCATATTCTCTAATGTTCTCAAGAAAGAGGTATCAGAGTTAATGTTTGGGGTTTTGGGGGATAGGGCAGAAAGGAGAATTGTTTTTCTTTGTTTTTGAGATAGGTCATCAATCATGAGAGACCAGGATGAAATCAAGAACCTTGTCCACCAAGACAGCTTAGATATTGGCCCACTGACCATCCCACTTGATGAGTTACAGCCATTAGATGACTTTATCTTCTCTGTGATGAGTACACTTATTACTTTGAAGTTTTGCTATATTTTCACCTCAGGAATTGTAACCAGCCCAGTCTATGGCTCTAGACCTCACATATCTTCCAAAGGCATTAAGATGCTCCAAGCCTTCCCACCGCCCCATACCGTTGCTAAGTACACCTTGGTCTAGATCACCTGTGAGATCAATTTATAAACAGGAAGTACCTTAAGAATCATGCTTGGTCTGAAAAACACAATATATATATATATATATATATATATATATATATATATATCATCTCACCTTCAATGAAATGTGGAATTTGCTGTTACAACCGTCTTCCTGTTCAACCTGGCAATGGCATTTGGTTTGACTTGGTGATGAGAAATGTAACAAAACTCTGAGAAATTTTCCTTCCAGAGCACTTCTTTTTTTAAATTTTTTTTCATGTTTATTTATTTTTGAGAGAGACAGAGACAGAATGCAAGTGGGAGAGGGGCAGAGAGAGAGAGAGAGAAGGAGACACAGAATCTGAAACAGGCTCCACACTCTGAGCTGTCAGCACAGAGCCCGATGCGGGGCTGGAACTCATGGAATGTGAAATCATGACCTGAGCTGAAGTCGGACACTTAACCAACTGAGCCACCCAGGCTCCTTCCAGAGCACTTCTTAAGGAAGCTTGGTTGCTTTATAGGAAATTTGTATTGCCTAGCATTCATGAAATGCCCCTTCAGTACATTATTGAGAAGTTTCAAGGCCAAATAAACACATTTCATCTGGACACATTTAGAATTCACAATAAAATAAGTAAAAAGATGAGTTGATGAAATAAGGGCATTTTTACCATTTTATTCCACATGTATTTTTTACTTTCTCTCCTGTCCTGTAATAACTTCTCAACGTAGTGGCACCCATATACATTTTCAGAGGATTTTCATATTCTTATGTATGGAATTATATAGTGTCAGTAAATCCGTTACAAATTCTCATTTCCAACTCTCACAGTTTGGCCATAAAGATTCAGAAAGAAACCAAGACCTTAAGGAGAAACTAGTGGTTGCAGATGCAGGGTCTTTATTGTTTGTTTATATCATACACATCTTGGTTGGCCAAACCAAAATGGTTTAAGTTGTAATGTATCATGTAGGTCCCCACTGCCTGCCTTCAGGTGTTTGTTTGGAAGAAGACATGTGCCCACCCAGGGCACCAAATCCTCCCTGTTTTATCGTGTCATCCATCCACTGCTGGTGTGGACACTGTTGTGTCAACTCTCTGCTAATGTTCTTCTAATGATCTAGTGACAGACGGGCCCTTATTGATCTGAAATAGACTCCTCAATTTGAAATTTGGGTAGTTAGTAGTAAAAGGAAAACTTTTTTTTTTCTTCAAGAAATATGTTGTTAAAAATAACAGCTATAGGGGCGCCTGGGTGGCTCTGTCGGTTAAGCGGCCGACTTGGGCTCAGGTCATGATCTCGCGGTCCGTGAGTTCGAGCCCCGCGTCGGGCTCTGTGCTGACGGCTCAGAGCCTGGAGCCTGTTTCGGATTCTGTGTCTCCCTCTCTCTGACCCTCCCTCGTTCATGCTCTGTCTCCCTCTGTCTCATAAATAAATGTTAAAAAAATTTTTTTAATAAAAAAATAAATAAATAAATAAATATAAATATAAAAATAAAAATAACAGCTATAGTTTTTTTTTGTTTTTTGTTTTTTTTTTTCCAACGTTTATTTATTTTGGGGACAGAGAGAGACAGAGCATGAACGGGGGAGGGGCAGAGAGAGAGGGAGACACAGAATCGGAAACAGGCTCCAGGCTCCGAGCCATCAGCTCAGAGCCTGACGCGGGGCTCGAACTCACGGACCGCGAGATCGTGACCTGGCTGAAGTCGGACGCTTAACCGACTGCGCCACCCAGGCGCCCCTAACTATAGTTTTTTAATTCCTACACGTGCATTGTTTTGTTCCCTATGTTTTGGTTCTCATAATGAATAAATGTGGTTCTTCTTCCTAGGAACCAACTCTTCCTAAAGTTAAAAATGCCCTCTGATAGGGAACCAATATTAGGTTGATATTTGTTCTCATTGTATTTTCCCTGCTCTGGTGTCCTCCTGCAAAACAGCTACAGTGTGATATTCATCCTTTGCAACCAAGTAAACTATGATGTGGTACATGAAAGAAGTCCTGTATATATTTGGGCTCTTTCCTCCAGAATTACATAAAATAGATTTTATACCTGCTTCTCCCTCTTGTTGAGGCTGGATGGTAACTCAGTCATTTGTTTACTCATTTACTTAATTCATACCCTCATTGAAATCATTTTTTAAGTTTATTTATTCTCAGAGAAAAAGAGAGAGCACGAGCACACATGAGCAAAGCAGGGGCAGAGAGAGAGGGAGAGAGAGAATCCCAAGCAGGCCCCGCACCGTTAGCACAGAGACCGACACAGGCTGGAACTCACAAACCATGAGGTCGTAACCTGAGCCGAAATCAAGAGTCAGATGTTTAACCAACTAAGCCACCCAGGCACCCCTCAAAGCATTTATTAAGAACCAATCGTTTTCTAAGACATGAAGAAAATAGAAAATGGTGAAGATCCTTGCTATTTTCTTGGGGAAGCAATATCGACATGGGTTATTTAAGAGTTATTTAAAGTATGTGAAATTTAGTTGTGATAATAATAATAGATGATATTTACATAGCATTTTCTAGGTGCCAGAAACTCTTTATGCGTTTTACATGTATCAATCCTCACAGCAATCTTGCCAAGCAGCCCCTTTAATGATCCCATTTTATAGGTGGTAAAACTGAAGCACAGAGTGATTAACTAGTAGCTGGTAAATAGCAGAGCCAGGATATGAATCCGGGCAGTCAGGCTCCCGAGTCCAGGCTCTTTGGCCACAGTCTACCATTGTACATATAGTCACTGTAGAATTAAATGTTGCAGCAGCTTTTGTTCACCGTAGGAAGCCCCCTCAGCTTCTCAAGACCAGATAGAGAAAAAACACTCAGAGAAGCTGCCCATTATGGTTCCAGAGTGTTTCTTCTCTATGACAGCCTGGAGAGGTGGAGCTCTTCCTTCCCACCAGGCACTCCACTCCCTGTGGTTGCTATTGTAACCTTAGCAGGTTTCGTTCACCATAGGAAGCCCCCTCAGCTTCTCAAGACCAGATCTTCCATGGACAGTGTCCATGATGATGTACAGTATAGAGGGAAGACTTGGACTTTCTTGGGAAGCAAGGACGGCGAGAAGAAAATCTGGGACTTGGAAATGAATACAGTATGATAGGAGGAATGACTAGCCTACAAAATGGAATGAAAACATTTTTATATAGGGCTTTGAGCACGAAGCCTAAAAGTTCAAACAGAAATCCGTAGGCAAGCGTAAGAGCCAAGACCTGGCTCATGCATGACTGATGTAATTACAGCTCTGGAATGTACCTTGGAGAGCATCACTTCCAACTCCTTCCTTGGTGATTATGGAATCCAAAGATCCAAAGGGTTGAAATGATTGTCAGTGTCACTTACCTAGTTGCAGAGCTAGGACAGGGCAGAGCTGTCCCGATTCATCATTTAATGCTGTTTCTAATGTTTCAGGCCTGGAACTCTGGAAGGTTCCCCTAGGAGAGGCATTTGGTTCAGCTTAGAAGGGAGAGACAGAAGCAGGGTGACCCGTGAGGCATTAGTGCAAAACCCAGGTGAACATACGAGGCCTGTGCTCGGTGGAGATGGGTGTCACTGATGAAGGAAGGGAACGGGTCAGGGTGCCTCCAAGTTGACCTAGCTTTGACAGAAATAGGGAAAGTGGACAAAGATGCCACTTGGGCAGAGAGATCATCAGTCTGGGTTTAGTACCTGTGAGAGAGAGGTGACTTATACCTCGTCCATACGGCACCTTCTAAATTTTTTTTTTTTCAACGTTTATTTACTTTTGGGACAGAGAGAGACAGAGCATGAACGGGGGAGGGGCAGAGAGAGAGGGAGACACAGAATCGGAAACAGGCTCCAGGCTCTGAGCCATCAGCCCAGAGCCTGACGCGGGGCTCGAACTCACGGACCGCGAGATCGTGACCTGGCTGAAGTCGGACGCTTAACCGACTGCGCCACCCAGGCGCCCCATACGGCACCTTCTATAACATGGTGATTAGATCCCAAGGCTCTCTGCAATTTTGCTGCTGAGCGGCTACCACCATCATCAGTGTGGGAGAAAGTTCTTGCCAAGACTGAGATGAAACGCTTTGACACGCATTGTCTGCTCCATCCTAGCCTTCTGTTTGGTGGTTTCTTCTGCCGCCAGTCTGCCTCATGCGTGTTCACTCCCCTCAAAGGTTGAGCAGAATAGTGGTAAAGGGTGTAGGTTCTGACAGCAAATGGCCCAAGTTTGGATCCTACTCTGCAGCTCTATACTTGTGTGACTTGGACAGATTGTTTAAGTTCTTTGTGACTCAGTTTCCTTGTCCGTAAAATGACCCTGTGATCAGTACTTAACCTCCTAGCACTAATGTGAGTGCAAATTAATTGATCCATGTAAAGCACTTAGAATAGTACTTAGAAGAAGCGGTAGCTGTGATTGTTGCTCTTCTGTGATTCCACTCTGCTCCATTATGATTCCAGAGTGTTCTGTCTCTGTGACGGCCTGGAGAGATGAAGCTCTCCCTTCCCACCCGGCACTCCACTCCCTGGGGCCGCTGTTGTAACCTTAGAGGGTTTTGTTCACCACAGGAAGCCCCCTTGGCTTCTCCAGCAAAGGGCATCCTGTGCCCCTGCTCCCCATCACATCTGAGTCCCTGCCCAGTAAACCACCTTTCACCATCACACATATACACACACAACCCAAGTTTGTTTTCAGGGGAAAATGATCCCTTTCTCTATTTTCATGCAAACTTATGACATAAAATTGTGATCAGGCCATCCAGCTTTCACCCAGGAACTCTCAAATTCAGTAGACCACCCTATCCTGGAGTTCACCTAGTTAAAGTTTCAAAAGTAAACTGTCTGCTTCTGACGCCGGTCTGAGAGGGATTAAAAGCAAAGAGGGAGGGAGGCAAACCATAAGAGACTCTTAACAAGCTGAGGGTTGATGGGGGCAGGGGCAGGGGAAAATGGGTGACGGGCATTGAGGAGGGCATTTGTTGGGATGAGCACTGGGTGTTGTACGTAAGCGATGAACCACGGGAATCTACCCCTATAACCAAGAGCACACTTTACACACTGTATGTTAGCCAATTTAACAATAAGTTATATTAAAAAATAATAATAAATAAAATAAATAAAAAATAAAAACAGATTTTACCCCCCCCCCAATAAATAAATAAATAAATAAATAAATAAATAAATAAATAAAAGTAAAGACCTGAGAGGCAGCAGGACCTCGAGGCAAATCTAGGTTTCACATTTCCTAGCTATATGACTTTGGATCACATAACACCTCTGAGTCTTGAGCTCTTCACTTATAAAATAGGAATATTAACACCTATCTTGCTTGTTATAAGGATTACAGGTTTATAACCTTTACAAAGCATATCACCTGGCACATAGTAAGTGCTCGATAAACTCTGACTCTTATTATTATTGTTGTTATTGTTGCTGCCATGACTGCATCATCCTCCAAGCTGTAACAGATGTTATGTATTTCTTTTTTTAATTTGTTTTTGAGGGGGGAGTGCAAGTGAGTGAGGGGCAGAGAGAGAGAGAGAGAGAGAGAGAGAGAGAAGTGGGGCTCATCCTAAGTGGGGCTCGTGTTCACCCAAAATGGGCTCGAGCTCACCTGATGAGGGACTCGAACTCACGAATCGCAAGATCATGACATCAGCCGGAGTCAGATCTTTAACCAACGGAGCCACCCAGGCACCCGGTGTATGTATTTCTATATCATTAAGGAAATGACTATAAAACCACCCCCAGTTATGAGTACATTCAATGTTTAAAAATACCCTAAACATTTTATTTTAGCTTTTTTTTTTTTTTGGCTTTAATAACTCAACCAAGTTGTTGCTCGCGATGACAGGTGATGTACAACATTAGAAGCCATCAGAGCAAAGCAGCAGCCAAACCGTAAGCTCATTGTTTTGATTTCATCTAGAATGTTGGCTCCTTAGGGTGGAGGTGCCAATGGGCCACTAGCCAAGAATTTCAGTTATCTCTGTTGGCCAGAGGAACTCAATGCCATGAGGCGCTGAGCTATTACAGAATGAGCCGTTTGAAGAGACTCTTCACTACTAGAAGTTTCCAAGTCAATATGATGATGCTACTGTCTGCCCTTTTCCATATTCTTTATAAAAATATCACAGGCCATGGAGCAGTTTTAGGCTTTTTTTGATAGTTCTCTGAGGTACACGGATAAGCTAGACATGAAAATTCACAGCTGGCTTCATCTAACACTGAATTTTAAATGTAGAGTGAGGTGACTTCTCTAGAAATACAGATGAGGGGGCAGAGACAACCCCAAATCTCTAAGGGGTTCTGTGCAAATGGCACCAGATTCATGACTGTGCCTGTCCATGAAGGTAACCTTGAGGGTCCTTCAGACAAATCTTAACTGCAGTGGTATTCTTATTCTTCCTCTGGGCATTCAACAGAAAAAGGCAAGGCTTAGCCTTGCAGCAAGATGGAAATGAGCTCAGTGGATCCCCAGTAGTCAAGGGCTATTTGGGTTAGAATTCTGGCAGACAATTTGTCACGCATATTATCTTTCTTTTGTATCATGTTCTCTGGCACTGCCATTGTCTGTATTACTCTGCTGTCATTTGTTCCCTTCTAATTTGGTTTTAGACATCTTAAAAGATGGATTTTCGTTAGATACTAAACACAGGGAGAAGTTTAAAATAAAAAGGTATTCTATAAGTTTTTGCTTGATTATTTAACAAAAATTATAAATAACAGGGGATAGAAAAGCTGCCCTCTGATGAGATATCTTCTAGACTTGGCAACAGTAGGACCCAAACAGAGGTTCTAATTTTCCTACTCCCCATAAGTCAAATTCGAGTAGAGAGCCTTAACATCTCTTAACGCTGTTACTAGCCTAGCCTGCCCCGCATCCCACTCTGATATGCCACTGTCTGTGCCTGTCACGGCTCTGGCTTAAAGAGTTCTGACTCATCTCAGCTTTGAGGAATTAAATGGAAAGATATAAAAAAGCTCACAGATCCTGCGAAAAGGTCAGAAAATCAGACTCAGAACCCAGGTAGGGAAGAGAGGAAGCTCACAGCCCAGCTCTCATGTCACATAAACAGCGTGGCTCAGCCACTGCTGTCTCTGGGGACCCTGTGCCGTGGCTGGTACTGTTGTCCCTGTACAGTGGTTGCCATCACCTCTAAAATGAGCCCCTAACCTGTCCAGACTTCTCTTTGTCATTCACTCCAATATTAAATTCCGGAGGAAACACCCAATTAGCCTCCTACCAAACACAAAGTGGTGATGTTCCCAGAATACAGGTTGGGGATTCGGGTGATAGGCAGGCAAAATACTTTAAATATTTGCTTTCTCTTCCATCCTCCTCTATTTTCTCCCTTTCTACCTTAAATCTAGTACAGAGCTTCTGGGTTTTTTCCAAAAATATTTTTTGATCCTTATAGTATTATTATTCCCATTTCACAGATAGAAAGACCAAGTGTCTTCATTCAGGATGCTATAACAAAATGCCATAGACTGAGTGGCTTAAACAACAAGCATTTGTTTCTCACAGTTTCTGGAGGCTGGGAAGTCCAAGATCAAAGTGCCAGAAGATTTGGTATCTAGTGAGGGCCCACTTCCTGCTTTGTAGATGACCATGTTCTTGCTGTATCCTCATGGGTCAGAGTGAGTTCTGGTCTCTTTTTCTTCTTATAAGGGCATAATCCCATCATGGGGGCTCTACCCGATGACCTCATCTGAACTAATCACCTCCCAAAGGCCACACCTCCAATACCATGACATTGGGGGTTAGTGCTTCAAATAGTGTCTTTTTGGTTTTTTTTTTGGGGGGGGGTTGGTTTTTGGTTTTTAGGGAGACACAAACATTCAGTTCATAGCACCAAGTCTCAGAGAGGTTAAGTGACTACGGAAGGCCATAGAAAGTATTTGTGACGTCTATATTCGTTTGCTTCATGAATGGGTTTCCTTAATGCTACTACCCATCTTGCTTTATTTTTTATTGTTGGCTTTTTAAGTTTTTTTGTTTTCATTTTGCCACTGGAGCGTTTTAAATTTTTCTAATGAGACCTTACAAGAAACCTCAATATCTCAGGCAGATCAAAGCAGAGCTGCTTGGGTTGAAGAGGAAGGGAGAACAGAACCCTGTCTGCTCGGCCTCACATTCCTCATTTCAAACACACAAAACACCACTGAGGTTTAAACACTGCTGTTGCTCCTCTCAGGAAGAGAGGTTGGCCATTCGTGGTCCATTTCCTGTCACTGTCCCTCCAGCCCCGGGCTCAGGGACTAGAAATAGCTCTGAGTTCAAATAGAGAATTAGCTATTCATACCCAAATTTATCCATGGCCACGGTCCAACATTTCTGTTCCATAGAACTCTTGTTCATCAGGATATTAATAAATGAGAAATGAGAAAAATAAAGGTTTTGCTAATGGTGTATTTCTTATCTCAGCTAAATATGGGAAACAATAAATTTGTGAAAATTAAAAACATTTCTTACCTACATTAATACAGGGAAGTATTGTGATTCTCCAAAGAAGAGGTATAGTATCTAGAATTTTCCAAAGATTTGACCAGAGTCCTTATTTTCAAATTGCATTTCTCAGGGCCAGTCTCTTGGAGGTTTTGGTTTCATCTTTAAATGCCTAACCATTTGGCTGTCATGGAACCAGGATGAGTTGGTTCTTAACCAACGCTTTTTTGTTGTTGTTGTTTTTAAAATAAGGATTCTTGTAAAGCTTGTAAATCCCAGAAGAATTGCTAAACTCACCCAGGAAGGGTAAACTTCTATGGATCCCTTACATCTGAAAGATCTGCCTTATGTATTTCTTGGGAAGGTAAGGTTATAGATACTGCAGCTCAGAAGAACTCTGAAAAATCCTGGGCCTTGATACTCTCAAGATAGTAACAACAGTAATTACAATTCTCTAATTAAAAGAGGTCTATAAAGTTCAATTGTGAAAGGCAGTAAGGTGAAGGGAAAATTGCTCTCAGATTCACTCTTTTTAAACACTGGTGATTATATATTTACCTCTCAGGGGAAACAAAGGTGTCTCCAAAGGTCTGATCCAAATGAAGAGAAGAACTTAAATTCTGGAGGAGAAATGATTTAGCTGGGGGGAAAGCATCTAGCTGCCCAGGGCAATTTATCCCAGGTAACAGCCATGACATCATTTTACTCTGTCAAAATCAAATGTGTAGCCTGGTTTATATATGTCTTACAGTCCCCTGTTGCCTTTTGCCTCAAATGAAACCTGCTCAGCCTGGAATCTACTCCCTCCTTCAACTTCATCTTTTCTCACCAATTCATTTCTCGCTTAAGATAAATCAGTTACCCGGGGAGCCTGGGTGGCTCAGTTGGTTAAGTGTTCAACTCTTGGTTTTGGCTCCGTCATGATCTTGCAGTTCATGGGATTGAGCCCTGAGTCGGGCTCTGCCCTGACAGCGTGGAGCCTGCTTGGGATTCTTTCTCTCCTGTCTCTCCTCCTCCTCCTCCCTCACTCCTCTCTCTGTTTCTCTCTCTGTCTCAAAATAAGTAAAAACATAAACTTAAAAAAAAACCTTAAAGATAAATCATTTACCCAATGTGAGTCTTTGGGGCTTTGTGTTTAGTGAAATTGGAGTAATCCTAACTGTTCTGTCAATTCTGAGGGTTGTGGTGAGAATCAGTTGTTTTGACCAGGACCAAGACTAGCCCACACTTGCATCTTAGTTAATTAGAAAAAGGCACCCCTTCTGCAAGTATGTGGGCGTCTGGTTCAAGCTTGGCTACTTGGCATGGGCTAGACTGCAGCCCCAGGCACCCCCAGATCCTGCTACCACCCACCCAGGGGCACACCTAGTATCAACAGATGCAGAAGAACTATGTAAACTAAGAGGCGCTGTCATCAGGCAGGGCTGTGGAGAAGCATCAGGACCAAGACCCATGTAGGATCTGGGTGTCTTTGCTGGCTCTGCCATAACAGCTATGTGTCCTGGGACAACTCAGTGACCTCTTCGAGCCCCCATGTCCTCATATGGTAGATGAGGATGACAGCAGCTAAGATTTGAAGATTAGGTGAGATAATACCTGAAAAGTACCCAGAACGTAGTAAGTACTTGATAAATGTTAGCTCTAACATTTGTAAAGCATGGACAAATGGATTTGCGGACATTATTGTCATTTTTATCGTGACACAGATCCTTTATTCTGGCCAAATTAATCTTCTTTATATAACAACAAACTACTGGTCAATCTCTATGCCTTTCCCTATGCTGCTTTGCACTAGGAAGCAGGTCAATCCAAAGCTCTCATTTTACCATTCCCTTGGTACTTTCCGGATCACCTACATCATTCTGCAATGTTTTTGGAGACTAGTTATTGGAACTAGTTAATACCTTATGATGTAGTGCTAAGGGAAAAAAAAGCAAGGTTCAAAATTGTATGTTAATGACCAAAAATACGCTTAAAAAATAGGCACACCAGTAGTCCACTCTTTGCAGAAGCTTGATATACATGAATTTCAGTTACCATGGGTTAGTTAAATAACAGCAATCTCTTGACACCTTTCAAATTTCAGTTACCCTAGTATATTAACTGTGAGTAATTGCCTAAGTAACGCTTGGCTGCTAGCAATTCAGTGCACAGATCACCTTGTAAATGACAGATACATATCGTGATCAGTAACCACTCACATCACTTCTTTCCAAGTCTGTCTGTCATCGGTCATGGTACACCTGCCATTTAGTTCATGTACAGACCACAGAGTATGTGATTGTGTTGCCTCCTCATCTTCCAGTGATAAACCCACATGTCATTTTTTTTTAACGTTTATTTTTGAGACAGAGAGAGACAGAGCGTGAACGGGGGAGAGGCAGAGAGAGAGGGAGACACAGAACCGGAAGCAGGCTCCAGACTCTGAGCCATCAGCTTAGAGCCCGAGGCGGGACTCGAACTCATGGTCCGTGAGATCGTGACCTGAGCTGAAGTCAGACGCTTAACCGACTGAGCCACCAATGCGCCCCCCACATGTCATTTTAAAAAAATAGTTAATTGATTGGTCGACAATGGTCAGTAGATGCTAACTGGTTGGTCATTATTGGTCAACAGTGATGAAAGTGCAGCAAAGAAATGAAAAGTAGAAGTGAAATTTTAATCCATATAAGTGGAGTTATAGAAGAAATAGCTGACTATAGCGTGATTATATGTAAGTGATGGGTCACTGGGTTCTGCTCCTGAAACCAATACCACACTGTATGTTACTTAACTTGAATTTAGACAAATAAATTTTTTTAAATGTTATAGATTAAAAAAAAAGAAAGAAACAACTGACTGTGGATGTTGACACTGCCACAGTTTGAGAGACCCTTGATATGGAGCCAGAGGAACTTGGGGAAGGCAAAATTGACATAAATGACGAAAGTGGTTGGGAAGAGAGGAATGGAAATGTCCTAGAGGAAGTGATGCTGGCAAAACACACTTGACATTAAAGGAACTCATGAAGATATCTCACATTGAAAGTGCAAAGAATATGGGGCACCTGGGTGGCTCAGTCGGTTAAGTGGCCGACTTCAGCTCAGGTCATGATCTCACAGACCGTGAGTTCAAGCCCTGTGTCAGGCTCTGGGCTGACAGCTCAGAGCCTGGAGCCTGTTTCATATTCTATGTCTCCCTCTCTCTGACCCTCCCTCATTCATGCTCTGTCTCTCTCTGTCTCAAAAATAAATAAATGTTAAAAAATTTTTAAAAAAAAGAAAGAAAGAAAGAAAGTGCAAAGAATAAAATACCGGAAGCTGATCTAAACTGAGAGAGGAATATGACAGTTTGCCAAGGCATAGAAAGGATTGCTCTGTATCCAATGTTCATAGCAGCACTCTCAACAATAGCCAAATTATGGAAAGAGCCTAAATGTCCATCAACTGATGAATGGATAAAGAAATTGTGGTTTATATACACAATGGAATATTACGTGGCAATGAGAAAAAATGAAATATGGCCTTTTGTAGCAACGTGGATGGAACTGGAGAGTGTGATGCTAAGTGAAATAAGCCATACAGAGAAAGACAGATACCATATGGTTTCACTCTTATGTGGATCCTGAGAAACTTAACAGGAACCCATGGGGGAGGGGAAGGAAAAAAAAAAAAAGAGGTTAGAGTGGGAGAGAGCCAAAGCATAAGAGACTGTTAAAAACTGAGAACAAACTGAGGGTTGATGGGGGGTGGGAGGGAGGAGAGGGTGGGTGATGGGTATTGAGGAGGGCACCTTTTGGGATGAGCACTGGGTGTTGTATGGAAACCAATTGGTCAATAAATTTCATAAAAAAAAAATAAAAATAAAAAATAAAAAAAAATTAAAAAAGAAAGGATTGCTCTGTAATGCAAAATACACAAGCACTACTCAAACTACTTTTCTTACATTTTTTCATAAAGAAATGAAGCACTTTATTGTTCAGTGTTTCTAATATTCTAAGCGTGCTAAATTTAATGAGTACTAAAGTCACATTTTGCTATTTTCTATTTCCCTGTACATTTATTGCCAACAGTAAGAGAGTTTTCAATGTTTTGACAAAAAAACCTTAAAGGTCACAGAACAACGGGATTTCCCCCCATTGATTATTAAAATGACTTTGCATGGTTTCGCTTTCCATGGTAACTTTTACAGTCAAACACTATCATGCAAGGTGACAACTGCCTGTACCTTCTCTGAATTGTAACTTATTTTAACTCTCTTCTCTGCAGTTTTTAATATTTTCAAATTGTTCTACAATTAACACTTGTTACTTTTATTATCAGAGAAGAAACTGTTATTTACAATAAAATTGTTTTAACATTCAGCTCCATAGGGAATATTGTTGGCCCTCTCTATCCTTGGCTCAGGACCCCTTAACCAAAATATAATCAAGATATCTTGTTGCTGATATATAGTTCTATAAAGCCATTTGGATTATTGTCTGGATTTCTTAATGATATCAACAAAATTAAAATTTTTGTGTATAGAGACATTATATATATAAAGTGTTTTCCTTCCTATCCCATGGAGCCCTGAATGGTGTTCTGTATATATAATCGATGCCCAAAAAATATTTCTAACCTTCTCTCAAAAACGTGACAGCAGTAGCTGGGAGAAATTACCCCAAAAGCAGCAAGGAACATAATTAGGTGATATTTGAACACCATTTGAAGAAATTTCATGTACAATTATTTAAGTGTTTTACTCATTTAATTAAAAATTAAGTTGTTCTTCTTCACACAACACTATCGTTGAGAGTCTAGAGGCCTTCTACGTCATGGTGGTTACATTTTTCATTTCCACAGTAACTGTAATTCAGCCTCAGATTTCTTTGGGTTATAGCACGTGGACGTGGGGTTGAATTTTTTTTAATCTCTGTATACATACAAAAGCAAAGTTATGATTGTTCTGGAAACCACAATTTCTATTTCTTAAATAGTATTCATTAAAAATTAACAAAATATCTCACAGTTTTTAAAATGTATGCCCTTTGTTAAAAAGACACGAGATGCGATCAAAGCCAAAATCCGTGCGTGGCCGGTTGCAGCACCTGACATCTTTACAGATCCACTCTCAAGTCGGCTCAGGCCCAGGTGTAGGAGCTCGGGGAGGTAGACAGAGGTGGCAGGTGGATGGTGCCATTTTTGTCACTCACCTTAGTACACAGTGTGTTTCGCAGTTTTAACCTAAACCGCCTTCTTGTTTTTCATGGTCTCCCGAAAAATTGCATTTCATGGCAATGCCCTCAGCCTAGCGGGACAGACATCACGGAGGCCTGTGTCACCACACCCCTGTCTCAGAAGGAGGGGAACTGGAGATCAGAGCAGGCAGAGGGGCTCTGTCCTGTTGCCAGCTAACAGCACGAGATTTCAGCATCTGACAAAAAGGTTTTTGTAGCACAGCCTCTAACCCAGCCAAAGACTCTGTCTTCCTTCCGAAATTTGATAATTGCACCTTTTCCTGAAGAATGTGAACAAATGAAAGCAAAGACACACAAATTGTAATTTCAAAATATAACTAGAATCTTGAGCTCTCCCCACCCAGCATTTTACATACATACTCCCCTGCTTGCAGGCTTATTATATGGAACCTGTCACAACTGAGGCACGAATGACAGCTGGCAGTTATGTCAGTACCAGCTGAGAGTTGGCAACGTACATAAATCCCTGTGCCTTTCAGTGGTTTCCTTGAGGTCCCTGCCCTCAGGGAGGCTGTAGTCAGTACGCAAATGTGCCCACAGAGTGAACTCCTACGCTCCAATGGCAAATCCAGTTGATTCTGTTTGCCGTGCTGGGAGCTTGTGTGGCTTCATCCAGCTACACCTTGACTCCCACTTCTGGAAATCAGAACGCCTTTTTGATATTGTAAGTGCAAAATTGAAGATGGCAATTTGAAATATGTTTAGTTAGTATACATATATAAAGCCCACCTCTCCACGGCTATAAAATTTCCACTCCTCCTTCCCAAGAATAGAATCCTCGTATGTTCTGAACCAAAGATAGGGCCAAACGGGTGGGTGTTTCATAGGTGTACTTTTGGGGACAGCGAGGCAGGGAGTGTGAAATGGAAATACCAGACGGAATTATTGATGGAACCTAGGTGAACTCATGGCCTTTCTTGTACTGTATCCAGAGACTTCCTAAGAACAGAAGTCAGTACATGATTGAATCCTCATCCCCAGCAGGAATCCAATTCCTCACTGCACTTGGAAATGGGAAATAGGACAGGAAGGGTCCCTGTTATTTACAGGTAGCAGGACTTTGGTCAGAACTGTTAAGCAAAAGCAGGATTGACTGCCTTGAATTTTCATTTCTTCCTTGGGAGAAGGTGCTGTCAGGGAAACTGCCCAAAGTTGTGTAGAAGACACAGAGCCGAATGATAGACTGTTGAGGTAACTCTGGGTAATCCAGCCTCAACAGAAGAGGATGGAGTCCTGCACTGTGCTGAAAATTGAAAGGGGGAGTTTGGGGGTATTCTTGAATCCTCCGTACCTCCATCCTCCTCTGGATACCCAGACTTCACAGGGACCAGTGGACCAGGGGTTCTTGGAGTAGACAGACTAAGTAGATGCTTAGAAAATAGGTTTTGAGAGCTTATGAAAGACTTATTTTACAAAGCTATTTCAATCCTCTTACTCTGAAATTCTGCCTTTTCAAGTTCTAGTTTTAAGCTCAGGCATTATTGCTGGAAGATCCTCTTGAGCTCAAATTTGTTTTCTGGAAATATGTATTATTAGCTTCAATTTCTCCAGATTAGTTTGTAAAACACTTTCACTTTCCCACAACAGAGACTGGGGAATAAGATACTCTGGAATAATGGCACACGAGACTGGTAGAGTTTGATTATATTAGGAAGGATGAGAACAAAACCTGCTTCCAGGGTGAACAAAAGTATGAAAGTATTTTTAACGGTGTAAAGATCTACCCCTGGACTAACATGGCAGAAAAAAAAAAGACTATTTAGGGAGGAGAACACAGGGTAAACCCTGATAGCATCAAATCCAAAGGCAAGAGGAGAGGTGCCTGGGGGGTGGGGGCAGGTTTCAGCTGATTAAGCGTCCAAGTCTTGATTTCGCCTCAGGTCGTGATCTCACAGTTCGTGAGTTCTAGCCCCGTGTCGGGCTCTGCGCTGATGGCGTGGAGCCTGGTTGGGATTCTCTCTCCCTCCCTCTCTCTCGGCTCTTTCCCCGACTCAGAAATAATTAAACATTAAAAAAAGAAAGAAAGAAAGAAAGAAAGAAAGAAAGAAAGAAAGAAGGCAAGAGGAAAGCCATCTGCATGGAAAACGCTGTTAATCAGGGTGAGTTAAAGATAATATTGCAGGTCAATTACATGCTGTGGAATAGACAACACTAATGTTTCCATTTGGTTTAGACTATGGTTCACTAACATTCTTCAGTTAATAGCTTGCTTTCCTTAAAGTCTCAGGCAAAAAAGGATCTTCAACATTCTGATTTTTTTTAATAGTAAGATATTGCCAGTGATTAATTAATGGTATCTGAATGTGAATGGACTCTAAGTTCCACAGTCTTGAATTTATAATTCCTCTCTTTTAGAGTTTGCAGTGTTTTATATGTATTTTGGTTTGTACTTGTGAAAAATGTTTTACTCCTGCCGGTGTTGAAATCATGGCTACCCGCTGTTTTCTGTAGCTGTGAAATATCATGAGTCTTGCGGCTTGCAGAACTTATGTTCTTACTGATGTACCTCTCCCGCCCCTTTGATTAAAAAGTAGCAACAGCAAGAGACAGGGCCTGGGACTGAGACCTGCCATTATTTTTATGTCTCCTTTTGTCACAGTAATTCTCCACTCAGGCTTCTTCCTTGGGAGAAGGTGCTGTCAGGGAAGCACCAGGCTTCACATCAGAGGGAACTATGCAGCTTTTTAAATTATGGAATTTCCAGAGGGACAGCCTGGTGTGTGTGTGTGTGTGTGTGTGTGTGTGTGTGTGTACACATTTAAATAATGCAGGGAATCTGATGCATAGCCAGAATCAAGACTTCTCACTTTATTGATTTCAGTAAATATCTGCAAACAGTTTAAGTCTGGGATTGGAAGGTGATTTAAACCTCTCTTCTCAACTCGGACTTACCACGTAAGATCCCTGCCATCTGATCGATCAAAATACTTTGTGTGTATTCCTCTGTCTGCCTGATTGTTTCTCCTGTTGCTTGCATGAAAATTACAAGACATAGACTCCTTCATAAGTTACTCACATGGCTGGAGGTACAAAGGCTCCTCACTAATGACTTTTTAAATACACTACTTCATAAAGAGCGGGATTGTTTTGCCTCCTGCGGGTGGTGGCCTGAGCTGTGGCTGAGCCCCAAGGCTCACGGTTACGCAGTGACGCTGCTGTGGCCTGTGAACACAGCTTGCTGTGTGGGCACGTTGGTGGATGAGAGACTCATCCTGAGCAGAACCCCACTGCCCTGGTTCAAAAGTTCATGGGTGCAGAGAGGGCGGTGGTGGACTTGAGGCCAGACAGAAACGCTTTCTTTAACCCGGGAGAATGCCGAGAAGCAACGTGGCTGCCCGTTCCTCTGGGCAAGACAGCGTGCTGCCTGTGTACATGGGGGTCCTCAGATTTCTTGCTCTGTTTTGCAGCTTTAGACACCCCACAAAAAATTGCATAGCATTTGACCGACATGGAAATATTCCTTTTTTTACATTTTTTTAATGTTTATTTATTTTTGTGAGAGAGAGAGAGACAGAGCATGAGTGGGAGAGGGGCAGAGAGAGAAGGAGACACAGAATCTGAAGCAGGCCCCAGGCTCTGAGCTGTCAGCACAGAGCCCGACATGGGGCTCGTGATGGACCGTGAGATCACAACCTGAGCCGAAGTCAGACGCTCAACCGACTGAGCCACCCAGGTGCCCCTAAATATTCCTTTTATAAATATGCATTTAATATATCCAGTGAGCCTAATTGCAATAGGTAAAAGGGGGCATTCATTCGTGAACTAACATAATGTAGAGTGTACATATTCACTCAGGCATTTTTTCTAACACGTGATAAATACTGCAGTGGGTATTATCTACTCTGTGCCAAGGGATGAACTAGCTGATATGGGAACCCAGAGATCAATCAGATATGCATCATACCATAGAGTGCCTGCCTTATGTTTGTAAAGATAAAAGGTGCATATAAGTCATTAGGATACAGGGTAGAACAGAGTACAATTAAAGTTCTTTGCTATTTCAGAATAAGGAGATTGGCTCCAGCTGAAGGCAATTCAGAGAGGCTCTCTGGAGGAGGTAGCATGTGCCCTGGACTGTGAGGGATAGGTAGGATTTGGACAACACTGAGCTTAGGTGAGGGGCCAGGGCGGGTGGCTTTGCAGGCATAGGGAACGGGGTGA
Organism: Prionailurus viverrinus; assembly: GCF_022837055.1. Lineage (NCBI taxonomy): Eukaryota > Metazoa > Chordata > Mammalia > Carnivora > Felidae > Prionailurus > Prionailurus viverrinus. The sequence goes on from NC_062566.1 coordinate 94,925,057, forward strand.
GCAGGGGCACCAGACAGTAGATCTAGGGTGTATACAGCAAATTTGGCTAAAATGTGGGATGTGTAAGGAGGAAGGGAACCTCTGACACCTTCTGAAGGGCCACCTTGGGTAAGTTACCGAACCTCTCTGTGCCCTACTTTCCTCATCTGTAAAATGGGATAATAATAGTGCCTCCTTCCCAAGGCTGCATGAGAAACAAATGAGTGAATATATGCAAAATACTTAGAATATTCCGTGGTACATAATAAGTTCTCTAAGTATTAGATCTGAGTTATTATTAATGAAAGGGGTGAAGAGATAGCAAGACCAGATGAGCTCTAAGATCCCTCCAATTCTAGGGACCTAGCATGCCGACCCACTGTGAATTTTGAGTGGTCTCTGAGGGGGAGGAGGCCGACTTCCCACTAGACCTGGGGACAATTTTGGAAAACAGTAGGGAGGAGACAGAGGCCTAGAAACAAAGAAAGCTCTGAAAACAGAGGGCTGCTGACCCTTACTTTTGCTGTTAATATAGAGTCTGAAGAAAAGGGGGGGAAAAGCCCTGTTATGTCATCCCTTTGTCTCCCAGTGGAGAATTCCCTATTGTGAACTTCCTTCAGCTACTCTTTTGTGTCCTTCTTTGGCCAACAAAGGATTAAAAAAAAAAAAAAAGGGGAGAGAAAAAAACAGCTTTGCTGTAGAGAGGAGGAAACAAAACAAAACAACCAAACTGAAACAAAAAGAGAAATTAAGGTTCTAATCTGTAGTCACAGAAAGTGGCCCCAGGAGCCGAACCTTTATCTGTCCCCTTCACACTGCCCTCAGAAGCACATGAAGTCTGAGAGCCAATGAGACAGGTTGTCAGGACAGGGGTGTAGGGCAGTCTCACTGGCTTGTCGCCACATCGCGTGGCCTTTCTAAGGCAGGCAAGCTTTCCTCAGTCACTCTTGGTCTCTTTTCTTCAAAGTTGGAAGTCAGGTTCTGAATGATAAGTGACTTCCCAGGTAAAATTCTGTTAAATGCTGAAACGCGTGCCCTTAAGACCCTCCTACTTCTCTGCACCTGGTTCCCTTTGGAGGCTAGTCCTCTCTCTGAGTGACCTCCAGGTCCTCCGGCTCTGGAGAGGCAGTCAGGAGTCATGGCGTCTATGTCACCTGCCTCTGGCCAGCCTGATCTCCAGCCATCACACAGGTTCCCAACTGTTCTTACCTGAAAAAATAAATAAATAAATAAAGTTGTCAGAAGATTTGAAATCACAAATCTGAAAGCCCCTGTGCTTTATAAATTCCAGGTGACATTGATAACTGTTTTAATTTATTTTTAACGTTTATTTATTTTTGAGACAGAGAGAGACAGAGCGTGAACAGGGGAGGGGCAGAGAGAGAGGGAGACACAGAATCTGAAACAGGCTCCAGGCTCTGAGCAGTCAGCACAGAGCCCGACGCGGGACTCAAACTCACGGACCGTGAGATCATGACCTGAGCTGAAGTCGGACGCTTAACCGACCGAGCCACCCAGGCGCCCCAATAACTGTTTTAATTTTTAAAAATTACAGCCCTCTCATTTTTTTTTCTCCAGAAAGGGCATAAAAGAGACGACAGTTTGGTTTGTATTTTATCCCTTTTCTTAGCTCAAGCTCTCCTTTGAATTGCCCAAGGGAGTGAATGACTCGAACACAGACTCAGAATTATGATAGTGGATTTTGCAAAATAAGATATGCTGAAGCTCAGGGGCTTAATTTTTTGCTTCGTTCAGTAACATATTTCAGAAAAGCACCAGTAATTGGGACATAATTTATTTATCAACAGGGATCCAGACTACTCCCTTGCTGTTGATTTCTGAAATCCATTTGACTTTTGCAGAGTGCTATATCCAAGGTGAGAGAGGCTAAAAACAGACGTAGAATTACAACTACCAGAGGGAGAAGATTTAGCCGTGGGTATTTAACCACGCTGGCAATTGGCCACCAAACTGGGTCTTTCTTCACAGCCCCTGACACATCCACTTGTGAAGGAGGTTAATAATAGCACCATACCTACACCCACACAGTTACAGCTAAATAACAATTTCCTTGATAAGCCTTTATTTTTCTGCAATTTAGAATTTAAGACCGCAATTTTATCTATACCGTCTAAGCCCTAAATTTATTTTTGGCCTTCTCTAAGAAAGTTGCACCCATTTAACTTCGCCTGACAATGTAAGAGAAAAATGTTTTTAAGAATACAGATTTTAATTAGCTAGGCAATTTGCCTTTCTCTGAACCACCAAAATGTGGCCATTGCCAAAGGCAGGGAGCCAGATGAAGTGGAGCCATGGTCAGATACGGAAGGCAATGTCAAGAGCTTGCAGCGAGCTGCGGTTGCCCATAGCCTGGGTTAGTAATGTGCGTATTATTTTAATGACTTATTAGCAATTGTCACTGAAGTGAAAATTGTGCGATTAAAAAAAAAGGATATTTGGGCAGCAATTTTGGGGACTTAGAGGGAAGGTATATTTTTCACCATTGACTTTCAGAAGCAGTTTGATGGCCTGCTACTGACCTTCAAGCTACCTTTCCTAGCCCTGGGGCTTCTCCTGGCATTTCCTGGGCAGACCCCTCTCCCAGTCTCCCTTGTGCTCTGGGTAGAGCTGAAATGCAGCTTTTGGAGCCTCTGGCCTGGGTTACGTGGATGGCAAACAAACATTACTGCAAGGGAGAACCTGCTGGTTTGTAGCCCCTGGGTCTAAAATTGTTTTTGTGGTGGGAGGCTACCTTTTTGTTCCACTTTTCTATGATATCTTTGAGGAAGCTTTCACTGTCCTGGAGTTTCGGAGATGTCTTTCAGGAAAGAAGATTCTTGTGACTTCAGTAACCTACCTTCCTCCACCTCCTTAATAAGAGGAGACCTTTGCAGAAAATGATTTTGCGCCAATATTTGTTGTCCTATCTCCCAGTGGTTGCTTAGAGTTGGTGGTGAAACTACCAGGTTCGGTCACTAAAGGGCTCATGAACACATTTTGTTTGGTGCGTCACAAATATCTACAGATTTAGTGAAATGCTCAAGAGCTGCCTCTAAGCTTGGGTTGCTGCTTAATAAAAACACATTTTTCTTTAATTGCTTATGCATACAACAGCACCAGTAAAACCATAGATTAGGGACTCTGGGTAAAAGCCTTGAGCCACAGAAGATGTTGTGAAGCTATTATCCACAAAAGGCAAAGCGTAAGACCCCGTGTCCAGCAATATACAATGTCCCCAAATGCCTGGGCTTGATATCACTGGGCAATTATAGCCTCCATCACAGCTTAGCCATTTGGTTTATCTACCAGTTTGTTCAACAGTTGATAGCCTCTGATTTGAGCTTTTAATTTTCTTTGTCCTGCCTTCCCAGTTGGATTTTAAGCACTGAGTAGACTAGTCATCGGAACCTCTTTGGCAAGCCTCATAACACCAAAATCAACTTCCTTTTTTTTTTTTTCTTAAAAATCAACTTTTGGAGTGGAGAACCAGATATCCTGCTACTTAAAAATGTCGTCCTCAACATCCGGTTAGCTACCACTGTGCATATTCCTTTAAATGGAAATTCCTAGAAGGGAGATTGATCCCTGACAATCACTCCTTAATGTGAATTACTTTGGTCAGATAGATGCTCCCAGAAAGAGAACTGATTGAGGAAAATGGAAGTAATTTTTGAGCAGCCAGTCCACAGAGGAAAGACTCTGGGGCACCCAGGTGTGTGTGTGTGTGTGTGTGTGTGTGTGTGTGTGTGTGAAAGAGAGAGAGAGAGAGAGAGAGAGAGAGAGAGAGAGAGAGAGAGAGATGATACAGGAGAAGGAAGGGCTGGAAAGCAAATTCTCACTGATTCTGTAACTTGGTCTGTGAATCTGGTCACATAAGTATGAATGGATGATTTGGAGCAAGAGTGAGCAGAGTATAGCCCTGCCTCCTGATTTTGTGTGGTTCACAGGCTAAGGGTAGTTTTTACATGTTTAAGTGGTTTAAAAAAAAAGAAGAAGGAAGAATACTATTTTATGACTCATGAAAATTATGCAAAATTCAAATTTCAGTTTCTATAAATAGTTTGGTCAACACACAGCCATGCTGTTTCATTTATGTATCATTTATGGATGTCGTTGTGCTGTAATGGCAGAGTTGACTGCTTGCAACAGAGACAATATGGCCTGCAAAGCTCAAATATTTACCACCTGCCCTGGTAAGCAAAGTCTGTCAACCCCTGACTTAGATAAAGTTTTCTTCTTTGTTTCTTTTTAGCTTTAATGCTTTTGGGTGAAAAATCGTTCACCATTCATAAAATGAGTAAATACCATTTCTTTCCTTTCATGCCTAACCATTTAGTATTGGTTAACGTATGTTATATCTACACAATTGAATGCCATAGAATGCTTTATTGGCATGGCACTCTGTGTCCAGTATTGAATCTTCACACACAAAAAATGTTCCAATCAAAAATATCTTAGGGGCACCTGGGTGGCTCAGTTGGTTAAGCTCTGACTTTGGCTCAGGTCATGATCTCACTGTTTGTGAGTTCGGGCCCCATGTAGGACTCTGTGCTGACAGCTCAGAGCCTGGAGCCTGCTTCGGATTCTGTGTCTCCCTCTTGCTCCGCCCTTCCCTGCTTGCACTCTGTCTCTCAAAAATGAATAAAATCTAAAAGAACTTAAAAATATCTTCAAAGATCCATTCCATAATTTAGACATATTATATCTGAATGGTGGGGTTACAAATAGTTTGTTTTCTTAGTTTTGCTTCTCTGCATTTCTAAAATGGTTTTCAGTGAACAAATATTTTCTTTATAAAAAGAAAAAAAACTATTAAAAAAACCTCTTTTTTCCTTGGTAGAAAAATAGAACAAAATTATTACAATACATTAGGTATTTTATGTTCTTCCCTAAGGGAAAAAGAGGAATTTTCCTGGAGATACTGGAACAGGGGCCTTAGCATCAAACCGCTCACTGGGGTTCAGAAACTAAACCTGGGGTGCCTGAGTGGCTCAGTCGGTTAAGCGTCTCGCTTCGGCTCAGGTCATGATCTCACGGTTCGTGGGTTCGAGCCCCGCATTGGGCTCTGCGCTGACAGCTCGGAGCTTGGAGCCTGCTTCAGATTCTGTGTCCCCCCTCACTCTGCCCCTCCCCCACTCATGGTCTGTCTCCCTCTGTCTCAAAAACAAACAAACATTAAAAAAAAAATTTTAAAAAAGAAAAAGAAACCAAGCCTTCCAGTCACTGGTTCTGTAATCTCACTCTTAGCCTGTTTTCCAAGTTCTCCAGTAAGGAAAGAAAACATCTTCTTAGGGCTTTTTCAAACATTAAATAAAATAATGCATTCGAGGGGCACCTGAGTGACTTGGTTAAGCGTTTAACTCTTAATTTCAGCTCAGGTCATGATCTCAGGGCTGTGAGACCGCATCAGCTCTGCACTGTGTGTGGAGCCTGCTTACGAGTCTCTCCCTCTTCTCTGCCCCTCTTCCTGCCTCACGTTCTCTCTCTCTCGCGCAAAGAAAAAAAAAAAATAATGCATGCAAAACAATTGGCAACCCATGTAGTGATAGGCACATAAACAATACAAAACTGTCAGTTTCCAGTCTATTTTATGAAAAGTATTTGCTATAAGGATGTCCTGCCTTCCGCATCAATTTGTCTTGTGAAAAGCGGTCCCTAAGTGAAATGTGTGGAGCGAGGAGCAGGGGAAGGCAGATGAGTGAACAGGAGGGCAGCGGGGGATGAGAGTGCCACCTGTCCTGAGGACAGTCAGAGTGGAGTGGTTCAGAAGAGGCATAGGTTTTGTCATTCAGTCAGGAAGCTTCCGTTACCGCCTAGAGTAGTCGGGGACAGCTAGATTGCTGGGGAGGGGGCGGGTGGTGAGCAGATGTGTATGTGTGTGACGGTGCAGGTCTTGGAGGAAAATTGTTGCGACAGTTCACTGTTTAGTTCAGCAGTTTTCAAGTGTCTATTATGTGAAAAGTGCCAGGCCTCCCAAGGTGCATAAAGCGTGGCTCCAGAGGGAGCCTCGCTTATAGGTTTAGAGAGATGACTTTGGGGAGAGGGACTGGGCAATGGATTGCTTGTGTGTCCAGCCCATTTTCCAGTAGCACTCCAAGGAATGCTTGCACACTCAGGGTTTAGCAAGAAGGAAGAAGATTACTAAAATATTGTTAAAAGAGCCGTGTTTTGAGGAAGTGATTGGGCCAGAAATAAAACCAGTCACTACAAACAATCTACCGGTAACATAGGGGACTAGATGCTAAATGCTTAAGAGAATGGGAAGAGGTGAAGAGAAGATTCGTGGCCAATTGCATTTCTTTCAGTAAACACCAAGGAGCAGCTCTTGGGTAGGATAATGTCAAGTGGGAACTCTACAGGGTGCCTTATTCTTCTCGTTGTCCTCCTCGTTCTCCTGGTTTTCCGGAGAATACTGCTCTGAAACTTCATTTCCACCTTTACTCTCTCCCAGGCTCTCTCCATATCCATGCAAAGTCCCAGCCTTCTAGACCATTGCTCACTATTGACACTGGCATGTGAATATGGTTCATTCCTTGAAATGATATCCTTGAAGTGTCAATGGCCTATACGAACTGCCATCTCAAGATACACGAGGGGTAAAACCAGACCAAACCAACCACAACCATCTCTTGGTGAAGAAATGCCCTCTAATGCATTACATAGTCATTACTTTTTCTATGCTGTTCACTTCTCTGTAGGTTTCTTTACATGTATTTGTATTATGTTATTTATTCCAATTTTAGGTTGGGTTTGTATAAGCAGGCCTTTGCTACATCAAACAAGAGAAATAAATCATTCTCTCTTAATGTGTTTTTGCCTGAAGAATTTAGAGTCAATGTAATTACACCGTTTATGTCTTACCCCAAAGATACATATGTTCTGTTCAAATATATATTCTCTCTCTGCATCTTGGGAGGATGCAGAGAGAGAAAATATATCCTATCATAAAAGGCACTCCAGTGAAACACCATATCCCCATCTGCAGGAAAGGTACTCAATAGGCAAAGACTATACAAGATTTACTCTCTGTAGGATCTGGAAGAAGGCTCTTTCTATAGCTAGGCCCCCTCTACAGTTGGAGGTGATGTGTGGACCTTGCAAGGACTGGTAATACGATGTGGGTTATGTTATACATTTTGAGACATACTGAAAAGGAAGATACTTAGAATCACAAAATAGTTTATTCATCTATAAAGGGAATTAAAGTGGGTGTGCTGGAAGGAGCTGGAACCTCGAAATCCCAGAACTTATGTCCTTCCCACTGCTGAAGCTGGCTCTCCTGAGCCACTCTAGAGTGACTATTAATTACCCAGTTTCCACACTGCTGTCTCCAGAGGGTCAGAGAAACTGGCATCTTAACTGAAAATTGGTGATATAGCCAGAAATGAGATGGGTCAGTTTCCAGAGGCTAGGGAAAGCATGTTCCCCCTGGGGTGAGGTAAGGACCATCCTCTACCATACCCTTGCATCAGTGAGGTGCCTGGAGGTCCTCTGCAAAGAGTTAAGAATGTGGCATTCAGTCTTTTAGCACCTGGAAACAGCTCCTTGGGCTTCTGCTTTGCGGGAAGCAGGATCTTTCCATTCCATACACATACTCATACTCACATACGCACAGACTCCACACATGCAGTAATAAATATAAGCATTCACAAATGCTCATGCACACACATGTGTACCCTTATAAATGCTCAGACATGCATTCAGGCAGTACACACACAAACACAAACATGCACACATGTTCAAACACACACATACGCACATACGCACAGGCCAGCTGGCACGGTGCCGGCCCTTTCCAAGGAGCTATTTCTAGCCCCTCGCCCCCTCCCACCACCTCTGCCCTAATGATACACTGGCCTTCAGCTAATATCTAGGTGACCCTGGCTCTCCGGGGCTCAGCTCGTGAGTTATTCCTAACCCAACAGCTTTAAGGTTGCATCTCTAAAACCAGCACTGGAAAGCGAGAAGGCTGATGTTGGGGAGGACAGAAGGGAATGACTCCCTTTCTCCATCTGTGAAACCGTCAGAGCAGAGGAGCTCTTCTGTCTCTTCTGACTCAGAACAAACTATGAAACTGTCAATGTTTGGGAGGCACCTTGGGGTGGAAAGTGTATTCTGCATCCAGTTTAATACGGAGGGGGCAACTGGGGCATTCGTTGACCATGGCAATCAAACAAAACATTGGCGCCATGCCTGATGCGCTAACTTTAATCTTGACTGACACCAGGGTTCATCTTTCACTTTCTTTTTTTCCTTATAAACCTGTTTTTATTTATTTCACTGTTTTTCGTTACCCATTAATATAGGATTATCATAGTATTGTGCAAATTTCAAAAAAAAAAAATACAAGTTAAGCCAATATGTCTCCCACATACAGCCCCCTCCTCAGAGACGACCACTATTAGCAGGTAGCGTGTGGCCTTCCAGACTATAGACTGTCTGGACTGTATCTTTTCCTGTCATAAATGGCACCCCACTCCATGAACTGTCTTACGACTTGCCATTTTCCCCACTTAATCGTATGTCTTAAAGGTCTTTTTATTAGGGGATTTTTTTTTTCATATGAAACAAGTCAGTGTACTTCAAGGGGGTGCCTTTTCCCCATTTCTGCCAAGCGCCACGCTGGGCTTGCGGTTCTGTCTGAGATTCCCGATTCTGGGCTCCTGCCTTTCCCCATCTTACAGTTACAGTAGTCGCTTTGCAGCGTCTCTGGGCTCCCGCCTGTCTGCTGTGGCCGCGTGAAGGAAGCAGAGTCGTCTTACTGTAATTATTTGAGGTTCTGGGCACTTTTCTGTGCATCAAATCCAGTAACACAAAACAGAAGAAAACCATTATGCCTGAAACCCAGCTATTTACTCTCTCCCACACAGCATTTTCTGGGAAAGAGAGACTGTAGTACTCTGGGAAAGGGATCGGCCACGATATTCAATTAGGCCCCAGAGCCATGACATGCAGCGCGCCCTCTGGGCCCCCAGGAGGGCCATCCCAGGCAAACGGGAACTTTTACCAGGAACACTAGCCCGGTGATTAAATGACACAGATGTGATCAGACGTTGCCCCCTCAAATCCTGGTTCCATCGCTAGCTCTAGAAGCGTGGGTCAGATACTTACTGTCTGCACTTTCATCTAGAAAACGGATGTCATAAAAAGTGTAGCTGTTTTGTGAGGATTTTGTGAAGCTCGGGTGGGAGAATTCACGGAAAGTCCTTAGCACAGCGCTTGGCGTATAGTAATTCCTCATGAAATGTCAAGTACTGAGTGAGCTTCCCCCACCCCTTCCATCTCTTAGAATCCTTCTCGGTGGTTCCACCCCCTTGCGTCTGCCCAGATAGTCACTCTTTCCCTGTTCAGGCAAGCTTACAGCAGCTGGGAACCTGCCAGCTGTTCCCAGCCTGGCCCTTCCCTGGGGGTGGGAGGGGGGGGGTGCTCCCTGGAATCGCCCTCACTCACGTTTTCCACAAACCTTTCAGCTTCCTCTCAGCTGCAAGCCCAGTGAGGCTTACCTCCACTCATTCATGCATTCATTATTCGTTCTTTCAGCGTTATGTTAGCGCCTACTATGTGCCAAGCACTGATATAGGTAGTGGGGGTAGAAAGAGACACAGTCCCAGCTCTAAGGGAAGGCCAGTCTTTGGGGGCTAGAGTCTGGGTCAATTGGCTCTACGGTGTGTGGAGACAAACACGTGCTCTGATGAGAAGTCTTGTCCGGGATGCCTCAAGGACGCACACCAGCCTTGCCGCGGACCTCTACTTTCTGGGAGACTTCTCCAACTCTCTTCCAAACCTCCCCTTGCATTTTTTATGTCATCGGTTACACTTTCAATTACCAAGTCTTCTTTTTTGTTCTCATCATTCTTTCTTTCATAGCGGTTCTTAAAAAGTGTATAGGAATCAGCCAGAAATGTACATTTGGACCAGGATGGATCCCAACAAGCTGAGCAGGAGCCTGGTTATCAATGTCCCAGCCTCTTGGTATCAGGTTTTCTGTAAGAACCAAAGAGACAGTTGGCCACGCTGATAAAAGCAGTCATTCATTCCTTTATTCGTTGCATCAAAATTAGTGTTATGTGCTGTTGCACATTATGGTTTGGGGCAGGGAGAGGCATGATCTGTTCTTTCAAGATTTCACTAACGTGTGGAAGAAACCAGCACCTGAACAATAGCAATACCGAGGGGTAAGCTCCACATGCATCTTGCTGTGTGGATTGATCAGGAAACCACTGAGAAGAAACTGGGAAGGAGACAGGAGAAGGGGGCACAGCAGAAGAGGTAATTTGATTGCTGAGTCTTAAAGGATAAGAGGTAATTCCCAGGCAGGGAAGGAGCTGAGGAAGTAGCAAAGGGGGAATGGCATTCCTGGCAGAGAGAAAGGCGTGTGTTAAATCCAAGAGGTATTAAAGGGTTTATGGCCTGTTGGAGACTGGTGAGAAGTTCTGTGGCTGGAACTTAGTTCACCCAGCCAGAGAGGATGGGGAGAAGCCGGCAGGAGATGGGGCTCCAGAGAGGTCGGTTAGTCTGGATTGTGAAAGACCTCATCTGCCATGTTAAGGATTAGGGCTTTACGCTTGAGGTTCTTCAACACTTCTACATGGACCCTTTTGAAAATAGGATAAAAATTATGAACCTTCTCGTCCCCCCAAAATGCCTGGATACACACACTTTCAGGGCTTGAAGGATCTGAAGCCCCTCCCTGTTCCTCGAGCTAGGCAGTGGGGAAGCCCCAGAAAGTTTTAAGCATGAATGTCACATTCAGTTGGAGGACTGGGTTCTGGCTCTTCCGCTTCCAGGTGTATGTGGCTCTAGTGACATCTCTGTGCCAGCTTCACGTCCCTGCAGCCCACCTTGGATTTCAGTGCCGTTGAGGTGGACAGTTCCGTGCAAGCTCTGACGTGTCCTCACGTTGGCAGTGTGTCTTCTGTGACTCACACATAGGCTTAGTCCTGGGGCAACCCCCAAACCTGAAGACCTAAGGGTGAGGAGTGTCAGCGCATAAATGTCCCAGCCTCCCTTTTTCTGGGTTACTGTTCCTCCAACCACTTTCTGTTTTCCAAGAAATTTAAAACTCCCTCATAAGCTGATAGCCCTATCGCATTCTCCTTTTACACCTTAAGAAAGACCACCTTTCTTGATGGTGATATTTTTCTTCCATTTATTTTTTTAATAGTTTTTGAATATTCCATAATGAAACAGCAGTTACTTTCATAACGAACAAAATACTTGCAAATACTACCAAGAGGGAAGACAAAACAATGTTGTATTCAGTTGGCGATCACCAGCCGGACATCTGTCTGATATGTTGTATTACTTAGAGTAAAAAGTTTTAACTATAAACTTAAAGTTTAAAGTTTTAAACAAATATTAAATTGGGGTTGTTGAGCATTGAAAGAAATTTGAACCAGAATGGCTAACGTCCCTAAAACTGGGATTAAAGATTAAATCGCTTAAAAATCACTTTTAAGTTTTTTTAAATGTTTATTTATTTTTGAGACCGAGAGAGACAGAGCATGAATGGGGGAGGGCCAGAGAGAGGGAGACACAGAATCTGAAACAGGCTCCAGGCTCCGAGCTGTCAGCACAGAGCCCGATGCAGGGCTCGAACTCACAGGCCACGAGATCATGACCTGAGCCAAAGTCGGAAGCTCAACCGACTGAGCCACCCAGGTGCCCCTTAAAAATCACTTTTAATTGACCAAGTGTTTTGACATGTGCGCATGTTCCATTGCAACATTCTCTACAAAAGTCAAAATATTCAGAGTATGTGCTATGATCCTAGTTTATGTAAAAAGGGGAAATAATGCTGAGTCCTCGTTTTGAAAAAGTGTGTACCCATCTTGGTACCAGGGTTAAAAATGGTTAAACGCTCTGCAGGACTAGGAGATCCAAGTCTACCAAGTGAACTAAAGTGTTCGTCTTTTTAAGTGGTCAGTTCATTGAAAAGAAAATTAGGGAAAACGGTTCACGGCTCTGACCTTGACTTTCTCACCTCTCTGTGCTTATGGCTTTGTGTAGATAGAGTCAGAGTGTCAAAATCTACTAGCTTGCTTAAATATGGGCAGATAGGACAAGTTGGATTTGGGGCTTGAAGGCAGGACACTGTGCCAAGACAAGTACAATTATTGAGAAGAAATAAGTAGTCTTTCATTGCTTCTTGGTGCTACGTTATAGGAAATCCATGTTTTGTGGTCTCTGAGCAGGGTCTCCAGAGAATATCATGGCCAGGAGTCTCTTGGGAGAAGTGGAAAGGGAGGAGACTAGGGGGAAGTAGAAAGGGAAACACAAACGGGAAATAAAGAAAATTTTTTTAATGTTTACTTATTTTTGAGTCGGGGGCGGGGGAGAGAGAGAGAGAGAGAGTGCGTGCGCACGCACGCGCAAGTGGGGGAGGGACAGAGAGAGAGAGAGGGAGACACAGTATCTGAAACAGGCTTCAGGCTCTGGGCTGTCAGCACAGAGCCTGACGCAGGGCTTGAACCCACGACCCGCGAGATCATGACCTGAGCTGAAGTTGGACACTTAACCGACTGAGCCACCCAGGCGGCCTAAGAAATTTTTAAATCTTCCTAAAAGCATTATGGGCTCTTGTTTTGTTTTCATTGTTGTTGCTCTGTTTTGTTTTGTTTGATCTTGTTTTACCAGAATTTCCCACAGAAATTTGTAGAATGCCTTATAAAAAGAATTCGAAGACTAGAGAGAAAGGGCTACTTAACTATTTAATCAGATTGTGGCAGGGTTTCAGTTCCTCCTTCAATGGCTTTCCAGCACATTGGAATCATCAGGGCAACATTTAGAAGACTGATGTTTGCCCACACCCCCAACCCCCACTTCAGTTTCTGATTTAATCTCGTGTGACCTTGACATCAGGATTTTGAAGATCTTCCCAAGAGATTCTAAAGTGCAGCCAAGATTGACAACCACTGTTTTTAGCCACTACCTCTCACATACTAATGTGCACACAAGTCACCGGGGAACTGGTTAAATTGCAGATTTGAATTCAGTAGGTCTGGGGTAGGGCTCAAGTCTGCATTGGTAACAAGCTCCCAGGTGAGATACAGATGCTGCTGGTCTGAGGACCACACTCTGAGAAACAAGGGGCTAGAGATCTCCGAGATCCTTTTGTGCTGTTGATGTTGTCATTCTACCAAGTTGCTGGATTTCATGCCTTTAAGTATCACTTCATTAGGACTCAAACAACTCCGAACATTGTGGTGTGAGTAACTGACGGGCTCTTATGCAGTCATGAGAAGTTATGTTTCTGAAGATTGTATAGTAATAATGAAGGAATTTTAATATCATGATGGGAGATGAAAGTAACAGTGACATAAAATTTTATGTGATCAAAAATATGTCAAACAAATAAAAAATGCATGGAAAAACTGGGAAGAATTACAACAAATGTTAACAGTGATCCTGATGGTGATATTTTTCTTCCATTTATTTTTTCTAGTTTTTGAATAGTCCATAATGAAACACCAGTAACTTTCACAATGAACAAAATAGTTACAAAAGAAATGTCTAAATATCTCCAGGTTGAAATACCAGAGTGCGTGGAACATTTTCATATATCCAATTTTGTGTTTATCTCTGCCTTTCTTTTATATTTTTTCCAAATTTATTAAAATGTAATTGACACATAACACTGTGTAAACTTAAGGTAAACAACATGATGATTTGATACACACATGGGTATTGCAAAATGATTACCACAATAAAGGTAGTTAACATCTCCATCATCTCATATAATGACCTATTTATTTCTTTATTTTTGTGGTGAGACCATTTAAGATCTACTCTCTTAAAAACTTTCAAGTGTATAGTACAGTATTGTTAACATAATCCCCATGCTATACATTAAATCCCCGGAACTTTTCCACTATGTAACTATGAATTCGTTTATAATTTGACCAACATTCTCCATTTCCCCCATCCCCCGGCTACTGGCAACCACCATTCTTCTCTCTGTTTCTATGTTCCGCTTTTTTTAGATTCCACATATAAATGAGATCATATAGTGTTTGTCCTTTTCTGTCTGACTTATTTCATATACTCTAATGCCCTCAGGGTCCATCCATATTGTTGCAGATGGCAGGATTTTCTTCTTTTTGTGGCTGAATGATATTCCATTGTATATATCACATTTTTTATCCACTCATTTGTCAATGAAAACTTAGGTTGTTTCTACAATATCTTATATTAATAAAAAGTACAGCTAGAAAACTAGAAGAGACAGAGCTGAGTCTAAAACTAGTCTCATGGTCATAATTAGGTTCTTTTCACCAAAACGTTCTATCTGTACAAAATATCATCTTTGTTGGCCAAGAGACACATGAAAAAGAAGGTCAGCATCACTAATCATTAGGGAAATGCATAAAAAAAACACAATGAAGTGTCACTTCACACCAGTCAGAATGGCTAGTATCAAAAAAAAAAAAAAAGAAATAAGAAGTGTTAGTGAAGATGTGAAGAAAAGGGAACCCTCATGCACTCTTGATGGGAACATAAATTGGTGCAGCCACTATGGAAAACAGTATAGAGGTTCCTCAAAAAATTAGAAATATTATATGACCCAATAATTCTGCTTCTGGGTATTTACTCAGAGAAAACAAAACACGAATCCAAAAAGATGTATGCATCCTCGTGTTTATTGCAGCATTATTTACAATAACCAAGATACTGAAGCAACCTAAGTGTCTATCAGTAGATGAATGGATAAAGACAATGTAGTGTGTGTGTGTGTGTGTGTGTGTGTGTGTGTGTGTGTGTGTGTTGGAATATTACTCAGCCATTAAAAAGAATGAAATCTTTCCATTTGCAACAATACATGTAGACCTAGAAGGAATTATGCTTAGTGAAATAAGTCAGGAAGAAAAAGACAAATACCATGTTCTTTCACTTACATGTGGAATATAAAAAACAAAACATGAATAAATCAACAAAAAGAATCAGACCTATAACTACAGAAAACAAACTGGTGGTTTTGAGAGGGGAGGGGAATGGAGAGGGTAGGCAAAGTAGCTGAAGGGGATTAAGAGGTACAGACTTCCAGTTAAAAGTACATAAGTCAGAGGACTGAAAATCATAGCATTGGGGATATAGTCAATAATATTGTAATAACATTGTACCATGTGACAGATGGTGACTACACTTACACTTGTGAGCACTGAGTAGTATATAGAGGCATCAGATCACTATGTTGTACACCTGAAACTAATATGATATTGAATGTCAACTATACTTCAATAAATAAATAAGAATGTCATCTTTGTGCTTGTTGAATAACTCAGGTAGTGCCCCGAATTGTAAGTAGTCACCTGAGACAAGGGAAGGATAGCTAGGCCAAGTACAAGGAGAGCTGAATTCTGGTCTAATCTTGCCAGGTTACTAGCTACATGACTTTTGGTACATTGCTTAAATTCACTGAGGTCTCGCTTTTCTCTTTTGTTAAATGAGTGATAATAGAAATGCCTACGTCATAGGTCATCACGGAGGTGAAATGAGGTAGCGGGCCCTCGGTGACTCATGTAACCTCTGAAGGTCTGGATTTGCTCATCCAGGATTGACAAGGGAGATTAGAAGATCTCTAAGGATCCTATCTCGTGATATTAGAGAACTGTACTTTTGGAAAATCTGGAGAAACAAGATCATGTGGCCTTTGTCTAGATGGCAAGTAAGTGCCTACAGTTCTTCGCACTGTACCGTGCAGCGAGGACAAAATGAGTAACCCAGAGGAGCACCCGGTCAAATAATTCAATACAACATGATATGTGCCATAATGGAGATATAGATAAAGTGCTCCAGACTCCCAGAGTAGATGTAGTAGAGATGGTGATAACGTGGGTCTTGAAAGGGAAGAGGGGGAAGAGGCACGCAGGCAGAGGAAGTTCATGGGCCAAGGCTTGGGAGCATGAAAGGCCACGTGTGGTGTGGCTAGAGCAGATGTGGGTTGGGGGTTAAATCGTAGGTGCATCTGGGGTTCAGACAGTTTGTGGAGGGCCTTTTTGGCTACAATGAGGACTTTATGGTATGATCTTTGAACCAGGGAGTAGAATAACCGGATCTGTCACTTGAAAAGAAACCCTCAGAACAGTGATGAGGAAGGTGATCTGGAGGAAGGGAGGCCAGGTGGATGGAGGCCATGACAATAATCCCCGCAGTGGTGACAAACACAAAAGGGTGTATTAGGAACACTTGATAGGCCTTAATGATTGTTTGCACGGGCTGGCACGGGCAGGGAATGAGGAGACAAGGAAATTAAAGGTGCCCGTGACCCAGATAAAAAGTGCAGGAGGAGCAGGACTGGTGTGAGAAGTGCTCATACGTTCGGTTTTTAGGTGGAGCGTCCAGGAAGACAGCACAGATGTGTGGGTACATGTACCTCCAAGATGAGAGGCAGAGAGATGACAGAATCTGTACGCTAGGGCGAAGTGATGGGTGGGTCAATGTTTGTCTCTGAAAATGCCAGAAGTTTCTAAGGCAGCATGTCTCCAAATGTAGGCCAAGGACAGCCTTGCCGGCATTACAGCCCCTGGTGGTGGGCTCTACCCCAGGCCTACTGAGACAGAATCAGCAGGATGAGTGACAAGCATGAGCATTTATAGCTCAGCAAGTCCTACTCTAAGCAAAAGAGCATTTTGATAAACTCATGGAAGCTATAGACTCAGTACCGTCCAATGGAAATGTAATGTCAGCTACAAACGTAGTTTTAGTTTTTCTCGTAACCATATTTTAAAAAGGTAAAAAGAAGCAAGTGTGATTAATTTTAATTATTACGTAAATAATTATTTATTAAGAAATAAATTAAATAATTAATTATTTGAATTATTTTACTTAATCCAATGCACACAAAATATTATAACTTCAACATTCATCACTGTAATAATTGTTGAGATACTTCACATTCTTTTGATCATTCTAGGTCTTCAAAAGCCAGTTGGAATTTTACACTTACAACATTCTTCAACTGAGGCTATACTATATCAAGTGCTTCATAGCCACCTATGGCTTCTGCATTAGACCGTGTGGCTATAGATAGGTCCCACGACTCTGCCCT
The DNA here is from genome assembly GCF_022837055.1 of Prionailurus viverrinus. Lineage (NCBI taxonomy): Eukaryota > Metazoa > Chordata > Mammalia > Carnivora > Felidae > Prionailurus > Prionailurus viverrinus. The sequence goes on from NC_062566.1 coordinate 94,942,083, forward strand.
GAAAAATATATATGCACACAAAATTTTCCTAGAATTCTGGGGATTCTTTTAGCCCCTGAAGTACACCTATGCTTGGTTAAGAACTCTTCCTTTTAGAGGCACCTAGGTGGCTCAATCGGTTAAGCATCTGACTTTGGCTCAGGTCACGATCTTGTGGTTCATGAGTTCAAGCCCCATGTTGGGCTCTGTGCTGACAGCTCAGAGCCTGGAACCTGCTTTGGATTCTGAGTCTCCCTCTCTCTCTGCCCCTCCCCTTCTTGAGCTCTGTCTTTCTCATAAATTCTCTCAAAAATAAATAAACATTAAAAAAAATAAATGGTAAAGCAATAGTCCTTTAAAAAAAAAAAAGAACTCTTGTTTTTAGAGACTTTAGGTTTCTTGAGACTGCTTCTGGAAATCCATGGCTTTCTTCAATATTATGAGGGTTAATTTTAAATATTCTGGTTACACAGAATATAAAGTAATGTACAATTCAGAATGACAAGAATTTATTCTTGCAAATAAAAGGATTTTATAAAAGGATGTATTGCCCAAATACATCTTTTTGGTTTGTAATTCTCCAGTGGACTGTCTACACTGAAAGATGGATTTTTACGTTTTCATGGGACACTTTGGGTTGCAGATTTGGTTTGTTAACCCTGTGGATATTGTTTCCAGGCCAGACAAAAGCAGAGTTCTAGGCATCATTTTCTAGGTTGATAATTTTAAACCCGATTTTTAATTCTGCAAATTGTTTAAAATTGGTTTGGGCGGTTTCTTTTCCCCTCACCGTGGTCATATACAAATTTCAAAGAAATGGCCGGAGGCACTACTTCCTTCCCAACCACCGATGTGTCCTCTCTTTAAAGCAGCACCCTCATAAGGGGGATTTCTTTCTGAATCTCAGGCAGAATTATTTTTAGAGGCGGCAGCATGTTATATATGAAGGAATGACCCTTCCTGTAACTGGCCTGTTGGGAAGATCTGGCTGTGGCCTCACATAATTACAGACCTGTGCCAACAGTCTGGGGACCATCAGCATACATGTAAGGCCTCTGAATCGAGGATATTTGGTTAATTGCTCACAGGTGTTTTCTCGTGCTTGTGAATACGTGCAGCCTATGAATTTTACAAAACTTGGCAGGAAGAAGGGCCGTAACGTTGAGGAGTTTCTTAGATTTACTCAGCTAATTAATCAGGCTGGGTAGGGATTTGGCTCCTCTGTTGAGGGAGCTAATGCATTTGGAATATGACTGAGGAGCAACCTATACTTCTGAAGCAGAGTTTAAGTGCAAAACAAAAGGAAACAGAGAAAAACTTTAGTAAGCTGCTGCCACCAGAAGCTTAGTGTAGTGGCCCAGCCTATTCTGGGAGCTTTGCAAAGATGGGTTGGCCCTGCCTCTGCAAAGAAATAGTGCTAGATTCTAAAACACAGCAGACCGTGTTGGGTTATGAATTTTCATTTCTAAGACTATGCCTATAGTACAAGCCACACCGTTCATTCGTTTTTCTGCTGGCTACTAATGATCATTATTGTTGGCGCAATGGCCTTGAAAAGCGTGGAATGCTCATCAGAAGAATCCTATATTAGATTTATGTAGAAGTTTATCCTAAACAAGTAAGTATGACATTACTGGCTTAATATAAAATTCAAAAGAATGCCCGGATAATTGCCCCAGGTGATTTCTGTGACAGTTTATTCACGAGGATAAAAGTATGGGGGCTAGGTTAAATGAAATGTACCTACAGCCAGATGGAACACATCATTCTGCCCAAGAAATTAGGGGGAAAATGGTTTTGCAGTTCAGTTCAACAAGCATGGGTGAATGTCTACAAAACCCCAGGTGCTGATGTTAAGGAAGATGAAAAGGACATGGTTCCTATCCTCGAGGAGCTTAAAGTTAAGGGAAGAGAGAAAAACAAATAGAGAATGTCAATTGAATGTACTAAATGCTGTAGAAAAGTCTTGATTCAGCCATTGAATCCGGCAACCTTTCATGGAGAGCTGAAAACAACCAAGCCTGATTATGAAAGGTCAGTAAGAGTTAGTCCAGCTGAAAAAGCTGGTTTTCAGGGCAAATATTACCAGAACATGAAGAACTAAGTGGATAGTGGATGGGTGTGAGGCTGGAGACTGAGAGATGAAAAGATGTAGGGATCTTATCAAAGATGGGGGAAACTTAAATTTGCTTATACGCTGCAGGGAAAGATCCAGCAAAGAGAAAGAGATTAGAGACATGAGCAGGTCTTGGCCAAGACTGTAGAAGACATGGTTATGAAGGACTTAGTTTGCTTTAACTGAGCAAAGGACCACAGGGTGCATGTAGAAAAACTTGCGACACATTTGTGCTATACCACATCGCGTTTTCTGCTGAAGTAGGAGGTGACATTATCTACTTAAAAACAATGGTTCTAATCCTTGGCTGTCTACTGGAATCATCTGCAGAGCTTTTAAAAACGCCGATGCTTGGATCCATTGCCAGAGAATTTGATATAATTGGCCTGTGTTTTCAGAAGGTCTTGGGGAGACTTTAATAGGTTGTCAAGGTTGAGAACTGCTGGCTCAGACTAGACTGAAGGGGTTGAGGAAAGTATCAAATAGTCTAGAAATTGCCACTGAGGGGAATGGAAAAGGGAATTAAGGGCGAGTGGAATCACTGGGAAGTGATGTTCAAGACCAGGTGAGTCTTCAGAGCACAGATTTATGAGAGCCCTGATCTGCAAAGGGTGATTTTGTTCTTTCTCCCCGCCACAGTGTGAGGCCAGCAAAGTAGGCTGGCGGTGGGACTGGTCCGAGGTGGGGTTTATGCAGGCTCGAGGCACAAGAAAGGGGTCAGGTCAGCTCCCTGCAGTCTAAGGCTGGGCTTGGAAGAAAGCGAGACAGGGAGCAGCCCAGCCCAGTTCTGCCTCAATCCTCTATTTCCACTAGTGGAAGTTTATATCAACAGGAATCTGGACAAAAACAAACCAAAACAAAAAAACAATCAAGTAAACAAAGCACTGGGAGAAGCAACAGGACCAGACGCTTCCCCACTTATGTCACTAATTGCCGGATAACCTAGAGGTGGCTGAACATGCTTCCTATAAATCTGTGTGACATTACATGTCAGAAACACATTTCACGCCCATCCCTTTTTGAAAATCACCGTTCATGCCTATGAAATAAAAAGTCAGGGCACGGTTTATGAGGGGTATGTCTTTCCCATTGGTCATAGAAAGCGTCTCCTAAATCACAGGAGTGCTATATGCTAGCTCCCTTACTTTCCACAGGGACAGGCAGCATTTTTCTGGCTAAGGCAGTGGCCTATTATTGAACTGTTTTGCATGGACACAGTGAGTCATTGTTCTGGCAGAATTCCCTGCTTTCCACACACATTTTTACCTACCTTTGGAATGTGGGAACACTGACCTTGTATATGATAGCCTGGCAGAAAAGTGGCTCTGTCAGAGGTTTTACTACTGAACAGCCTCGGGGAAGCAGGGAACAGAAGGGAAGGGAAGAAGGAGGGTGGGGAGGGCAGTGGCAGGGGATATAGAGAGAAGAAAGAGAATGGTGACCAAGAAAGAGGAACAGAAATCATTCCATCCGCAGTATTCCTCAGTATGGGAAACCTGACTGGGTAAAGCTCAATATGTTAGAGCGGTATTTCAGTAAGATGAAATGAAAATATACTTTTTATTTAAAAAAAAATGAATACTATGTGTGTACATGTTTGAGACCTTAGATAAGTTACCTAACTTCCATATCCTTAAAATAGGATAATAACGTTACTTGCTTCACAGGGTTGTTATGGGGATTAAATGAAGCAACTGGAACACTCCTGGGACATTATAAAAGAGCAGTAAATGTTAATGGTTGTTATTGTTTTTCTATATTTGGCAGCTCTGAACTTGAGAACCTTAAACTACTTTTCCTAACTTGTTTTTTTTTTTTCTTTAAACTGCTTTACTGTCTGTGAAAGGCGGATGCAATCATCTGGTCAATAGGTACATAAATTTAAGGGTATTGGAATAGTCATGCACTTTTTATTTTATTTTTTTTTATTTTTTAAATATTTATTTATTTTTGAAAGAGAGTGAGAGAGTGGGGGAGGGGTAGTGAGAGAAGGAGACACAGAATCGGAAGCAGGCTCCAGGCTCTGAGCTGTCAGCACAAAGCCTGACACGGGGCTTGAACTCATGAACTGTGAGGTCATGACTTGAGCCGAAGTCGGACGCTCAGCCGACTGAGCCACCCAGGAGCCCCTAGAATACTCATGCACTTTAAAGAAAAAAAACATGCAATGTACAAATGCATTACAGTGATGATCCTTTGTTCACAAGTATTGACTGAAAGCATATTAATGTTTTATATGCCTCTCTGAACTAGGACATGCATGGTATCTGCCCTCATAGAATTTATAGTCTTCAGGAGAAGTTAAACATTATATATAATACAATAAACAATATTATTATCATACAACATAAATACACAAATCCCCGATCGATTGTGGTAAGCGTATTGAGAGAAGAAAGCCAGTTATTATATTTAGGAGTGGAACTACATTATACTATATTTAATGGGAACTACATTAGTTTGGGTACAAAACTTTCCAAGGATTGACATTTAGTTAAGACCTATCTGAGGATGAAAAGAAACTAGTGAGTGTCTGGGGCAGGGGTGTGGGGGTAAAGGGGCGGAGGAAATGTTCCACATCATTTCACATACCAAAAGAAGGCCAAAGGCAGCTACAGTTTAGGGAGCCAAGAGAGAAGGGGCAATAGATCTAGACCTGTGTTAAGGAATTTGGAACAAGAGCACAACTTGCCCATGTTCACTTGTTTCAAGGGTTGCTCTGGTTGCTGGATTGGAGGGAGGCAAGTGTGGAAGAAGAGAGACCAGGTGGGAGGCTACTGATGAGTAGCCCAGCAAAGAACTGATGGTGGCTTGGGTGGACCGGAGTAGATGGAGATGGGAAGCAAAATAGGCAGAGTCAAAATAGACTGTGGGAGTGAAATTGACAGGACTTGGTAATAGATTGAATGTGAATGTAGATGGTGCAGCCACTGACAGAAATGAGGAAGTCTGTAGGAGGAACAGGTCTGGTAGGGAGGATGATTACTTGTGATTTGCTGTCAGAATCATTTAATTGCAATGCAAATTGTTTTAACCCATTGCAATCAACAGATAATTATTGTAATACAATTATGAATGTATATATTTTGTAGAACTGACGAGGTTTCATCTGGTGCAGATATATATAAAGTTGTAATATTAAGGAAGTCCAGATGATCCTTAGAATCCCTATGTTTAAAGTGTTTCAAACGATTGTGAGGCAAAAAAATATAATCAGTACTGTCAGTTTAGTACCCGCTTGACTATTATTTTGACATCATTTAAACTTAACCATGGAGAGTACAGCTCTGAACACAGAGCAAAAATTTCTCATGACAGAAGTTCTATACTGAAAACTCTTGGTCTTGGTTCTGGAAAATGAAGAGGCTTCTGGTATTTTATATTAAAACATGAATATTCCTCATATCTATACAAAAGCTGAGCAAGATGAAAGAACACTCATTTTTAACAAATGCACAGGAGGCCAGGGCTCAACAAGTGACCAACTGTTACAGTATCCCTTCCACAAGCATGTGGTGTGGGTGACTCTTTATTAAATAGCACAGTTGGGCTTTGAGGTGTGAAGAAAAAGGAGGGGGAGAAAAAAGGAAGAAGAATAAAGAGGACAAGAATGGCAAACAAGAGGGGGAGGTGGAAGGATAGAGGGAAGAGGGAAAAAAGGGAGAGGGAGAAGGAGGGAAATGAAGGAAGAAAAGGAGGAAGAAAAAAAAAACAAGAGAAAATCGTGACATTCACTTCTAATAAATCTGAGGCCAATACACAAAGAAAAAAATGCCATTTGGAAGAGCTGTCATAAATATGATCAGAAAGATTTCTTCTCAATTACCCCATAAAACAAATCTTCCTACCATCACCACCTTCCCTAACTACTCTTCAGGGGCCAGAGACAGATGGGGAATCAGAGAATATACCAGACTCAGAGCATAAAGGTTTATAGCTAATGGACAGTTTATGACTGGAACCTAGGACACAGATCAGTCCAGATGTTTGGGGAGCTCTGTACTTTCCAACAGCTGGTCCACTGTACCTACCCAAATTACGTCAGCTGCTTTGTATACTTTTTGGAATATCTAAAACATCTCATCAGCTGGATTCCATGTGTTTTCTTTGGGGATACATCAGTATTCCATGAAAAACAAAACAAAAAAAAAAAGGTTAGAAGGTGAAAGGAAAGGCGGACTTGAGAAAAACAGACCAGGTCTTTGCTTATGACAACTGTATTCAAGTTGTCTCAGAAGACAAACAGGAATGATCCCTGTGGTCACCATGTCGCACATACCCTTTTCACTTTCTGAGGTGACTGGTAAATAGCTGTGTGACAGAGCAAATTCATTCACCTCCAGGAGCCCCAGGTCCTTCATTATAAGATGAAGTGACTGAACTAAATGGTGTCCATAAGACTTCTTCCAGGTCTGTCATTTGACTTTGACTTGCCTCCCTGGGAACGCTGTGTTCAAACCCCATGGGAATTGGCTTGACTTGCTCTGTGGAGGTCATCCAAACCCGATTTCCACTCAGCTTGTTCTGTGATTTCTACTTTTAAGTCGGCCTGGGAACGTCTCCTCTAAAATTTACAACTGGATGAAATAAATCCATCAAGGGCAGCTAATTAGCACGAATATAGTTGCCAGCAGTAACTTATGAGGGAAATTCTGTAAGGATGAAGGGAAATGATTCTTCCCAGACACAAGAAAAGTTCCACTGATTTGGCACACAGTTGGGAATTAGTTGCCAAGACGTAGGGCGGAAAGGTGATTACTAGGTCTTTTTCTCTGAGAAAGGTATGATTCCAAAGTGGAAATGGACAAAAGGGCCCCTGTGTCCTTCTATTTAGGATGCAGTTAGACTACACCAGTCAGACCTATGTATGGGCCATCAAGGCAGGGCTTCTGGAACCAGCAGCTGAGAGTCATCATCTCTTGCTCCTAAGGATGTCACCCTTCCCAGGAAGCCTTGCCCACCTACCAGCCTTTCTCTGGCTTGCTGAGCAGTGGCTGTCCAGCCCAGCAGAATCTGGCAAAACAGGGTAACGCACAGACCAAAGCCACCACTGCTCCAATGGGACTCGGCTATTTCCAAGGGCTCCCTCTGAACATGAGTGACCACAGCTCCTATGGGCCAAGATTCCCAAGCCGTGTTCCCGACACACGGTCGGTTGCAAGCCGGCACCAGCCTTAGAGGGCTGGGCAGTGCACCCACACTTGTCCTCAAGTTCTGACTTTTCCAGAGACAGTCCCCAAGCAGGAAGTAGTAAATTCAGGGAGAAGCGGCATCCAGGCCAGCTGACTTTCCAGAGTTTGCTGATAGAATCAACTTTGTTTGCTGCAGTGGGGCTCTCACATCACCACATTCCAGGGCTGAAGTATAATTACTTTAAACACAGAGTGGCATTTAACCAAGCCACTGTTTATGTGCCTAAATCAGCACTCAGAGGAAACTGCCTTTTAAATCAACTTTTTGATGTTGCCTCGACAGTGCATGTGACTTTGGCAGGGAAAATAAGCCCGGTTATTGGCGCTTGACGTATGACTCAAAGGCTCTGAAGTGCTGTGCTGGATCCAGTAGCCTGCCCACAATGAAGCTGTCTTCTTGTCCTCGCTGGGCCAGCCATGCCAAGCAGCTTCACGTGGGGGTGGTCTTCTGCCTTGCTTTCCTGCTTGTCTTTCTGTCACATTGATGAACTGACACAGTATGACCCACCAAGACGAAGCTATTGCGTGGATAACACTTCCTTAGTCCACCGGCACCTCCAGATGCAGTGATTTACCCAAAGGACAGGCACCCGGGTGGTCTTTTTAAGCAGGCTTTCCTGCTGCTCCTTCCTAGGTTGGTTAAGAAGGATCTTTGTGAAAGCAGACCAGAGAGGACTAACTCTAGTGGATTACGTGGTATTACTTACAGATTCTTGGGTCTCTAAACAGAAGATGCCTGGGGCGCCTGGGTGGCTCAGTCGGTTGAGCGTCCGGCTTTGGCTCAGGTCGTGATCTCACAGTTTGTGAGTTCGAGCCCCACGTCGGGCTCTGTGCTGACAGCTCGGAGCCTGGAACCTGCTTCGAATTCTGTGTCTCCCTCTCTCTCTCTGCTCCTCCCTTGCTCATGCTCTGTCTCTCTCTCTCCTTCAAAAATAAATAAAAACACTAAAAAAAAAAATTTGAACAGAAGATGCCTTACACACCAATGACTAATTTTTATAAGATATAATTTATATTTAAAAATGACTTCTAGGGAGATAAAATAAAAACCCGCACAACAGTACCTTTTCTTGCAACCCACTCTAAGTAGGTCGATGTGATTACCCCCACTTTAAGATCAGGAAACAGAGATTCTCCCAGGTCCAGCAGGGGCAGAAAGGCAAGGAAGTTGCAAAAGTTGGAGTGGAAAGACTCTACCTGGTCCCAGCGTGTACAGTTCCAGAGGTGACCGACATAAATAGGGTGAGCATTTAATTGACAGTGCAGAGCGGGACTGTTTGTTTTGTTTTGTTTTCAGAATGAAAAGGGAATTATTAAAATTTAAACAGGAATAACAGGCATAACCTGGGGCTTTCTGGCAAACCCGGATGTGTATCCCAGTCATCCTGCAGCCTTCATCAGTGATGCCATATCTGGGTGAGCCCTGAAGCCAATGAAGCTTCTGGTCCCTAACTCACACGGGTCCCTGTGCATGCTGGGAGTGGCCTGGACTTGTAGAGCGTTGTAGGTGTGTAGTGAAAACTAGACCATGATCAGGAAGCATTTCTGTGTAAAGCATCCCTGATAATTTCCCTGAAGATGTTTTTGGAAAAGTTCCAAATCCCCAAGGCTTCAGTTACCTGTTGTGATTTCTTTCCTAAGTAATTGTTCATCCGTGGCCTTAATTTTGCACACATGATTTGTTATTCTTTTAGTTACTTATTCTTATTGTTTTAATGTCTATTTATTTTTGAGGGAGAGAGAGAGAGGAGCGGCAGAGAAAGAGGGAGACAGAGGATTCAAAGTGGGCTCTGTGCTGAGAGTGGAGAGCCCAAGGTGGGGCTCAAACTCATGAGCTGTGAGTTCATGACCTGAGCTGAAGTCAGACACAATCGACTAAGCCACCCAGGTGCCCCTCTTTTTTTCTTCCTTTTTTAGAGAGCATCCTTCTCCGCACCCTCTGACTCCTACACAAATTGTATGAGCCTCAAGTTCCACAGTTTGTAGTAAGGGCACCTGCTCAGGTGGCACAGTCTGGGGAGAGAAGTAGGGACCAGCATCATCCCAGTAGGGTGTAAATCACATTATTTCTTACTCTCATCATATTTATACCAATGTAATTAGGATGAAATGATCACTAAAGGCAGCTCTAAGAGAAGAAAATCAATCTCCCAGCTGGAGCTGAGGGTCATAGACAAAAGAAAGAGGTAGCAGTGGCCTTGCTTTTGAGTCCTTGGTTAGTTATAGGAAGAAATGTAGGAGAAAATGGTGCATTGCATGTTTGTGAGCTTCAGGTCCTTTTATATTATTCACTGATAGGGCTATTTCCTGCCTGAGAACTTTACTCTGAGTCAGTCCTTGACCCCGCTTCTACTGCTGCCCAACCCCCAACACATACATACTCTGCTCAGGTTCTAGTGTATTTGCTCCTATTCACAATACCCTGAAGATTCATCCGGACCAAGCCTTAGGAGACCTTCAATCTAATTCTTTGTCTGCACTGACTCATTTTCTGGCTTTGCCATTTTTCATAAGCTCTTCAGTTCTCTTGGATGTGTGATGAAAATGATTTAATACCTCAAGAAATAGGAGATCAAATTTTGCTCCTCAAAAAAAATAGGTCAGATCTGAAAATCAGCTGCCCTCTACACACGTGTTAAAATACCTTTGCTCTATGGACCGTGAGAAAGGTATAGGTGATTGTTCAAAGAGAACAACACAAAAATGATCTTGGCAGAATTCCTTTTCATACTTCAAGAAATCAGGGGCACCTGGGTGGCTCAGTCGGTTGAGCGTCCAACTTTGGCTCAGGTCATGACCTTGCGGTTTGTCAGTTCAAGCCCCTCATCGGTTTCTGTGCTGACAGCTCAGAGCCTGGAGCCTGCTTCGGATTCTGTGTCTCCCTTCTTTCTCTGCCCCTCCCCAGCTCATGCTCTGTTTCTCTAAAAAAATAAATAAACATTAAAAACATAAATAAAAAAAAAAGAAATGAAATGAGGTGCTCTTGTTTCGTTACCACCTGGGTACACTGGAGAATCTATGCCTCAAAGAGCTATGCATTCTGAACCAGTCTGCCATCATGTTTCCTATCCATAAAATGGGCTCCTGAATTCCACAGGTCCAAACAGTCAAAATTCATTATATTGTATAAACCAGAGTACAGCTGATGACTCAGAGCTAAATCCTGACAATCACTCAGCCCTGTCTGTCACCCAGCTCTGTCACCTTTCCTATTTTTGTGAAGGTCATGCACATTTTCTCATCCCTCTGGACATGCTTTTCTCCTATTAGAAAGCCGCTTTACCTCTTCTCCACCTGGACTGTACTCCTCGTTGTCCTTCAGAGTTTTCCCGGCTATCACAGTTTCCTGGAAGACTTCACCGTTGCTGTCTTCCTCCTGTCACCATTAACACCTAGTTCACAATCATATATTTCTCTATACCGTATCATCAAGTTTTATTGACTAGACCATGAGCAATCTCAGTAAACACTGCATTTACTGTAGTTGCAGTAGACATCCAATAAATGTTGAATAAATGAACAAGTGAATGAAAGCAAGATGGCATTAGAGAGCACTTATAATGCAAGAACTGTGGTTTAGTGGTTCCGGAAATAGATTAAAAGAATTTCCTATGAACCTTACTCCGGTGTTTCCCAACTTAGAAACAGTAGCCCCTATTGGGAACACCATATGGACAATACTATTCACCAGTTGGGATAAAAAATTTCAAGGGCCTCCCAGACCTTTGATCTATCAAGGGTAAGTTAGAATCTCCAATTTCTGAAACTTTCCCTTACCGCCTTCATTCCTGCCCGTATTAGTGCTGCCTTCCTACAGGTGCCTGGATGGCTCAATCAGTTAAGTGTCTAACTCCTGATTTTAGCTCAGGTCATGATCTCATGGTTCATGAATTCGGGCCCTTCATCAGGCTCTGCACTGACAATGAGGAGCCTGCTCTCTCTCCCTCTCTCTCTCTCTGCCTCTCCCCCTCAAAAATAAATAAATAAACTTAAAAAATATATATTGCTGCCTTCCTAAAAGCAAGATGAATTTGTAGGATGAGTGTATATGATTGTGTTATCCCATTGTGGAATATATATGTCTATTCCATTGCTCCATCTTTAAAAAAAATTTTTTTAACATTTATTTATTTTTGGGAGACACAGAGAGACAGAGTACAAGTGGGGGAGAGACAGAAGAGAGGGAGACACAGAATCTGAAGCAAGCTCCAGACTCTGAGCTGTCAGCACAGAGCCCAATGTGCAGCTCAAACTCATGAACTGTGAGATCCATGAGATCATGACCTGAGCTGAAGTCGGACGCTTAACCGACTGAGCCACCCAGGCATCCGCTACTGCTCTGTCTTTCATAAAATGGCTCTGCTAGGCTCTGCTTAGCCAGGGACATGGGCACTGTCTAGATCTGCTTCAGTCCAGCCTTAGGGGCCCAGAGTGGTGTTCTTTACTTGCCCTTCTAAACTGCAGCGCTGAGACAGCTAAACATCAGCACCAATCTTTTAAGCTCAGCAAGTTAGTAAAATGAATTTTTTAAATCCAAATTAGAGCTGAGGGAGCTTGGGAACATTTGTCTGGAATGCTAACTTGCCTTCATAAAACTCACTAAAATAATTGCTCACCCCCCATCTTGCTCGATCAAAACTATAATTAAACACATTGGAGATTTTTCAAGTTGTCCAGGTAGCAGGAAAACTATAATGACAGTAAAAAAAAAATTACACTATATCTAGCAACTGTACTTGAAAACTATAAAGAGTGTTAATACCATCTCTCCTGTTATACTAAAAATTCCCAACATTGTTATAGTTTTAAAACATCATTTGCCACTCACCCTGTCGCCAGCATTGTGTGTGCTGAAGGGGATGAAACAGAGTAGTTTGGGAGTACTTTCATTACCCGGGTCAGTAATTTGAACACTTGGTGTCTTACTTCCAACAATCCGCATATTTAGAATGGGATGAATTTGTGTGTGTGGAGGGGGAGATGATTATATATTTTTCCCATTTAGCTGAAACTAATTCAGAAGAGCTTCAATAATTTCTGCTGTTGCGTTTTCAGAGAATAAATGACTGAAACTGAAAACAAAACCCAGAAATTCTCATTTCTAGCCCTACATTTGTCCTATGACCCTTCTGGGATTCCCCTGACTTCTTCCGTTCCGTTCCGTTCCGTTCCATTCCCTTCCCTTCCCTTTCCTTTCTTTTTTTCCCTTTCTTTTCTTTTCTTCTTCTTATATGCTGGCAAAAAAAAAAAAAAAAAATAGACAGATTTTTACCCAAGACAGGAAGCAGTACCTGAGTAACTATTCCCTGGACCCTGACTGGAATGGAATCTCCTTAGTGTCACAGGCTGCCATAGGATATGTCACTGTAACATTCAAATCTTTTTGCTCCCCAGCAGAAACCCCATCACACTGACCCATCACAGGTGTGTGTCCTCACTGTTCTTCAATGCAACATGCCCATTCTTACTTCCAGGTCTTTGTAGAATGTTCTTGTCTCTCTTCTCTGCTATCCAAACCGTGCTTTCTGTGAGGCCCACCTAGGCCTGGCTTCATTTGAGGAAGTTATACCCATTCTCATCAGCTCATAACTGCCCCTCTCTATATTCCCTTAGCATATACTGTCTAAGTCATTCTTTTTATAACTGAATTCTGTTCTTTTCTCTTTACTGAATTAGGAGCTCCTGATGAACAAGGTTCATGTCTTATTTGGGGGGAGGGGTTGTCATATCCAAGGTTTATTTAGGCATGAAGTAGGCAACTGACAGTGTTTGTTTAAGTGGCCAAAAAAAAAAAAAAATCGAATCCTTGATGATACTCCCAGATTTGGTGAAGAGCAAGATAGCATGATGGAAAGCACATGAGTTCTGAGTCAGACAGAATTTTTTAATCTCCCTTGTCCTCAGGTATTTGGTTTTTTTCCCCTGTCAATAGGAATAAGAAGACTTAACTTGCCTAGTTATCAGGATTAGAAATAAGAAATGTGAAATTCCATGTACAGCGCCTTCTATATAGGCGCTCAATAAATTGGAACTATATAGAACTTCTATATAGGCGCTATAGTTCTATATATACTATATAGAACCTATATAGTAGGTTCTCAATAAGTTGGAGTTACTATTGGTTATGAAACCGAGACCTGGAAATAATGATCCTATTTTCTGTTAATTTACCAAACAGATTAAAGAGTTTTGAGATTTCTTTTACTTAGGGAAAATAAAAATCATTGAGTGCCATCACTTGCACTCACGATCAGAGAACTCTAGAGGGAAAATGGGAAAGATTGAAGTTGCCAGGCTTGCCCGTGCAACCTCTTATCATTATTAATCTGGGGACTGGGTTGTTTTGCACAGTTAATATAGCAGCAGTCACATCTCCACAATGAAAGATTTTAAATCATATTCCTCTGTAAATCATTCATTCCATTCTCAGGATTTCTCCTCTGCTACTCTTGCCTGATGTCAGATTAAGAAGATAAACAATTCTGAAACATACCGAAGAGAGATTTTAAAGGGATTTGATATATAATGACGTGCCTTAAGTAAAAGGATGAGTTTTAGTTCCTTAAAATACATGCTTATATCCACCACATGATAATGTCACTGATCCATCATCTCATGTCTCTTCCTCAGTGGAAGTGATGCCAAAATCTTTGCATTAAATGTAAAGTGAACAAAACTGCTCCTTAATTGGCTCTGATGACCTGGTAAGCTAAATACAAATGGTCCTTTTATTTTCAGCCACTCCAGTGATTTCCAGAAAATGAAGAGTCTGAATTGTTCTGGCTGTCTGAAGCCTATAGCTAGAGCTCAGGTAAGTACCCTATAAAAGAAGAGAGTCCTGTTCAAGAGAGTCTTACAACCTTGTGAACAATTTATAAAGTGCTGAAGAGGAGCCCAGGACAGAAATGTATAGAGAACCAACTTATTGGCTATTCTTGAGTGGGTCATATGCCATGTCCCCTGTGGCTTTTCCATTTTTTTTAAAATGAGGGTGACAGTTTTTGCAAGATATTATCAGGAGGTCTGTTTAGATGTACGGTGTAGTGACTGAAGACACTGGCTTCGGAGTCAGAAAGACCTGGACTTGAATCCTGGTTATGTTACTTATCAACTGTCACTTTGAACAGAAAACCTCTGTGTTACTTTTCTCATTTGTAAAAAATGTGAGTAACTATTGCTCCTACTCGTAAGATTAAATAAGGTGCCTGGGACATCGGAATAGATCAGTTACTGTTAGCTATTATTTGTAAAATACTATAAGCTTCTTATAGAAAAGAAGCCCATATGATTCAATATCTGAATTATTCACCTGGCAGGTACAGGTTTGGGAGGGTATTTTCAATTTTTTTTAAGTAGATTTTAAATAGGCTTTTACTTTAAATAAGCACCATATGCCAAATTATGGTTTAGTTAACTCATACATTTCTGATTATTCTTGATATGACTGTAGAATGGCAACCATCAGTATTAGGAGTATATCACATTTATCTGCATGAAAACAGTGCTTCCTCTCTCTTGATAATTTTACTCTGAAATACTGGGGCTGAATGAAGTGAACAGGAGAATTATTAAATTATCAAGTTCCAAAATAGTCAAGCTTCACTATTCTTTGAGATTCTCATCCACATTCACTTTCTTCCACAATGTAAGTTGCAAATTAATAACCTTAGCTTCTCAGGTATAAGTTTGTGAATGAGACCTAGAAAGAGGTTTTATGAGTTTCATTAGTATAAGGAAAATAATGATTGAAGCATAGGGTTTTCCTTGGTTTAAACTATTACATGTAAGGGTTAAGATACTTCAGAAGGTCTAGTCAGATAGGACACCCTGGTGCACAGATGACTGAAGGACTAACAGATAGCAAAGCACAGCCCAAGGAGGTTGGAAATCAAGAAAAAGGGAGAGTGAGGGAGAGGTGAGGCAAAGAGAAACTTCTGGGCAAGATGAAAAATGGTGAGATGGCTATCTTGGGTCCAGGTCCTCAAAAGACCAGACCATACAGGCATCCTACTGTCTCCATTCCTGCTATTGATAAACAGAAGTAGCTCTGGAATGCTCATCTCTCTCCTGTGGCTACCATCACCCAATCCTGCTTCTCCCCTTGCTCACCACCCCATTCCTTACCCAGTTGGAAAGTTGGAGCTTTGGAGTTGTTTATAATCAAAGTCATGAAATAATAATATTTGAGCTTAAAATTTTTTTTAATATTTTATTTGTTTTTGAGAGAGAGAGAGAGAGAGAGAGAGAGAGAGTGTGTGTGTGTGTGTGTGTGTGTGTATGTGTGTGAGCAGGGGAGGGGCAGAGAGAGGAGACCAGACTCTGAAGCAGGCTCCAGGCTCCAAGCTGTCAGCACAGAGCCCCATGCGGGGCCCATGAACCATGGGATCATGACCTGAGGTGAAGTCGGCTGCATAACCAACGGAGCCACCCAGGCGCCCCAATATTTGAGCTTAAAGACAGATGTGGGACTGTTTCCAAGAATACAGCCTGATGATGATATCCTCTACAATCTCTGACTGTTACTGTTGATGTGGAGATCATCTCATTAACTGCATAATGATAAATTTTTTTAAACAACTTTATTGAGGTATAATTGACATATTATAAAATCTATTTTAGGTGCATCTATAATTTCATGACTTTTTAATAAACTTAGAGTTATTTAATCATCACCACAATCCACTTTGAGGACATTTCCAACATCTCTCCAAAATCTTTTATCTCTGTTTTCAGTTAATCCCTATTTCTACACCTGACCCCAGGTGACTACCAATATCTTCTCTGTCTCTATAGATTTGCCTTTTCTAGACATTTAAATGGAATCATCCAGTAGGTCTTTTGCATCTGACTTCTTTCACTTAACATAATGTTTTTGAATTTTATACTTGTTGCAGTCGTTTGTTCCTTTTTACTGCTGAATACTATTCCACCATCCATGTACCAAATGATAGACATTTGGATTGTTTCTAGTATTTTGCTACTATAAATAATGCTGCTATGAACAGTCACATACATGCCTTTGTGTGGATATTTGTTTTCATTTC
This sequence comes from Prionailurus viverrinus, assembly GCF_022837055.1. Classification (NCBI taxonomy): domain Eukaryota; kingdom Metazoa; phylum Chordata; class Mammalia; order Carnivora; family Felidae; genus Prionailurus; species Prionailurus viverrinus. The sequence continues at coordinate 94,958,414 of NC_062566.1, forward strand.
TCTGGGGTAGATTCCTAAGAACAAAATTGCTGGGTGAGGTGGTAGGTTTAACTTCTTAAGAAACCACCAAATTATTTTTCAAACTGAAAAATATATTTTACCCACCTGTGAGCAACATAAGAGGATTCCGGTTTCTCCACATCCTTGTCAACACTTGCTGTTGTCAGTCACTTCAATTATGCTCATACAGTAGGATCACAAACATTCCTCATGGACCAGAGTCTCCTTACTACTTGAAACAGGCCCTTTGATGTCTATACAAGAAGAAAAGGAATGCTTAGTTTCCATTACTTGTTTTGGCCAATTAGAATAAGTTAAAAACAAAAGCAAATACCTAGTACTTGATGTGGGCAGGAGTAGAGGCTCCGTGCTCACCTGTATTCTTCCTCCAGCTACCTGGACAGCTGCTTCTCCAATAGATTCTCATCTGCTCCGACAAATTGAAGCAGATCCCTTTAGGATAAGCCTTTCATGGTGCTACATCCTGGTATCATGTCAAAGAAAATCCCACACATTCAGGGAAGTCATGTATTCTTGATTTTCTTCCTGAAATGATGGGATCGAGTGATAAATAATGCAAGCAGAGGAAAAGAAAAGAAAGCAAAGAGCTCAACATCTGCCAATTGCCCACATACTGGATATGAGATGAGTATTTTCATATTTTTCACATGGTGAAATTCTCATAATCCTTGAGGTAATTTTACAATCACCATTTCACAGGTGAAGAGAGGTTAGGTAAATAGCATAAGGACACACACTTAGTAAGTGAAGCTGGGTTTTAAGCCCAGGTCACCTAGTTGGAATCCAATCTGATTTCACTGTGCCAACTGAGAGGAAAAAAACAAAGGATGAAAATTCTGATGAGCAGGGGAAAAGTTAATGTAAATGCTAACTAATGAGAAAATATAACAATGAGATTTACAGTGGTCAATTATTATAACTACATTGTACAGCCAATAATTATCTTGTGGTCCAGGCCTTATTTCTGTAGTTGGGTGCCATACACACACACACACACACACACACACACACACACAAAGTTCAAACCTTGGGAAGGAGGAATCAATCTCACAGCTTCAGGAGGAATGGGGAGAAATGGTGTTCTAGTTTATTGAATAGGCATTTTGATTTTTCCCCCAGCTGAGAAAAGATTGTTCATCCCAAGTACTTGCCCAGATAGTGCAGCGAAAATCCACAGAGACATTTTTACCACCCAGAGTGAGGAACTAAGAAGTTCCAGAATTAAACTGGTACATTTTTTGAGTAATAGTTCTGCTTCCCTCGGGTGAGTGGAATCTTTACTGATGTCATTGCCACCCACCACCACCTGGCATCCCTGCATGGTGGCGGTCACAGCAGTGTATAGATGGAGAGGAGCAGTTAGAAGATGCTACAGGGCGCTTGGAGGAACTCTCTCTCTCTCAAGACGACAAAAACATACATTTACAGCTTTCAGAGTGGTGGCCTCCTTAATCTTTGTCTTTAGGAATATTTGATTTATGTGTTTCTTACTTCATTTGTTTTTCATATATGTTTATGTGATCACCATGAAAGAAAAAGTGAGAACTCATCTTTATGATGCCTAGTTTCTTTTTTTTTTTTAATTTTTTTTAACGTTTATTTATTTTTGAGACAGAGAGAGACAGAGCATGAACAGGGGAGTGGCAGAGAGAGAGGGAGACACAGAATCTGAAACAGGCTCCAGGCTCTGAGCTGTCAGCACAGAGCCTGATGCAGGGCTCGAACTCACAGACCGTGAGACTATGACCTGAGCCGAAGTCAGATGCTTAACTGACCAAGCCACCCAGCACCCCTATGATGCCTAGTTTCAACGGAAATGTCGCTATTTCCTAAAGTTCTTCTATTCCTTAGAGCACCAAATTAGAGGTTGTTCAGGCAAGGGTTAGAAATGTGGTAAAAGGGACAGGGGATGGGAGATGAGAATATGAGTGATACATTCTGAAATTACTTTTTCTCTAGCAACAGCCAACACAGGTAATTGGGGATTATTTTAATTTTTACCAATTAAGTTCTTCAAATTTTAAGGCTTTAAGTTACATCCTAACTGGCAGCATTTTGTTACTGGGCTCATATCATGTACTTAATAGCACTTATCTTTCAGTGGGATTAAAACTAAGAGTGAGAGGAAAACTAACAAATGTGATTATTAAAGTGCTCTGCCAGAACAGATGGTTATTGGTGTACCTAATCAAAGCAGTAATAATTGTAGCAAAGATCAGTGCACTTCTCAAACTATGTTCCAAAAGATGTTAATAGGGGATCTGTGGGGAAAAGAGACCCGACTCCATAATCAGATAAGTTTGGGAAACACAGAGTAAAGTTTGTGTAATACCAAAGAGCCTTTAATATGTTAAATGTACATCATGAGCCTCCAAGAGGGGCATGTTGCACAGAGTATTTCCTGAACTGCTTGAATTGAAAAGAAAACCTTTTTTTTAAGTGTAGTTGACACACAATGTTATATTACTTTCAAGTGTACAACATGGTGATTCCTCAAGTTTATACGCTGAGAAGAAAAACTTAATCACGGGAACATTTTGTAAAACATTTTGGGGAAAGACAGGAAATTTGCAATTGCTTTAGGAGTACCATTTCTTGTCTATTCAAAGTTCACACACGCGGGAACCTCTTTCCATTTCACCCACATTCCATCTCATATCGCCCATAAAAAGACCCTGACTGGTAAACCCACAGAGCGTAGAAATATGTTAAAGGAGAAATGAAATCTATGACCTTTCTAAATCTGAATTTTCTTGTAAAAGCCTAAAGGGCCAACCTGACTGAGCGCTGCTTAATGGTAGTTTCGTGTGAAATGGGAATTTTTCATTGAAAAAACAAACTAGGGGTGCCTGGGTGGCAAAGTTGGTTAGGTATCTGACTTTGGCTTAGGTCATGATCTCGCAGTTCATGACGTCAAGCCCCGCACTAACAATGTGGAGCCCACTTGGAAATATCTCTCTCTCTCCCTCTCTCTGCCCCTCCCCCACTTACACAAGCACTTTCTCTTTCTCTCTCTCTCTCTCTCAAAATAAATAAATAAACTTAAAAAAAAACCCTAACTCATATAATAATGAAATGCAATGCATGGCACTTATTTAGATCTGGATTTCAACAGACCAACTATAAGAAGACATTTTGGGGATACATAGAAAGCTTGAAGGCTAAGGAATTATTAATTTTGTTAGGTATGATAATGGTATCTGGTTATGAGCAAAATGCCAGTTTTTAAGGATGCATACTCAAGTGTTTTGTATGAAATGTTAGGATGCTAAGGATTTGCTGTAAAATCCTTTAAAAAATAGATGAAGCAAATTTGGCAAAATATTAATAACTTCAATCTGAGTAATGGGACAGGTGAGAATTTTATACAATATTTTTCTGTAGGCTTGAATATTTTGGTGTTGATGAGTTTTTTTTTAATTTCTTTTTTAACGTTTATTTATTTTTGAGACAGAGAGAGACAGAGCATGAACGGGGGAGGGGCAGAGAGAGAGGGAGACACAGAATGGGAAGCAGGCTCCAGGCTCTGAGCCATCAGCCCAGAGCCCGACGCGGGGCTCGAACTCACGGACCGCGAGATCGTGACCTGAGCTGAAGTCAGATGCTTAACCGACTGAGCCACCCAGGCACCCCTATGAGTTTTGTTTTTTTTTTTAATGCAGAATAATCAGTCAGCCCCAATCTATGAAATCAGACTCTCTGGAGACTGGTCCTAACAGTCCTCTGTTGTTTCCCTCCTCTTCTCTGTCACTCGCTCTTTTTAACAATCCTACTATCAGCGGTTTTTAGTGATGAAGGCTGAGATGCTAGCTTCCTCTGGAATGCTATAGCCTTTACACCTCGCCTAGTCATTCATGGCCTCGTATGTTGTTTTTTAAGAGCTTACAAAGCAGTGATGTAGGTGTGTGAGAGAGTTTTAATATAGCAAAAAGCCTGTTGCGCAGATATGCAGGTTAAAGCTACAGATGCTAACTAAAAGCTCAACCATCTCATTAAACAAGTAAGTGTAATGTAGCTTGTTTTTACTAAGTAGTTTTGATGTTTACTGTTTGTAATGCAAACACATAGTTGAATTAAGAATGAAAAAGTGAATAACTTGTCATAATTATAAGGTAACCATAAAATTATAATCAAAAGTAATGTTATATTTCATAAGTCAAACATATAAAAGCAAACAATATAAATAATAATAACTAATCAATTCTAATATGTGTAGCTAAAACTAAGTTGCTTAGAGAATGGCATTATGCATAATTAACCTAATAAAGTTACATATTATACTTCACATATTAAATGAGTCAACTTCAGAAGTCACAATTTGATACATCTTCTTAAAAAAATGCAGTGATGAACACAGAAATTCAGTACATGCAGAATCTATGCTATTAATCCATATCATCTGCACTTTTAAAAAAATATTTTTTATTTATTTTTGAAGGAGAGACAGAGCATGAGCAGGGGAGGGGCAGAGAGAGAGACACACACAAAGAATCAGAAGCAGGCTCCAGGCTCTGAGATGTCAGCACAGAGCCTGAGGCGGGGCTCGAACTCACGAGTCTTGAGTTCATGACCTGAGCCAAAGTCAGACACTTAACTGACTAAGCCACCCAGGTGCCTCCATATCATCTGTACTTTCAAAAATCCATATGGTCAGGGTGCCTGGGTGCCTTAGTCAGTTAAGTGTCTGATTCTTAATTTAGTCTCAGGTCATGATCTCACGGTTGGTGAGATTGAGCCCCATGTCAGCACGGAGCCTGTTTGGGTTTCTCTCTCTCCCTCTCTCTGCCCCTTCACCTGCTTGCGTGCATGCTCAGGCACTCATGTGCACTCTCTCTCTCTCAAAATAAATAAATAAACTTTAAAAAATCCGTATTGTCATACTTTGGAAATGTTATGGAAGAGGGTTTATGGAACATGCCTGAGCTTCATACCCATAGTTCATATGGTCTGTATAAAATGGATTGTGAGGGGCGCCTGGGTGGCTCAGTCGGTTGAGCATCCGACTTCAGCTCAGGTCATGATCTCACGGTCCGTGAGTTCGAGCCCCGCGTCGGGCTCTGGGCTGATGGCTCAGAGCCTGGAGCCTGCTTCCGGTTCTGTGTCTCCCTCTCTCTCTGCTCCTCCCCCGTTCATGCTCTGTCTCTCTCTCTCTATCTCAAAAATAAATAAATGTTAAAAAAAAATTTTTTTTAAATAAAATAAAATAAAATGGATTGTGAGCATAATTGGCCATGTCCTAAGCCATAACATCTATTAAATATGGGTTTTGAGCTGTTTTGGTTTTTCTAAAATACATTGAAATGAACATATAACTAGTTTTTGAAAATGCTTGTCTCAGGGCGCCTGGGTGGCGCAGTCGGTTAAGCGGCCGACTTCAGCCAGGTCACGATCTCGCAGTCCGTGGGTTCGAGTCGCGCGTTGGGCTCTGGGCTGATGGCTCAGAGCCTGGAGCCTGTTTCCGATTCTGTCTCCCTCTCTCTCTGCCCCTCCCCCGTTCATGCTCTGTCTCTCTCTGTCCCAAAAATAAATAAACGTTGAAAAAAAAATTTTTTTTGAAAATGCTTGTCTCTCACCATCAAAAATCATGGTAATGATCGTGGTGTATACCACAATTAACACTCTTCATACACCTTGGGAGACATCAGCCTCATTTGAGAACATCAAGAATATATCAGATCCTTTGCTAATAGGAAACAAAGTGAAAACATATACCTAAAGGGAAAGAACTATGTCATAATTATATTTGTATGAGCTATACCTAGCACAGTGCCTAAAACATAATAGGCATGTAATACATGTCTGAGTAAATGAATGAATGCTTATCATATCTCTGAATTAGCTCTATCCCCTATTCTCAAAACCAATTATTTGTCAAGGTAAAGGCTTTAATCAGAGCTCTTAGCCCATGAAAATTAAATTGCTGAGCCTGGCCCCTTTGTAGGAAATGTAAAACTCATGAAATTCAAGTACCCTTGGGAAATCCAAATACATTTCCATTTACCATTGTATATAATAGAGGCAAAAATAAATTCAGATAAATTTACTTAAATACATGGATATTAGCTTTTGACGTTTCTTAAAACATTTGAAAAGGAAATGGAAAATTCTCTCTCACAAATTTGGAGGCACCTTAGAGTAACAGAGAATGCAGACAGAAAGCCTGGGTTGGAATCCTGGCTTTGCTACTATTTAGCTCTTCGTACCCTGGGTAAAGCCACTTAATCTGAGCTTTAGCTTGCTCAGTTATAAAATGAAAAGGTGAGATTAAATTATCTAGGTTTCCTTCCAGCTCTAAAATTCTTTTTTTTTTTTAATTATTCTTCTCCCAGAGGCTGCTGACCAGTGCCTTGTGTTGACCAATGCCTTGTGTTAAGCTTCCTATCTTTTCCAATATTAAGTAGACAGAGGCTGGCATAGCCCTGTGCACAGACTCAGCACCGTTCTGAATTATATGAGCCCAGGTACTGGCCAGAAAAAACTTTCACATATAAGTAAAGGCTCTTTGTTTTTCATGTTTTAAACAAGTATATTTAGGAAACCGTTTAACATGCTCTCATTTCTTTTAATATTTGAAGTAAATTTTGTCAGAAGGCAGCATATCCAGCTGTTAAGAACATATTCTCTGTAGTCAGATTGTTTGGGTTTGAATCCTGGATTTAGAACTTAGGTAAGGATAGATGTGTTAACTAATCTTATTGTGGTAATCATTTTGCTATTTATGTGTATATCAAATCATCAATGTAATATGTCAATTATATCTCAATAAAGCTGGGGGAAAATAGCTCTTAGGACAAGGGACTTCTCCATGACCCAGTTACCTCATCTTTTTAAAGTGATTACAAAAAGAAAAAAAAAATAATGCTACCTACTTCACAGGCTTGTGGGAGGCATAAGAATTAAATGAAAACAAAACAAAACAAAAGCACTTAGGAGAGCGCCTGACATGTAGTAACCACCCAATAAAGCAGCTACAACTGGTCTTTTCCAAATATCCTTTATCTGGGAAAACATTGTTTTCCCTACTAAAGAACACAGTAAAACGTTTGCTGTGTACCTGTCTCTTCATTCTGACCTGTTTATGCTCACATCTGCAGAATAAACGAGGAAGGCAGCGGGGGGGGGGGGGGGGGGGGGGGGGGGAGGGGGGCGAGTCGTTGCTCGCCCACCCCTACCCTGCAGTCCTAGGCCTCTCCACAGCTAATTGAATTGCTTTAGTCAATTTGTCATATTTGCCTATAGTTGACCATTTCCCTGTGTGGCTATGTGCTGTTGGCCCATTCCGGGCAGCTATGGAGAAGCAGCCTTGTGAAATGCTGACCTGTGTTGAATATGGTCCTCAAGTCCCTGTACTGTTGCCAAGAGGCAAATGAGATGCTTTGTGGTTTAAAAACTGCGAAATGCTGTTCAAATGCCACTTTTTTATATGTGAAGTCCAATTTGAAGATCAAATCTAGAGGAAAAAGGCCATGATGTGGGAGGTGACCTCCAAAAGGACTGTCATTATTACAAGGTACGGTGATCATTTCCCAAAGGCCATGGAGTAGCTGTTCTTCTGTCCTGATTCTGCACCCAGAGAGGGAGGCCCAGAGGGGTAGGAGAGACTTCCCCCACCCAGGGGGCTGACCAAGGCAAGACAGAAGCAACATAGGGAAGAAAAGGCCAGCTTCATTCTGAACCATCTTCTCACCTGCATTACACATTTTACATGGAATAGCAGGTGTCTTTTACATTAAAAAAATAAAGTTTTGTTTTTCTTTAAGATAACTGGCAGGGGACTTTATTTGTATGGATGTGCTTCCTATTTAAGGAGAAGAATAAGCATTTTATATAGCAACCATTAAGTGAAAAATCTTTAAAAACTAATTTTACTCTATAATTGATGTGTCCCCATTTAGTATGCAAATGAATGATGTTAAATATATGTGTAATTCCCTAACTTTAGGAACATACTTTTGCAAATTTTTATTTTTAATTTTTGGAAGCACTACACATAAAAATGATACCATTGGCTAGAAATAGTTGCTGGAGGGAAAAACTGACATAAAGCAAATGGCATGTTATCAGCACCCCAGACCAGTACAATTAGCAACAACATTTTATCCTGCCCGCACACAATTGCAACGCTTGATGTATCTAAAAACAAACCTAGAGGGTATTATGCTAAGTGAAATAAGTCCGACTGAGAAAGGCAAACATCATATGATTCCACTCATATTTGGAATCGAAAACAAAACAAAACAAACAAACAAAAAAAACCCCAAATAAATGAATAAACAAAAAGCAGAACCAAACCTATAAATACAGAGAACTGATGGTTGCCAGAGGGAGAGAAGGGGCTGGAGAGTTGGGCAAAATGGGTGAAGGGGAGAGGGAGATGCAGGCTTCCAGTTCGTGAATAAGTCACGAAAATAAAAGGCAAAGCCTAAGGAATACAGTCAATGATACTGTCATAGTGATATAATGGAAAGATGGTACATACACTTGTGGTGAACATTAGTATAATATATAAACTTGTCAAATCCCTGAGTTGTACCCCTGAGACGAACATAACATTGTGCGTTAACTGTACTCAAAGAAATAAAAACAAATGTACAGGGGATGGAGAACAAGAAAAATATTTTTTCTCTGGTAATTAGCATAACAGGTCACAAAGCTAAAGAGATTTTGTTTTGAAGGAGGACTTGCAAACAGAGCAATTTTGAAAGGTGAGGATAAAGGTGAAATTCATAATACAAACTGATATGTTTATATCTTCATTAATGTCATCCATAAATCCATCTAAAACAGTTTTTCTTTTTTAAGTTGTTATTTAAATTGCAGTTAGTTCACATACAGTGTAATATCAGTTTCATATGTACAACATAGTGATCCAGGACTTCCATACATCACCCAGGGCTCATCACAGCAAGTGCACGCTTTAATCCCCATCACCTGTTTTACCCATCCCTTTACCCACCTAAAAGTTTTTTTTTTTTAATGTTTATGTATTTGAGAGAGCTCGAGCACATGCACACATGAGCAGGGGAGGGGCAGAGAGAGAAGGTCAGGGAGAATCGCAAGCAGGTTCCACGCTGTCAGTGCAGAAACTGATGTGGAGATAGAATTCACAGCCCGTGAGATTGGGACCTGAGGGCAAATCAAAAGTCGGAAGCTCAGTCAACTGAGCCACCCAGGCACCCTCCACCTAAAACAGTTTTTAATTTTTTTTTAAATGCTTCTTTGTTTTTGAGAAACAGAGACAGCATGAGCAGGGGAGGGGCAGAAAGAGAGGGAGACCCAGAATCTGAAGCAGACTCCAGGCTCCGAGCTGTCAGCACAGAGCCCGATGCGAGGCTCAAACTCCCAAACCATGAGATTATGACCCGAACCAAAGTCAGATGCTTAACCGAGTAAGCCACCCAGGTGCCCCACCCTAAAACAGTTTTTAAAAATCATCCCAATTTAAATCATCTCTCCCTAAATCCCCCAAAAAATTTGATGGGTGGCTTTTCTTGAAACTCAAGGACATTTTCTTCAAGAGTTCTCCAAGTTGAGAAGAGTAGTAGGGAAATCTTTGATTTAAGAAATAAAAAATTTGCCAAGTTCTTTCCATGGATAATGAGTCGAATGAGACAGGATAGCATGGTGCCCAAGCCTCAGTGCCAGTGGGAGCAGTAATTTGGTCTCTACCACCTCATTCAGACTGGGAGCCTCCAGCTGTGGGTGGTTCTGCATTGTTTGAATTCCTCCTGGAGGCTCAGGGTTGACAGCCACTGTTCTGGGAGCCACAGCTGACCTAGGAGGCTCATGTCGCATGCTAGATTTTACAACCTGGCTCTAGCAATGCTAAAATCATGGAGACTAAAGGCAGAGGTGATTCTAGGGACTGCCAGTTGGCTCCTCAAATGTTCCCCTGAACTGTCCACCTCTCTCCTTTATGTAGTGGTGTGGCTCAAATGAAGTCACTGGAAACTTGAAAGGAAAAAGTGGAGTTGCAGATGAATGCAGAGGGGTGTAGTTACTTACCTGAGAGCCCTGGTCATCATTCCTTTAGTCTGATCAATTTAAAACACAGGCCAATTTACAGATGGTGGAGTGGAAAGGTATCATCAAGCACTGCCCTCTGGGTGCCTTCTTGCCAAATGACCTCATGTAATTCTACCCACTGAAAACAGAGCTGCGAATTTTGTTCCCAGCCCTTCCTGTCCCACATACAGTTTGAGTGGGTCCATATCGTGGGTACTTCTGCACATTTTCTAATACCATAGCTTGCTGTCTGAAAGTCACTCTGCTAAAAAAGTGGACACCTTAGTGTTAGATTTTAAAATTTTTATCAGGGGCACTTGGATGGCTCAAGTCAGTTAAGCGTCTGCCTCTTGGTTTCGGCTCAGGTCATGATCTCACAGTTTGAATTTGAGCCCTGCATCGGACTCTGCACTGACAGTGTGGAGCCTGCTTGGGATTCTCTCTCTCCCCCTCTGTCTCTCAAAATAAATAAACTTAAAAAATATATCAAATCTGGGCATTTCCATTATTTTCATGTGACTTTTTCTATTTTGTTTTTTACAAAAAGTATTTAGAAACTCCAATACTAGTGGGCTATTTAAATTTGTGCCCTAGTTTCCTTATTTGTAAAATAGGAATTGTGATGGTATCTATCTCATAAGGTGGCTGTTATGATAGTAAACTTAAGACATTTGGCATAGTACCTAAGCCACAGTAAATGACCAATAAACAATCACCTGTCCTTATTTTAAATGCATTGTATTCCTGGAAACTACTCTTCTGAAGTTACTTGTCATTCATAGAACAAAATAGTATCTATCCACGCAACTTTGAATTTATCAATGAGGTGTCACCTTCCAAAGTCCTGAGTGAGTCAGTGCCGTGGGGATGAAATATATATGTGTTTACTAGGCAGCATCAGAAGAGCAAAGCTGTGAAATGGGAAGAAGTAGAAATTGGGTTACTTACATATTCTCTTCAGTCTCTATTCCATTTTCTCAGAGCTGCCCTTCAGCGTATTTATGGAAACATTAATTAAGACTCCGATTCATTTATACACTATTAGATTGATGTGGAAGTTTCTGGGGACTAGATGCAATTATGTTACTCAGTAAGACTGGTAGTCTCCATTGTTTTATCTTTAGCTGAATGGCTTCTTATTGACCGAATTAAAAATCATAGTTTTAGTAATTCCATTTACATCACAAAGAATCAAAAATAGGCAACCCTTCCCTAAGTTGAATGGGTTGCACTGATGTCACCATCCTTATTGTGATAAAATATTACTAATCACATCTTAACACATTTTCCCTCCACCTCCCTCCCACCTAGTTTTATTCATTGGAAGGGGATGGTGGAGTTACAGTACCTAAAGCATTTTGGGGCATCAAATTAAATATTTCTAAAGTATCTTTAATCTGGCCTCTTCATTTAAATCTTACTTTAGTATAAGCATTAACAGTGCAACTACACATATGGTCACAAATGGGTGTAGGAATGATTTGAAGAGTTTGTTGCCACTATATTGAGATTCCCAACCTTGCCATCGCTCTTAAATGGTTCTGATACATTTATAGGTTTGCAAATGACTATATAAAAGAAATCAGCTAATAAGTCTAAGTGGAAATCAGGTAATATTTGAAAATGGTGGTTAATGATATACTTCTTATAGTTATTCTTGGGTTTGCTTTCATGAAATTTGAATATATTTGAATACATACATATATCCTTTATTATAAATGCTAGTAATATGAAGAATAATGGAAGTATAGGGTTAGGAAATGGCTTTCATCAATATAAATGTGATGAATATGATTCATGCAAGTAATTGATAGCCCTAATGATCCTTTCAAAGTTTATTTCTATATATTTGGCAGTGGCTATTTGTTCAAAAGATTTGTTTATTCTATCATATGCATTTATACTACTTAAAAATAAAATTTCGTGAATTATTTAAGCAATTACAGTTATCATTCACTATAAGAGCTAATAACTAGTCAGGTCTAGTTAAATTATAAACTTTATACTTTATTAATAATATCCGTAAGACTAAAATTGCTCAAAAGTTGATTCTTCACTGATGTCAGTGAAAACCTTTAGTGTTTCCAGCTTTTTTCTTCTTTGGCCTATTGTTTAATTTGGATTGAGATAAATCTTGCTATACCTCTGTTGACAAAGAGCATGGTGTTCTACCACATTGGTAATTTTATAGCCAGAGGTAGAAATTTTGCTAAGGTAAAAAAATGCTTTTGTCAGATACAGGGATTATCCTACTTACTTTTCCCTCTCCAAGTCCCCATACACTAAAATAGGTGATGCAAGACGTCATAAAATGTGCATGAAGTGTCTTGGAGCTAAGAGAAAGACTCAGGTAAAGTTTGGGGAAGAGCAGACGGAGAAACTCAGCCCAAACAACTTCTCTGTAGGTTCCAAATGATTCTTCATCTCTAGACAGTCTTTGACAGACATTCAGCAGTCTTAGCCAGAATCCCCAAAGGGACCCTTCCCTCAACCCAACTTACAGGGCAGCTAAATGTTCTGGTCAAGTTTAGACCCATGGTTATCAACTAGGAGCAATAATTCTTTGTTTTGAGGTGCCCTGTGTTGTAGGATGGTTAGTGGCATCCCTAGCCTCTATCTACTAGACACTGGTAGCAATGACCCACTTACCCCAACCCTGACTTGTGACAACCAGAAACATCTGCAGACACTGCCAAATGTTCTTCTGGGGAAAAATCACCCTCTAGTTGAGAACTACTAGATTTTTTAAAAATTTATTTTAGAGAGAGAGTGGGGAAGGGGGCTGGGAAAGAGAGAGAGAGAGAGAGAGAGAGAGAGTGAGAGAGGATCTTAAGCAGGCTCCATGCTCAGCGTGGAGCCCAACACAGGGCTTGATCCCACGACCCTGGGATCATGACCTGAACTGACATCAAGAGTCGGATGCTCAACCAACTGAGCCACCCAGGTGCCCAGAGAACTACTAGATTAAAAGTTGCAAAATACGGGTTTAAAAAGTGCCTTGTTTTACAAATATCTCCCCCGCCCCTTACAAATGCTGAAATTCCTTTAATCAGATTGTGTCTTTCTTTTCACAATCTTAGATTATAAGGCTTAAACCACAGGTACCAGTTTGAGGTAACTTTGGTGGGAATAATTTCAGTTAAAGTGCAAATAGTCAATCAGTCAGTAATGGCCAAGGGTTAGTTTTCCAAACCTTCCTAAATCGCTGACAAAAAGTCACTGACAAGACAGTTTAGGGAGAGAGTGTGAGCTTAGAGACAGATTTCCTGAGTTTCAGATCCAGCACCTACTTTCTTTAAGATCTTAGGCATCTGTAAACCAGGGATAATGACAGTGCCTCCCTCCAAGGGCTGTTGTAAGGATTCAACAAGGTAATACTTATAAACCTTTCAGACCAGTGACCATGAGAGACGTGCTAGGCTGAGCCTTGACAGCAGCAGGGTTTTGGACTGGGATGAGGGACCTGAAGAGAGACATAAGAATCTGGACATTATGGTAAAAGGGAAAGGGAGCCAATCAGGAATGAATAAAAAGTTGACCAAGCATCTGTGTTAAGTGCTCCACTGCTACAACCGTTGTCTTGGTGACGTGACTGATCAACGCATTCGTTATTTTCTGTAGTCTTCCTTGGTGACTTTAAAGCAAAATGCAAGAAAATGGGCGACTGAGTTGACCTGTTAGGGCTGTTAAGAAAGCTGTAGTAGAAGGTCAAGGAGATATGGGGCAGACTACGGGGAAAAATAAAGTCAAAATGGTGAGCCTAGGCACTAAATTCAAAATAAAAGAAGAGAGGCCAAAAACAGCCAATAAACTGGAAGAACTGGGAAGGTTTTTGGTGACTGGAAGTCTCAAGCCAAACAACAGCTCTGGTGGGAGAGGTAGAAAGGCAGGACGTGGTGGACAGAGCAGCTTCATATGTTAGAGATAGAGCAGCTCCAGACGACAGTAGGATACCTTCACGTGGAGGTGAGGGCATTGACCAAATGGAAGCAAGGCCACTTCTTTTTCCCTTGCTCAACTCAAACCACTCTGTTCCTAAGAGGTATCTCATCAAAATGCTTTGTTGGCAAGGAATTCGATAATTCACTGCTCTAGTAAAATCCCTCTCATGTTCTTCTCACTCTTTCAAAAGTCTGTAGTCTGAGTAGTTAAAGATAGAGGTAAAGGTGCAAACAGAAATAAAATATCCATTAAGGAATATCAAGAGATATACTCCAGACACTGTTCTAGATGCCGGGGCCACAGCGGTTAGTGAGATTAGGTCTATGTTCAGATGAAGCTTAAATTCTAAAGGGAGAGACATGGACAAACAAGTGAACATATTTATAAATAATTTCAGATAATGAGCAAAGTGCTATGAAAAAAGTAAGTGACGTGATAAAATATTTTATATTGATGCATATATAATATGAGGTCTATATATACATAAAATAATATATTAAGAATATATCCCATTATCTCTTAAGAAATTGGGGTGTAAAGGACAAAAATTATCTAATACAGAACTATGCGCAGAATGAAAAATCACTGATCTGCTGATTCTATTTTTCTGCTCAAGAAATCACACAGATGAATTATAAATACATAATCAAGTTTTTAAAGAAAAGCATGTTTAAGGACTGGCCCTACCCCTCCACCCCAAGAGTCTTACCTTCCAAGCTAGATCTAGTTAAGAATGCTATCACCCAGCACTTTCTTCTCCAGGCCTGTCAAAACTAAACATTGGCATCTGAGGCCATTTGAGAACAATCTTACAATCCTCAGTTTCTAATTCAAACTCCATGCCTAATTACCACTGTTCTTTCTTCAAAGAACTAAAGCATAAGAATTCTGTTTAGGCTAATTGAATGATACATTAGCCTACTCTTGTAAAAGAAAAATATAACCACTGCCTTGCCTATGGAAGAATTCCTTAAGATTTTTTTTTTGGCATTTGGTTCCATAGCCAATCCAAACAAGAGCAAGGGTAGATTTTGTTTCTCATCTAGGATCAGGTGAGAGGAAAACAGGGATCTAATGCGGGTGTTCATAAATGTTTTTTCCCTTGCGTACAACTGGGTAATATAGCCAGCGGATCAGGACTTCGTGTTATAACCAAAATACCAGCCACCACACATGGATAGGGTGTTCCTTGGAGGCCCCGCCAACAGAGGCAGTTAGTGTCAGTGAGCTTCCCGTGGGATTCCAGAACCAGCATTTCTTACTTGTATTTTTGTTCATCATTCCTTTTCAAGCAACTGAAAAGAAGCTTAAGGGCACGTTTGTTGTGCTTAAAATATAACTCAAGGTAACCGAATTAAAACCAAATGGATACATTTCACGAATCCTCTTCATAAATGAAGCTTTTGTGGGTATTCTCAAGAAAAACAGTCAGCTAGGCTGTAAGCCTGTGTTCTGGAAGATGGATATTCACATCTCCTGTTCTAGTTCCGTGTGTCTCTGGCACAAATTGATAAGATGTCATAAAATACTGAAGAGAATTTCAGTGACATCTGTAATGGTGTCATTTGTGTTTGAAAGTGACTCTTCCAGGAATATTATCTCAGATAAAGATAATCAGAGTGTGCCTGAGGCCTAACTTGGAGTAACTGGTCCTACTTCCTTTCCTTTCCCATCTGTCTCCCCTAGTGGGAAATGGAGGGAGTCGCCTTCATCTCTGGGGGTAGGAATGTTTTCTTTCAGCTTTTCAGAGAGTAATCAAGGAATCAGAGCCAAAAAACTGCTCTGGGACATTGAGGCCTGTTGTATAAACACAAATGGTATACATCAGGAAGCTTTATCCTATAGGGAGTCTACCCCTTGTCTCGTCCCTTCTACTAGACATTTTTCTGTACTTGTCCTCAATCTTCTCTGGAATGTGAAGCCCCATGCAAAAGCAGAAATGCTATGCGCACACTTAATTCCTCACTCTATTTTAATTCACAACAGTATCCCTCAAAAGAGCATGGCCTCTCTGCCATTATGCCTTTCACCTCCAAGACCTCAGTACTCAGTTATCCTACCTGGTGCAGCTAACACCTTCACTGCCCCACTTCTCAAGAGTGAAGGGCCTGGCTTGACCCTCCCAGTCTTATCAAAGCTTTTGTCTGGAGTGTTCAAGTATGTAAGCCCTCAAGGAATAGTAATGTGATGTTTTGGCAAAACTAGAGCCTTAAAAGAATGGAAAGAAAAGTAGCTCTTCAAATATGTCTCCTGTAGAGTTTTACATGTTGCATTAAAACCAAACTTTATACTAGGATAATTAATTTATCCTATTAAAAAAATTTTTTTTAATGTTTATTTATTATTGAGAGAGAGAGAGTGTGTGTGAGGAGGGGAGGGACAGAGAGAGAGGGAAACAATCTGCAGCAGGCTCCAGGTTCTGAGCTGTCAGCACAGAGCCCCAAGTGAAGCTTAAATTCACGAGCAGTAAGATCATGACCTGAGCCGAAGTCGGACACTCAACCGACTGAGCCACCCAGGCGCCCCTAAGTTATGCTGTTTTTAATGTTTTCTCAAAATTTGATGGCCAAAAGAGCAGAATCAAATAATTTAATTTTTATAACTTTGTGTCTCTAAATTGGGGAAAGGTACATCTGTGTTAGATTGCTACATAATATGTTATGCATGCTAATATGTTGCTATGCTGTGCTACCTCTGCAAAATAATTATTTGCATTCTTGGTTAGGGGCTCCTGGTGCATACTAATGAGACAGCTGGATTAAATAACTGATAATCAATTTTACTGACTTTTCTTGAGTATTAAAATCTTTTTTTTTATTAAATTTTTTTTTCAATGTTTATTTTTGAGAGACAGAGAGAGACAGAGCATGAGAGGGGAGGGGCAGAGAGAGAGGGAGACACAGAATCGGAAGCAGGCTCCAGGCTCTGAGCTTTCAGCGCAGAGCCCAATGTGGGGCTTGAACCCACGGACTGTGAGATCACGACCCGAGCCAATGTCAGAGGCTTACCCAGCTGAGCCACCCAGGCACCCCTTAAAATCTTTTGGTGTTTTTGTTTTGCAGAATATAGTGATATACCAATGAGAATAATAAAAAGAGCATTTTAAATGTTAGGCAGTGAAAACCAGAACTATATCACTGCACTGTTAAGTTTCCATATGTGATTAGTTTGTCTCTCAAAGTAATATACATTAGCTAAGTGGAGATTTAAGACCTCAGAGTAGGACTTTAAATGTATTTTGAATGCTTTCAAATGCGTTTTGTTTTGCTTTTTAAATTGCACTTCAGCAATTACCAAAAAGAAAAATGAACCTAATTTCCGTATTATGACCTTCATCCAGAATGATGAACAGTATTTAACTTGGGGAAGGTCTTCTTTAAAAGCCAGTATGTCAAATGACCGACTTCTTTCTCTGACTAGAACTTATATTTCAGCATTAAAACATACTCTGAGTCCCAAATAACCCTGAATTATATAGAAAGGATGAAAAAGAACTAATTTTTTTGTCTTTTAATATTCTGAATGATCTTAATTCTCAAAATACTATTCCAGTGTTTGGAAGATACTTGTAAAGGGGTGTGAATTATAGCAGTTTACGGCTCTTTCCCTTCTATGTAATTGTGTTTTTTATACCAAAAATGTGTAAATATCAGCCACCAAAGCTTAAGCCTCTTGAATTATAAAATGAGGCTATGGCCATCATGCTTTAAACTCACACCCCAGTACACGTGCTCACTCTTGTGCCCTCTACCTGGGATACCATATCCACACGTGTGTCCACTTAAAATAATCTGGGGATTTAAAAACATTCCCAACCCCAGGCTACATCTCAGACCAATTAACTCACATGCCTGGGACACAGTTTTTGAAGTTCCCCAGGTGATTCAGGGTACTTCCAAGTTTGAGAACCACCACCTTGACCAACTTGTTCCTTGGCAAACTTCTGCTCATCCTTCCCATCTCAGTTCATCCTTCTCACCCAGACAGAGGTCTGATGCCTGCCCTGAAGGGGCCAGGCCTTCCCACTATGCCTTCTGCATATCCCTAGCCTGGCAAGCATTAAAGTATGTTGTAACTGCTGACTCACATGCCTGCTTCCTCAAACCACTGTAAAATTCAGGAGTATTTTTACCTTCAGATCCCAGAGTCTAACCCTGTGCCTGGTGTATGGAAGTACTCAATAAATGTATGGAATGAATACTTTCCCCCTAAAAAAAAAGCAAAAATATGGAGTTATGTTAATATTTACATGCCATGGAGAAAGTAGTCATTTAAGATGTGCTCAAGGTGATGTTTCACTGATGGGCAATGTCTCATATTTAGGAAAACATCATATTGGTGAAAATAGATCTATACCTAAACATCAAAAAGAACCATAAAATATAACTTTACCTATGAATTTGCATTCTTTACTGTAATAAGTGCAAAAAAACGTGTCCTGTGGTAAGAAATATCTAAAACAACCCATCCTTTCTCAGCTCCACCTCCATTTTGAATGGATTATGTGTTGTTTTCCAAAGCAATCCTTTCGGAAATTTGTTATGTGTCACGGGGCTATAAAGTGGTTTTTAAGAGTGTTACTTAGTTTACAAAATGCATTATGTAAGAATGTATGTTTATTGGTATTCACTATTAGTATGATCATTATGAGTAAAAAAATATCCACACAGTAAATTTTGTGACAATCTAATTCTAGACAATAAACCCAATCTTAAACATGTTTTTTAAAAAGCTGTTTAAAATATTTTGCTCCTTGGATTACCTAATTATATTGCAGCAATGTTTCACAATCTAACAATATGTTGTTCTTTTTTCTTTTAAGTTTATTTATTTTTGGGAGAAAGAGCACATGTGCAAGTTGGGGAGGGGCAGAGAGAGGGAGAGAGAGAGAATCCCAAGCAGGCTCCGCACTGTCGGTGCAGAGCCCCATGTAGGGCTCAGGGCTCCAACTCCTGAACCGTGAGATGTATTGAACCAAAATCAAGAGCGGACGCTTAACCAACTGAACCACCCAGGTACCCTACAATATGTTGTTCTTTATGCACTAGATGCAGAAAGCCTGAAAAGAAATCAGATTTAGGAACTGTTTTCCAAGATAGTAATGTATTACTCCTTTATCTCGTTTATCTTTACTTATGAAATGCTGGATTATCTCATTAGACATCAAATTAATTTAAGATCTTATCAACCAGTGTTTACTGTGCACTCATTCTGAATGCATCTAAAAAAGTGAGAGAAAAGTGTGAGCCTCCACGTTTAAATGCCTACATTGTCATCAACCAGTGTAAGCCAATTTTTAATTTTACTCTGTTAATTAAATACAACTACTTTAGAAGACAGTCATTGAAATGTAGTTCTGGTCCTTTTTTCCATAATGGAATTATGACTTTAAATGCAATATCCTTAGACACTGCTGCTTTGCTTTATCAGAAATAAGCTCTGAATGTATTATCAATTGTGAAAAAAGATCACAGCTGCTTCTAAGATTCAGTTCCAGTGTCATAGTTCCTCCATTGTAAAAGCTGTCAATGAGGCAACTATTCCAAGTTAGCTTCAGCCCTAATGAACACAGTGAATTTCTTTTGCCAAGCACACAGACAGGCATACTTTAGACCAGTAACAGCCAGCTTTACATATTTATGTTTGGACTAAAAGAGCAGAGCAATTTTTATGTTGGCTTCTGTAAGCATAAATCTGATTTTGGGTATTGTCCTTTCTCAGGTCCTCGTCTTCTGGTCTCTTCACCCATTTGTCAGACCCAGAAACATACACAGCCTTACTCCTTTAGTGAAGGGCCCTGGGGGGTATTACTGCTACACTGGCCAGGGGTCACTGGGTCAGCAATCAACATAAGACCTAGGAGGGCAGAAGCCCGGGAGGCGGGAGCACTGTGCACCAGGGGTCTGGGGACGACGTGACTCTCCCTTGGCTCCAGTTCCCAGGAGCAGGTCCTAGTGGGCACAGGTTGACCAAAGAGGCGTAGCTCTTTCCCAGACCCAAGAAAATTCCGTAAAAACACCTTCCGGGGGCCCTTTGCATCACCCGGCGCTCTCTCCAGCCACCTCCAGGAGCGGGCAAATAAAATTTCTGAGGGGTCACGGACACTAAAAGCACAGCCAATAGACGCTGTGTCTACCTTCACAACTGGAGACTCAAGAGGGGAGGCTTGGCTTCCGGGCGACGCCCCCACCATGTAGGATAAAACCCGCGAGGGCGCGGCGTCCCGAGTGGTGGGTGGGCCGGTGGGTGCGGGACAGAAAGACGGGAGGGAAGCTAGGAGTCACGAAGCCTCCTCCACTGGGATCGCCTCCTCTTAGAGTGGCCTCCCTCCACTCCGTCGTTCAGAATTAGTAAAACGGTGCTCAGGCCAAACAGCCGCCCCCGCCCACCCAGACTTGGGCTCGGGAGGGAGCGTTCCCGGGGAGCGGGGCCGAGCGTCGGAGAGGGCCATTCGGCCAGAAGGGGGGAGCTGACAGTGTCCCCTCCCGCATCCGTCGCGTGAGGGTAAGGGCTAGATGGCAGTGGTCCACGTACGGTGCCCTTCTGGGTTCTCCTCCTTCCTCAGGACCCGAGAGGGGTGGCTCCCTCCGTTTGCTCCCACCTTCGTGTCGCGGCACCCCTCCGCGGGACGCTTGGTTGGGTCCGGGGCGGGGCCGACAGGCGCTCCACGTGCGGCCGCGAGCAAGGCGCTCTGCTCCCGCGGCCCGGCGGCCACCCCCGCCACCTCGGGGCGGGCGTGGGGGCGGAGCCTCTGGGGGCGGGGCGGGAGGCGTGGGCGGGGGGGGCGGGGCGGACGCGGAGCGCTCGACAAGCTGCCGGGGCAGAGGGGCTGAGAGGAGCCGGGCTGGCGCGGCGCAGGCAGGAAGGGACGAGGACCTGGGAAGAGTCCGACGCCTGGTGCTCCGGGCTTTCTGGGAGGTATGAGCGGGAGCTCGGCGCTTGGGGGCCTCCCAGTCTGTCCCCTGGCCCGGCCTCCGCGCCCCGGCTACCCACTGTGCCCCCTGCCGGCCGGGCGGCGGCGGCGGCGGCGGCTGGACGGGACTTTGGGAGGGTTTCTGGGAGTCGAGAGCCCTAGCGAAAGCAGTGTCTTCCCTGCGTCTTTCTTCGCCTTCTTTTTGCTTCCTCGACTCTGGGCTTCGGGCACCGGGCTGGAAGGTCGCCTCTCCGCGGGTCAGAGCTCGCCCACGCCAGGGCGGGAGGCCGGGGCCCCGGGGCAGCCGAGCCAGGCAGCGGGGGAGGCGCGGAGCTCCGGGGCCGCCTCTGCGGCGAGGGCGGGAGGCCGGCCGGAGCTGCGGGCTGCTCCCCGGGCTCACGGTGCTGCGCTCGGCTCTCCAGTGGTCTCTGGCGCGCTGTTCCGGGGGCGCCTGTCGGTTGCGCCCCATCGGTCGCCACTTTGACGGGGCGCCGGGGCCAGCGCGTGAACCCTAAATTCCTGGGTGCCCTGCCGCCTGTTGTGCGTGCTCCGGGGGAGGGCAGCCCGGCTGCGGGAAGGGACCCGAGAGCAGCCTCTGCCCCACGGTCCCTGAAAGTGTCTAGTCGGGGAGCCCGAGATTGAGCTGGGGCTCGGCGGCGCCAGAAGGGGGCCTCGGTGGGATGCTAGTGGGGGGCGCGGC
The DNA here is from genome assembly GCF_022837055.1 of Prionailurus viverrinus. Taxonomy (NCBI): domain Eukaryota; kingdom Metazoa; phylum Chordata; class Mammalia; order Carnivora; family Felidae; genus Prionailurus; species Prionailurus viverrinus. The sequence goes on from NC_062566.1 coordinate 94,979,995, forward strand.
CTGCAGAATTTGGGTTCCTGGAGGTGCTTGCGGCGCGCAGGCCCGGCCCGGGGCAGCAGAGACCACCAGCCTGTCCTCGAGGAGGACCAGGAACTGTCACGTATGGACCGCTGGGGGCCACCCGTGTGAGATCCACAGGGCTTAATAACAGTACCTCGAGTCCTGGGACAGCGTAACCTAATAGTGAGGGCGTTTTCTTTAGGGCATGAATAAATGGAAAGGTGTCAAAATAAGCATATTTTAAAGTTGAAACGAAAACTGGCAGATTTTCAGGTCGTGCAGTTGTGAAGTTAAGTGTCCAAAGAAACATTAGCTCTTTTACACCCTTTTCGTTTTTATTTTTTGGCAAAAATCTGTTTTGCCAGAATTTCCCTCAGGAGCTTTGCATGGCCCACAGTGGGGCAGGAAAACTTGAGCAAGCGTTCTCAGGTTGCTTTTGACTTCAAGCCTGTGCTCTCCAGGTTTTTTGAGTGTGCAGAAAAAGTGTCTGATTCTGTTTTTCTCTGGGATCTGACGATGTTTGTTCATTGGGTTTATAAGCATCTATTTAAAATCATTTTTTGCACGAAATACTCCCCGTTGCCACAGGGTGTAGTTTAGGGATTAGAAAATACTGTTGGAGAAAGCTGCTAGTGGCTTCATTTTCCAAGAATGTAAGTCATTTCCTTTCTGTGATTTCAGGGAGTTGATATTTCACAGCATCAAAACTTTGTGGGGAAAATTTTCCGTAATACATCTGTCATTAAAAAGGCTTTTGACTTTTGGATTTTGTCTTCGTAGAGCAGCACATAAATTTAGGCTCAGCAATGTTAAAGGATAAGAAGTTTTTCAGAAACTGCAGCATTATGAGAGTCTTGTAGAAAGTAATTTTAACAACCACCAAGACTTACAGCCTGCACCATCGAGATGGGGGAGGGGAGAAGACCAGAGGAGAGAGGCAGGAAAACAGATGCTTTTGCTGTTGTCCTTTGTAGTACAAAACTTGTAGCAGTTAATCATTTTCCTTGGGTGTGGTTTTGAGAAATAAAAGTATTACGTTAAAAAGGAAAATACTGCACGATATGAGGCAGCTGACATTTAAATGCTCTTTCCGTATGTTTGTAAACATATTGGATTTATATTTCATATTAAAATGGACCTTTGGGATCATTAGATGAGAAGGGTCCCCCAGGGGATATCTTCTATCAAGTTATCTGCAGGATATCTTCTCCAGAAAGCAGACTGACTGTAATAGGAACTAATTTTCCCCCTTTTGAATTGCTTGTAAAAATGCCGGAGATCTGACACTGATGGACCACAGTAATCAGCAGTTCTTGCAGAACTCAAAACATCTTAAGGGAAAGGAAATCTTTCCGTGTTTCCACTCCCTCCTTTTTGGGGGGCACCCTGGGTAAGCTACCAGCTTCAAGTACATAATTTGAACTTGCTGCTTGAAGATGCTCCTAGCTCTGCAGTGAAACAATAGGAGCGAGGAGGAAGACCCTGCTTGTTTGAAAGCAAAGTGCCCATGTGCTAGGTGATCACTTCTGGCAACAAGTTCTGTAAAAACTCATCCAGTTGGGCTAGCTGAATCCAGGGAAGGGGGGGTTGTAGAGCTTTTCTGGTTTCTGGACTTTGTTTTCACTTTTAACTACACTTATAAAGCCTTTGGCTTTCAGAACTTATGACATAATAGACTGTGTAGCCTTTTGTGGCAGATGCTTGAAATGAAAGTTTCAAACAGAATTGCTTTTGACTGAACTGTCAAGTTCAGAGTTTAGTGTAAATGAGTCCTGTCTCACAGCTAACTTTTTTGATAAAGGAGTTCTTTGTAGTTTTCAGCGTGGATGCTGCACATTTTGATTTCTGAGACTGTGGGTTTAAAAAAAAAAAATAAAACCTGCAAACAATTATTTTATTACATGAAAGCCAGTACCAAGAAAAGATTAATTCAGTCCAGATGTAAAAATGTATGTGAATTTTAGATTTGGATGATCTCAACAAGTTTTCCCTTTTGTTGATGAAACTGCCTGGATCCCAGATGGCATTCACAAACTGTCCCTTAGGTGGTTTTCTGAGTTCAGAACTAAATTTCAGGGGCCTTCTCTAAAGTCACTTGAAAATTGTTTTAAGCATTCTCAAGGATAGAAAGTCTTCACTATTTATGCAGAGATAGGTTTTTCCTATTCCACATGAATGCAAACCTTATAAATGCCCTGGTTTGGTAAATGAGACTGTGTGTTTCATAAATAGGAAAACCAGAGGTATTCAGTATTGTGTATCCTTATGAACAAAGCATAGAAACGTTGGCTTTCATTTATGCAATTCCAACTTTTTAAAAAATATATATTTATTTATTTATTTGCCGGGAGAGCATGAGCAGGGGAGGGTCAGAGAGAGGGGGACAGAAGATCGGAAACAGGCTCTGCGCTGAAAGGCTGACAGCGGCCAGCCCAATGTGGGGCTTGAACTCATGAATGGTGAGATCATGACCTGAGCCAAAGTCAGATGCTCAATCGACTGAGCCACCCAGGCGCCCCAATTCCAACTTTATTTTTATAAAGAGTTTTAAGTGCGTTCTCAGTCTTTAATAGGATCCTGTTGTAACACAGTTTGTGGTTTCTGATAAAGCAGTTGGTCCTCATATGATGATCCTGTACCCTGCTCCCACACCAAGAAAGAACAAACAACTTAGAAGAAAACTCCAGTACTTAAAAAAAAATCTGTACTTCCAACACTAAAGTTACTAAGGGTGTGTGTTGCACACTTAAAATTACATATTTTTAAGAAGTCTTTGTTTATGTAATTATACATTTAAGAGTTTGATTACATTGTGATTGCATATTAAACAGTTGAATGCAGGAGGGGGGAATGGAAAAGAAATAGTGATGGGATTTTATGAGTGGTGAAATTTTAGTTAAAACATATCTTTCCTAAAACCCAAACAGGAAAAATAGTATTGTTGGCTTCTGCAGTTAAAGTTTGATACAGGGGGTAGTTGAGAGGGTTTTTTGAATTGCACATTATCCTGAGGAAGAGGCTTTGGGGGCCTATAAAAATAAGTAGAAACAGGTTAAGGGAATAATTTGAGAGGAAGGAGGAAGTAGAATACTGGACAATGAGTTGCAAGGAAAATCTGAACTTAGAAGGATGAATATTTAAAACAAGGCTGAAGTAGAGAAAACTTTGTATTTAAAAGTGGAAATTAAAAAACAAGATCTTTTTTAGCAGAGAAAAAAAGGATTCATGTTAAGGTGCCCTACAAAATCTGCATACAGTATGAAATGGTGCTGTTATGTGCTACTCATCCTGGAAAGCTTGTGTGCATTTGTGTTAAATTGCTGCTTTGGTCTTAAATAGTGTTTAGGGACTGGATGCTTATTATTGTGCCCCACCGCCACCCATGCCACTTCTCATTTTGAAGATTAAAAACATTTTTTTGTCTAAACTCTAATGATTCTACAAATATATAATTTTTTTTTTAATGTTTATTTTTGAGAGACAAAGTGGGAGCAGGGGAGGGGCAGAGAGAGAGGGAGACACAGAACCAAAGCAGGCTCTAGGCTCTGAGCTGTCAGCACAGAGCCCGACACGGGGCTCGAACTCACGGACCATAAGATCATGCCCTGAGCCACCCAGGTGCCCCTGGTTCTACAAATATTTAATTACTCCCCCAGCATTTGTGAGAGCGACAACCTGCCTGCCATGCTGTAGGACCAGAGGGGCTCTACAGTAATAATGGCCATAGTTATGATAAGATTTTGAGTGAAAACAAGCTATCAGTGCTTCCAGATTATCTGACATGATTTGGTGGTGTAATTACTTCGGATGCAAGTAATGCATCAGAGTATGATATCACTCTTGATACGTATCAAGTGGAATCAATCATGCAGTATACCATACTGATCAAAATGATATCAAACAACAGTGGGAGGGGGAAAGGAAAAAAATCTCTGATCTGACATGAAGAATAGTCTCAGGAGGAGAAAAATGTAGCACTGCATCAAATTCAGATGAACCAGTTACAGGCCAAAGGAGACGGCAGTGTTGACTGGAGCTTTCTTGGAGCTGTGTGTAGCACAGCATTTTCTCCAATGCCTTTTCCCACCCGTGTGGCCTTTTCCTAGCAGAGTTTAATCTGCACAGCAAGAAACTAAGAGATTTTGCCATGACCCCGTGTATTTCATTAATGTGGTAACTGGGATAATTTGGACCAAAAAGATCTATTTAGAACCTCAGTATTCCTAATTGATTATCCAGGGATATTTTCAGCTGTTTTCGAATAACCCTGCCTTTGTACATAGATATGATACAACTTTGAGTAGTAATGTTTTATAGGTACATGAAGACAGAGAGAAAAACAATTATTTTATACTGTCTTCTAGCCACAGTTTCATATGAAGGAGGAAATGATTATAAAAATTAAGCAAATTCCGGATGAAGATTTTAGGAAATTAATGAAAAGCTCACTTAGCTTTTTGGGTAGTTCTTTGTGTAGTTTACATCAAATGAGTGATTATTTAGTAGTGGCACTTGTACTATCCAGTCTCAGTAGATACAACCAGGAAAATGCACGGATCAGAAGTATAGCACGAAGTGGTCATATGCAGGCAGCCGGCATCCAAGCCAAAAAAACATCATTATCTGCTCCCCAGAAGTCTATCTTTACATTCACAGTCCCTGCCTGCCCCAGGGATAACCACTGTTCTTTCATTGCCATAGGTTAGATGGTTTTTTAAAAAATGTTTATTTTGAGAGAGAGAGAGACAGAGAGAGAGAGAGAGAGAGAGAGAGAGAGAGATTCCCAAGCAGGCTCCACTCTGGCAGCCCCTCAGGCCTCAAACCTGCAAACCCTGAGATGATGACCTGAGCCAAAATCAGGAGTCAGACACTTACCTGACTGAGCCACCCAGGCGCCCCGCTCAGACTGCACGTAAGTGCAATCAAATAGAAGTTCTCTCTTGTGTCTTCTTCAGCTCAGCATAGCGTCATGTGCACATTGATGCAGGTAGCCGTTCTTTTTTCTTTTTTTCTGTGCATGAATATATCCAGTGTATTTATCCATTCTGTCGATGGACACTTGGGGATGGGACTAATATGTGGGGTAGGACCTTTTGAAGGCTCAAGAAAAGTCGAGCACCTTGGAGTTGAAAGGAGAGTATAGTCTTAAGATTAAAAGAGAAAATTACTTCAAAAACATGAGAGAAAAAAAGAGAAAGGAACATTACAAAAACACTGAAGTCTCAGCTCAGTCCACGGAATCCTATTGTTTCAGGGACACAGGAACATACCAACTGGATCTTGCCAGATTTTAACTGAGAACTGGAAAGAGGGAGGAGGCCATAGGTGGCAGACAGCCTCATCAGGTTTTAGAAGTGGAGGGACTGAAGCCCTGTGAGGTTGAGTGACTCAGAGTCTCACAGGTAATGACAGCACCAAGTGAACAAGCTCCTTCTCACGCTCAGTCTGGTCTAGGTTCGCGCCATCTGAGGGCTGACAGCCGGCCCTCTACTCTGCAGTGAGTCCACTGGCCTCAGGATGGGGTGCTTTTTTCTGTCAACACAAAGGGATTGTGTGGCTTTGTTCAGATAGACTCAGACCTGCCCGGAGAAAACAGGGCAGTGGTCCAGTGAGGAAGAATTTTACCTCCTCTAGTCTGCCTCTGCTCCCATGCAGAGCCCTTTTCTCCTTCTTCCTGTGTTCTAGGACTTTCTAGTGAGAGGTTGGGCGTCAAGTGCCAGGTAGGTGACATCTTGAGGTCCCTCTTGACTCAGTGTTTCATTGATCCACAAGTGATCTAGGCTGGAACTCAGTTTCAAAGGACTGCTTTCTAAATATTTTCAGAGTAGTTCACTCTTAAGAAGATACTATGAAAAAGTCTTTTTTTGTTTGTTTGCCTCTTCCTGCCATTATGTCCTCACCGGTTATACACTTTTCTCCTCCCTTGGACACACTTCCCCCTCCTTCAAGTTATCTTTTCATAAATATCTGTGGAAACATCCTGTCTCTACCTAAAACAACAGTGAAATTCTGATGCTGATGTCTGTGGCAGTCTCCAGGAAGCATTTATTGTAAAACAGAGGATTATGAGAAATCTAACAGATAAAGTGCTTACAAAGGAAAACAAATGATGTAGATGTTTTTTTTCTTTTATGTTTCCCTAAAGGGGAAAAGGGCATTTTTCATGGTTTAAGAAAAGGCTCAGAATTTTGACTTAGGCTCATAAGGAAAGTGAAAAACAAGTAAAATAGCAGAAGTGTTACAAATGGGTAGTAAATATATTCTGCTCAATGAAATACTGCTTAGAACAGCAAAAACCTAGCATGTGCAATCTTAGAAAATTAAAAAAATGTGCTCACCATAGGGTCATATCTCTGACAAGTTCCTCACTGAAATTACTGCAGAAAAGAATAGTACATTTCAGAGGCAACATGGAAGAGAAGCAGAAAAGTCTAACGGTAACAACAAGATCTTTGAAATCAATCCTCTGGGGCACAGATCCAGGCTCCACTATTTTCCTGTGTGTAACCTTGAGGAAGTTACTTCATTCTCTGAACCTCTTTTTTCTTACCTGTAAAATGAGGATAATGATAGTAACTATCCCACAGGGTTGTTTTGATTACTATATGAAAGAGTACGTAGAAAACAATGGCGTGGTCTGACACATAGCAAACTGTCAAGTGATGTTAGCTCTTACTACTTAAGACAAAAAAAAAAAAAATGATGTATAGGATTTACAGTTTTTTTGGAAGTCCCTGAGCCTTTAATTTACAAGCAGCTCATGAGATGATATTATATTTTGTTTTCGATGACCTTCAACAGGCAACAAAACCTAGTGTTTCTCAGTTACAGATACTGGGCAGTCTATATCACTGCACTGAGAATATCTGCTGGCCTATCCCGTTGACCACTAATTGATTGAGTTATTTTTCCTATTTCTCTTCTGATTTCCAGTAGTCTTACTCAGGCTCTCAGCTTCTGCTTGCTAGATACATATGCCTTTCCAGATGCCAAAAAGTAAATCTACAGATTAAAAAATAATCTCTCTTTATGATAATGAAGGCCGAACAAAGTATTTTTAAACTTAAAGACTACCAGTGGCCCATGTCTTTTGCTCTTGTACCCTATAAACTACATGTGCTTTTAAAGAAAACTACTACTGGGGCACCTGCCTGGGGGGCTCAGTCAGTTAAGCATCCAACTCTTGATTTCAGCTCAGGTCATGATCTCACAGTCTGTGAATTCAAGCCCCGCATCAGGCTCTGTGCTGACAGTGTGGACCCTGCTTGGGATTCTCTCTCTTTCTCTCTCTGCCCCTCCCCACCCCATTTATTTAATGTTTAAATAAACATTTAAAAAAAAATAAAACCACTATTATTGGTAGAAAGCAATTATTGTTTATTTCTCCCCTCCCCATCCCCACCATTGGCATAGTTTCTATAATGTGGGTTGGACCCCTTTATAATTTTCTCTCAGTAGGCCCAAAGCTTAAGATTTTAAACCACTCATTCAATGGAAATTAATAGTCTGAAAGTTTCAAAAGGAACATTTAAGAAAGAGTTAAGCATATTAGAAAAAGACACATTTACATCTAAACAGCATAATTACAAGCCAGTCAAAATAGGCACAGGATCCTCCAGAATAATTGTGATGTATCATCCCACTGTGTTCTTTAAAAGCAGGACCTACCCTGCATAACCCATGCTTGTTATGTGTTGAATAATATCTTGAACTTAGTGAACGTTTTTAAAACATTAAGTTTCCTAAGCCCATCAGAAATAGGTTTTATGTCTCTACGAAGTATCCCGGGACCGTGTTGGCGATTTGAAATACGATGGCCACAGTAGGACTTACCGAGAAGATGACTCGAGAGAGGAAGTTGGCCACACAGAGATACCTGGAGAACATTGTTCAGCAGAGAGACCGGCAAAGGTCTCAGGTGGAAGTGTGCCTGGTGTGTTCCCGGAACAATGAGAAGGTCACAAAACAGTAATAGATGAGGTCAGAGAAGTTTAGGGGGCGTGTCACGTAGGGCCCGCTTGGTGGACCATTTTAAGAACTTAGGCTTTTACCCTGAGTGAAATGGGAAATCATTGGAAAGCTTTGAGCAGAGGAGTAAGGGTTTGATTTACATTTTAATAGAATCACTGGCTGGTGTGTTGAGGTAGAAAAATGGAGCAGGGTGGTCGGTCAAGGGCAGAATCAGGGATACAGGTTAGCAGTTGTTGGTAACAATCCAGTTGAGAAATGCCAATAGCAGTGGAGGAGGTGGTGAGAAATAACCAGGGTTTATTTTGTAGATCACACCACCTAGATTTCTTGGCCAGCTGTTTGAGGAATATGAGAGAGATCAGAGTAAGGATAACATCAAGGCTTTTTGCATAATTATGGAGTTGCCATGAATTGAGGTGGGGATCTGATTGAGCAGTTGGTTTGGGAAAGATAACAAGGAGCTGTTGTAAACACGTTATCTTCGACTTCCAGGTAGAGAGGTTGAGTGTGTTGTTCTATAGCATTCTGGAGTTTCAGATGCCCAGGCTAGAGATTCAAATTTGGAAGGGGCCGAGAGAATTTGGATGAGATCCCTTGGGGAATGTGAATAGACAGAGAAAACAGTCCATGGACCAAGCCTTGGGTCATGCTAGTATTTACAGTTTGTTGAAGAAGAGAAGAAATATCCTAAGAAATTATCTTACAACATAGGAATTATGCACACATTTCTAACATAGTGGATCTAATTGTCTCCATTTCCTAAATAAGTGTTATTATTAAAAGATACTCTTATTTCTGTTGACCCACAAAATGGGAAGAATGAACTGAGAGTTATTTTTCTATGATAAGGCACTTGGGCTGAACCTGAGGTGTTTCAGCCTTTAAAGATTGAGTTGGTAAGAAGGGACCAGTAAAGGAGAATGAGAAGGAGCAGCCAGATGGATAGGAGGGAAATGGAAAGAATATCCTTGAAGTCAAGTAAAGGAGGTGTCTCAGGGAGGAGAGAGTGAATCAGTGGCGTCATAGGTTACTGAGAGGTCAGGTAGGGTGAGGACCGAGTGGCTCATTGGATTTAGCAAGGGAAGTCATTGGTTACCTTGACAAGTGCTGTGTTAGTGGAGGGGTGGGGGCAAAACGTGACTGGAGTGGGCTCAAGAGAGAATAAAAAGCTTATGAAAGAGAATTATAATTTTCCTTTTATTTATTTATTTATTTGAGAGAGAGAGAGAGAGAGAGAGAGCGAGCATGAGAGCAGGGGAGAGAGGCAGAGAGAGAGAGAGAGAGAGAGAATCTTAAGCAGGCTCCACACTGAGCTGGGAGCCTGACACGGGGCTTGATGGCATAATCCTGGGATCATGATCTGTGCTGAAATCAAGAGTTGTACACTCAACCCACTGAGCCACCCAGGTACCCTGATAATTCTTATTTTCTGTTCAGTTTCTTATAAACAGTATTGAATGTGAGTACTTTTTAATATGTCTGATAGAATGTGGGGTAGGATTTCAGAATACTAGAGGCCATGAGGGGTCTTCAGCAGGCTCTAACAGGGATGGGGGTAATGGGGAGCCTTTGAGCTTCCCTCTGGCTATTATTGGGAAAGCTCCCAGCATATAGATTGTAGTCTGTTTCTTTTGAAATAGAAAATCAGTTGTAATGCAGTGTCTTTGTTCTATGTTGCATCCCTTTAGATAAGAACTATATCCTGGAAGCACTGTCACTTTGTGTTGAGACTTCTGTTTCTAGTAAAGACGTGTTCTTTACTTCAACCCATTGATCCTTTACATGAAAAGGGTATAAGAGAGCCCTTGTGAGACATGTGCTTTGAGTTAGCCTCTTTTTCGGCAATGGTGATAGATTTGAGCTGACCAGGTACACATCGTAGTGCCCCACGAACCTGGAGGCCTTCGTTCACAGAATGGATGGCTCAGGGTAGGGGTTCCCAAGAGCCAGAAGAATTTAAGTAATAGAAACATTGCTTGTTTAATAGTTCTTTTATACTTTGTTGATAGCTTCCACTCTGAATATTATTTCAAAGCATGTGATTAAGCAATTTTCATAGTTCTGTATTGTATATCATAATTATGCACCGAGAATTTTCTCTTCTGGGAATTACCTTTGAATTATAATGCTAACTTTCTGTAATACTGTCATCAAAACGAATCAACAAGTCTCTGATACTAATTATCTTTTCTTTCCCTAAGCTTATTAAAATGTTAACACATCAGCCTTTAGTACTTAAATATTGTTTTTGGATAGTTAAAAGCTTACAGTGAATGGTAGAATTAAAACTTTGCTACATGTGTTCGAGTGTTGTTTGGTGATAAAAGAAAGTGTAGTAATAGTCTTTAGAAAGTTGCTAAGTATGGGAGAATGCTGGAAAGAGCAAAGACTCTTCTTTTGCACTGGATTATGGTGCATGTTTTTTGAGAAGTGGAGCTCCAGGGACTGTGTGTGTGTGTTTCTAGTGGGTTGTGGTGTAACATAATGTCAGCATTCTCTTAGGCACTGCTCTGTCAACACTGCTTTATTAGTATCATTTTGAATGTTTTTTCAGCTGAAACTTATAAGTCACTCTACAGTTTGTTAAATGAACATAATTGGCTTGTAACGGAGAAATACACAAGACCAATGTGAAATAATTTGGCAGTGTTGAGAGTTGTACGTGGTAAATACTGGAGTGTGCAGAGGTATAAAACTAAGCAAATTTTGGAATAAACGTTAAGTCTCTTAAGTCAGTGACTACAGGATGAAGTCCAGATCTCTTGAGCATGGAATTCAATATCCCAAACCAGAGCTCCAAACCTGTGGCCCACCAGGAAGACTGGCTACAGACATATTTTGGTTTTTAACATAGCATGAAAATAATTATTTGCTAACTTTTAAGAGTTGAAACTTTTCACTTAAAAAAAATTGAATTTTATATCTTCTTTTGAAAAGCCGGAAGGCCTGGCAATGAGTTTTGGGGAGCAGCGTAACAACTTCCCCTTTTATATGGGGTTTGTACTCTGTAGCCCACCATACTCCCCAGAAGAGATCCTCTTGGCCCCAACGTTGAGACCAAATTGCTGTCGGCATTTTCGTCCTGCAGGCTTCACTCCTTTCTTGCCTGCCCCTGTCGGCATGGGAATTGACTATCCGTGTGTTGTAGTCACTTGGATTCTTACATAATGTCATCTCACAGATCCGTCAGTCTATCCCAGTTCTCCTCGTAGTCCCCAGTTGTCTCCATTACCAGGCTAACTACGACATACATACTTAGTCTGGGTCATGCTTGCTATTCTCCTTGCACTCAAGTGAGCTGCAGAATGCTTGTGTCACTTCACTGGAACTTAGTACATCCTGCTTTATATTGTCATCTTTTTATATATTCTAACTTACCAGCTCGAAGTTTCTCGAGGACAACAACCATATCTTATTTACTAGTGCCTAGCAAATTTACTCTAGATTTACTAGATTAATTATTGTTTAGAGTTACCTTCCAGTAATGGTAATATATAATTATAGTGATGCTTGAGAAGAATTAGAAAATACCCAAAACTCGTATAAAATCTATTTCCTCAGACAGGGCAATCTTAATTTACTATATCGATTTCTTTGTAGCAAGATTTATATCATTTATTTGAGTATTAAGTCACCACCTCATGTATTGCCTGTTTAGATTCTGTTATGTAGGTGGATGATGTTTCCAAATAAGGGGAACTTTATTACATACCATTTTATAATTTTAGATATGCTTCTTTCTAAGGCTAATACTGTTTTAAATGTCTTATTTTTTCATTCATTTGACAAATAGTGAGTACCCTATGTAGAAGGCCCTGGAGATAGTGTGAATTCAACAGGCATGATGGTACCTGCTCTCCTGAAGCTTTAACCCATTAGCCAGAAAGGCAGATATCAGAAAACAGAATGTATAATTGTTTAATTTTGGTAAGTATTACCAAGAACTGGGGGGTTCTCTGAGACCTCCTAACAGAGCAGTCTGGTCTGAGGGTGGGGCTGTAATAGGGAGTATAACATAACTGAATTCTAAACTCCCTGACTTTCTCATAATGCCATAGCAGTTTATAAAGTATTCTAAATGTAAAAATTTAACCTTAGAGGGGCACTGGGTGGCTCAGTTGGTTAAGTGTCCAACTTTGGCTCAGGTCATGATCTCACGGTTCGTGAGTTCAAGCCCCGTGTCTGGCTCTGTGCTGACAGCTCAGAGCCTTGAGCCTGCTTCAGATTCTGTGTCTCTCTTTCTCTCTCCCCTCCCCTGCTCATGCTCTGTCTCGCTCTCTCTCAAAAATAAACATTAAAATTTAAAAAAAATTAACCTTAGAAACAAATAAATTAAGTGGTAATTTCTGTGACAAAATAAGAGTTAAAAAAATCTCTAAGGAACTTACCATTGGCTACAGTCATTAATGAGGAAGAATGAATTATTTATTTTCTTTAATCTTTATTTGTGTGAGAGAGAGAGAGAGACAGAGACAGAGTGTAAGTGAGGGAGGAACAGAGAGAGAAGGAGACACAGAATCCAAAGCGGGCACCAGGCTCTGAGCTGTCAGCACAGAGCCCCACGCGGGGCTCAAACCCATGAACTGCGAGCTCATGACCTGAGCTGGAGTCTGATGCTTAACTGACTGAGCCACCCAGGTGCCCCATGAAGAATGAATTATATTTTATAACTCTAGAGTTTACTTTGTTTGGTACCTGAATTGAACTCTATTTAAATAAGTAAATGAAAGACAAAAGGGAATTTGGGCTAGAAATTTCAGATATAGCTAACTCGCAAACTAACTTTTATGAAACTGTAATTATTTTAAAGATGTTTACAGTGAGGACATTTCTTATGGCTTGCGAAAGTAGGATATAAAAAATAAACTGACTTATTCCCTCAAGAGCGAGTAGTGGATAGTACCTTTATTTTCTATTTCCAAGCCCGTGACTAAAAAATACTAATAGTTTATTAGTATGATCTTGGAGTGATGTAATAGGGTATTATGAAAAACCTCAGAGGTAAAGTTAGTAGCATATGTGAGCCAAAAAATAGAGTGGAATTTTGTGTGGTGTATATATTTATTAACAGCAATCAGAAATGCTTTAGGCATTTTCCCCCCAAAGAAAATAGAATTCTATACTTAACTAAATCCATCTAAATATAGTGGTAAAGTTAATTTTTTGCATAGCTTAGCATCACACTGAAACAAAGGTCAGCTGTAGTGGTGCCATGTCTGAAATTTCTGTTAAGAAACTCATGTTACTGGTAATTATAGAAAGAGATTCAGAAAAATTAACATACTGAAGGAAGTTTTAGTTCAAATTCACCCAAGATTTTCAGATGTGAGCTTAAGGAAATTTAAGGAAATCAGATCAGGAAATAGTTTTTAAGAAATGTCAAATGTCATATAGAATTTAAAATAAGTACCGGATAAATCTTTTTAACCTTAAATATTCATTAACTGAGCCCATGTCAGTTTTAAGTTGTGAAGAGGGTGTTTAACAGATGATATGTTATTTACTAAATTAATTGCTTTTACTGGTGCCTACAGAAATATAAAGAGAAGTTTTCATGAATTTTAGTTGTAGAGTAAAAACTAGCAGGGAAAGCCAATGAAAGTTAGTTAACTTATAAAACAAAGTTGCCTTTAATGATTGGTTGGCTTATGTATTCTTGAACTAGACTCATAATTTACCAATACGTTTTCAGGAAATTTGTAGTCACCGTATTATAGATAAAGGATCTAAATTAATGCATTTTAATGTATGAACTATTTTCAGTTGAGGGGCCTGAAACAAATTCTCAATTGCCAAGGGGTTGGGAAAGGCTCTGAAATGTTTGGGGGCTTGTGTAGCCTGGTTGTGGTCAACTGAATTCCATTTTCTAGTGCTTGAATCCTGACCAGACATGTTGCAGTGGTGACTGAGTTTGTGTATCTTTTTCTGGTATGATATTATTGTCTGTGTTATGGACGTTAGTCATGTCTTCCCAGGTAGGCAGTAATGTTTGAGGACACATAAGAGGTGATTTCTACTCTCTTGAATTCTTTCATAGCTCCTATAAAACTGTTGACTCTTGACTTCAGCCCAACAGCGTTGTGGCTTTATTCTTTCTGATCTGTATGATGTGAGAGAGCTGCCATCTAGATTTAAGCCTTCAGCAAGTCCAGGAAGCATCTGACCCATTAAAAAAAGTTAACAGAATTGTGTTTGTGTGTATCTCCTGAGTCTGATGTATAAATGATGTATATCAATAGCACAATAGTGACATGTATTCATATTTAATATTGGCATTGGAAATACACATTTTGTTGCTTAAACATTCAAAAGGCCATGAAGAATACAAATTTTGTTCCATAAACTTTCAAAAGACCATAAATAAAGATTGGATTTTAAGCATTAATAATAGAATGCAGCAATAGAAATTATCTGTGATTTCTCAGTGCAAGAAAACAAGGTCTCTTGAAATACCTCAATTAGGGATTTCCTCCCAGCCTGCATCAGAACAACGTTTCTTGTTTCCTCATGCCAGATGTTTTCTTAGTGATGGTACACCACGCACTGGGGCCCAAGACACAAGCCTAATCCACTGGAAATGCCCATTCAACCATTTTTGCAGTTTTTCCTCCTTGGTTTGACATGTGGTGGTGTCCACCCTCGTTGTGATGATCGAATTGCCTGTGAGGAGGTAGTCCTGAAATGACACCCTCCCACCATTTGAGTTGATGTGCTTGGCCCTGTGCCTAGGAGCGAGATGATAACGGACCTCATAATTTCTTACAAAATAGTTGATATAGTCTTACTTTAATATTGGGGGTGGGGTCAAAAAGTTGGGATTATTTCTAAATGAAATTTTTATATTTGCTGCGCCACCCATCTTTGCTGTTGTCTTGACCTCCTTATGAATGTGAGTTTTAGCTTCCCCTGCCTTCTGTTTCTTCAACCCTTCTGTGTTCTGTTCCTGCTTCATCTGATCGCCTATGTATCCTCTATTACAAAGAAAAAAACAACTCTGCATGTCGTATGTTCTATAATGGGATGAAAAGGCTCACAGACAAGAATTTAACTAAAATCATGTACAGAGATTCTACTCCTTCCTAGTTTCTTTTCTACTCAAATTGTGCGTGCGTGTGTGTGTGTGTGTGTGTGTGTGTGTGTGTGTGCTTCCCCTGAGGATATTAATAAAGTTATTTTATAAGTATCTTTATGAATTTAATCCTTTCACAGGCCAGAAGCAGTTGATCCATAAAACAAACTAAAAACTGTGTTTATGAAAATCCATGTTGTATATCTCCCAAATCTGACATATGAACAAAATATAACTTTCATAACAGTAATACGTAATTAGATTTAATGTCACACTGAAAAATATAAATTGTATCTCTGTGAAAAACATAAATTTAAAGTTTTCAAAAACTAAACAAAGATTGAATTTTGAAAATTACCAATAGGGGGGCGCCTGGGTGGCGCAGTCGGTTAAGCGTCCGACTTCAGCCAGGTCACGATCTCGCGGTCCGTGAGTTCGAGCCCTGCGTCAGGCTCTGGGCTGATGGCTCAGAGCCTGGAGCCTGTTTCCCATTCTGTGTCTCCCTCTCTCTACCCCTCCCCCGTTCATGCTCTGTCTCTCTCTGTCCCCAAAAAATAAATAAACATTGAAAAAAAAAGATTTAAAAAAAAAAAAAGGGGGCGCCTGGGTGGCGCAGTCGGTTGAGCGTCCGACTTCAGCCAGGTCACAATCTCGCGGTCCGTGAGTTCGAGCCCCGCGTCAGGCTCTGGGCTGATGGCTCAGAGCCTGGAGCCTGTTTCCGATTCTGTGTCTCCCTCTCTCTCTGCCCCTCCCTGGTTCATGCTCTGTCTCTCTCTGTCCCAAAAATAAATAAACGTTGAAAAAAAAAAATTAAAAAAAAAAAAAAAAGAAAATTACCAATAGAGTGTAGTTATAAAATAGGACATTTTCCTCAAAGAAACAAATCAAGATGTCATTGATTAGCTTCCTATGATAATTTTATATATATATATATATATATATACATATACATATATATATATTTGATTATGGGAATAATTATGTAATCATAAGAATAACTATAAATAGTGTTCTCTCAATTCTCTTTGAGATGCTAAAGTGTAAAGTAAAATAATAGATCTTCAGAATGGTATATGCATATTAATTGATAAGGTTTTTCTACCTAACTGCAGATAGAAATGTAGCTATACAGCACGATTAAGAATTCTGTCATTAGAGTTTGGTATTATAATAAATCATCATTGAGAAGTTGAATTACATCTGATATTTGAGTGAGGTCACAGATTTTTTTTTTTTTAATTTTTTAGAGAGAGAGAGCTTATGAGCAGGGGAGAGGGGCAGAGGGAGAGAGAGAAGAAAATCTTAAGCAGGCTCCATGCTCAGTGCAGAGCCGGACACTGGGCTCAATCTCACAACCTTGGGATTATGACCTGAGCCCAAATCAAGAGGGACACCCAACCCACTGAGCCACGCAGATGCCAAGGTCACACATCTTAAAGTATTGTTAGATAATGGGATATACTACTGAGATGAAATAATGCATTTGAAAGTGCTCTGTAAATGTGGTATCCCATGGAGACACCTCAGGGTCTTATCATAGATGTTATCTGGGTGGTCATTTACTACCCATAGGTGTGGGCAGGAGAGAGAAGCGATTGTTACAGCGTTTACCCTGGACTGCAGGTGGTGAGCGGGAGACTCTGACACTGGAAAATGAAACATTGATGCGTACTTGTGGGGCAAGGATACATGCTATTTATCAGATTAAGAACCATGATTTGTATACATTACCTTTCTCAAAAATTAAAGGAAGGTGAGCATGTCTTTCCTTTAACTAGATATTCTGGCATCATCATAATTTATCTCTATGTGACATTTTGTAGGTTACTTTATTTGATCCTCAGAGTAGTAGTTCCTGTTTTACAGATGAGAAGGTTAAATAATTTGTATGACTTGACAACTTTACCTGAAACAGTTGGTGAAAAACCAGAACATGATACTCTTCTGACTCTGAGGCCTGTGCTCTTTTTTCTTGCTACCAGTCATCCTGGTGATAAAATATTTCTAGAGTATTTGCAAAATACAGTGTGACATTTTGATTTCTTTTTTTTTTTTTTTGTATTTTTTTAAGTGAATTTTGGTTTCTGCCCGATACTAAATCAACTTTTGTTCCTTAATTAGCTTACACTGATGTTGCCGTAGAGAATTTTTTGTGTCAGTCCAAACTAGATAGGGTAGTCTTTTCAAACATATTGTACTTCCTGTGATAATGCATTTAACTTCACACAAAATTCCTGATCATTGGATTTTATCAGAAGACAGCAAGACATGCATAAAATTTCACACTATTAATCCTTTGTTCAGAGCAGCTGTTACCTTGAAAAAACCTCTAGTAATTTGTAGGATTGGCTAATAAAGGAAAATCAGAATAAAGGTGTTTTTGGAATGATGGCACATCGTACATTTAAAGGTGACACATTAAATACATTTGCTTGATTTCCCTTTAGAACATTATAATCTTTAAGTGCTAGTGTTTTATGGAAACATACTACAGGCCTTTCTGTAGGAAGTTTTAGATATGTGGACTGTGTAAATGAACCCGAATTTAGCATGAGAACATCTGCAAATCTTTCTTTCATTCAACTCTTATTTATATGCCAAGCATTTTGCTGGAAATTCAATGATGACCAAGGCATGGACCTGTCCTCTGGAAATTAGAGCCTGGTTGATGAGGGAGACAGACAAACCAGTGAACACTTAAACCATGTGATATGTGAAATGCTACCTGTTTAAAACTCTGCTGTGCTATTTTTGTTTAACAAGAAATTTTCTTTTATCTCTCCGGAATTCTTACCAGGTGATACCATTGGTAAACATCAAAAGGCCCTAACTTTTGGTTTTACTTAGTATCGTTTAAAATTGTAGTGTTTTTTTCCAAATCACCATGAATTCCTACCTTTCAATTTTTAAGGTCAAGTTTAAACTTTCGGAAGCCATGGGTTTAGCCAGTTTAGGTAATAATACCTGCATCATGCAGCAAAGGGTTTGAAGTAATGTGGTGTTACTTAAACACATAAGGCGCTTCAATGAACATGTAGATTCATTAAATTTGTTTAAATCAAATCTTTAGTTATATAAATTGCATGCAGTAAAAATAAAGTTCACAAATTTTAAGTAGATAATTTGGTAACTTTTGAGAAATGTGTATAATTATGTAACCAGTGTCAAAGTCAAGCTATAGAACATTTTTGTCATGCCAGAAAGTTTTCTTCAGCCCCTTTTTAGTTAGTCTTCTTCTCTTCCACCACTTTCTTCTTTTTCTCCTTCCTCCCACCCCAGTTATCCATGACAACTACTGATCTTTAGTTTTGCCTTTTATAGAATTTCATGTAAATCATATCATGTGACCTGTAGTTTTTTTGTGCTTTGCTTTTGTATCTGGCTTCTGTCCCTTAGCATAATGCTTCCTGGATTCATGCATTTGTTGCATATATCAAGTTTTTTTTTTTTTAATTGGGTAATATTAAGTTGTCACAACTTGTTCATTCATCTGCTATTAATGGATATTTGGATTGTTTCCAGTTGGGAATGGAAGTTTATTATGAATGAAATTACTATGAACGTTCATGTATAAATTTTTTTTTAATTTGAGGCACACCAGTTCATTTATATTTTTAAAATTTTTATTCAAGTATAATATATGATTTTATGTTAGTTTCAGGTGTACAGTATAATAGAACAATTCTATACATTTCTCAATGCTCATCAAGATATGTGTACTTTTAATTCCCTGTATTTATTTCACCCATCCCTCCACCCACCTCCCCTCTGGCAGCCACCAGTTTGTTCTCTGTATTTATTTATTTTTAAGTGTTTCTTTATTTTTGAGAGAGAGAGTGAGAGAGAGAGAGAGAGAGAAGGGAAGGGGCAGAGAGACCGGGAGAAAGAGGATCCGAAGCAGGCTCCATGCTGCCAGCCCAGAGCCCAATGCAGGGTCCAAACTCACAAACCGTGAGATCATGACCTGAGCCAAAGTCAGAAGCTTAACTGACTGAGCCACTCAGGCTCCCCTGTTCTCTGTATTTAAAAGTCTGGTTTTTTGTTTCTCTCTTTTTGTTTTTTCTTTGTTTGTTTTGTTTCTTAAATTCCATGAATGAAATTCTCTGTGAGTGAAATCACACAGTATTTGTCTTTCTCTGTCCTACTTATCTTATTTAGCATTATACCCTCTAGGTCTATCTATACTTTTTGCAAATGGCAAGATTTCATTCTTTTTTTTTTTTTTTTTTTTATGGCTGAGTAATAGTCCATTGTGCACATATACCACACCTTCTTTATCCATTCATCTATGGATGGAACTTGGGCTGCTTCCATACTTGGCTATTGGAAATAATGCTACAACAACCATAAGGGTGCATATATTTTTTTGAATTAGTGTCTTTGTTTTCTTTGGGTAAATACCCAGTAGTGGAATTACTGGGTCATAATAACTTTTTTTTAATTGTTTTTAACTTTTTGAGGAACCTCCATACTGTTTTCCACAGTGGCTCTACCAATTTGCATTCCCACCAATAGTGCGTAAGGATTCCTTTTTCTCTACATCCTTACCAACACTTACTTCTCGTCTTTTGAATCTAGCCATTCTAACAGGTGTAAGCTGATATTTCTTGGAGGTGCATTTCCTTGATGATTAGTGACATTGAGCATCTTTTCATGTGTCAGTTGGCCACCTGCATGTTTTCTTTGGGAAAATATCTATTCATGTCTTCTGCCCATTCTTGATTGATTGGATTATTGGGGGTTGATGTTGGGTTGTATGAGTTCTTTGTATATTTTGGATAGAACTCTTTCTCTGGTATATCATTTGCAAATATGTTCTCCCATTCATTAAGTTGCCTTTTTTGTTTTGTTGATGGTTTCCTTCACTGTGCAAAAGCTTTTGATATGGTGTAGTCCCAGTAGTTTCATTTTGCTTTTGTTTCTCTTGCCTCAGGAGACATATCTAGAAAAATGTTGCTAAGGCTGATGTCCAAGAAACTGCTGTCTATATTTTCTTTCAGGAGCTTTAAGGTTACAGGCTTCACATTTAGGTCCTTAGTCCTATTGTATATAGTGTTAAAAAGTGGCCCAGTTTCATTCTTTTGCATGTAACATTCTAGTTTTCTCAGCACCATTTATTGAAGAGATGAGATGGTCTTTTTCTCATTGTATATTCTTGCCTCCTTTGTGATAGATTGACTATATAAGCATGTGTTTATTTCTGGACTCTATTCTGTTCCATTGATCTATGTGCCTGTTTTTATGTTGGTACCATACTGTTTAGATTACTACAGCTTTGTAGTATATCTTGAAATCTGGGATGGTGATGCTTCCAGCCTTGTTCTTTTTTCAAGATTACTTTGGCTATTTGGAGTCTGTGGTTCCATTTGGTATTATTTGTTCTAGTTCTGTGAAAAGTGTTATTGGTATTTTGATAAGGGTTGCAAGTGTAAGTCTTTGGTGGATGTATCTTTTCATTTATCGTACTCAAGTACCTAAGAATGAGTTCTACGATAAATGAATGTTTGACCTTATAAGAAGCTATTAATTGTTTTCCAAAGTAGTTATATCATTTAACATTCTCACCAGCAGTGTCTGAGAGTTCTAGTTGCTCCAGATTCTCACCAAGGTTTGGTATTCTCTGTCTTTTCAATTTTAAACATTCTAGGGGTGTGCATTGTGGTATCTCACTGTAGTTTGTTTTTTATTTTTTTATTAGAGAGAGAGCGCACATGTGTGAGTATGGGAGAGGGACAGAGGGAGAGAGAGCAACAATCCCAAGCAGGCCCCATGCTCAGCATGGAGCCCAATGTGGGACTTGATCCCACAACCCTGGGATCATGACATGAGCCTAAATCAAGAGTCAGATACTCAGCCAACTGAGCCACCCAGGCACCCCTCACTGTAGTTTTTAATTGCATTTTCCTAATGACTAATAATATTGAGCATCATTTCAAATGCTTACTTGCCATTTGTGTATCTTTTCCAGGGAAGTGACTGTTTAAATCTTTTGGCCATATTTTTAAGTGAGTTTTCTTCTGTTAGTAAGAGCTATTTATGTATTCTGGATTTAAGTCTTTAATTAGATAAATGTTTAAAAATATTTTTTTCAGTCTGAGGATTGCATTGCCATTTTTAAACTGACTTGCAAAGAGCAGAAATTTTAATTGTAAAGAAGTCCGATTTTTCCTTTAAAAAATTTTTTGATCACAGAGATCTCCTAGAAGTTTTCTGTAAGTTTCACAGTTTTAGCCTTTATATTTGGATCTGTGGTTCAAGTTAATCTTTGTATTAGGGCCGAAATCAATTCTAAGTTTATTCCCTCAGTAAAGTACCTTGGCACCTTTATCAAAAATCAAATGACTTTTGATATATGGTTTGTATCTGGACTCTTTATTCCATCAACTGACATATCTTTAGGCCAATATTGTATTGTTTTAGGGGCACCTGGGTGGCTATCATTAAGCGTCTGACTCTTGATTTCAGCTCAGGTCATGATCTCACAGTTCGTGAGATTGAGCCCCACATGGGCCTCCATGCTGACAGCACAGAGCCTGCTTGGGATTCTCTCTCTGTCTCTCTCTCTCTCTGCCCCTCCTCTGCTCACACATGCACACATGCTCTCTTTCTCTCAAAATAAACTTTAAAAAAAGTAAAAATATACACTGCTTTAAGTAATGTATGTACTCTTTACAGTAAGTCTGAAAAATCAGATATTAAGTCTTCCAACTTTGAATTTGAGTCGAAAGGGCAGACATACCTGCTTTGTTCCAATATTAGGGAAAAACCATTTACTTTTTCACCATTAAGTGTAATATTAACTGTAGATTTTTCTTAAACTGTCATGACTTCTAGGAGCAAGTAATTTCCAAATTCCAGACAGAGTAATGCAATTGGAAGATGTTTTTGAAAGACTCCTTAGAAGGATTTTCAGGATTTTGTCTCTTCATTATCACCAACTGTATCGAGGGTTACCAGCAGACAACCTACAACTTTCTAAATCTTATCTGAAAAAGAATTTTCATCCAGCTTTCCCTAGAGAGCCCATGATTAGTACCAACAACGTATTTTCTTAATTCACTTTTCCAAATGTGAAGGTCATGAAGGAAAATAGGCACTCATCTCTTAATGAGGAATTTTTGAATACTTGAATAGTTTTGCCTCTGGATCTGAGGTGATAATGATTCTATGGCATTTGTTGGCAGTATATAACATTTTCTTGGTAGAATTAAGGCAGTAGGAGGACAGTGATGGACCACTGGTATTGGGCAGTAGTCCTGCCATGAAGAATGGCTGACCTTGGAGTAGGCTGCTCTTTTAGTTTATTCAGGATAATAGTCTGTAGGTCAGCCTCAAGCTGCCTTTCCAGGATGATTAGAGCCATTAAAAAAAAAAAAAAAAGCAATACTAAACAGAGATAGGTTGGTTTCTGTTTTTTGTTTGATTGGTTTGTTTTTAACTTCAACGTTGAGTTGTGGTTCCATTTTTCATGGAGGATTAACCCTGTCACTGTAGGGTAACTTGTAATTCTGATTTCCTTCCTCCACACCCTTTAAAAATCAGGCTTTTAAGTCTCTCTCACAGCATTAGAGGATGATTAGTATCAGGAGGAATGTTGTCTTTTGGCGGTATGCAGAGGGATGCACATCACAGAACCAGAAAATCCGATGAACAGGTAGGTCAAATGGAGACAACTTGACTGGGCTATTCAGTGACTCACTGTTGGACAGTGTGGACTTCACCAGAGAGTGCAGAGATTCACTGTTAAATGACTTTTATTTCTATTCTCTTTGGGATATAAGGTAACACTCAAGTTGGCTTTGGTCTCTTATTTCAAAACCTGGTTGAGAAGAGTTCTAGAAACGAGGTCTGTGAGTTGGTGTATGGGAAATAGAATATTACTATATAGGTAAATACTACTTGAAAATGAGATTTCACACTTGATGGACCTGGCAAATTTATGGTGGTTATCTTCTAGAAGTAAGCTAAGGGAATTAAACGCTGGATGACGGATACAAGAGAGCCAACTTCTGATTGAAGGTTACCTTGGGGAAAACCTAAGGGATGCAGCCGTGGCTCCCAGTGATGTTCCTCACATCCGTCTTAACAGTCTTGGATTTGTGTTTCTCCAGAATAGCACAAATCACCTCAGTCTCCTTGGAGAAGATTAGCTAATGACTGGATGATGCCCCAGGGGGATGGGGTAGCTATATATAACTGGGAAGCCCTATATAAAATGAACATTTTCATCAGTTTTCTTAAGCAAGGACTTTTAAAACTGTAAGTCAGAGTTTTAGACTTTTTTTTTTAATGATTAAAATAATCATTGTTGGGGTTCCCAGATGGCTCAGTCAGTTGAGCATACAACTCTCGATTTCAGCTCAGGTTGTGCTCTTGTGGTCGTGAGATCAAACCCTACATTGGGCTCCACACTGGGCATGGAGCCTGCTTGGGATTCTCTCTCTCTCTCTCTCTCTCTCTCTCTCTCTGTCTCTTTGTCTCTGCCCCTCCCTTGCTTGTGCGTGCACATGTGTGCTCTCTCTTTCTCTCTCACTAAAAAAAAATAAAATAAAATAAAAATAATAATAGTAATAGTTGTTTTCTCTGACTTTTTAAATTGGTATTTTCAGATATCTTTATAAGTTTACGTGACAACTTTGTCTCTACCTTACTCACAGCAAAACCCCCAAAGAGGTGTTAAATAAGAACTTTTGTAGCAGTATCAAGCCTTGTGAGAATGTCCAGAGGAATTGCTTACTTTGAAGTCTGTAGATTGTGCTTTTGATCTTTTACTGTAAAGAGTACCTGGACCCATGAGGTTTACTTCATGCCCTTCTGCACGTTTGGCACATGAACAGTATGGGCACATGTGTGAGGGTGTGCCCTGATGCGAATGCTACTCTTTCGGGTGTGTCTGGTTAACAAAGTAATTGCAGCCCATCATTTATGTGTATCAAGGTAAAAATTGGATTCCTAGCACCTCAAACTCTTTTTCTGGGTTCATAAACTTCTTTACATATAATGCTACAACTGTCAGGGTGGAAGGCAGGTCTTATTAGCATTTGAGTACATTCACTTTAGTAAATCGTTTTAACATATTTCTTAACTTCATATCAAAAATGAACTTTTTTTTTTTTTATTTTTTTTTTCAACGTTTATTTATTTTTGGGACAGAGAGAGACAGAGCATGAACGGGGGAGGGGCAGAGAGAGAGAGGGAGACACAGAATCGGAAACAGGCTCCAGGCTCTGAGCCATCAGCCCCAGAGCCTGACGCGGGGCTCGAACTCACGGACCGCGAGATCGTGACCTGGCTGAAGTCGGACGCTTAACCGACTGCGCCACCCAGGCGCCCCAAAAATGAACTTTTTGAAGACAGACTAGATTAAATTAAATTGTTTCCTACTCATGGGAGTTTTTGAACAGAATTTAGAGAAGAAAAATCCTGGGGGGAAAAAAAAGGATACTGGGTACCTAAAACTAACTGGTATTATCTTGGCAGATCATTCTCTCACCACATTGGTTTCTTCACCTATAAAATTATGGGGTTGGGGGGCGCCTGGGTGGCTCAGTCGGTTAAGTGTCCGACTTCAGCTCAGGTTGTGATCTCACAACTTGTCAGTTCGAGCGCTGCATCAGGCTGTGTGCTGACAGCTCAGAGCCTGGAACCTGCTTCGGATTCTGTGTCTCCCTCTCTCTCTGCCCCTCCCTCGCTTGTGCGCGCTCTCGCTTGCTGGCTCTCGAAAATGAATGAATAAACTTACAAAGTAAAATTGAATTAAGGGATTGGAGTAGATCATCTGTGAGATCTGATACAGTGGTCAGATTTTCATTTGGTTGTTCTTCTATTGCGTCATTATTCCATTTAGTAGTAGATAGAATCTTAGAAATTAATACATATGCCTACTACTAACTTGTAAATACTGTAAAAATTCATTAACAACACCAGAATATCTAAGGCTTTTTCCCACTTTTGGGCCATGAAAACACTTATGTAGTGGGTACAATAATATTTTATAAAGATTATTTTAGTTTGCTGTAAAGTCTTTGCATAGGATCCTCAAAGGATTCAATTTATGTTAAAAGTAACAGGCTATTTATTTTAACAGGATTGCATACTTGTACTTTATTTATCAAGTTTAGTCACCAATATGTAGTTGTTCACAGCATTTTCAACAACAGTACCTCTGATAATTTTTTTTAATTATGAAATACACACATAGAAAAATGCCTATAATGTCTGTGTACATTTTAAACAGTAATAGTAATCAACACCATTATATCCACTATCAAGTATAAGAAAAATAATTCTCTAGCTCCTTTGTAGCTCCTGTCCCTTTCTGAAGACATCTCCTGCTCCCAGACTACCCCATCCAGCACCATTTTGAACTTACTCATTACCTTTCTTAACAGTTTTACCAATATATATTCTGTATCCCTGAATGAGTTATTGTTTCATCACCTGATTTTGATGAATTGTATATATTCTTTTGTAACTTGTTTTTTCACTGAACCATTGTCTTTGAGATTCACAGTTGTTCACGTGTGGCTGTGGTTCATTAATGTTCACTGCTGAATTGCCTTAATGTACCGTATTTTATTTATTCTGTCAATGGACTTTTGCCTCTCTGGTGTGTGTGTTTACTTTGTTGTTGTTAAGAACTGTTTAATGACATGAAAAGCCCTTCTGCAGTGTTAAAGCTAGAAACTTTCCAAATCCTTAATTCAATCTTTCTTAGGGGTGCTAAAGTCTCTTTGGAAAAAAAAATATTTCAGAGGAAAAATAAGTAAAGTTAATGTTAAGGTTCCTATGTAATATAAGGATTTCTATATTTCTACCAGATAATGAGAATTTCACAGCAAAATCATTATCAAGAAAATTGCAGTTCCACTGTCAGAGAGAATTGAGCGCAAGTCCCATGAATGAAGGAATCAAAGATTTCATTGTGGAAATTAGAAGCAGATGCTTCTAAGTTGGAGGATTTTCCCTGAGAACAGCACTTTTTGTTGGCGATGTCATGCTAGAAATCCATCTTGGTTGAAAGGAATTTTTGTGCCTGGTTGCTAAACCCGATATGACTTTTGAATACAGATGGCTATGCAAAATCAAGTTTCTCTGGCTTAAAATTCATGAATTTTACCCTTGACTTTGTTCTTCTTGTTGGTTGCCTATCTAGCATCTCCCCTCATCTCCCAGGCTTTCCAAATGTACTCAGATTTTTGTTTTGATGTCTATGTACTTGAGGGGAAGTTGATCCTACCTCTAGCTCTAGAAGTGGGCCCTGGGTGGCCTCAGCTAATCATGCAGGCCCCTGCCCTATATTGTGTGTGTGTCGGGAGTGGGGGTGGGGGGGTGCGTGCTGGTGACTTGAGACATTCAGTTAGGATTAGTATCATTACTCCTGTTTGCCTCCGCATTCTGGTTTATTTGGCCACTCTGAGAGAAGCAAGCCTTAAAGTGGAGTGATTCCAAGGTACCAAGAGGAAACTAGGTTCTGGATGACATCTCAAACTACCACATCAAACCACCCACGGGCCCTTTCATCCTGCTTGTTGCCTTCAAGTTACTTTGGTTTTTATAAATTTCCCTTATAGCATTTAACTAGCCTAACTACTAATAGTTAACATGTCTGTAGTGTATACCATCTATCTTATATCATCCTTTAAAATTTTTTTTTTTTTCAACGTTTATTTATTTTTGGGACAGAGAGAGACAGAGCATGAACGGGGGAGGGGCAGAGAGAGAGGGAGACACAGAATCGGAAACAAGCTCCAGGCTCTGAGCCATCAGCCCAGAGCCCGACGTGGGGCTCGAACTCCCGGACCGCGAGATCGTGACCTGGCTGAAGTCGGACGCTTAACCGACTGCGCCACCCAGGCGCCCCAACTTATATCATCCTTTAAAGTAGTTACTGTTGTTATTCCCATTTTACAGATATGGAAGCCGAGATGTAGAGAGAGGCAAAGGCATTTGTCCAAGGTCACATAGCTAGGAAGTAGATGGCTAATAGTCAGACCCAGGCAATTTGGCTACAGAGTTCAAGTTTCAGTTTGATGCTTTTGGTACTTACAATATAATGCATCCCAGCCAATGTGTCTTTTTATATATTTGCTTTCACATAAGTTGGCTTAACTTGATGTACAGGGAGACTTTCCTAGAAACTGTATTTTGTTGATAGTTTTGGAGATTACTTTCTTTTATGTTTGGCTATCGCATTTAAAGATGAGGAAAAATTTGCACCTTTTCTTCTGTAACTAACATGCAGAAAATATTCAAGAAGCTGTGACCAATACTGACTCCCATTTCTAGGGTGGGGATTGGAGAGTGCTTCTTTAAAAACATAATTTTAATCTTAATTGCTAGAGAATTCACATTTCTGGTGAATTGATAAATAATTTACTCATTGCGTCCTGCTGTGTGCCTATTAGAGACCCAATGTCTCTGCCTACCACAGACATTCATCCTATCCTGGAGGACATTCCAGTTCTCTGTGGGGGGGACAACTTGCCAACAAGTACAAGGGTGATAAGAGTGCAAGTGAAATGCCCCTCAGCTGCCTAGCCATGTGGAGGCATGCTTCCCGGACAAGTATCTTGAGTTTTCTGGGGAGAACGAAGATACAGTATTTTGTTCTTGTTTTTTTTAGACGTGGGTGAATACTATGTGAGGGAGGATATCTAGGCAGGGGGAACAGGATGGGCAAAAGCATAGACATATGACAGTAAGACTTGTTCAGAGAACTCTGAGGAAAACAACTGTAGTAATGTACAACACGAGTTGACAGAACGGCCACGTGGAGGCTGGATTCAACGCGAAGGTGAAAGGTTGTGCCTTCGAGTTTAGGAGTTGTCCTGTGGAAGTGCTGTGGCATGAAAGAATGTGTGAGCTGGGATGTGAGATGCAAAATTGAATGTGCAGTTTCATGAGGTCGCCTTGGCAGCATTGAGGGGGTGGCGGACTTGAAGAGTGAAACAAGACCGAACAGTTAGAAATCCAAGGGAGAGAGTACAGTGACGATGTATGGTAGAGGAGAAAGGCACTAGAATGGTAGACCAGACACAGGAAGAATATATATACATTTTTTTGTAACTAAGATTATTTTTAAGTGTATATGTAGCAACTGAATCACAGCCTTTCGACCCCTGGGATCATTTTTGTCGCCCTTCCTCTCCCCCACCTTCCTTGGGCCTTATGAAAAGATTGTCTGTCAAAGTGAATTTTCATTTTTTAAATCTGGCGGGTAAAACCAAATGTGCCATCAAAATAAGCACTTGAAAACTGGTATGAAAATGACTTAAGTGAATGATCTTTTAGTTTTGTTTGAAATATTACCATGGATAAATATACCAGCTTTTATCAGGGGTTTTGAAATATCTAAAGTAATTGTAAAGATCCCATTACTTTTTCTGTTTAATTGAAGTATGGTTGACATGCATTGTTACATTATTTCAGGCGTACTACATAGTGATTCGGCAAGTTTCTGCGTTATGCTATGTTCGCCACAAGTATAGCTATCCTCTGTCACTATACAATGCTTTTACGGTATGCTGTCCCTTTTATACCTGTGACTTGTTCATTCCATGTTCCTTCACCCATTTTGCCCATTCCTCCACCCCCTTTTCCTCTAGCAACCACCAGTTCTTGTATTTTGGGATCTATTTCTGCTTTTTGGTTGTTTGTTTTGTTTTTTAGATTCTACACATAAGTGAAATCATACGGTATTTGGCTTTTTCTGTCTGACTTACTTCACTTAGTTTAATACGCTCGAGGTCCATCCATATTTTTGCAAACGGCAAGATCTCATCCCTGTTTGTGGCTTTTACTCCATTGTATGCATATGTACCACATCTTCTTTATCTACTTATCTGTGGATGAACACTTGGGCTACTTCCATATTTTGGCTGTTGTAAATAGTGCTGCAACAGACAGAAGGGTGCATGTCTGCACCCTTTGAGTTAGTGTTTTTGTTTTCTTTGGGTAAATACCCAGTAGTGGAATTACAGAGTCATAGGGTAATTCTATGTTCAATTTTTTGAGAACCTCCATATTCTTTTCCACAGTGGCTGTACCCGTTTGCATTCCTGCCCACAGTGCATGAGGGTTCCTTTTTCTCCACATCCTTGCCAGCACTCGTTATTTCTTGTCTTTTTGATTTTAGCCATTTTAACAGGTATAAGGTGATATCTCATGGTTTTGATTTGTATTTTCCTAGTGATTAGTGATGTTGAGTATCACTATATGACTTCTTTCAGAAAATGTCTATTGAGGTCCTCTGCCTATTTTTTAATTGGATTATTTGAGGGTTTTGGTGTTGAGTTGCACAAGTTCATTATATATGATATTAATCCCTTACTGGATATATCATTTGCAAATATCTTTTCCCGTTCATTAGGTTGCCTTTTTGTTTTGTTGATGGTTTCCTTCACCGGGCAAAAGCTTTTTATTTTGGTGTAGTCCCAATGGTTTAATTTTGTTTTGTTTCCCTTGCTTTAGGAGGCATCTAGAAAAATGTTGCTAAATCCAGTGTTGAAGAAATTACTGCCTAAGTTTCCTTCCAGGAGTTTTATGGTTTCAGGTCTTACATTTAGGTCTTTAATGCATTTTGAGTTTATTTTTCTGTATCGTGTAAGAAAGTGTCCCAGTTTCATTCTTTTGCCTATAGCCATCCAGTTTTCCCAGCCCTGTTTACTGAAGAGACTGTCTTTTCCTCATTCTGAGTCTCCTCAGAAACCTGGTCAGGGTACTGAAGGAAATGCCTTATCATTCAGGGGAACATTCCACAGCCTGATTTCTCATCTGTCCAGTCTGAGTTTGCATCATGGGACAGCAACACTGAATTTTTGAGGGGCTCGGTCCTCTGTCCTGCCTCCCTAGCCGGGGCCCTTATCTGTATGACTTTACACCCTTGTAATCCTTTCTTTTTCTCCCCACTGCATACAAGCCATTTTACCTCCCTCTGTGACATTTTTCCTCTGTGCTGCACTTCCCTCTGTTCACAGCCTTTCCACAAATCCAGATACAACCTTCTTTTTACCACACACTTTAGCATGTAACTTAAAATACAATTGTATTACTTCCTATTGTTCCTACTGTGTTAATAGAGATTATAAGGTCTCTAAGGCCAGAATTTAGAAATGATGTGAGAGACGAGAAGGAGCATACTTAAACAAAGTGCTGGAGGACTCAAATTCCGGTTAGTTTACATGCTGTCCGACTAACAGAATACTCTGGATCTCCTTCCTTCCCTCCTTCCCTCCCCCCTTCCCTCCCTGTTTCATTTTGTTTTGTTTCCTTTTCTTTCTTTCTATCTTTCTTTCCCCTTCCTTCCTTCCTTCCTTCCTTCCTTGTCTTACTGTCTTTTTACTGTCTGTCTTTCTTTGTACCTATTTGATTTAGGGGCTTTCTTTATTCCTGCTAGTTCTATTCTGAAAATGTAGTTAAAGAGTAATTTGGGGCTACAGTGGGTATTTGTGATTCGGGAAGAATGTGTTCAATAAGTGGTACTTTTTATTGATGTACTATAATTTACTAATCCATTCCTGTTGTTAGACTATTTAGTTTTTTTCCCAGTTTTTACTCTGATGGATAATAGTTCAGTGAGTAATTTTGATCAAAAGTGTGATGTGTTTTGGTTGTTTCCTTCTTACACATTTTGTCCCCAGAAGTCAGATTATTGGGTCAAAGGTACAAACATTTGTAGGACTGGCTGCATAGTTTTATTCCTTAGAGTATGGTAAGTATTAGTTGGCACCAATTCAAGTCCACTTTAGTTGGAAGGTGCTTTGCCATTACCAGCCCCACGGTGTGTCTAGCAAATGTCATCATTAAATATAGAAATGAAAGAATCTATTAGCTACGAACAAGAGAAAAACACGATTTCTTTTAGAACTCAACACCACGTATTACACAAAAAGCCATTCTTCCACTTACTTTCCGTAATATGATATCAATAATGTTACCTGGTAGTAAATGAGTAGCCAATTTAATAATCTTCACGACAGTTTGATTTCAGAGGTGAGAGAAATGGACACGAAGAAGTGAAGAGACTTGCCCACGGGCACCTGGGTTTCCGGTGGATCCAAATCCATGCAGTCTCTCCATGCTCTTAAGTCGCACATCATATTACCTCTTACTATATCCCCACTTTACAAGCTTATCATTTTTATCAATTCAATAACTACATTTCAAATGTAGTTATTCTAACTTGTATATTACTCGTACATTACCTCAAGCTATAACAGGTTAGGTTTCAGACCACTGCAGAAAAGCGAATATTGCAATAAAGTGAGTCAGATGAACTTTTTGGTTTCCCAGGTCATATAAAAGTTATGTTTACACTATACTGTTGTCCTTTAAGTACACAGTATTGTTATGTCTTAAAAATATACACACCTAAATTAAAAATACTGTATTGCTAAAAACTGCTAAGTATCATCTCAGCTTTTATCAGGTCGTAATTCTTTTGCTGCTGGAGGGTCTTGCCTCTGCATTGATGGCTGCTGACTGATGAGCATGGTGATTGCTGAAGGTTGGGGTGACTGTGGCAATTTCTTGCAATAAGACAATGAAGTTTGCCAAATCAGTTTACTCTTCCTTTCATGAAGTTTCTCTGGCTCATGCGATGCTGTTTGATAGCATTTTATCCACAGTAGAACGTCTTTCAAAATTGGAGTCAGTCCTCTCAAACCCTCCTGCTGCTTTATCAACTAAACTTGTATCCTATTCTCAATACTTTGTTGTCATTGCCACAGCATCTTCGCCAGGCATAGGTTCCATCTCAAGAAATCGCGTTCTTTGCTCATTTATAAGAAACAACTCCTCATCCGCTCAAGTGTTATCCTGAGATTGCAGCAATTCAGTCCCATCTTCAGACTCCACTTCTAATTCTGGTCCTCTTGCTATTTCTGCTGCCTCTGCAGTTACTTCCTCCACTGAACCCGTCAAAGTCATCCATGAGGGTTAAAATCAGCTGCCTCGAAAGTCCTGTTCTTATTGATATTTTGACCTATTCCAATGAAGCACGAATGTTCTTAATGGCATCTAGAATGGTGACTCCTTTCTAGGTTTTCAGTTGACTTTGCCCAGGTCCATCAGAGGACTCACTATCCATGGTAACATTAGTTTTATGGGAAGTATTTCTTAGATAATAAAACCTGGAAGTCGAAACGACTCTTTGATCCATGAGCTTTAGAAAGGATGTTGTGTTAGCAGGCATGAAAGCACATTAATCTCAGTGTACGTCTCCATCAGAACTCTTGAGTGACCAGATGTACTGTCAATGAGCAGTAATATTTTAAAAAGAATCTTTTCCTGAGTAGTAGGTCTCAATAGTGGGCTTAAAATATTCCATAAACCATGTTGTAAACAGATGGGCTGTCATCCAGGCTTTGTTGTTCCACTTATAGAGGACAGGCAGAGTAGAGTTAGCATTATTCTTAAGGGCCCTAGGATTCTCAGAATGCTAAATGAGGATTGGCTTAAACTTAAAGTCACCTGCTAGCTGCATTAGCCCCTGGAGAGGAGTCAGCCTGTCCTTTGAAGCTTTGAAGCCATGCATTGACTTCTCCTCTCTCGTTATGAGAATCCTAGATGGCATCTTATTCCAATAGAAGGCTGTTTTGTCTACACTGAAAATCTGTTTCGTGTAGCCACCTGAGCTAGATCTTCTAGATAACTTGCTACAGCTTCTACATCATCACCTGCTACTTTACTTTGTACTTTTATGTTATGGAGATGGCTTCTTTCTTTAAACTTCATGAACCAACCTCTGCTTGTTTCATACATTTCATCTGCAGCTTCCTCAGCTCCTTTAGCCTTCACAGACTTAAAGAGAGTTAAGGCCTTGCTCTGGATTACTCTTTGACTTAAAAGAATGTTGTGGCTGGTTTGATCTATCCAGACCTCTAAGTAAAGCTTTTTTGCTTTTTTATCATTTGTGTGTTTGCTGGAATAGCACTTTTCCTTCGATAACTCCTCCTTTGCATTTATAACTTGGCTAACTGGTATAGGAGGCCTAGCTTTCATCCTATCTTGGTTGTTGACATGCCATGCTTACTAAGTTTGATCATTTCTAGTTTTTGATTTAAAGTGAGAGACGTGCAACTCCTCCTTTCATATGAACGCTTGGAGACCGTTGTAGGATTGTTAATTGTCCTTATTCCAATATTGTTTCATGGGGAATGGAGAGGCCAGGGAGATGGGGAATGGCTGGTTGGTGGAGCAGTCAGAGCACCCACATTTATTGATTAAATTCATTGTCTTATCTGGGCACAGTTTATGGCGCCCCTCCCCCAAAGTTACAATAGTTACATTAAAGATCACTGATCTTTAATCATAGATCACCGTTATAAATATAATAATGATGAAAAAGTTTGAAATATTGTGAGAATTACCAAAATGTGATGCAGAGACACAAAGGTAGCAAATGCTGTTGAAAAAGTGGTGCCAACCAGATTTGCCACAAACCTTAAATTTGTCAACAAGCAAATAAAACCATACACACACAAACATCATCTGTGAAGTCCAGTAAAGCAAAGTGCAATAAAACAAGATGTGTATGTATTTTAAAAAACAACTGGATGCTAAAAAGTAATGACTCTAAGGAAACTTGTTCTCAACAGTGGGGGATTTTTCCCCAAGGGGGCATTCGACAATGTCCAAAGAAATTTTGGATTGTCACAACTGGGAGGTGGGGGGATTCTCCTGACATCTAGTGAGTAGAGGCCAGGGATGCTGCTGAACGTCCTACAATGCACAGGATGTCCTACAATGCACAGTGCAAAGCATATTTTACCCATGATGTCAATAATGCCAAGGTTAAGAAACCCTGCTATAGAATCTTCCTTGTCCAAGGACATGTATACAGTTAAGTGAAACATCCCTCACTTAATGAGCGTATACTACACCTGCCAACCGGAGGTTAAATGAAGTCTGAGTAGGGGAGACAGACAAGAAACATACACTACTGAACTGTTAGTGTAAAGATAGTGCTTTGGAATAACAGTGTATTCGCACAAATGAGTCATCCATGAAGCAGAATTTCTAACTGAATATGAGTCAGTCACAGGGCCAGCCCAAATTCAAGGGAAGGGGAAATAGATCCCATCTCTTAATGGGAAGCATGGCAAAGAGTTTACAGTTTTCTTTAATATAGCATAAGTCCTTAACAGGAGCACCTGGCACATAGTAAGTGTGTACTAAATGTTAGCTGTAATCAGTGCCTTTTCTGAACAGTAGGTGAACCTTGGCATTTGCTGTTTCCTCTATTTGGAAAAGTCTTCCCGAGGTGGATGGATGGAGGCATGGATGGATGGATAAATGGAAGGAAGGAAGGAAGGAAGGAAGGAAGGAAGGAAGAAAATGGCATCCCTCTCTTAATTCTGTTATCAGTTCATATATCTACTTACCAGAGATGCTTCCCCTGATTACCCTGTATGAAATAGCATCTACACTACCACTTTATCTCCATCAACTCTGTCATCTACTCTGAGTTTATTTTTCCTCACAGTACATATCACCATCTACATTATATATTTGTCTTTATCCATCATCGCAGGATATTTGTTTTGTTCAGTGTTATATACTCAGTGCCTACGACAACACTTAGTACATTGTAGGTGTTCAATGTATATACATGGAATGAATGAATGAATAAATGAATGAGGAAAAAACCCAACTCATTTTACCAAAGGCACTTTGATATCACTTTTAGGATACCATACATTGAAAGACCATATACTATTTATGCCAAAATGATACTAGCCACAGTATTCATATACTTAATGCTGTCCGCTATTATGTCATCCCATGAGAGTTATCCGTCAGGATACGTGTGTTCTTGGGAAGCAGAGGCAATATCATCATCTTAAGTTTCTTGGCAGTGGTATGTTCCTAACTAGATTTCAAGCTCAAGGATGCAGGGGCACGTCTTCTATTGCTGTTGTATTCTGCTTTTCAGCAAATAAATACAATACTGTGTGTGTAACTTGAGCTTCCTAAATGTATAGTCATTAAATTAAAAGGGCTCTTTGTGATCCAGCTTTCCAAGATAATTTTTCATCTTGTTTTTGTTAGGTAGTAAAGATACC
Organism: Prionailurus viverrinus; assembly: GCF_022837055.1. Classification (NCBI taxonomy): domain Eukaryota; kingdom Metazoa; phylum Chordata; class Mammalia; order Carnivora; family Felidae; genus Prionailurus; species Prionailurus viverrinus. The sequence goes on from NC_062566.1 coordinate 95,015,101, forward strand.
TTATTGACCGTTGAAATATGACTACTAACCATGCTTGCCTTACAGTAATCACCGTAGCACATTACCACCATTCACTTTTTTTAGGGTGACAGTCTCAGAATTGAGAATCCTCCTTTGCTTCCATTCAAAGTGAGACTATATTATGTGTGTTGGAAATTTCTGGTAACCTAGTTCTTTTATTTTTAATTAACCTTTTTAATTTAGAATACTTTCAAATATATCGGAGTTGCAAAGAGTATAGGAGTCCCTACATACCCACATGTACCCACTTCCCCCTGTTGGTAACATCTTACATGAGTGTGCTATATTTATCACAACTAATAACCATTATTGATGCATGATAATAAACTAAAGGTTATACTTTCATTCTGGGGTGACCCAGTTTTAAAGGTTAATTCTAATAATTTCTAAAAAAAAAAAAAAAAAAAAAAAAGAAAATCTCTATTCATTGTACACACATACCAGATGGTAGCTTCCTGTTTCTTAAAAGAAACAAAGTAACTACCCAGTGCAGCTTATCAGGAAGTAAGGGACTTATAATAACGTGGGTTTAAAATTCAAGTGGGGGAATCTAATAGCTTAACAAATCTTATTTGTAAGTTGGGTATTAATAAAGACGACAGGATGTGGGGTTTGATCATTATTAAAGGTGTGTTTTTGTTGCCTGGAAATCTGATCCTACAACATGGTATGTTCATGGATACCTGTCTTAAAATCAGTAATCTATCCTAAAATCACTGGGCAGAAAAGGACTGCCTGGAGTAGGAAATGTGCCCTCCTGGGGCGGAGTTGGGACTTAGCTGAGGACACAGCAGAGGTAGCCAATGGCTCACAGGCTAATTTCAACAACTCAAATAGGTATAAATTTAGCCTAATTCTTTTCCCTAGGAATGTCCAATTTCAGATTAAATTTTATACTGGAGTGTATTAGAGACATAGGCATTTTGCTGTTTCACTGGAATCTTTTAATCAGTTTTAATGCAGTCCTGGGTAAAATAAAAACGTAATCCTATCTTTCTTTTAGGACATTTTAGTTTGCCATCCTCAAAGCAGAAAAGGCAGCAATGAGGCAGTGCTGCTTCTTAAAGACTCTGCTTTTCATTAATTTTTCTTCAGTAATCCTCTTCCAGTCCTTTTTTTATTACATTATTTGAATCATAAAATAAGTAAAAATTGTACTCAAATGAAATTTGAAAATTATTTTAATGAAGCTCTAGAAACATCTCAAACACCATAAGATGTTTTTTTCCTTAGTTTATTTTTTAAATTCTAGAAAGTAGGTCAGTAGAAATATCCCTCTTTTAATTGATTTAATTAGGAATGGAAAATTATAGGAATAACTCAATTTGAAGTGTAGATTTAAATAAGAAGAATTACACTGGGACTAATATCACTTAAGGGTTTGAATTTAAATAAGATGCGTTTAGTCATAGCTTAGTATTTCTTCTTGAAAAGATTTTAATAGCAGAGAGGAGACCTAAGTATTAGAATAGATCAATATGTAGGAAAAAAATTTTCCATGAAATTGACAAGGAAATTGTTTTACAACCGTATTTCTCAAATAGTATGTTTAAGAATATTATTCTATAGGACCTTAATAGATAAGTCTTAGAGGTGGGGAAAGTATTCGGTGACCAAGTAAATATGAGAAATATTAAGTTAAACAGATTTAGGAAGTTGCCTGCAGTATTCCTCAGAGCCTTTAACACTTTGTTTCGGAGAAGGTATATATATAGGGTCCCCTGTTTCTCCAACTTATTTATCCCTAGGTCACCTAGTAACACTTTTCAGGGAAGTGTTCTAATACAAAAATTTGACCTGTTTTAGGAATTTATACCTTTGAAAATATTGAGTACTTTTCAGAAGTCCTTATATGTTGCTTATTCCTCATTCTGTACCTCATGATGTTTTCCCAGTGTATGCTATGAAAGTATTATATTCAACTGTTTGCTCAGTACCTTCCTTCTGTTAACTCAAGTGCAGTCTTTATACATGACTATGTGTCAGAAATACCTGGGAGCTTTGTTAAAAAGATTAAGATTCCTGAGTCCTGACCTGGGAGATTCTGAGTGAGTAGAAATGTCACTGCACTTAGGATTCTGTATTTCTTACAGACACTGAAGTGATTCTGATGCAGCCAAAATGGGTCTTCCAATTGGTGCTTTGGAACTGTTGAACTGAAAGTGTGCATCTGTCAGACCAGTGATTGGATTTGGCGTGTACTTAGTTTGTGGTCATATAACACATGGGCTAACCATCCCATACTGGAGATAAACTTCAGTGTTGACCTCCAGTGACCCTATAGGGTGATGTGCTGGCTACAATCTTAATGTGAAACAATTGCTATTATCCTTTAAGAAAAACAGAATACTTGTAAGGGGGCTTTCGGTCACCTTCCTAATAAGGAAATACTGTATGTAAGATTACCATTTGTTTTTATTTAATTTAAGTAGCTTCCTTGTTGGTGGCATTTTATTCATACTTTAAAAAGAAATGCTAGTTTGTATTTACTCATAGTGCCATATAAGATTATATTCTCTCCCATCTTCCTGCTCATAACAGATGGACATTTAACCTTAAGCAAATAGACCAGATTATATCTCATTTATGCGTTGATTTATGTGAGCACTGACAGTAGCTTTTCTGTTAGAACTGTGTGGTTATGTACTCGGAAAACTATAGAATACTTATGCCTAAGGAAATTGAAATTGAAGAGGACACAAAGAAATGGAAGAGCATTCCATGCTCATGGATTAGAAGAACAAACATTGTTAAAATGTCTATACTACCCAAAGCAATCTACACAGTTTATGCCATCCTGACAAAAACAAAACAAAACTGGAAGCATCACAAACCCGGATTTCAAGCTATATTACAAAGCTGTAGTCATCAAGACAGTATGGTACTGGTACAAAAACAGACACATAGATACAGTGGAGCAGAATAGAAAAGCCAGAAATGGACCCACAACTATATGATCAACTAATCTTCGACAAAGCAGGAAAGAATATCCAATGGAAAAAAGACGGTCTCTTTAATGAATAGTGTTGGGAAAACTAGACGGCGACATGCAGAAGAATGAAACTGGACCACTTTCTTACACCATACACAAAAATAAATTCAAAATGGATGAACGATCTAAATGTGAGACAGGAAACCATCAAAATCCCAGAGGAGAACACAGGCAGCAACCTCTTTGACCTTGGCCAGAGCAGTTTCTTACTAGACACATTGCTGGAGGCAAGGGAAATAAAAGTAAACATGAACTATTGGGACTTCATCAAAATGAAAACCTCTGCATAGTGAAAGAGACAATCAACAAAATTAAAAGGCAGCTTATGGAATGGGAGAAGATATTTGCAAATGACATATCTGATAAAAGGTTAGTATCCAAAATCTATAAAGAGCTTACCAAACTCAACACCCAAAAAACAAATAACCCAGTTAAGAAATGTGCAGAAGACACAAATAGACACTTTCCAAAAAAGACATCCAGATGTCTAACAGACACATGCAAACATGTTCAACATCACTCATCATCAGGGAAATACAAATCAAAACCACAGTGAGATACCACCTCACACCTGTCAGAATGACTAAAATTAACAACACAAGAAACAGCAGATGTTGGTGAGGATGCAGAGAAAGGAGAGCCCTCTTTCATTTTTGGTGTGAATGCAAACTGGTGCAGCCATTCTGAAGAACAGTGTGGAGGTTCCTCAAAAAACTAAAAATAGGATTACCCTACGATCCAGCAATTACACTATTAGGTATTTACCCAAAGGATACAAAAATACAGATTCAAAGGGGTACATGTACCCCAAGGTTTTCAGCAGCATTATCAACAATAGCGAAACTACAGAGAAAGCCCAAATGTCCATCAGCTGATGAATGGATAAAGAAGATGGTGTGGGGGGGGGGGGGGGCGGGGGGGGGGGTGTATTACACACATTTGCAATGACGTCGATGGAGCTAGAATGTATTATGTTAAGCAAAATAAGTCAATCAGAGGAAGACAAATACCATATGATTTCACTCATGTGGAACTTAAAAGACAAAACAGATGAACATATGGGAAGGGGGGGTAGGGAAGAAGAGAGAGGGAAACAAACCCCAAGAGATTCTTAATGATAGAGGGTTGATGGTGGGAGGTGGGTGAGAGATGGGCTAGATGATGGGTATTAAGGAGGACACTTGTGATGAGCACTGGGTGTTGAATATAAGTGATGATGAAAAAAGAAAGAAAAATGTGTGGTTATACTCTCTGGCAAAACAATTTTGTATTCTTAGAAATTCTTTTCTGCATCATACAAATATAGCTGGAAAGAGACAATATAAATAATTACTATTGGGGAAAAATAATTACTGTTTGAGAAGCAACTAGTCTTAATCTTGGTCGAATAGTGTTATATTAGCAATAATATATGAAAAAGTAGACACACCCATTAAAAGTAGAATATATCCCCCGCTGTTTTAAAATTATTCTTCAAAGTCTTGCCAATGCAATAAGACATGAAACAAAGGGTGTGAGTGTTGAAGATTAGAGATAAAATCTTCATTACTTGCAAAAAAAAAATTGCATATATTGAAAACCTGAGAGAAATTAAAAAATGTGTTTAATAAACTGAATAGATATGAGAGGGTATCTACAAAATCCACAGTTCTTTTGTATACAAACATGGTTTGATAAATACAGTTTTGTTATTTCTAGGTATTAATTGGTTGGTGAAAAGAAACAGAAAAATTGTTTGCATTGTCAGGTTAAAGAATCGGGAGAGAGAGCAGCACCATAAAACCTCAGGGAGAGGGGCGCCTGGGTGGCACAGTCGGTTAAGCGTCCGACTTCAGCCAGGTCACGATCTCGTGGTCCATGAGTTTGAGCCCCGCGTCAGGCTCTGGGCTGATGGCTCAGAGCCTGGAGCCTGTTTCCAATTCTGTGTCTCCCTCTCTCTCTGCCCCTCCCCCGTTCATGCTCTGTCTCTCTCTGTCCCAAAAATAAATAAACGTTGAAAAAAAAAAAAAATTAAAAAAAAAAAAAAAACCTCAGGGAGAAAAAAAGTTGTCAGGAGGGCTTAACCTTGGTAAGAGAGAGATCGGTTGAAGTGAATCCCAGATTCTGCTGATGGTCTGGAGGTCACTGGCTTCCTTTGGCAGAGCCATGGTGGTAAAGTGAAGGAAGTGAAAGCCAGACCACAGCAGTTAAAGAAGGAATGTGATGTAAGAGCCAAGGCATTTATTTGAGTTTGCGATGGGAAAAAAGATTGAGAATTTTGTTGTTGTTGCTGGTTTGTCATTCTGTTTGTTTATGGAACCCTTTGTTATCTCCCATGCGAGACTGGAAACTTCTCAAAGGCAGGCTCTCTCTGCTTCTGTGAGCCCTGGAGTGCACAGCACAGCCTCGAATGTATGAGGCGCTCATTGGCTCTATGTTTAATTCATGACGATGAATGAAAGTTTTGAAAGAGTTGATAGTGGGCAAAATACAGAATGAATTTCAGTGAGTTCTCATTTATTAAAGCAGGCAGCCCTCGCGTTGAGACGTGCTGTCTTTGTGCCAACAGAAACAGTTGTGCTGCTGCTCATGTCCCTGACTCTCTCCTCACCAATCTCACTGCCTTCATTTATGGCTGGCTTTTGGGCTTTTTTACAGCTATGAAACCTACGTAGTGGAACATCACGCTGCTTCTCCCGTAGGGCGTGTGATGAGGAACGGAGTTTGGCTTTGGAGTGCTCGGAACCAGAGGAATTGCCGAGGACTCGGAGCCCAGCCCTGACCACTGGAGAGCCCACAACACGATGAACAAATTGAATTTCCACAACAACAGAGTCATGCAAGACCGCCGGAGTGTGTGTATCTTCCTTCCCAACGATGAATCTCTGAACATCATCATAAATGTAAGTAGATTCGACTTTAGAAATGTTTGAACGTCCTGTTCCCACCAGTGGCCACATTCAAGTTATTACCTGGTGAAGGGTGAGAGCGCTACAGAATGAGACCGTTAATAATGTGACAGAATTGGGGGGTTAAAGTTGTCTACAAACTTTGAATTATGGCTTTAGAGCAACTGCCCTCAATATTCTTTCACCTGGGGTGGGGGGGGGATTACAGAATTTTGGTTACTATATTATAGAAAAACGAACACCTTGCTATTTTAAAACTGTGTCTTGAAATATAAATTTTTATTAATCTATAATATGATTTTGCTTTTTAAATGTTTTTGAGTTGTCACACACATGATATGGTAATAATTGCTAGCTTCTTAATATGCATCTTGATCATTAATCGTAGCCTAAGTCTAGCCAATTTTAAGGACAGGCTGTGCACTTGAGCACTAAGCTGTTGCTATGGTTCATGACTCAAGGGTAACTCTCTTAGTTGACCTGGATATTGAGGAATATGGTACTGTTTTTCTTAACTTCTAAAACTGAGTCATAATCTACATACAGCAAAGTATAGGAATCATAAGCATGCAGCTCAGAGAATTTTTACAAGTGTATACACCCCTATAACCATCATCCAGCTTGAGATACAGTACATTTCCAGCACCCCAGAAAGATCTTTTATGACTTCTCCTTGTCAGTCATCTCTACCCAAAGGGTAATAAGTATTCCCTCCCCTATAGAGTAATTTGCTTATTTCTGAACTTCATGCAGCTGGAATTACATGGTATGTTTTCTTTTATATGTAGCTTCTTTCAATCAACTTGGCCTATGAAATTCACTTATGTTATTGCACATAACACTAATTCTTTTTCATTCTTGTGTAATATTCCATTGTATGAATATGGCCAATTTGTTTATCCATTTATTGTTGATGGATATTGGGTTGTTGTAAGTATTGGGCTATTACTATGAGTAAAAGTGTTAAGAGCATTTTATGTATATGCACATGTGTATACATTTCTGAGCCTCACCTAAGAGCAGAACTGTGAATCATAAAGGATACCTGTGTTTAACTTTGGTAGACACTGCCAAACAGTTTTATGGTAATCAGAATCATGCCTAGCACTTTTCAGCTCCTCTCCCTGTTATCGACTTTCATATTCTTCCTTTTACTGATTGTATTCAGATGGAATTAGGAAAAATATTGCCTCAGTGCAATGCCTTAAATTAGTTTTCTTTTTTTTCCTTTTTCTTTTTCTTCTTTGATCTTTATTTTTGATAGAGACAGAGACAGAGTATGAGCAGGGGAGAGGCAGAGAGAGAGGGAGACACAGACTCTGAAGCAGGCTCCAGGCTCCAAGCTATCAGCACAGAGTCCAGTGTGGGGCTCAAACTCACGAACTGCGAGATCATGACCTGAGCCAAAGTCAGATGGTTAACCTACTGAGCCACCAAGGCACCCCTTAGTTTTCTTTGTTAACCCAATTGCTATATAAAAGAATATTTCTAAGTGTTATACTGAATATATATGGCATTTAAATAGCTTCATTACAAAATTTACACAGGAAATGGCTCTGCTTATCACCGTAATTATTTTGGTTTTATTCTGACAACACCACAGTTTCTGGGTTTTAGTTTCTTGATTTACTAATATAACCTCGTTTTTGCTTATAGGAATTGTCTGAGCATCAAACCTACCTCTTGGATGAATTTTATCATCTGTGGGGCAGAATTTCTGTTCATCAGCAGCATTGCTATTCAGGGTACCCAAAGTTATTTTTGAATATGTGAAGTGATAGGCTATCATTTTTACAACATTTGTTTTTGTTTTTGTTTTTTTAATCTAATAAAACTTGGCAGCTTATCTTTTTCAGTGTGGTCATGGTCAAAATATATAAAATGTAGTTTTGCTTATACAGGTGAATATGCTATTTCAGTTTTTATATACCGTTATATAAAGAGATACTAAATTCTTTTAAAATTCAAAATCCAGGGCATATAGCCTAAGCTATAAGAAGTTAAGAAACTTCTCTCAGTTCCATTTATATGTTCCCACCCAGAGGGTTGTATATCCTTGTGTTCATGTGTGCATCTATGCGCACATACAGGATACGGAACAAAACCTTACTGACCTCAGGTGAGTGGAAGGAAGACTAATCTGGCTTCATGAAGAATACCGAGAGCCAGCTAGAATTTTCAAAGAGATTAACTTGTCCTAAAATCTCAGCCGAGCATTGCTCAGTACGTGAGCACTTAACAGAGTAGCGCTTGTTTTCATTTCTTTGAGCTATGTTTGTGCATTTCATTTGGGAGCTCTGTTAATGAAACTCAAATAGAGAATCCGAACCCCCTGTGGGCCTGTTGAGATCTTCTTATTCCAGGGCATGTAGACCCCGCTGCCATGTCCAGACCCTTCTCTAGCAAGTGATTGAACAAAGGAGGGAGGAGGGACTCAGTTAAGTAGCATGGAGGCCCCTCATTGCTGGAAAACCAGTTCAGGACTGCCAGAGCTCTGCCTTTTCCTTCAAAGTGTTATCTCTGCATTCATAAAATAGTAATTGTTATTTGCATGGCTGTAACATAGCAAATTAACTGTAACAAAACCAGTTTTATCAACGGTTTCATTTTTTTCATCATTTCTAAATATTTTTTACACAAAGATGGTTTATTCTTTGACGGGTAGTTGATAGAATGTTGTCTTTCTACATGTGAGGTATATTTAGTATCTGATCATTCTAGTTTCTCCATGAGGTTGAACTAGTAGGGGCTGTTTTAAATGATTTTAATCATCAGATAAATACTAAATATGGAAACTTGGAAAATTTTGGAAATAAAGTTATGGTAAATGTAAGAGCCACAAAATTTTTGAGTGATATAAATAGTGGCCAAGAGTTTATACTTGTTCACTAAAACTAAGGTAAACAATTCTTTTTTTTCTGGAATATATTTAAAAAAATTTTTTTAACATTTATTTATTGTTGAGAGAAAGAGAGACAGAGCATAAGCATGAGGGGCAGAGAGAGAGGAGGAGACACAGAATCTGAAACAGGCTCCAGCCTCTGAGCTGTCCACACAGAGCCCGATGCAGGACTCAAACCCACAAACCACGGGATCATGACCTGAGCTGAAGTTGGATGCTTAACCAATTGAGCCACCCGGACGCCCTGGAATATATTTTAAATGTGCTTGCTCAGTAACTATTGACATTTAGGACCAAATGCTTTTTTTTTATTAAAAAGGTCCATATAGAGGATATTTTTAGATAATATTTTAATTCTTATTCTTAATACTTCATATACCCTATAGCACTTTTTAAAGCTCCATTGCTCCTTGAAAAATTTCACAATCAGCTAAAATGTAGCCTTCAAGACTCATAATATGCAAATACAAAAAACTCAAGCCTTTTTTCACAGAAGGTAAGACTTCAGAGCCACAATTTTAAACAAGAACACTACTTACTCCATAGTTGTTACAGAGCTTTATCAGTAGGCCCCAAATACTTGATTTAAATTAGCAGAAAAATAATAAGTATATGGGATATATGGGAGAAATGTACAGCATTATTTGAACAACAGTTTACAGTTACAACATGGTTTGTTTTATGTATAGTTTGTGGTTTGGAAGTTTTCTGCTAACTTTTTATCACATTTTATCCCAGTTGCTTTGTTTATAACATTTTAAAATACAGTAAAAACTAAGGATTAAAGGTATCCTAGATGGTATGGCATCTTAAGTCTCAAATTTGCAATGTGTATTTCAACTTTATATAACGTTTGATAGTTTTCCCCTTACTTTATCATGTTGGTTAAGCTTATTTGTAAAGTAGAATTAGGACAATATAGAACTCAAAAATACAGTTTTTTTTAATGAACAAAGAAGATGATTTCCTATTGGCAAATATAGTCTCCCAGTGGTGTTTGTGAGTTTGCAATTCTTCATTTTCCCTAAATTCTTCAGTGGCACATTCATAAAGCTATGTGCTCAGTGGGCCAGAGACTAGCCCATAGTCCTGGAACAGAACAAAAGCAAGAGGCCCAAATGGGCATCAGACACCTGCTTTTATCCATCAGACATTTACTGAGTGCCAACTATATATCCTAAAAATAAGATAAGACACGATCCCAGCTTCATTGAGTTCCTGGTGCTTCTAAGCAGCGGAATTGGTGCTCTTGGTCTTAAATAAATACCTTTTGCTCTTTCCATTAGATAAGGTGCTTCAGATTAGTTGCCATTTAATAATGTGGAAAGAGCAGCAAACCTTCACTTGGAATTATCACCATTCTGCATTGTTTGGCTTTCAGTTATCAAGGGGTTTCAGGGGTCTCTTATTTTCTGAATCTGAGTCACATATTAAGGTATGATAAAAAGTCATGAATTCAGAGGTAATTTAGAATTTATCGTTAAAACTGTAAGTGGCATCAGTATCATTGCAAGTATAGTACAAGTGAGGGACAAATGCCCCACATAATATATATAACTGAAATGATAAACTGTCATGTTGTATATATTTTAAAATACACATTTGGAAATATTTTAATACTTAAATGAGCAAAGTTGTGAGTTGCTGCTTTGCCATTACTAGCTTATATGACTTTAAGCTTTGTAGGTTGTTCTTTCTTTCTTTCTTTCTTTCTCTCTCTCTCTTTCTTTCAGAGAGAGCAGGGTAGGGGCAGAGAGAGAGAATACTAAGCAGGCTGTGCACTCTCAGCACAGAACCTGTTGTGGGGCTTGAACTCATGAACCATGAGATCATCACCTGAGCTGAAATCACCAGTTGGACGTTTAACCTACTGAAGAACATGACATAACATGAAGAAATTGACCATAACATGAAGAAATCATCCATAACATGAAGAAATTGACCTGTATGGTCTCTTAAAGTCAGCTCTAAGCTTTAGTGATTCTGAATTCAATGAGACAGACCCAACAGAATTACTGTCCCCCAAAATACTTTATTAAATATTGGAGAAATCATTAAAACTGTGTTTGTTAAAGACTATGTTATTATTCAACATGTGACTTTTCAGGATAGCCTATTCAGAGTTCCAAATTAATATGATTTTTTATGGTTGAATTATACTAGGACTTAGAAAGGACCCTTGTTTAGGTACTTAAAAGGTATAAAACAATAAAAGTAAGATAAATAAAAGCTAGTTATTCACTCATTCACTCATTGTAATAATATCTAAGTATTTTGCTTAGACCATCAAGAAGAAAACCTTCCTTGTAAAGATACCTGCCTAATTCATGCTTCTGATAATCTGAATAGGCTGTTTTGGGTACCTTCTGAAATATTTACCATGCACCATGGGTTTAGAATTAAGGCCTCGTCAATGTGTCATAAGATTTATGAGTCTTGTACAAGATTGCATTGATACTTTATTGCCATGTTGTAAAAATTCATATTGTGATAATCAGTATTGAAACACAACACAGATTAAAGCAATTTCCATGAACCAACAGCGGTTTTGCTAGTGTTGGCTTGTCCTTTCAAGGCATATATTCAGGGTGTATTAAATTGCCTGATTGTGGCTCAGTATTTGGGTTTGAGTGACTTGTTGTCTCAAGTTGTGTTTTTTGTGTGCTTGTTTGTTTGTCTCTACAGGTTAAAATTCTGTGTCACCAGTTGCTGGTCCAGGTGTGTGACCTACTCAGGCTAAAGGACTGTCACCTGTTTGGACTCAGTGTTATACAAAGTAGGTCTTAGTCCCATATCTGATAGATTTAGCCAACTGTCACCGAGGAAGTGATATTTTATAGCTGGCTGTGACTTGATTTGGGCGTATTGTGATAAGATTGTGATTGGCAAAATACCCATAAATTCATCATCATTTTTAGTCTGCTATTCGTGTTTTGATCTTAACTGTTGTGTATTTCTTACAAGACTTAGAATTTTAGGCCGTGTATCATAGTTTGAACTTAAAAATCGGTTCCTTTTCAGGAGTCTAAATTTTGTATTTGTTCTTTTCTGTTTTTATGAACCATGCTTGATTTTTGTTTCCTTGCACTCAGGGAACAGCTGGAGCTAGTAGGAAATTATCTTGCATGTTTTTATAATGTGTTTCATAATTTTTGACATTAAAAAACTTAGGCATAAGAAAAATGGCTTTCGTCTATTCAAGTTTTCTTGCTGTTGACCATATAGTATAACAAAGTGATCTATTAATTTGCTCTTGTTTCCTGTTTTTCCCTCTTAACACCTTCTCCTTTTCTTCCAATCAGACTATAAGACTTAAAGATGGGGGATCAGTTTCTACTTTTACTTTATGTGAAGGCTTTCTTCACATGAAGCCTCCTCCACCTGCCCACCCCCATAATACCTTAGAGTTAAGTTCCCAGGGTTTACCTGCAGCCTTTCCTTGTAAGCTTTCTCTTTCAAGTCATATGTCTAAATTTCTCTAATTTACCCTTATGCAAAAAACCTTTTCTATCTTTGCTCAGTTTTTCAAGAATACTTTTTTTGTGCGAAATGTATTTAACTACATTTTATACTTGTAGATGAATCATATTCTACTACTGGAATCGGCTTAAAAATTTAAAGGCTTATGACATCTTGAGAATCTGGTTAATACCATAAAAAGCTTAGATCTGCCAAGTTAGAAAGTGTATCATGATCAGCCCTTCTCCTCCAAAATATGAACCATCTTCAGCTGTCTTTTTAGGAGAAGCCGGCGAGCTTGGAGCAGGGAACACCTCAGGAACCAATGAATCAACCATTTGCTCTTCAGTTTTTTTCCTGTAGTAGTTAAAGCAATGAAAGCACAGATGCTTTGCTCTGTGTTTCTATTAGTACATCCCTCAGTCATTCTTTCAAGGAAGGGTTTGGGAGAAATAAGATGCTCTATAGATTCTAAAAATTGTTTCTTTTATTCTAAACTCAAAATTAATTCTTTCTTACTGCCACGACAGCCAGATTGTTGATCTGTGTTGTTTAACAAGTCAGTCTAATAAAACCAGTTTATGGCTTCCTTAGATTTCAAAATATGAGTTTTTAAGATCTCTTTTTTAAAAGAGAGATTGTAGTGTGGCAAAAGAACATTGGAAAAGGACGCAGATGACCTTGTTCCAATTCTATTTCTACCACTACCTAGCTATGTAGCTTTAGAAATGTCACTTGACTTCTCTCGATTTCAGTTTTCTCAGGTGTCAGCTGGAGATTACTTCACCCACTTTGCAGACTTCTGATATATGCTTTAGAATTCCTAAAATATAAAGCCATGATCAGACTGTCAGATGGCAGAGATACGGTGGTAGTTTAAAAGTATGTGCTATTACGCTGAACAGTCTCCATTCTGTTCATTATATTGCTTCTTCAGATGGGAATTCAAGCCAAACACAAACCATATTCAACAGGAAGGTTGTCTGGTCTTGTTCACTTCATGTTTAACTGGTAGCATGTGAGATATGGGAGATAATTTGGCTGATCTGATAAGTGGATTTAAGTAGCATCCTCTTGGTTTTTTTTGTTTTGTTTTTGTTTTGTTTTGGTCTCTGGGACCTCTTATCCCTTTCATTCAAATTGGCTGGCTTAATATGCCATTTATAGACAGAGAAACTCTACCCTTCCTGTTCTCTTATGGCTTTTTTTCAAGCAAACCTCTCCAGCATTCAGTCAGGAGTGACAGTGTAGTCAGGTCTGTTATCCTTGGAGAAGTCAAAGAGACACCCTTCCCTTCCACAGTGAGTACATTTTTATGCAGAGCTTTCCACGAGGAAGCTGCCTTAGTGATGGTTAGAGAAAAAGGACTAAACTATTTTAAAAAGATTTACAACTTTGTACAAGATAGGAATGCTGAAGGTTTCTGTTGTGAAATATCTCTCTTTTAAAATATTCTCTTGGGGAAATCTGAAAACTTTAATATTTTTTAACAGCTTGTCTTCATATGTTTAGATCATTGTTACATGGGTTTTTAGCAATCATGGTTTCTGTTCATCTTAAGAACATCATCTCCTTGAAGAAATACTTTAGCGTTATTTTTTTTGCATGAGATTCTTCTCATCTTTCCATGGGATCAGCCCAAAGACAGTGTGTTTTACCAGGGTGTGTTTTATGTGGAAAACACAGAGAAGAAATTGTCTTAAAGGATGTTCTTCACGAAGCGTGGGTCAGACCCGTCGCTTGGAAATAGGCAATTATCCTCAATGTTGTCTCATTTCTTACATAGCAGTTAGGATGGTGTTTCTGCCCTGTTTCATTATTCTGCAGCTATGACAGGAGTCCTCTGTGAGCTAAGCAAAAGCATGTTTCTCTAAGAGCAAGTAAGCACAGAGTTGGAAGTTTGGCTATGCATTAGGATTGACCATAGAAACTTAGTAAAAGCAGGATGTGGAAGCTAGTATTTCTTCTAAATACTACATATTTTTAATAAGATGTGTTCTGTATTGCGAACGCAAAATAGTTTATAAAGAATCTCATTAATGTCTAGCCAACTTTTGACTTTTAGTATCTTGTTGATTGTTCACGTTTTGTATGTGAATTCAGAGCACATTCACAAATTGTGAGGCTTTTTTAAAGAACCCGTTTTGGTGTGTATTTTCTTTAAAAAAATCATCTTTTCTTTTTTAATGTGCAGATAATGAACATGTCTATATGGAGTTGTCACAAAAGCTGTATAAATACTGTCCAAAAGAATGGAAGAAAGAGGCCAGCAAGGTACGACAATACGAAGTCACTTGGGTGAGATTACATTTATGAGCAAAACTATTTTGATTTTTTTTAAAAGGTTTATTTTAGCTATTAGACATTAGAAAAATATTTAATTTTTTAAATTTTAATTCATAAAAACACTATGAAGTAGAGAATGGAAAAGGGAAATGTGTAAGTTCTAAAATGTCACATTAATAAAGTATTAATAGCTTATAGCATATGATAGATTTCAGGTATCTGTTTATATCATGTTGGATAATAACTTTTTAGTAATTTGGGGATAATACTTTGAAACGAGAACCATGGAAAAAGAACTTGCTTCTCTTCTGTGGCTATGTTAGCCATCAAAACTGATGTTCTAGAAGTTATTCCTAATTTTTAAATCTACTTTTACTGTACTTTGATATTTTATTACTTTATTATACTGGTGCCTTTATTTAGTAAACATCAATTCCATTTACATGGGGCATCATTCACAGGGAATTTGCCTAGTGTTTCCACCATATTAATCAGGAATAAGTCCCCAATGTCTAATCCTAGATCCTCCGATTCGTATTTAAGAATTCTTGGAATAAACGGGAAGGCTACTTGGAAGCTAACTACAAAGTAAGGAACATTAAAGTCTAAATAAACAAACAGCATATTAGAATTTGGTATGTGGAATGTCAGAGGAACAAGAGAACATTTGTAATGAGGAGCAAATGGTCACCACAGGGGATAGAGCTGAGAGAGGAACTGGATCTCAACTAGAAATTTCCACTGGCATTTATTTTTATCTTCCCTTATGTTGTCATTGGCATTACAGTGAATGAGTATCAAATACATGATGATGCTTTATAACTTCCCAGTTTTGTATGAACTTAATATCCATAATGGACAACTGTCTACCCTCTGCCCAGCCACCCTCACCACCCAGCCCCATTAGAAGTAGATAAAACCTTTCAAGGTTTAAAAGTATCTTGTAAATAATGGTATTTTGTTGCGTTTAAAACCCATTTTGCAGTTACTAAAAATAGCTTTCTTTTTATATGTGTCTTTGTTTTAGGGTATTGACCAATTTGGACCTCCTATGATCATTCACTTCCGTGTGCAGTACTATGTGGAAAATGGCAGATTGATCAGGTATGAGGACAGGGAGAGACTCTAAACCTTCACTTCCACAAGCACTCACCTTCTAACATAACCATATAAAGTTCTTGTGTGTGTTTGTCTCCATCTGCTAGAATACACATTTCAAAAGAGCAAGGATTTTAAAAGAAACCTTTGTGTACACTCATGTATCCTCAGTTCCTAGAAAAGAGGCACAGTAAGCGCTCTAAATATTTGTGGAATGAATGAATGAATGGATGAATGTTAATGTTAGACTATTGATGAAAATGTTAACAATGTCACTGCCTCACATTGTCTGTACTCCCCATTTTCGATAACCAGTCATTCACCAAAAAGAAGATATTTCATTCAAGAAGGAACTAGCACTTTTGTGAAGAATGGAGAAATTAATTAAAGGACTGTATTCTTTTCTGGTGGTGAGATGGGGAGTAGGGCAGCATTAAGAACTCTCTCCTGTAAAAATGGTGTCGATATAGCCTGGTTTTCTTTCCACCTTTGGGGTCTTGCTTCTGTTCTTGGCAGGGGCCTTAAAGCTAAGATTACACCCAGTGGAGCTATCCTGTGAGAATCTTAGATGCAGTTTGGCAAGGGCAGGTAATTGATTCTTCTTCTGGAGGTGGGCGCATGAGCAATTCTTTGCTACTGATACAGACTCAGAATTTACCATTTCAAAAGCTCAGTTTATCATTTGTATAGGAGGATTCAGTGCTGGAAAGCTTTCAGAGTTGGTTTTGTTAATGGATAGAAAATGCTGATGGAAAATACTAGAAATGTGAACTCTGTTTTCCTTATTTACTTTCAAACTCTGAGAAACTCCATTAAAAGATACAAAGATACATTTGGCTAATAAGTTATATGTGAGATCTGCTCTTAATATTTGTGTTATTGCCATATGTAAATTAAAAAGTAAAAAATATTAGCCCATAAGTAATTTTTTCTAAAGGCCAAGAAACTTTCTTAGTTATTTGGAGTTTATGTAAAATTTTTGCTCAATTTACCTACTAAGTATGGAATGTGCTGAAAAGAAGGAAAATACATTATTTAGCCACAAATTAACCCCCTGGGGCTAATGAATGTTTAATTCATCCCTGTACTTCTGCTCTTTTCCCCAGGGATGAACTAGTCCAAACACTGTGTGGTCAGCATTATAAAAAGAAATGCCTTGAAAAGTACTCTGTCCCATGGGGAAAAAATTACATAAATGCTTTATTTTTAAACTCATCATACTTAAACATGATCTTAGTTAAAATAAACTCATGTTTTTATTGTCATCAGCTAATGCATTATAAATCTCAGGTAAACCTTTGACTTAAACTAATAGGGGAGGCAAGTAAGCTCATTAAATACACACACACACACACACTTTTTTTTTTCTTGCATTTTTACTTTGATCACAAAGGCATCCCATTTGCCTGTGACATTTTTTGGAGCTTGACCATGTTTTTCCCCAGTCAGCACTTCTTATTCAATGTATTTAATGGGAACTATATTTATTTCTGACTTCAACGGATTGTAATGAGTGCACTAGTAGGATTTCCATCTGTGAGGAGTATCATGACTGTCATAACATGTTCCTATAAAACCACACCCATAAAGTAACATCCACTTAATTAAAAAAAGAGAGGGAGAGAGAGATTTAAAGCATGCTTTTTTTTTTTCCAGTTCATTCTGAGAAAGAAAACAAAACACTATAGTTTTTTTTTAATGGGCATTTAAACAGAAATTTTTTTATAAGGACCTTAGGGTATTTGTAATGTGCTCAGCTGGAAAACAAAACAAAACAGAGGAGCAAAACATTAAAGCCAGGATTGTCCCCTCAGATTTGTCCTTGTTTCTGTCATATGTGCCGCATTATTGCAGCAAAGTTACTTTAACGCAGACAACAAATGCCTAGGCTTCTAGAGTAATACTTGTTTCAGTGAAATATTTACCATGTTGGAATGGATGATTCAGATCTTGCTTCCATTCTCTGAATGAATTAAATGTTATAGGCCTCAGGAAATGTTATTTTTGCCTGTTGGAGTAGTCAGACTTGGAGTCCTACCTCTCTGCAACCTGGGTGAGGCAGCAATCAGGTATTAGCCTCAACCCCCCACCCACTTTTTTTCAAGGAGTGTGGAGGGAGGAAGAGGGAACAGAAACAGAAGAGCTCTTGTCACCAGATGGATAGCAGGATTTGGGTTCTGTTTACACGCCATTGGATTGTTCCATCAAATGTGAGTTGTTTTCTTTTATTTTCCTAGTGACAGAGCAGCAAGATACTATTATTACTGGCACCTGAGAAAACAAGTTCTTCATTCTCAGTGTGTGCTCCGAGAAGAGGCCTATTTCCTGCTGGCAGCCTTTGCCCTGCAGGCTGATCTTGGGAACTTCAAAAGGAATAAGCACTATGGAAAATACTTTGAGCCGGAGGCTTACTTCCCATCTTGGGTAGGCACTGTTTTCAAGTTTTAAAGTGTTTTCTCTAGCACATTTCTAGTTCATTATGCTGCTACTCAGGTTGCTTCAAGAAATGGGAACACAGATGTTTGTGGCCAGTAAAACCCTTCATGATGCCCAGATAGAAGTTTAACACTTAAGAGCATTGTACACATGATCTCTTGATATATTTGATCTGCTCCTTCCAGTTAAAGGGGAAGAGGATTTCTGTCCATCCTAAATGTGGTGGAACTTGGAACTTACCAGCCTTCTTTTGGCAGTTGCTTGGTCTTTACTTTCTTATTTACTCTTAATTCAAGCATCATTTTCCTCCCTTTGAAGGGAGAAAAACATTACACTTTGAAAAGTAAGATCATTCACAGCTTTTCCTATGTTGAGAAAACAAATTAAATAGTCACTTTGCCCTGACCGCCATCTCCTCCACTCTCGAGAGAGGAACCACGCCTTTGCAGCAGGCAAATTTAGGTTATTCGAACTGTCTCAACTGTCCTTTCTCCGCCCAACCCTGCCCATGTCTGTGCCCACCCTTCCTCCAGGCCTCTGTTGAAAATCTGATTTTTTTACCTTATTTCCCAGATACACTCCTCAACACAATTCCATCTGCTTTCTGTCCCCGACGCTCCCCTCCACTCCTCATGCTGTCCCTACGGTCACCAGTGACCTTTAAGTTGCCAAATTCTGTGGACACTTTCCACTTCTTTTCTCGGCTGCATTTGACATAGAACCACTCTCATTTGGGGATCTCCTCCAAACGAATGCTTTTCTTTTTTTTAACAACCACCTATGTGCCAGTAGCTCCCAAATCTGTTTCTCTCCTCTGTGTCCATGAGACAGCTGTTTACCCATAGGCACCTCAAACTCAAAATGTCCCAAGTCAACTTCATCTTTCTCCCACCTGATTTCATGTATTCCTGCCTCTGTGTCCCTAATGTCAGCTAGTAGCACTGCCATCCACCCAGTCACCCAGAAACTTGAGTCTCCTGCAGAGCTCTCCCCATCACCCTTCTTTCTCCCTGGCCTGCCCAAACCAACCGAAACAACCTAGAACATAAAATACTTGATTACCCGTCACCAGCTTAAGAAATCAAATTCTCTTGAAGTTTCCTTGTGGTAGGCTTCCTGAATGTTTGTCGTGTGCCCTCCCCAGCGTCCTTGCTCCCGTCCCCCAGGTTCCAGCTCTCATCAGCACTCAGCAGCACTGCTGAGGGGGCTTGTTGTCTTTGCCTCTGTCTTTAGAGCTTGCGGATGAGTGGATTTTGCTCCTGATTTAAATCTTCAGGGGCTTCCCTCTCACCTACAGAGTGAGAGCCAGGCTCCCACACATAACCGAGGAACTTTCCAGGATCTGATCTCTGCCAGCCTTTCCAGCTTCCTTTCAGGTTGTCCTGCACCTTGAATTTTATGCTCTAACAACATCCAGCAATCCCTATGTCTCCAAACGCCCTGTGGTATTTTGCACTTCTGGCCTTTTTTCCTGAAGTTCCCTTAGCCAACAGAACCCCTCTCCCTGTTTGACCTGGCCAACTCCTGTTCATTCTCCAAGACTCTGCTCAGATGTATTTCCTTCTGGGCAGACTGGCTAGGTACCCAGTGCCCCTCCTCTGGGCTCTAGAAGCCCCCACTACGCATAGTGTTTTACATCTTATTTTCTGTTTATCTTTTGCCTCCAGTGAACTGTTTATTAGTATATTCTAAAGGGCAGGCTTAAACTATACCTTTTCTGTTTCTTCAGCACTTCACATTGAGGTGCTCAATATAAATTTTTGTGAACTGATTGCCAGCATGTCAGTTGTTAAAGAGAAACCACAAAAGGTATCAAGCTTTTACATATCAGTGTCTGTGGAACCCAAATTAGCCTATGTTTACATCCGGTAAATTGTCATCACGTACTTGCTGAATCTCGGTCTTTTAAATCAGATCTTCCCAGTCAGTGCGCCATAGCTTCCAGAGCACTGAGATACAAGTTTCTTCAACCTTTGGGATCACCAAAGCCACTTACTTCAGTGCCCTTGCAAATATTATTTTCTGTGTGTTCTTTGAGCCGAGAAAAGTTAACAAATACTAATTTAGGTGATCTCCATGTGAAAGGAGTCTGAAAGAAAAATCTGTAACTTGAGTTCTCAGCAATATTAAATAGCCAGCAATCTATCATGTTTAAACAATAAGAAGAAACAAAATGTCAATATCTATAAAAACATTTAAAACTAAAAATTCTTTAATTATTTTTTATTCTGATGATTTTAAGCACTACTCTTTTTGCTCTCTTTGCATAATCCTTTCCATGTTTTATAATCCTTATGAAATCGGCTAAGATTTTTTTTTCAACTTTTTAAATATTTTTATTTATAAAATAAATAAAAGAGACAGAGAGAGACAGAGCATCAGCAGGGGAGGGGCAGAGAGAGAAGGAGATACAGAATCCAAAGCAGGCTTCAGGCTCTGAGCCATCAGCACAAAGCCTGACCTGGGGCTCGAGCTCACGGACTGTGAGATCATCACCTGAGCTGAAGTCGGACGCTTAACCAACTGAGCCACCCAGGTGCCCCTCGGCTAAGATTTTTAGCTAATCTTAGCCTGCAGCTGCTGGATACTATATGTTTTGGGCATTGAAAGGCCCAGGCTACTGTCCGTTGAAAAACTAAGCCATAGTGAATTGCAATGAATGTTTGAATGAAATTGTTTCCTCACAAATACTCAAATAGAGTGTTCACATCAGCCTTTTATGCAAAAACCAAAAATGTTTCAGAGAATTCCTCCCAGTCCCCTGCCTTCTTTGGATTAACATTTAGAACCTCCCACTCTGTGGCTGTAATTTTAGAAGAGTTAAGTAGGATCCAGAACCTGAAGATGTGTTGACAGTAGATGTATTTCATAGTACCAATAATTTTGCAAGTATAAACAGTGATGTGTACAAAATTTTGCAAGTTTGCATGTTTTTTTTTCTTGGTGAGTTTAAAGCCAAGAGAACATATTTTTCTCATTTCTTGTGATTTTTCTTCTCAGATATACAGCTAAATTGACTTTGGAGCTTCTAGTACTAGCTGATTCAGCCTAGTAACATAACAGATGGTGAAAACAGAATACAAGTGGGAAATTTCCTGGTGGAAATTAGCCAGTTTCCATGACCTATGTTAGCTCCTTGTCCTTCCATCATTTGGGGGACAAGGGTAGGACTCCCATCACTCCAACAGATGTGGCAGTGCATACCCATTGTATTCCAACAGGTTGTTTCCAAGAGAGGGAAGGACTACATCCTGAAGCACATTCCAAACATGCACAAAGATCAGTTTGCACTGACAGCTTCCGAGGCTCATCTTAAATACATCAAAGAGGCCGTCCGACTGGATGATGTTGCCGTTCATTACTACAGATTGTATAAGGTACAAAACTGCAGTCAGCCTGCAGCTTTTGGTTGTTGTTGTGAAATGTTTGTTTATTTTTGAGAGAGAGTGAGCGGGGGAAGGGCAGAGAGGGAGGACAGAGGATCCAAAGGAGGCTCTGCGCTGACAGCAAAGAGCCTAATGTGGGGCTTGAACTCCTTAAAGAGCTGTGAGATCATGACCTAAGCCCAAGTCAGAGACTTAACCCACTGAGCCACCCAGGCACCCAAGTCTGCAGCTTCTGAAGACAAAATACCTTCATGATTTGAAGAAGCTTTTAATTAAAGTTGTCATTTCATTTTTTAGTGGGCTTTTTTTTTTTTTTTTTTTTTTTTTTAAAGGATTCATGTGAACTGTTTCTCATGGTAGTTCAGTCTTCGAGTTAATGATGCTATTCCTCAGGCCTGGGAGCATGATAGAGTCCCTTTATAATGGTTCTAATACTGAAATGCCAAGTGGCTTCAAATCGTGAGTCTGGCTTTTCAGTGACTATGAAATAGTTATTTTTCTCCTTTCCAAATCTGCATCTCTGCCTTGGGGACTAACATTTGCAACTTTTTTGATCAGTAATTTTTAATGTTCCTCTAAGTGAAGCCATACCTGCACTGTATCCATTAATTAGAAGAATGACCACAACAGCTAGTGTTTACTGAGTATTGTTTTTATGGGGCGCGCTTTATTTTCTTTTTTAAATCCTCACAGTTCTATAAAATAGAAGCTGTAATATTCATTGTACAGATGAGGAAACAGACCAAAGACCACAAAACTAGCAAGGGGCAGAGCCAGGATTCAACCCAGGTCTACTTGACTAAAGGAATTCGTGTATAAAAATAGTGCCCAGCACATGTTAAGAATGATGTTAAGTTGTTACCATTATCCTTGTTATTAATGTGCTTCTTATTACTACTATACCCTTTGTGGTAAGTTTAGCATAACTAGACCATTGGAGACTAGGCTGTAGTTTGGATATGTTACTGGATGATCTTCTTGTCTGGTTCAGAAAACTTAATTAGGTACCAAAGAGTGGTATTTTTTTTTTCTCACTTCTGTGCCCAAGAGATGAAATTGTTAATGTCCTGTCATCCTTGAGAGGCATAATTGAGTTCTATAAGATCTCTTTGGCCAAATTCCTGAAGGACGGAGTTGTTTGTTTGTTTCCTTGAGAGATTTCATTTGTGACACCTCAGTTTATATGAGAAAATGCAAATAAATGGCATTTGACAATCAGTTTATATTTTAAAATGTACAGAAAATATGAATGGTGTATAAGAAGGTGTGAGTGTAGCTTTAGAGTCAGATATCAGAAACCCTGCATCACCACTGTTATGGGATCCTAGGCAAATAGAACTATAATTCTGGACCATCTATTAAGTGGGAATGGTTCAATACATCTCACGAGGTTGGGAAAATTCTATGGTGTAATGAATCTGAAATAACCAGGTGGAATGTCTGGTACATTAATCAGTGCTCAATAAATACCAAGTGCTTCTCACTTGATAGGGAAACATAGTATTTTAAAGAATCCTGTTAGGAATTTATCTTTTGCTTAAAAGATTTACCTTTTATTTGCTTACAATGTGGTACTTCTACATGGCATAGAAAATGACTCTCTTGGGGCACCTGGGTGGCTCAGTCCATTAAGTGTTGGATTTCGGCTCAGGTCATGATCTCGCAGTCCATGAGTTCAAGCCCCGCATCAGGCTCTGTGCTGACAGCTCAGAGCCTGGAGCCTGTTTCTCATTCTGTCTCCCTCTGTCTCTCCCCTCCCCCACTTGTGCTCTGTCTCTCTCTCTCTCAAAAGATCAATAAATGTTAAAAAAATTTAAAAAAAAGGAAATGACTCTCTTATCTTCTTAAAGCAAGATAATTAATAATAATGAAACTGAATGAAGTGGGGAAATAGATATTGTTACCTCATGGGCGGAGTTTTCATTCTTTAGAGAAATCAAGTGGCAGCCATTAAAACTGCTCGTAAAGTGGAAATAAGGTAGACAGAGGACAGGAAACATTCTGGGGCGAAAAACTTCTGTGTCCCTCTCCCAGTAGTACATGCCTTGTGCCTGCACAGCCAGCATTTTTATGAGCACAATCTTATTTCAGGAAGCAATCAGAGTAGCCTTGAAGAGGAAATTGAGCTAAACTCACAGTGATAGATTGATTTCTCCTGCTGAACCTATACTGTATGTGCCTTTCTTGATGTAAAAACATATTAGTTGGAGAAAACAGTCCAAATAGTGAAAATAGGCCATATCTTGTCTTTACTATACCAGATGAGGATGCATTTTCTAAAAATATTTCTTCCCATATTCTTGGGAACGCTGGCACTAAACATACTCATTTATTTTTATTGAGGAATTTCATAATGAAAATATTTTAGTTACTTTGTGATTTTATTTATCTTCTATTTTGAACTTCATACCTTATATCCCATTATTACATATGAGCACTCCAAAGATGTGGTCAAATTTCAGAGTACATTTAAAATTCCGAGAACATTTAAGGGGTTTTTTTCCCCTACACTCATTTTAGTTGATTTTTTGTAGTTTAGCTGGTAGAATGTATATCATATTGGCAAGTGACAATTGAACTTTTTAGAAATAAGTATTTTCTTTCCAAACAAACTGAATATAAAGCTTTTACAGTTTTTTATCCTCATGGGATGACAGTCTTAAATATTTAGGCATGCCTCTGATTTTGGCTTCAGAGGCTGGAGAGTTACATAGTTTGAAACCTATAAAATCTAATGCATCTCAGAATATATCTATGATATTAGATTCAAGATTCTGACATCTGGGAAAAGGAAGAGAATAAATAAATAAATAAATAAATAAATAAATAAACAAACAAACAAGCAGCAAAAATAGTATTGTTTACTAGAGTTTTCAGTGATGGCGGTATTTAGAATATTGTCAGATATGAAAGTGTTTATAATATAGTAAAAACACTAATCCTTTGAAATCTCAGTGGTTTAAAAAGTAGAATATATCCTTGCTCATGTGTATGTGCTCATGATTTTCTTAAAGCTTATGGTAAGCTAGGGATGCAAAAAGATGAACAAAGTTATTTAAATTTTGCTTTTAATGTTTATTCTTGAGAGAGAGAGCACGAGAGGGGGAGGGGCAGAGTGAGAGAGGGACACAGAATCCGAAGCAGGCTCCAGGCACTGAGCTGTTAGCACAGAGCCTGATGTGGGGCTCGAACTCAGGAGCTGTGAGATCATGACCTGAGCTGAAGTCGGATCCTTAATGGACTGAGCCACCCAGATGCCCCTGAATGAAGTTATTTTAAATCAAAAATTTTCTAATCAGATTTCTCCTTCTGTTTTTTCCCTTTGGTGTTTAATTGTCCATTGTACAAAAAAACCCACTACTGTTTCATATGATTTTATTTCTATAGGATAAAAGGGAAATTGAAGCTTCTCTGATGCTTGGACTGACCATGCGAGGAATACAGATTTTTCAGGTCAGTAAATGAGAAATGAGTGTCAAGTGGCATCTGCCATGTCTCATGTTGACAGTGTACCTGTGTGGTCCTTGGACAGGTTCACTGGTTCATTTCTGGCCATCGACTGGCCATTACTTCCTATTTGTCTAGTACAAATGGGGATGATGTAGGATAAATGAAGTGATACAGTCCAAACCTTGACAGTAATAAGTCCTCTAGAATAGAAAGTAATAAGCCCAAGATTGGCTCAGGTTCATCACTAACAGATCATTAACATCCAAACATTTTTCTTTGTGTGTTACTGATTTTAAATATCCTGATTATAATGCTCCTCTGGAGCGTTACAACTGTGTAAAGAAAAAAAAATGACATCTTAATACAGTGGCAGACCACTGTATTTTAATTTTCATTACGCTTTTCCGATACAGCCTGTCCCCTGTCCCTGTCACGCTTTTGCAGGTGGGATGGTATTATACCACAGCCATCAACAGGAAAGAGAGAATCCCTCTTTCTGTGAGACCAGGGAGAATATAAGAATCTCTTATCTTGATGTAGGCACAATATCCAATTATGAAAGTCTGAGTGCCTTATCTCATCTCTCCAATGCCTGAGTCTTTTTGGATTTTTTATTTAAATTTATGGATAGGCTCAAAGGGAAAAGGTTGCCTTGAAAGGCCAGTTAATGCAGTCACTCAGGAACCCAAAGCTACAGAATTGTCTCACTAATCTTTTAATTACTGTCTGAACATCTCCAAAGAGAGTTGAGGACCTCTTTCAGATTTTAATTACTGTATTTTAGTTTTCTGGGAGAGAAGCTAGAGCCATTTTAAAGTGTCTGGCAGTTTCCTCAGTAACTCTGTATGCATTAAAATTTTTTTCCACAGAATTTAGATGAAGAGAAACAATTACTTTATGATTTCCCCTGGACAAATGTTGGAAAGTTGGTATTTGTGGTAAGTTTAAAGCAACTGACTAAAGAAAAATTGCTCAGTTGTTTGTTTTTGTGGATTTTCGTTGTTCCCTGTTTTGTTTTTAAAAACAATGCCGTGGGGCGCCTGGGTGGCGCAGTCGGTTAAGCGTCCGACTTCAGCCAGGTCACGATCTCGCGGTCCGTGAGTTCGAGCCCCGCGTCGGGCTCTGGGCTGATGGCTCAGAGCCTGGAGCCTGTTTCCGATTCTGTGTCTCCCTCTCTCTCTGTCCCTCCCCCGTTCATGCTCTGTCTCTCTCTGTCCCAAAAATAAATTAAAAAAAAAAAAAAACAATGCCGTGACAGGCACAAAAGCTGATATTTTTTTTTTAAAAGTTGAAAATGTAGCAACTCACTTTCTTATATTCTTATGTATGTGCTCTATTCGTTGCCACTCATAGGTCATGAATCTAAAATTAAGGAATCTTACAGCAAAAGAAATTATTTATTTAATTTGTGAGTCTGGTCCCCACCGTGCTATCCTAAGTTGTTCTAGTTGCAGAAGAAATGTAGTGGGGGAATGTGCAAGATGACTTCAGCAAAGAGAATGATTTTCAAAAGCCTACATCAGAGGGATCAGAAAACGGAAAGCCATAATCACAGGATAAATTACTCTTGGCGTGGGGGTAGGCCAGTTCTTTTGGAAGTTACTTCTTTTGAGCAAAGAATAAAGAGTGATATAAAAAGATGTTTCTATTAATATCTAACTCTTTGAAACTCATCATTATAAAGAAAGGTCTACAATTCTTAACAGGAAAAAAATGGTTTTATTTTTAGAATATTGAGAATAGTATCCTCTTTTTTGTTATAAGAGCAAATTCATGATTTTTCCCAGCTGTTTCTCTACTTTGCCGGCTCTATCCGGTTTGGGGCAGGGTTCAAAGAATTACAGTTAATAATATGTATATCTGGTGGTCATTAAAATCCATATTTTTTTCTTTGTTCAGAAATTGTTGGAAAAAAATACACAAAGGAGGAAGATAAGGATTTGTACACATACACAAATAAAGAAGATGGCCTATATAAATAAAGGGATGTATTGCCAAAGAGCATTTGGGTACTGACTCCATACTGCCCTGTGAAGTCAAAGACCTGTTCCTGACTTTACATTATTTTAATTACTTGGGCTCAGTTCAATCTGATTTCACTTCACTCATACATCAAATGGGGCCCTACCTGCTTCCTCCTCACTCGCTCTCTCTCATTTAGGCCCTTTGTGAAAGGATCTGAGCTGTATGAAAATGAGCAAATTATTAGCCCATTACCCCAGTCATGTCCCAAATTGAGTAGACATAAAATGCATTTATGAAATTGAGTGTCTTAAGGGTCCTGGACACAGTGGTTCCTGAATCTAGTTTTGCATCAGCCTCATCTGAGGAGTTGGTTTAAGATAAAGATTTCTGGGCCTCATCCTCCTCCCCTAAGAGAGTTTTGATTCAGAGGGTGTGGGTTGAGGACCAGGCATCTATTTTAATGAACTTCCCAGATGATTCTTCTCACAGCCAGCCCAGTCCTGCCCCAGTCGTGTGACCTTGAGCAAGTTACTTAACCTCTGTGCATTGGTTTCTTTGTTCCCAAATGGAGATAATTGGTCCTCCCCCATAGACTGATTCTGAGGATTAAATGAGTCAATACCTGCCTAGTGTTCATTCAGTGTCAGTTATTACCATTCTAGCATTGGGATCCACTGGTGGTTCCTTCAAAATGAAAAATCGAGAGGTGAAAAATCCATTCCCAACCGAGATACACAGAGCCATATTGTTTTTTATTGACTTTAAGTGTGTGGTTGGAAGATGCCTCTCTCTGCTTTACTTCTCCCTTCTGGCTGAGAATCATTGTGTCCGCAGTATTCCTTATGCAATCCTGCTGCCCTGTTCATTCATAGGAAAGGTGAAGGAATTGATAATTCCATTTCTGGGGCATCTGGATGGCTCCGTTGGTTAAGCTCTTGATTTCAGCTCAGGTCACATGATCTCACAGTTTTGTAAGGTCCAGCCCCAGGCCAGGCTTTGTGCTGACAGTGCAGAACCTGCTTGCTTGGGATTCTTTCTGTCATTCTCTGCCCCTCCCTAGCTCAGATGCGTGTGTGCTCTCTCTCTCTCAAAATAAATAAACTTACAGTTTTCCATAACTATAAAAAACTGCCAAACTCTCACCCTCAGCTTATGTTAATGAACTTTATGTTAATGATCCCAAACTTAAACAATGAGATTCCTGGTATCTCTGATAGAAATACTTAACGATACTTATATCTCTTCCTTTCTCTTTCCTGTCTCATCCCTTGAGCTGTCCCTCTAGCTTCCACCTATCCCCTCCCACCACCCCCCCACACCTTTTTTAAATAAACCGTACACCCAGTGTGGGGCTTGAACTTAATCCTGAGATCACGAATTTCATGTTCTACCAACTGAGCTAGCCAGGTGCCCCCCCCCCCCAACCTCCCTCTTTTATCCAGCTGAAGAAGTTTTCTGTATTTTCTTAACCCTAAAAAGGTATTTATAGTGTTTGCTCTTATATTCCTCATTTATTTCCTCCTCAGAGTTTATCACAAACTATAGTTATTTTATATGTTTATGTTTATTTGCCATCTCTCCCACCAGAATGTATTTCTGTGAAGGTAGCGACCTCGTCTGTCCTATTCACTGTTATTTTCTTGGTGACTAGCACAGTGTTTGGTACCTAGTGTTTAACAAATATTTGAATGCATCACGCTTCTAGAATGTCATCTTGTTTGCTGAATTAGGGTGTTGGAATTGCATTTGAAGATGCTTTCATGATGAGCCCTTCTCTTCTCCTGGCCTGACTAGCCAGAGAAACCAAAGATATTCCTCCACCGTCATACCCGGTCGGTGTCGACCGGATGACCCTGGCTAGACACTTCCCTGAGTTTTTGGTAATCCTTGTCCTGGGACATTTTTGAAAAGGAAAACAGCAATTTATCTCTCGCTGAATTTTGAATGCAGCTTTATACATCTCTTTTTGAATCTATACTTCTCCTTACTAAAGAGAAAATGAAGGGGACCTTGGCAAATTAGAGACTTACCTTCCAAAAGCTGACTCGTGCTTTTGCTCCACAGGGTAAGAAATTTGAGATTTTGCCAGATGGCTTGCCCTCCGCCAGGAAGCTCATCTACTACACAGGGTGCCCCATGCGCTCCCGACACCTCCTCCAGCTCCTGAGTAACAGCCACCGCCTCTACATGAATCTGCAGCCTGTCTTGCGCCACATCCGGAAGCTGGAGGAGAACGAAGGTATGGCAGTGTTGGGGGGGAGAAGCACACATGGTGCCTTGGCCACCTCTGGCCCCTTAGTCTGTAGCTGCCATCAGTTGGGGCTTTAGACCCCTACAAAATGGGATTCAAGGGCTGAGCCTCTCCAGATTCAGGGCCGTGTTCCACCTCACATCTCACCACTGTCCCAGCACCTGTCCCAAATACCTGAGGTCATCCCTATCATTTAGCTATCCCCGAGTACAGTCTCTTTAACGTTTCCCCACACTTGCTTTGAAAATCCTTGCAAAAAGCCACCACATGAAGATGCAAGGCAAGATTTATCTGCGACTCCGAGCACCTTGGAATCTGGAATTTTTTCCAGTGCAATTACTCCTTAGATTAAAGTAACAATAAAGGTGGGAGACAGAAATGTCTCCAGTCTCTCTTATTGACTGCTGAGAGGACCCCAGGTCTGGGTCAGCAGGAATGACAAAGGAGAAAGAAGTTTTCTTCTTTTTTTTTTTTAATGTTTATTTATTTTGAGAGAGAGAGGGAGAATGGGGGAGAGGCAGAAAGTGAAGGAGAGAGAGAGAGAGAGAGAGAGAGAGAGAGAGAGAGAGAGAATCCCAAGCAGTTTCCACACTGACAGCACAGAGCCCAACGCAGTTCTCGACCCCACAAACTGTGATGAGATCATGACCTGACCTGAAACAAGAGTCCGACGCTTAACCAACTGAGCCACCTAAGCGCCCTGAAAGAAGTTTCCATTTGAGGATTATATCAGCCAGTCCTGTGGGGGCTTTGCTGAGATACATTTGGGGCCCCTGAAAAGGAGAATGAGTCACGGTAAGGAAGAGGAAGGCAGGGATTGGGGCCTCTAAGAGCAGGCTTCAACTCTACTGGTTAGCCCTTCATCTTAAGTCATGGCACCCAGGGTTATTCCATTTAACACACGAACTTCTGATCCCCCAAAATGCTACTGTGCTCATTTGCCTATTTCTTTAGAAAAAATTTTTTTTCCTTAATGTTTATTTACTTTTGACAGAGAGATAGAGTATGAGTGGGGAAATGGCAGAGAGAGAGAGAGAGACAGAATGAGAAGCAGGCTCCAGGCTCTGAGCCACCCAGGCGCCCCTGCCTATTTCAATGTCTTCCATTTGTTTTGTAGATTCCCATTGTGGTAGTTTTTATAATTCAATTGGATCAGATTTAGGATATCTGCATGAACATTTGGATGCAGATTCATATCCTTAGGTCCGTATCTGAAACAGATTTCGACCTCTCAGACCCCAGCTTTCTCACAGAAACACAGATACTTGTCCTCTTAAGAAAAACCCTGAAAGAAGCTTGTACATCTAATCAATTTCTCTCAAAACCTATCTCTCTAACTAAATGAGACCCAGTTTGGGGATGCCACTGCATCTTAAGTAGCCATTAGAACATGACTCATTTTGCACGGTCTGCCACCAAACTGCTTTCTTGTCTTTGGAGAGAACTGGTGTATAACCACCAGGTGTATGGGCTTCCTCTGCTGCCAGGCTGCCCCTTCTTCCCCACGATGACACATTGCGATAACAAGCACCTCTCTCCAATGCTGACATGATTATTAGGAGGACTCGAGATGGGACAGAAGCGCCAAGGGAACTTGTAAGAATAGGCGACTTACGTGCAGAGCCCATCATGTGCCAAATGGGTCACATTCCTAAATGGCCAGCTTATAGCGCCTTGAGAAGTTTCTTTATTTCATCAGCTTTGCCAGCATTTTAGCAGATTCTTGCTTAGATGACCGTAAGGGGAGCCCTTTAGAGCCTGAATGAATTCCAGAACCCCTATAGGTTCTCAGGTAAAATGACAAAGAATTTTCAGTTCTTAGAGGGCAGGGTTTTGTCTGTCACCACGCTTAGTAGTATCAAGTGCATTTGGGGGCTTTCGCGATTAGGGCAATGAAGGAACGATAAAGGTGTGGATTGTATTTGTTATTTGGGTAAATGTAGATAGATTTGGGCGGATATCTCTTTTTTTTCTTCTAAAGAAAACATACTTCTTTTCTTCTACTTAGAGATCCCTCACAGTCTAAAGAACACCCAAAATTAAGTTTCTCTGGGCCAGTTTTGGCCTGATGCCAGTTATTTCACTCACGCTTAAAGTCTTCATCACTTTTACAATAAAGCCCTTTTCTTAGCAAAAAAACAGCACAGGAAGAGAGTGTATTTTTCTTAAATTTAATTTAGATCCATCTTGTCTGAGATACTCTTTTCGCATCTTATGGTAGAAAATGATCACAAGAATTACTCCATAGCATTTAGAAGGGGGAGAATGCTTTGTCATTAAAAAAGTTTAAAAACAAAAGTTTTTTTTTAACCCAACTTTATTCAACAGTGGGAACTTATTCTTAGGCCATATGCCAAGAGGTCACACTGCATTCTGTTCCAAAATAATATATGAAAAGCTCTGTGGTCTCTGGGCTTTTACAACAGAGGGAATCCAAAGAATACCAACACATTGGTAATCTGTGCTCTTGACTCTGGTGATTACTAGGGAGTTAAGAGGTTGCATTTCCCAGGTCTCAGAATAAACTTCATAATCACGTCAGCATTTCCTTCATGACACTTTTTATTTGTACCAGGTCTAAGTGATACAGCTCTGGGAAGGGAACACTGGCCAGCCACGTAGAACAGTAAGGCCGTGCTGACACGCTGACACGAAGCAGATTTACGCTAGGCTCCTGTGAGGTAGACCACAGTTAGGCGAGCGCTTGCCTTCTGTTACTAGAGTAACCGTAATAGACTCCCAACCTGCTGGGAAGGGTTGGGAGTAAAAGGGCTATTTGTAAAGAGGCAGAAAGCTTTTAAGTTATTAGAGCCACAATTCCCACTTGTCTTAGAACTCTGGCACCCTAAAGAACTTTTTAGAAAACTGTTTTTTCACTTTCCACCTTTCCAAGTGCCACGTGGCTAGTATTTTGAAACCACAGTGAATAGAAATTGTATGAGAATTTTGCAAACCCTTTTATCTCTCCGTCTTCATCTCAACCCCTGTTGTCTTCAGAAAACAGGAATGTTTATAACCCAGTCTAGCCCTAAAACATGGATTTTAGATGATGCACATCTGTCTCAGATGTGTGTTTTGGGCTCTGGTGTCCTGCCCCAGTCTGCTTTCTGTGTGGCTGTGCATTCTCACTGTTGTGATGCAGCCTGATTCCCTAGAATTGACATGAATGGCTGGAGCCCAAAAACGTACACATCGCCTTCTGCAAGCATTTTTGCATTTTGCATCCTGGAAAGCGCATCTTCTCTTTATGCTAATGCTTCTTCCCTCCCTGAGGAAGCTGTGTAGATTATACTTCAGACACCAGGAGTACAAGTGATTTCACTTACCCAAGAAACAAGACAATTAAATTCATCAGCAGGCCTCTGAGAACCCAATTAGTCTACAAGTTAGCAATTTCTGAAATAATATCAATTTAACATTCCTCAAATGCATTCTCCATCTTTAACATTGTTCTAACGTGTTATTTGTCATCAGTATTAAGAATACAAAGAATCTAAACTATTTCTCTGTTTTACAGTTCTGACCTGAGACACAAAAGTATTGTATACCTGCAACTCAGTTGTAACTTTGTGCCTTAATGTGATTGTTGCTTTAGCATTTGATAAAAGGGACTTTCTAACATTGCGTCTTGGTGTTAAAGAATGGCACTGACATGTTAAATCAAAGAACAGTTTTGTCAGTCAGAGGCCACATAGGTATAAATCATCAAACCAGTAGTGATGACTGTGTTTTCTAAGTAGATGGTAAAACCTCACTAGTTCACCCCAAATGGAGAAAAGCAGTTTTCACTAATGAAAAACTAAATGTTAGAACTCTTTGAAGGAAATTTAGAGAATAGTTTTATTTTAAATTATATTCAGCAGTCAGAACTGAGCTACTGAATGGGCCAAATTGAATAAATGAAATCATTGGTAATTAGTGTAATTATATCTATCAAACAGTCTTCCATAGCAGTGCTTCTGAAACTATTTGTGGGGGAGGACCAGATTTTTAACATTCCTCATCCACCGTGGACTGATACTTTTACAAAATACAAAATCACCTTAGTGGCTGTCACGGCACTGTCAGGTTGCTCTGAAAACCTCTAAGTATTCTCATTTACTGAGCTTACATCGCTGTAGACCAATAACAACTTGCAGACAAGAGGTGGTCTGGCGACTCTACTTCAAATGGCACTTTTCCGAGTTTTGAAGCGTCAAAACCCTTTGAGTAGTCTCAGTACTTGCTCAAATCCGTTGTACTGGTTTTTGCTCATGTTCCTAAGTTGACCCCCTCCCACCCACCCGTCAGAAC
Source organism: Prionailurus viverrinus (assembly GCF_022837055.1). Taxonomy (NCBI): domain Eukaryota; kingdom Metazoa; phylum Chordata; class Mammalia; order Carnivora; family Felidae; genus Prionailurus; species Prionailurus viverrinus. The sequence goes on from NC_062566.1 coordinate 95,048,528, forward strand.
CCTCATGGCGCCTAGATCCTGGGTGTGATCCTGCTGAACTAGATCCTGGGTGTGAACTTGCACGCGTTCTTAGCCTGATGTGCCCTGTAGGCTAACCAGGCGTGTCTCCCCCTCCCCTCCCCTCCCCCGCCCGCCGTCCTGCGTGAATGTGCTCCTCACCGCGCAGAGAAGAAGCAGTACCGGGAGTCCTACATCAGCGACAGCCTGGACCTGGACGTGGACCAGCTGGAGAAGCGGTCCCGGGCCAGCGGCAGCAGCGCGGGCAGCGCCAAGCACAAGCGCCTGTCCCGCCACTCCACCGCCAGCCACGGCAGCTCGCACACGTCGGGCATCGAGGCGGACACCAAGCCCCGAGACGCAGGGCCGGAGGACAGCTACTCTGGCAGCGCCATCCACCGCAAGCTGAAGACCTGCAGCTCCACGACCAGCCACGGCAGCTCCCACACCTCCGGGGTGGAGAGCAGTGGCAAGGACCGGCCGGAAGAGGACTCGCAGGACGACGGTAAGCCGCTCGCCACGGCTTTCTAAGCTGGCAGCGCTGAGCCGCTGTCGCTCGCCCCCTTCTTCCTCTTGCCTCATCTTGTTTCTGGTTTTTTTTCCCCAAGCATCCCTTCTGGAGAACTGCTGTGTAGGGCACAGCCGGGGGGTAGTAATGGACAGGTGTCCTGCACCTTCCCCCGTGATTTGGGGGAGTTGCTCGTGTCGGTGAACAAAGCATCCCTCTGGTCATGATCCTTTGCCACCACAGGGTTGGACACCAGTGGAGGCTGAGTCCTGGCGGTTTAGCCGAAGTAGAGGAGACGTCGGTGCCGCAGCACTCGTGTCTGCATTTCTGGTTCCCAGATTAAATAGGCATCGGTGAGGACAACAGCAGAGACGCAGTGATAGCGACAGAAATGTCTTAAACTTTGCAGAGGAAAAAAAAAAAAGACTTGAGCCCAGGTCATTGGTTATTTAGTATTTCTTCAGTTCCTCCTATGCAGCCAGAACTCTGGGAATGTAAAAGAAAGTTAGCACCTGGATGCTTAACTCTGTTAAGGAGAGAAAAACCAGACTGTCTCAGCCAAACTTAACATATGTGGGCATCTTTTTTATTATTTTTATGCCTCAAGTGCTATAGCATTCGGGTTTGGGGAAAGGGTAGTGACTTCATTAAGGAAAACGGCAGCCCATTTGCTTGCTTACTGTAGAATTCATGTGGATCTCTAATGAAGTCAACTGAATGCCCTGCGGGCAGGCAGCTCTGGAAATGGGGAGCTTCATGAACTATTCCTTGTGCAGGTGACAGCAGTCTGCTCTGGCTTAGACATGTGGCCCATCAGTCTCAGTTGCCCTTTGTCATCTCAGCAAGGTGGTATAGCTCTTTCCTGCTTTCTCACAGAGGAAAAAATAACACAGTTCAATCGTGGCATTAGAAGACATGTAGGTAACACAGCAACCCTGTGAAAAAGAGGGCAAATACATCTAGTTGAGAATTGTCCTAGAGTTTCCTATTGTAGATTCTCATTAGCAAATGTATTTTAAAATCTGAATAACTACAGAGCCTCCCGCAAAGTGTGGCTATGAATGCTGGCATCCATTTCCCTTCGTGTCACTAAACGTCTTTTTCTTCTTCTGTGTCAGAAATAGAGATGTTGGTTGATGACCCCAGGGACCTGGAACAGATGAATGAAGAGTCTCTGGAAGTCAGCCCAGACATGTGCATCTACATCACCGAGGACATGCTCATGTCACGGAAGCTGAATGGACACTCTGGTGAGCTCTTGTGGGAAGTTCTTCTCCTGAGCTAGTGGATGGTCTTGGACTAAGGAGCAGGTGCCTCAGAAAACAGAAGGGTCAGGGTGGGGCTCTCGATTAAAACAGGGCTGGAGGGGCGCCTGGGTGGCACAGTCGGTTAAGCGTCCGACTTCAGCCAGGTCACGATCTCGCGGCCCGTGAGTTCGAGCCCCGCGTCAGGCTCTGGGCTGATGGCTCAGAGCCTGGAGCCTGTTTCTGATTCTGTGTCTCCCTCTCTCTCTGCCCCTCCCCTGCTCATGCTCTGTCTCTCTCTGTCCCAAAAATAAATAAAAAAAAAAAAAAAAAAAAAAAACAGGGCTGGAATCAGAACCTTTCCAAGTCAGTGCCATAGACTGCAGGGTCGAGTACCTCGTGAGGAAGAAAGAGAACAGAAGGGGAGAAGCATCTAGGATGGGGAATTAGCATCTTCTCCCCTGTGCTCAGCACAAAGTGGTAAAACACAGTTTTCTCTTTGTTGCTGTTGTTTTGTTTTGCTATTACAAATGATAATCAGAGAATCCTAGAATACATCTAGAAGGGACCTCGGAGACCTCCTTTTTACAGATGAGAAAACCCATAGATGAGGGGGACAGACGCTTAGGTGGCTAGAAACAGAAGGCAGGTCTCCGAGTTTGGTTTGTATTGTTTTTCCCCAACTAGATCAGAGTGGGTATGGGAGTGTGGAGGAAAAAGTGTCAATAAATGTTGGCGTAAAAAGGCATTCCTATTATATTCTGTATTTCATTAACTCTACTAGGACACTTGCATTCACTGTAAACCTATTATGGGATTATATAATATGATATGTAATAATCTATTTCTATCAAATAAAAGGTATTACCCTTCAATATTACTGCAAAAAACCACAGTATGGGTTTTGTTTTCAATTTTTTTTAATGTTTATTTATTTTTGAGAGAGAGAGAGAGAAACAGAGCTCGAGAGGGGAAGGGCCAGAGAGAGAAGGAGACACAGAATCCAAAGCAGGCTCCAGCCTCCGAGCTGTCAGCACAGAGCCCGACACAGGGCTCGAACTCCCGAACCATGAGATCATGACCTGAGCCAAAGTCAGACGCTTAACCGACTGAGCCACCCAGGCGCCCCAGGTTTTGTTTTTAAACCTCAGTCACTCCTAACTGCTCTCGCAACATTTTATGAATTGGTCTCCGTTCTGTCTAAAAAACATACCTTAGGAGTGAAGTCAAAATGGCCCAGGTACTTACTGGTCAGCCGCTTTGAGCTTTGAGTGAAAGACCCTGTTTACAACTGGGGTGACCTGCCATTGCTGTGTCAAGACCCACGGTCCCTGATAAGTGAGCCTCACCCATGCAACAGGTGCTGGGAATGAGAGAGAAACAAGACCACAGTACACATGGTCCCCTCATCCTGGCATTGAATCTGTAAGAGCACAAGGCTCCTTTTATTGCAGAATTTCCTCTGCTCACCTAGCAGAAGCATGGCCTCCAGATGCTCTGCGGGGAATAGACCTGCCAGTGGTTACAGAGAACCGCTCTGCCTAAGCAAACTCAGATTCGTCAGGCTGCTTGCTCTGGTCATGCTGCAGGCTTAGAGTTCTCAAACCAAACTTTACCCCCGTTTCTTTGCCCATTTACTTTCTTACATAGATGTCTTCCCTCACAAATACATTTTAACACATGTATTAAATATAAATTTACAATTTGATGCACATTATATGTACATGGATATCATGCTCTCACTTGATATGTGCATGTGTATTTTTGTGGAAAGAAAACTGTCCAAACCATATACACCAAAGTGTCCATGGGAGGAGGGGAGATGAGGGAAACAGACTTTGGCTTTTTATTTATATATTTCTATGTTTAATTTTTATGATAAGATTTTGTAATTTTAAATAGAAATAAAATTTAAATAAATAGGGTGGCTGTTTAAAGAGGTTTTTATACAAAAAAAATGCTTTTTGAAATGTTATTTATTGAAAAAGAACCTGAATGGTTAACAATGAGCAGTTATATGCTGTCCATATAGTGAAATATCGTACAGCCATTAACTAATGACACTTTTAAAGAATATTTAATAATATAAGAAAGATAGGTAAGAAAAACAGCACAAATTGTATAATCAGGATGATCTCAAATTACAAAAATGTATATATGTATATGAAAAAATACATAAAAATATGAATAGCCTTTCTCTGGATGATGGGGTTGTGATGATCTTATTTTCTTCCTCGCATCATCCTCCTCTTCCAAATTCTCTACAATTTGAGCATTTACTTTTTTTAACATTTATTTATTTTTGAGAGAGAGAGAGAGAAAGAAAGAGAGAGACAGCATGAGCAGGGGAGGGGCAGAGAGAGAGGGAGACACAGAATCCGAAGCAGGCTCCAGGCTTTGAGCTGTCAGCACAGAGCCCAATGCGGGGCTCGAACTCAAACCATGAGATCATGAACTGAGCTGAAATTGGATGCTTAACTGACTGAGCCACCCAGGTGCCCCTACAATTTGAGCATTTAAACATTGTTTCTCAAGCATGGAGCTGAGATCGAATAGGGATGGAAGTTTGGTACAAGTCAGGTTAGTGTTCTCAGCACCAGACTTGCTGCTGACTTGTCTAATGCGGAGTTTGGGTTTGGGAGCACATAATTTACAGACATGGTGGCCAAGGACACATTTACCAGGAAGTCCAGACGGACCCATGCCAAGTGCCAACCAAGGACACCAGTCCACGTCATCCTCTGAGGATTTGTTAAAAGTTTAAAGCTTTTTAAAAGATAAAGATATTCTCAAGAAAGACCCCCTACTAAAGCAGTCTGTACCAACCCCCAAAACATAAGTACCCACCTGAAGGCTTTTAAACTGTCTACATGTAAACCAAGAATGTCCTCCTTCCATGTTTCAATTGAACAAAATATCAAACACTTAATATATACAAGGTATATACTCGTCACTGAATCGTTAGACGTCATTTCTAAAGAGTTAAGGGATAAAACACAAAAGGCCATTTCTGAGGTTATCAGCAAGTAGCTAAATAAAAATCACATTGCACTCCAGGTTCCTTTTTTATAAGGTGAGAATGTGCTTTATCTGAGAAGCCATTTGGCCTTAAGAATCTGGGGTTTGACTGACCTGCTTCATCTATTTGCAAGAAAAATGTCAGTGATCTCCACTTCCATATCCAATTCTTGTTAGCAGTTTTATCTTACAAAACATTTTTTCCTGGTGCTTCACTCAACATGCTAGAGCCACAGAGGGAAGTTTCAGCCCTGGATTTCTGTTTCCAAAATATTAGGAGGTGACTCCTGGGCACTAGGGTGATTTAGGGCCCTGTCACTCTCAGAGATCCAGAACTGAATGCTTAGGGTGGCCTCCCACTCGTGGCCTCTCCCCAGCAGGATTTGTTGTAGGAGGCAAGTGCCACAGGGCCCCTGTCAGCCCGAGGAGCTCTGAGCTGGGTGTGTCCCGTGTGCAGGCCCTGTACCTCACCCTTTCCATGCATTTACTCGTCAGTTGTCATTAAACTCTGTTGGATAGACACTGCTGTCAGGCCCACTTTATAAGATGAGACCGAAACATAGGGGGGCTAAGTCACTGGCCAGCATACACAGTTAATTACTTTTCTGGGCCTGCTTCCGGCTCAGATCCGTGTGACTCTGGAGGTCAAGCCCCACACTAGACTTTAACCGTCCATCTAAAGGGACCCAAACCTAGACGGCCGTGTCACAGTTTAGCTTTAGGAGGGAGACTGCTTTACATCTACGGTCTTTGTTTTTGTTACTAATTTAGAAGTTGTAGTTCACCTTAGAAAAGGCAGACTCTAAACTCCTTCCTGTATACTGACCCCACATTTATCCCTCTCCCCGCTATTTACTGTGAGACAGGAGATGGGATGTGTCCTAGGCTGGTTGTCTACCACAGATGAGTCACAGTGAGATTTTTCAGGAACGGTTAATACTTGACCTTTCAGTCTTGGTGGTAGCATGTGTCAGATAGGTGGCAAAAAGTATGAATAAGGAAGTCTTCATTGTTGTTGTTTTTCTGTGTTTTACTTCAGGGTTGATTGTGAAAGAAATTGGTTCTTCCACCTCTAGCTCCTCAGAAACAGTTGTGAAGCTTCGTGGCCAGAGTACGGACTCTCTTCCACAGGTACAGAAGGAATCGAAATGTTTAAGTTGTGCACTGAAGTTACAGAAAATGTTAAATTGGAACTTAACGTTTATATTTATATAAATGAGCAAAAATTAAGAACCATAAGGCAGTGATTCTTCTTAGGTACATTCTAGCTTTATCCTCAGTTGGTAACCATTGTGTTTGCTAGTTCCATTCATCTCTGAGTTGATTTTCATTTGGATAAATTATATACTTTGTTTCCCACTTTATAGAGGTGGGAAGTGTGTAACTTCAGACTTCAGGTTGTGTGTGTGAACCTCAACAACTGAGAGAATAATTTTCTTGTCAGGCGTGTTATGGCAGAAACGTTTCCACGCTGATTATTCCATTCAGATTACGTTTTCAAAGTATGCTGAGTGAGACTGATAACCTGTGATCACTTGCTAGACTACTAAAATATCAAAAGATAAAATACTCTGAAATTCATGGTTGTAGCGTCTGGATCTATTCCACAGCTGATATACTCACCTCTATTTCCTGTGTATTCTCTTTCTCTCTCCTTTATGACTCTCTTTCTTGGTCCATCTCTTTCTTTTTTGGGTTTTGTGTCTTTTTTGCTTTCTGTGTGTGCTTCTCTCTTCCCTGTTTTCTTTTTCATTTCTATGTGCACATGATGTTTTATTACATATTTTTTTGAATACTCCAGTGAATAATTTCTAAAGCAGTATGTGTAGCATGATGATTACAAATCCCAGGGTCCACTGCCCGGGTTTGCACCCAGTTCTGTCACCCGGTGTTAGATCTTCCTGTACGTAAGTGCTTGTGGTGCACAGCTGAGGATCAGATTCCACGCCTGCAAAATGGGAAGCGCGTTTGCGTGCCTGCTGTGTGGATTCGTGAGGATGACCTAATGAATTCTGTGTGGGAAAGCCCGTTGGCACCTGGGAAGCCGTGTGGGTCCAGGGGGCCTTCTTCAGGGAGTGCTCGGATGTGATACTTCCAAATAAAATGGTTTTGGGCTCAGACCCTGTTCTCTCCTCCTGGTGCTTTTGCCTTTAGCAAAAAGTGATCTCTTATTCTAACGAGGTTGGCTTTTGTGGTGTTCAGCAGCAAAAGCTGAGAGGTACAGTGCCCTGTTTCCTTAAATAACCCATTAAGCGTCTTTCGTTCATGTAATTATCTGAGCCATTTTTTAACCTATTTATGTTTTCAGCCAGTACCACTTCTGGGGATAATGAGTTCTGTAAGACTGTTGCCCGCTGTGTGGAGTATTTGGCACAGCACCTCCTACAGTGTTTGGGAGCTGCCTCTTGCCTCCCAACCTTTCCGTACTTTGTATTATTTTTTTATCCAAGAACTCTAGCTTTAAAAAAACCAAAAAAAACCCCCAAAAAAACGTTATTCAAATTGTATTCCTTGAGTAATTGGCTCATTTCCGCATTTCTTATGAAAATAATAATAGAGCTCAGCATGAAAGTATTACTGTATAGAATATGTTGATTGTCATATTCTAGTAGAAAGAAAAAGGAAAAGAAACTATATCTGTACATATCTAGCCTCCTTTTAAGACATTTTCTTGACTTCTGAGATGCTAGAGACAGGCTTCTGTTGCATTTACTTCCTTTGCCTTGGATTATTCATCTGTAAAATGGGGAGAATAATAGCACTGGGCTCATAGGGCAGATGGGAAGAGTAAACAAGTAAATACATAATATCGTGTTTAGGTGAGAGCCTTGCACATAATCAGGGCTCAGTAAATGTTAGCCACTCTGACTGTTGGTAGTGGTGCTATTTTCCCCTCAGGACCTCAGACCGGAAATCACTTTCTAACATATAAGGATTCCATGACCTTTTATGATTTTGCAGTGTCGCTCTTTACAAGGGCAAAATAGCGCTCACCTGTCACTTTAGTCATCCTCTTGAAGTGGTTTTAACCTTACTTTATTTTGCAGACCATATGTCGAAAACCAAAGACCTCCACCGATCGACACAGCTTGAGCCTTGATGACATCAGGCTTTACCAGAAAGACTTCCTGCGCATTGCAGGTCTATGTCAAGACACTGCTCAGAGCTACACTTTCGGGTGTGGCCACGAACTGGATGAGGAAGGCCTCTACTGCAACAGCTGCTTGGCTCAGCAGTGTGTCAACATCCAAGATGCTTTTCCAGTCAAAAGAACCAGCAAGTACTTTTCTCTGGATCTCACTCATGACGAAGTTCCAGAGTTCGTTGTATAAAGTACGTCTGCGTGTAGCTAGCCACACAGGCAGCCTGCTGTCTGCTGGAGGCCGGAGAAGCCACGGGTTCTCTCTTTAAGTATCGTGCCATATTTTCTTCACCCCACCACATAGCTCTTTCTTTATGATATTTGCAATGGAAATAAAAGCCTTGGGACAATTGCACTTTAAGTATTACACAGAGAGAAAAGAACTGCAGAGAAGGTACAGCAAGACAAGTGCCCGGAAGTTCGTGACCCTTTGGAAGGAAACATGCTTTACTGGTTACCAAGCCTTCAGAATATTGAATTGTGGTGTGTTTGTCCCTCGTTTTGTTTTTCAGTTTGATCATACGACATCACATTTTTTATCATGTGAAAGATGTTATTAGATTGATTTGTTTGCTTGTAAATGTGTGTGTGTGTGTGTGTGTGTGTGTGTGTGTGTGTGTGTGTCACTCCCTCATGCACATGGTTTGAGGGAGGAGAGAAAGGAGAGTCTCTCCTTTTAAGGGAGAAACCATTGCCTGGTACATAGCCATTGCCGCCTCGCTGGGGCTGTCCCAAAGTGAACACTAATGAAGTGGTCAAAATCTTGTAGTTCTAGCAAGCCAAAGATATGTACATAACAGAAATGCAGCCCGGGGCCAAGAAGACATGAATGAAGCAATAACCAGAAGGCTATGTGTGCTGTGATGCCTTGTGACTCCTTCATGCCTGGTCAGTGCCCTGTCCTCCTCCTGCTCTTCGAGAAAGCTCTGGGACCCAGCTAGTTTCTCGTCCGAGTAACTCATCAGTTGTTTTCACGTCTTCGTGCATTTTGTAGAGTTTGTAAAACCAGTTTCTGTTAAAACTATGGAAACGTCTTAGAAAATGTTTGTGCTTGGTGTTTTGTTTTTTTTAAATCAACAACAAATTGTAGTAATGCTTGTTTCTGCTTAAGCAAAACACCCTAACTATACATATATGTTATACATATATAAATACCTGAGATTGTATGTGTTTATATGTGTTTACAGCTTACTAACGCTTCATTTTGGCTTCCATGACTGTTTTGTGTACATAATCATTCTTGTTTAATATGGAGGAGGTGTCACTGAATGAATGATACCTACAGACAATCAGTTAATATATGCAGAGTTAAGAACAACTGTTTTCCCATGTGTCTTTTGCCATGATTCTCAACCCTGGTTGCACACTAGAATTATTTGGGGAGCTTTAAAAACAATAACACTGTCTGGATCCCACTTCAGACCAATAAAATCAGTCTGTTGCAGTGAGGTCCAGGTGGAATTGCCTTTTCCTTTAAAGCTCTCCAGATGGAGCTAATATGCTACAGGGTTTAAAACCACTGCTCCAGAGGGTGTCTTTTTCTTAATTTTGAAGTTAAGATGTACAGAAAATGTCAGTGTTTGAGGTAGGACCATTTTTAAGACAGTTACTGCCACTGCTATTAGGATATATAATGAAACCTCGTCAGGAGAGTGAATTGATCAACCTTTAGATGTACAGAAACAATGTTGTTCACACTTCAGGAGAGAACTTTAGCACAATGTCTTTCTACGAGATGTTTGTAATGATTTCGTATTTAACGACATTTGTTTACCATATTTTGATACACCATTTTTTCTATCTGCCAGGTTTTCTTAAAAAAAAATTATATATTATTTTCTAAAGAAACAGTCATATTTTTATACAAAATTAAGTTTTCAGGTAACAAAGAAATCAATTTAGGGTACAGCAGAACATGCAGTGTTCCCCGGGGGCGGGAGTCAGTATTATGAACATAAGGGGAGTGTGGACAAGCCTCACCTGTGCTGTGCTCGGACGCCCGCGTGTGGATGGGGCAGGCCAGTGTGGACACTGCAATCCCAATCGAATCAGTTCAACCTGACACTTGGAAAAAGGAACAGAAGTTCTATAGAGTTTTGTAGTCATGCGATTATTTTGTTTTTATCAAAAGTTTTAAAAGAACCAAAGTTTTCAGATACCAGAATGTACAAGTGTCTCAGTCTTCTGTATGAAAGGGTAGAAGGCTCATCTAATGACAGCTTCACTTATAAGTAAGTGGTTAAATAGTCCACCATTTCTTATAGATGCTTAAGGGACAAATCCTAGGAAGTTTAACTCTCAAGAGCCCAGATCATAATGTGGTGCGTTTCCTTAGCTCTTAGCGTTTCTTGCAACAGCGAGGCAAAAGCATATTTAATTCAGTATGTAGCGCTTTAGTTTCTCTGTGCTTCAGCCAGAATCAGGTCTTCAGGGTTTTGCCAGCATTATTGGTGGTTTTGCACACCCTCTTTCTAATTGGGTTTATGCATAGTCTTGTGGGTTTTCAAAAATGAAACATGCTAAGGAACATTTTTGCTTTTTGATCCTCTATTTGTGGCAGAATTATATATATGTATATGAAAATCCATTTTGGTTATCTACGTTTTGTATTTGGAAATTGTTTTAAAAAATAAAAAAGGAAAAGAAACGTACGAAGCTGTTATTTATTCTGCATTTGTTAATATCATCGCTAGTCGGTATACCAGTTGGTATATACTGCCTCGATACAGCGACATTTGTATTTGCAACAATGAGCTTTATATCTACATAAACTGTAAATAATCCTTTCTGTGAAAGGATCATCATATCAGGAAGATACCAAAAGTGTGTAAAAGAAAACTGCATTATTTTGTAATGATTTCTTATAGGCATTTCATGGTAAGATTAGCAGTCAATAAAGTTACTTTTTATTTGTCTTTAAAGTTCCGGTTTTTGTTTTTTTTTTTTTAAGAGTTCTCAATTAAGCAAGAAGCATTAAAGAGTGAATGTTTTCTTTATGTTCTTCTTTCTTATAATAGGCCATGTTGAGGAACATGTAAGGGTCCACGGTGGTAGGATTCTGAGCCCGGAGCCCCCCCCCGTGGCGAAGCTGGTGGGGACTGAGCTGCCCCTGCTCCTGCTCTGCGTGTGTGAGGAGTTCACATATTAACTCCTTCATCCTCGTGTTTGCATACGGCGGGGTCTGTTCTCATTCTCGACCTAGAGACGAAGGAACCGAAGCTCAGAGAGGCAGTGGCAGCCAGCAGCTGTGCAGGCCTGAGCTGTGGGGCTAAAAGCACTCGATAAGATACAATATTTTATTTTTTTTAATTAAAATGACTACTTTAACTTTTCCCTCAAAATAATCATCATTGGCGTGTTAGTTTTAATTTTAAAAAAGTAAGTGGTTACATTTAAAAGCATGCCTATCGCAAGGCTGGGCGTGAGAGCAAAGCGGCATCAGGGGGAGAGGCCGGAGCTGGCGGTCAGTAGACAGGCGTCGAAAGCACCGAAAAGCCTGGCTGTCCTTGTGAAAGAACATCCATTATCTTCTTGTTACTCCAGTTTTCTTGGCTCTCGTGGGATTAATAATTCAAAGGACTATTTGGGGGATTAATAACGTAATAGTTATAACATGCCCCTGATCACTAAGGTGGGAGAAAGGAGGGTGGGTGTTTTCCGATCTTCTAACAAGCCTTTAACTTGTGTAGAATTGAGCCATGTGGCCATTCGGAAGCCTCCGGTCCAAAACAAAAGCTTTCTGCTGAGGGGTAAACTCATGAATTTTGCAGCGTATCAGGTAAATTGTGAGTAAATTGGAGTCAAGGAAAAGAACATTTCTGGTCACCTGCTCTGTATCTGCCATTACACACGTCAAGTCTAACCTTCACAGCCCTTCAAGTAGTCAACACATGTTACAGCTGAGGAAATGGTTAAACTTCCCCAAGATCCTACAGTTCGTAAACAGAGAGCAGAGTTTTAAGCCCAAATCCATGTCCAAAAGCTTTGCTTTTTCTACTACACATACCACGTTATCCATTACACTCAGAGAAAGCTCAGAATCTGATAGGGAAGACAGACTTACGATTTGGATAATGTGATAAATGACATTTATTTGCACACTGTTTTTAAAATTGTTTTTAATGTTTCATTTATTTTTGAGAGAGTACAAGCAGGGGAGGGCAGAGAGAGAGAGAGAGAGAGAGACATTGTTTTTAATGTTTCATTTATTTTTGAGAGAGTACAAGCAGGGGAGGGCAGAGAGAGAGAGAGACACGGAATCCGAAGCAGGCTCCAGCCTCTGAGCTGTCCACGCAGAGCCCGACGTGGTGCTTGAACTCATGAACCACAAGACCTGAGCTGAAGTCCGATGCTTCACCGACTAAGCCACCCAGGCGTCCCTGCACACTTCTAAAAAGAAAAAAAGAAATTTATTTTGAGACAGTGCATGAGCAGGGGAGAGGCAGAGAGAGAGAGAGAGAGAAAGAATTCCAAGCAGGCCCCATGCAGTCAGCACAGAGCTCTGATGTGAGGCTTCAACTCAACCATCCACCAGAGCCGAAGTCAGATGCTTAACCGACTGACCACCCAAGCATCCCTGCCCACCTTTTTAAAGCACCCCTATGCCAGACCTATAGAGCATTATTTGGGTAGTTCTCTGGTACAGAAGCAGTGGAGACCTGGGGGGTGGTAGTAGGGAGTGGGAGGTGGGAAGAACATAGAAGAGCCTTGAAGGGGGCCTTCTGGCAGATGGGGGTGAGGTACAAACTGTCCACGCAAAGATTAGAAGCCATGGATGACAGTGCTTATTCAGGGGCCTTTAGGCTTGAGTAACGACTCTCTCCAGACTAGTCGTGAAAGGCTCTGGGTGCCCAGAGGAGGACACTGAGTTTTGTTTTGTTTTTTTTTTTTCTGGACAGGGAGCCATTGAAGGGGGTTATAAACGGAAAGAGACATGTTTGAGAGACATTATTTGAGAGAAATAATGGGATCAGTGCCAGTAGAAGATAGGGACAGGGGAGCAGGACTGGAGAGATGATGATCTGAACAAGGATGTGGCAGCAGGGAGAAGAAAGATTCAAAACTTATGTAGCTATGCCTCCCTCACCTCTCTCTCCCCACCCCCCCCTCCTGTCTCACATCTCCCTCTCACCCACACACACACATTACGTTCTAAGCTAAATACTGGAGAAATAGGCAAGTTTCCATACTTGGCAACGTCCCTGGGAAGACCAGAAAGCTCACTACTGCTTTATAGAATGAATTACAATCTACTCTGCACGGATGCTTCCAATGTTAAAAATTGGCACAATGGCCACAACTACTCTAGTCTATAGGTTTTCAAGCTGGGCTGCACAGAAGACTGACCTGGAGAATTTAAAACAGCGATGCCTAGGGCCCAGACCAGAGCTTGTCATTTGTTTGGTCTGGGTGGGCATATGGTACTAGGAAAAGTTCAGCAAGGGAGGCTAATGTGCACCCACTGGTCTACAGTGAGCCTGAGCAATACAGACCAAGCAGACTACTTGCTCTGAACTAGCATGATCCACACTTGGGGTGCATTGGGTCTCCAGAGTGTCCCAGCATATTGCATTTTGTGAGAATGATAATGTTTTTACTGATAAAGAGGTCAGAGAGTGGACCAACGTTCAGGCAAGGCACTGAACTCATCATCCCAGGAAGTCTGAATACACCCACATTCTAGAGAGCTGGGCATTACTTACACATAACTATTTTGCTAAGTATGAGAGTGGAGGTTATGTGAGTACAGTAAAATACTTCCAAATCTCCTCCCTGCCACTTTCATTTGCCTTGTCATTCCTCTGATGCTTTGTATGAGTTGATCGCTACTGAGAATAATGGAAAGAAGTAAGCTAAATTCCACCTAGCTCTTTGATTCTTAACACATTCATTTTAAATTAATGGAGGAGCCTGACCTCTGGAAAGTCCTCCTCAAATGCTATGAGACATTGTGGGTGATGGAGTTATGTACACTCAAGAGATTAATCGAAGGTCTATAAACAGGGCACAGCTATAATTAACCAACTCATTACTTACGATGGGTGTTTACCCATCTGGTGTGAACCCTAGTCTGTGAAGGTCTCCTCACTTTATTACTGTTATTATGGCAAGAGATGGATTTTATAAAAACAGATAGTTCCCAACTTAGAAAGGAATTATGTTCCAAGTTTGCTTCTAAATTGGTTGTTTGGTATTTAGAACACAACGTCGCCAAGTTCCCTAACTAGCCCACAAATGCCTGTTTATCCCAGAGATGTTATTAGAGATGATTTTTTCCTGTGCATTAGTAACCACCAACAAAGAGGTCCAGAGTACAAATAAGATAGATGGAGTGACCCGACAACCAGATACAGAAGATAGCACCCCCAGTAGACCAATAATTCAATCTTCAGGTTTTACGTCTCAGGGTATATCCATGCCCAACTGTAGCTAAAAGTAGAAAAAAGGCTTCAGGTAAGCTATGCCAAAACGAAGCAGCTCTAAGCCAGTTTCTGCCTTGCGGTTCCACGAGGGATGTTTCTAGGGTTTTCCCATCCACAACCCAGGCCCCGGTCCAGAGCTGCTCAATCCTGCTCTGCCATCATGAGAGTCAGCTGGAATGAAGCCAACCCCTAAGATCAAGTCACAGACCTTCTTCTGATCTACAGGTGGGAAGAAGCAGAAGCCCCAGGGTCTTATTGAAACTCTGTCCCTGCATTGCTACAGGGTATAAATAAGATGCTAAGAAAGAAGCAAAGGAGACTCTAACGGGGCCTTTAAAGGCAACAGCAAAGTGAGTGTGGAAGACCACGAAAGCTACTGAGGAAATTTAAAAGAGGCCTAAATTAATACCCCATGTTCCTTAAAGGAAAGACTCAATAATATCATTTTTTCCCATCAATTTCAATCAAAATCCCAACGATGAAACATCGTAACCATGATGGAGTAATAGGAGCAGTGCTACCCTCTCACCTTAAACAACTTCAAAAACAGAAAAAATACGTATGAAAAAATGTTTAAACCTTCTACCATAGCGCGGTAGAGGAAGCCCCAGAAGGACAAACAAAAAGTTATCGCTGCCACAGCTCACGGCCTGGAGAGGGTTTCCAGGCCTCAATGAGGGAGGAGGAACCAAGCAGACCCCAGTGGTCTCCCAGAATTGAGAAAACAGGGTGGGAATTTGAGGAGGCCAAGGTAGCTAGAGTTCACAGGGCTGAGTCCCAGAAAAGAGCTGCACAGAGCGGGAAGAAGCAGGAGAGGGAGAGCAAATGGAGAGAGCAAGCACTGGTTTCTCTCCCTCCTCAGCGGCACTCGGCTAGCACTTTGCTGACCTATCATCTAGGCCCACTTTCAGGCTACAAGGGCAGAGAGAAGTAGCTATCAGCGGAGCCATAGAGCCTGCAAAACCTCACTATTACTGTTCGGCCTTTGTAGAAAACATTTGCCAATTCGTCATCACTACCATTAATAACAGGAATTCTGTGGTGTTTTTTGCATCTGGAAAAGTGAACGTGTTCTCATTGGGTCTGTATTTAAAAAAAAAATTCTAGGCTATTCCTTGTAAATGTCTCTGGTCAATTTTGCACTTAATTGATTATTGATATGATTGGGTTTAAATGTTCCAATGTTCTCTTTGCTTTCACTTGTCCTATTCTTCCTTCTTTTTTTTTCCCCCTTTGCCTTCTTTGGGCTTCGTGATTTTTATTTCATTTTCTCTCCTATGCCTCTTTGTTTATTTTTAGTAGTCTCTTTAAAGTTTATGGTATACACATTAAGCTATCATAATCCACCTTCAAATAATATTACACTACGTCAGGGGTGCTTGGGTGGCTGAGTTAATTAAGCGTCGACTTCAGCTCTGGTCATGATCTCATGGTTCATGGGTTCGAGCCTCACATCGGGATCTGTGCTCATGGCTCAGACCGTTGGAGCCTGCTTTGGATTCTGTATCTCCCTCTCTCTCTCTGCCCCTTCCCCACTCATGCTCTGTCTCTCTCTCTCTCAAAAATAAACTTAAGGGGCGCCTGGGTGGCACAGTCGGTTAAGCGTCTGACTTCAGCCAGGTCACGATCTCGCGGTCCGTGAGTTCGAGCCCCGCGTCGGGCTCTGGGCTGATGGCTCAGAGCCTGGAGCCTGTTTCCGATTCTGTGTCTCCCTCTCTCTCTGCCCCTCCCCCGTTCATGCTCTGTCTCTCTCTGTCCCCCCAAAAAAATAAAGACATAAACGTTGAAAAAAAAATTAAAAATAAATAAATAAATAAACTTAAAAAAATAATATTACACCACTTCAAATATAGTATAAGAAATTTATACAGGTCTTTTTGTTATTGCAGTACATTTGACTTTTTACGTATGTTATAAACTTCAGAATACATTGTTCTTATTTTTGCTTAAAATGGTCAGTTATTTTTTAAAGAGATTTAAAATACGAAAAAAATTGTGTTTTATCTTTACCCACATATATACCATTTCTAGGACTCTTCATTCTTTGTGCAGATAAAGTGTTTCATCTGGTATTTTCTTTTTGCCTGAAAGATTTCCATTTTTTATTTTTTGTTTTTGAAAGAGATTTTTGCTGGGTATAGTACTGAACAGCCCTTTTCTTTCAATATTTAAAGGCTTGCTTTTTAAGCTCTGTTGGATAGGACCAGAGAACCTTCAGTATTAGAAGAGAGAGTGAATGTGTATACAAGTGGTATCTTCTCATCTTTCATAACAAGAACTTGACAGAGAACATTCCAAATTGAAAAAGCAGTGTACAAATATTTGTGAGAATGTTACTTTCAAATATGGTTTGTGAGAATGTTACTTTCAAATATGGAGGTAAATACTTCTAGAACCACCTTAAGAACTGAAAGTGTTAGCATCTGGGGAGGGAAGAGGAAACTGCTATTTTTTGTTAGAGGCATGATAGCACTTTCAAATAATGTAGACTTATTAACTTAAAATTTTTTAAAATTCTTTTTAAGAATTTAAAAAGTTATTTCAGTCACTAGCACAGAACCCTGGGTTCCCAGAGACCATAAAGAGAAAAGAATCAGCAAATGGAAGCAAGTGTGGTGGGCGTCAGTCTTCATTTTGAGGAACGGGCTGTTAAGTTTATCTCCAATGAACACGGTATGGATGTGAGCCCAGGAGGTAGAATGGAAGAGGGAGGCTTTTCCTTTGGGCATGGACTCTTCCTGATAACGCCTTGCAGGCTATTCTGGGAGGTGTTGGCCTATTAATGAAAAAGGCTTTGGGCAGCCACATGGGAGTTGTTTGTAGTGAAAGCGCCAGAAGGTGGGACGAATCTCCCTTCCTCCCTGCACACTGGGACATGTGGGGTTGATGCCCAGTGAAAGTGATCTGGCTGCCGTTTCCTTGGTGAGAACAGCCAGCAGATGGGTGTCTGGTAACTCAAAGCCTTTACTGAAACGGACCAAGGCAATTCCTCCACCTGGCATGGGCTTGGGGCTGACTCAGGTTTCAGCCTCCAGTCTCAGGGGGCTAAGACAAAAAGTGGGGCAGAAGATGGAACCGGAGGTCTTGTATTCGGAGGGAGTGGGTGGAGACACGGAGCCTGTCTGGATGGGAGACAATGATAAGCAGGAGATTGTTGATCAGTCTATCCCCTAGTTCAAGTGTTTACAAACCTGAATGATTTTCAGAAGCTCCAAAGACTTTTTTTTTTTTAAGATAGATTTATTTCCAGGCCTCGAAGCACACCAGCTGATCAGAACCTGCAGGCGTTTTAAGGCCCAGGATTCTGTTTCTCCCACTCATTCCTCCACCACGGCCACCCCCACAAGCCCCGCTGTGCCAGTTCCAGACCAAGCCTGGCCTGCCTGTGGCCTCGGGGCAGTCCTCTCCCTACTTCAGCTTTCTCTTCTTCCTTATTAGCAATTCAGAAGCAGCAGGAACTTTCTGAAACCCAGAGGTAAAAATCTGCTTTTTGCCAGGGGGTTGACAGCACCTGTCAGTTACCAATTCATGCTGTAGGAGAAGCCAGGGCTTCCTGGGAAGGGTGGGAACAAAGCTCTGCTATGGATTGTTGCTACTTTCATCCCATCACTTATCTTCAGTCAGAAACTCAGAAAGGCAACTGAGGGATTCAAAGGCAAAGAGTTCTTTCCCCTCTGAGGTCTGAGAAGTCTGGGCAGGCGTGGCCATTGTGCTTTTGCTCAGCTCCAGTAGATGGCTCCCCAAATGACAATGCCTGAATGGGCTGAATTCAGTTATGGAAGATATGAGCTCTACTTTGGGAACCCATTTCTTCTTCTCACCCAGAACTGGTGAGATGGGATGGTATGAAGGGAATGCTAGAGAGCAAAGAAAAGCTTTCTTCCCCCCAAAATGGGCAGGTTGTGATCCGTGGCTTTTCTTTCTTTAATATGAGTCACCGGACATTGTATTCAGTTTCTTGGAGACCTCCAACAGATGGTTTTCCCATCGGGTTTTGGTATTTGTAGTCACAAAGGCCTCCCCAGAAGGGCCACACTGTCCCAAACTAAAATAGATTTTCTATGATGAAGAAGATAAGTGGTAAATGTAGAAACTGAACATCAGCAGAACTTTATCTTTAAAAATTACACCAGGTGGGGCACCTGAGTGGCTCAGTTAGTTGAGTATCTGACCTTGCAGTTAATGAGTTCGAGCCCCACATTGGGGTCTCTGCTGTCAACCCAAAGCCTACTTCAGATCCTCTGTCCCCCTCTCTCTCTGCCCCTCTCTCTCTCTGCCCCGCCCCTGCTCACATAATCTCTCTCAAAAAAAAAAAAATTAAAAAAATTACACCAGGTTAGGGGCGCCTGGGTAGCATAGTCAATCAAGCATTCAACTCTTGATTTCGGCTCAGGTCATAATCTCACAGTTTGAGATCGAGCCCACACTCTGCGTTGAGCATGGAGCCTGCTTGGAATTCTCTCTCTCTCCCTCTCGCTCTGCCCCTCCCCTGCTCTCTCAAGCTCTTTCTCAAAATAAACACTTAAATAAATAAAAATTGCACCAACTTATCAGCGTTAGGAGGGCAGAAACCACGGCATTCTTGCTCACAGCTGCATCCTGACGAACTAGCATCATGTGACTCAAAACATGTGGTCAAAACATGTTAAGCAATGAGTTGAAATTCTGCCACCATGGGCCAAGCTGCCGGGTGAGCTTAGCTGGAACCGCAAGAAAGTACTCTCTACCTGGAATATTCTACCTCAAGTCCTCTCCTCATTTCAACCTCAATTCCATGACCCCTCCGCAGAAAGTTCCCTGAACACCCAGCTGAAATGGGTCCCTCCATGGCATTTCTGCCACATAATACTATTTATTTCTTTAATGGCACCGGTCACAACCTCCAACTCTGATTCACTAATTCATTTATTATTCTTTCATTTTCAGCCGTGTGAGGGCAACCACACTATGAATCTGGCTTAACTCTCCCACAGCGCTTGGAGCAGCTTCTTGGCACAGAAGGTACTCTGTGAATCTGAGTTGAATGAATACAGTAACATCAGATGATGAGAAGAAGAGAGAAACTTCTCTCAATTCTAAAACATATATATATATTTTTTATTGATTTCTGGAACTGGGCTGCGTCTTACCATGGATGAGCATATTTGATGCTGTATTTCACCCCCCACTCAGCCCTGCGCAGTTAGGACATCAGGGTGCTCCAGGAGCAAATTGTATCTTAGCACCAGGTGAGGACAACACACATTTTCCTGAGCAGAGAGCTTGGCTGCCTCTAATCCAGGATGATTTTGCTGAGCAATGAGGAGGAGGGAGGCACATCAAAGGGGATGAAACAAGGAAACCGGTGCCCGGAAATTAGAAGGAACACAGACCATGAAGGACATCAGGAGAGGGCAAGAGCCAGCGGCAGTGGTGGTCATCTGGCACCAGGGAGTAAGAATTTTCCTTCATCCTCACCCTCCTTCATCCCACCTTGGGTGGTGTGTGTGTGTGTGTGTGTGTGTGTGTGTGTGTGTTTAATGTTTATTTATTTATTTTTAAGAGAGAGCGCGCAGGCAGAGGAAGGGCAGGGGGGAGACACAGAATCCCAAGCAGGCTTCAGGCTCCCAGCTGTCAGCACAGAGCCCCACGCAGGGCTCAAACTCACCAACCGCGAGATCATGACCCTGGCCAAAGTCAGACGCCCAACAGGCTGAGCCACCCAGGCGCCCCTCACCTTGGGTGTTTATTCAAGTGGCCAGAGACCACACATCTGATGCCTCATCCCACCTGCCTACTTAAGTCCAGGGCAAGGCACAGAGCCAAATCCCTCCACTTAGGGATTGCCCTCGTTTGAACAATCGCTTAAAGCAGCGTCTTGTCAAAGTGTGGCCCTGCACCACCCGCCTCAGAACTACTCAAAAGAGTTTGCGTAAAACGCAGATTCTGGGGCCCAAACCCTCCTACCGAGTCTGCCTCCACAAGCAGGACCCAGAATAAGCGCCGCCTCCGCCCCCCTCCCCCGCCCCACGTGATCCTTAGGTGAGTGGTTCTCAAACTTGAATGGAAATGAGGGCACGATTCCCTCGCGGACCTAACTCAACCCCAGGCAGCCTCTGTGACAAACGGGAAAGGAATCCCACAGGCCAGGGCTGGGCGCGCTGGGCCCAGTGTGGGTGAGCTCTCCGGGACGCGGGCGGGGCCTGGGGGACAGCGGGGGGCGGAGCTCAGCCCGGGGGTGTCCCGGCCGCAGCCTGACCCCTGGTGGCCAGAGCGAGTGGTTTGCTGGGCAGGACCTGGTGCTTTTGGGCTGTAGAGAGTCCCGGGAAAAGTTAAATTCCACCTCCGCCGGCGGAGCCTCTGTTGCCAAGACTGGAACGTTGTGAGGAGGGGGTGATCTGTAGTTTGTGGATTTTCCAACTTCTTTGATTTGCCTCCATTGCTTACGCGTTTTGTCAGAGCCCCTCTCCCCTGAACGCCTGCAGGCGGCATTTTAGCTGCATTTCTATGTATCTCATCCGAGGGAGGAGGCGGGGGGGGGGGGGGGGGGGGGGGGGGGGATGGACAGGAAGTTGGGTATTTTTACAAGACATTATTTTTTTGAAGGTTGGGGTGGGGACGAAGGTTGAAAAAACGTAACTCGACACAGGTGTGCATGGGTGAGGCTATATTCGGGCCGCGTCCTTTCTCTCCTTGGCCTAGACCGCACTCGGCCATCACCTGTCTGCGCACCTGAACCCACTGAGGATGCAACCCAGCGAGCTGGGTCTACTCAACCCTCGGACATTGAACCTGTTGAACTTTCTGAAGTTAAAGCCCTCCCAGGATGCAAGCGGTCCTAAAAACAGGTAATTCAAGGGGCGCCTGGGTGGCTGAGTCAGTTAGACGTGGGACTCTTGATTTCGGCTCACATCATGATCTCACGAGTTTGTGAGTTGGAGCCCCCCCCCCCCCCCCCATGCTCCACACAGCGCAGAGCCTGCTTGGGTCTTCTCTCTTCCTCTCTCTTCGCTCCTCCCCTGCTTATACTCTCTTTCTCTCAAAATAAATAAACTTAAAACAAAAAAACAGGAATTTCAAAGAAGTCTGTCCAACAATCTGTCTTTCCTTTTTCGTTTTTAATACTGGGTAATTTGTAACCAACACAAATAGGTCACTTGACTTTAATCGTGTATAATAATAGAGTTTTGCATTTTCAGAACTGATCTAGAGCCCAGTTCAAGGACTCATTATTCGTCTGGTGATCACAGAGAGAGATTAGTGTGTTGGGGGTAGCAACCACAGAAGGGAGAGCCCCACCAGGAGGGGTGGTGTGGTGGAAGGAGAACGCAGCCTGAGAGTCAGGAGTCTGAGCTGTTGCCCGGATGACTGCCACCCATTTATTCCATCACCTAACGCATTTTGCTGACAGCCCTCTAGGAGGAATGCATTGAACTGGATACTTAGGAAACAAAGAAAAGGAAGCCATATGCTGCCTACCCTCAAGTTATTTTTAGTTTGTGAGAAGCAGTAGAAAGACAGAGAAACCCCGAATTATCAAACTGTTTGGACCATGAATTTCTCTGGCGTATTTAGTTCTTTGATTTGCTGCATGACCATCATCATTGCCACTCTACACTGGTAGGGTGCAGAGAACCTTACTCAGTTCTCTCAGTAGTCCTATAAGAGAGGGCCTGTTACTGCCCCGTTTTATGAATGAGGACACCGAGTACTTGGGGACATCGGGTAGTGCGTCCGAGGTCACACAGCTGGTGAGCGCTGGGGGAGCTGGTATTGGAGTCCAGATCAGCGCGACTCCAGAGCCTACGCTGCTACCCACCAGGTGACCATGTTCTCCAGGGCCTTCCACCTCTAATCTTGTCTCATCTGCCGTGTTGCTTAGAGTCAACTCTTCACCCTCTCACTGACAGCTTATCTCTACCCCCTTAGCCATCCTGACATTCTTTCCTGTGGTGTCAGAGAGTAAGGCTCACATCCTGCTGTCCAAGCTCATCCCGCCCCACCTCTTCCTTCTTCTCCGGACTACATCCGCTCATCTCCTTTCTCCTGGACCTCCGATCCATTATCGCTGCTCATTGCTTCCCCTCCACCCACAGACGTGCCGAAGGCTCACCTTTGCTAAAAAGCCTTCAAACAAACAAAACACAACACAGACAAAAGCTTCCTATATCCTACACCTATTAGAAATGCTAACACGAGGGGCACCTGGGTGGCTCAGTCGGTTAAGCGGCCGACTTCGGCTCAGGTCATGATCTCACGGTCAGTGAGTTCGAGCCCCGCATCGGGCTCTGTGCTGACAGCTCAGAGCCTGGAGCCTGTTTCAGATTCTGTGTCTCCCTCTCTCTGACCCTCCCCTGTTCATGCTCTGTCTCTCTCTGTCTCAAATAAATAAACGTTAAAAAAAATTAAAAAAAAAAAAAAAAGAAATGCTAACACAAAAAATACAATACCAAGTGCTGGTGAGAATATGGAAAAATTGGATCACTCATAAATTGCTGTTGAAAGCGGAAAATGGTATAGTCTTTTGGAAGATAGTTTGATGTTTCTTATAAAACTACACATACCCTTAACATACGATACAAATATGGCAAATATTTCAGAGAAATGTAAACTAATATCACAAAAATGTCTCCCGTACTTCTATACAATGTTCACAGCAGCTTTTATCCTTAATAACCCCAAACTGAAAACATCCCAAATGCCTTTCAAAGAAGTAAATGGCTGAACTAAGGGTGATATTCCCATATAACGCATGCTACCCTGTAATAAAAAGAAACAAACTCTTGATAACTGCAACAACATTGATGGTCTCAAGGACATTAGACTGAGTGACAGAAGACAGTCTCTAAGTGTTAATACTATGTAATGGCATTCCTTTAATATTTTCAAAATGACAATTACAGTGATTCATGGTCACCAGAGGTTAGATAATTTGAGGGAGTCCTTTGTGGTGCTGGAACAGTTCTGTATTTGGTTGCGGTGGTGGTGGCACAAATCTATACTGATGGTAAAGTTGCACAGAACTGTTCATGCACACATAAGTGCATGCAAAAACTGTTGAAGGTCTATAGGTTTTAGCAATGTCAATTTCCTGGTTTTGGTAATATATACGACAGCAAAGTAAGCTGTTACTATTGGGTGAAGTTGGGTGATGGACATGTAGAATCTCTCTGTACTGTTTTTGCAACTTCCTGTGAATCTATAATGATTTCAAAAGACAAGGTAAAAAATAAATGCCTGTACTTTAAAATCAAGCAAGTAACAGAAGCTTCATTGCCTTATATTCAGTTCAGCCCTGCTAGGCCCCCACCCCAGGGCCACCACCCCATCGCCCACCTCTCTCCTCCCCTTCTCAGCTAGTGCGCCCAGAAGGTAATCTGCCCTCACTGTCTCCACTTTCTCAAGCTCCCTTGGCTTCCCAGTCCGCTGCCATCAGCCTTCTGCAGCCTCCCCTTCTCCAGGCAGTGTGGAGAGTCCACACTCCTCACCTTGCTGGGCCTCTCCGCTGCACTGAATGCATTGACTCCTTCCTTCTAATCATTTGGAGTCTATGGCAAAGCACTTTCCTGCTCCCACTTACACCTCCCTGGCCATTTCTTCTCTGTCTCCCTTATGGATTTCTCTTTCCAATAGCTTCTCTTTTGCTACTTATCCCCTCAATGTCAATGGTAAAGGAATCAACACTGACCCACTCCTTGACCCTCTGCTTTTCTTCCTCTTCACTCCATGCCAGAACAAGGTCATCCACTGTCCTGGTTTTAACCACACTCATCTGTTGCTGTCTCCCAAATAAATATTGCTGGCCCAGGCCCTTGATCAGGTTTCGGCTGCACCTGCCTGCTGGTCATCTCCAGCTGGATGTCCTCTGAGCACTTCAGATTCAACATGCACACGTCCTATTTTATCACCTTCCTTCCAAATCAGCTCTCCCTCTTGATCCCACATCTCCTTACTCTTGTAAGCTGGACACTTAGGGGTCTGCCCTGGTCCCTCACATTCAGTTGGTTGATGGGGTCCTCTTGTACGGACCTTCTCAATGCTCCTCTCTGCCTTCACCACTGTCCTAGTTCAGGCCACATCATCTCCTGCTTGAATTACTGCAGTAGCATCCCGACTGGTTTCCCAGGACACAGGAATATCTTTCCTAAATCTGTCCTTCATCTTAGGGGAAGAGCAGCTTATTTGAAATATAAACTGTCGTGGGGTGCCTGGGTGGCTCGGTCGCTTAAGCATTTGACTTTTGATTTCGGCTCAAATTGTGATCTCATCGTTCGTGAGATCGAGCCCCACATCGGGCCCTGTGCTGACAGCACAAGGCCTGCTTGGGATTCTCTCTCTCTCCCTCTCTCTCTGCCTCTTCCCTGCTCTCTCTCTCTCTCTCTCTCTCTCTCTTTCTTTCTCTCTCAAAATAAATAAACATGAAAAATTTTTAATTAAAAAATAGAATATAAACTGTCCTTATCAAACTCTTTGGTGGTTCAGTTCACCACTTAGAGCCAGAGGCCTAGCCTTTCCCTCTGGCACAAGAGGCCCTCTATCTAGCAAGTGCCTGTCGCAGGGGCTGCTTCCTCAGTGACTGTCTGCATTTCACTCTCTAGCACAACAATACTGCCTGTGCCCGTTGCTTGCATTTGCCATTCCTTACCTCCAGCCCGCATGCCGTTGTGTCCAAGGAGAACGTGTTTCCTCATTCCAGCCCCTCTCCTCAGCCTAGGGACTAGGTAATTCCCACTCACTCGGCTTTGGCGATCATCTCTAACCTGCCCTCCTCACTCCCTCAGGTTTATGTTGCAATTATTTGTCTGTATGTCCGTACCACGTTCCCTCAAGATTTGATAGGAAAGATGATGACACCAGATTTAAGTGCAGGGCTTTGAATTACTTTAGGCAATGGCAATGTTCTCTTCTTTGCAAGTGAGATTTATGAGCTCCTGGGGGAGGTATTACAAATGCTTTGGGTTCCATAATACGCCTTTTGCCAGCTGGTGGAGTCTGAGGGAGGAGGAAGGACAAGGAAGGAAGATGGTGACCCTCTCAGCAGGGGGCTGCAGGGAGCTGTGGCTGGTAGGAGGGGCAGGACCACTGCTGCCCGGGCCTGGGTGTATTCAGGTGAAATACAGGATAAAATAGGCTCGTGTATCCCTGTACTGGCGTAACAACAACAATAAGTTCTATCTGGAGTGGCTGCTCAGCAGCAGAGAACATGCGGGAAAATGTAAAAACCATGTCCTTGCCATTATGGGAAAAGAGGTAAGGAACACATATCTTTATGGGAGTAGAAGAGGAATTCAGGAACCTTGACGTCTCATCAAGGCTCAAGTAGACCCTCAGTCAGGGACAGGGAACCCTATAGCCCATATTGGAGTTAGGAGCTCTGACCAGCATATGAGCAGGGAGGGAGGCAACAAGACCAGGTGCAAACACCAAAAAGACACACCCTCTCTTCTGCCAACCCTCCTGGGTCCCCCCAACGCAGCCTCCCTTCTCCCGTCATCTCTCAGGCCTTAGCATGATCTCCTTCCATGCTCTTTGGTTTGTCCTGGCCATTTTTGAAAGTGAAGGGGGCAACTCTTTAAAATAAATGCATTTTCACCCCATTGGAAATACGCCTGGTTTCAGACTTCCTTCCACGGCTTCGCTAGCTTTTCTCATCTGAAAGGAGAGAGTTGTGTGCCATCTAGTGGTTAAGAGCTGCCACAGCAGCAATTATGCACCTGAAGAACATCCTTTGCAGTCCAGCCCCAGGGCTACCTGGTGTAAAGCTCTTGAAAGGGTTGTGGCTCAGAGGGGCGGTAGCAGTCAGAGAATGCTTCAGTAGAGAGACACTGGGAACTGAGCTGGTAATTAATGGCATTGGACAAGGGGCCAAAGGGATTTTTTTTCCTGCAACTAATATGATTTTATCTCTAGGTGCCCTTTTCCCTAATTAATAAATGAATTCCGATTCATGGTGGTGTAAAGAAATGACCTTGCACAGTAACAAGCCAGACTGAGAGCTAAGACTCCTTATATCTGATTGCCCCTCTGCCACAGAGTAGCAAAGGAAACTAGCAGCAGAGGATAGTGGAAGGAGTATTGAACTGGGGCCAGGAGATTGCTACTCAAGAGCTACCACTGTCTAGTCTGTTAAACTTTTACTGAGCACCTCCCCTGTGCCAGGTGCTGTCCAAGGTATTTTTCATGTTTCTTCCTCATAGCCAGCCATACAGGAAATGGGTCTAGAAGTGAGGAAACTGAGGGGCACCTGGGTGGCTCAGTCGGTTAAGCCGCCTACTTTGGCTCAGGTCATGATCTCGTGGTCCGTGAGTTCGAGCCCCGCATCGGGCTCTGTGCTGACAGCTCAGAGCCTGGAGCCTGTTTCAGATTCTGTGTCTCCCTCTCTCTGACCCTCCCCTGTTCATGCTCTGTCTCTCCCTGTCTCAAAAATAAATAAAACGTTAAAAAAAAATTTTTTTTTAAAAAAGAAGTGAGGAAACTGAGACTCAGCAAGAATGAGTGAGCTGTCCAAATCACAGACTCAGCGAGTGACGAGTCAGGATCTGACTCCAAAGCATACGATCTTATTTATTTATTTGTTTGCTTGTTTATTTATTTATTTAATTGTTATACTTTTTTGTCATGTGAATGTGGGAGAGTTGGAGGGGGGGGGGTGGCTCACACCTAGGCCAGATGGTTTGAATTTATTGTGCGCATTGATGATCGGGCAAGTGTGATTTCCACTTGAGTGCTACACATGCTATGCTGTTGCTTTTTAATCTCCTGTGTGTTCTCATTTCTCCTCATCAGACTTGGTTTATAAAGGCATTTTAAGAGATTGAACTACCTCTGCTTCAAAAATCATGTCCTTTGATTTCCGAAGATAAAAGATACAGCCTGGAGAGAGAACACTATCTGAGGGATTAATTGTAAAATCAGGTTCTTTACAGGGAGGACAAGATGCTGTACCCGCCATCGATGTAGTACTTTTCCAAGCAAGGGCTGTCATTACAGGTTCTCACCTCTGTAACATGCTTGTTATTACTGCCTTCCTTTGACGCCGAAGGGAATTCAGGTACACTTGTTCAAGAAACTCGTTCGAGATCACATAACTATGACTCGAACATAGGCCTTTTCATTTTTTTATTTTTATTTTATTTATTCAAAAAATTTTTAATATTTATTCATTTTTGAGAGAGAATGAGAGAGAGAGGGAGCAGGGGAGGGGCAGAGAGAGAGGGAGACACAGAATCGGAAGCAGGCTCCAGGCTCCAAGCTATCAGCACAGAGCCCAAGGCAGGGCTCAAACTTATAAACTGCGAGACGATGACCTGAGCCCAAGTGTCACGCTTAACCAACTGAGCCACCCAGATGCCCCAACATAGGCCTTTTTAAACGCAACTTTATTGAAGTGTAACTGAACTACAGCAAACGGCACATATTTAAAGTAAAATGTGGTAAGGTTTGATATGTATAAAATGGTGAAACCATCACAATAATCAGGATAATGAACATATCAGCCCCATAAATTCCCTCAGCCCTTTTATTTTTTTATTTTTTTTTCAACGTTTATTTATTTTTGGGACAGAGAGAGACAGAGCATGAACGGGGGAGGGGCAGAGAGAGAGGGAGACACAGAATCGGAAACAGGCTCCAGGCTCTGAGTCATCAGCCCAGAGCCCGACGCGGGGCTCCAACTCACGGACCGCGAGATCGTGACCTGGCTGAAGTCGGCCGCTTAACCGACTGCGCCACCCAGGCGCCTCCCCTCAGCCCTTTTAGACTTCCTTCCCCTGCCCCACACCACCTTCCTGTCCACCCCTATGCAACCATCTCCAGGCAAACTTTGATCTGCCTTCCGTTACTATGCTTTTCATTTTATACAATTATATATAAATAGAAACATACAGTGTGCACATTTTTTTTTTTTGGTCTGGCTTCATCTCACTTATCCTGAGATTCATTAATGTTGTGTGCATCCGTGGTTCATTTTTTATAGTTGACATATATCCCTTTGGATGGATATACCACAATTTATCCATTCTTTGATGGAAATTTAGATTATTTCTGTTTCGGGTTTATTATGAATAAAGCTGTTATAAACATTAATGTACAAGTCCTTGCCGTGGACATAGGCTTTCATTTCTTTTAGGTTAATAGCTAGAAATGGAATATCTGGGTTATATGATAGGTACATCATATAACTTTAAGAAATAAAGTTTAACTTTATTTAACTTTAACTAAAAAAAAAACTTTAACTTTTAAGAAATAGCTAAACTGTTTTCCAAAGTGGTTATATGTTTTACATACCAGTAGTGTATGAGAGTTCATTTATCCACATCTTTGCCAACACTTGCTATGGTCAGTCTTTTCCATTTTATATATCCTCACATGTAGTGAGATCTCGTTGTGGTCTTAATTTGCATTTCCTCCATGACTAATGACTTTAAGTATCTTTTCATGTGCTTATTAGCCATTCATACATCTTCTTTAGTGAAGTGTCTATTCAAATCTTTTGCCCATTTTAAAAATTAGGCTATTTGCTAATTATTGAGGTTTGAGGATTCTTTAAATATTTTGGGTATCAGATGTGATTTTTCAGATACTTTTCTCACTCTGTAGATTGTCTTTTCGTTCTCTTCTTCATGTCTCTTGAAGAGTGGACCTTTTAAATTTTGATGAGGTCAAATTTGTAAAATTTGTCTTTTATGGATCATATTTTGTCTTTTATGGATCATATTTAAGAAGCCTGCCTAACCCCAGATCACAAAGATTCTTTTTTTTTTCCTATGTGTTCTAGAAGTTCTATGATTTGAGCCTCTGATCCATTTTGGTTAATTTTTACATGATGTGAGAGTGTGCTGAATTTCTTATTTGTTTGTTTGTTTGCAAATGCATAGCCAATTTTTTCAGCATCATTTATAGAAAAGACTGTCCTTTCTCTGTTGAGTTTTCTTTGCACCTTTTTTGATTGTCAATTGCATGTCAGATATATGTAACCCCGTTTCTCCAATCTCCATTCCATCCCACTGATCTATTTGTTTATCTTTAGGCCAATACCATACTGTCTGATTACTACAGCTTTATGATAAGTCTTGAAATCAGGTAGTATAAGTCCTCCAAATTTGCTCTTCTTTTTCAAAGTTATTTTGACTATTCTTGTTGTTTTGCATTTCCATACATATTTTAGAATCAGCTTTTTGATTTCTACGAGAAAAACATCTGAGATTTTATGTAGGATAGCACTGACTTTACATAGATTGTAAGACTCACTTCACTTTTTATCACGTCTCAAGAGTAACAATCCTTTGTTCCCCAGTGTTCAAATTTTTGAAGACCATTGTTTCTTTTTTTGGAGTTTTGTTTTATTTTGTTTTGCTTTTTGGTTGTTTCGGGCAGGAATTGTAAATCTAGTCCCTGTTGACTAGCAAACCAAGGCCTTTGAACCCAAATCCTGTGCTCTTTCCTTAAGAAGCCTGATGGAAGAGAAGTGGGTATAGTCCCCCCTTAAAACAAGCAAACAAGGGGCGCCTGGGTGGCTCAGTCGGTTAAGCATCCAACTTCAGCTCAGGTCATGATCTTATGGTTTGTGGGTTCGAGTCCCATGTCAGGCTCTGTGCTGACAGCTCGGAGCCTGGAGCCTGCTTCAGATTCTGTGTCTCCCTCTCTCTCTGTTCCTCCCCCTCTCGTGCTCTGTCTCTCTGTCTCTCTCTCTCAAAAAAACAAACATTAAAAAAATTAAAAGAAAACAAGCAAACAAAATGATTTTATAAAAAGTTAAATTTTACTCCTGTTACTGCCTTGAGTAAATGCTTAAAACCCTGTCCCCGGCTCCCTGGTAAGACTGGGTCATGACACATCAATTTTTACATTCCCAAATTTTGATTCTCATACATTAAATCTATTATTTTCATTCAATTCTTTTTATGAAAACTCACAAAAAACACCTGATATTTGGGCAATTTACTTATTTGGAGGAGATGCTGTTTCCTCTGCAATTCTGATCATTAAAATGATTTCCTAGTATAGAGCATCTAGTATAAAAAGAGGGACTAGTTTTTCTAATAAATCTCATCTTGTTCCAAAACACAAAGCAGAATCAAGAACTATGGAATATTGGCAGTTCTTTTTATTTATTTATTTTTTTACATTTGTTTATTGTTGAGAGACACAGAAAGCACGAGCAGAGAGAGGGAGACACAGAATCTGACACAGGCTCCAGGCTCTGAACTGTCAACACAGAGCTTGACACGGGGCTCAAACCCATGAACCGCAAGATCATGACCTGAGCTGAAGTTGGACGCTTAACCGACTGAGCCACCCAGGCACCCCAAATATTGGTTGTTCTAAGCAGAAAACCTAATGATCTACTATATATACTTAGCTTTTGACTTCACTAACTTTTTGGAAATGAAACTGTTGGGAAAGCTAATCTAATGCCATCCATTAAATAAGAAAAGTAGATCATTAAATGAATGTGGCTGGTGCCAAGGTGAACATAACAAAAAGTATTGTATTACTCTCCATTATTTCAAAGTAGTCCTTTCATTAAGATTTCTTCCACCAGCAAAACTAATTTCATAAGTTTATACAGCTAGCAAATTTCAATTTGCACCTCCAGAAAGTAACCCTTTTGCATTGTAAGGAATTTATGTTTATTATCCAGGAAGGAAATGAGGCCAAGAGGCAAAGAGAGACAGCTCAGCGTGGTGGAGTGATGATTGTCCTGTCAGCCTACAGTGAACAGCCACATTTCCAATTCCTCAGACTAAATTTAGTCTTATCTACTTTTCACATCAACAGCTAGTCTAAGAAATATTGTTGGACATAGCAGGCTGGCTCTGGATTGTATCCCTCCTTGAATTTGTTGATAGAAGTAGAAGCCTGAATAGCAGTCTCATCCCACTTGCTGGTTTCCATGAAGATGGGGCAGCAGAAATTCAATAACTGTTTAGAATATTAATTTAAGCTTGAGCCTGACAGCCAATGATCACGGGAACATATAGTACTGACCCAGCTGCTCAGCTCTTTTAGAAATGACTTAATTACACAGTTGGAACAGCTGTTAGAGCCAGCCAAAGACACACAGGGAAAAAAAAAAAAAAACAGTTAAAAGGAGAAACAAGCCGGGATTAATGTGTTGTCTAACTCATTAAGACCTCCTGCTGTCATCCTTTGCCAAGCCACTGGGCCTTCACATTTTAGAAAATGGTCACATACCTCCAACTACCCTTATTAGTTCCCTTGATTTTGCAGAAATCATAACAACACCCAGGAGTCATTAAAAGCACCTGGAGCACGTAATCTGTTCCAAATGGGAAAAGCCTGCCCAAGAAGACCAGGGATGGTCCACAGAGCCTCAGCCCTTCCCTCCGGTGGTGTAAAATCTCCCCCTAGACTTGGCTACACAAGCCTGGGGTGCATCTCACTGGCCTTCCGTTCTCCCCCTCCCCCTGCCCCTTCTTTCTCTCATCTCCTCTCTTCTTCCTCCTTCTTTCTACCTTTCCTGGTTACCCTCTGGCTGCTGGATTGAGGCTGAAGATGGGGTGTCAGGAACATACATGTAGAGCTGCTGTTGATGCACTTGCTGGGCAATCTATATTCACCATTCATTTATCCTTACCAAAACCTGGAAGGGAGGCATTTCCTCCCGTTACACAGGTAGAGGAATTGAGGCTAAGAGAGCTTCTCTAAGTCCTGAAGGCCATTATCCCGGTTACTAGGTGATCTCTTTCTGTTTCAAAACCAATCTTCTCCGAGGTGCTGAGTCTGGGACTCTGCAAACCGCATTTCTGCTTCGTCATAGGTGCTCTGTTGGCATGCTGGCAGGAGACTGTAAGGCTGGGCAAGGGAGTAGGGACTGCTTCTTCCTGTTTGCTTCCTGGTATGGTCAGCCTCACCCCAGCTGTGGTTTTGACCTCAGCAGCAGTAACTTTCCACATTCCCAGACCAGCACCTCACAAATACCAGCAGTAGTCAATGGGCACCCCTTTCCCAGAGGTCTGGGTCCCAATTATAAAGGGCCCTGCTCTGAGCTTCGAGGTTCTGATACCCTCATCTTCTTCTCTTGGTCCCCTAGCCCTAGGGAAGAAGCTGCTTCCTAAAGTCATTATCCCTCTGGTGCCTCAGTGTCCTCTTTTTTTTTTCCTTCTTTACCTTTTTGCATCTCCGATACCCATTTAACCAATTCTCTCCATTAAATTCTTTTCTGTTAAAGGTACTTGTTTGGTTTCTGTTTTCCTAACACATAGAACACTGGGACTCAAAATCAAGTATGTCTGACTCCAAATCCAGGCCCTTGATCCCTACTCTGTGCTATTCCCACCCACCCCCTTTTGCTACTTGTGGCAAAAATACATTACTTTGATCAAACTTTACTCAGTCTCTTTCTCCTGTGCACCACCTTATAAAACCTAGTTTTAGCAAGAACCGTGCTAAGTCAGTTTAACCAGAACCCTCCACCGTTCATAACTGATCAGGTTCCTCATGCTCCACTATCCCCCCCAGCGGATGTCTGATCACCCTGGCCTGTCTTCAGCAAGAACCCGGTTAGGTCATTTTAGCTGGACCCTCCCACCCTTACCCTGGATGTTTCGTCTCAGTAATTTTTCATCCACTGATCCCCACTGTGCTCCTTGGCTATAAATTCCCACTTGCCCATCCTGTGTTCAGAGTTGAGCCCAATCTCTCTCCCTGTGAAATTCCATCACAGTGGTCTCCATATATTCATGATGTTCCTAAATAAAGTCTCTCATCATCTTCAACAAATATCATTAATTTTTTTTCATCAACAGTGGCATTCAAAAAACACTCTGAATCAAATATAATTAGAGATTCAAGTTATAGTCTTTGGGTGCATCCCTTGGGAGTACGTCCTAAACATTGTCATATTGATGATGAAGTTCCATCCACTGTTAAATGGTTTGGAAAGTACCTGGCATAACATAAGTGAATATAATAGCCTCAGCTAAATAAGATGGAGCTCTGATTAATATGTTCCTAAAAAGATCACAGAATTGACACATTTGCAAGTCATAGCAGTAGTGGGAACTTACCAGCCACTGAGTTTCAACTGGAAATCTCATTTCTCTAAAAGCAGAACATACAGTATATTTTTGACCTTGTCTTGCTGATAATTTCATTTTGCAGAGGAAGAGAAAGAAACACAAGGAACTTCTCTCCTAGATTTAATCCTGACCTCTGAGAAAGAGCTGGTAATTGAAGCAGAAGTGTAGGAAGCTGGGGGCTGGAATCTTTCACATGGGGGGGAGGTTAAAATGCCTGGAAAAAACCATTCGGGGGACTGTGACATGAATCCTAAAGTCGGCACACAGCTTTCAGAAATTCAGGGGAAAGTACAATCTGATCCTATAAGCAGACAATCTGAAAGAGAAAACAGTATAAGAGGGATGACAGGATCCCAAAACTGAGACTCTGAGAACAGAAGAGGATGGCTCTTGATAAGGAGTGAAAGGGATCAGCCTCCAAAAACGGCAGTGCGCCTGTACAGAGAGCCGTTTAATGCACTTAATTTATCAAAGGGCTCGGCCAAAGATGAGAGAAGTGTACAGCAGATGGTGATGTATAGATGCCTCTTTGTTTCAGGTACTATCTAGAAGTGAGCCATCCAAGTTGGTGCCTTCAAGATACTTGCACTCCCGGGGGAGGAGAAAAAATAAGCCAATAGATAAATAGTAAAACCATAAAAACATAAAGGATGACAGGTAAGCACAATAACATGTATGTGTGTGTTAGACCAATTGAAATTGACGATATTCTACCATTTTGACCTACAAGGATAGCCATTTTCTGTGGTATGACCATCTGTATTGTTGGGGTGGGGAGAGTGGAGAGTCTGCATAAGGTCATGAGAAAAGACTTCTCAGAGAAGGTGGCGTATGAGCAGAGACCTGTATGCGAGGAGGGAGGCAGCCATGTAAAAATGGTGGGAAGAGTGTTCCAGACTTAGGGGAAAGCAAAGTTCAGGATTTTGAGGTGGGAATTCTGGGTGTGTGTGTGAAGAAGGTCTGGATGTCCAGTGTGGATACAATAGAGGAACAGGGGCAAAAACAATATGAGATAAGATGAACGTGGCAGCCAGATATAGATGACATAGGGCCTCATGTGACCCACAGGACATGACAAAGACTTTGAGTTTTATTCTGGGAGTCAAATGAGAAGCACTTAGAGGTTTGAGAACAGAGGTGATGTGATGAAAGATCAGCCTTAGGAACACTAGGGAGGTGAGGCTGTAGAGGGGCCAGCATGGAAGCGGGTGGAGGGGCAGTTGGGTGACCACGGCAGGATCCAGGAAGGAGGTGATGGTGACAGGCAAGGTTGTTAGCACTGAAGGAGGTGAGAACGGGTAGACTTTAGGACGTAAAAGCGGCAGGATTTTATGGATTGAGTTCAATGTAACAGTTGAGAATGAAAAGTTAAAGATGACAAAATTTTTGGCCTGAGCTACCGGTAAGTGCTGGAGCCATTTACTGAACTAGGAAAGACAGAAGAAGGTGAAAATTAACGTGGGTGGAAAAAGTAAAGAGTTTGATTTTAGATACATTCAATTTAATACTCTTCTTATATATCCATTTTGAGATAACTGTATAGAAGTTGAATAAACAAATCTCGAGTTTTAAGAATAGGACAAAATGGGATATATACACTTGGAAGTTATTAGCATAAAGATCTATTTAATGCATGGGACTGGTAGAAATCACCTAGGGAAAGTGAATAGGGCGGAGAAGAGATCTAAGAACAGTGGTCCAGGGGTGCCTGGGTGGCTCAGTGAGTTAAGCGGCCGACATCAGCTCAGGTCATGATCTCTCGGTCCATGAGTTTGAGCCCCACATCGGGCTCTGTGCTGACAGCTCAGAGCCTGGAGACTGCTTCAGATTCTGTGTCTCCCTCTCTCTCCCGTTCATGCTCTGTCTCTCTCTGTCTCAAAAAGAAATAAACGCTAAAAAAAATTAAAAAAAAAAAAAAAGAACAGTGGTCAGGGCACCTTACCGCTTAGAGACTGTGAGGAATGGGATCTAGCACAGAAGGCTCAGGAGTGGCTGTCAGTGAGGACAGTGTTGAAACATACACGTGATCACTGTTAAGTCCCAGTCCTTGCCACAGTCCTGTTTGGAGGACAGATCTTTGAGAAGATACAGGAGAAGCTAGAGAAGGATGCACAGGAGAATCCTCAGGCACCATATGAGGGCGAAACTCCAGAAGCTCCCTCCCTCCCATGAGAACGAACCTCTGTGTCACCTCCATCTCTTCCATGACCTCTTCCTAACCCTAAGTGACAAAAGTCACTTCTACAGACCACGTATTTCAGGTATAAAAGCCCCTCTTGCCTTTCTGATGGTCACAACAATTATACCTCACAAATCCCAGTCAAAACGTAATCATCTTCTAGAAGCCCTTCAGAGAGCAACTTCCTGCTGAGGGTGTGAAAAATCTGGGTAGAAGGAAACCCGGAGGAATTCTCAGACATGTACTGGCAAAAATACTAAAAGGCTAAAGATGAAATTAATGGGCAGTCTAGATAAGGGATAAAAGAGGAGAATCCAATGAGATTATCAAAGATGAAGTAAATTGCAAATGGAGTCATTCTGGGCAGTGCTGTTTGGAGACCACTTCTAGAATACACTTACGAGCCTACAGAAAAGGCTTCTAGAAGGGGCCAGGTCTCCATCACCTAGGACAGTGGGTAACCAGGACTTGCTGAGCAATGCCCCTCTGGCTACAGAGCTAGGGGGAGATACCTGCCCACCCCCACTTCCCTCATCTCTCTCTCTCTCTCTCTCTCTCTCTCTCTCTGTCAAAAATAAATAAACATTACAAACATTAAAAAAAAATACAAATGCTCATCTTGAGGTCACATGATTTTTACACAAGGTTTTCAGAGGTATGGCTTTAAAATGTAGTGTTCGCCTCGTGAACTGCTGTGGGGGAATGTAAAATGATGCGGCCACTGTGGAAAACTCACGGCAGTTCCCCATAAAAAGAAAGCATAGAATCACCACGCGATCGATTATTCCACCTCTGGGATTCCTTTACTTCTTTCAAAGACGTGAAGGCAGAGAATCCGACAAATATTGCACATTCGTGTTCACGGCGACATAATTTACAATAGCCAGAAGGCAGAGCAATCTCAAGGTCTAGCAACAGACATTCGGCAGAATATCATTCAGCGTAAAAAAAGAGGGAAATGTTGGCGCAAGCTACAACATGGACGAAATGTGAAGGCATTATGCTAAGTGAATTAAGCCAGTCACAAAAAGACTACTTAGTCGAGGTACCTAGAGTAGTCGAATTCATAGAGACAGGAAGTAGGAAGCTGGCTGCCAGGTGCTGGGGGAAGGAGGTAAGGGGGAGTTCTTTGATGGGAACAGAGTTCAGTTTGCTAAGGTGAAAAAGGTCTGGAGATGCATGATGTGAATATACTTAATGTCATTGACTTGAACACTTAAAAACAGGTAAGATGGTAAAAAGAAAATTAGTGTTCAAAGAGTATAAGGTTAAAAGGTGATTATTCATTAGGTAAATGTGTCTCAAAAGAATTATCAAAATTGCTTAGTTGGAACAAAAATTTTATTGTTACTATTAGAGACCCGATCTTTTAAAAATATGTAGGAGCATGTGTATGCAAAACTTGGCATATATATGTCAGCATATAATAATTTTGTATGACTCGCCCTCCAGATTCTATTTCTTCTCTTCGTGTATGTGAGCGCTATAAATTCATCATTGAAAAATTACAGATCTCGGTGCAATTCTGATAGCTGGGGGATAGTGTATTTTCAGGTGTTCTGGAGGAAAAAAAACTGGACTTCAAATGATTAAGCCAAAGTGATTGCATTAATTAACTTATATCCTTAATCACTAATTTCATTTTTTTTATATTTCCCCTGACTTTTGGGGCAGGAATAGTCTTTGTCTCAAAAGCAGACTTTAGTGACCTAACAGTTTGAAAAGCAACCAGAGATAAGGAGGCAAAGATATTTAAATGGAAATTTACCAGCGATCGTTAGTTAACTGAAAGTTTTTTATGATTTTGTCCTGAGGTCAGTGCTTTCCCTGCTAAGCTATAGTGTGGGCAGGGAAGAGTGACAACTTTGTTTCTCTTTTTTGTTGTTGTTTTATGAAACTACTGATGAGTAATTAAATTAGAAATTAAAAGATGGTAAAAAACAAATACTCTAACAATTTAAAAAATCTCGTATATTTCAGTTCAGGGATTTGCTTTAAAAGATTTTTTTAATTGAGATATAATTGACATATAATATTGTATTAGTTTAAGGTGTATCAATTGGTCAACATAGTGACCAATATACGTAGATATAGTGAGGTGATCACCACGATAAGTTTAATTAACATCCATCACTACACAGTTACAGATATTTTTTTTTCTTTTGATTCCTTAACAACCCTGAATACATAATACAGTATTGTCAGCTATAGTCACCAGGCTGTACATCACATCCTCAGAACTTACTTGTTTTATAATTGGAAGTTTGTAACTTTTGACCTCCTCACCGGTGTTTTCCCTCACCCTCTGCCTCTGGCAACCACCAGCCTGTTCTCTATTGAGTTTGGCTTTTCTTTTTGGCTCCCGTGTTATCAATGAGATCGTACAGTATTTGTCTTTCTCTGTCTTATTTCACTTATGTTCATCTATGTTGTTGCAAATGACAGGATTTCCTCCTTTTTCATGACTAACTATTATATTTTGTATCTATACACCACATCTTCTTTATCCATTCATCCATTGGTAGACACTTAGGTTGTTTCCATGTCTTGGCTATTGTTGATAATGCTGCAGTGAATGTGGGGGGAAGATACCTCTTTAAGATACTGATTTCATTTCCTTTGGATATATGCCCAAAAGTGGAATTTCTAAATCATATGGTAACTTCTATTTTTGACTTTTCTGAGGAACCTCTATGCTGTTTTCCACAGTGGCTGCACCAGTTTGCATTCCCACCAACTGTGCAGAAGGGTTCCCTTTTCTCTACATTCTCACCAACACTTGTTACTTTTTGTCTTGCTTTATAATAGTTATTCTAGGGGCGCCTGGGTGGCTCAGTCAGTTAAGTGTCCGACTTGGGCTCAGGTCATGATTTCACGGTCCGTGAGTTCAAGCCCTGCGTCAGGCTCTGTGCTGACAGCTTGGAGCCTGGAGCCTGTTTCAGATTCTGTGTCTCCCTCTCTCTGACCCTCCCCCGTTAATGCTTTGTCTCTCTCTGTCTCAAAAATAAATAAACGTTAAAAAAAATAAATAATAGTTATTCTAACAGGTGTGCGGTGGTATCTAATTGTGGTTTGTATTTCCCTGATGATAAGTGATGGTAAGCACTTTTCCATGTATCTGTTGGCCATCTGGATGTCTTCTTTGGAAAAATGTTTATTCAGGTCCTTTGCCTATTTTCTAATTAAATTGTCTGTTTTCTGTTGAGTCATATGAGTTCTTTATATATTTTGGATGTTAACCCCTTATCAGATATGTAGTTTGCAAATATGTTCTCCCTTCTATAGGTTGCCCTTTCATTTTGTTGATGGTTTTCATTGCTCTAAAGAAGCTGTTTAGTTTGATGTAATCCCACTTGTTTGTTTTAGTTTTCACATCCAAAAAATTGTGCAAATACTGAGATCAAGGAGCTTATCCCCTATGTTTTCTTTATGGAGTTTTATGGTGTCAGGTCTGAAGTTCAAGTCTTTAATCCATTTTGAGTTGAATTTTGTGTATGATGTTAGACAGTGGTCTAGTTTCTCTGTGTTACATGTAGGTATACAGTTTTCCCAGCACTATTTATTGAAGAGACCATCCTTTCTCATCCTTTGTCATAAATTAATTGACCATTTATGTGTGATTTTTATTTCTGGTTGCTATGAGGGACTTTTTAAAGATTTTTTTAATGTTTATTTATTTTTGAGAGAGAGAGTGTGAGTGGGGGAAGGGGCAGAGAGAGAAGGAGACACAGAATCCAAAGCAGACTCTCTGAGCTGTCAGCACAGACCCTGATGTGGGGCTTGAACTCATGAACCATGAGATCATGACCTGAACTGAAGTCAGGTGCTTAACCAACTGAGCCACCCAGGAGCCCCTCTACGAGGGATTTTTAAAGATAAGTCCAGGGACGCTTGATTGGCTCAGTCAGTTAAGCATCCAACTCTTGATCTTGGCTCAGGCATGATCTCATGGGTTGTGAGATTGAGCCCCGTGTTGGGCTCTGCACTGACAGCATGGAGCCTGCTGGGAATTCTCTCTCTCACCCTCTCTCACCCTCCTTCACTCACACACACACTCTGTCTCTCAAAATAAAATAAATTTTTTTTAAAAAACTTTTTAAAAAGATAAGTCCATGTGAAATTGGGAATACATTTCTACTGGCAAAGTTTATTGATGATAACTGTATAATGTACAACTCCCACAGAATGTAAAATTAGGGGGATTCCAGGCACAGTATATTATCATGATACAGAAAACGGATACTTTTATCAAAACAGTATAGTCGTTCTCTGTTGAACCTTATACAAAATATCAGAGACTAAAAAAATATGGCTCAAAATGATATGCCAAATATTGGTAAAATTGAACTAATATGATATGAAGGTGGAATTTTAACTGAAATGTGCTTTAATTTATCTCCACGTGTATTTTTTTTTTGTAATCAATTATTATGAACTCAGATTACCTTGTGAAAGCTTAAGTAGAAATCATTCTATGCAAGCTTTCTAAGAAAGTAATCTTGTATTCTGTAATCTTTTATGCATTTCACCAAAAAAAATCTTGATATGCATTTTAATCACATTTTATTAATCAAACTAAAGATTTATCAGAAAGCCCTCAATGCTACAGATTTCTTTGGCGCTGGTTTGGCCTAAAGTTGAAACACCTTCCAGAAACCCAACCTCGTGAGTGGGACTTCTTTTGTCTACTAGGCTCTACTTCTACATCTCCAGTTTCTGAACAAATGAAGTCCTTTATATCTTTAGTATGCTAACAACTGATCAGTAAAATACATTAAAATGCTCCTAAGGAAAAAGGAACAAAGAGTGAATTAGCACAGGCTTAAAAATGAAATGAAAGAACATTACCTTAAAAATTCAAATGTTATAATGACCACCCCCAGGGTGAGGGGAGGGAGAAGGTCTTTACACAGCAAGGGGAATAAAATAGAAGGGGGAGAATACCATAAGATTTAAAAAAAAAAATTTTTTTAACATTTATTTACTTTTGAGACAGAGAGACAGAGCATGAGCAGGGAAGGAGCAGAGAGAGAGGGAGACACAGAATCTGAAACAGGCTCCAGGCTGTGAGCTGTCAGCACAGAGCCCGACGCGGGGCTCGAACTCACGGACCGTGAGATCATGACCTGAGCCGAAGTCGGACGCTTAACCGACCAAGCCACCCAGGTGCCCCCCATAAGATTTTTTAAATAAAGCGTAGGGAATTAATATCTCACGAAAGCTGATATCCAAATGACCGACCAACATATGAAAAGGTGTTTGGTCGCATTCATCATATGGAAAATGCAAATTGAAACCAATTGCAATACCACTGCACACACGCCAGTGTGGCTGGAAAGAAAAGAGATGAAAATATCAAGTATTTGTGACATTGTAGAGCCAATGGAACCCTTTTATACTAATGACAGGTGTATAAATTGGCACAACCACTTTGGAGACCTGTTTGGCATTATATACTGAAGTTAAACATGTGCGTATTTATGACCCCAAAATTCCACTCTTAGGAACCAACAGCAATGCTTACGTGTGTGACATATGTTCACCAGAAGACATTTACAAGAATGTTTATAACGGCACTATTTCAAATAGCCCACAAATGAAAACTCAATGCACAAATGTTCAACAGTAAGGCGGAGAAAGTGTGGTATGTTCGCGCACCATTCACATGCCGAATCGCAGTAACAATGAGGCTTCTACTAACTAACGCACAACAGTGTGCATGGATCTCATGAATACACTGTTGGGTGAAAGAAGCCAGATACAAATGAATACATACTGTGTGCTTTCACTTATTTATATTATCAAGACTGGTAAAACTAGCCTATGCTGTTAGAAGTTACAAAGGTGACTTGGTTGGGAGGTGGGGCAGTAATTGAAAGGGAATGCAAGGGGATTTCTGGGTGCTAGTCTTGGTTAGCATCTCAGTTTAGGTGCTAGTTATACAGGTGTGATCAGGTTTTTAGAATCCATCAAGTAGCACGCTTAAGATGTGTGCACTTTCCGGTATGTATGTTGTATTTCAAAAAAGTTTTTTAAAATAAGGAAGGAATGAGGGACACCTGGCTGGCTTAGTTGGGAGAGCATGCGACTTTTTTTTTTTTAATTTTTTTAACATTTATTTATTTTTGATACAGAGAGAGAGCATGAACAGGGGAGGGTCAGAGAAAGAGGGAGACACAGAATCTGAAACAGGCTGCAGGCTCCCAGCTGTCAGCACAGAGCCCGACGCGGGGCTCGAACCCATGGACTGCGAGATCATGACCTGAGCCGAAGTCGGACGCTTAACCGACTGAGCCACCCAGGCGCCCGCGACTTTTTTTTTT
This sequence comes from Prionailurus viverrinus, assembly GCF_022837055.1. Taxonomy (NCBI): domain Eukaryota; kingdom Metazoa; phylum Chordata; class Mammalia; order Carnivora; family Felidae; genus Prionailurus; species Prionailurus viverrinus. The sequence goes on from NC_062566.1 coordinate 95,090,383, forward strand.
TAATGTTTATTTATTTTTTAAAGAGAGAGCATGCCTAAGAGTGGGGGAGGGACAGAGAGAGAGGGAGACAGAGGATTCTAAGCAGGCTCCTCACTGACATGCTCGAGCTCACTAGCCATGAAACCATGACCTGGGCCGAAGTCGAAGTCGGATGCTAAAGGGACTGAGCCCCCCAGGAGTCCTTGAGCATGTAATTCTTGATCTTCAGGTTGTAAGTTTGAGCCCCACACTGGGTGTAGAGATTATTTAAAATATAAAAGTCTTAAAAAAATAAAATAAAATAAAATAGAGGAAATTGGGACACCTGGGTTGGCTCAGGCAGTTGAGTGTCTTGACTTCAGCTCAGGTCCATGATCTCACAGTTGGTGGGTTCAAGCCCCATGTCGGGCTGTGTACTGACGGCTCAGAGACTGGAGCCTTCTTCAGATTCTGTGTCTCCCTCTCTCTCTGCCCCTCCCCTGCTCATGCTCTCTCTTTGCCTCTCAGAAATAAATAAAAAAAATTTTTTTAATTAAAAATAAACATTAAAAAAGGAAATAAGTAAGTACATAAGTAAAATAAGGAAGGAATGAAAATGACACTATTAACAGGGAAGTATAAAAGTGGGTTCCACGACAGGGCCTCTACTTGTCATGCTAGGAGTGGCACGCCCTTAAGATTCCCTTGAGGAAAGGTCCTCTTGAGAGAGGTTGGGTTTTACTTTTCTTTTCTTTTTTTTTTTCTTTTTTTCTTTTCTTTTTTTTTAAATGTTTATTTTTTTTTTAATTTTTTTTTTAACGTTTATTTATTTTTGAGACAGAGAGAGAGCATTAACGGGGGAGGGGCAGAGAGAGAGGGAGACACAGAATCGGAAGCAGGTTCCAGGCTCTGAGCCATCAGCCTAGAGCCTGATGCGGGGCTGGAACTCACGGACCGCGAGATTATAACCTGAGCTGAAGTCGGACACTTAACCGACTGAGCCACCCAGGTGCCCCTGGTGTTTATTTATTTTTGAGAGAGAGACAGAGCACAAGCAGGGAAGGGACAGAGAGAGGGAGACACGGAATCCGAAGCAGGCTCCAGGCTCTGAGCTGTCAGCACAGAGCCCAACTCGAGGCTTGAACCCACGAACCACAAGATCATGACCTAAGCCAAAGTCGGACACTTAACCAACTGAGCCACCCAGGCGCCCCTTGACTTTCTTTTCTGACAGCTGGTGCTACTCTCTGATAGTATCAACCAGCACATCACAGACTTTGCATTATTTGGAATCAGCTCACAGATTTTTAACTAAGGGTTGAAAAGGAAGGGAGAAAGAAGAAGAAAAACAAATCATGGCCATGACGCTTTCCCACGACGTTTCTACGTGTGTATTCTGTTTGTAAATCACATTAATCACCCTAAAACCTAAAATATAGCCGCTAGAGCACCATAAATGCTCTTACATGGGGAGTGGGGATATGCGCTGTTCTTTGCAGCACTGTAATGCAAATACAGGATTGGGGGGTGATAATAAAGAACACAAAATGTCAAATTTGATAGGGAGATATATATATATATATATATATATATATAATGTGTATATATCATGTGTGTATATATCATGTATGTATATATATAGGGATATACATATATATAGGGATATATATATAATGTGTATATATCATGTGTGTATATATCATGTATGTATATATCATATGTATATATATGCATGAGTATGCACAAAATGGTAGGAAACTTACCGATATTTATAATAAGATATTTCAAAAACAAAGGTCAGGAACTTGAGCAGGTAAACTGAAAGCATCAGCATGAGCTAATGCTTTACAGAAAGGTTTCTCAACCTCAACACTATTGACACTTGGCATCAAATAATTCTTTGGTGGTGGTGGCTGTCCTGCGTGTTATAGGAAATTTAGCAGCATCCCTGGCTATCTAGTGTGTAGACACTGGATGCCAGTACCAAGTCTCCTCTCCCCAGTCATGACAAGTAAAAATGGCCCCGAACTTTGCCAAATGCCTTGGGGGGGACAAATTTTCCCAGGTTGAGACCCATGCTTTATGGTATATTGTATCTTTGGTTCTGCCATTCCTACTTCCAAAAGTCACAGTAATGTCTGGAGTGCAACGTAGACTCCATGTTCTGACCCATCTCACTATTTTCCATGAAAAGGAGCCAGAGTTCCTTGATGGATATTGGACCCAGTCTTAGAGAAAAAGCAAGATAGGCTGAAAACATTCTGATACTGTCAGAAAGTAAGAACACTTTTAGAAAGTTCTTCTAGATTAGTGTTAAAAGAGGATTCCCACTGTTAAGGTAGAGAAAAACTAAACAAATTTATAAAGATAATTAATAGTAGTAATAGAGTCCATTGGGATAAGTTATGTCTATCAAAAGCATTATGATATAAAAATAGGTCATAAAATGAATATATAAGAAAGTTTGTAGTAAACACAACAGTTTACAGTATTGTTACAAACCCTTCTGCGCCCTCCCCAAAGCTGTTTATTAATCTATTTAAAGTAATACAATTTCCGTTCTAATTTTAGATAACACCTAATATACTAATCACAACTGATAAGTAGAAATAGGAAGGAAACCATTTTTAGGATTGCTTATACAAATCTTACAATTTCAGAGTTGCTTTTAAGTCTTAAGTAAGTCGTTACTAGGATATATGTTAATCATTTAGAATAGAAGCCGTTTTGGGGCACCTGGGTGGCTCATTCAGTTAAGCACCTGACTCTTGATTTTGGCTCAGGTCATGATCTCACACTTCCTGAGACTGAGCCCTGCAGAGGGTTCTGCACTGATGACGTGGAGCCTGCTTGAGATTTTCTTTCTCCTTCTCTCTCAACCCCTCCCCTGAGCTCTCTCTGTCTCTCTCTCAAAACAAACATTAGAATAGAAGCTGGTTTGCTTTGGTCGGTTATAGTTCTGTCCAGCATCAGTGTTGGGGTAGGAGACCCCTGGATTTCCTAATGGATGACCTTAAGGATGAACCCGTCCTAACAAAAGGTGACCGGGAGACTGTCTGGAGGAGCTAAATGGGAGCGTAAGGCTAACCCTTAATGTCACAGAGTTGTTCTACTAACCCTGCCACACCAGGGGATACAGTCAATGGTGAAGCTATTCAAGAGCATGTGTATGAAGGCCAGCTGTTAATGAAGCTAGCTTAACTTCAACTTCAGAAAGAGGTGAATGCCTATTAATTGAGAAATAAATGGACTTCAGCTAACTCATTTCCAAGTAGGGGGGGAAGGAGGCCTGAACACAAGAGTGAGCACACACTCCACAAACCAACCGTCCCTCACTTCCATGATTCCCCCAGCTTCTGCCCCTGGGCATCCCCTCCATTTCCCTGCTTCTAAGACAAGGAGGAAGAAGACAACAACAACAACAAAAAAAACATTGCAAGGACCTTTTAGGGTTTAGGCCAGACTTCCTGGGACAATCTGTCATGACCAAAGGGCTATAACATACTTTCTGAAATGGGTTTTTGATAGAGTGTGCTGTTACATAGTAAATGATATTAAGGGTTAGCCATGACTACCCTGTGAACATTCATTCGATTTTCCTTTGGGAAATAAATTCACATCTATAATCACATATTTTGGTAAAATGACCTAGTCTTCAGTGCCAGGGGATACTTCCATTTCCTGTGGCCATAGTGATTAGTTCAGGGATGAGTGTGTGATCCAATTCAGATCAGTGAGACAGAGAAAATGCCAGGATTTGTAGAGAAAAGGACCAGAAAATGGTGGCACAGTGTGAAGGGGCGAGGTTCTCAGGCCAGAAACAGCCATGAAGCCATTTTGCTGCCATTAAGGGAATGGACCTGACGATAAAGGAACAGCCAAAAGGTGTAAAAACCTGAGACTCGGAGTTTGAGTCTCGGGCTCTTAGTGTACCCAGAGCCAGGGCTAAATCCAACTATTCAGTTCTGGAAATGAATTCTCTCCATGTTCTTTTAAAAATGGAAGCCAGTATGTGAAGAGTTTTCAATGACTTGCAACATAAAGTATCTTAACAAATATGGTATGTTCCCCAAATGTTTAGAAAACACACAAAACATGAAAACCAACCCTGCAGTCACCTCTGTAGAGGGACCCTAGGAGTCTAGGTTAGGAGAAGGCTTCCTTTCCATTGTGTATGCAAATGAACTGCTTTTATTTTCTCTTTGCTTTTAACTGTGTGTGTCTTCTTCAGTGAAAAAAAAAAGTAGCTGAAGTTTTTAATAAACATGTCTTAAATCTGTGGTTGTCGGGGCGCCTGGGTGGCGCAGTCGGTTAAGCGTCCGACTTCAGCCAGGTCACGATCTCGCGGTCTGTGAGTTCGAGCCCCGCGTCGGGCTCTGGGCTGATGGCTCAGAGCCTGGAGCCTGTTTCCGATTCTGTGTCTCCCTCTCTCTCTGCCCCTCCCCCGTTCATGCTCTGTCTTTCTCTGTCCCAAAAATAAATTAAAAAAAAAAAACATTGAAAAAAATCTGTGGTTGTCAAATGTAGGGCCAGTTGCATCCAAATCACTCCAAGAGCTAATTCAGACCACAGGTTTTCCCTTGGAGCGTCTGATTCAGTGGGTCTGGGACAAGACCCAAGAACCTGTATGTTTTCCAGTTTTCCCACTGATTCTGATGGCCAGTCAAGTAAGGACATTATTCAAATTTGTGGTTCTCAGCCCTGGCTGCACATTGGGATAGCCTGGGAGAATTTCCAGAAGTACCCATGTGCGAGTGCTGCCCCAGAACCAGAAGAATTAGGGAAGATTCTCTGGGGATGGTATCATATAAAGCTCCCTAGGCTAAACCTTTAAAAATCGAGTCACATTAGCTGTTGGAGAAGAGCTAGAGCAATTGTGATTCTCATCCATTGCTGGTAGGAATATGAATTAGTATAACCATCTTGGAAAATGCTTGACATAATGTCTTCCTTACAACCAAGCAATTGCACTCCTAGGTATATGTCCAAGAGAATTGGGTGTCTGCAGCACCAAAAGACATGTACAAGATTATTCACAGAAACTTTATTTGTAATCACCCAAAACTGGGAACAATCCAAATGGCCATCAACAGTAGAATGAATTTCTAGAGTTGAGACACAAGAAGGACTTAATTTTAAAGAAAATGTTTATTACTTAAATTTATGTGTTATCTATAGCAGATACACTGGACAGAATAAAAAGCTACAGAGAGTTGTATGTGGAAAGTAAGTTTCCGCCTCATCCCTGCCCTGTAATCACTCGGTTTCCCTTCCCAGAGCAGTTGTTAACAGTGTCTTCCAGAGATATTTCATGCACAGAAAGACCCATCTGTTTCACCCAGAAAAAACAAACAAACAGTAGAATAAATAAACTGTGATATATTCATATGTTGGAATACTACATAGCATATAATGTATATATTGCATATAATATAAAAGAGCAAACTGTACATGCAACAATATAGATGGATCACATAGACATTATATTTGGTTAAAAAACCAGAATGCGGGGGTGCCTGGGTGGCTCAGTCGGTTGAGCATCCAACTTTGGCTCAGGTCATGGTCTCACAGCTCATGAGTTTGAGCCCCGGATCTGGCTCTGTGCTGACAGCTCACAGCCTGGAGCCAGCTTCAGATTGTGTCTCCCTTTCTCTCTCTCTCTCTCTCTCTCTCTCTCTCTCTCTCTCAAAAATAAATAAACATTAAAAACACTTTAGGGTGCCTGGGTGGCTCAGTCGGTTAAGTGTCCAACTTCAGCCCAGGTCATGGTCTCGCAGTCTATGAGTTCGAGCCACGCATCGGGTTCTGTGCTGACAGCTCAGAGCCTGGAGCCTGCTTCGGATTCTGTGTGTCCCCCTCTCTCCCTCTCTCTGCTCCTCCCCTGCTAACACTCTGTCTCTCTCTCTCTCTCTCTCTCTCTCTCTCTCTAATAAACATTAACCAAAAAATTTTTGTTTAATTAAAAAAAACAACAGAATGCATATTGTATGATCTTGTTTAAATGAAATTTAAGAGCAGACAAAATTTCGGGGCGCCTGGGTGGCGCAGTCGGTTAAGCGTCCGACTTCAGCCAGGTCACGATCTCGCGGTCCGGGAGTTCGAGCCCCGCGTCGGGCTCTGGGCTGATGGCTCAGAGCCTGGAGCCTGTTTCCGATTCTGTGTCTCCCTCTCTCTCTGCCCCTCCCCCGTTCATGCTCTGTCTCTCTCTGTCCCAAAAAATAAACATTGAAAAAAAAATTAAAAAAAAAAAAGAGCAGACAAAATTTGTCCAGGGTGATAGGTATCAAGAGAGTGGTTACCTCTGGGGAGGCCTCTGGGGTCCTAGAAATGTTCTATATTTTGATCTGATGGTGTACCCAGGTAGTTGGCCTTGTGAAAATTCACAAAGCTGCATGCTTGAGATTAGTGTACTTCGCTGAACATGTGTCATATTTTAATACAAAGTAAAAATAAAAACAAGCAGGAAAAAAACATAATGACTCTAATTGGCAGCCAGGATTGAAAGCCACTGTTTTGTAGCCTGCAGCCTCAAAACGGCATTTAACAAATAGGTCACGCTCTGCTTTGTTAATGAGATTTACCTTGTACCTCTTATTTCTCTGAACCCCTTCTTTCAGTGGACCCACCCTGAAACTTGCCTTCTCATCGCCAATCCCCACTGGCCTGGGGGTTAGTGGGAAAGAGTGGAACGAAATGCTATAAATGTGGTACTATTTCTCTAAACCTCTATTTTGAATTATAAGAATGTCTTACGCAATAATAGCACTGGGAAGGATAATTGACATCCAAAATTTATCTGGATCTTTTTGTCTCCTGTGATATTTTCTGAACCGTGATATGGATTATGACTTGCTTTGTAAACACTGTTCAACGAAGAGGTTTCTTAGCACCACAGCCTGAAAGTGCACTTGATCTGAAAATATCTAGCCCTGCCTTCAAATTCTGCTCACAGCTACCTGACTAGGAAGCCAATTGCATTAACGGCATTACAGCCTCAGCTCTAGAACATTCTTAATCAAGTGCCATACCTTGGGAGGAAACCAGGGCTGGCTGAGGCTTCTCGATTCTGTCCAATGCCGGCATCTGAAATGAAAGCAAGTGGTCACATTTTTTGCTTTCAGGTTAAAGGTGTCTGTTCAGTTTCTGGAATGAATAGAAATCCTGTTCAAGATTAGGATTATACAATTCTTAGGACCTCCCCTATTTAAGGTTGGAACCTTCTTTTCCAAGTAGTTGGTCTTATCACTGACCCTAGAAAATACTCTTTTCCTTATTTCAACAATGATTATGAAACGCTACTCTGTAAAGGAATGTGGTCAGAATGCCAAGCAAATAAGGCCTAGCCTTAACCCTTATGGGGTTTTTCAGAGGCATATCATATGTGCAGAAGTGAACATACTATGTTGCAGACTAAGCAAGAGTTTAAAAATGTAGTTCAAGCAAAGCAGCCCCAGGGTTCAGATGCGGCTGGGATCACTTCAGATTAGGAGGAAATAGCCAGGAGTCCCTCTTGACGGTCTCTACCCCATTTCAGCTTTATATAAAGAGCTGTAAGGGGCAAGAATAATTGAAAAGCGATTCAAACCCTACCAGAACCTCCTGAAGAGCATCAAAGGGAACACAAGAGATCAATTAGAACAAGTCCCACACCCCCCTTCATTTCTCTTTGCCCACACACTGCGTTTCCAAGAGCCAAGTGAGCAAAAGGATGGAGCGTGGGAGACTGACAACCCCGTGCTCGTCACTCCTGTCCTGTAACAGATGGCTCCTGTCATCTTCTACCATGAGCCTTTGATGTCGCTCCTCCTTCCTCTGTGCCCATAAAACAGTAAGAATACTAATATCTCACACTCGAATGACACTAGTGGTGTGGTTAGCCTGAGTACTTTTCCATTTACTTTTCGCAACCACCCTGTGAGGTAGATGTCACTCGTGTCCGTTTTACAGATGAAGAAACCAAGGCACAGAGGAGTTCAGTAGCTGGCCAGGTTCACACCGCTGGTACATGGTAGAGCCAGAACCTGAATCTGGATGCTGAGCCCATGCTTCTAGATTATATTCAAATTCTAGGGCACTGCTCCTTGGGCAAGGCATTCCATGACAATGGGAGCTGATGCTTACAACCCACGCTCTCATTTAGCCTCAAAGTGTTTCTGAATATGTTGCCTTCAGCAAAGGCAATCTGGAGCAAGAAGAACAAAGCTGGAGACATCATACTTCCTGGTTTCAAAGTATACAACAGAGCTATAGTGATCAAAACAGTATGGTACTGATGGAAAAACAGACATTTAGACCAATGGAACAGAATAGAGGGCACAGAAATAAATACATGCACGTATAGTCAACTGATCTTTGACAGGGTGCCACAAACAATTGGGGAAGGATGACCTTTTTAACAAGTGATATTGGGAAAACTATATCCATATGCAGAAGAAATGAAATGGAACCATTATCTCATGCTATATACAAAAATCAACTCAAAATGGATTAAAAACTTAAACACAAGACCTAAAGTTATAAAAGTACCAGGAGAAAACATAAAGGTAAACTTGTTGACATTGGTCTGGGCAGTGATTTTTTTGGATGTGACCCCAAAAGCAATAGGCGATGCAAACAGAAATGGACAGCTGAGGCTGCATCAAAGTAAAAAAGCTTCTGCATAGCAAAGGAAACAATCCACAGAGTGAAGGCAACCTACAGAATGGGAGAAAATATTTGCGAACCATGTATCTCATAAGGAGTTAATATCCAAAATATTACAAGGAACTCAGACAACTCAAAGCAAGCAAACAGCCTGAATTTTAGAAATGGTTAAAGGATCTGAATAGAAATTTCCCAAAGGAAGACATATAAATGGGCAACAAGTATAGGAAAGGTGCTCAATGTGACTCATCACCAGGGAAATACAAATGAAACTACATACCTCATATTTGTTGGTCTGTTGCTATCAGAAAAACAAAACGTAAGTATTGAGAATGTGGAGAAAAGGGAACCTTTGTGCACTTTTGGTAGTCACTATGAAAAGCAGTATGGAGGTTCCTCAGAATGTAAAAATAGAGCTATAAGTCTAGCAATTCCACCACTGGGTAGATGTCCAAAAGAAAATTAAACCACAATGCTGAAGAGATATCTGTACTCACCTATTTATTGAAGCATTGTTCACAATAGCCAAGATACTGGAGCACCATAAGTGTCCATTGATGGATGAACGAATAAAGAAAATGAAATACACACACACACACACACACACACACACACACACACACACACACGTTGGAATATTAGTCAGCTTTTAAAAAGAAGGAATTCTCATCATTTGCAATAATGTGGATGAACCTGGAGGACATTATGCTAAGTTAATTAAATAAGCTAGACACAGGGGCGCCTGGGTGGCTCAGTTGGTTAAGCATCCAACTTCAGCTCAGGTCACAATCTCACAGTTCGTGAGTTCGAGCCCTGCGTCGGGCTCTGGGCTGATGGCTCAGAGCCTGGAGCCTGCTTCCAATTCTGTGTCTCCCTCTCTTTCTGCCCCTCCCCTGTTCATGCTCTGTCTCTCTCTGTCCCAAAAATAAATTAACGTTAAAAAAAATTTTTAAGCTAGACACAGAAAGACAGGTACTGAATGATGTCATTTCTGTGTAGAATTTACAGGAGTCAAACTCTTAGAAGCAGAGAGCAGAGTGGTGGTTGCCAGGGGCTGAGTAGTGAGGGAAATGAGCAAATTTCATTGAAGGGCATAGAGTTTCAGATATGCCAGAGGAGTAAATTCTGAATAGCTCAGGTACAGCATGGTGACGGTAGTTAACCATACTGTATGGTATACCCGAAATTTGCTAAGAGAACAGATTTTAATTGTTCTTACACAAAGTAGTAATAGTGAGATGATGGGTATGTTAATCAGCTTGATTAAACAATTCAAAGTGTATACATAAATCAAATCACATTGTACACTTGAAGTATATATGATTTTTATTATATCTTAGTAAAGCTGGGAAAAAATGTTACCCATTCATGTCTGTTGGTGCCATGTCCACATTTAGAGTATTAAAGACAGTCTGTGACTCCCAGGAGCCATTAGAAATCCCATATTATTGGGGCACCTGGGTGGCTCAGTTGGTTACATGTCCAAATCTTGGTTTCAGCTCAGGTCACAATCTCATGGTATGAAACCATGTTTGAGCTCCATGTTGGGCTCTGTGTGAGCAGCACGAAGCCTGCTTGGGATTCTCTCTCTCTCCCTCTCTCTCTGCCCCTCCCCCACTTGTGCGCGCCCGCACGTGCTCTCTCTCTCTCTCTCTCTCTCAAAATAAATAAATAAATAAACTTAAAAAGAAATTCCCTATTATCTGCCTTGACCAGAGTATGGGCTCAATAAACATCTGATTCTTTTTTCCTGTATCCCATCCCCTTGCCAGTGCCTACCACAATGCCCTGCCCATACTTGGTAATCCAAAAATATTACTTGAATTGAAGACAATAAAGACACTAAATAAATTTACTCCAGAATTTTAGGCACAAGCTCTATATACCACTTTCATTTCTCAGACTACACTTTGCATATTTTGTGCTGTAAAACAAATAATAAATAATGTCAGGAAAGCTTATCACAGACCTTTCAGATGAATTATGGCAGACTAATAGCCATCTTGCCCCAAAATAACATCTGAACTAATGCATTAGTATGATTACTCTCAGCCTCTGGGTGAATTTAAATCATTTTTCTTCTTCCTCTCTCTCTTAGGAAAAGCAATGATTAACCTGTTTGTGATAGATTGGAACTGGAAAAATAAGACTCATGACCACAGAGCATGACTAATGGTCAGAGAAAGGGACCAGCAATACCCACAGAGCTCTGTCCTTGGCTCCCCATTTATTCTTGTGCCTCTGCCCCGGTCCTCATGCCACATGGTCTGTGTGCTTTGGGCTCTGCGTTCTGTCATGTGTGGCGAGAGCTGCTGGATTCCCTGCCCAGACTCTGCTGCTGTAAATCATGTCTGCTCGGGGCTGAGTGTGCTGTGTGCCGACATTGGAACTGCCAATATTTAGAATACCGCAGACAAGCTTCTGCTGCAGGCTTCTCCTTTGGATCTAAAAAGTACCCTTAAAAAAAAGGCATTGAAATACTGGGGGGGGGGGGGGCGTCTAAGTCTTAATAGGATGAATTCTAAAGCACTATTCAATCAGGAAAACTAAACTTCAGATGATTTTGAGGTTACCTTTTAGGGCATAGGATGTGGATTTCCAACTTTATAGAAATAGGGGTTCTATCTTAGGGGGAGCACTTTTAGAAACTGAGAAAGAAGCCTATACACCTTCTCCTAAAATATTCCTCCTGTAGTTGGGGTGCCTGGGTGGCTCAGTCAGCTACGCGTCTGACTCTTGATTTTGACTCAGGTTATGATCTCATGGTTAGTGAGTTCGAGCCCCACATCAGGCTCTGCACTGACAGCATGGAGCCTGCTTGAGATTCTTTCTCTCTCTCTCTCTCTCTCTCTCTCTCTCTCTCTCTCTCTCTCTTTGCCTGCCCCTGCTCCTCTCAAAATAAACAAACAAAAAATATATTCCTCGTATGATCAATTAAGTCAAGGCATTTTGGTGCAAGGATGACTCCTTAGGGATTATATATATCCCTTTCTCTAATATGCTCTGGCCTGGAGCCTAAACCCCAGGCCTAGTCTGACTCGTTTGTGTTCTGTATCAACCAAGACCAACAACAGATCACATTTATGAAGACTGTGCTAACGCCAGCCACTGTTCCAACACGTTGTTGTCACTCATTTCAGTTTCACAACAACCCAACGACATAGGATTTACATCCCCCTTCTGCCCCATTTATGGCTGAACAAAATGAGACACAGAGAGGTATTGTGACTCCTTGTAGGTTGTAGATTGGTGGCAGAGCTGGGATTCAAACATAGCTCACCCCTTAAAGGCTGTGGTGTGGCTATACTAAGAAGGAATATTGGTCAATTATGGTGAGAATAAGGGAAGGATGAGGTAGAAGAAATGAGACGACACAGGAAATCAAAGATGGCTGCAGGTTCTTTGCCACTTCTCCCTTCAAGATATGGAGTCTATCTGGGCTGGCCCTGTGATTGTTTTGACTGGTAGAATGTGGCACAAGAGTCATTGTATGAGACACAGGCCTAAGTTTTAAGAGGCCTAGTGGCTTCTGCCTTTCTCCTGTTGGAAGTCAGATGTAAGGAAGCCCAGAGTATCTTGCTGGAGAGAGAGAGGTCACGTGGAGAAGACTGGAGAATGAAACATCTCATGGAGGGGAGACCATGTGGAGGAGGAAGGAGGCACCCCAGCCGATAGTACCAAGCACCTCCCCCCCAGTCCTGTGAGAGAGGGCTTCATGGACTTCAAGTGCAGCCCAGCTGCCAGCCAAATGGAATCATGTGAGTAACTCTAAGTGAGACCAACAGAGGAACCACCCAGTCTACCCATGATAGAGTAAGAAATAATAAATCTTGTTTTAAGGCACAGAGTTTTAGAATAGTTTGTCACACAGCAATAAGCAACTGATACAGATGGTTATTGAATTACTTGAACTTAAAGTTTCTTCTTGCGCTGAAAGTTTATGGCTCATGAAGTGAGATAAGCATATTTGGGTGGAGCAGAGTGCCAGACCGAGAAGTAAGTTGAGACCAGATGAGGAGGGCCTTCAGTGCCAAGCCGAGGAATTGGAACTGTAGCTGGTAGGTTCTGGAGATTTCTGAGGAGGGAAGTGATATGAGGAGATTGGTTTTGTTTTGTTTTTGTTTTTTTTTTTTTGGAAGATTAACATAGCAGCAGCATATGGAACAGACGTGAACATACAGAACACATGTGAGAGAGAAGAAGGCAGAAAGACCTGATTGCTGAACCAAAAGCATGCAGTTAAAAATTACTGAGCAAGAAGCCACAAAAGGCAGAATCAAATATTCCATCTTTAAGACACAGATGTTTTCTGCCTTAACTATAGACTCCATTAACTCTTTATCTTTTCCAACGATGAGTGTTCTTACTTTCAAACATTCATGGGAAGATACATGGTGTGTGATTAAGAGCCTGGGTTTTGAAATAAGAAAACTTTGGTTGTAAATCTGTTCTCTGTCACCTTCTTGCTGTGTGACTGTGAGAAATTACTGCACCTTGATATGTCTTACCTTCCTCGCTGTAAAGTGCAAATAATGGTATGCCTCATTGTGGGTGTTACAAAATAGGGACAGATGATGTCTGATGTGCGATGGTTGGTAAATAGTGCCTAAGTAATACAAATACTATGATGGTTGTTTCTCTCTCACAGAGCAGCGCATGTTAGGAGTTTCAGGTTGGTGGGTGGCTCTTCTTTTTTGTTTTTTCTTTTGTTTTGTTTTTCCCCTTCACCTATTTCACCCCCCTACCCCCACCACATTTCCTCTGGTAACCATCTATATTGTTCTCTGGAGTTAAGGTTATTCTGGTCATGACCATTCCCAGCAGGAGGGAGGTGAAGGAGTATGGAGGAGCACATCGAAGAAGTTTTATGGGGCTGATCTAGAAGTGGCACACACTTTACTCATATTCCATTGGCAAGAACTTAGGCACATGGCCACAGAGGCTGCAAAGAGGGCTGGAAAATCCCAGCTACAGTTCCATTCAGCGAAGACAGAAGGGGAAAGAAGACTTGGGTACTAGTTAACATGATGGAACTACTAAACCAGCCTGAAAATATCTACTATCAAACTATACTCATCTCTTGGGTTGTAGACTAAGCACCAGGAGTTTAAAATTTTCCACAAGTGACTCTCATGTACAACAAAGTTTGAGAGCCACTGGCTTAAGCCACCACTACCAGGGTTTGTTATTACTGGCAGCTCAGAGCATTTCTAACTCATAGGTTTTCTGAGGAAGGGCTTCTCAACCTTGTGTGAACATGGTGGGGTGGGGGTGGGGAGAGGGCTTTAAAATTTGTCAGTGCCCAGTGTGCATTCCAGACCAATCATATCTGAATTTCTGGGAGTGGACCTCAGCCATCAGTGGTGTTGAAAGCTCTCCAGGTGATTCCATTGCACAAGGAAGTTTGAGAACCACCACACTCAGAAGAGGAAAATTATTAGAGATTTGTCTCTTGGGCACTTCTCTGTCTCATGGGTTAAGCCCACAATTTTCAAACTTTCATGAGCATGGATATCACCTGGGGTCCTTGTTAAAATGCAGATGCTGATTCAGTAGGTCTGGGGTAGGGCCTGAGATTCTGTACTTCTAACAAGTTCCCTGGCGAGGCTACTAGCTCATGGACCACTCCTCAAGCAGCCAAGGATTAAGAAGCCATTTCCAGTTCTGGAACTCTGTTATAATTCAGCAGTTACAGGTATAAAGATTTTTGATAATTAGTAAAGACCAGAATATACTTTATTGTTCTTTCCTTTAACAGAACTATCATCCCATAAAAATACAATGAATACTTTCATATTTCAAAGTTGCTAGAGGGCTGTTTCAAAGTATTCCATGAGACATTCCAAAAAGGAAATATTTGATAGATATCTCCTCTTTGAGAAAAAGTGATTTGACCTTTTGTTCAAGGAAGTTAGAGAACTGTGGGAAAAGAGAATTTGTCATCATCTTTTATTTTAAAATAAAGTCTTCATTTTAACAAATTTATTGGTCTTTAATAAGAAACATGGACAATAATTTTAGAGGAAAATGAAGGAATGCTCTTTTAAAGAGGACACTAAATACAGACCACAAAGGAAATTGGTAAGTTTACCCTGGAATTAAAACTTTTGTGCATCAGGGCGCCTGGATGGCTTAGTCAGTTAACTGTTCAGCTCTTGATTTTAACTCTCACAGTTGGTGAGTTCGAGAAATTGTGTTCACTTGATTACAGAATACCTATCTTTTGCTTATTTTATTTTATTTTAGATTATTTATTTTGAGAAAGAGAGCAGGGCAGGGACAGAGAGAGAGGGAGAAAGACAGAATTCCAGGTAGGCTCCACACTAATAGTGTGGAGCCCAATGCAGGGCTTGATGTGGGGCTTGAACTCATGGAACCATAAGATCATGACCTGAGCTGAAACAAGACTTGGATGCTAAACCTGCTGAGCCACCCAGTTGTCCCTTTTTAAATTAATGTTTTAAAATAAGTATTATGTGCACATACTTAACAATTATTTTGTACTTAAAGATTTGTAAGTAAAAAAACCAAAGCCCATCATCACACTCAGTCCCTCTCTTGATTCCTGTTCCCCAGTGGCAACCACATTCACCTCTTTGGCCCTTTCTTCCAATATTTAAGTGAATAATTCTTAAATTGTAATTTTGATTTATCAATTTTAACTCTTACCTATTGACTTCCCACCAGTTGACTTCCCACCATTGTATAGTGGATTAAAATTGGCTCATCCTCTCCTTCCTAGTCCCCACCCTTCCAAACACACACACACACACACACACACACACACACACACACACCCCTGCATACATCCATTTGCAAGTGTATCAAACAACTGTCAATTCCGTTTCCCCACAGGGAAAGTACCTTTCTCCCAGAGATTTCTGGTCCCTCCCTGGGATGATTCCCAGGAATTCCCTCTGCCCTCCTATTTGCTAGGTTTCATGATGTCCTCTTAAGCGGTCAACTCCCTGACAGATCATCCTCACACTCAGTTGACACGTTGGCCAGATGGAGAATTCCAGTTTGAAAATCATTCCCCTGGGATATTTTCAGGTACTGCTCCACTGTCTTTTAGTGCAGAACACTACTTAGTTCTTTTCCTATTTCACAGCCCCTTCGTTCTCAGCTGGTTTTTGTTGGCACTGTCTTTTAGTGCAGAACACTACTTAGTTCTTTTCCTATTTCACAGCCCCTTCGTTCTCAGCTGGTTTTTGTTGGGTTGGTTGGTTTTGGTTTTCATCTTGTATTGTTTTCTTTTGTTGTTGTTCTTGTTGTTTGCCAGTTTCTCTTCTTGTTGATGATGTCTGTGTGTTGATACGCCTCACGGTTAAGTTCTCCAGATGTCTTTTCCTCTTCATCTGAATCCACTGCTTAGCTAATCTCAATCAGTCCCAACATGTTAAATTCCACCTCTTTGTTGATGGCTTGCAGATTTGTATCTCCGGCCTGGAGGTCTCCCCTGATGCCATGCTCAGATAAGCAACTGCCTCCTAACCATCCCAAATGCCTAATAGGCGTGTCAGACTTTACATCCCCAGAACTAATGTCTTCATTCCTCCCCCTCCACACGTACTCTTCTCACAGTCTTTTCATTTCAAGAAATGGTGACCCTGTCCTTTCAGCTGCTCAGGCCAAAAAACAGGCCAGGTCATCCCTGACTCCTCTTTTTCTCTCACATTCCACATACAGTCTGTCTGCAAACCCGGATCTCTGTGAAATGTTTCCTAATCCTAATCACTTCTCACTACTTCCTCTGCTTACTGTCCATGTTCAAGTCACCATCGCCTCATTCCTGCACATTAGCAAGAGCCCCCTAACTAGTCCTCTATTCTACCTTGGTCCCCCATAGTCGTTTCTGGACACAGCACCTAGAAAAGGAGTCTAACGTAAGTCAGATCATGTCACTCCTCTGCTCAGATGCTCTAGTGCCTTCCTGTCTGCAAAGTCTGGAACCATCTTCTGTCCCTTATCCTCAGCTCTCTGATTTAATCTCCTATTACTTTCTCTTTGCCTACTCCAGTCATTCACACTGCTGTCCTTGCTATGTAAACATGGGCCTTCCTAGGCACTTGCTATTATCTCCTTCTGGAGTGCCATTTTCCCAGATAGCCCTGTGGCTCACTCCCTTGCTCTCCCTTGAAATGTGACCTCCCTGACTGCCTGGATTAGTTTCCTGTGGCTCCTGTAACAAATGACCACAACTGGATGGCTTAAATCAACATAAATGTATTCCCTCACAATCTGGAGGCCATAAATCTGAAACCAGGATCACTAGGCCAAAACCAAGATGTCAGCAGGGCTGTGCATCATCTAGAGGCTCATCTTCTAGAGGAGAATTGGTTCCTTGCCCTGGACAGCTTCTGGTACTACCAGCAATCCTTGACTTGGAGCCACATGACTGCAATCCCTGCCTCTTCCTCTTCTGTATGTAATCGTCTTCCCCTTCCTCTCATTATGGACACTTATAAGTGGATATAAGGCCCATCCTAGATAAACAAAGATAGTCTCCCTATGTTAAGGTCCTTAATCACACCTTCAAAGACCTTTTTCAAATAAGGTAAAATTAACCAGTTCCAGGAATTAGGATGTGAATCTTTGGTGGGGGGAAGTATTTTTTAGCCTACAACAGTTTGCCCTCTGGCCCCCAAAGAGTGATGCGTCTCCCACATCTGTACCCAATTCATACATTTACAAGTCTCAACTCATTAAAGCATCCATTCAAGGCCAAAATCTCATCTAAATTTTTATCAGCTTCCAAGTCCCATATCTCATTATCTAAATTATCTAAACCAGGAATGGGGGACACTCTGTGTATGATCCATCCTGATGCAAAATTCCTCTCATGTGATCCATGAAACTAGAAAAGTTATCTGCTTCCAGAATACAATGATGGGACAGGAATAGGGTAATGGTTATGGACATTACCGTTACAAAAGGGAGAAAATGGAAGGCAGAAGGGAGCCACAGGTCCTAAGCAATATTAAAATCCAGTAAGGTTTCAAGGCCTGAAAATAATCTTCTGTGGCTCAAGGTAGACCTGTGGCTCTGCCCCCAGGGCCAAGGTTACCACACCACCCTGCCTAAAATTTGCACTCCCAGTTACTTTCTGTCTAACCACGCTTTTTTTTTTTTCATAACATTTACAACTACCTGACACATATAGCAGTAGATGAGAATCCTGTGCTTTGTGTTCAATTTTTCTGTAAACCTAAAACTGCTCTAAAAAAAAACAAGGTATATTACACTCGAAAAAAGTACAATCCTGCTCTTTTCATCATACCATTGTTTGGAAGAAACTAAGACAATTGTCTTACAGAGTATATCATATTCTGAACTTGTCTTACTATTTGCTCGTGGTATTATTGACTTGTTTCTTTCTCTTTAATTCAAGTCTAGAGGCTTGATTGGATTCAGGTTAAATATTTTTGGCAAGAATACTTCAGAGATGTTGTGAGCTTCATGTTGCAGCCTATCAGAAGGAACATGCTGTCAGATTGCCACACATTTAGTGATGTGAAGTTTGATCTTTTGTCTAAGGGAAAATCTGCCAAATCCCTTCCTTGTTAAAGGAACAACCTTCTCTTTGCAATAAATAAAAGGTCGGTACACTGACAGTGACCAGTCCTCCAGCAACCTTTCCTGATAGTTTTAGTATCTGTTGATCATTCTTGCCTTAATCAGTGATTACATTGGAGGTTGCAAAATGATTATTTTTGTAACTGTCGTTATGTCAACTTTTCTAATCCAGCAAGTCTTCTGTCCTTTCGTTTCCCTTTCTCTTTTTTTTCTATCACTATTATTCCATGTGTTGCCATTAGTGATACTCATTATTATCTCTGATGCTCTAATTGTTCTGACTTTGGCTAGTGAGAGCCCTTTGATCTGGTTCTGAAAACCTTTTGACACACTCCCATTAGCCTGTGAGCATGCATTTTCTTTCTTCTGAAACAATATGTCAAGACTCACCTTGTACTTTTCCTGCCTTAGACACAGACTCAGCCTTTTCCCCCAAAGTGCCTTTTACTGGAGAATCTTTTTGTGTTGTTGTTTTCTGATTATGAAAGCAATACAGGTCATCATAGAAGATCTGAAAAATAAAATATAAAGAAGAAAATGAAAACCACTATTGCTCTAACCACTCTTAACATTTATCGTACATATTTCCAGGTTTTTAAAATATACATCTATAGGTGAATATTTTAAATTTAAATTGCGGATGGATATTATGTATTTGGTATTGTACCATGCTTTTATTGACTATATATCATGAACTTATTTCCAGGCCATTAGATGTTCTTTAAAATAATTATTGTAATATTTTTTATTTATAGAATAAATTTAATGTTTATTTAATGTTTTTATTTACAGAAACCAAATGTTTTAATCTTTTCCAGAGCATCATAACTACCTTTTGTGATAAAACTAAAACCATTCCACAGCTATTAAGCTACATGCTAGAGCTCTGTGGAGGAATTAGGGCATTAGTTGAGTATCAAAAAAAAAAATAATGATGCAGGGGTGCCTGGGGGGCTCAGTTGGTTAAGTGTCTGACTTCAGCTCAGGTCATGATCTCGCAGTTGACAAGTTCGAGACCCATGTCAGGCTCTGTGCTGACAGCTCAGAGCCTGGAACCTGCTTTCGATTCTGTGTCTCCCTCTCTCTCTGCCTCTCCCCAGCTCATGTCTCTCTCTGTCTCAAAAATAAAGATAAACATTAAAAAAATTAAAAAAAAAATGATGCCATGGAATGAACACATCCCTTGAAAACAGAAATGCCCAAAAGACAGTATATTCATGCAAGAGTTACTTCACTAGTTACTGTAGTGGATGTGTTTCCTTGAATCTAGGTTCCCTAGTGTCTTGAAGACAACCACCAGGTAGAAAAAAACAAAAACAAAACACCAGGGACTATTTTAAGTGCCCCCAAATGAAATTGATTTTTAAAAAATATGGTTGACCAGCAAGTAAAAAGAGATTTCTCTTCTGCTACTTCCTTGCCATATGACCGTAGGATGTTACTTAACTGCTCTGTGACTTGATTTTCTCATTGATAGACTAGCAGTAGTTCCTTCCACATTGCATTGTTGTGGCAGTTAAGTAATCATTAAAGTGTTTATCGCAGGGTCTGGCATACAGTCAGGTTCAATAAGTGCTAACTATTGGAATTGTCACTGCAGGCTGGAATGGTGAGTAGGTTTGAGCCAACATTAATGGCAGAGAATGTAGGCTGATGGTGGTGGCACTGAGGGGCCCTCTGGGAGAAAGGACACTCCAGCACAGAGTTCAAGATGCACAAGTTGTGTGAGTGAGCCTGTGGATCAGGGTGGGTATCTATGTAGTGAAGCTTAGAGAAGACTGCTCTTAATGATAGCGCTGTAGCTCAGAGTAAGCATTTACCTTCTATCCGTCTTCCATGGCATTTTTCTTCATACACAGTCTACTGTTGCTGATGACTTGGATGAAAACAGTAGACGTATTTTTTATGGGGAAAGACTTGAAAATTTCTCATTGAAAAGTGAACAGAATATCAGCTAACCCATGCCAAGATGGGTTTTAGTAGAGTCCAAAGAGATCTTCATAGCTTTGAAATATTTTCAGTGTCTAGCTGATTCAAAATTCTCTCTATTCTTGCAGCCTCTGTCAGATCTGATCAATTTCTTAGAGGTACCCTGCTCCTCCTAATGGGATTGTAAAGTCAAGTGCATGCACAGACCACTTCTAGCCTTGGGGCTATGGAAAAATTACTTAGTCCCCTAGGTCCTGACTTTCCTCATCTTTAGAACAAGAATTACAATGGTAGTAGCCACTATACAGGTATTGTAAGAATAAAATGCAATGTCATACATGTAGCACCGAATCTGATGCCAATAATTCCTATATATATATATATATATATATATATATATATATATATATACATATATATATGAATAAACAACAAATGTTATATCTATTTACGATGATATAAGATGGAAAACCCTTATAGCTTCAGCATTTAGATCCTCCCTCCCATGACATTGTTTCTTTTTTTTTTTAATGTTTATTTATTTTTGAGACAGAGAGCATGCCAGAGGGACAGAGAGAGAGAGAAAGGGACAGAGGATCCAAAGTGAGCTCTGCACTGACAGCAGCAAGTCCAATGTGGGGCTTGAACTCATGAACCATGATATCGTGACCTAGGCTAAAGTCAGATGCTCAACCAACAGAGCCACCTAGGCACCCCCATTATTTCTTATCCACTTTGTCAACTAGATTGCCTGAGAGATATATTTCTTTGAATGTGAGGAACTTAGTAGGAAAGAATCTCCCATATCTATTTCCACTCTAGTTATCCATGAAATTTATTCATTAATTCTACAAATTGTATTGAGCACTATATTATGCTTCATTATGCTGGATCATGGGCATTCACAGGAGGTACATATATATGAGAAAGTTGAAACCATTTAGTCCCCTATGATATTGTTCAGGGTTGAAAATGGGAGTAGGCGTTTTCTTCCTGGCTGGCTTTTGGTGTCTTGTGCTTTAGACCTGCTGATAGTAAGATGTCTTCAGGAAATGCCAAAATTGGGCATCCTGCCCCCAACTTCAAAGCCACGGCTGTTATGCCAGATGGCCAGTTCAAAGACATCAGCCTATCTGACTACAAAGGAAAATACGTTGTGTTCTTCTTTTACCCTCTTGATTTCACCTTTGTGTGCCCCACGGAGATCATTGCTTTCAGTGACAGAGCGGAAGAATTTAAGAAACTCAACTGCCAAGTGATTGGTGCTTCTGTGGATTCTCATTTCTGTCACCTGGCATGGATCAACACACCCAAGAAACAAGGAGGACTGGGACCCATGAACATTCCCTTGGTATCAGACCCCAAGCGTACCATTGCTCAGGACTATGGAGTCTTAAAGGCTGATGAAGGCATCTCATTCAGGGGCCTCTTTATCATTGATGAGAAAGGTATCCTTCGACAGATCACAGTAAATGACCTTCCCGTCGGCCGTTCTGTGGATGAGACTCTGAGACTAGTTCAGGCCTTCCAGTTTACTGACAAGCATGGGGAAGTGTGCCCAGCTGGCTGGAAGCCTGGCAGTGATACCATCAAGCCTGATGTCCAGAAGAGCAAAGAATATTTCTCTAAGCAGAAGTGAGCAGTGGGCCTTTTTAGGGCCCGGCTGCATTGGCTGGCCATGAAAACAAAATCTCTTTTGTACTATTGTCATGCTTAAGACACAAGACTTTAGATTCAGTGCAGATGTGGTATGGGATGGGACAGGCCTTTCCTGCAGGGGTTGGGGAGGCCAGCCTTTCTTCCTCTGGAGAGAATGGCCCATGCTGTGCTATGGGGCAAGTCAACTGATGTGTACAGTAGTGGGGCATCACTTTTGATCTTTGTTTCTATTAAACTTGAACTGAGAAAAAAAAAAAAAAAAAAAAAAAAAAGAAAATGGGAGTACATGCCTGGTTTATAACCAGCCCTATTTAGCTGCTTATTTAGCAAGTCTAATATAGGTTCCTCTGCTTCTTGAAAGTTCAAGTTACTCCACTTTGCTTTTACTAAAGACCTAGATGGTACCTGTTTTCACTAACTGAAAGAAATCCAAAGAAGATTTCTCTTTTACAAAAACACAAAAGTAAAAAGTGATAACAGCGTTCAGTGTTTTGTTTTGCAGCAGCTGTTACAGAGGACCCACAGCAGGGAGAGTGTTCCCACCCAGCTCCTTCCTGGGGACTATACTCAGCATCTCAGTATCATGCTCCCTTAGCTTTGAACTGCGTCTCTGAGCATCTGGGCTTTATCTCCACTTAGTTTATGAGTCAGTTAGCAAGATGTATCCAAAGGTATCAGAAAACCATGAGAGGTTATTTTGGGGGTCTGGGAATGCTCAAATTTTCGTGTAAATTAGTGGGAATTGTTTCTTCACTTTATTCCATTTCTGCTTATGAAAGATTTTTTTGGTTAAAGTTTATTTATTTTGAGAGAGAGACAGCACAAGCAGAGGAGGAGCAGAGAGAGAGAGAGAGAGAGAGAATCCCAAGCATGGGGCTCGAACTCATGTAACTGCAAGATCATGACCTGAGCCTAAAGCAAGAGTTGGACGCTTAACCAACTGAGCCATCCAAGCATCCCACAAAAGCTTTCATAGGAATACTCTACTTTCAGATAGCAGGGGAAACCTGCATTCAAATAAATGTAGGATCTAAGCCCTTTAAGAAGACAGGACTTTCAAAGAGCCTCAAAGGGAAACTTAATAGGAACCCATGGGGGAGGGGAAGGAAAAAAAAAAAAAGGTTAGAGTGGGAGAGAGCCAAAGCATAAGAGACTCTTAAAAAATGAAAACAAACTGAGGGCTGATGGGGGGTGGGAGGGAGGGGAGGGTGGGAGATAGGTATTGAAGAGGGCATCTTTTGGGATGAGCACTGGGTGTTGTATGGAAACCAATTTGACAATAAATTTCATATATTTAAAAAAAAAAAGAGCCTCAAAGGTAAGGTGCACATTTGATAGCTTTGTCTGGAACATAGTCTCCAGATTATCTCACCATGAGTGGGTGAGGGACATGGCTATATCCCTGGAACGTTCCAAGTTCATTATTGAAGGATCTGTCATGGCGATGGTGACAGATTCATGCAGCCATCTTCTCAGAAAAGCATGACAGACTTGGGGACTGGAGTGTGTGTTTAAATTCTGGGTGCCTAAGCAATATTTTGGGAAAGGCCCTTTTCTAGCCCACAGCTTCTAAAAATGTTCTGGGCTTAAAGTTTTGGCCCAGGGGTTGAGGTGCTGTGCTATAGAATGCTTTGGGAATTGTTCAGTGACCTTAGGCAGGCTACTCCAAGTCTCCCTAAATCACCTGTGTGCATAGTTGAGCTATATTCAGCAATGAACGTCTAAAGAAGGAAAAGAGGACAATTGAGCGAATGCAGCGGCAGGGAGAGGAAGATAGAGAAATGGCTCCACTTGCCTATCTTCCCTAATTTATCCATTAAACACATTGTCTCAAGTGCCTTTTATGTGCCAGGCACCGTGCCAGCTGTCTGAACCTTGCAGGTTTCAAGGCATTCTCCTCCTTGGGTTGAAATGACTCAGAGACATAGTATTTATTTGTCCTTTTCATTAATTAGTACTAATTGCACCAACCACAGATCATACCCTGGGGTTCCCATCTTTATAGTCCCAGAAGGGAATGGAATGTTAGGGGTCAGGGAAATACCATCTACACCAGCCCCAGATCCCATGATGAAAGAATCACTGGTCTCTCTCCCTCAGGTCTTATCAGAGGTGAGAGTCTTATTTCTCATTGGCTCATTTCCCCCCTAAAACCCCATCAGAAAGAAGATAACCTATTATTGGCTGGGCAAGTTTAATAAATCAAACCACTCTTCTGGCTGGGTCAGGCTGACCAGGGATAAAATTAATATTTGCTTCAGGACACATGTTGAGTTCAACCTTTGTCTGTATCCAAAGTTTCTACCTTCAGGAGGGCGGAAATTAATACTCTTCAGCATTTGAAAATGCTAAATACACACACTGATGCGTGATGTACCTTTTCTTATGAAAAGCTGGAGTTAGAGCATCACAAACAAAACTTTAAAAAATACCCTCACCCTCCTGAAACCGATACTACACTGTATTTTAACTTGAATTTACATAAATACATTTATTTTAAATATATAAATTTAAAAAATAATAATAAAATTAAAGCATACTTCAACTAAAAAAATACCTCATTATCTGCAAAGGTGCTTTGTGGGGAAGCAACAACCCACCCCCCCCCAACTCAAACTACATGAAAGAATACAGAAATTTACATTGTGGTGGTACAAGGAAGTGCAAGCTTCCAAGCCGGTTAACTCGGGGGGGGGGGGGGGGGGGGGACAACAATGTCCACAAAGACCCAGGTTATCTTTGTGTCTTCATTCCACCATCTTTTGTATTGGCATCCTCCTCCGGGGAGCCTCACGGTGACTGCAATAGTTCAAGGTCTCAAACCTGGACACAGCACTATTCTCCGGAAGGAGAGAGAGACAGACTCTTCTTGCTGTTCTGTCATAGGAGCTTTCCTCAAGAGCCCCAGATTTCAGCACCCCCGTGCCTCACCAGTTCCTTTACATGGACAAGGACAAGGACAAGGGTAATGGGATTACACTTGCCCAGTCAGTGCCTCCCCTGGAACTAGAGCTGGAATCAGTCTCACCTGAGGCACCTAGCTGAGTAGGCAGGGAGGGATATCTGAACACAGTCGGTATTCTGCTAGGGAACAAGTAGGATCGTGGATGCTGGGTAGATAACATGTAGTTGCAGGAAACAAAACTCAATTTATGAGTAGATTAGGCTAAAAAGTATTTTCCCCTCATAACCTAAATTATTGTGTTAGCTGGCTGCTGGCATTGATTCAGCAGCTTGATGATGTCATGGTTAGACACTTGGTGAGGCTCTTGACCTTTCCCTTGTGTTTTTCACCTCTTGGTCCCAAGATCACCCTTTCAGATCCGTACGTCATGTCCAGATTCAAAGCAGAAAGAAAGGGGGAAGGGGCACGGGCTGTATAAAGTATCGAGTGCTGGAGTCTGTGGGGCATATGAAAAACTAGACTTAATCTCCCAGTTTTACAAGGGTCTACAATTCACATGGGGAAACCAAACATACCCTAGAAACCACAAAACAATGTCAGAACCATGAGAAGCATGCCAACGCCTAGGTGGCTTGCATACCTGAAGGGAGCAGATCTGTGTCTACTTGTCCTTTGAATTGCTTTTCTGTTGAGACAGATAAATGTCTCAGAGGCTCTTGGATGACAGTATTGCCCTGGCAGGGGTTCAAGTTGGCTGGAAATAGAGAACATTTAATGAGCGTAGCAGCAGAGCCATTGAGGTGCAACTGAATGTAACAAAGAGGACAAAAACCTCTGGCAATGACATCTGAGTTTGGTTGGGCTCTCAGCTCAGGTTTCAGAAGGCCAGGCAGGTCCTGCTGAGAGCCATCTAACTGCCATATTCCATTCTGTGACCATGAGTCAAGTTTGGAAGAAGTTTAAGAAAAGTAGTTATTCTTTAGCTCATCATTTGGGTGTTTCCTGTCTCCCATAACAAATTTGGTAAGGGCAGGGATATATGTCTTACTTACCTTTATACCATGACCCTAATGTCTGGCACATGTGAGTTTCCTGGACCTTCACAATGCCTTAACAGCTGTTACCCCCCACTCCCCAACTCCCATCTTTTCCCCCACCTTTCCAGCTTCTCTTTCTACCTTGCTTTCCCTCATACATGGATTGGACACAAGGTCTGGCTCCTGATGTGGCACTTCAGCTCTTATTTTCTGGCATTCTCTGTAGCACTCAGCACCTTTAACCACAGCTCTCTCCCGCTTGGCTCCTGGACCTTTCTCTCTCTTGGCTTTTGTTTGAGTTCTTCTCGGGTGCCTCTTTAAATGTGTGTTTTCCTCTGAGCCTGTCCCAGGTCCTTGGCTCCATTTCTCACACTCTACATCCTCCCTGGGTCCTTCAGCCAAATTCACAACTAAGATCTCTGCTTCTGTCTCTCAACTCTACCTGTTACGAGACATCTCCATTAGTATAGCCCACAGGTACACTGAACTCAACATGACTGAGACTGGGGACAACATATTGTCCACAAACAGGATTCCTATCTTTTTTTTTTAAGTTTATTTATTGATTTATTTTTGAAAGAGAGAGAGAGAGAGAGAGAGAGAGAATCCCAAGCAGGCTCTGTGCTGCCAGCACAGAGCTCAACATAGGGCTCAATCTGATGAACCATGAGATCAGGACCTAAGTCCAAGTCAAGAGTCTGACACTTAACCGACTGAGCCACCCAGGTGCCCCTGGATTCCTTTCTTTTTAGAGGACACCAGCACCTTTAAGCCAGAAGCCTGAAAGTTATCCTACAATTCTCTTTTGTAAGCATTTCATGTGACAGTCACCTTATTAAGATATTGTCATCTGAATATGTGACCTACTTAACCCCCTCTTTGAACCTTCCTTCCATCATGGCATGTCATTATTTGGTGGCTCTCCTGTGAAATACTCCCCTGCTGTCTCTTCTCCTCCAAGCCAGTCTGAATCAGTTGCCCTACTTCTGGGATCCAGTAGCACCAATAGTGGCCAGTTCCTTCTTCTATGATAGAACTTATGACTAGGTCTTTAATCATGTGTTTCTTCTTCTGTCTATACTGTGATTTTCTTCAAGGCAAAAACTCTGTCATAACACTTTCAGAATCTCCAGCAACTGGCATACATAGGGCCTGGCATCCAGTAGCTATGAAATCAGTGTTTGTTATAAAAATTGTTTGACAAATGGCTGACATTTTTGTACCATAAAAATTCATCAATACATTTTGATCTAAATGGAAAAGAGGGAAAAACCACTTATCGTCTCACCACCCAAACTGAACTACAGTCATATTTGGGTATTTTTTAAATCTTCACGTCTATGGATAAAATTCATTTTTATTTAAGCATAATCATACTGTACTTGTAATTTTGTATTCTGCTTTTCCAGTAAGAACATCATATTTTTTTTTCATATCGTGAAGTATGTTTTTCCAGCTCTGTTGAGATATAATTGACATATAACATTGTGTAAGTTTAGGATGTACAATGTGATGATTGGATATACATATAGATTGCAAAATGGTTACTACAATAAGGTTAGTTAACACCTCCATCACCTCACACAATTACATTGTGTGAATGTGGTGAGAATATTTAAGATCTACTTTCTCAGCAACTTACACATACGCAATATTGTTAACAATAGTGACCATGTGGTACATTAGATCCCTAGAACTTATTTATCTTCCAACTAGAAGTTTGTATCCTCTGACCAACATTTTTCCCATTTCCCCCACCCCCAGCCCCTGGCAACCATGTTTCCATGAACTTGACTTTTTTAGTTTCCCTCTATAAATGACATCAAATAGAATTTGTATTTCTCTTTTTGATTTATTTCACTTAGCATAATGCCCTTGAAGTAAGTCCATCCCTATTGTTGTAAGTGGCAGTATTTCCTTCTTTTTTTGTGGCTGAAAAATATTCCATTATGTGTGCGTGCACGTGCATATGTGCGTGCATGTGGGTTTGTTGGCATACTGTTTTCCATAGTGGCTGTGCTAATTTACATTCCCACCAACAGTGCACAAAGGTTCCCTTTCCTCTACATCCTTAGCAACACTTGTTATCTCTTGTCTTTTAGATAACAGTCATTCTGACAGGTGTGAGGTGATATCTCCTTGTGGTTTTGACTTGCATTTCTCTGATGAGTGATGTTGAGCATCTTTCCATGCACCTGTTGTCCATTTGTGTGTCTTCTTGGGGAAAATGTCTATTCAGGTCTTCTGCCCATTTTAAAAGCATATTGATTTTGTTAAATTATATGAATTCCTTATATATTTTAGATACTATCTCCTTATCACATATATCGTTTGCAGGTATTTTCTCTTATTCCATGGGTTGCCTTTTCATTTTGTTGACTGTTTCTTTTACTGTGTAGAAACTTAAAAAAAAAGTTTATTTATTTTGAGATTAATATAATACAATATTTTGTATTGTTATTCATGGAATCATGAAAAAAAATTTTGTTTCTTACTATAAATGGATGCCTACCGATGGTAGATCATTTTATAAGTACAGAAAGTATAAAGGATAAATAACAACCAACCATAATCCCACTACTCAAAGGTGTAGTTAATATTGTACATGTTTTATTATACTTACTAAAAATGAATTTTCCATGGCGGAACAACATTTTCTACTGTTGCAAATTCCTTTAGCTGTTATGAAATCAGAAATATTTTCCTGTGTCATTTGAAATATTGTCCAAATATTTTTTAATGACAGCATAATAGTCTATCTTATGGTTGCTCCCTAATTTCCTTAACTACTCCGCTAATGTTGGACCTAAAGGTTACTTGTGATTTGTTAGAAATTATTATAAATAATATAATATTCTTACACATACATTTGTGTGTCATTCATAATGTAAATTCCTAGCAGCAGGCAAATTGATCTATAAAAACATATGGATATTTTCAAGGCATTTGATATATCTTGTCAAAAACTTTCAGAAAGTTTTGACCAGTTCATTCTCTCAACAAACAAGAGAAGGCATTTCTCGCTGCCTCTCCCTCAACCCTAGGTAGTTAATGTCTACCAGGTTGACAAATCTTTAAAAAAAAATTCAGATCTTACTATTGCCCTCATTTTTATTACTTCCATTGCTAATGAGGGTGAAATGTCAACATTTTAAAATAGCCATTTATAGGAGGAGGCTATGAATATTGGGGGGCAGTGCATATAGGGGAACTCTGTACCTTCTTCTTAATTTTGCTTTGAACCTAAATCTACTCTAAAAAATCTTTAAATATGAAAAAAGACAAAAATAAAATAAAATGGCCATTTACAAATTGGCTTCTTTTAAACATTGTTTATTCATATTTTGGGGATATTAGTTTTTGGGTTTTTTTTAATGATTTTTTTTTAACGTTTATTTATTTTTGAGACAGAGAGAGACAGAGCATGAACGGGGGAGGGTCAGAGAGAGGGAGACACAGAATCCGAAACAGGCTCCAGACTCTGAGCTGTCAGCACAGAGCCCAACGCGGGGCTCGAACTCATGGACCATGAGATCATGACCTGAGCCGAAGTCGGCCACTTAGCCGACTGAGCCACCCAGGCGCCCCAAGAATATTAGTTTTTTATAGAAATATTACAGTTTTCCTGTTTAAGTTTTCTATGTAAAACTATTAGTTTTTCTTGATATTTTCACAACTATATTTTAGCTTATTGTTTACTCATTAATTTTATTAATAATTTTACATACATGTAGATTTTGCTGTTTATGTAGTCAATTCACTATTTTATTTTCTGATTTCTTCAGCTGATTTTAACCTTTTCTAGCACAGACATTTCTATTCATAAATCATATAAATCTTTAGCTATCATTCCTTCTAGTATATTTATGTTTTGATGGACTCATATTTAATAGTTTTATCCAGTTGAATTTATTTTGGCATGTCATGAGAAATAAAGGTCTAACTTGATTTTTTTCTCCCAAGAGTTAAGCATTTGGGTAAGCATCATTTATAATAATATAACATTATAATATTCTGCATTGTATTGCATTTCAAGACAGGATTGTTAAAAGGAAGTCAGGGTAATGTTTCTGATGAAATAAAACCTTATAATGTAATTTGGAACATGAGTGAAGGGTATGGCATTCTAGGAGGCAGGGGCAAGTTGAGGCCAAGTATGAGACAGATCTTGGAAGCAGGAAGAATCTCATTTCTGGAAGCATCTTCCAGGCAGGTTCAGGTGCGAATAGAAAAAGCAGGAATGTATTTCTAGAACCCCTCAACCCTACGAGTATTCACACATAAAAGGATTATTTGAGAGATGCCTAGGTATGATGTGGCCACTTCCATTCCTATGGTGGTCTGTAAATACAATGAGATGGGGGAAAAAAAGCAGATGGGAAAGGTATAATTTTAATTTGCATTACTTCATACCCAAACCTCAATCCTAATCTTATGTTAAACAATGACTCCTTTCTCCATAACTTGCTAAATATAGAAAAGTCTATAGGAATGCTGCATAAACTGAATGGAGATTTGTCTGCAAAAATCTGGGCTGCCATCATTAACGTGTGCAATTCCATATTTATTCAAAAGTTGAGGTGACTTAACAGCAGGGAAGGAATCACTAATGAGGCCATTCCCTTCACCACAGAAGAGGACCAAGAGTTTCAGTACATACGATGGTGGTCTGCCTTCACCTAACAGATCTGGATTTTGTTGGGAAACTTGAGTACAACAGTTAACATCACTAAACAAGGACCTCTGTGGTTTGGTAGGCCAAGATAAGCTAACATACCCATGCATAGTACTAGGAAATTTGCCTGTAAGCCCATAATAATAATACCAGCATTGTCATTTTGCAGAGCTGAGTGCATCAGCAAAAGAGAGAGAGGGAGGGAGGGAACGAGAGAGAGAGAGAGAGAGAGAGAGAGAGAGAGAGAGAGAAGAGAAGAGAAGAGAAGAGAAGAGAAGAGAAGAGAAATTTTTGCAGCTGCAAGCATAAGAATGCACACGCACACGTTTGGCTCAGCCTTACTGATGAGATCTTGACTTGGAAATGAAACAATTTTGTAATCCATACAATTTAAAAAACAGACCAAAAAACATCACTAAATAAGTAGTTGTCACAGAAACATAACAAATCCTTAAGTTACCCAGACACAGCCTATATGCAAGCTATCCAGATTTTTCTCTAAAAAAGATAGAATGTTCAAGCAGGATGGAATTCAAAACATATTGTAGTGCAACTCCCTTGTCTTACATTTTGAGATTTTCAGCTTGACTTTACAGTGTTTTTTATTATTTACTAATTGTCTACCGTTTCTTAGCTTTCTTTCCCAGACAGGTTACAAATTCACTGAATGGAGAGGCTGCATCATCTTCGTTGTGTGGCCCATCACCCTAAGCGCCTAATGAGTGAAAGACACTTGGTAAATATTGAAGACGGTCCTGGTGCTTCACCCACACCTTTCAGTACAGTCCCAGATAAGAAAATATTGCAAGCACATTTATTCCATGCTGTTTAACAGCCTTTAAGGATGAAAATGACAAGCTTTAACCATAGTTAATATACAATCGTGGGAAAAGTAGCTGGCATCTGTCAAAAAAAAAGAAAAAATGAGTTGACTACCTTATTATTCAGGACTCATGATCCAATTTGTGGATTATCCAGACGCCTGGCTTTCCTCTCCTTTGTAAGGGGCAGTGAGCGCAGAGGAACGCAGACTTTTCAGTATGAGTGGTCTGGTCAGAAGCAGGGTTAACCATCTTCATGAACTACTGGAAGCTCCCAGAAGCCTCTTCTCCTGTGTGTAGTAAATGACTGATCCTGGGGTTGTGGGGAGGGGTAGTTATTTTATATACCATATTTAAAAGTCTTTACTCATGTTTTATTTCTAGCAATTAGAAATGGATATTTGGGGGGTGCCTGGGTGGCTCAGTCAGTTAAGTGTCCTACTCTTGATTTCAGCTAGATCATGATCTCATGGTTCATGGGTTTGAGCGCTGTGCTGACAACGTGGAAACTGCTTGGGATTCTCTCTCTCCCTCTCCCTCTCCCTCTCCCTCTGCCCGTCCCCTGCCTGCACTTGATCTTTCTCTCTGTCTCTCCCAAAATAAGTAAATAAACTTAAAAAAATGGAAATTCGATTTAATGGTAATTTAAAGAACTATGAGTTGGTCACTTTTTAAGAATATAGCTTTATTGGGGTGCCTGAGTGGCTCAATCAGTTAAGTGTCCAACTCTTGGTTTCAGCTCAGCTCATGATCTCATAGTTGGTGAGTTCAAGTCCCGCACTGGGCTCTGTGCTGACAGCACAGAGCCTGGTTGGGATTCTGTCTCCCTCTTTCTCTGCCCCTCCCTGCTGGCTCTCTAGCTCTCTCTCTCAAAAATAAATAAACATTTTAAAAAATAAAATAAAATATAGCTTTATCAATATAAAATTTAAAAAATCTCGTTTTAGAGCATTACTATCACCTCAGAAACTTTCTTCATGCCCACTTACAGTTACTCACAGCTCTTATCCCCCAACCCTAGACAACCACTGATCTGTTTTTGTTTCTATAAATTCGCCTTTTGTAAACACTTCATGTAAATGGGATCCGACATACAGTATTCATTCTTCTGCATCTGGCCCCCATCACTTAGAATAATGTTTTCAAGTTTCATCCTTGTGGTAACA
The DNA here is from genome assembly GCF_022837055.1 of Prionailurus viverrinus. NCBI lineage: Eukaryota > Metazoa > Chordata > Mammalia > Carnivora > Felidae > Prionailurus > Prionailurus viverrinus. Next base: position 95,122,752 of record NC_062566.1, read on the forward strand.
TAAATCAGTAGTTCTTTCATTTTAATTGTTGAATATTATTCCATTGTATGGATTTATTGTAAAAGTTCTTTATATATTCTGGATACAAGTCTTTTATAGGTACATGAGTTGTAAATATTTTCTTGCAGTCTAGTGGCTTATATTTTCACTTTCTAAATGGTGTCTTTTGAAGCACAGAAGTTTTTTATTTGGTAAGGTCCAATTTAACAGTTTTTTCTTTTAAATATCATGCTTTTGATGTCCACTGTTTTTATATTGTGTCAAAATAAGGAATTTAACATAAATATAACATTCAGTATCATATGTATAATATGTAATTTTATGTGAATGTAATGTTTGATGTTATATTAAATATATGTTATGAGGAAAATTAGTACCAAAGCTTTCTCTGCTATCCCTCCTAACTTACTTTGTATTTTGAATGGAAACAGTAGTACTCTGCTATAAATTAGTGTTAAGGTTTTTCACAGCCATGATGAAAGAAATCCACTATGTATCACCTAGTACTGAAGACCCAGTCTGACACCTGGACCACAGTATGAATACAAGCACACTTCCTGAACCAAGGTTGATTTAATTGTATTAGCTGAGCAAACAAAACTACACAGACACTCTTTTGTCTGCCTTGTTGATTTCCTTCCTGGACTGTGCTTCCTGTGTGTGTTTTTGTCATTTTCCTTCATTTTTTCCCCCTGCCTCTTCTGGAGTTGTCACTGTGTGAATAGGAGACCCTCAAATCCCCAGACAACCGGATTCCCACAGGGTTGCTGGATTTGTTGTTTCTTCATTGTGCTGACAGGAGCTATATGCTCACCTTTTGTTGAGCAGTAAATACATGTTGGAAGCAAAATACAATTAATACAATGCTTTATGCTTCTGAGGCAGCTTTCTCATTAGTCCCTAGCATATTGAACAAAGAAGTTATGTTCTAGAAATAAGAGAAGCGTGGTGTTGACAATACGAGCAGAGTCACGTGGCAAGGGGGAACGTAAAAAAGAAAAAAACATTAAAACCAAGAATTCTGAATACCAAATTCAAAAGCTTGTAAAGGAGGCCTCTGGAAGGATTTACTCCTACTTTTGAATCAATCATCAGTAGGCAGCAAGGGCTGACAAACGGTAGCTGGGGTGTATATGAAAGAGCAATAAGGAAAGGAAGCAGAGTCAGAGTCTAGAAAGACTAAGAACTGAAGCAGAAGGTCCAGAGCCAACAGAGAGGGGAAGGCGAGGGCATATGGAAACAGCATATAATTAATCATGCTATGTGCTGGCGAGGTGAGGTGATTTGTGCGGCACGGTGGAAGTGTTGACCGTGAAATGGAGTAGGGGTGCATCCTCTGAGATGAAGCAATAACAAAATGAAAGGGTGTGGCTATAGATAAATTTGATCTTTGGATAGAGTATAAAATTGAAAGAGATCATGCTGGATGGAATGAATTTTACTTGATGAAGTAGAAGGTCACCTGAAGAGTTTACATAGGGATATTAGAATGGTTAAGTTTTGAAATTATTATTAATTATGAATAATGATTATTTTAGTGAGGGAGATGAAGACTAGAGAGAATCAAGGTTAAGTTAAAAGCTAATGAGGGAGCACAACTAGGGTAAGCTACAGAATGAGAAAGCTATGTGGCTTTCTCCAGCCACACATGACGGCTAGCATTTAGGAACAAGGAGCAAATAGATTGACATAGGTTGGACACACATTTCCTGAGAGGAGGAGGCCAATACCAGGCTACAGGGGAATATCCAGGTGGGAGGTATAGTTTGCATGATTAACCACATCTACCAGGATGGATATGAGAGGAAGGGAAGATAGAAGGTCTTGGTACCAACTGCTTCCAAACTTATCTGTTCACAGTATCACCTCAGTTAGGATCTCTTAAAAACTTCAAAGCCCAAGCTACATTTCTGGTAAATTAAATCACAGTCTGAGGGCCTGGAACGCAGACACAAACCTCCATTACTTTTTGAAGTTCCCCAAGTAATTCTAATATGAAGGTAATTGGGGAATCATTGGGCACATCCATTAGCAGAGCATTCTCAAAATGTGGCCCCCAAACCAGCACATCAGCATCACCTGGGAACACGTTAGAAATGCAAGTTTGCATTGATCCCCTCCCCCCAGACCTACCGAGTCAGAAATTCTGTGATTGGGGTCCAGCAGTCTGTCTTAACAAGTCCTTCAGGTGATTCTCATGTTTGTTAAAGTTTGACAACCACTGAATAAGGAAGAAAAGGAATGTTGTCCTGGTAATCCCTCAAAGAGCGAGTGTAGTGAGAGAGCTAGAAGGACTGGTATCTTTTACTGTCAAGCGTTTCCGGTCTGTAACTAACTCAGCTTTGAGGCTCAAAAAGGTGAAGAAACTAAACACTAGTGTGTTGGATAATCATCCACATATATGTTTAAATATCCCAGAATTACGTCAGGATTTGGGAATGATGAAAAAACTCATATCTAGATTTTCGGTGTTTATGGGAAATAGAAAATGGTAGCCTCAAGAGGCATAAACTTTGGCAGAATTTGCACATCGTGTAAAAGCAGCACCAGGAAGCTGGATGAATCCTGACTCCAAGCCCTGCTTCCAGACATGCAGGAAAAACAGGAGCCTCCACTAGAGATGGAAGCAAAAGACCATGCACCTTTGGGAGAAGGTAGGCTTCAGTTTATGGTGGTGGAGCAATATTGTAAAGAAAAAATGTGGAAGCATTTTTTTATGGAATAGTGGCTGCAGAGGGCATAGTGGGAAGGGTTAAAAGTTTGGAGACAGGGGTTGAGAGTGGGAGGGGCAGGCTACGGAAGCATGAGCTACAGAATACGAAAGAACAATGCTGGATAGATGTTTGGGGATGGAAGGATGGGGGACGAGGGCAGGTTCCATCTGCCTTTGGGACAGTGGCCATGGATTATCAGTATGACAGGCCTTGCTAAAAATGACTAGCTTCCTCAACATGAGTTATTTGGTGCCTTTGTGGCTGATGGTCCCAAACAGTCCTGTCGCCAACCCCCAGGGAGCTGAGTCAGCATGTGGCAAAAGCCACAGTCTTGGGACAGGCCACTTCATGACTGGTGGAGCACTGCAGACATGGGGAAGACACCTTAAGATGGATAGGTAGTGGACGGACTGGGTCTTCAATTAGCTCTTTCACCTGGCGACTTCCCTGCTTGCCAGAGCTCTGGGCCTTCTACCATCAAGGATGTGCCTGCCTGAAAATGGTCCCAGGGCCCCATTGTTATCATAAAGGAAAACAGAATCAGAAGACCTTGAACACTTTTAGATATTGCTTCTTCTGGCTCTGATAAGGGAGACAGGAGGAAAAAGGGAGGAAGGAATAAATCAAGGAGATGGTAACAAAAGCAGAAGAAAACAGATCCTTTTTGCTGGGCTCAGTAGTTTGTCTTATGATTTCTCTCTGACTCATGCGCACACTGAGAATTCTGGAATGAATTAAGTGTTCTTATGGCCACAAGATGTAGCTTAGTGTACAGACCAGTAACAATTGCTTGGGCTGGTCCAAGGCTAAGTTGTGAAGCTGGTTTCTGATTGTACTCCATTTGGGAGTCTTTTTCCCTTCTCTGGAAATCCTTCTCCTTGGGTTTTCCTCACCCTATAGTCCTGTGCTCGCCCTTCAGGAACATCCCTGTGGCTCAGGGTTAGGCACAGCACAGAGAGTTATCCTCTCCCTTCCACCTAATGTTTTGACATACAGTCATTACAGACACTCTCTGAAGGCTTTTAGCCACTGTCACACTCCCCAAATGCTCCTATTACAATTCTTGGGAAAGTCGAGGTCCACAATGGTGAGACTTTCAATTGCTTGGACTTGGGAATAACATCCACAATATTTAACAACTGATAGGGCAAAGACACCTGTCACCTAGAACAGACCCTACCTCAGCAGAGCAGCCAGGTACATCCTGCCCACCCAGGCTCTCAGTCCTCCAGGGGTCTCATGCTTGCCCCCTCCCACCTCAGCTGTCCACTCCCGTGGGTATATCCTGGACTTGTCATTGCCGTCAACAATGAACCCTTCTCCATCTCACTCACCATCTACTGACCTTTCAGCTTGTCTCCCTTACTCTAAACTTCTTTAACTCGAACAGCTCTTTGACATACCTACAAGCTCTTGATCCTACCACCTTTTCTCTCTCTCCATCCCCCATTCCCCCTTTATCCAATTTAGATCCCACAGCTCATCATCATTATCATTTGAGCTCGTCTCACTCACCTCTCCAGTGTACTCATGTGGCAGCCTTCCTCCTAGTTAAATCCAGTTCATCGGACACAACAGACTCAGGTTTGCATAGCCATTTCCTACCACCTTAAAAACAAAAACTGTATCTTGATCCCACATCACCCTCTGGTCACTGACCCATTCTTCCACCCCCTTTTATAGTAAACCCCTGGAAAGAATTGTCAGTCTTCACTGTCTCCAATCTCCTTCCTCTTATCCTCTGTCAAACTCACTCCTACCAGGATTTTGCCTCCACCATTCCCACAACGCTGTTCTCCTCAGGACTCCACTGAGGTCTCCACTGCAAAATGCAGTGGATGATTCTCAGTGTTCATCTTATTTGATGGATAGGTAGCATTTCATAGCTGATCATTCCCTTCTTGAAGCACTTTTTTTTTTAATACCAGGATTCCACACTTGCCTGGTTTTTCCCTCCTCTATCATTAGCCATTCTTTCTCAGAGTCCTTTAATGGTTTGCTCCCATTGTAGTGATTTGTAAACAGTGAGGCACTTCACCCGCTCAGTCTTTGGACCTCCTCTCTTCTCTGTCTACATCACTCCCATACTGAGCTCCTGTCTTCTCATGGCTTCAATTGCCATCGTTGCCTTGATTTTCCAATTTTGTATTTCTAGCAAAGACCTCTCACCTGAACTCCATGCTCACATGCCAGCTGCCTATTGGACATCTATACTTGATGGATAGCTGGCATCTCATGTTTGACAGGTTCAAAATGGAACCCCTCCTTACCTTTAAGTGGCTCCTCCTACAGTTCTCCCAGCTCAGTAAATAGCAGGTCTACTCTTCCAGTTACTCAAGCCAAAAATCATAGAGTCATCCATACGTCTTCTTTTTACTCTCAGATCCTACATCCAATCCAACATCAAACTTTAATATATATCCAGAAGCTAACCACTTTTCATCACTCCAGTTACCGCTACTATGGTCCAAGCTGCCGATGCTTCTTATCTGAATTATAACAGTAGCTTTTTTTTAATGTTCATTTATTTATTTTGAGAAAGAGAGTGCACTGGGGAGGGGCAGAGAGAGAGAGGAAGTTGGAGAATCTGAAGCTGACAGCGCAGAGCCTGATGTGGAGCTTGATCCCATGAACTATGAGATCATGACCTGAGCCAAAGTCGAGTTGGACACTTAACTCACTGAGCCATCCATGCACCCCTGCAGTAGCTTCTTAATTGGTCTTCCTGTGTTCATGATTGCTCCTCCTCTCGTCAATAAATACAGCAGCCAAAGTGATTTTTTCAAACATGAGATGCAAAACTCCTCTAAAAACCTTTTCCAAAGTACCCATTTCACTGAAGGCAAAAGCTAAATCCTTAAAATGGCTGACAAGGCCCTACAACACTGTTTCTCTCCCCCTATTCTTCTCTGACCTGTGTCCTACTACTTTCTCCTTATTCATACCACACAGTGGCCTCCTTGTGAGTCCTCAGATGTACCAAGCATGTTCTGGCCTCTAGGCCAGAAACACTTGCTCTTCCTTTGGCCTGGAATGCTCATCCTCCAGACATCTTCTACTTTGCTAGTTCCCCAAATCCAAAAATTATTTAGCACCAATAGATTTAATGTCATATTCCCAGGGATCGCTTTACTTAATATTTCAACTTACCCCCTCACCCTCACTTCTGGCATTTCTTTTCCCTCTTTTTATTTTAAATGTTTTAAATGTTTATTTTTGAGAGAGAGAGAGAGAGAGACAAAGTGTGAGTAGGGGAGGTGCAGAGACAGGGAGACACAGAGTCCAAAGCAGGCTCCAGGCTCTGAGCTGTCAGCACAGAGCCTGACATGGGGCTTGAATTCATGGACCGGGAGATCCAGGCACCCCACCCTCTTTGTTTAAAAAAATTTTTTCCCTTGGTGCGCCTGGGTGGCTCAGTTGGTTAAGCGTCTGACTTTGGCTCAGGTCATGATCTCACGGTCCATGAGTTTGAGCCCCGCATCGGGCTCTGTGCTGACAGCTCAGAGCCTGGAGCCTGTTTCAGATTCTGTGTCTCCCTCTCTCTCTGCCCCTCCCCTGTTCATGCTCTGTCTCTCTCTGTCTCAAAAATAAATAAACGTTAAAAAAAAAATTAAAAAATTTTTTTTTCCCAACACATGTATTTATTCATGTAATTTTTCATTGTGGTTTTGATTTGCATTTCCTTCATGATTAGTGATATTGAGCACTTTTTCATGTACCTGTTGGTATTTGAGTATCTTCCTTGGAAAATTCTATTTGGGTTTCTTTGTCTTTTTTTTTTTTTTAATTTTTTTTTCAACATTTATTTATTTTTGGGACAGAGAGAGACAGAGCATGAACGGGGGAGGGGCAGAGAGAGAGGGAGACACAGAATCGGAAACAGGCTCCAGGCTCCGAGCCATCAGCCCAGAGCCTGACGCGGGGCTCGAACTCACGGACCGCGAGATCGTGACCTGGCTGAAGTCGGACACTTAACCAACTGCGCCACCCAGGCGCCCCTCTTTGTCTGTTTTTTAACTGGCTTGTTTTGTTTTGTTTGCTATTGAGTTGTATGAGTTCTTTATAGATCTTGGACATTAGCCCCTTATCAGATATAGGATTTGAAAATGTCTTCTCCCTTTTTATAAGTTGTCTTTTCACTTTGTTGATGGTTTCTTTTGCTGTGCAGAAGACTTTTAGTTTGATGCAGTCCCATTTGTTTAATTTTATTTTGTTGCTTGTGCTTTAGGTCTCATATCCAAAAAAAAATCACTGCCAAGATCCATGTCAAGGAGCTTACCTGTTTTCTTCTAGTTTTCTTCTGGTTTCTTATAGTTTCAGATCTTAAATTTAAATCTTCAATATATTTTGAATTAATTTTTATGAGTGATATAAGATAGGGGTCTAGTTTCATTCTTTTACATGTAAATATCTCATTTTTCCAGTACCATTTATTGAAGAGACTGTCTTTTCTCCACTGAGTATACTTGGCTTTCTTGTCAAATATTAGTTGACTGTATAGCATGGGCTTATTTCTGGGCTCATCATTCTGTTCCATTGGTCTATGTATCTGTTTTTATGCCAGTACCATACTGTTTTGATTAGCATGGCTTTGTAATATAGCTTGAAATCAGGAAGTATGATGCCTCCAATTTTGTTCTTCTTTCTCAGGAATGTGTTGGCTATTTGAAGTCTTTTGTGGTTCCATAAGAATTTTAGGATTGTTTTTACAAAAAGTTATTTATATCTTTACTGAAGTCTCATGAGGAGATACTAAAGTGGAATGTATTACACAACATGTGGCATAATTCCTAAAAGACTCTCTTCACTGTTGAAAGCATTATTTTCCAAATTAAAAACACAATTCTTATACACATTGCATGTATGTCAGAGTTTTATTTTAACTCATTAAAATGATAAAGCAGTTCAAGGATGATAAGAGAATATAATGTAAATGTAGTTAGTGAAAACAAAAATGAATGAATGCAGGAGTAAGATTGTTAGATACAAAACTGATTTATTTCTTATGGGGCAAAAACCATTTTCTTTGGAGTTCTCTTTTCTACTTTCAGAAGTAATTTATATCTCTACAGGGCAAAAATTATTTTCTTTTTTAAAATGTTTATTTTTGAGAGAGAGACAGAGAGACAAAGAGAGACAGAGGGCGAGCAGGGGAAGGCAGAGAGAGAAAGGGAGACACAGAATCCGAAGCAGGCTCCAGGCTCTAAGCTGTCAGCACAGAGCCCGACATGGGGTCTCGAACCCACAAACCGTGAGATCATGACTTGAGCCGAAGTCAGACACTTAACTGAGCCACCCAGGCGCCCCCCCAAATTATTTTCTATAGGTGTCTTAGTCAATTCAGGCTGTCATAACAAAACATCATATAGAATGGGTGACCTAAACAACAGAAATGTATTCTCTCACAGTTCTAGAAGCTGAGAAGTCCAAGATCAGGGTGCCAGCATGGTCACTTTCTTGTGAGATCTCTCTTCCTGGCTTGAAGATGGCCCTTTTCTCCCTGTATCCTCAGATGGCAGAGAGAAAGAGAAGGCAAACTGTCTGGGACCTCTTCTTTTTTGTTGTTTGTTTTGTTTTGTTTTATTTTGGGTTTCGTCCCCCAGTATCTCTTCTTATAAGGGCACTAACTGTATGATGAGGCACATCCTCATGACTTATCTAACTATAATAACCCCCCAAATGTTTCATCTCCAAATATCATCATACTGGGGCTTAAGGATTCAACATACAAATTGAGGGAGGGCAGGGGAAGGCACGGTTCAATCCATAGCAAAAGGCGAGAAACATTTGCATTAGCAGTCTTCTGCAAAGTTTAAAGACGGTCCTTACAAAATTGTAAAATGGTCTAATGAATAATTGGCAATTAGTCAGACAACTTTATATCCTTCTGAATTCAGATGGCCCTTATGGAGGGCTTATTAGCCAAGGCCTTAGCACAAAAAGGAAGTCATTTTGCCTTGCAGAGTTTTGAAAATTTTTCTTAACATCATTTATTTCTTTCTCTATAAACCCACTCATGACTCAGAATTATGAGGTCTGAAGCTTGTACAGTTGGGGGACGGGTACTTTGTTTGAAGAAGAATATAACATGAGCACATAAATACAGTCCTTGGGTTCTAGAACTGAAAGGGAGTCTGTGCTAGAGAGAACTTCCTGGAAAACCCATCTCCAACCCTCTTTGTAGCAATTTCCACACCTCCCCCTAAATCTTCTCTTCTAAACATTCCATGAAAATCTCCATCTTTCACTGATTCTCCTTCCCCATTCAAAACTCGTGTGTGCGCATGTCTATTTTTTACTGTGGTAAATATATGTAACATAAAATTCACCATTCTAACCATGTTTAAGTGTACGATTCTTTGGCATTAAGTACATTCACAGTGTCCTACAAGTATCACCACTATCCATTTCCAGAACTTTTCATCATCACAAAGAGAAATCCTACATCCATGACAATAATCCCCACCCACCCCTGCCCTTGGTTCCTGATATGTACTTTTCTACTTTCTGCCTCTCTGAATGTGCCTCATCTAGATACCTCATGTAAGTAGAATCATACAGTATTTGTATGTATTTGTCTGGCTTATTTTATTTAGCCTAATATTGCCTTCCCATTCAAAACTCTTCTCCAGCTCTTCTTGGTCCATGAGCTTCTTCTCATGTCTCCTAAAATAAATCCTTGTAACATCTCCAAGCAACTTCTAGTTCTTGCTACCCGTTATCTCTATAGCAAGAGGCAAAAAGCGCCCTTCTTTGAACAGGAGAGGAATACGATAAGATTGTGAATATGAAGCTAATAATATGTGCCCCCTCAATACTTACTCTTTGGGAAAAAATCCAATACTTCTTTTTTTTTTTTAAACGTTTATTTATTTTTGGGACAGAGAGAGACAGAGCATGAACGGGGGAGGGGCAGAGAGCGAGGGAGACACAGAATTGGAAACAGGCTCCAGGCTCTGAGCCATCAGCCCAGAGCCTGACGCGGGGCTCAAACTCACGGACTGCGAGATCGTGACCTGGCTGAAGTCGGACGCTTAACCAACTGCGCCACCCAGGCGCCCCTCCAATACTTCTTTAAAAAAAAATTGTTTTAATGTTTACTTTAAAAAATTTTTTTTTTCAACGTTTATTTATTTTTGGGACAGAGAGAGACAGAGCATGAACAGGGGAGGGGCAGAGAGAGAGGGAGACACAGAATCGGAAACAGGCTCCAGGCTCTGAGCCATCAGCCCAGAGCCCGACGCGGGGCTCGAACTCACGGACCGCGAGATCGTGACCTGGCTGAAGTCGGACGCTTAACCGACTGCGCCACCCAGGCGCCCCAATGTTTACTTTTGAGAGACAGAGAGACAGAGCACGAGCAGGGAGAGGCAGAGAGAGAGGGAGACACAGAATCCAAAGCAGACTCCAGACTCCCAGCTGTCAGCACAGAGCCCGACGCAGGGCTCAAACTCACGAACTGTGAGATCATGACCTGAGATGAAGTCGCACGCTTAGCCGACTGAACCACCCAGGTGCCCCAAAAATCCAATACTTCTTAACACTAAGGTGGAAATGGGTAATAAAGCCTAATATGTAGGCTTCTTCAGAAATTTTTTAAATAATCAGGAAGCCTCAAATCAAAGGAATGAAAACCACTCTTTGTGGAATTTCAGGGAAAGGCTGTGTGATATTTGAGGGTTATAAAGAATGGCAATGTTGGTTTTTAGAAAAGCCACCGGGAACACACATTCTACAGAATGTCACTCAACTGTCCCCATAACTGGCTCATCGCAGCGTCATTCCTGTGTGTCCCGGCCGGGATGATGAATGAAATTCCCATCTCATCAGAACTGCCACCACTTCTTGCCTTTTTCCCCTCTTTTGACAATAATACAGGTGGCTGTACGGATGGTGCGGGATACACTGTGCTTTCATAGCTTACCATAGCCGGCTTGAGATTCCCTCAACATAAACATCAGAATGCCCTTAAGCCACTCTCATTGTGCAATACAGCTGAGTTAGAAACATGGTCCTGCTCTCTGAACAATTCCTGGAAGAGACAAAAAAAAAAAAAAATGCAAATATATTTGCAGAATGTTGACTTCATTCAGAATGTGCATTAAATAAATAATGCACTAAGGGTTTTGGAGACAGTAACTAAGACAGACGCAAATGCATATTTTTCTCCAGATAACAAAATCTTCCAAAGATGCCTGGTGCTCAGCACGGAGGATATGCACAGCGGTGTAGAGGCTCCGGCCCTGTGATGGTCTCCATTCTGGGCTTGCCTGGCCCCAGCTTCCCTGCTGAGGTAAGAGCTGCATGGAAGCTAGGCCTTCCCTGGTGACTGAGAACAGAGCTTGTCAACCAGCTGGGAGACAAGAGTCCAGTGCTGGGGAAAGGTGGCAGATGAAAGGCTGGCAAGGCGCAAATGTTATTCCCTCCAGAGGGTAGCAAGTCAGAAGAAAGGCTCTCCTGCCTTTTGCAATAGGCTTTGTGCTCATGCGCCCTGTGGATGCCAGTGCCACTGGGTAGCGGGTAAAGAAAAACACATGCTATTCAACACTGAGGTTGCTAATGCCGCTTTAATTTTCTGGGAGATTCCCTTTTATGGGGGAGAAGGAAAGCATAAGGGACATCACTTAAGTGGATTCTGGGAACACAACTAGGGCTGTAATGAATGCAAAGTTACTGGGTACATGGCCCGAAGTACTCATTAATACGAATGCAAATGTTCTGGAAATAGATTTTCTCTTCCATTCCCTTTAGGGCATTCCATTTATTTCTGCTGTGTCCAAAGAGACCCATTTTCCTTAATGCTCTGAGTTAGAGCTCTTTATTAGATGCCTGCTTTAAAGTACCCTAAATGCCCACCCAGCTAATGTATAAACAGGTAAGGGCAGATGCTGTGCAAAAAAGAGCAGGGGACCCTGAGGCTCAGCAGCGTCTTCAACAGAGCAATGCAATGCAAATGAACAGAAGGCAAACTCTGTAGAAATAGGCTTAATCGCTGGAATTATGACCAAGACTCGGTTTTTTTAATGCCCTCTGAGGAACAAGCAAAAGAGGAAACAAAAGAAAGCTTCGGGGCTAATCTGATGTTTATAAAGAGCCTGGAGCTGAGACTCAGTAATTACCCTGTGAAGCAGGAAGGAACGCTGAGCTAATCATATCAGATAAGAGACATAAAGCACCAGAAAATGGGAAGTGAAGAGGGAGAGTAGGCATCCAGGTTTCCTATTCTTTCCATATCAAACCTACCTTCTTATCCCAGGTCTTTTATTTTGAAGAGGAAAAATTACTTTATACTCAGACCTCCAGGTTTCCTATCTCTCTTTACCTGTAATATATCAGAGGTCCAAGGCTATATAGGTGAATAAGATGGGGCTTTTCAGAGTGTGCTCCCTGGTTTCCTGTCTTCCCTGTAGCTCCAGGATATCACCCACCATTGGTGTGAGGCCTATCAACCTCTAACCTGTCCCTTCCCATGTTCCATGCTCCTTTACAAACACTTCAACAGATGAACCTAAAGAAAAACATATTAAGGCAAACTTATCAGATCATCCTTTCCTGCCCTTAACCTACAACTTCCCCTTAAGGAAAGACCTAAATTTATGAGGCTCCCAAAGTCTCTTCCTTGCAGAATTGGGAATGAATGTAAACATTTAACCAAATAGAAAATCTTAGCTAAAATACTGTAATTTTGTTTCCTACCATTTGATAAATATTGGCCTTGCTGCTAATCATCAGATCTCTTGCTGACAGGTGCTGAAAAGGGAGCTCCGATGTCCAAGCTTGAATGTTTCAGGATGAGATGCTGTGCAGGTAGATTGCTATAGGTGGGTTTGGTGGGTAAGTAGAGGCAGTGTGGTGTGGCAGGGCAAGCATGGAACGCTGTGCTGGTCTCAGCGCTGTCACGAATTCATTCACTGAGGGACCTTGAACCCTTCATACCTCTGTTTCCTTTTATACAAAATGGAAAAATATATTCTATGGTGGCGTTCTGAGAGTCCAGTGAGACCATGTGTATGAAAATGTTTTTAGAATTATAAAAAGCCAAGGGCTCCTGGTTGGTTCAGTCAGTGGAGCATGAGACACTTGATCTCAAAGTTGGGAGTTCAAGCCCCACGCTGGGTGTAGGGATAACTTAAAAAAAAAAAAAAATCAAATCTCAAAAAAAAAAAAAGAATTCTAAAAAAAGCATACATTTTTATAGTTACTCTATATATCACCTCCCTCATGAGTATTCCCTCCCTCCCCACAATTCTAGCACACACCCAGTAGTCATCTACCATTCACTTTTTGGATAACCTGACCAAAATATATCACTTCTAACCTACTCTCCTTCACATGGTCCATGTTCCTCTACACGCTCTTCTTTTTTTTTTTTTAATTTTTTTTTCAACATTTATTTATTTTTGGGACAGAGAGAGACAGAGCATGAACGGGGGAGGGGCAGAGAGAGAGGGAGACACAGAATCGGAAACAGGCTCCAGGCTCTGAGCCATCAGCCCAGAGCCCAACGCGGGGCTCGAACTCACGGACCGCGAGATGGTGACCTGGCTGAAGTCGGACGCTTAACCGACTGCGCCACCCAGGCGCCCCTACACGCTCTTAAATAGATGCACCAGGGGGGGGAAATTATAAGGCACATTTATAGGATTATCCACTCTTGCCCCTAAGCTCCAAACTTCCCATTAAAGAAGGGACTCAAGGCCAGCCTATGATAAAAGCTTGTTTTTATAAATGCAGTAAAATATTTTTAGCATTGTATTTAAAGAATCTTAACATGGATGCAATAAAACATACATTAATTGTAAAACCTGTTTTCAAAGAAAATACCTCATTTTAGATTGTTTCACATGCCTAGACTTGGGAGAAAGGAAAAAAGTTGGATGAGATTAAGAGTTAAAATTGATTGAACATCACTATGAGCAAAGCATTCTGCTAAGTATCGTCAGATCTAAAGTTAAAAGCATGACTCATTCAAATATAAAGGGAGCACATGTCAGGGGCACCTGGGTGGCTCAGTTGGTTAAGTGTCCACTTCGGCTCAGGTCATGATCTTGCAGTTTGGGAGTGCTAGCCACGTGTCAGGCTCTGTGCTGACCGCTCGGAGCCTGGAGCCTGTTTCGGATTCTGTGTCTTCCTCTCTCTCTGCCCCTCCTCGGCTCGTGCTCTCTCTCTCAAAAATAAACATTAAAACAAAACAGGGAGCACATGTCAAAGATTTCTTAACTCATGAATGAGGGAACAGACAAGATAGTTCAAAAAGAATTAGGAAGATGGAAGTATTTATAGGGGCTGAGCAAGAAAGAGGAGCACATGGATAAAATTTGTAATTTAGGTACGGACCTGGTTCATGTCCTAGAGGGCAGTAACAGGATAATCTTGGGATTATCTTTTCGACCCTGAAAGCAGTTTCAAGACTTCTGGACAAAATCAATTTGCATTTCTCTTGGACAAGAATCATTTGCATTGCTAGCACTTTTCTACAAGTTAACTTTTACACTTACAGAATTCCAAAATCTCCTTATGGTGAGATTGAGTAAATAGCAACTCAAACAAAAGTACCCACCTAGAGAATCAGATAATTCACCAAACAAGTCTACACACAACCCTGACTTAACACTGAAAAAGACTTGCACGTTTCCAAATTTTTAGATAATTTTATTTTTAAATTTTTATATTTTTATTTTTTTAATGTTTATTTATTTTTGAGAGAAAGAGACAGAGTGTGAGTGGGAGAGGGGCAGAGAGACAGAGACACAAAATTGGAAGCAGGTTCCAGGCTCTGAGCTGTCAGCACAGAGCCGGATGCGGGGCTCGAACCCACAAAGAACCCACAAACCGTGGGATCATGATCTGAGCCGAAGTCGGACACCCAACTGACTGAGCCACCCAGGCACCCCTGGATACTTTTATTTTTAACAGCACTTATGCATAGTTTATGGAAGCATTTAATATTTATCATTTTGTGCGACCTACACAATTCTGAAAAGTGGTTATTATTAATTGCATTTACACGGATGAGGAAACTGAAAATCAAGGAGACAAAGAAATTTGTTCGAATTCACTGGAACAAATGGTTACCCAGACCTGTTAAATTGTGAAATCCTTGCTTTTCTTGCTACAGTGTATATATCACCCCCCAAAAATGTTTTAATTGTCTTTATTGAGATACAGCATACATATGGCACAGCGCAGATATCTTAAGTACACATTGTAATGGCTTTTTACATATAAGGACGTATGTATATGTGTGTCTTTTGTCAAACACATATGACCATGACCCAGATCAAGATGTTAAACATTTGTAGCGCCCCAGAGGTCCTCATGCCTCTTTCTACTCAATCCACCATCACCACTAACCCCAGATCACCTTTTTTTTTTTTCTACATCAATCACCATAAATTAGTTTGGCCTGATTTTCATAAAATTGGTCATACATACAGTAGCTGCTGTTTTGTGTCTGGTATATTTTGCTCATAATTATGCCTGTGGCATACACCCATGTCGTTGCATACGGTAGTATTCTTTCTAAAAAACTGTTTACAAAGTTCATTGCATAAATATACCCAAACTTATCTATTCTCTTGTTAAGGGACCCTTGAGTTGTTTCCAATTTTTGGCTCTAAGGCATAAAGCTATTAAGAATATTTTTGTATATCCTTTCTGTGAGCATGAGCATATATTTTTGTTGGCTGTATACTCCGGAGGGGAGTTGTTGGGTGGTACGTTTATATATTTTTGGTTTTAGTAAGTACTGCCAAATATTTTTCCAAAGTGGTTGCACCAGTTTGCGTTCCTACTAACATAGCAGTGTATGAAGATTCCAGTAAGTTCACATCCTTAACAACACTTAAATCGTTACTGTTTATTTTTAACTATTTTGTGATATGAATAAGTATTCCTCTGCATTTAAATTTGGTCCCCGTTATAAAAGAAAGAAATAATATGACAGTTCTATAAAGCATTAGGTCTGAGAAAGTGATATCAAATAATATCAGCTCTGTCCGGAGTGCGTGGATGGATCCCAGTGCTTCCAATTTGGGGGCTACTTTAATAGGTGAGTGTAACATACCGAAATAAAACTATGTCTTTTTGATACATGCCCTCTGTTCACTTAGGGTGCCATGATTTTGATGGCATTTACCAATCAAATCTATTTGATAAAAATGCTCAGGGGCACCTGGGTGGCTTAGTCAATTACATGTCTGACTTCAGCTCAGGTCTTGATCTTGAGGCTCGTGAGTTTGAGCCCCACCGCTTTCTATTGTCAGTGCACAGCCATTGTTGGATCCTCTGTCTCCCTCTCTCTCTCTGTCCCTCCCCCATTTGCGCACTCTCCCTCTCAAAAATATTTTTTTAAAAATGCTTAGTAATATTAGAAAGCTTCTTTAAATTTAGCACTGTATAAAAAGACTAAGTTAGGAACCTAATTACTACTATGTAAAGGACCATGCACATTTGAATAAATCTAACCATAAATATAAACAAGCTACAATAAATATAGAGAGATCTAACTTCAGAATGGGTCCCTGTACCAAGGAGATAGTAAACACATGGTGCTTGATATATGTTTATGAATGATATTGATTGCACACCTCTTCTTTCTTTATCTGTTCTGAGTGGGGCTTTACCTTTTTTGTTGTTGTTGTTGTTGTGTTTTGTGTGCTGGTCCACATTAGATCATTACCTAAATTGAGGCAGACTCACTAATTTACAGAAAATTTGCAGTCTCCACAGATAACTTGGATGTACATCTTAAACAGTCTACAACTATTTCTAAATCTGTAGTTATTTTTATTCCTACTCCACAAATTAATATAATTTAGGACCCTAGGGAAGACTGCTTTCCTTTAATGGCCAGACTTTGAATTCACTATCTTTTCTTTTTACGACAATGGGTGAATCTTTGATAGACTGCTATGATTCGGGGCAGAAAAAAAAAAAAAAAAAAAAAAAGCTGCCTGGCTTTAAATCCTATTTCTATTACTTAACCATGTGACCTGTGGTAAGTAATTTAACCTCTGTACACTTCAGTTTCCTCATCTGTAAAATGAGAATAATCACTCCAACCTAGGAGGGTTGAGAATTAAATGACTAATTATTTGTAAAGTATGTAGAACACTATCTGATACACAGCAACAATATACAGGCATTTGTTTAGTTAAATAAATTTGAAATCGTACCTCAAAGTGTCTTTCATTCAATCACTCAAAAAACTTCTCTTTGGATTCCTGTATGCTCTCTTCAAATATCCCCCTCTGGAGCCATACGTCCCCCCATGCCAGCTTATGCACAATCCTCTCAAAGAAGGACAAGATACTCAGTGATAGTGACCCCCGAAACACACAACGATGTGCACGGATCTCCTATGCATTAAGGTGAGTAAAAGGAGCCTGATAGAAGAGGCTACATATTGTAGGATTCCATTTACTTGACATTCTGGAAAAGGCAAAACCATTGGGATCAAAGCAGATCAGTGGTTGTCAGGGACCAGAGTCAGGGAAGGAGTTAACTGCAAAGGGGCACGAGGGAATTCAGGGGTAGGGGTGTTGATGTGGATGCAGTCGTCCTATATCTCGACTATGGTGGTGATTAATCAACTATATGCATATCTTAAAAGATACACAACTATACTTTTAAGAGGGCAAATTGTGCTATGTGCAAATTACACCTGAATTTATTAATAGAAAAAAGAATAAGAGGTACCACAAAGTCTTTTACCAAAAAAGAAGTCATTCAGTTACACGTAAGCAGTCCTAGAATATGTGCAGCACCATGTCTAACTGCAGACACGGCCAGTTCCAGAAGTTCTAGGAACAGATCTCCAATAGTCCTGAACCTTTGGCCAGTTGCAGGATGATCTCAGTGAATGGGTCTTTCTTTGCTTAATTGTCTTGCAGGAAGCACTTGAAATGTGTGGTAGTTGTTTTGCAACAATTACTGACATCTGGCAACTAGGGATCTGTTAAGGACTCAACGAGATGTAAACGTGGCTTTAAGAATGGGCAAGGTGAGTTTCTCATGTCTGGCGAAAGGCTTACTCCACCTGGTTGGCTTCACCAGTAGCTCTCTGTCATTATCAGAGCCTGGGAACGGAAGCCTGTACCCGGGTCTGAGAGCCTCTCACCTTGTCTCCTGCTTTGCCTGACTCTAGAACGTTATCCCTTGTCATTTTAGCGTTATGAAACTTCTTGTTCCTGTACTGTTTCCGCTGGCGTCTTTCCATCGATTGCATCCCTTGTGACACCTATGAAATGTTCCACACGAGAGCTAACTTCCACAGAAAATCAGAAGTAGCTTCTAGAACCTGTGAGGCTGCCCGGCCCCACCCCCCTCCCCGGGCAGAGTCTCCACTCTCCACTCTGGATGCGGCCTGAGCTACCCTGTAGCCCAGCTCCCCAGGGACTTCTCCCCTCTGTGATGCCCCTCTCTGGCCCTCCCCCTTTCATTCGTCTCCAACTCTCCTAAAACCCTCTGCATCTTCAGCTTTGCTCCTCAGCCTAGGTGGTCACTTACTCCACTGCTGCAGCATCTTTCCCAGAGACAGCTGAAGACAGGCTCTGGGTCCAGTGAACAATGATGAGAGAAGAAAGCTACGTTTGCCCTTCAGCCCCCAGGTCTAGCATCCAGGAGAAGAATCTGACTTTCACACCACTCCAAGGGACTGCCTTTTGGCATGACGCCAACGCATGTAGCTAGAAGAGAGACCCCCTTCTTTCCATGTAAGTTTCATAAACAAGTCCCTGAAGCCTCTCCTACCTTGTAGTATTCGGAGCCCTGATGCTGGGTTCAGTCACATGCACGTGTGATGCCAAACACGTATTACCTCCCACCATAGCAAACACAGATTAATTGGAGCCCTCGCATGTCTGATCATTTTTTCTAAAAGTAGAGGTCGCGGACTGACGCTGAGAAGTGGCCAGAAATGTCTAATAGGAGACCAGTTTAGTAAGAAGATAGGTAGTTCTATAGAGGTCCTCCACTGGTAGGCAAATCAGCCAAACACTATAACAACTGAGATTTGTGGGGCGCCTGGGTGGCTCAGTCAGTCAAGCGTCCGACTTTGGCTCAGGTCACGATCTCGCAGTTGGTGAGTTCGAGCACCATGTCGGGCTCTGTGCTGACAGCTCAGAGCCTGGAGCCTGCTTCTGATTCTGTGTCTCCCTCTCTCTCTGCCCCTCCCCCACTCACACTCTGTCTCTCTCTTTCTGAAAAATAAATAAGCATTAAAAATTAAAAAAAAAAAATAGGGGCGCCTGGGTGGCTCAGCCGGTTAAACATCCGACTTCAGCTCAGGTCATGATCTCACAGTCTGTGAGTTCAAGCCCCTCATCAGGCTCTGTGCTGACAGCTCAGAACCTGGAGTCTGCTTCAGATTCTGTGTCTCCCTCTCTCTCTCTCTGCCCCTCCCCTGCTCATGCTCTGTCTCAAAAATAAATAAAAACATTAAACAAAAAAAAAAAAAAAAAAAAAAAAACACCTGAGATTTGACTTGGGGGAAGCTCAAGAGAATAGGAGGGAAGAGCAAGGACTGTGCCACAGGAGGCAAAATTTTAATTTTAAGTTGTGGTTCTTAACTGCCACTGCATGAATCAGCTGCAACAGGCCTCTCTCCAGACTGACTGAATCACAATCTGTGGCAGTGGCCCCAGGAATCTGCACTTGAGAATATCTCCCCAGGCGGTTCTGAGATTTGCCCAAGTCTGGGAACCCCATGTTTAGAGGCTCCACCAGGAAAAGAGCCCCTCAGTGTTCTCTATCTATAAAGTGCTCACAATGACTCTGTAAGGAAGGTACTAATATCCCCCTTTTGCAGATGAGAACACTGAGGCACAGAGAGGTCACACAGCTAGTAGGCAGTGGAGCTTGCTTTTGAACCCAGGTAATCTGACCTCAGACCCCATGATAATATTTCAACAGAATTATTAAGAGGACATAAAACAAGCAAAATATGAAATATATGCTAACATATTTAAGAAAGATGTTTAACATGAGTTCACTCTTCCCCCATTACACCCAGAAAGTCCCATCGAGACAAGCATGCTAATCTCTGAACATTCTGCCTAAGGACGTTTTTACTCCACTGTGTGTTATTTTCCCATTGTGCAAAAGACCTCCTTTTTTTTTTGTCTAACCTAGATGGACACCATGATGTCATGCTTATTTGCCCTTTCCTGACCTAAACAGTAATGAAATTTACATCTTTGAAAAACCCTCCTATTCAGAGCCAGGACACTAAAAGCTTATTCAGATATGAGACAAGTGTCCTGATATTATCTGGTCTAGACATAGGGACTCATGAAAGAAGGTACAATTAGAATCTTTCAGTCTGGAGTTGATGTCTTCAAATAAATTTTCCGAAAATCTGATCTTAATATGTGTTATTTTTTATAAAGAAAGTGAGAGAGCAAACATCTTTCCCAGGTCTTCGCCAGGGCAGTTAATTGTGTTTCTTCTTTCTACATCGTCTCGAGCTGCCAAAGTCAGTAAGTGAACCTGTGACTGGCAGGCAGGGTTTCTCTCGTGTCAGGCACAGGACACTGCACGCCTAAACAAAAGTGGCGAAAAGCCACTTACTTTCCCAGCACATGAGTGGTGTTTCCTGAGGTCCCACCAGAGTGGTCATGGATCTGTTCGGGGTCCAAAATTAATTTATTAAGATGGCACTTTGGCCTGTTTTGCCAGACAGAGGGCCCACGTGTGATCCTTTTTCACAGAACACGGTTATTGTCAGAACCAAAGACCGACAAAAAGGTTCTTTTCCCCTGGAGAACCCTGTTACCATTGGTATCGCTCAAGTAATGGACTTAGATGCTGTGGCAAAAGACCCACCCGTGTTAGAAAGCAGGAGACCAACAACACGATCAAGTTATAAGTAGCTGAACTCCTTCAGGTGCTTCCAATCCACACTATTCTTACCGGAAATCATAGGGAAGGTCTTCAGGACAAAGAGAGCGAAGAGATGTTTTTATATTAATGCAAATCAATAATTGTTGAATGGATAGACGAAGGCACAAGCATTCACTGTGGTTGTTTTGCTCCCGAGGCTACTCCTTGCCTCCTCTTTCCCATTCTTCTCTGTCATCTCTTCCCAGACATTACCAGTTAGTGCTGTGAAAACCACTCAACTATTTTGTGGGTCTGCTCTGCTCTCATCTTCCACCCTACCCCATTTCAAAGCCTACCCCACATTGTCACGCAATGGTTTTTCCAAAATGCAAGCCTAGTTATGTATCTAAGTTATGTACCTAAAATCTTCTGTGGTTCTCATTTATCCACACTGGCTGAAACATCATGGACGGTACTTCCCAAAAGGTGGATCCCAGTCCACCTTTACAATCCAAGGAGCACCCCCTCGATACAGCCCAGCCATTTGTTCCCACTATGCCAAACTATTCATGGTTCACAGAATAAGCCATGTTCTGTCCTACCCTCTTTCTGAACAGTTACCTAGCTTGCAAACCCCCCTTCCTATCACTGAGCACTCAGGCACCATCTCAATTGCTGACTGTTCTGAAGGCTGTCCTGGCAACCCAGACAAAATAAATCTATTCTGTCCCTATGCTTCCTCTCCTCAGTTTCCCCCATCTGTGCTCCTAAGAGGTGTACATGGCTGTCCCGGCTACTTAGCCAGTTTGATCGAAGAAGCTCAACTTGTTGAGATAAAAACATGGACCCATTTTATCTTTCCCATGGCTGCTAACCCACTTGGTTCCTTTGTTTGACTCTCCTTTCCCTCTGGGCAGCAAGATCCCTTAACAATAGTTCATTCTATCCCAGAACTCTTCAGTCACTTCTGTTTATTAAGACAATCTGGTCCTGTTAACCATCTCATATTTGGTACAAACCCCTCTCCATCTCCCCAGGGCAGACAGGACAAGGCTGGACTGGGGGCACATCTGCTTTCTGACATGGTCCCCTTTTAAAAGATCAGAGTGAGTAGGAGGTTCCCTACTCAGGGAACCTCAGAGGGAGTAGAGGTTTCCCTTTGTCACTTTTTTTCTCTATCTTCAGTGGTAATGAGGCTGTTGGCAACTCTTTTGTTTCTCCCAGCTCATTGGTTGGTGGGGGACAGGGGCTAGGAGTAGTCTTATAAAGAGTCACTGTGGTCAGAATGGAAGCCCCCAAATCTGCACTGATGGGAACTCAGTCCCAAAAAGTTGCCTAAGCATTGGTGTTTACTTCCCAGGAGAATCCACAGCAACTCCAGCTGACCTTTACCCCCAACCGCCCCCTTCCTCCCCCACCCCACCACCCACCCCCCCACCCCGGCCCAATGGAGGCATGGCTCACATCCCTCTTTGCTCCTTGCCACAACTTTTGTTGAAAAAATTGAGAGGTCTTGTGGAGTTTATTGTTAGAGAATTTCATCTAGACCTATAAAAGCAACAATAAAACCTCGACAAGGAAAATATGTGCTCATCTGCTCAGATTCAAAATAAATATTCTGAAAGACACCCAATTTATTGAGGATTCTTTTTAAAATTTTTAAAATTTTCTCTTGGCTTTCTTAAGAATTTATCTATGAGCTAAATTTTAGGGTATCATGTGGAGGCAATCACTTGTGTAAATTTTGTAATTTTAAATCATAAATAAACATTTATCTTTAAATTATAATTAGATTTGAAAGAAATCTGCCCCAGCATTTCTCAAAGTATGCTCTGAAGTACTGGGGATGTTCTGTGAAGATATCACTCGGTGATCAGATTCATCTGGGAAACAGCATATTGTCTAGAGCCCCCTCCTGGAGAGTCACCATAGGTATTGGAATATCAAAATCGCTGAGAAGTTACGCAGTAAATAAACCTGCTTAACATTCTTGAACCTAAGATTTTACAAAATTATTTGAGCTCTGAATTTCCTGCCCCAACTTTTTACCTTGTGTAACACTTATTGACCCAGTTTGGAACTTGCTGGCTCTTGCAATGAGGCAGCGTTGGATGCCAGAAAGAATATTAAGAAATGGCAGTTACAGGGCCTGGCTTTGTCTGCTTTGTACCCTGGAGTACCCCCAGGCACAGAAATTTATCTCTTGGTGTCACTTCTCTAGCATCTATAATACGTGGGAGGCTTTCGTTCAATGCAGATCTAACCTTCCCCAAGATAGACATTCAAAAAAATTACCTTGTGATTCAACAGCCAAAAATTAATAGTAAAGCACCAGTAGCTGCCTATATATGTGTTTTTCAACAAACCTATGGAAATTCTGCCTGATTAGGTTTTTGAAACCTTTATGTGAAACATTAGTCAAAAGGCAGAAAGATTTTTCTGGAAAAGGAACAACAGATTAATTTTAAGCCATTTGCTTCTAAGATATGATGGAACGTCAAAGAGGTAAGTTATCAACAATTTTAGTTTTTGCATACATAGAGTAACACAAAATATATATCTTTTTACATGCCAATCCTCTTTATAGACATTACTAAACACAGTTAACACACAGTCTATGAAAATCATAGAAATCTGGATTAATCAATATTCAGCATATGGTTTCATCAGGGTGTTACAAATCAATTTTTAAAAAAATAGATAAATAGCTGCATTTAATTCTCCAAAGTTATTGGAAAGAAATAAAAATTCATTGTTGGGTATTAAATTGGAACACTTGGAATCTTAATTCTAAATTATAGAAGTAATTCTAAATAAAGTCCATGAGACTTATTTTTGTTTTGTTTTGTTTTGTTTTCAATTCAACTTAATTCTTCCACTCCAGTTAAATATTTCAGATTTCCTCTCTGTGGGACTCAGGCTGATTACTGAAGGGTTCCTGGCACCTGAGAATGGCATCTGTCTTCCTGTCACCATGCCAACTTCACTACAAAGGAGGGATTTCCCCTTTTTTCCCAGTCTTCCCTCCAGTGAAGGAGGGACACACTCCTGTCTCGGGGGAGGGGGGTGGGGGAAGAGCATGATTTCTAATCATAGTTGGTTCCTTTCCTCCTCCTTTGTGTGAGAAAAAGCCTTGAAATGAAACGCTTTGTCTTTTTAAATATGATTTTTGTGTTCTCACTAGTCTTACTGACGTCTTTGTGTGGTGCAGTGGCTGGGATCCCACTGCATTTACATGGCAACCAGGAAATCAGTCATTCAGAGTTGCCATGGTAACCAGAGGTGGGGAGGGGGGCAGGGAGAAGTCCATTTTATCACAGTAGGCTGGTGTCCCTTCCAGGAAGCCTACAGAATTTTTAGAAAGAGGTCATTATGAACACAAGAACAACAACAACAACAACGACAACAACAACAAAATGCCAGTTGGCGTTAGGACAACCATGCTCCGGCATCACAAAGCTCTTTGCAGTAGAGGAGGGTGCCAGTGAGCAGGTGGCAAACATTACAAGGAGATAAAGGGCGTTGCCTTCTCCCCTCAGAGCACAGGGTGTTGACTTGGTCTAGCAGGTCTGTTCAGGGAAGTCCCTAAGCACAAGCTCCACACTGAATTGCCCGATTCTCTCTCAAGTTTCAGGTCTGCAAAGGAAAGGCAGGTAACTGAGGTGTAAGCAGGGGGAGTGTCTTGTTTGGGTTGGGGCACAGTTCTACTTTTATGGTAAGAAGAACCCTGAACTGCAGAAGTGGAGCAAAGGGTGCTGTCCCAAGAAAAACGGAAGTGTCTGTTAAGTGTTGTTTCCTGCCACATCTGCTTCTGGAGCTGAGGGTAGTCATATTTCAAATTTTTTTTTTTTTTTTAAAGAAAGTCATGTGAGGTTAACCAGTGAGATTATCTTTTACAGGCTTGATAATTAGAATCCCCAGCTGATAGGCAGATCATGTTTTATAACAAACTACAGGGGCTCTGGTCCCCCGGAACAGACTTGGCTCCTGGATTCATTTAGTCTGACCTGTGGGGAGCCAGAACTACCCATGATTTGATCATGTTTATAGCTAAACTTGAGAATGCCCTACTTGATTTTTAAAAGTTTTCTAATGGCAGTATCCTAATAGGGAGATAGGAAAGTGCCTCTGCAAAGGTAGATCCTCTGGTTTGTAAAATGAGGGAAAAAAAACCAAAACCTCTCATCTTCCTTTCTAAGAGCAGAGTGTTTGTTACCCTTTTCCTCTTCTGAAGATTAAATGATCCAACTCTTGATTTCTACCCCTCCTTCCTGCAAACTGCCCTCCTCTGCTCCCTGTGTTCATCTCAGTAAATGGCTCCAACATTCATCATTCAACTGAGAGTCTTCCTTATCCATACTTCTCTCACATTCAGTTTAGCAGCTAATTCTTACAGGTCTGGTTTCAAAACAAGTCCTGAATGCAGTCTCTTCTCTCCACCTCTTCATCCATCATACCCAAGCTGTCATCATCTTTCTAAATTCTAAAAGAGCCTCTTGACTGGTCTTCTGGTTCCCATCCTGGTCACACAAGGCAAGTTAGGTCATGCCATGCCCGCATTGAGACCGCTCCCCACCCACCCCATGGCTGTGCACAACACTCAAAATGCAGCCGTGGCCTGCTGTGGCCCCAGCCTACCCCTCCATCCTCATACCCTAACACTTCCCTGTGTGCACTCTATTCTCTTATGCTGACCTTGTCATTCTTTGAACACATCCAGGATTCTTCTTTGGGTCTTTGCACCTGCCTTGATATTCTTTCCCCCTGCCCCCCATGTTAGGAGGGCTCCTTTCCTCGCTTTCTTCAAGTCTCTAAATAGGCTCTCCTACAGGAAGCCTTTTTTGTTTGTTTATTTTTTAATCTAATTTATTGTCAAATTGGCTAACATACAGTGTGTAAAGTGTGCTCCTGGTTTTGGGGGGTAGATTCCCATGGTTCATGGAAGCCTTTTGATCAGCCTGGGTCTTTCATTGGAAACGAAAGTCACACAAGTTTTAGGAGATGAAAGGACTTGTTTGCTGTGTGCAGGAATAAGGAAGCCAACAGCGAGACTGAATGCCATAGCTAGTCTTAAGGGGGCAAAGGGAAAAAATAATATTGTAGGCGCACAAAGGGAGCTGCATCCTGGAGTCCCATGGGGCTGCCCAGAACAGAATGCTGAAGCCTAAGCCACTGACCTCACTTTCTGTGGATTGGCCAAACAGAGCTGGAAACCAGAGTCCAAGAGAGTCCAGGTAATGTAGTATTGGGTACTATAGAAGTTACCAATGGTTGCACAACAAATAGCCCCAAAATACACTGGCTTGAAACAATAAACATTTGTTATCTCTTTCTTTGGGTGGGGAACTTGGAAGCAGCTTATCTTCGTGTTTCCAGTCCCAACCCTCATGTGACATTGCAGTTAAGCCATCAATTATCCGAAGGCTCATGTGGGATGAAGGATCCATATCCAAGGTGGCTCACTTACACGGCTGGTGAATTGTTGTTGGTTGTCAGCAGGAGACCTAAGTTCCTCCCCATGTGGGCCTCTCCACAGGGCCGCTTGAGCATCTTCACAACATGGCATCTGGCTTCCCCCAAGGGAGTGATCCAAGAGACCAGGGTGGAAGCTACAATGCCCTTTTGTGACCTAGTCTTGAAAATTCCTTGGGTCACTTCAGCTGAGTAGAGCAGTTCTGAGTCAATGTGAGAGGAGACCACACAAGGGTGTGCATACCAGGAGCCAGTAATAACTGGGGGACATCTCAGACGTAGTAGAGATACCACTGAGCGCAGCACAAAGCAAAGAAGGGTGGAGGATGAATTGAAATGGCCGGGGTGGGGGGGTGGGGGGGATGTAGAAATCAGGGGATAGCAACCTGCTTACTTAAAGTATTGTATGCAATCCTGCCACTCCATTCCCCTTTACTCTGTTTTATGTTTCTTCATAGGACTTAATGCTACCTGACATATATTTATGTATTAACCACATTGACCCTGAACAACACAGGAGTTAGGAGCACTGATACCTCACACAATAAAAAATCCACACATAACTCTTGACTCCCCCCAAACTTTACTAATAGCCTACTATGGACTGGAAGGCTTACCATAACATAAACAGTTGATTAACACACATTTTGTATGTTATATGTATTATATACTATATTTTTTGCAATAAAATGAACTAAAAAAATGCCAAGAAAATTGTAAGGAAGAAGAACTATACTTGTAGTACTGTACTGTATGGGGGAAAAAAAACCCACGTGTAAGTGGACACGTGAAGTTTAAACCCGTGTTGTTCAAGGGTCAACTATGTTTTATTTTATTTTTTTTAATTTTTTTTAATGTTTATTTATTTTTGAGACAGAGAGAGACAGAGCATGAGTGGGGGAGGGTCAGAGAGAGAGGGAGACACAGAATCCGAAACAAGCTCCAGGCTCTGAGCTGTCAGCACAGAGCCCGATGCAGGGCTCGAACCCACGAACCATGAGATCATGACCTGAGCCGAAGTCGGAAGCTCAACCGACTGAGCCACCCAGGCGCCCCTACTATGTTTTATTTTTTTTTCTCCCACTATCGTATAAACTTCATGAGATAAGAGACTTAGTCTATTTTGTTTCCAGCTGGCACAGCAACCTTTCAAGAAATACTTTTGTAATTGAATGTATAAATGATAACCAATTTTAGATAAAAAATAAATGCTTTTAAATGCCCAATTCCAGTAACGTCTCCACCTTTTTAAAACTAAAATCTTATCCCCTCTGCCCCCCCCCCCAAAAAAAAAAAAAAGAAAGAGCACTGCTACTCAGTGAATTAGAATTTGCCTCTGGGAGCTTTGCAAGAAACACAGTTGCCTCTTAGTCCTGTCTCCTCCTTTGGTTTGCTATTCCTTTGAGTTGTTGCTAGTGCTTTCCTGAAATTTTAAAACCAAGGTTTCACATCTCTCCTTCTTAAAAGTAAATTAAATTGTTTTCTGTTTATCTGGCTCTCCGTTGAGTTCTGTTTTCTGAGGTCTTGTTTAAAAATGGTTTTTGCGAGAAAAATAAACACTTCCCTCCTAGCTTCCCCTTTATTTCCCCCTCCTCTGTTTCTTCCTGAAATCTGGCAAGGGCACATGTGGCAATTTCTTGTCCTCCGTGGCACTTAAGAGGCTAAAGAGATTGTTGACCTCTGGTTACCCATAGGCAGAAGAGAACAGAGCAAGCAGGAAACAAAACACTTGTCCTGGACCACCCCCCACGCCCCCCCCCCCCCCCCCCCCCGGCACCAACTGGGGAGGCCATGTTCATGCCTTATCCCAACTGACTGATCATAAGAAGAAGGCAGCCTCAGGAACATCTAAACCCAAATCTAGAGTGGGTAAACCCAAATCTATCCTCTACCAGCCCTAGGTGTGTGATAAATTAACACCTTCCCAGATATGAATTGGGAGAAAACTAGTCTGTTATGCTCTGAAGCAATGGCCCTTGGAGTGAAGGAGACAAGCTGGTTGTTACAGCCGGTGAGAAGACATGACTTAGTGCCACACTTAGTGCCATACTTACACACGAAATCTACACACAGAAGTCTTCGTTGTAATTCCTTTCAGTAATGAGCTACACCCATTCAGAATCTGTACCAGAACCAACAGCTTTAGCTCTCATCAATACTAAACCTCATCATTTGTATATATTAGAAATATGAATAGTGAGTTTCTGTCATTCTTGTAAAGTTCACTTAACAAAGATTTAGTGAGTAGACACTGGGTTCCAGGCACCATCAAGACCCTGGCTAATCAAAATAAGCACCTAGTTATCTTCCTAGAAATGTAGGGGTAGAGAGGTGTTTTGATTTTTCTCATCTGATGATTGTCGTAAACGGTGGGGCTTTGAAGATTCTTCTTAGGCTATTGTTCCAGAATAAAGTGGGAGAGTCTGTCTCACTAAAAAATTAAGCAAATATATTCATTACTGTACACTTTCACTTCTTTCTTGGAATCTTATTTTTCTCTAGTGGGGTCCCCTTAGCTATGGGCACATACAATGTTTTTTTTCCCTCTTGTGTATATTGTTTGAGATTATTTCTTTCACTTTCTGCAGATATCAAACCACGGATATACATATATAATCCTTAGAACATGGGGAATGCAGTCTTATGTTAAAGTGCCAAGTGTATTTATTGGATATTGGTGGAGTTTTCTTAGTCATATTTATGCCATTAATTTTTAGTATAAATCTACCTACTTTCTAAATGTGAAAATGTGAGGTTGGGGAGTTAGGAATGTACACAGATATTTCAGTAGCAAACAAATGACTTGGCTGTGCGCTGGGTGAATTCTGGTATTTTGAGCTGGGAAGGATGCAATGACAATAACTGATTTTGAGCGAGTAGCCCATTCTTTTCGTGTGAAAACAAAGCCATAAAGGACAAGGTATAAATAGTGACAAACTTGCCTACCAACAAGATACTATAGGACTTTATTAATTTTTTTTAAAAATTGCAAATAAATCCACAAATGTTTGGCTCATAATCTTCCTCCTCAAATTAATCTGTGTCCTTTACTTGGCATGCTTTTTTGCCTTTATTCATACATGCGACAAATATTTATTGCACACCTACAACGTCCTGTGCACTAAGCATTGCAGAAGGTACTAGAGATATAGCACCAAGTAAGACATTACCTGGGTATTCTAGAATTCCACATACGGTAGATGATAGAGAAGGAGAAACACACAATGACACTAAAGTGTGATAAGAGCAATAGCCAGGATAAGCAAGAGGTGATTTGTGAAGGAGGAAGGATCCACCTAATCCAGTCATTTTCTTTGAGAAAACTTCACAAGTAAAAATAGTAATTTCCTGAGGAATCATATTGTTTATTTTTGCTAAGTCAATAATTTGAGATATCCAAATTTACTATATACCACACAATTCTTCTCTGTTGAAATTTCCCTGTGTAATCATACTGAAAGAGCAGACCTAGGCCAGCCAACTAGTGACTATGTCCCTGACATGGCCGCAGAAAGAAGTTCCCGCTCAAACCTCAGACCACACCTCCTCCCCTTGAGTAACTTATGTTTTCTAAGAAAGCAGGCTACGGATTGATGCATTCTTCCGAAGTCTAAGGTGGGAGGAAGGGGAGTGTGAGAGGCGTGGAAAGTGTGAGTAGAAGAGGGAGGGCTTCTCTCAAGGGGCCAGAGGCAGGAGCCCTCAACTGTCCAGGCTTAGAATGACCTGGGAGCATTTTTCCCCTCCCCCAACCAATTAAATCAGAGTCTCTGGGGATGGTGTTTGGTGCTAGGTATTTATATAGCACAGCAAGGCTGACAGCCAATGGTTAATAGGTGACCAGTGAGAAACGTTCTGTATACACTGAGGCCAAACATGTTAGAGATCCTCAGACACAGTGGTTCTTAAACTTCAGGTGCATCAGAATCTCCTGGAAGACTTGTTCAAACACAGATTGCTGAGCCCCACCCCCAGAGTTTCTGATTCAGTGGGTCTGTGACCCCCCCAGGCCCAACATTTGCATTTTTAACAAGTTCCAGGTGATCCTGATAATTGCTGATCTGGGACCATACCTTGGCAGCCATTGTTCTATCCTTCCCCAGCCAATAGGCTGAGGCCACGACCCTTCCCTAGCCAGTCAAGGCCATGATCCCTATAAAACCTTTGTGCTTTTGAAACCCACGCTCTCTCTCTCTCTTTCCGGTATCTCACTGCTGTGTCGGTGCAGGTAGGGGATTGAGCTGGAGCTAGCTCGAATAAAGGCTCTTTGCTTCTGCATCGGACTCGGCTCCCTGGTGGTCTTTGGGGATCACGAATTCTGGGCATAACAATACAAACAGAAAGAACCTTGAATACCTTCTTACTAACGGAACTGATACCATTTTTGTAACATTTCACAGGAAGTTATAGAAAATGTTTTGCGTTACTGAAGATGCACCATCCAAGTGTGCAGATTTGCAAGAAGAGTAATCAATGATAAAACTTTTAGGAGCTTTCTACATAGAGTGGGACTCCACTGTCATCTGAGCAAATAATGGATTTTCATACTAGTTAAATATTAACATTAGTCAGCTGGTAACTTCAGGGTCTGTCCTTTTAAAAAAATACTTCTTTTTGAGAGAGAGAGAGAAAGAGAGAGTGAGGGAGGGGCAGAGAGAGATGGAAACAGGATCTGAAGCAGGTTTCATGAATGGGGCTCGAATTCAGGAACCGTGAGGTCATGACCTGAGCCGAAGTCAGAGGCTTAACTGACTGAGCCCAGGGTCTGTCCTTTTTTAACTTCAGTATCACCTTTTCTTTTTTTTCTGATTTTCTGATTCTCAAGGACATTCTGGGTAATATATTGAGCAGCCAGGGTGGTTTGCTCATTCCTAGAATTTTGTAAAAAATATGTGCTTGTGTTTTCAAAGTGGTCAGCAGTACTCATAACTTTCTCCCACGGGGCCTCATTGTTTAGATTCAGTTAAAGTCAACAAACGTGTACTGAGCATAACGTGACATGCCGAGTCCTGTGCAAGGTGCTGAATGGTGCAGAGAGCACAGCCCTTGTCCTCAGCACTCAGTCTACTTATTAGACTCAAGTGGACTCTGGTGGGAGACACAGGGTCACCACCTAGCCCTTAACACCATAGTTCCTTCCTCAGTGCCTGGGGTTCTGTCTCTGAAATTCTATCATAGGAAAATTCAAAGTGAGAACTTAGGAGAAAAACAGAGCTGGTGGGGAGACGGAGGTCGTAAGTAAACCTGTGAAGTATCTTTACAATGGGGAAATCAACAAAGACACAAAGAAGCTTTCAAACATCTTTTGTTCTCCAGCCTTTTGCAACTCTGTTTGCTATAGAAAGAGATCACCTTATCTGGTTGACATATTTGGTGCAGAAAAATCAAGTCTCGCCTTTCTGCCCTGCCTGCAAATGATTGGAGTTCTCAGCGTACAGCTTTTCTTTCAAGACACTTCAAAATGGTTTCCTTGTGTGACGTTAATCTCACCGATTCCTGTCCTTTAATACTGACATTCCTTTCAAGAGTTGTTTTCGCAAGGCTTTGCTGCACTCCATGGTCTCTAACCTCTGTCGTACTTTGTTGCTGACTCCCTCTTCTTGATCCTGTTGCTCACTTCCTGTTGTCCCTGATTTTCTGTGTGGTGCTTCAGAGACTTTTTAGAGGAAACAAGTTGTATTTTGCGGCAATTGCTGTTTCTGTTCTTATGGTAATAATGCATTTGGTTTAGACTGTCTCATCAACCCAGTCAATGGTCCAGCTCCCACTCCTGCTGGTGGAGGGTCTGGAACGTTTCCTCCTTCTGGGAAGACCAGGACTGCAGACACAGTGCAGGCAGTGTGCACTCGGGGAGCGTCCAGCCTTCTTCAGCCTGGCCAAGCGCCCGCTGTTTCCATCCACATCCAGGCCGCTTGCTGACTGACTTCCAGCTCTGGTTCTGCCTCCCTCCCCATCTCCTGCCTTCTTCCTTCCTGCATCCCTCCATACCTAGTATCTTCTAGCAAGACTTCATGCTTCATGGTTAGCCTCCTCAGCTCCCAGCTCCTGGCCACCCTTGGCCTCCGAACCCACCCCCTTCCTTCCCATCAACACTTGTGTTTCTTCTCTCGTGGGATATTAGGAAAGCAAATTTCTTGAACTCATTCATCAGTGACAACCTCCCCAGGGCCTTATGCCTGTAACACACACACATGTACATTTGGGTTAACAACCCAAATTGGTTTAATGGTGACGTTTCAGGCAATACCAGGGAAGTATCTGGAGGGCGTCACACTCTTGCACTGAATCCCCTCCTTAGCCCTGCCCAGGGGAAAGGGAGAGGGGGAATTCATGCCTCTAACATTTTGCCCTCTAGAGGAAGCCTTGGTCATTACTCTGCAGACCGCTTGTCCTACTAGCTTTTGTCCTGGGCCATGACACAGAGACGGCCACTTTTCATTAGTGAGGGGCAGCCGCTCTCTCTCAAGAAAAATCTATTCTGTCTACCTCCCCCCGCCCCCCCACCGCCTTGACTCTCTTTACTCCAAACATGATTTACTCTTGTTGACTCCTAACAGCTGGGGTAGGCTCAGATGTCTTGGGGGGAGGGGGGTTGGCAGTGACCCTGTGACACATAGATCTGACCGGCACAAGATTTATTAATGTATGAACTTTCTTTCCATTTCACCCTCCCCTCTTCATTGCAGCCACACACAGATGCAGTCCAGCAGCGGCTTTGCCGGTTCGCTTTATGGCTCCTGGCTGCTACAACAGAATAAGAAAGGATAGAGAGACATCAAAGCTGGGACATGGACAGGAAAGTAGGGAGGGCTTAGCCAGAGAAAGCAAGTCAATCAAAATAGTGAAGAACTAGCAGGCATGGCGAGGGCGGCAGAGGGACAGGAACAATATCGTCAAGAGATTGGAGAAGGGTTTGGGGATCTGGCATAGGAGAGCCTCTGGGACAGCTGCGAGGCGGCAAAAACTGGAGCGTGCAGGAGGGAATGCGAAAAGTGTTTCTGGCTTATAAATCAGTCTCTTTAAAGTTCACCCAGAAATGCAAGTAAAGAATAGCTTTTTTCCTTTTTTTCTACTTCTTTTTAGAGTTTATTTTTTAAAATTACTTTTTGTTGCCAGATTGTGCTTCTTTATAAGCAATTCAGTGCAGACATAGAACCAGGATTTACCTACATAACCAAAATTCAGAATTTGGCGTGCAAGTTGCAGAAAACCATGGTTTTCTGCAAACAAGCAAACAAACAAACAAACCTAGAGGGATTATTGTCTCTTATCCCATGACCAACTTCTCATATCAGAGACTTCCCTTTTCTTCCCCTCCCCAGGCACCCAAAGGAATACAGTGGCAGGTTTGGAAGTTCTGCCAATGATGACTACTATACAAACAGTAACTGCCTGCTTTGTGACACGCGAAGATGAACAGAACGTGGCCCTAACCTTAAGGGGCTCAAACAGTAACAGGTGAGGCGGACATATAACAGCTCATGAAAACAATGCAGTTAATGCTGACTCAGAGATCGAGGCCAGGCACCGTGTGTTCTCCCAGCAAAAAACACCCGGCCGTGGGGCACCTGAGTGGTTCAGGCAGTCGGGCATCCGACTTCAGCTCAGGTCATGATCTCTCAGCTCGTAAGTTGGAGCCCCGCGTCGGGCTCTGTGCTGACAGCCCAGACAGGGCCTGGAGCCTGCTTCGGATTCCGTGTCTCCCTCTCTCTCCGCCCCTCCCCCACTCATGTTCTGTCTGTCTGTCTCGCTTTCAAAAATAAATAAGTAAATATTAAACACAAAAACAAAAACACCCGGCCCTGCTTGTGCAGTCAGGGCAGGCTTCGGAGAGAAGCTCAGTCTGAAGAGATAGGAAGGGGTTGCCAGCAGACAAAATGGAGGAAGGAATGAGGGTGTTGCTACCCAAATGAAGGGCATATGCCCAGGTGCAAAGGAGATAAAGGGCACGGTCCCATGAGAATCCCCGTGGAGGTGGAGGTGGGGTTGTAGGTTAGCCAATAAGGTGAGAGTGTAGTTGGGTGACATTCTGTAAGGTCCTGTGTGCCAGGCAGAGGAATGAAGATTTGTGTCCTTTAGGCAATGGGGAGGGGAGATGCTGACGAGGTATAGCAGGCCAGTGATGGTATCAGCTATCAACGGCTTATCTTAGAGTTTATTTTTATTTATTTAGAGAGAAAGAGAGCAGGCAGGGGGAGGGGGCAGGCAGAGGGGGAGACAGAATACCCAGCAGCCTCCAGGCTCCGTGCTGTCAGTGCAGAGCCCAAAAGCAGGGGAACTCAGGAACCGTGAGATCATGACCTGAGCCTAAATCAGGAGTCGGAGGCTTAACTGAATGAGCCACTCAGGTGCCCCCTGAACTGTTCATTTTAATTTTTTTTTAACGTTTATTTATTTTTGAGGCAGAGAGCATGAACAGGGGAGGGTCAGAGAGAGAGGGAGACACAGAATCTGAAACGGGCTCCAGGCTCTGAGCTGTCAGCACAGAGCCCGACGCGGGGCTCGAACTCACAGACCGTGAGATCATGACCGGAGCTGAAGTCGGATGCTTAACCGACTGAGCCACCCAGGCGCCCTGAACTGTTCATTTTAGAAGTGTACTTCTAGCAGGCATGGTTTAGAAGAGAGACTGGAGGGGCGCCTGGGTGGCTCAGTCGGTTAAGCGGCCGACTTCGGCTCCAGTCACGATCTCGCGGGGTCCGTGAGTTCGAGCCCCGCGTCGGGCTCTGGGCTGACAGCTCAGAGCCTGGAGCCTGTTTCCGATTCTGTGTCTCCCTCTCTCTCTGCCCCTCCCCCGTTCATGCTCTGTCTCTCCCTGTCTCAAAAAATAAAAAATAAAGCATTAAAAAAGAAGGAGACTGGAGGTAGAAGGACACAGGAGGGAGTATTGCAGTCACATAGAGGAAACCAAAGCATTTATGTTAAGACAGGGGCAAGGAAAACAGGGATTTAGTCAAAGGGATAGTTCAGTGCTATCAAATTATATGGGAACAAACAGATAAGGAACCTTCAATCAGGCATGGGGTGACAAACACAAATGGTTTTGATAGCATTCTTATATTCCCCCTGTGGGAAACAGGTTTATAGTCCTCATTAAATAAAGTGGAGAATACAGAAAGGGGAACATGCTTTGGGTGAGGCAATATATAAAATTTGGAAAATGCTAATTTCGAGGGACATTCAGCTAGAATGTTCAGTAATGCAGGAGAGATATCAGGCTGAAACGATGGCTTCTTTATGACCATCAACCACTTCTACACGGTGGACCTAAGAAATAGGAGGTATCAATGCCTATAAATAAGACTATTGATGAGTTGGAGTGTTTTACGGGTTTCTGTTCTGTGCGTTGATACAACGCATCTAGGCTAGGCTCATGTTTAGTTACGGATGGCATGAACTGTTAATGGTGAGATGTAATTATATCTCCCAAGAAATGAACACTTTGCAGACTTAGTGTGTACTTACACTATGCTTGTGTTAAGAGATCTGAACTGGATTGATCTTCTCTCTTGGCCAATCTACTCCCCCCATCTTTCTCTTCTCCAGAAAGAGTCTGTTAGGACCAGTTGAAAGCAATGAGGTTAATGACAGAAAGAGAAAGAGCTTAAAATCTAGTTTTCGGCTGTGAAGAGAGGTTGGTTGGGCGCTCACAGCAGTGGTCAGGTGAACCTACTGAGAGTTTATTAAGCTCCAGAGGGGGAAGAGCCAATCAGAAAACAACAGGTCAAATTCCTGGCAGATTTCCTTGTCTGAGATTTTCCTATAAAGATGTAAAGGTAAATACCAACCACTCTCTGCTGGTCGAGAGAACGTGTGAGAAGGAGAGAGACAAACAGAGGATTAGAAAAATAAATAAATGAAGAGACCTGTTTGAATCCAGAGTTAACACCAAAATCCACTAGTCTAAAACTAACCAGAGATTTGTTTCTGTAATCTTCCAAGCATTAATAATTGCGCTTCTCATTTTTTTCTTAGACTTTGTAGCACAGATACTGTATTTAAATTTTTACATAAAAGCTCCTGGGAACCTCTGCCATGAAGATTCCTGATTTGGAGATAATTCGTGTCTGATTTCCATTGGGTTGCAGGAGGCAGTGGGAATCTATGTCCAATCTTTCTCCCTACCACAATTCTGTTTCTTGGTGGCTCAAAAGCAGTTTCTTGATTTTAATCTTAAAACAACCCATTTTGTAATTTTCTGATGTCAGTGAGTTGACATTAGGGTCCTTTTTGATAAAAGATTTCCAGAAAGAAAAGTCAAGTCTGTTCTTGGAACGTCAAAACAAAGAGTATGCTGGGACCGTGTCAGAACATTTCCTATTTACTAAATTCTGTACCTTCAGGTGCATGTGGCCTCAAACTGCCGGAGGGTTAAAGCAGGACAGGATTTAAACAGGTGGAGTTGGGGAATTAACTCTTTTGCCTGGGGAGGATTAGCTTTCTGGGCACTGAAGCCTGGAGAGAGGTTTCTTAACAGCAATGCTTGGACACTGGGAAGATTTTCTCCTGCTCCTAGGCCATGTTTAATCTGTAGCTTCCCCAAAGCACCTTGTATTGGAATCGAGGGGAGGGTGATTCACAAACTGAATAGATTGTCGCCAAGAGCATCAGAGTTTAGTGATGAATATACTGATGGTGGGGAACTCAGAAACCAAAGACTGGTCCTGATGTGGCTGCTGACTCTCAAAAGTCATCTCGTCTCAGAGCATCCACGTTCTCTAAAAGGAGCTAATGTGTATTTAACACTTCCTAAGTCCCGGGAACTATTAGCATTTTGTGGCCATCTCCTGTAACCCTCACATTTCTGCTGTGGGATGTGACTGTAATCCTTTCCATTTTGCAGATGAGGGAATCGAGGGACACAGAAGTTAAATAATTCACCCAAGTTCATATAGTCAGTCATGACAGC